>NC_044011.1:23025977-24273165 GCF_900496995.4 Aquila chrysaetos chrysaetos | reverse complement strand
ATCACCATAAGAACATGCATGGACACACACACATACACACACGTAAATCTATTAAAGTTAAAACTGCAATCTCTTGCTGAAGTTATGCTTTCTTTCCTCTGACCCAGTTTTTCATTATGTTTTTTCTTGATTAGAATTGCCAGGTATGAAAAAAAGATGAATTTAGAAAGATAAATACAAGCAGATACTGAACAAAGCTCTTTAGCACAAAATGAAGACATGCAGGCCATGTGGTTGCTGTTCAGCAGTGTAAAGTGTAGGTGCCCTGCTATCCCACTGTAACACACATTTATAATGCCATATGATCAGTCTACCCTGTTGAAAACACTGGGTTTAAAATTCTGTGATCAGATGCACATTGGCAAACCACTGGTCTGACAGTAAGCTCTTACTGGAGTTAGGGGGACACCTTAGAGGTACAGATCTTCACCAGCAGAGATCTTAATTGCAGAGTGGGAGATAAGACACTGCTTGGCATAAGATGTGATGGCAGAAAGAATTTGAGCTTTTAGGGGAGTAAAAAGACTACAATCCACAAGACTGAGTCAGAATATCACAAGGTAGTGTAAACCTGGTTTTGATAAGACAAATCCTTTGCTGAAACATCAAAGTCAACGAGTCCCCAAATGATGCAGTTCAGAGAACCAAACACAGGAACCAGAAAATGGCTTTGTTACAGATAATTTCAGTTTTAAATAAATGTAACAATTTATTAGCTTGCTAACATCAGAAAATAAGCAGGCCGTTGGATGCATGGAAATACACGCACAGCATAACTAAATGACTTAATCTGAACTTTCATATCTCAGTTTGAAGAAGCAGCAAATATTTATTTGTAGCCTTCTGTTTTGATACATTAATCTGTTGTTCAGCAGCATTTGTGTGCACAGCTGCACAATAGCTTAGTGGGGATTCAGTGTAAATATAGAAATGTTTCCCCCAGACACAATTTAAAATAATACAAGTAGGTAAGCTGTACTTGTGTATAGATACATAGCTATAGCAATTTAAAATAATACAAGTAGGTAAGCTGTACTTGTATAGATACATAGCTATATAGTAGGTCTATAGATCTAGATACATAGCTGTATAGATTTAGATACATAGATTTATAGATCTATACAGCAGTTATGCTTGTATATACAGATATACATAAATGGGGCAAGGGAGACAGAAAGAGAATGGGCACAAACTGAAACACAGGAGGGTCCCTCTGAACTTCAGATAACACTCTTTTACTCTGAGGGTGACCAAGTGCTGCCACAGGTTGCCCAGGGAGGTTGTGGAATCTCCCTCCTTGGGGTTATTCGGAAACTGGCTGGACACAGTCCTGGGCAACTGGCTCTAGGTGGCCCTGCTTGAGGAGGGGGGTTGGACCAAAGGACCTCTGGAGGTCTCTTCCCACCTCAACCATTGTGGTAGGTTATTTTCAGCATCTGCCATAGTCATATCACCCCCTATTACCATTGTGTAAATGCTTCACAAGTTTTAATCTGGTTGTGCTTTCAGCATCCTGTGAGTTAGAATAAAAGGTTGGGCTAATTCTTTCTTGTAAAATGCATCAGCATCTTATAAGTGGGGAGTGAAGGTTGAAAGAGACTTTTCAAGTGGGCCTGTTTAAGAGATGGCATTTGGGTCTTCGATTTCCATGGCTTCTTTCAAAATCCCAACTTTTGCATAGACTGTGGAGCCTAAGGTTATAGATCGTATGCAGCAGAGAAAGAGAAGTGAATTTTGATCTCCAGGTCCCAAGTGAATACTCTGAGCTTCTTCTAGAACTTTTCTATTGCAAAGTAATGTATAAACTTGTAAAATCTCTTCTTAAGTATGATTTCAAAGTAGCTCACAAATAGTTAGTATAGAAAACAAAAAATGGTAAGAGTAAGGACTCTGCAATGACGTGTTACAGGAACGTGAACTGGCAGACTTATGGTAGCCAGCTTTATATGCCTATATTCCTCTTCCTTGGGTCTTCCCTATTTTTTTTCAGCCAGCTGTGCTGTTTGCTTCCCAGTGTAATGCATTTTCTTCCAGGTGGGAGAATAAAGCACTGGATCTTTCTCTTACAGTTGTTAAATGCAAATACATCGTTATGGTAAGGGTTGATTAAATTCATGTGATAGGATTGATTTTTTTTTTCCCTCTATTTTGATTTTATCAATTTTGTCTAAACTTTTTTTCAGAATTATAACAGAAATTTTTCATGTAAAGTATTTCAGCTAAAAGAAATATGGAACATAATTCAAAAGTTATACTGAAATTTATTTCCAAGAAATGAAACATTACATTGGGCAGATGAGTTGGAAAATAGTCAACTAGGTCAGCGTAGTAGAGTTTCTTTGGCCTGGACTGTAGACAGATGAAAGTATACATTAAAAATAGGAAATTAGCTTGGAAGGCAACAGTGAAGCTTAAAAAAACAAACAAAAATCATCAGCATACCTGATATGTTCTCTTATTCTGCCATGCAAATCTAGTGCCAGAACTTAGAGCTTTCAATTTCAGATTTCCTTTGGTCTGAGTGGGAGATTACCCAAATACAGATAATAGAACTCACGACAGAATAGTGTTTTTGAAGAGAGACAATTCTGTTACATACTCAGAGTTTTCCTGAAGTTTCTAAAACTTGCAGGGAGAGTAACTCCTGAACAGTTTTAATGTCAAGTTCCTATTTTGACAGCAAAAGCAGACAGCATGGACAGCTTTCTAGTTGCCATTATTTTAGTAAAGCCAAATTTGTGACCCATATTAACTGCAAAGATAAGACTATTTTCACATGAAATAATATGTACCTTTGAAGTTAACTAGAAATCTCTCTGCCTTTTAGTACTCATCATCTTGTTTCTTCCATGTGGAGCAGCTGTGACTCAGTTGAAAGCACATTTTTAAGCATTCTATCATGTAATTTCTTTGTACCTCTACATTTTTCTCCTCCCTCAGAGACTATGAAGAGGATATTTCAAGAAAAGGGCATCTTTGCAGGAGAAGAAAGAGCTTTTAAACCACATCTGACCTTCATGAAGTTGTCAAAATCAACACAGCTACGTAAGCAGGTGAGCTCACATTTCACATAGCTCAGCAGCAGTCTAGAAAGTTTAATTTGGAGACGAACAAAGGAGTTGCTTATGCTATAGCATCACACTTTCTACTTTGTAACCAGCTGAAAAGGTAAGACTTTAAAATACTGATTTTTTTTTTTAGAAAAAAATAATTAGTACATCTACCATATAAACAGTAGTCCTGTACTGTACTTTAAGTTGCCATTCTTGATATTCTCAGTACAGTAATATCATGGTCTATTTTCTTTTGTGAAGCTAGGCAAGACCAAAGGATGAAAGTACTTGTTCAAAATTACAGAATAATTATTAGGGTATAGATTATATGCATGCAGTTTGTTTGGATAGTTTTGTTTTGTTACTGTATAGGAGCAAATAAGCAAATAGCAGTGGCATTTATATTTGGATTATGCATAATCGGCAGACTGTCAGTTCCCTCTATTGAATATGCTTTGGTGAATTTCAGAGTAGTGATGAAACACATCTTCTATAATCTCTCTTGCAGGCAGTTAGTTATTTCTTGCCTATTTATTAGCTTTTTTGACAAAATACACAAATACATAAAAGTAGGTTATAGCTGTGGTGATATATAGAAGCAATACTAGTGTATCTCATTTTTTGTTTCATACTAATTTAACAGTAATATTGTATTATTTAACATAAGGTGTATCTCCATATATTATTTTGCTGACATTGTATAGAATGTTTTACATGATCCTTTAACATTAACCAGGAAAATAATTAAAAAATATATATTTTTAAGTAAGAATTAAAGTACATAATATAAATATTTTAAGTTGATTCTTTTCCTTAATAGTAAGCATTAAAGAAAAATACTTTAAAATTTCATTAGAAATAACTCTAAAAAATGCTGAAGGTGCATATTTTAATTAAGTAGTATTGTGAAATCAGTGGGAAGAAGGCAGTGAGATTTGAGATACATCAGGAAACCTGAAGGGCACACATACTTGCTCTGAAACAGAAATAAGGACTTGTCCACAGGTTGTAGGTGGTATATTACAACTATTAAATTTGTAAGCTCACATAAGCTTTTGCTGGTATTTACAGTTGTTTTTTAAAACATTCATTTTAAAAATTCACAGCTTTTCTAGAATATCAGCTGTTCAGTAATTTAACTCTTCAGTTAAAACATCTGAGACAATCAGGGTGGTTTTTTTGCCATTCTGTTTTTTGGTTGTTTTTTGGCTGGTTGTTTTGTTTACATTTATCTACCTTATATGAACTATTAGCCAGGGTGCATACTTTCTGTGTTCTGATACTGCTGCTGACAGAACCAGGTCAGTGTCATTCCAAATGATCTTCCTTAGTCCTCCATAGTGCTCGATAATGCATATGGTATTCTAAAGATACACTGTATAGAAAGATACTATATATTAAAAATCTGTAAATTTTTCTCTGTCAATCCACTGTCAGGCATAAACATCGGTCTTTACTATAATTTTTTGTTTCATTGTGTCCATGCACTTACTGAAAACAATAAATAAAAACATGAAACATAAAAGGAATAACTATTTTGTAGTACATTTTAATATAATGTCTAACTGCATTTTCAGATCATACAACAGTATTAAAAACAAGAAAGGGGGAGTGGATGAAGATTACATGAGAAAGCATATAAAAGCGAAAATAGAACTAAAGTAGTTGAGTATAGTTCACAGCTATAGCTTTATAACTTTATTAATATTTTTTTAAATATAAGTTTCCTTATTTGAAGAAATACTCTGTTAAGCCACTCTCCTCATAATGACATCTAAATTCCACTAAAGTTATCTTTTGGGAAAATATAAATAAACCTGTTTTTCAAACCTTAATATAGCTACAGGCATTTTTGAAATGCATATATTCTGAAAAGATTTTAACTCTCCCAAATTGTTGCTGATATTTACAAAGCAAAGAGTTTGAGAATTCAAAATTAATAAAGATCTCAAGAAATCAGCTTTCCACTTTGAAGGCATAGCATTAAGCTAAAAATGGTAAATGCAATAAACTTGGAAACAGACATTAATAAAGGATAAAAATGTGAGATAAAGTGGGTTAGAAAAGAGCTATCTGGGTTACTGTACCCTCTTCAACTTCTCAGGTTAAAGATCTTACCTACTTAGAAGTAGGAGCAACTTATTCTTCGCACTTAGATGGACAATTCTGAGATCAAATGTGCCACTGAAAACTTCTCCAAAATAAGGAGGTACAATGTGCCTCTAGATGTCCTTGTGGAAGGAGATAAAGGGATGTGATTTACTTGCACATGTTTAGCTATTTCCACAGTTGTTTGAATGATAAGGATCTTGGGTTAGTATCATTATCTTCTACACAAAGAACCCAACCAAACACGATGAAAGAAGCAACTGGAGTTCTGCACTTGAAGACAGCATTTCTATTCCTGCTTCCCTTGCTAGCTCGCTATGTTGCCACAGGTTAGTTGCAACCCCTCTGTTTTTCATTTGTCCAGACTGCTGTTTATTTCAGAGCGCATTGTGAGGCATACTTCATAAATGCTGTGTCACATTTGGAGATCCTTTGATACCCAGTGCTGCCAGAACTGCAAATACTGTGAAATGAATTTCATAAGTAGAAGGTGACTGACAGCTGAATTGCTCTGATGGCATCTGCTTAATTAGTAACGAGTATATCCTTAGCCTAGACAGTGGTTGACAAGAAAAAATGCCCAAAATATAATTTATGAGTATTTAATAAATTATATTCTTCTGTACAGTATATCTTTAGAAAGCTGTATGTATAATTAGTAAAAGAGAATTTATTAGTGAGAAAAATCCATTTGTATTCACAACACTTGCAAGTGTTGTACAAGGCCTGATTCACTGTTACCATTCAACTTCAATGGTAACATTGTCCAGATGCTAAATATTATTTTGCAGAAAGTATTATTATGATTGCACTGGAAATAGCAGTAACTGCATGATTCAGTAATTTATTCTTGTATTTTTTAATGTAAATTATGTTAAACTTTTGCCACTATCCTAATTTCATATAGAGATAACATAAGGTACTTCTTTTGTAATAATAATAATAATTCCTTCATCATAAAGGAGGAAATTCCACACTGAATCAAACCCAAAGCAGTGTCTCCAAATTAAAATCTTTTTGATGTGCACTCACATTCATCTTTTCGCTATCTTCAGTGAGACATACCAGATAAGATGTTTAATACTGATAATTATGAAGGTAATTACTTTTTTTTCATGTAAATTTTCTCTCAATTTATGTGACATTAATATTTGTGGCTTCTTGAAATCAAATGTAGCTGAAGAGAGATGTAGTATATCTGCTGATGTCTTTTATTAGCCATACTGTAAGCAGTTACAGCAAGTTTGGGCAGTCAGACAATAAGCTATTTAATGTCTCTTCTCTTTCTCTTCTGATTCTAAGGAATCTCAGTCACTTATCTCGTTGCAGGAAAGGTTATTACTTCTTTAGTACTTACATATCATGTCTCCTACTTCATTAATTTGTTAATGAATTTTTGTTGCATATGCATACATCAAATACTGTGTTCAGTGACAATGCTCTGCATGACAAGGGAAGTGAAAAGGAATCCTCCCCTTCTGGTATTATTCCTTTAATGTTAAGTTTTACTCAATACTTGAAAAGAGAGTATAAAATGTGAATTTCTGTCTTACATCCCTAGTATAGTTTTCAGTTTCCTAGATTTGTAATTTTGCTTTTATTTATACCCATATGGCATAGATACATAATTGTACCTTATGGGACCTTATGAGAAGAGAGGGATTCTCAGTAAAACCAAAGCACTTCTCCTGTTTATCAGTCCCTGCTGATTCTGACCTCCAGCATTCTCTTTATAGTAACTCCTAGGATCTCTGGTATTTTGGACAGAAATGCTGGTATAAGAAAAGCTGCAGAGCTCATTAAATCCCTCTGTATTTCCATTTATCAGCCTCTATGTCAGTGATTTGTATTGTGACAACTGTCACTTGCTGATATGGGAGTCTGAAGCACACACTTACTTGGCATCTTTGATACTGATCCTAAAATGGCTGAAATGATCACTTTGGCACAATACAAAATAATAAACACTTTGCTTTCACAGTCTTATGAGACCAGCAGAAATATTTTGTGATTTTTCTACTATATTTTTTTAATCTGAAGATCTAGCAACAGGGGCAGAAAATGCACAGTGACCCAACAGCTGGAAGAGGTTCTTAAATTCTCTTCTTTCAGTCTTCCTGCTTTCATATCATACACCATATTGCAGAGGTATGTAACTACAGTACTTGTTTTAAACAAGAGGAAGAAAGGAGATAACTATAGACAGTTTGCTACAAGCTGAATGTAGTGTGAGGTGTTAAGTCACAGCGATCATTCTTTAAATTACCAAACTCTCCTACTGAACATGGTAGATACAATGTAATCTATGCTTTTACACATAGCCCTGTTACAGGACTGAGGCTGCAGAAGGCAGCACCTCTTTATGCATGAACTCTTCTAAGTCCACATGGGGATCATCAAGGTCTAGGCAAAGAAACTTTTCCACAACAGACTTGCATTTTTCCATCTGATCTCCTTTTGAAGGATGATCAATACGTTTGATAGCTTTTCCATTGCGAATCAGTTCTGACACTTCCACTCCTCTTTCAATAATTTTGGCTGGCATTCCTGCTAATGCAGCAATGTTGGCAGCATGACTAACAGTGGAAATGCCCTCTTTGATCTGATAGAAAAATATCAACTCATCTCCATCTTGGTGGGTCTCCATGGTCAGGTACTCCAGAAGAGGTGTGTCGGGCAGGAGTTCTAGCTGCATTAAACTGTGAAAATTAGTGGAGACAAAGACCTGTGGACACTGTGTTCCTTGACTGATCCAGTATCTCAGGACAGCAGCCAGAAGGGACAGGCCGTCGAGTGTGTTGGTCCCTTTACCAAACTCATCAATAAGTACCAAGGACCTCTCAGTAGCATTGTTTACTGCCTTGGCAACCTGGTTAAGATCAATCATGAAAGTGGAGAGCCCTACAGAAACTGATTCCCTACTGTGGATTCTTGTGTAAATCCCATCAATTACTCCAATCACTGCCTCTGTGGCAGGGACATAACTGCCAATTAGAGCCATGAATACTATAAGACCTACTTGCTTTAAGTAGACGCTCTTTCCAGATGAATTGGGCCCTGTGATGATCTTTATTCGCCTGGTAGCCTCGCCACTGTTCACAGGATTGGCCACAAAAGTCTTTGCACATAGTTCCATGAGTGGATGTCTTCCATCCTTGATGTAGAAGCCATGGCGGTGAGTAAAATGTGGCCGGCAGTAGGCATTCTCCCGGGCCATCATTGCCAAAGCTAGTAGCACATCTAGGTGTGCAGTATACTCAATCACACTGCTAAGCACTTCAGACTTCTCCAAGATCTTTGTCTGCAGCTGGTGCATAATAAGTGTTTCCTGGTCTCTGATCTCGCAGTGCAAGTCACCCAGTAGGCTGTCTAGCTCCTTAGTCCTAGCACTTCTGTAGTGCAGTTTGTCCTCTGACAAGAACATGAAGTCCAGGCCTTCGATTTCAAAGTCACTCTTATCCACCATAGTTGGTAGCCGTGGAATGGAGAGAAGGAACCCAATCAAAGGAATGTAGATCACACAACAGGAGGGAATATGATTGTCCAAGGTCTCCAGTTCTTTTCGTGCCACTTCTGTAAGGAAGTCTGACAGTCCCATCAGCTTCCGTTTCTTCTCATCGATGGTGGGGTCCACATTGGGTCTAACAGTGAAGCGGTTCTCTGAGATGCTGCCTTCAAAGTCGACCACTTTGCTGATTAGACTAGCAATGTAGTGCAGATCATCAGTGAAGACCCGTGAAATAGTCTGAAAGAGTTCAATACTGTTGGGCAGGGAACGACACGTGTTCCTAAGGCACACTGCACTGTACACTGTCTTATAGAGTGCTTGCCAGTCACTAACTTTTGTGTGGGAAAGAGTCATTCTTTTTAGAATAAGAGGCACATTTTTAATATTCTTGAGGCAACCTTGAAGGGTGAGGACTGTTTCGTGGTTCTGAGCCAGCAGGAAGAAGTGGATAACATCTAGCCGTTTGTTCAGCTCTGTCAAGTTCCGAGTAGGTCGTGTGAGCCACAGCCTCAGCAGTTTTTCTCCCCATTTGCACCTGCACCGGTTTAAAATTCCATATAAACTGAATCCTTCTTTTAATCCACTGGACAGCTTGTACACAGAAGGATGGATATCACTTTTAAATATCTGCAGGACACAGTAAGTGTCTTGGTCCATATTCACAATATCTGACAACACAAACTTTTTGAAGGCCAAAATAGGAACTGCAATCGTGCTTTCTTCGAGCTCAACTCCAACCCTTCTCCTGTCTAGGAACTTAAGGAGTCCCCCTAGGGCTCGTATCATGAGTGTGCTCTCAAAAGGGATGACTGAGGACAAGTAGAGAATTTTCTCTGTTGCAGTCATATGAGATGGGATAAATGGAAATTGCCTGGATAGGATCCGTTGCTTGCTGACTTCTAGGCCAAAATCCATGTTAGGAAACAGGACAATTTCTGGTTTTCTTATATCTTTATCACCAGCAGTAGCTGTTAGGTTGATCAGAAATTTGGCAATATTCTGGTCCTGTTTTGCACTGGTCACTATGCATTGAGGATTAACTTCCCCAATCACTTTATGCAGTAGCTTGAGGTCTTCATTATCAGGTATATCAGGCATAAAGTAGACTGAGCAATCTTCTGTATCATAATAAGTAATTGCAAGCTGCCCTGCATACCACAAAACAGACATGTGTGTCTCAGAGCACTCTTCTTCCTCTTGTTCGGGCCCAAGTGGTGGTGGCAGAGAACAACTCGTGGCTGGTATGGCACTCATTCTGTTGGAGAAAGATATTTTTATTCACAACTCATCCAAAAAGTCCTGAGAAGTAACTGGAATTGACAACAGCAGGTTAACACTCATTCTTCCAGCCCCGGAGAAACTAAGAAGCTACCAGGAATTAAAGACAGATGTTGCCTGTTCAAGTGAAAAGATGCAGCCAATAACTACAGCCGCCATCTTGCTTCCAAGCAAGGTGTAACTGAGCTAACTTCCAGCAACGCTGCAATAGTTTTACAGTTTTAATTTGTATCCTTTATTTTAGTAAGTATATGTGTAAGCCCAAATACCCATAAATACAGAAATGTACGTGCACATGTATATACACGTACAAAATCATCCTCCCTCAGAAGTACGGGACACCCACGTGCACTGACCACAGATCCTCACAACAATGCAGCCACATAAACCGGTCACCGTTTCAGGGTCCTATGCCGGTACTTACACAGCACCATCACACAGTACCGGTTTCTATACAAGTACAGAACATACTGCTGCAGGGGTCAGCCATACCAGTTTACCCTACAGAGTCCACAGTCGCTGTCAGCAACCCACTTCCAACCCTCTCCCGCTTCTTCCTCCCTCTACTCACCCTCCTCACCACAGACGGGCAGCTCGTCTCGGCTGCTCCGGCTCCTTGCAGCCCAAAAGTTTTATCTTGACCCCCTTCCCCTCCTTCTCCGGGCAGGTGCGTGGCGCTCCCTGCGCTCAGCCCCCTCCGCCGCCGGCTCCTGTCAGGAAGGCGCCGCGCGGTGGCGCTGAAGCCCGCCTCCGCGGCCAGACCGCGCCCGCCAGCCCGCCCCGCCCCGCCCCGCCCCTGCCCCGAACCGCCGGTCGCCCCCGCTGCCGGGGCCCACAGCAGCCCTCTCCCGGCAGCGGGTCCCTGCGGTCATGCGGGGAATGGACCCTCAGCCTCCCTTGCGGGGTCCCGGCTGAATGGGAGCACCCCTCGCCTCGGGGCTCGAGATCCTCCCGCCAGCCCCTGCCTCTTCCCTGGGAGTGGCTCTCGCTACCTCCCTCCCCGGCTTCCTCGGAGCCCCGGGCTGAGGTGGAGGGAGAGGAGGTGGCTGGAAGAAGCCCCCTGAGCAGCCCAGCCTGCCAGCCGGCAAGGGTTGCCAAGTATCTGCGTCTCCATGACCTGCCTCTGCACGTTCTGCCAGTGTTCCAGTGGGACCCACGGCCATCCCTACCCACTGGCCGGCTCCCCGCTGCCCACATCTTTCACCCGTTGAGGCTTCTGCAGTTCACTTAATGAGCTACTTCAAGCAGCTGTAAATGAATCTGGATATGCAGCCCTCACCTTTAGAGGGCTGGACATGTGGTGCTGGGAGGTGGGCATTTTGGCTTTAGGTCTGGTACATGGAAACTGAAGCTGCTTGCCAGGGGCGTTGGGCACCTCACTTTGCAGCCGTGTTAAGGCCTGCCACCACTTGAGCTTTCATGCCCCTGGTCCCACAAAGGGGCAAACGCTGCCCGGCTGCCTGCTGACAGCCACGGGGACTCCATGCAGCTGGAGGGTTTAACTGCAGGCTGGGGATGGCAGGTCACACCTTCCCTGCCTGCTTACAGAGGAGGCACAGACATGACAGGGCTGCTGGATGCTGTCTCTTTGGTGTCCTGCTGGTCTTGCAAGAGCTCCACGTGCAACGCCTCTCCCAGCTCACGTTACACAAGCATGTTCCTTTACAGGCATCCTTTACAGTACTTTCTCAAGAAGCAGGTGTCTTCCTCCTCCCCTTCCAGCACCAAATGCTTCAAAATGGCCTCTCAAGTACTCTGATTCTCACCCTCCTGCAATTATAGCATATCTCTATAATCAGCATCAATAACTTTCCCATGTGGGAGCAACTCCTCTCTTTCATCTCCACTGCTCCAGAGCCTTTCAATTAAGAAATGAACCATGACCTTCCCATGCACCTGGGTTGTTTCATCCTTTCACATGTCATTGCAACCATTGCAAACTGCTCCAGAAATTACTCCAAGTTACTAAAAATATCATACAGTTTTTCCATGGCTGCTTTTCCAAATATCTTTCAGTAGTGCATCACAAGCATCACTCAATTCCTGAGCATTCAACATTTGATTCACACCTTACCAATCTGTTTTTGACAAGCAACATCCCAACCTCTTGTAAATGGTATTTTTTTATTGGAGCGTGAAGTAGTGATTTTGATCTTTTCTTCATTTTGTTCCACAAGTACTCAAGGCTTCACATTATTGACAAGTGTTCTCCTGGCTGAAAAGGTCTTTTTTTATTACTGATTGATGTCTAAATGTATTTCAAAGAACTGTCAGCCAAAAACCAAAGAGTGATGATTTAATTTCAAAATAACCTTAGTATGTAAGACTAATCTAGCCATAGAAGATCAAATTTTGAATAATGACAGTGAGGCTGGAATAAATGTAGACTTCCAAGGAGATTGTGTACGCAAAATGAAAAACATCCACCACTAGATGTCATTATTTCAGAGATTAAGGAAATGGAAAGACATTTCTGACCTTCTCGAAATTAGAGTTTAGGGGACCAAAAGTCTAATTTACTAGAGACGACCAAAAGTCTCTAAATTAGAGAGAGCCCATCTTGCATATGAGTAATTGTGAATGAAGCACCACAAGAAATGCGTGAGCGTGATGCTCACATGAACATATATAGTGTCAGGGTGCAAGGAAGGAGACAGCATCTGTCTCCTTTAGGGTGTCTGGTGAAGGACCTTTTCAGTGCAGAAGGGGATAGTAATGAAAGGAGGAGGCTCTAAACAACACATACAGAGTCACAAACTTGACCAATGTATGATAAGGGAGGCAGTAACAAGAGCCAAAGCTGGTCAGCCACATGGACTGATAAGGGCATGTGGAGTGTGGGGATGTTTATTTCAATAGGAATGTCTGGTTGAGGACTTTGTCAAATGGAAGAGTAAGGGAAAGGGGGAAGCCGTAAACAAAATACACAGAGACATAAACCTGTCAAACATAGTACCCAAAATCAAGTAACAAACCTTGTCAGTCACACTAATTGATGGCCTGTCAAGAAACTGCAGGCAAACTGGAACTTTGCAGCTCTTGGGGATGTAAAGCTGAGGGTCCAGGGTATTGGTGGGACTGTGCAAACGGATGGGGGATGTGCAGGGGAAGGGGATGAGGAGGAACAAAGGAGGACTGGACAGAATGGGGTGTAAAAGGGGTCAGTCCCGTGTAAAACGGGGCTGGTAGGTGCGCTTGTCTGACCACGCCAGTGTGCTGGGTGCTGGCTGCTGCGGGCAGATGTCTATATCTTCCCCAAATGGTGTGTGTGTGAGAGGTGTGGGTGTTCACTACCAAACCTTGAGCTGGACCAGCCGGCAAATAGGGGACCCGTGTGGTGGGTAAGGAGACCTGGGATCTGGGCAGGGGTGCCAGGCAGACAGAGGGGCTGTGACAGTGCTTGGGGGATGCACAAACGTGCATGTGCTTGTGAACCTGGAGAGAGTCATATGTGTGCCTGCACCAGTGACCTTCTGTCTCTGCTGGGGGCTGTCCACACTTCTGTCTCGTGAGCCATGTATGTGGGTGCTCTTGAAGGCAGCACCTTGTCTGTGGCAGCCTGTGTAGCCAGCTGTGTCCATGTCCCCTGAGCATGATATACATGTCTCTGGGACGTGAAAACAGCAGGTACATCCATAAGAGACCCTGGTTCCCTGGGGCATGGGGCTGGGCTCCAGCAGCCAGGCAGGAGGGAGCCCTGGGCTGGAGCTGCTGGAGGCAGCTCGTAACATCCCTTAGCATATAGCAACAATTTTTAAAAAGCAAACAGCATTATTGTGAGGTAGATTGAAGGAGAAAATACTGAATTTCTACAGAGATCATCTATTTTTATTGAAAATATGATGGAACAAGGAGCCCTAAACTCTTAAAATAACTACTGAAATGAGGTTTTCTGAAAACAGCCTAATAGAATATTTATTATGTTCCACTTCATATATGCAAAACTACATAATGATACTGATACTATAAATCACTGTAAGTTTTTAGATTTACTGAGATAAAAAGTCTAGTGCTAGTTAAATACAACCACATTTTCCTGTTTGGTGATTTTAAAGACCCAGAAAACTGCCCTGGACAAACATTTGAGATTGTTCCTTGTAGTAGCATGCTCAGTGATGACAGCAAGAATAATTTCCAGTTGCATGTTCCATGAAGACTGTTGCAAACCATTGGAAGTTAAAGCAGTTGTAGCATTGTGTATGTCAAACTGTTTCCTACAGGACTGAAGAGGGAGGGGTAGAAAGGAGAAGTAATGACACTTTTATTTCCTTGTTTAAGCTCTGCAGCAGACAGTGCTTAACTAAAACAGAAGATTTGGCACATTATTGTTTCAGTATTCTTTTTGCATCTTGAAGTAGTTTTCCATCCTAACTATACCTCTGGTTAAAATGAAAACTATAGGAATTAAATATGAAAATTCAGTCTTCTAGTAGAATGGCTAATTGAATATTATGTTGCTGTTTAAAGGTGAAAAAAATTGACTCAAGCTTGTATGAAGATTTTAAAAGCCATTATTTTGGAGTTGAAATCCTGCACCGCCTAGATCTTTGCTCCATGTTGAAAAAAAAGCAACCAAATGGTTACTACTACTGTGAGTCCTCTATTCTTTTTGGTAAGTACATAATTTTCCTCTTATATCAATTGTGTCTATAAGTTATATGCCTGAAAAGCCGTTTTTTTTCTGGAGCGTATATTAGGCAGTTCTTCTAATAATATCCATGGAGTCTGACAGAAGTCTGTCCTTCAACCCTGGCTCTCCAGGAACACTGTGCAGTGCTTCTTGCTGACAGCTAAAGTTTGTGTTCAACTGTCCATCCCCAGAATCCAGTTCCATTTCTCATCCTGAAATGAGTGTTTAAGATAAGTGAGATGTATCACTCTCCAGAGCTGCTCATCTCTCTGTTGACTATAAAGACAGCCTGTGTGACTAAGTTAGATTAGATGTGGTAATAATAGATGATTAAAGCTCAGTGAAACGTCTGTGGTTTGGCAGAGATGTGACCTTACTTGGACTATATTAATATACAGAGAGCATTTAAGTGGTACAACAGATTTCATAATAACTGTTCAGAATACCATCAAGACTTCAAACATTGTACAGACACCTTGCCTAGATCATTACAATGCTAGAAATCACAGCTGTGTCCTCCTGCTTTATCTGAACAGAAGCTTCACATCCCTATGATTAGTATTCTAGGCTTGTTTTCTCATTTCTGCCACACGTCCTGTATAGCTGGAACTTCAGATGGTATACATGGAAGGTCTATGGACTGAGAGACTATGGGATAATGGCTTGTACAATAAAACTCTCTGAGATGGTTAGTTCCCAGTAGCTGATAATGGATCTTGGGGCTGCTATTAGTTATATGAAGAACATGAGTTAAAACACTCTAAGTGGAATAACTGGAGAACATTGAGGATTTTTTCTTAAATGCATTCATCCCTTTAAATCTAGGAATGTATTGTGTGATATGTTGGGAATATCTTTAAAAATACCATTCGTGCACCTGCAGATCTCTAAGAAATCAGATGACATGGGAAGATGGTCAAGTAGTAATACAGCAAAATGCAAAATTTTTTATATTAATTGCTTTTTTCATCTCTCCTAATTAGGCTGATTTTTTATATATGTCATGTTAGAGGTGAGTCTCAAAAGGCAGGTTTATAGTAGGGAACAGGTCATGGTCTTTGGAGGTCAGGTTATATTTTTTCTTCTTTGTACTGGTACAGCTTGGGTTTTATGTTTTTGGGATTATTTTTTCTTTGTTGCAGTCATGTCAAAGGTTGAATGTAGTGATGTTAGAAGGCATAGGATACTGAAATTCATACTGAAAGTTCAGTGAAGACTTAACTTTGTCTTTTTTCTTTAGAAGTAGAAATTTAGAAATAGAGCAAATATCTATTTGGCATGTTGTCAATGAGCAATAGCTCCATCTCAGCAAGAATATGGACAGTCTTAATAAATCTTAATAAAGCAAAGTCTTAACTTTGACCTACTTAAGGAAAAGAGAGTATCTGTTCTTGTATGGATCCTCGAATAACAGGAAAGAAATGTGAAAAATCTTTTACAAGGAGCCTCAGCAATATAATGTTTACTTGAAGACTATGATAAATTTGTTCTCATATACCTCGCAACATTTTCAAGATTTCTGGTAATACACAGAAATATAAAAAAAAAAAATTGACCAGAAATCATTCCAGCAAACAAATTATTCAGTGGATCTAACGTTTCCCACTCCAAAACATGCTAGCCTTAGTAATGAAAATGTTCGTGACCAAGGAATGATCATATCCTCAGAAAGAAAGAACAAAACACGCAACATCAAGGAAATCTTCCAAGACCGTTGCCATCCCAACTAGCTGAATAGAAACATCTTCACTGGAATCTTTTCTTGTGTGGACAGTTTTAAAGGAAAGCCCTGTCTTCATCCTTAAGTAATAAGGAATCTCAAAAAGATGAAAACTTCTGTTTGTTATGAAGATACATTGTTAAGGACTAAGAAATCTCAAGAATTTGAAGACTTTGTGAAGGTACCGTGTCCATCCCCAGATTCTGCAAAAACTTTAAAGTTACGATGAGCACAAAAGGAAAACTTCTGATCCAGGCACCTCTTCCAGTTGACCTAATTTTGATGGAAAGATCCATCTTTCAAAGGCTTATCATTGACAGAAATACATGTGAATAATGCATTATACTTCATTTTTCCTAAGCACATATTGGTTTTTTTATAATCATAAAAACTATACCTGGTTAATAGGCAGGTTATACCTGATGCCTCATCTGCTGGTTTTCAGCCACTTTTCAAGCTGGATTGTTTCATTCTTAATGCTATAAAACTAACACTGTGTTGGAGACAAAGGGTGTTCATGAACAGTTAGTACTACTTCTAAATTTCTGTTGTTTGGCCTAGCTTTACATAAACAGCACTATTAAAAGTTAGTGCTGGTTCCAGGACTCTGGGTATGGCTTTGGTGCCAACCTGGTTTCTGCCTTGTGGTAACTTGTTTCCCTGTGCTGCAGCATTGCTGGTGGAAGTGCTCACTGGTCTTGAGGACTGTTTTGAGGACTTATGATTAAATACTGTCGTGGTTTAAGCCCAGCCGGTAACAAAGCACCAATGCAGCGGCTCCCTCACTCCCACCCTGGCCTTGGTGGGATGAGAAGAAAATATAAAGACAGGCTCGTGGGTCAAGATAAGGACTAGGAGGGATCACTCACCACTTATGGTCACGGGCAAAAGACAGGTTCAACTCGGGGAAGAAACAGAATCAATTTAATTTACTAGCAATCAAATCAAAACAAGGATAATGAGAAGTAAACCCCAAATCTTAAAACGCCTTCCCCCCACCCCTCCCTCCTTTCCAGCTCAACTCCACTCCCGGTTCTCTCCACCTCCTCCCCATGGCGGCACAGGGGAACAGGGGATGGGGGTTGAGGTCAGGTCACCACACATTGTCTCTGCCGCTCCTTCCTCCTCAGGGGGAGGACAACTCACTCGTCCCCTGCTCCACCATGGGGTACCTCCCACGGGAGACAGTCCTTCATGAACTTCTCCAACATGAGTCCTTTCCACGGGCTGCGGTTCCTCACAAACTTCCCTGGCGTGGGTCCTTTCTGCGGGCTTCAGTTCTTCCCAAACTTCCCTGCTGTGGGTCCTTTCCGCGGGCTGATCTTCAGTCACACACTGCTCCAGCGTGGGCTTTCCCATGGAGTCACGGCCATCTTGGGGGGCCTCCGCTCCACCGTTCACCTCCACGGGCTGGGGGGGGACAGCCTGCCGTCTGACCACGGGCTGCAGGGACATCCACCTCCTCAGGCGCCCCTCCTCCCCCACCGACCTCGGTATCTGCAGAGGGGTTCCTCTCACATTCCAATCCCCTACTCACTGCAGGTTTCCCCTCTTAAATCTGCTCTCCCACAGGTGTTGCCACCATCACTGATGGGCTCAGCCTGGGCCAGAGGCGGGTCCGACTTGGAGCTGGGGGAGCTTCTAGAAGCTTCTCACAGGGGCTGTCCCTGCGGCCCCTTCCCTGCTACCAAAAAAACCCACGCCACACAAACACATAACAAATACTTATGCAATACTTTAAACATGTCAGGCACTTCACAAATGCCATTTGCTGTTAATGTTTTTGTTTGCTCTTAGGGCCACCTTTATTTAGCTTAGGTAGGCTGTTACAAAACAAATCAAAGGCAGTACAGAGGAAAGGAAGTGTAGGATGTCTGTTTAAATTAGTGACAGCACTATTGCAAAATCCAGAGCAGTCAAAATCAAAGTGAGATATATTTATACATATCTATCTGTCTATCTATTTATCTATCTAAATATATTATACTTACTACCTTGTGTTATGCATGTCTCATAGTTATGTTTATATCTGTGTATATAATTATATATCTAATGTCTTCTGTACATGTATGTACATTCAAATATTATTTATGTGCATCCAAATGCTTAAAGAGAAATTACAAGATTATTTAACATGCTATGAAATTTTTCATTTAGGTAAAATTGAGGCTCCGCTTTTCACAAATACACTTCAGAATATTTTGGAATATGTATCTGATTAAGGAATTTGGTAAATAACTCATTACAAATGAAAGCTGTTTAGTAGTATATTTGGTAGATATTGACAATGTTTTTTCAAAATATTTGTTTAAATCTCTCTTCTTGAACTTGCTGTGTTACTGACATTTCAGAATGCTAAAATGAGACAGTTATTCTTTCAGCTGTCTTTTGAATATGAGTCCCATTAAATGGTTTATAACAGCAGTCAATCAACTGGTATTCAAAGCAAGAATCAGATGCCTGTTTGGCTTCAACTCAATCCTGGTGTGACAATGCGTAAAGAATTTATGGGAAGTGTCATTTTCACAGTCCGAACAGAATTCTCTTCTGAATTATTTTTACATGAGTGCTACATCTGGCTTTCTCTAGCCATAGTATTTGAATGGATGTTCTTCACTGATACGACATTAAGAAAGTGTAGTATTATTATGCCCACTTTTCTCAGTCCTATGTGGACATAGATGCATCTTGGCCAAATACATGAATTTAATTTTCTGGGTTTGTACATGATAATATATATTTATCTAAAGCCAATAGGAGAAGGAAAACAGCTATATTGGAACAGAGTTTAAATAACTTATTTTTTAGTTTCAGAGAAGAAGAAACTATGTTTTAATGAATTTTGAAAAACTCATTTTAAAATGTTTTAAAATGTGATTTCAATAGGGTTTTTAGTAACTATAGGTAGCTAGGACATTACAATAAACACAGGAGGGAGTTAATGCAGTTCTATTAATCCATCAGAAACAGTGAAATTTGAAAATTACTTGATACAGACAAAACACTGTATCCAGGTGTAGTTCTTTCTATGTGTATGTGTATTCAAGTAGTTATCTTCTTTCCTTGAAGTGCACAGAAAATACAAAAACAGTATTTACTTTTTGTTACCTAGAGTTTGGGCCAGACTGGAGTGTTATGCATCTAATAAGATGAAAAGATCTAAAAAAGGATCAGAACTAATGTTAGAAACAGAAATCCAAACACAACAAAGAATTGCATATTACCATGGCTAATAAGTGCCACAACACACAGCAACTTAGTAGCTGCACATTTTAAAACCATGTTTAAAAATATGAGAAGCATAAAAGATCAATATGAATAAAGGCAGAGGCAAAACACCTGCTGAGCTGCAGCAATATGCACAGCAGGTAAACAGGCTTTGACAGTATGTTACAGAGCAGCATCCACTATCTTCAGCAGATCCTACAGACATCTGCACCAGAAGATTTCTCTGCATCTGCATGCTAGCCCCACAGGGTATGTATTCAGGAGTTAATATTTGATGTGACAGTGACAATAATGTTGAAGCTTCATTCTCAAAGTAGAGTCCAGTTTATTCTTTAAAGCAAACAAAACAGCAAACCAACAAATTGTCCTTCTTCAGACCACCCACCTCATGGCAGCTGTTGTATGTCACCTCAAATCCCAAAGAAGACCAGAGAATGCTGGAATGAGTTGAGCTTCTCAATATACACACCTTCACCTAAATGATTGGTCAGTTCTTTATATCACGGTGCAGATATTCAATAGACCCTCTGAACATCAAAGGGAGCATTATGTAAATCTTCTTATGTTAAATATGCCTTTAGCATTAAGTATCTCTCCTAAATGTTTTTAGGATCCATTCATGAAGATTTTTGTAGACTTGTTTCAAGGAGAATTTGTTTATAGTAATATAATTTAAAATTATATTATATATACATTAAAGAAAGTTATCACATGCCAAGCTGTATTCAGCCGGTAAACTGAATAAAAAAAATATAAGATTCTCCTGAGTGTCTAGTAAGAAGTTTATATATCAGACTTCCCTGTGCTATCTCTGAGGTAGAAAAACTTCAAAAAGTCTGTTCCTTGGTGGAAACCACCCAGCAGGTTGCTCTTACTTTTTGCACAGCCAGAACTCATATATCTGGAATACATGCCAAGTTGGAGGTTAAAGTGCCGTTACAGTTCCCCTGCAATCTAGCAGTAGCAATATGGAAATTGAAATATCAGACTACAAACATCTATTTTATCTGGAGAAAAGTATAATAATATGGTAAAAGGTAATGCTCCTTGCTGCTCAAATAATACCTCAAACAGATGTCTTTTTAAGTAGCAGAACATTAGTGGGTCGATTTACATTTCAGTGGAACTATGTACAGGTTCAGTGTCCAGTCTGACCTTGTCATCAAGGTACCTTCTACAGTCTCTCTGAAACGGGAGACACTTAAAGAAAGTTGTTCATCCTGTCCTAAAATGTGTATGTAAGACAGGCAAGATCTAAGAGGTATCTAACATAGGCAAGATGTGAGTCTAAGATACACTACTTGAACAGTTGTTAATATTTGTTAATTAGCTTGCTTGCTAATTTTTTATATATATATGAAGATAAAAAGTTTCAACTTAATGGCAAAAAGATGCATTATATTTGCAAGCTTCACATTTCTGAGGGAGATCAGTAACGTTATGAACGGAACATGTTACAAACGAAATTGATTCTTGTAGATTGCTGCTGTTAGGCTTAAATTATTTGAATCATTTAAGTAACTTTTTAGTTACTTGAACTTTAATAACCTTGAGTTAGGATTTAGTGGTGCAGTTTATGCTTCCGCATTACATTTTACAATGTTAGCCAGGCAGCTACTCAACACCAATGTCTCAAACAAAGAACAAGGTGCTCCTGGTGGTACGTTGTGTAAGACTGAAGACAAGTTTGTCAGCAACAGATTTGGGGGATACCTACAAAGAAGAAAGAATTACAGAAGAAAGAAGAACAGAGGAAGGGACTCATCTGTATCTGAAATAGAAAACAGATATGATAGCGTCACTCTATGAACTCAACATAATACTGAGAAGAAATAGAAGACTGAAAGTAAAATTGCAAACCAATTGATAGTTGGATAGATGGTCAATATC
This sequence comes from Aquila chrysaetos chrysaetos, assembly GCF_900496995.4. Classification (NCBI taxonomy): domain Eukaryota; kingdom Metazoa; phylum Chordata; class Aves; order Accipitriformes; family Accipitridae; genus Aquila; species Aquila chrysaetos. Next base: position 24,251,749 of record NC_044011.1, on the reverse strand, counting down.
CCTTGGTTTGCTTTTTTTAAAAAATGCACTTACAGTGTCAAGCAAAAAATACAGTAATATTACACCTTCATCATCAGGGAAGAAGAGGGTTCAAATACAGTCTGAAATATGAAGTTTGGCCAGTTTGTCTGAAATGTTTTTAAAGTGACACTGGCTTAAATGAAGAGAAAGACTGGCACTTGTCTCCTTTAGATACTCTCCTGCTTCTCTGTCCACAGATGGTTTGACCTAAATGTGATTGATTTTATTCATACAGCAATTAAACATTTTCTCACATTGGAAACAGCAATGGTAACCAAGTAAATGCTGTTTTAATTGTCCAGATTCTACATCCTGCAAAATTAAACATACCGTGTGTCGGTTTCTTTTACACTCCTTCTTACTTGCATGACAGTGAATCACTTCTTCTAAAATAATGAATCATTCTTTGATTTTATCTGTTATCTGTCCTTCTTTCTTCTTTTCCTATAATTTCAAAATACCTCTAGGTCTGTTTCATTTCTTATTTTAATTTCCTTGATAGACTATTTGTAAGCTAGCCTCTACTTTCTCCACTCTATTGTGAGTTGTGAGTTACAACTCTTGTAAGGTTGTGAGTTACTGCTCTTGAGTTTCTTGCATATCTGTGGCACTCCTCCCAAATTTTAATTAATAATATGGCAGTCATACTGCTTTTGGATAAAAATGTCTTGGGCAGCTTCCCAGGAGCTATTTCTTAACATTCAAAATTAGTAATTAATTCACTGTTTGTGTTGAGTTTATCCACAGCTGCTGCAATTTTATGCATGCAGTATGCTTAATAACTCTTTGCCTACATAAAAAGCAACAGGTATTGTGTGCTAATCAGCAAAGTCTTTCCCTGAAGCACTATTTCTTAGCAGAGTTGTGTGGTAGAATATTGACTTATAAAAATGATTCTTTTAAACATGGCAGAGAAACACTCATATTTTAGTTCTTAACCTAGAAGCCAAGCTTTTTATGGACAGTGACTAGAAAGTGATGATCCAGTGGTTTCTTACACACATCAAATATTTTCCATTCACTACCAAGAACAGAGTGGTCCCCTATTGATTCCTTTTCACTAGTCTTACATTAGAACTTGGTGGGATGTTCTCTTTAGTTGTAGCAGCATATCTCATCACATATCACTACATTGGGCAGTTTCTTCTGTATTTGGTATTCTTCTGCTGTTGAAACATTGACCATTAGTACAGCATTCTTCATAATGAGATAGCATTTTTACATTAATTTTGTAGTACCAGTTATAGCTGAAAAGCTATATTGATACATTCTGTGCGTGGATAAGGAGGAGAACAAGCTGATTGAGAGGGAAATAACCAATGTAAATATGGTTCGAAAGTGGAAATTTTCATTTCAGAATAATATTTCATTGTTTTGAGGGCAAATTCTAACATCTCTGACTCTGAGCTTTAATATTGGCAACTGTGTAACAAACTTTTCATTAGAAAGTGACGGGGAGCTTTAAAGACAGGAACATGGTGTTTAGAATTCAATCATTCATCTCCTAATACTGAAAGTAAGTAAAACCTTCTCATCACCTTGTGTGATTCTGTGATTCGTGATTCTGTGATTATGAGGTATGTAGTATTTGCTTTATTGTACAGGATAATTTTTGCAATTTTCTTTTAAAAATACCATAATGTAATTCTATTCAAAAGGCTATTGTCCTTTTATTTTTCAACAAAATGGTGTTTGAAGTAGTGATGTGTTTTCGTGGAGAGCTGTTATCAGTAGTTGAAAATAAGCAAAAATAAGATTTTCCATAAATGACTTTCAAAAATATGTGCAGACAATGCGATAAAACTGATGAAGTAAATCTGACAGGAAAGCACAAAAGCATATTTGACATCAGTAAGAATGTGATTCATGACTGAAAATTTAGTTGAGTATATAAAAAAGACAGAATTGATTTTTTACAACATAACATAGTAAGCTATAATACACAATTTAATAATATGCAGCAGGTTTTTTGTATCTTAAGTATTTCTGCTTTAAAGACATTTTTCCTCAAGCAGACTTTGGTGACCAAACAACTAATTTATTCCTAATTTTAATATATTAAAAATAATTGAAAATATGAAAACATTAATTTCAAGATATGTTAATTGCAAAAAGTAAACAGACCGCCTAGGAGGTGAGGAACAAATTAAATATGTAATATTCTGTCATTGAGTAGATCAGTGAAAGATAATTAGTTTTTATTCTTAAAATTTTCCTAGCTAGGATGTTGCTTTTGTTGATATGTATTTATTGTATAGTCTTAACATCAAATGGAAGGTTGCAATTCCTGTGAGGAGTGTTTTTCAGTACTTTGAAGGACATGGAGTGAAAGGAAAACCAGTTTTCCATTGTTCAAATGTCACCATTTTTCAGCTGTTGATGGTTAGTGTAGATCTGAAGAGCTTAGCCAGTGTGCTGCATGGTTACACAGAGAGAGTCTGCTATGCTTCCTACATAATCCCTGTGAGGTATTCTAAGATAAGACATAGAATAGATATCTGTACTTCAGGGATAATACAAACATTGACATAAAAATGTAGTTGTTGAGGAAAAGGGCTTGTTTTGCTTAACACCACAACTTACATTTCTCTTTCAGAACAGTACTCAGCAACGAATAGGTACAGGTGATAATTTAGTTTTATTCTAGACTGTATATAAATTTTTTTTGAAGCCCCTGGTATTTGTAAAAGTGGTTTCTTTTCAGTGGAAATAATTTCAAGATAAAATGTGACAGATTTTAAAGAGGCATTGTTAGTGTGGCATATAGTGTCATTTCTTGTTTCCTAGAAAGCAGCAATGCGCTGCTTCTCACGGAAGCCATAGAATGTAAGAGCGAGATTACATCAACCACAAGCTAAAACATGACATTATTGTCTTAACAGTAGCCTGCCAATTTACTTGAAGTTTTAATCTGTTCTTAAGCACATCAGAAAGGGCCATCACAGTACCCGCTGAATACATAGTATGCGATCTTCTATTTTTCAAATGATGATCAAACATTTAACATCTGAATTAAGATTTAATGACAGGAGAGAAATCTGAACCACCCTTCTTCTGTTTATAGGACAGTTATACAGATCTGTTGGGTACAAACGGTTGGAGGGTGTCACTCATGCAGTTTAGAGAACTTTCTGGGAGGGTGCAACATACAATTCATAAACATGTTGCTTTATTACATAGGTGAAGAGTTTCCATTTCTTCTCAGTGAAGTATGTCAGAGTCTGCCTGTGGGCCCTTATTTGTCAGCCATCCAGCTGGGGGACCGTCCAGCATTGGGGTTAATCCCCCTGCCCCACAGCTTGAAGATTTACCAGAGGACGTGGGTTAGAATAGAACCACTGTAGGCAGAACAGTGCCAAACCTCGCCATTTACAGCCAATAATAAATGTCTGAGCAATACATCAGATACAACTTTTTTACACTGCTTTTCATGCTATGTGAACATTCCTGTGTTCCATTGCAAGATTAAATGTGTTAACCACTCATGACATAAACTGATATTACTTTAGTGGTTTAAGCTACCCTGCATGCTTGTGCTGTGGAACAGACAAGGAGCACTTGGGATCAGTTGGAGATGACAGTGCTTAAAGAAGCTGCTCTTCCTGCTTCTCAAGTGTTGGCTGCCGTCTGCAGGCTGATGCTATAGTGTTTAGCTATGTACTAATTTCTACACAAGTGTCAGTAGCTCAGGAGACTTATGTGGCCAAAGCTGTGGTACCAGGCCTAGGTCAAACATACATACATACCCTTACTTATTAGACATACTTACAGACACCTGAAGTTAGGCTTCCAATTTTTTAAGTTTCTAAACATGTCTGCACTGTATTTTCTGCGTCAGGATGGATGCACACAGCTTGCATTCTGAGCAGGTATCTGGGTGTATGTGATTGGCACAGTGCTGAGCATGACAGCTTGAGTTGGTGCCGCAGATTCTGTTTGCCTGGATTTGGGTCAGCTATGAGTAGGGGAAGAGCGAGCTCCTCTTGTCCTCTCTAGACTGCATGGTTTTACTTTAGGTAAATAGCTTGATTTCTGAAGTCCTGAGACACTACCGTTGACCCTTTGGCATATACTTTTAAAAACCTCTGCTGTAACTTCATGTTTTGCAAAGAGGAGCTTTGTCTTGAAGAATTTTGAGTAACCATCCACAGCCTACAGATTACAGCAGAAAGTAATTGCTGACTGACAACTGTTTAAAAAACCTTTTACCTTTGAAATCACTTCTTTAGGGAAACAGTGAAAATGCCACAATTGCATTTTAACACCTAGGCACTGTTTCTGTAGCTTGTTTATTTTTTTTAAATGTTTAAGGTGTTTTGAATCAGAAACCCTAGATACTCAGCTTTATTGCTTTAATCAAGAGAACAAACAAAAGGCTTTCTTACACATAAAACTGTTCCTAATTAAATAGACTTGGAAAGTGGGTCAAGCTGAACAGGAACAAAGCACTCTTATTCCAAAATAAGAACATTCACATATGGAATTATTCAGAAACAGCTCTTAGTACTTTAAAATTCCCAGCCAGTGTTAATGTCTTATCTTGCAAATGCAGGCAAGCCCAATAGTTTTCCTTCCCCATTCCTATCTATTGTATTGCAAACACAAAACACATTGGATGTTAAAAATTTACATCACTTGATTAGGATATTATACAACCTTTGGCAGAAGAGGAGACTTCTTAGTGTATCTTTAATATTAGAAATGTTATTTGCACATGAAAGCAAGTAAAAGCAATCATTATTTTACATTGCAAATACACCTACTTATGGACGTACTCTTTTAGAAGCATATGTTGAATTCTTTGTGATCTTTATTATTAGTGAATTCGGTTTTCTATACATTGTAATTTCCTTTCCTAACGTATTACCCAAGATGTAGAGGTGCTAATCTCGAAATATCTCAGTTACCATCCATAATCCAGATGAGCTGTTACCTCAGTCATTTACATCTTCCAATTGTCTTGCAGTTATCTAGTCACCTAGTCAGAGCCTCTCATATATATTTTTTCTTTTCAGAAATATACAGAACATCTAGTTTATCTTTCTTCATAATTACCTGGATTGATTTGAATGTACTTAGTGGTTATTTATATTCTTGGGGATAGCTTTTCTTAATTTTGAAGAACACAAAACACATGAAGGCACACTGTTTCTCCAAATGGAGTTTAAAATATTATAGTACAATTTTTTCTATATAGGCATAACAAACACATATTTCAAAGTAAACCTAAATCTGTAATTTGAAATTCAGATGTGTAAATCCTAATGCCTTAGTTATTTTTAAACTATTGTAAATAATTTCCTGATAAATAATCATCTGTATTTTTACTGCTTCTGTGTATCATGGGGCCTTTTTTGGCTTATTACCAGTTTTCAGCATGATGCTGTAATTATTCAGGTTCCTTATGAGGAGCAAGGGCTAAGATGTTTTAAAAATGGAGTTCTTTGTGATTGTTTATCTGCCCTTTCAATTTTAAACTCTCCAATCACTTTCAGTCCTTTTCTTCACTTCTTTCTCAGTTTCGGACTTCAGTGGTACAGGGCCAGTGGTGGTGAGGCTTACATAATTAAATTCTAAGGAAAAGAACATTATTTTGGGAGAATATTGCTCCATGGTAGGGTAGATTTAAAGGTAAGAGTTATACAGTAGAGTGCAACAGTCAAATACAAAATATTTTTGAATATTTGAATATTTTTGAGCTTCTACTTAGCATCCCTCTTGTATAGACTCTAGATGAGTTGCAGTGCTCAAATGCATGGAATTAGTCAGCTGCATATATTTAATAAGTTTTTCTTTTATAGTGGTAGCTATTTGGACTATTGCTTTTTTATTTGAACACTTTTGTCTTTATTGGTTTATTTAATGGAAGAATCTGTAAGGGGTTGCATTCTGTCACATGTATACATTTTTTCAACGTAAATTTGCATTTGTGCTAATTCAAATGTAATGGTCCATCAGTGCAATTGTAGTAATAACTTTGTGGTATTAGTGCAATTATAGTAAGAATTCTCTCTACAGACTCTCTTTTAAGGGCTGTTTTCCAAACAGATTTTGGTCCCCAGTCCCGGTCCACAGTCTTTTGCACCATGAAATATAACACATGGACTGAATGGATGTTACCTACCTGACTGAAAAGTGCATTTGATAAGTGTATTATGTTAACAAGTTCTGCTGTTTTGTATTAAAGGAGGGGTTTGTTTTATGTCTTTGTGTATAAACAAAACTGACAAGTCAAAGAAAGGTTTTAGGTGAATATCTTGTAGGAATTTGGCCCCAGAATGAGATGCCTCCATTTCCAATTCTGTGCAGAGTCCAGTATCTCAAGAGCACAGTCAAGAAATTGCAGGCTGAACTGAGTGGAACATTGAACAAGCCAGGGGGAAACACCCAACAAAGAACTGTGTCAGCACCTCTCTTCTTTCTTTGAGTTTTGAGTCAGGCAACTCACCCTACTGGGACCCAAAGCCCAGTATCCTCTGCTGATGATACATGGGTACTTAAGTCAGCTTTCACTTTTTTTTATTTTAAAGAGGAAATACTTATTACATACATAGTTTGGTTACAATTGCCACTCAAATTGGATATCAAGGCTTTTTTCTTTCCCCATCTTGGGGGAATTCAAGCCCCTGAAGGCTGGAAAAGCCACAACTAGCAGCTTAGCGTGGAAGCTGAATGATGCACCAGTGTTCTTCAAGGAGCTTCTCCAGAGTAGCAAAGAATTCAGATCTCATAGGGCCGAAGAGCCCTGCCGCTGCCCCAAGTCAGACGCTAATCCTGTGATTCTTTCTTGGAGTGTCTAGTCTTATGGAGGTCACAGGCACAATGTTAAAATGCTTACTGGACTCTTAATCTTGCAGCTGATTTAGCAAAGGGAGCATCCAGTTTCTGGATCCTAAGCAGATGGAGCCTAGGCTGTTCAAACTGAGCCAGTTCTGAACATGACTACTTCTGCTGGACAATAGTAGAATAATTGGGTTTTATTGAGCTTTTGGATGCAGACACATCACTCCTGTCTAAATGCTCTGTTTGGTGCTTGTCTTTTTTTAGTATTCATTAGAGACAAATTATCGGTGTATAGGGTTGATACATACATATACATGTATATATGTCTCTGTGTGTGTGTGTGTTTGCATGTTTGTGTATGTGCACATGCATGCACGTCTACCTAGCATAACTCCTGGTATTTACTTTACTGTGAGGTAATGCAAAATGTTCCTTTTAAGCAGCTCTTTTCTTGCTGGAAACCTTTTAATCAATTTAGCCACAGAAGTGGGTGGTGTTCGCATGGAGGAGGTTAAGAAAAAGCACACCAGAAAAGCATTGAATAAATGTGGGTTTGGACAGCCTTTGACTATGGGATTCTTATGGTACCTTGACATATATCAAAGCTGCGTCTTATCAGTAGTGCATTAGATTCCCCATGATAGGCTTTGGACTGAGTACAGCCCAGATGTTTGTTTTCGCATGTATTGTTAGTACATGATTCATTGAAATGTTGATTTTCTTTGGAAACAGTTCGGAGAGTCTCATACACTGACATGTTTATGAATGTCCATTTCAAGTAGCATCTTTTTTGATTGTTGCATGTTGTTATCTTTTGTATGTGAGCTTATTTTTCAAGCTATGCTATCTTTTGCATTCTTACATAAAAGCTTCATTAGTACTTAAGTAAAAAGTTCATGTTTAACATTGTAATTAAAATAGATAGATAAATCCTATTTTATCAATTAGTATAAACCAGCAACTTAAAAATCAGAGCAGATACTGAAGGTGTAACCAGTGATTTCTCCTATCTCCAGAACATATTTATCATTGCTAAGGATGAAAACAAATGTCTCTCTTCCTTCTCTAGGAGGGAAACACAGTTGTAGTTTGTACAGTACACAGAAATTTTATGGACGTAAACAGAATCCAGAGCAAACAAAGGAAACCATTTTACTTCTTTTAAAGTCTGTTTGTACATGAGTACATTTTGTAAAGAAATATTTTTCAATACACTGAGGAAAGGAGAAAGAATTTCTTATTTCACTTAGTAGATATTGTATCCTCTCCTTGTTCTGACAGCAAATGCAGAATCACATTCCCTTTTTTTTTGACCTTTATAAATATCACTGTGTCCTTGGCGTAAAGAAATATGTAGGAATGCCCACTCAGTTACTTATGTTGTACTCGGTTAATATAGACATCTCAGTCAAAGCTCCCAATTCTTGATTTTCTTTTTAAGAATGAAAACATTTTTCTCAAAATGATATAATTTTTGTTCAAATAGAATAGGTGTTCATATATGAAACCAAATTCCAGAACACACTTCCCTCATAGCTATAAATCTTAAAAACTGAGATTGAAAGACAATAAGCGTCTTTCTAGATGGAGATACAAGGAAGTCTTCTAGGTGTAGTGCTGGCTGGCTTTTATTGAGAACCTTCCAATAAATCACTCCTAGCTGTTAGCTCACTTTTGACTCCATAGATTTCCAGGAGGATTTTCAGATTATGCAGTTTCAGTGTTACCAACTTTATATTAAGTAGATATCACTTCTACGCCTTTTTATAGAGATGTGATAGAAAATCATAATGCACAAGCATTGCTTCACTTGTTCTTACTTTACTTTTTACTTCTTCCAGGTATACATAGCATTCAGATTAATTGTAGTCAATACTCTTATGCATAATGACTTACAAAATAATTTATTGATTTGAGTTTATTTGAAAATGTATGTATTTTAATTTTAAATCTGTGAGTATATTCTGTTAATTTTTGAGTCTCTTGGGTAAGTAGTATAATTAGGTTTATTTTAATGAACTCTAATATTTTATCTCATCTGTAATTGGAGGCCAGTGGAAAACTGGCAGAACTATTTGTTTAAATCAATATTAAAATTAGGAGGCTGTTGATATGTAGCAAAAGAACGGGTGGGTTGTAGCAAAACAATGAGTGGGTTCCAGCAGAAGTTTCTGTTAACTTTGCGGCAGGATATGAATTTTGTGTTACTTAGTTTTTTCTGAGAAGAATGTATGAAGGGAATAACAAGAATCTGTGTATGACTAGGCAAAAGGAGTTCAGTTCACAGTCATCTGAGAAAGCAAAAGCTGGCTGGCATTCCCAGTTCTCCTTTCCTTTCCATTTAGAATGACTTTTCTACTTTGGTCTCAAGAAAACTTTGGAGCAGAATACCATAAGAAATGAGTCAGAGTTACTGCCTGTCCTGATCCTTTAGAAGAGACTATCTGGCACTTCTGTTCATGACGGTGAACCTGATAGATTCACACACAGGCAGCCATGGCAATGTTAATACCTACTGGTTAAAATTACACCAATAGTTATCCAACTTTCAATGCTTTGGTAATGTGTTTATGATGTGTTGGTTGGCCATATGCTACAGGGTCACCTGCAAGTGGTAAATGCAGATTATTCAGTACACTTGCTGCAAAGATGCATTAATAATGAATGCATTTTTTGTGCCTGTTTGTGAGAATGAACATTTCAAATTCCATGCTGTTTTCCCCTTCCTTTTAACAGTGTAAATTAAAACAGCAAGAAAAAAATTGTAAAAGGAAAGAAACAGCTTTTTAAAATTACAGTCAATAAGTTTACAATATTATAGAGTATGTGGGCTAGATCCTGAAATATTTTCCTTTGCCCCATTTCTGTCTTTTTAGGAAGGACTGAGAGCAAAGTTGTTCCTGAAATAACTTTGTTAGCGTGTTTGCTATCTGCAAAAGATTGTACTCCATGTATCATTTTTAGCTGGCGTAGATACGGGCTTAACCTTATACATACTGCTTTAAATTACATTGTGCATCTCAGATGAAAGTCATGGTGCTGCACATAAAGAAGATAAAACAATTCAAACAAGAGGGCTGCCTGAAGGGTCCATATTTGACTTCTGTTTGAAACTCAAGGTGGAGACCGCTGAATTTCTGAAAAACAGCTGTTGAAGCTGCATGAAGTATAAAGCCAGAGATGGTTCCGTAGTCCAGCCTGATCTCTGCTATAGCATGGGCTGTTAGCCCACCTGGCCCTTCGCTGAGCTCAGTAGGTTTAGGTAAGCTGAAAAGATGATGGTCCTATGGAGTCTCGCAAGTGTGGGGTACAGGCCTGGAACAAGGATGTTTTGCCAGCTGCCAGTGGTCAAAGCCCTGGCAAAGGTGGAGAATTAACTACTTGGAAGACTAAACTGCTTACTCATTTCAATGGCCTGGAGGAAGCTAGAATTCCTAACTGGCCATCAATCTTGGTCATCGGTCTGACTTCCTGCACGTTTTGTATGTGTGTGCCAGTCAAGCACTTAAAATTGAGGATTCTCTGTACTGAACCTGGTCACTGGTCAGAGCATCCTTCTTTCTCCCTGCTCCATTCACAGATCTTCTTCCCACTGTGGCTGATCTTTTCAAAGGACTGTTGGCTGTGAAATAAAAGGAGGTATTTAAGGATATATTCAGATCCAGAGATTCCTTTTCTGAAAGGCTTTGAGGCGAAATATGTTATTTCAAAGGAAAGAGAATCAAGGGTTAATCCTTTTCTTTCAAAACATTTTTTTTTTCTTTATAATCTCAACAAACAGATTGGTTAAGGTGTCTTCCTCGGTTAGCTATACAGTTTACCAAAGCAAATGACAGCACGCAGGCACATTTCAGTGAACCATGTTAAGGTGCAGCAATCTAGCAAGTGCTATCAGCTGACAACATCAAAACCTTATTAGTTTTTTTTTTTAAATATAAGTTTTACATGGATTCCTTTGTTGAGTTTATGCTACTTTCCTTTTTTCCTCCCATGAATCATGAAAAGCCTTTGATACAATCTTAAAAACATAGCTGTAATGCACAGTAACTAGCATTGGTCCCTTCATTTCTGTTCTTTAATGCTAAGTATTTATTTGCACAGCACTGAATACCACATTTGCACTGGCATGCCAGAATAATATGGCAAAAGATTGAAAAATTACCTAAAATGCTGGGGTTTTGTTCTCACCAGAGAGTCAGCAGAAATAACCTATTACTACTCATTTCCAGAACTTCAAAGAGCACAGGGCATGTGTCTATTCAACATTTACTTTTTCTTCAGACTGTAAAAATACATATTTAAGGAGCCTTCTGCTCTTGTACTGTCAAGTACCTCTTAAATAAATGAAAATTTTACAGAAAAGACTTTGAATGTCAACTCTGTCCTGACTTGCATTCTTACCAGCAGCTTTAACAAGCAGGAGAAAAGGAACTTTGCAATATTCTCAGAAAGTTAACAAATCTGGGCTCTGGAGCTCCAAATGTAGGAGATCGGGGAAATGTTGCAATACTGAGGAGTGTTGCAATAGGAGTGGAAAGGGGGCTAAGTGTTCCAAATCCCAGGAGAATTCTAGTATAGAATGATAATGAAAAGCAATACATCAGCAATAAAATAGTGACTGGGGTCAGTGGCATTAGCAGATCTGACACACAAAACTATGATACAGTGTCAGTGCATTTCACTGACTTTCTTGACAAACTTTGAAGGGAAAGAATATTAGTAGTCACCATTTATTTTAATTTTTTTTTCCTTTTTAAAAAGTTTATTCAATTTGCTTGTTCTTGTGGAAAATTCATTTTGATTTTTTTTAACAAGAATTGTTCTTCTAGACTATACATAACACTCAGTGTTCCAGAAAGCAAGTTTTGACATAATGTGATTGATAATATATGTACATTGCAAAAAATATCTCACTGTGCTGTGTTCATATTGCATTTTATTTTAAATATAAAAATTTGTCATGTTTGAATGGAGAGCAAGGGAAGGAAGTACAAGAACAGGCCTCTAACTTCTTTTTCTTGCTAGCCAGGTTTTCCTGTTCTTCAAAATAAGCATTTAAAAATGCTAAATGTAAATCAGAAAAGTAAAGAAAATATTCAAAACAACATTTGGGCAAATAATGGAAGTCCTCTTAAAAAAAGGCAAACAGCGTAGGGATAATTTGTTGGAAATTAAGGTTTACCAATTTAGCTATCAGAACATAGTCATTAGAGCCTTGCCATTGACATCTCTTTTCTTGTTTAATTTTTATACACATAAGAAAAAAAAAATTCATTATTTTGCTATACAATAAGTTGAAAATAAGGGAAAGTTTTTATATTCTCCTTAAAACTTTTTTGGTGTCCTCACAGTCAGGTTAACTCTCAGTAAACCATCATTGGACAATGACAGCTGTCCCTAGCTACTTACTGCTTGGCAGAATCATTGAGAGACTGCCAGGCTATGAACATAACTCTTTTCCGGCTTCATCTCAACTGTTCAGTTCACCTTTGAAGTTTTAGAAGGAAGAAGTATATAAGTACCAAAATTTTTGCCGTGACTTAAATTGCACTGTTTTTTCACACGTGGCATTTAGTAATATGTATTAAGCTAAGAGATTAAATTTCTTTTTGTGATTTTGAAAGGGTTTCTCCCCCCCCCCCCCCCCAAACTAACGTATGCTTCAGTTTTCGGTCCCCCTGCTTTTATACATTCCTTAATCTTTCTTTTCCACAACAGCAGGAACTAGCTGAATGTAGAATTAAATGAATGCTTGATAGGTCTCAGAGGCTTAGGCTTGTAAGGTGAACCTTGGGAAGACCCTGAAGTGTGAGGTGTACCTTGCCCTAGCTTTTCACATTGTCATTGTCTTGGGGCTTATCTACAAGTCTCATATGTCAAGGGGGACACATTCTTATATGCTGGCATTCACTATAAAGTCCATCTCATACACCTGCTCTCAGTCAGGCAACATCACTGCAGGAATTGATGGGATACCTCGGGGCATACACACCACAGATAGACACATCCACTCTACAAAGAAGAGTGCCGTGAGTACTCTGCAGAGCTTGAATATATTCGGGGTTTTCACCCAGAAGTGCTGTATGGCGTATTCTAAACATGGCTCCGAATGTATTCCTGAGGGTAAACAATCTGGACAGTTGGCAGATTTGGTCTTGAGCCTCGCCCTGAGGTTGCACTTAAAATAGAAGGCAGGCATATCAGTGGCTGGCATCCCAGCCTTTGCTGAAAAGGTACAGTGCATTCAGCAAATGGAACTTGCAGAAATAGTGATTTACAGTGAATAGGAGCAAGATTCTCTCTCTAGAAGGCAGTGTTGTAAAACACATATTAGTGGTGAGATTTCCCTGGAAGTATTTTAATGTGGTTTTAAAAAGCGTAGCTAAAATAGGCACTTCTGTTTTAGAATGCAAATGCCAACTCAGTATCATTTTTTTCTTTATAGAACATGTTTGTAGGAATATTCTTAAGCCATTGAAGAGTAAGAAAATCAAATACTTTAAAATTAATTTAGTCTAGTCATTTAAGGTTTTTCTCCAGAAAAATTGAATTGGAAGTGTTTTCAGAAGGACACAATTGAAAATTTGATAGAATTACACACTGCATTACAAACCAAGTATCGGAAAGAAATAGAGGCATAGTCTGCACTGTCAAACACAGTAGGAAAATGTTTGCATTTTGGGAAGTTCAACAGATGATTTGTTTATCCCTGGTTTTTCTTCTAGATGGGGATTGTAATTCTGATTTGGTAGGTGCTCCCAAAACAACGCTTACAGTGAAACGCTCTTCTGCACTCTGTGTGTGTGTGTTTATATACATAGGCTTGGGAACAGCTTAGGTTCTGAGTGCAGAAATACTTCTAAGTTGAAATGCAGATCAACTTTTCTTCCTTACCCACTTTTTACATAATTTGTACCACAAGCTTCACCTAAAAAAAGCTTTGCTAGGTTCCTTCTGGATCAGCTGAACAGTATTCAGGAGCATTAAGAAGGCTGAAATTGCCTCTGCTTAGAATGAATACCTTTTAGTTTCTCTTAGTCTTTATCTGTTCTGAAGAGAGATACTTTCCAAGATTCAAAATTGTAATTTCTGCTTGGTGGAAGCCAGTAGTTCTGTTTGCTGGTTTTGCACCAGTTTATCTTGGCTAATCTAGGCAACCACCCTTGGTAAAGGATGGCACCTTGCCTTACCTGGAAAAATTCCACCCCTCAGTTTCAATCCCAAGGTGCCCTCCAGCTTCCCTGCCTCCCAACAAAATATATACCAGTGTCTTTTGGGGCTTGTTCATTTTTAATAATACTTTGGCTGTTTAGGCCTCATAAGGCTAGAGTTATTATAATTCTATATCCAGTCACACTTACGTGCCTGAAACAGCTGAATGCTTTGCTGCTGTGCTGTAACTTCTGTCAAAATGTACTTCGTATATCTCACCAGAATTTCAAGAGATGTCAAAACAGAACAGACTACAGGCCTTGAGCTAGCAAAGCACTGAAAAAGTGATCAGGCCCACTTTTGTTACTGAATATATGCCCAAATACTTAAGATGGACCATATCCAGCTCTGGAGGTTCCAATTGACTTCCTGGTCCCTACACTCATCTTGCAAGTTAGAAGACGTAGGCTGATCTGGCCAGTGTTGAAAGGCCAGGGCCCTCCTCAAATCCTGTTTCTTCTCTGTATCCACATTTGTGCTTATGTGCTTTGTTAGTTTTGCCTAAAAGGTGGCTTGTACATGGATAAAAGAGGTCTGTCACTGGTTGTGACAATTCCAGTACTGCGTAACAGAATATTGTCAGCCTGACATCCATGGATTGCCAGGACTGCTTAGAAATTGGTCAGTAAGAACTATGGTTATTGCATGTTTTAACAGAAGGATGCTTGGTTTTAAGTTCAAGAGGACTTTGTGCTTCATATGCTGCTTTGTTAAACATACTTGTCAAAAGATGACAGCACTGGGAGTTTCGTGTAAATTTAGGTACTATGTAGATGTGATCTGTCTGTATAGAAGGAAATTATGCCTACATAAAACTGAAAAATATATGTTATTGTTTAGTTTATTACTTCAACATTTCTGATTTTTTTTTAACTTTTCCTGGTGGAGAATATTTGTTTTCTTGCCTAAAATATTGTCTGTGTTATTGTTTTGATCCTGAGCAGAATGGAAGATAATGCTCACTCTTAGAAATAGTCTCTCTGTGCTTTGATGACTGGTTTCACTTATGCCCTGTAGTATTCATGTTTAATTCACTTACATTGTAGAATATGGGTCATGTTCTTTTCTTTTTGCTCTTGGTTAGGCTGACAGCATCTCCGCAAGTGAGGCAACTGCACAGCTGAAATGAATTTCTATGAGTATAGAATTTAATAACTGTTACAGTTCTTTTAAAAACTTGCATAGCATCCTGATTTTTTTGTTTCTGCTACTGGCAGATAATAATTCTTAAAACAGTAGATGATTTAATTATTGTTAATAACAGAGTGGTGATGGAAAAGAATAAAAAAAATTACAAGCTGGCAATCTTATTTTAATGCATTTTAGTTTTGGAATAGTACTTAGCTTAAAGACAATTCTATTTTCATAAGGAACCATGCCTTACAAATATGTTAACTATATTACACTTGTTCTTCTCAGATAAGCTGACTTACCTCTGTAAGAAATACGAAATATTCATAGGATTCTCCAGTCTGAGATTCTTACATCTAGGAAAACAAACATATAATTTTGTGAATCAAATAGTAGTTTGAATATCAAGCACTAGAAATTTTTGTGGAGGATTTATGCCCCTGATTAAATTACTGGTTTTCTGGAAAGCGAGTCATATGAACTAGAACACTTTAAAAGTGCAGGTTAATAGTGGCAGAATTCATACCCTCATTTTGTGGTAAATGGATTCTTTTTTCAACTGTAAATATTAGTCTTTAGAATATAAACAAGAATATTAAAAAAAGTCATCTAAGCCTTATGTATTTTATCGGTGGGATAAGGAAAACAAGTGCATGCTTTATCCATCCTTCAAATTAATATTAAATGCTAAGAACCATTGCTATCACAGGCTCTCTGTTTTATTCAATGGGTGTTCAAAATGTATTAGTGACTGCAGGTATTGCCAGAGGAGGTGTGCAAGATTAGGTCTTTTAACAGAAAGTATTTGTGGATTTGGTTTCTTCTGAATTTTTTTTTTAATGTTCTGAACGTAAAAAAAATTACTTTCAAAAGCAGAGTGACTGCAGCCATGAAAGGCTGCTTTTCCAGTGCACACAGATGATCTTTCAGTGAAACACCGTGGTTTTCCTGGGTCTCCTGGACAGGAAATTCTGTGCAGACTTTCTAGACTGTAATCCCACAATTTCTATGTATACCTGTGTTCCTTCATTATTAGCCTAATGATAGAAGGCTTGTGGGATCATGCTTTGCGCATGGATGTGCGGGTGTTATCTGTCCATTACAACAATAACTTTAAAAGTTGTTGGGAAATTTTTAAAAGTTGTTGGGAAATTTCTGGTAAATTAAACAGATGTAGGAATCTCAAAATATTAAATGTCTACATGTTAGCAGAAATACACATCCAGATAGAAGAGAAGGATTTTATTAATTCCCACAATGAAGGAAAAAAGGCAGTATGAGCTCAACTTTTAAGAGCCATGAGGCATCCAGGGACTGTTGTCATTATGAATGGCTTACCATGGGTCAGTCTTCAATATGAGTTCACTGGGCACCAAAGAGCTACTTCTCAGCCACGTATCTCATGTACATTCTTTGTTGTCTAACAGAACAGTTTGTGATGACAGCTATTTGCAGCAAAAGCTTGGATATTCACAATATACTTACCCTGCAAGAGTGCTTTGATAGCTAACAGTGTGTGAGCACCCCAATAGCGTTTGTCCAATTCTTTTAAAAATTCAGTGAACCACAAAGACAAAATAGGTAGGAAGCCGGGTGTTTTTTGTTCTGGTGAACACAAGAATACTTCAACAAAATATATGTCTTTACATTTGGTTTTATTTACATACTTTGGATGAATAGACTGTTTGCCAAAGCCACACAGGCTGTGCTCATTTACTATCCTGTCTCACCATGCATGCCAAACTTCCAGTCTTAGGTGTTTTATTACTTATTTACTTTCAATTAATTAATGATTGTGTTGAGTAATGTTGGGACTAGTACTAATCCCTGTAGGACTGCCTTTGATTATTTTTCATCTTTAATCACTAACTTACTCTTTACTGATGTTGCATCTCGTTAGCTTTTTATTACCTTAGAAAAGCCTAAGTTATTACATACACCAGGTGACCTTCATCACCCGCACTTGTAATATGTACATACCCTCTTGAGAAGGAAGGCTGGTAACCTGGAGTGAAGGTGACCAGCTCTATTCCTACTGAAGTGAGCAGCGAATCCCCACCGAGCTGAGCGCGATAATCCCAGTTCGTTTCTCAGCATCTCTTGCTAGGCCTGCCACTCCTCCAGCAGCTCGACCGGCTTTTTTCCTTGCTTAGTCTTAGAACCTCGGGTTTGCTTCTGGAGGAAAGAAGGAGAACCCATTTATTAAGTAGAAATTCTTAATAGATATACTTAACCGTATTTTCTCCCCTTCCTCAGCACGCTTTTGTGAAGCGGAGGGGAGCTGTTGGTGGCAGAGGGCACGCAGCCACACTTATGCTTTTTAAACAACCGGTGCCTTATTTAAGGTGGCCAAATGGTGCCTATTTTTTTAAGTGCCCATCCCTCCTTTGACGTAAGGACAAGAAAGGGAAGATCGGGCAGCTGCCTCTAAGACAAATTGCACGGCAGGGAGGAAAAGCGCAGAGTGCGAGCGGTCCCCGGTTCCCCGCGGGCCGGGGCTGCCGGGGCCGGGGCCGGGGCCGGGGCGGAGCGGCGGCGGCGGGGCGGGGCAGGGGGGGGGGGCGGGGGGCGGAGCCTGCCGCTCACTCCCCGTCTCCCGCTTGCTCCCGGAGCAGAATAAGCAATTTCTACAGGGACTGCAGCCTGATCTACAGCTTTTGCTTGAGGTGCACGCAGAGAGGACGAGGAGGAAGATACAGCGGTAGATGCCATGGGCCAGCTGTGCTGCTTTCCTTTCTCCAGAGGGGAGGAAAAAATCAGTAAGTGGGCAGCAGTGTGCAGCGCTGCCTGCTGTCGCCTCGGGGAGGGGAAAGCCGCGAGAAGCAGGCGGGCATTCGTTGGGGTTTGGTTTTGCTTTTTTTTTTCCTTTTGGAAAATTAACTGATTGCTTTTTCGAGAAAGGATGGGGATAGGTGGAGACAAATTGAGCAGTATTTCCGCTAAATAGATTAAGATTTCTCTGGAATAGAGACAAGTAATTATGTCTGATTTTTTTTTAATGAACATTCTAGCAGTCCATTTCTCTACACAAATGTAGCTAAAGTGAGTATTTTAATTTTCCTTTTTGGCAAGTGTGATTTAGAGTAAAAGATGAAAAAGGATGAAAAGCAGGTGCAATTTTAACGTGCAATTTAGAGTAAGAGGTTTTGATGTTGATAGCGTACATATGTTGATGGTAATGCTTATTAGCAATAATAGAAAGAATGGAGATTTTGTTGGTGGCAATGTTGATGGATGATGAAGGAAATCATCAGTTCATTTTCCATTTGGGTGTTGGTTGGATGTGTAGTTTTAAGCTGACCGAGTGAGGGAATAGTTGCACTTTATGTATTCATCTGGTAGTGTCTGGAGTGACTATCAAGTATATCTCTGGTTTTGCTTTTAGTTGAGTAAATATAAGTTGAATAGAGGAAGCAATTCTGATTGCCTTATCCTTTGGTGCACTGAGTCAAGCTAGCTAATTTGACTGGAATGTTGTTTCTATTAAATTATATGCTGAAAATTATGTTTGTCCTAAGTTTGGTTACACAATAAAATATTTACTCGTGACTTTTTGCTCAGTGAAATATTTTCAACCTTTCTTCTGGAAGGTGCAGCCAGATTTCTGTCATATTGTGTCTGAAATCAGTTTTGACTAAATTCACATAATTCATTAGCTGTAGGTTAGAAAAATCCAGTTTTCTGATCTGGTTTATGTTTCATTCTTGTTACTCAGGAAGCTGTCTAGGCATAAATAAAATGAGAGTTTATACCATCAATTAAAAAATGTGTACACCAATAGTGCAAGAAATCTAGAATACAGCCTCAAGAAAATGAGTTGGCTGTTTTAAAATATTTTTCCGTCACAGGTCATGGTATGAGGGTAAATGTTGTAAATTTTGCTTGGGGAAAATGCCTAGGAATATTTTATATTTCAAAACTTTTTTATCATATAGTCAGTACAGAATGTCTTTATGTGAAAAGCAAGTAGCTAGTGCATCTTTCGTCTAATACACAGAATAGGTGAAGACAGACAGCAAATACAATTTGTTTTTAAGATTTTTCTGTTGACACAGAACAAAAGATACAAAAAGTGATAAATTCTTCTGCGTCTTGCTTCTCTCGGTCCCCTCACTTCACTGCTTTCCGACTTTTCTTCTGGCATTACCTGTCATGCACCAGCCTTCTTCATATGTGTTCCCGTGAGCGAATGGAACATACACTGAATGTACCATTTAGCATAGCATGACCTCAAACTGCTTGTAGTCAAAAAAAATCATTTCGGAGATGTCATTGCGTGCGAAGTCACAAAGGTTTTTGAAAGAGGTGGGCTTTTGGCATGTAACAACTGAAAGGTGCGGTACAAACCCCTGAGAATGAGGAATGAACAAAAAGGATAGTTATAGGATGATGGGAATCTGAAGCAAGGAGGTCTGGCTATGGATGAGGTAAGAGGGCCCTGTCTGAAATGAGGAGAAAAAAATAGATGTCGCAGTGTTTTACCAGTGTTCATGGGGGAGTAAGATAGACTGAGACATCTTAAAAAGGGAAAGACAGAGGAAGTATGTGACGAGCATAGTGGATATGATTGGCTTGTCCTTAGTCCAGCACAGTCTGGAGAAAAGAGAGAGAAGAGAGAGGGCTTTCCTTTCAACGGGTCCCTTGGCCTCCCTCCCTCTCTTCTGCCATGCCTGGTTCTTCCTCTGGGTGCCGGGTGGGAGGAAGCACTGCCCTGTATCTCTCCAGCCTGGCCATGCCCCAGCTAGGCGGATGGTTTGAAGCTGGACACACGGAACAGGCAGAAGGGAATGACTTTCACATCCATTTTTTTCATCTTCCTATTGTATTATCATGATGGCCTTTAAACTAGTTGTGCTGGGAAAGTAACCTGGGCTTTTTATTGCCCCTAAATTATCCTGGTTAGCAAACATGTAGGTGCAAATCATGATCATATGACTGTTGCATACGAGAAACAAAAAGTACATTAAATAAAGGCAAGCATTTGCAGTAAACAGCAGCTCACCATGCTACTTGACTCGCTTCAGTCACAGTAAACATGAAAATGCCCAAACTTCATTATGGTCTTCCTGTAAGTTTTGTTTCAGCTGAGGTGCCTCAAGTTAAACACAGCTGACAAATGCCAGTTACTGAATTGCTGAGAATTCATTACTTACTCAGTAAGGAAATGTTTCCATTTCATGTATAGCATAGTTTCAAAAGCTGTTGTAGACTGTCTTATCTGGTACTGTTACATAGTACATACTTGTGTTGAGTGAGGTGAAAGCTCACTGCTTTCGTGGCGTGCTTTTTAAAATTGGAGTTTAGATCTATTTCATATCAAGTGTGAATTGAATTTAGCTTCAATCCATTGCCTAATCTGCATTGTTGAGAGATCTGCATTGGGAGAAATTTAACCTTAGAAATTAAGATATGCCTATAACTGAAATGCACAAAGTACTGACAAGTGAATGCTGAGTTGTGTTATTAAGTTTGAACAGCCACTTGCTTACATCTTGTATCCACACACAGTATGTAATTCACATCCCTCTCTATTCTCTTCAAATACAGGTGTAACCTTGGAAAACATTTACCCAAGTTTTATGGCTACAGTAAGATCATAAGAGTGATTGTTCTGGACCAGATTTAAGATCCCTCTCCCCAGCATCGTAGGCACAGGGTGCCTAATAAAACCACTAGAAAAGGGCAGGTGTAAGAATGTGATTCCTCAAAATACAGCTCCAATGCTGCAGCAGTTCAAGGCTTGTGGACTTTGTGAAGCGGGTTGGCATCCTTGATGATTAGAAGTCTTCAATAATTTTTCTTCCAAGATTTTTTTCCAGTCACCTCTTGAATCCATGTAAACTTTTAGTATCTGTACTATCTTTTGGCAAGGAGCTTTACAGCTTAAGTATGTATTTTTTTGAAGAACCTTGTTAGCCACGCCAACAAATACAATTTGGTTTAGTGAGTACTATCTAAATAAACAGTTCTTCTGCCACACTTGATAGAAATCAATTCCCAGAATGTACTCTGGGGAGCAAAGAGCTAGAGTATTCTGCAGAGAAGGGAAATGAAGAAGTATGTGTCCTCACCACTGGTTGTGGGACAGATATACAAGTAAAGCATGAGTAGAAGCTGTTATAACTTAGGCATTTAGGACCTTCACAACCTATTCTTTCAGTTGTCTCGGTGAATGATCATGTAACCACTCTAAGGCTGGGGAGCTTTCTACAGGGATGCAGGTGCCTGATTCAGCATCTCCAAATGCTGCCTTAATGTATATTCATCTATGCATCCTGTGTTGAGTCCTTTACCAGATGACACCTTTTAAATAACCAGTGGCTTAACTAGTTTTTTTCTTTGTTTTTACATACATAAAACGAAACCATATTGATATTATTATCCTGATCTCACGCAAGAGATCCCTCAGGTTCCTATAAATTTGAAGGAAGTTATGCTTGCAAATGGAAATAATAGTTTTAGAGGTTGCATAAATTTTGATAAAATTTGTGAAGACTTTGTTTCTAAATTAAAAGTCTCAGGGTGGAAATCTGTTTATTTAAAACAAAAAACCCCAATGTTATTTCTTCACTCATTCAACAATGTTAAATTCCAGTGAAGTTGGTGGGGGTTTTGAAATTTGGCTTGCTATGTTTAAGGAGGGGCTTTTGAGAGAGTGTATATTCCAAAAAAAGGCTAGTGTCTAGTCTAACGATTAATTCTTCATATTTCTGAGATCATGAGGGAATTCCCTGTATGATAACCCTGGAGTTAGACCTCTTATTGATTTGCTGATGTCAGTGCTAAATAAGTGCTTTTTCATTTTGGAAATGATCTCAAATGATCTTTAACTGCTTTTTGAAGTGACCTCATTGGAACCTTATTTCTGGTCTAAAGTTGTATGTTTGTTTATTTTAACTTCATAGCGTGACACTTTTTAATGTGGCATAAAAGAAAGCATTTTACAAAATAGGCATTATTACACTTCATTTTAGCTGTATGTGTGTTAGCCCATTTGCTACCTGATAGGAAACCAAGGATTAGAGTCTTCATTGCACTGGCCAGAAATTGTTAAAAAAGGCTGTGAAATATTGAACGCATACAAAATTACTGTGTCAGACAATTACTGATGTGGAATAAAATGGAACATGAAACTTATTTGCATTCTAAAAGATGTGATTTACAACTTGAGAGCGTGAAGCATAGCAATGTGAACACTTTTACGTGTTTTGATTTAATGTGATTAAGCACTTAATTTGTTGTTTGATAGCTATTATACACTATTACTTATGGTGCATATTGACTAAAACACATGCAAATAGTTGTGGAAATAAGGAGATGAACACAGGGCCTGGGGCTACATACTCAGTGCCCAGGAGGGACGCAAGCTCCAACACACAGCCAGGCCAATGACATTCAGTCCAGATCTCGCCCTTTTGGGCCTGACCAAAAATTGCCCAACTGTATCAAACTAGGGATTGCTTTTTGAGGTTAAAGGAAAGTTCAGTGAATGAAATGCAACTATTTTATTTAGGTCTTAAGCTGATTTTGAAAATCCTGCAAGTTACATTTGCAAATCAATTACTTGGTCAAATTTGCAGTTTGTTATAAGTTATCATGAATTATTTTGCATTTATGTGGCTATAGTACAAAAGGTGCATTGTCTGGCTTTCAGTCATGAGAGACAGGACAGGTTTGCCTACCACAAGTAGTAGGTCAATCCCTGTTGTTAAACAGCCCTTGTACATTTGCCAGGCTGTCTAACTAGTTTCTGATACTGATAGCTCCCTGTCCTGCAGGTTGTGTGTCCTTTTCACTTCTGTTTTGTGAGGTTTTACCTCCTAGCTGATCGAAGTGATACCTGCCCTGGTACTATAAAGACACTATCCTTTTCCCTTCTTCTTCCCTAAATGTGAAAACACACTTGTCAGCTGAGCTTGGCAAGTCCTATATACACTCCATTCTCCAGTGCTTGTATTGTTTCCTGTCTTGCCAATCTCCCTGTGTAATGTTGTTTCTTCACTCCTAAGCATACGTTCACTCATACGCACAAGATATGCACAAAGAGGTGTGTGATGTGGATGAAAAAACAGAAAACACCTTGAAGGAAAGGTGCATTCCTCAGAATGACATTTGGAATAACAACTAAGTGTTATTTGTCTTTTTCCCTCAGAACTTCAGAGTACCCATGATTGGGTTGATAAGATTGCTTCCATTCGCTATTGGAAGAAAGAAAATTTAGTGGTCCTGACCAAAACTAAATGTTTAATACTTACCATATCAAAGTTGAAAGTTATACAAGTCCTGCAACCAACAACATTAGGTTTGATGACCAAGACAATAAGCCTCACCAAGGCCTGATGACAGCCAAGACTGTCATTAGTGTTTGTGAATCATGACTGTCTCTACTTGTGTGTCCATTCTTGGGACTGACAGTGGCTGTTGAAAATAATCGCTCAGTAATGAAGCTAGACTGCTGGAAGAATTGTACACACCAGTGAAGACCAAGAGAAAGTAGAGATTTAAGGGAAATCTGGGAAAGAAAATAGGGGGTTTAGATGAACTGTTAAGTTAACTTCATTGCAAGGTATCCAGGAGGGCATGATAGAAGAACAGGCTTTTAAATAGGAGGAAGGAGATGTAAAAAAGCCTTCAGCAGTGGATGCCTATCTGTGGTCTCAGAAAATGGAGAATATAGTCCTCTTGAAGTAAAGAGAATAAAAACAATGGTGACTGTGAAATTGGGGAGTTTTTAGAACGATGTTAGATGTATCCATATGCCTTAGGCAATCCTTTCTGAAAGTAAAATGTCTCTACGTTTTTGGTTGGGTTTTTTTGTTTGTTTGTTGGTTTGTTTTATTTTTAATTAATAACTACTTTTAGAAAATAGTCCTACATGGTATGAACACATTTTGCTGAATTTCCTCCAGTCATTTCAGGTGGCATTTGGCTTTTAATTGAGAAGTGAAATTCAATTTTTTTTCTCCCTTTATATTTAATACAAAGATATGCAAGTCCAAATTTAAATCCTATCAACATATATGGCCCATGAAAAGAAATTAAATTAGCTTATTGAATTTAATTTTTGTACCAGTTTTTATTTGGGTATAAGGAATTTTGAAGCACAATATTATATCATTTTTAAAACTAGGCTACGTTTTACTATTTCACGAGCATGCAGCAGACTGTCTTGCTCGATAATCTATTAGACTGCAAATGTTAGGCTCCCTTCCACCTTCCTGGCAGGATGTTTTGTGTAAAATGAATTGCAACGAGAAATTCTGGAGATGAATCAAGTCAAATGTGATTGCCTTGCTATTAAGTTATGTTACAGATGCAGGGAAAAAGCAGCAGTGTTTGTTATATAATTTATTTAGAGAAGTGGCAGAACTGCTTTTTGTCCTGAAAGAAAACATGAGCAAAGAGAGGGAGTTCTTTGGTTCATAATCAAAAAATGTCCAGGTTAATTTGTAACTGTTCTAAAATAGTGAAAATTTTAAATTTGGTTAAAAGTCTAATCCTTATGTAATGTGCACTTATGTATGAAATGAAGATATGTGGGGCCAAAGGCCTTATTTGGGAGTACTTCAGACCACAGTGATCCATAACTACAATACACTGAGTAACTTGAGCAAAGCCCTTAACCAAACCTGTTTGTATTAAAGGGTTTGAAGAATTACCCATGAGAAGCTAGGAAGAGATTTCATTTCAGTTCAGTTGTAACAAGCAAAAAAACAGGATTAGCTAATTGGTAAAGGTGACTAGTTTCATGATGGGACACGTACCAACACTTCTTGATTGCACTAAGTGAAGATGAGAAAGAAAAAGAGTAATGAAAAAGTTCAGAAGACCCTGATGAGGAGCTTTGAAATGGCTCCATGTTGATGGAGTTGGAACTTTAATGAATTTAATGATCACTTTTCAAAAAGTGCGTCAGCAGAGAACCAGCCTCCAGTGATTTGTGACTGTGTAGCAAGATGAGAGCTGCCCCAAGTGCAGCCTCCTGTTACTGCAATATATTGGTTGTTTTCTGTCTTCACCGATGCCACCGGGAGCCAGTTGCAGCAGATGTCTGCACTGATGGTTAAGACCCTCTTAAAACTTCCCTCCTGGATATTTTTGTGGGCAGTTTGTTCCTGTCTGTTGTATCTAGACTGTCCATTAGTTTAAGTATTCAAGGGTAAATAGCTTAATGTCCATCTTATGGTCAGCACAATTGCCAAACCATCACTTTGCATAGGTGGAAAAAATAAGGACCTTTTTGGCTATCAGGTGACACATAGTGTTTTGCAGAAGTTTTTGCATAGATTCCTCTTATATTGTTGAAATTGCATTTATTTTCCATACTGAGGCCAAGTGCGCCATCCTTTTCACATGCTACTATTACTTTATTGTCAGTACCTCTGCAACTGTATTGGGTCCCAACACATTGGGAGAGAGAGAATTATATATATCTTTTATACCCATTTAAGTGACTGGCAGAGGGGGCATAAAATAACTCTTGTCTTTTGCTTTCCTTGTGTGATCACCTTCACTATGATCACAGTCCTTTTTACCCCTCTGTGGGAGTTGCGTGATCTTTGCCTGCTTCCCCGATAAGATGATCAAGGTGAAAACTGGCTGTGCTTTTGGTAACCCTGCCTGTACTTTGTGGTGGGTTGCTACGAGCTGTCATCTTTCATAGTGAGTTCTAGCAAGAGGTATGTGATGATACACAGTACTAATTAACCTCACTTGTTACAAATAAATGTTGATAGAAACAAAGTTACTATGCAGGCAGTTGTTAGATAAGCAAAACAATAATGGCTCAACAGCCATAAAACCCCATCCTCTTCTAGATTCAGAAGTGCTGACAGAAGAGGTTGCTGATCCCACGTAGTCATTGCTGCCACCATCCCCGCTCATGTACACCGTGCAGTGGTGATACACGCTGTGTACACTGATCCATAGCAGAGCAGCTTATGTGAGCACTCCTTTAAGGCAAAATCACCCCAGTGAGGTTAAACACTTCTCCGTCATTGGCTGACTAACCTGGCTAATTTTGCTTGAAGTGAATCAAGGAATCCTCAAAACCCTGGGGCAGATGATGGTAAGAATCACCTAACCACACTAACTTCTTCCACTGTGTGACTGGATCTAGTAAAGGATATCTGTTGCTTGAGAAATACACAGGCTCAGTCTTGCAAAGTGCTGAGCAGCCTCGATACCTTGTGAACATGTGCACATGTGGTGGTGCTGGGGTGGCACAGAGCTGAAGCTTTCCTTGCACGTGGGAAGGATTAGCGGTGCGGGGAGAGGGGACGTTGACCAGAATAGGTTGATTACAGTGTCTTTCTCAACAGACTCCATTAGTAACATTTATATTGAGATAAAGTAAAACTGTACTACTCCCTTGGTGCAATGAAAGGGATTTTATTGTGTTGAAAGAAATAAGCTCTGTTTCTGTGCAGATTGATCGACTGATGCTTGTGGATCAAACATTAAATCACGTAGACATCAGATGGGTCAGCCTTCCCGCTAAGTTCAGCATTCTCAGGACAGTGAAATGGTGTCTCTCTGCCTATCCTGCACTCAGGTAGAGAGAACAAGGAGGACCTGCCTGGTTGTAGTCCAATGCTTTTCAGGAACCGCAGCAAGAATAGTGGAAAGGGCAAACCTCTGAGAGGTGTATGGACTGTGTATCTCCCTTTTGCCATCCCTCCCGGTTGTATTGCCTCGTGTGGTTGCTGCCCCACAGGATAAAGTGCTGTACTTCTTGTTGGTTGGCTAACTTCCAAGGTGCTGTAGCGTTTATCATACTTATATTTTACAAGAAGGTTATCTTCGTATTTGTATACTTCCCCGTCCTCTTCTGATCTGCAGAACCATAATTCTCTGAGGATTCCAGAAATGAGTTTATTGACAAAGAAGTGATAGTTCGTTAATGCCAGTCTGGGAATGTTAAGAGCCATGGAAGAAAATGAAACAACTGTTGCAAGTTCATACCTCATTTCTGCTGTGAAGAGCATTGTATGAGCCATTTGTGGATTTTTAGGTAAAATAATCTATTTGATTATGCCAGAGCAGATTCCTCACTGTTTAGTCATGTTAGTAGTGCAGTGGATAACTCTGTTATGAGATTTTTCATTGAGGAAAGATGAGAGACAGCATTAAAATTGTTTTGTTTACAGCTGAAGGCTTCTTTGCAGATTATGGGAACTGAGTCTGTGATCTCAGTGAGCCCATACAAAGGTCACCACTGCTGGAACTAGTCAGCACGCTTCTCAGACTAACAGAGGCTGCTGGTTGAGTGGGTTGTGAAAAATGCACTAGCAGTTATACTATGGTTATGCAATTCTTTCTGGGTGGAAATAAAATACAGTAAGAGATGATCAGTACTATGCAGTATTGCTGCTATTGTATGTATAGCACTGTAAAGGAAATAAAAAAAAATAATCCTCTGTCAAGGAGAGGGACCTTCCTTAAAATATTTATTTTACTGCACGTTGATGCAATGAATTATTTCTGTCATTTGTTTTCTTGCTTTTGCTCTCTATTTTAAAATTTATGGCCAAGGAACTTTTTAGTACGCTTTGCTACAAGGTCAGGCAGTTGTGTGGAGAAGTAATGCACTGGAAACTTGCTTAAGTGGAGAAGTTTCTAACTGTGACATTAGCCAGATGTTTTAGTGTTTCTGGAAGGTATTTCATACAAAGAACCACATGAATAGAAGAGCACATTCCAAAGGAAAAGTAGTATTTTCTTGATCATCTTACTGAGCACACTGATGCTCCTTCAATTAAATTGATTGGCAAATGTTTGGGGAGACAGGAAGCTTCAGTAGATACAGAATTGAGCCCTGTATTTCTTAGGTTGTGTAGGTATCAGTTTAAATTCCATCCACCATAGGTCATTTCCTTGCCCTGTTGGGGGGCGAAGGCCCAAGAATGTATCCAAAACACTGTATGGCAGTCTAGGAAAAAGGAAGCTTTATGATGATTTGGAATATGTGTGAGTTCTGCTGCAATAGCATTCAAATAGCCCTGGGCATTTCTGTGGGCCACCAGCTGTGGTGGCAGATTACAGCTGAAAGTTGCATTTAATATTCCAAATTGTTCAAACAGTAGTCCAGACCAAAGAATGGTGAATGCCATTTTTCATGGGGCCAAATCTTTCAAATGCAATTAGTTTGTTTTGTAAATCTCCAGCATTAAGTTAGAGCAAAAACTTGACTAGAAATTAATAACTCTGTTTAAATATACTGTAATGGATAATAGCTTTTCATCTTTTGTAAGGGGGAAATAATTGACAGTTAACTATTGTCTATCAATTTGCAACGTAGCATAAATAAGAATACATGTTGCTTTTGCCCACTAATTTATTTCTGTATAATAAAAATTACACTTTTCTGGTAGTGATAAATCTCAGAAAACTTTCCAATGTACAGTAATTGAACTGGGAGTTTTAATAATGGTTATATTCATTAAAAATAATAATTTTAATAATAATATACCATTTAGTACTGCAGTGCTTGGAAGCTGTCTAAAAGGACACTTCAGTTGAAATATTCAGTTAGAAGCTCGCTAACAGCTTTTAAGGATTTTTGCTAAATACGCAAGTAAAACCATGAAAGTGAGACAGATTATCTGGGGCGTGAATCAAGTGGTAGTGAAAATGTCAAGTGAAACCCTTAGCAGCAGTAAGCAAGAATAGTGCTGATTTATACCAACCGAGGACCCAGCCTGCCAAGTGTCATGGCTGTGACAGTCCGCTGGCAGTCCCTGGAGTCAAGGGCTGCAGTGAGATGGATGAGAATATCAGCTAGCCCATTTAAAAGCAGACCTTCTATAAATAATATCAGAGAGATTGGTTCAGATGGCAAGCCAACAAATTGCCAGCCCCATCTGGAATCCTCTTTGTAAGTATGTACATAGCAGGGGAAGGAGCCTGGGTAAAATACTGTTCTTGCAGCCCTGGGCATTGAAAACAAGGCTGGTAGTCTGCTCCTGTGGCTCTTGCAGGAGACTTCCAACATGATTTCTTAATGCAAGAGTGAGCCTGGAAGGAAAATTAGATCACTTTTAAATTTTCTGCATTTACACTAGTTTGCTTTAGCAGTGTGCCTGCTGCTATCCCATATCCTTTTGGGTTTGAAAGGCAGAATAAGGGGCAAAAGACAAAGTAAACGTACATAAACATGTCTTGGCTGAACTGAAGAGAGTATCTTCACTGATTGTCCTGTATGCAGATGTTCCATGTGTTGTATTGGATTTCTCATACTTTATGAGTATGCCGGTTAAACATTATTACTCATTAGTGGAAAATATGTTTTGTATTCACCCCATATACAGCTAGATATGAGATATTCTGTCTTTTAAGCTGTTCAGATGATTTAAAGATTAGCTTAGTAACACCATTGCCACAGCAAAAGAAAGATGGTTTCTCAGAGGAACTCTGCTTGCTTTACCCTAGCATACTATTGAACAAGGCAAAGCCTACAACATTATGTTTTTATTGATTTCTAAAGGGTAAATTACAGGCTGTTGCTATCGGATAATATTAAAAGCTGCCCTATGTTCCCAGTGAAAAACATCCAAATACCTTATTCTGTATAATGTAAATCCCCTTAGTACTGTTTCTCATATTCATTATTATATACTCTCTTCTCAGTTTACTGAGTTTTATGTATACTCTGGCACAGTGCCTCTCAACTCACTATACAAATTTTGCTGCTTGTTACTCACGAAAGAGTAGAAGGAGCAGCATGGTTTTCTGAAGTGCTGTGAGACCTGCCCTGAAAAGTAGAAAGGATTGGAAAGTCTCTATTTAGAGTTATGAATTTTACCTTTCCATTTCCTTACTTTGGGAGATTAAATCAGCACTACAGCAGTAGGATGTCATTGTAGTGGAAGAGGAAATGGAAATTGTGGTGTTCCCACAGCTTTACTGGAGTCACAAGCCAAATCCTGTTGTCTGGCACACGTGTTACTCTAGCTACTACTGCACTACTCTCTGAAACTGTTCTTAGTCCATATTTCTGTTTTAATTTGTGCTGGGCTGCTTTGGAGTTACAAGTCAAAACCTCTGCCAGTAGGAATCCACAGAAGTAAGTGTTTCATGAATGCAGAATTTGGCTCAATGTACTTCTCAGCTTTGCTACCTACAGACACGCCCCGGCTCTGCAAACCACTCTACGTGTCTTGGGCTCCTGTGTACTGCATGGCAGGGTGTCCGGGGATGCGCCTGGGCGCTGGGACTGCCTTGTCCATGCTAAGACCCTGGCATAGTTCTAGCCCTGGCAAAAGGGCACCTTCTGCAGCAACTCCGGGGCGCTGGTTAGGAGTTAGCACCAAAGAAAGTCCATTCCCAGCAGGCAGTTTGGATGCAGCCGCACCATTTCGGAGGCTAGCAGAGCTGGATGGGGTGGACCTGAGCTGCTCTGTGCTAATTGGCCTCCTCGCCAAAGAACAAGTACTGGCATTGTGGAGCTCACCTGTGTAAACATAGCCAGGTACCTCTGAATGAAACACTGGGTTTCAGAGGTGCTTTTCGTGTTACTGTGAGGACAGGAGTTTTGTCTAATGTCAACATAGAACCCAAGTTGAATTTTCCTTCTCTGCTCAAAAGTGATGCATGAGCAAATCCATATTACAGCCAAATAAGAAGTGTGACATGCTAAACATGAAATGCCATTCTCTGTTACTATATATGAATAGCTACCCCAATTTAGATACTCATTTGCTTTGACCTGTTGTATTGCTGTATGACAAGTCCCACTGTAACCTAATCTCTGTGATCTTAGAGTGGAGCTGCTCACACTGTAGAAATTGTAACATATGGAAAAAACATCTATTACAGAAATAGAATAGCCACACTTGGGAGTAGGAAAGTGTTATACAACCAAAATGTGGTAGTTGTCTACTTCTTCCTAATCTGATGTTTTAAATGTGCTTTTTTTCTCTTATACTGTCTTATTTGTGATGCTTAATGCTAGCTAATTGAGTGCTTTGTTTTCTAATGGAGAGTGCTGTTCCTGGAAGCAGGCTGGCCTGTTTTAATCTTTATTCCAGAAACCATTAGAATATTAAAATTTTAAAAAATTATAAAATTGGTCTGCACAGCCTCTCTTAAAGATACTGTATAATTAAGAAAGACAAAATAAGTTATTTTATTTCATTAAAGGTCTCTCAAAACCAAAATCTGGACAAATAATCAGACTCTCAAATTTTACATTTCTATACTGACCTGGAATGATTAGGAGGCTGTACTCAGACCTCTGAAAAAGGGGGGAAAACAGGTTTCATCTATGGAAAAGGTTCACCTCTGGGAATTTAAAAAAAAAAAAACCCAAACCCTATCTCTTTTTCCCCTTCAGCAAGATCATGTGCCACCAGACCTACAACCTTTTAGCAGAAATGGCATGCATGCACTGCTAGCTAAATCTGCACTGGAAGGATCAGTGTAGCTTTTGTCCTAGAAGCTAAGAGGCACAATCATGGAGCAGAAGAGGAAGAAGTTTGGAGGAAGGGTTAAGTTTTCAAAAGAAGATAATGCTCCAAATGCAAAGTAGGACCCCAAGCTGCACTTCCAGAAAATGCCTGGGGAGCTGCAGAGCTGCATCTTGGGGTCAGCCCATGTGCTCTTAGAATAGGAACTAGCTAGTTTTGGAAAAAAAAAAGCTACAAAGCCAGAAGGCAGGAGGAGGAACTAGTCAACATGTTTAAGCAACTATTAAGATAGCACATGATTACTTCTATTGCATCACATGAAATAAGAACAAGAAAGAACATTTTGTATATATTTCAGGAAAAGCTTCCTGTCAGTGACAGATGCTGGACTGCAGAGCACCTCTACATTTTGCAATGTTGTGACCAAGATTTTCAGATTAATGCAGACAAATAAAGAAAACAAGGCAAACAAGGGTCCTTGGTCCAGTGAGGGGTTGTCCTTTAGATGACACTGGTCTGTTATTATTTGTGGAATTATTATAGGCAAAGTGGAAAATAAGGTATCTTGAAAAGTATTGTAGTAAGGCATACTGGCACCTTGTTCAGCAGCTGATTATTGCTGGTTTAGTAATGTTTCATACCTAATCATTTTTGCCATTCCTAAAATTTGAGTGATTCTGTTTCCATAAGCTTGAAGTGTAGAATTGACAGAAGAGACTGGGATTTAGAGGAATTTGGGGTATAGGGTCATATATGCTATGGAAATTATATGCCATGGAAGTTAGCATGGAGAGAGGGCTAGGAAATTATCCTGCCTTAATAAAAGGAAAATGGACTGGATGCCACAAACATAATTGAAAATTTAGATGCCTTCAATTGGTAAACATTTGACTACAGACTAAGTCCTTGGGCCTTAAGTAGCTAAAAGTACACCATACTAGCGATAGATTTGGCACTGTCAAACCTTTACAATAGTTGGTGCTTTTAGACTTGTAATTCTGATGTTAGCGTACGCAGCCAAACTTTTGTCAGGCTCTTGACCCTGCCTTTAACTCTTATGAACCTTAGGAATTGCTGTCCTAAATTGGTACAGAGAAAATTCACTCCTTATTAGATATCTCCTCTCGATCCCAGTCCTCAATATCCACCATTATCTTTATCCTTGCTGCTGATGACTTAATCCCTTTGAATATCTGCCAGTCTCAGGTGAACTTCATCTGGGCACTTGCTGAGTTTCCTGTGAGTTGAAATCCTCAGGCGTGACTAATTCATTTGCTCTTGCTAGAGAACTTTTATCCTTTTGCTAAGAGGGCAAATGTCTTACGCCATGGTCTATTATTGTGTTACTCATTCTGTTTCACATTATAGCAATAATTTTTTTAAATGGCATTTTATTCAATTTTCCACTTTAGTACAAAGCATGAGGATTGAACAAAAACATATTAAGTATCAGGCATGTTTTCTGCAGCACTTACTGTGGCTGAGGAGAATCAGCAAATGAGTAACATTTTTTGCTGTCTTAAAAATCCATTACCATGCAGTATAGCCTAATACAATCAAAAAGGTTTTCCTTTCTTCCTCTCTTCTCTCAGCTCCCCTTTTACTTTTCACATACACATTGTTAATAGAATGTGAGAGGTTTTTCCAGCACAAAATGAAAAGTTTATTCTTGTAGTTCTACAAAATATAACCTGTGACTAAGGTGAGTTCTAGTGATTGAATGCCCTCCTAAAGTCTGGGATTACCTTTCTTTTGTTAAAATGAAATTTGGTGTAGTGTTTGCATGTTTTGAAACACTTGATTCTCTGATTTAATGAAATAAATGTTACTTTCTGTTGACCCCACCTGTGTGCCCTGTTCACACATAGTGTGTGTTCTCTGTTATAATTAGACTGAAACATTTGGAAGGAGTGCCAGGTGTAATAAGGAGAGAGGTCTTGGTGTAACACAGCCCAGATCATGGAGGCATTACCTGTAATGCCTGCTTCAGCACAAGTGAATAATAATAATAATAACACCATTCCAAGTGAAGTGCATAATTTTGCTTTGAAAGATTGATTTCCTTCCCTTGGTCCTTTTTTAGCCGTAATCTCTATAGAAGGCGTAAAATAAGAAGAGATTACAGGATTAGACTTTGGATAAAAACATGTTATGTGGTAAGATGTGTCCAAGTATAAGCTCCTACATCAGCAGTGGAATATCTGGATCGACGTGGTGCAGCACCCAGGCTGTGAGGACAGGCTAATTCTCAAATGCTCTAGGTTACTGCTTCTGGTGCCCTGCATGGTAACAGCGCGTAACCCTCTGATGTATAGCTATACCTACATTCTTGGAGTTAAAACCACATTGCATTGTGCCATGCAACTCTTGTATGCATTTACCCATCTCAGGAAGTCTCAAAATCATGAATGATACAATTCACTTTTGAAGGGAAGCATTGCCCATCTCTTTCCTTCTCCTCATCCTTAATGAACTCTTCTTGGCCCCTGTAGCCAAACATAGAAGCGGGAGAACTTTTCTATGTGTAAAACATAAAGGCAAAGGTAACTATGGAATTAAATGCATTGCTATTTAGCTGGAGTGAAGAAAAAATACCTGCTTTTGATTTCATAGCTGGTTCTGAATGTAGTGAAGAGAAATGCAAAAACTGTTTTTGGCACGAATATCCAACTGTTTTTTTTTTACCCCGAGTTGGAGGAAGACTGAGAAAAATATTACTTTAAAATAAGAGGGGATGAAGAAACAAAGATGAAACTCCAAATTAAAACTGTCTAGCCTGATAGAAATAAAGGACCAGAAGACCAGCTGGCATAAATAAGCAGTTCTCCATTGATGTTAATGGGACAGAATTAGAATTATTAGGATGCTGAAGAGGAAGGGATAGAATTGTGTGTACTGTGTAGGTAGAGATAAAATTTGCGAATGGAAAAAGGAGTGGAAAGAGAAGAGAACCATCAATTTTAAGGCATGGTGATGGGCAATCTGTTATGGTACAGAGTGTAAGCTGGTAAAAGTTGTGAGGATTAGTTCAGTTTTTTGGCATAGCTGATGTATTTTTCTGGATTGACTTCATTGAAGTGCTGCTAGAATAGGCTTTGACTCACTGAGTTTGAGGAAGTAGAAATGTGGGAGAAGAGAGAGAGGGAGTTACTCTTTTGCTAGCGTGCAGTGTAAGAGCTGTAACACATGAAAGAAGTGTTGCTATTAGGTAGGGAAATGTTGGTTATGTTCTTAGGGAGATTTATGTTGTTTCACAAAGAAAATGCTTTTACAGCTATTTGGTACTTAGCATAGGAAGGATGTGAAAGTAAGGCCCACTGGTTTAAACAAATAATCGGGACTTAATTATTCTTGATTTCTAATGGTGAAGCAGACTCAAGAATAACGTTAATTTTGATTACTAGGTGCTTGCTCATCAACTTATATGCACTATTCATAAAGAAAATAGGAAGGAAAAAAAATGAGTGTTGTCCTCTGATATTCTTATTCTTTCATTTTTTTTCTTGTCCTAGATTAGCTGCTTATTTTATGTGAAGGATTGATTGCATTAAATTTAGTTTCATGACATGGTAATATTTCAATTTTTTTCATCCACAGATCTCATTAAGTGATCTCTCTCTACGCTATACTCTAGCAACAATTTTTAGATTTCTGTGAATTAAATTAAGTGAGCTGTAGTCATACCTTCAGCATTCTTAATTCTTTCACTACAGCTATGCTGATTTCGTATGGCTGAGGTGACCAAAAACCCCATGACACAAAGCAATTTATTATGACCAAACAGGGTCTGAATTTGTTGCTTATCTTACTTGAATATTTTTCTTTGGACATCAAGATTCACTGTTCTTGCAAGTGAGTATATTTGGGCATTTAGGGAGAGAATAAAGTTGAGGAAGAGCTTGTCCTGAAGAAGATCCTGAGCAGTAGTTTTATGGGTTCAAAGCCAGAGCATTTAAAGAGAAGTCTAAACTTTTATGAACTAATTTTTCCAAGTGTCAAAGATAAATTTCATATTTACAAACCTTTCATAAACCTATATGTGGTAGAGCAGTGAACATATTTACAGCTATATGTCACAAAATCAGAGTGAAAATGTCAAATTCTAGCTTTAAAAAAACCACATTTGAAGTGGAGGTTGTGGCAAACAAAAGGGAGGGAAGAAAGAATAATGCTAAATACTTAAGGCAAAGTATATAATAGATAAAGGGGATTAAGATAGGCAATGCCATGATAAGTATGTAATGTTTTTCTGTTTTTTTAATGACATTCAAATTGACTTAAGGGTGTTATGTTAGTTTTCCCAAAGCTATTAATAAATTTGGTCAGATTCAAGTAGGCTTGATCCATGAAACAAAAGACAGCTACAATGCTGCTCTTATGTTCAAAAATAAATAACTTCAGGGTTTATCCAAAAAGCTGATGAAGTGGGTTTAGTTCTTCCATGCAAGATCCTGGGGGAAAAGGGTTAGACCCATCTGTCTTGACAACCTTAGGATGTAGTTACACTACCAGTTCAAACCTATGGAAGATGCTCCTGCCAAAAGAGGTGACTCTAACCTTCTTCCATTAGATTTAGGGTCTAATTAAGTATGATTACAGAGATATTAAAAACACCTTGCAAATGACATTTTTACATAAAAATTGCGCCTTATTACAGTATTTTATGGACACTGTTGGACATCCTCTTGAATTGTAATTATACTTACATCTTAATCTTTTTTGGACAAGATTTCATCTTCCTTTTGCAGTTCAAGCAGTATACACCTGTGTTTCACAACTCATGTTACTGCAGTTGAACTAATTAAATGAAAATGTGTGTTGATTAAAATTTGACTATTCTCTCCATAATTTACAAATATATTCAGAATTGCTTTCCCTGAGGAAAGACATGTAATATGTGAGAGACTACTTGATAGCGTGAGTTTGTATGGAGTCTTTTTCTGAGGTCAGGAGGATCAGCTTGTTAAATTCACTTATTAACACGTGTTTAACATCTGTCTTAGTCCAAAGAAGGTTGCTTTTCTCAGTCTACTTGACAGTAGCAGAAAGAAGTCTCAGCCTAAATAGTGTCCCGTTGGAAGCTGTATAGTAACAAATTAATCCTAAAGAAGTGAAATTGAAATTCGCAAAGAATATAAGAAGGATAGAAAACAGTAACAAGAGGTGAATGTTTATTAAATTACTTCCCTCATCATGCTTGTGAGCAAACATACGATTTTCATGGTTGACTGGTCCATAAGCAGGGGCTTGTAGGATTTGGCAACATGTTTGGACTTTGGCAATTAAAATCTGTGTGTATCCTATTTTGGTTAGCTGCTGCATTTCTTGGGCCTATACCTCCCTCAGCTTAGTGACCTAGCAGGGTGATTTTCTGCCTTCAAGACCATCCAGCTCTGTCTGTGGTCACTGGTGACCCGGGTCGATGAGGAAGCAACCTACAGTCTCCCATGGCACGTTACATTCTCAGTATTATTTCTGGAGGGCCATTGAAGATGAGGGACTGTCCTGTTCCAGAATTCAGCCTGGTGTCTCTCTCAGGCTCTGAAAACAGTGGGAAGCTCCCCCTTGGCTGCATCCTGGAGGGAGGAGGAACTCTCCTGCTCTCCCTGCTACTCCTGCCAGCCCAGGCAGCTCCTGTTCACTGTTTCCCTTGAGCTGCTAGCACCAGGCAGTGCTGTGGATGGTGAGGGAGGGGGTGAATAATTCTGCCTGGATGTTTTGGTTCTCCCATTATCAGTGTGCACAGTGGATGTTCCTGTGGTTATGTAAAACCACTTGTGTAACTTGGCCTGTTGTCTCTATCTGAGTATCGGTGAGAAAATCAAGTAAAACTTGCAGCTTTTTAAACCATCTTCTTTCCTTCAGCCATTATGTTGTCTTTGTTTCCTGTTACACTAAACTTCTTATAAATTCATTAAGTTTAAGCATTAAACTACATTAAGGGAGCCAGGAAATTCCTCTGTCAGCAGGTCTCTTTTAATAGGAAAATAAACCCAAGATATTTAACAGAACTCCTGGTATGCCAGGAGTAGAGTCTTTTCTTGGTTGGTTGTTTTGAAGGCTTGTGCCTGTGGCATCGCATCCTTCAGTGCTCATAGAAGGAAGAGTAGGTTTAGCAGAGCACATCCTGTTTCTCCAGTTATAGTTAGAGGTGGTCAGAAATTTTAGATTGCTGAGCTTCAAAGGGTTTTGTCTGAACAAAACAAACTTTTGCCACGTTTGCCAAGCCTCCAGCTCTAAAGGGAGCTGCAGGTATTCCTGTTGTCATCACTGAAACTGGCAAGAGCACCGTTTTCCTTGAATAGCTGCAACATCCTTAATTTCCTCTTTACTAGAAATTACTAATTCTGTTTAGTTTGTTCCTCAGTGGGCCAAATCAAATGAAAAAATCTTTCCAGCAAACTAGAAACCCATGTATTCAGCATGAAGGACAGATTGGTATTGCCTCTATGGCCTTGTTAGACAGTCCTGTATTTACAGAGCAACATACATAAAACTAAAGAAGTTTGTTAGATTTCCAAGAGGAGAGCTAAACTGCACATGCTGCTTAACATCAGGTGGGAACATCCAGCAAAACAAATGTCATCACCATCGTGTCATAATGAGATTATAATTTCACCCTTCCTCTCAGTGCCTTATTTGTGCCAATTCCTTAAGTGACCACTCGAGACATTTCAGGGAAGTCCTTCCTAATTAACGAGGAAATGTTCAGAGTTGTGACTTTCCTGTCTATGCTTATTGTGTTGATTAGATATGGGCACATGCTGATGTTTGTGTTCATTACTTCAAAACCATGATCTTGAATGTGCTGGCTCATTCACAGTCTCTTGCAAGGGTGGGAAGCATACAGTCTGGTGCTTGGTTATAGCTTGTTATTCAATTTATTATGGACTGTGGACTCACTGTCTTTGCAGGGTGAACTGGGGTGGTATTTCTCTAATGCTGTAGTGCTATTAATATATATGGCCTACCAAATTTATCTGAAAGTCCTCAGTAAAGAAAATGTTCAACACATTGGTCTGATGCATAGGACATTGCAGTTCAGTATGTAGATGTGGGAACCTCATCCAATTCCCACAGAAGTCAATGAGATTTAATTTAATTTTGAATCAGATTCTGTAGACACAAAAGTCTAGTGTAGCAAAACCTAGATGTTTCCACAGGCTGCAGCCACGCATGGCAGCCTTGCAATAGTCTACATCTGCCTGGGCGTTGTGAGTATAAATGATGTCTTCACTCTTAGCTCTTTTTCTGCTCATGTAGAGATGGTGAACCATGATAAAGACACAACCACTGACATAGCAAACTGTATGAATTCACATGCTGAAATCTGTCTGGTATTTGTTTTATTGGCCTTCCTTTGTTTTCTCCCACCCCACCATATGCAGAAGTAATTGATAGTTATCTGCTGAAGGTTTCTTAGTCCATCAATAGTTAAGGTAGTTGTCTCCTTCCTTCTTGTCCCACTATACTGCACACCAGCAAAGCTTTTGCCCCTGTATGGAGGGGTTAATAATCAATTATCTTATAGTGAGGGATTGTTATGAGTAGGAGCCACTGAGGAGTCACCATAGAAAGGGAGTCCTGTATTGAAAGCTTTTCGTGTATGCAACAGCAACTCGGGTCGCCCTCTTGGTGTCGGTAAGAGGCACAATGTAAGTAGAAAAATGAAGTTTTCCAGCATTCAGAAGGAATTTCTTAACGTTTGGTTTTTGAAAGATTGCATGAGTCCCTCATGGGTTTTTTGTTTCTAGAGTTTATAAAAATAGTATTAGAAAACTGATGAACCAAAAGGTAGACAAAGGCATGTCTGTTACCACAGCCCTCCCCAGGATGCAGCTTGTAACCTCTGCTGCCAGAGTACAGGCTTCCCAGCTGGTCTCAGTCACCTATTCAAAATACCAAGGGTCTGCTTTATGGTTTGCCCCATGTTGGCATCATTTGTTGTGATGAAAGGTTGTTGGAAGGAAAAACAAAACCCAGTGTGTAGAGGCCATGAGGCAAGGATTGCAGAACGTTGTCTTGGAGTGCAGCTGGTAAAAGTTTGTAAAACTGGCTTTTCCTGTAAAAGGGATCCACTATTGGTTCCTTCAATTAAATCTCTCACAAAAAAAGGACTAGTAGTATAAACAGGAGAGGGATCTAAGTAACTGTCCTGCCTTTCTCCAAACCTGAGATACCCACATGGCCTCTAAAACAGGCTGTCAGGACCTCAAAAATGCTGTACCAGGACCACAAAATCTGTTTTGTTCCAATGCAGTATTTCAAAATCCAGATCACAGTCCTGTAAAGTGTAAAGGGTTGTAGACTTGGAGAGTAAACCTAGTCCAGTAGACTAGTGATACAGTAGTGAATTTGAATCCAAACTTGGATTTGGTTGCAGGGATCCAGTTCACGTCTGTAACTGCTAGCAGCACGCTGCAGGATCATAAAGGCCCTTTTGAATAATTCTGTGCAGTTGATAGTTCCCTTTTGTAAAAAATGGTGGGCATTTCAGGACAATAGGTGTGCTTCAGTTTCAGTAATAAAAAGCACTGCTTAACATGGATGCATTGAGATACATTCAGAGAGTATGAATTTGTTTTCATCTTTAGAAAATTATAGACGAGACTTCTGGGATAAACAAAATGGAAGGGGTTTTGGGGGTTCGGGTTTTTTTCATTTTTATTCTGAACCACATGCAGGAGACGGCAGTGGAAGTTTTTTATTCACAGGCAGAAATAAAGTAGTGGCACAGTCCATACTGAGAGGCATAGCATAGATGCAAATACAGGGCATGTGGTATATTTGTTCCCTTTTCAGAACAGAGTTTACAAACAAAGCAATTCTGAATTTTTAAGCCTCCCTTTTAAATCTAGAACATTCATATTTACAATGGCTTTTTACTGATATTCTGATAATTCCTATAACGTAAGACAGTCTACACAAAGAAGCATTTGGCTGCTGCAAAGGAATTGTATATATCTAAGAAGCAGGCAAGCAGCAGATGCAGCATGGAGAGAGATATAAACAGGACATATATGTGTGTTAAATATTCAAGTAAATATAGATGATCAATACCTGTTATGTGACCTATTTCTTTTTGACAACAGTCACAAATAGGAATGATACAATAGTATACAACTACCTTGCCAACGAACCTCGGCATTGCACAGACACTCACACAACTGCTATTTAGGGAGTCTGAGAATATGAACAGAGCATGAGTGAATCATATAGCCCCATGTGCCAGTCCACCAAGGTGGCCGGACAGATAAATCCAAGGGCACTCTTCATACAGGGTTGTGCATACATTCGCATTCACACATCAGTCACATCCCATGTATGTCTTCCCAGCGGGAATGCAGAGCCTACTTAGGAGGTACTATAGACTTGACTTCAGACTGCTGGTGAGCCATGAATGTCTCAAAATATTAAAAGCAAACAAATAACAAAAAAAACCCCAAACAATTCTTCTGTAGCTATATAAACTGTACTTTTTAAAGGCTCATTTTAAGTAGTCTGATTTTTTTTCATGCTTGAGAAATTACATACACAATGAGCTATCTACTTAATTTGAAATTTTAAATGCAGTAGTAGATATATGGTTTTTATACATATGTATGTAAATGAGAACTGTTTTGCAGAAAATATTTATGAAAGAAGAGCTCTGTCCTTTTTTAGACTGTCAGAATAATATATAATGTACTACAAGTAAAATTACATTCTGAGTAAATATAATCACTACTGTTTTGTGGTATCTGGAGGCCTCTGTGACTGATTAGTCATATTCTGCATATTAAGTACTATAGGGTCAAGCGTCAGAGTGTCTGAGCACCATATTTTCCGTTGATTTTGTTCAGAGTTGCATGGACAGATCATTAGAGCTGTGTGAGTAACAATTTCTGTGATTCACTAGCAATTCTAAAAAATAAGAAACTCTCCAACTGGAAGCCACAGTGTTATTTTTTTATTTCTAGTGAATAAATAGACTGGAACAACCAAAATATTTTGTCGAGCATCTTTAATAAAAGCAAAGGAAACTTGGAATCAAAGGGCTGCATTCAAAGGAGCATGTGGGATCAATTCATAAAAGCTGGGAGGAGATGCTGCTCATATACATCTTGGGTCTCCTGAGAGATAAGAGCCTCAGTTAAGTCCCTCCTCTAAGTAAGTTAAAGGATAGGCTTAAGCCCAGGTTTTGGAGATAGTGAAGGAGCATGGTAAGCAGCAGGCCAGAGAACGTGGAGTATGTACCTGTTTGAGTGGTCTTGGGAATAGTGCCTGTGCCTCCCTCGGATTTGCATATTAACCTAAAATGTTTCTTCTTGGAAATGCTAAACCCATTTTTAATGTTTTCTCTTATTTTTAAAATTTTGTTTTAACCAAAACTATTCCCATTGCTGCCTTTTAAAATATTTTGTAGAGTATTTTTCAAAAATTTTTCCAAAATGTAATGAAATGCTTTACCCAGGTCTAGTCTGATGACTCTTCAGCTGGAGAGCACAGTTCTTCCTTCCCTACAGTAACAGTGTTGTGGGGGCCCAGAACTGGAAGAGTTTCATCTGTCTTGCTGCTCCAGAGTGGGATGTTCATATCAACAGCTAATAAAAGCACTGCCTCTGAAAATGGAGAGTTTTGTTTACCTCTCCCCCTTGAATCCCCAAATGAATTATGTTTTATCAGTGAAATCACTCCTGCATTGTGCAATCCCCTAGGAAGACTAATAAAAGTCTTTTAGAACTATAATCTATATGTGCTAGCAAACTTGAATAAATTTACATATATGAAAAAGAGCAAATTTAGATAATTGAACAGTACAGAGCTTTGTGCTGAGAGCATACAACAGTATCTCTTTCACCAGATGTGTGTGACTAAGCAGCCTCTTATTACTGGTTGCAGAACACTAACTCCAGAAAAGGACATTAGAAGTATGGCCTTTAAATGTAGGTGGAGGGAAACAGTTATTTACCTAGTGCAAGAAATTGCAAACTGACAAATTACATGGCCAGTGGAAATCGGACAATAAAATCTGCTTTTCCTGGATTGCATTCTTCATAAAAGGAGGATGCTGTAGTAGGCTATATGGTTTAATAGGAAAAGGATTCATGGAAAAGTACAATTTCAAAATAATGTAACGATGTATGAGAATCCTCACTATGTATACAGTTATTTCGTTGTATATGTTTATTCACATGAACTCTTAACAAAGCAGGGAAATGCTAGCTTCTTGCTTTTATCAGCAGATATCTAAGAATAGACTGCTGGAACTTGCATTCCTTCAAAGTCAGAGCTTTAAGTTAGAAGACAGAAGAGAGACGGGGGGGGAGTATATGGTTTTTCTAAAGTTTAATGCTTTGTTTAGAAAAAAATTTCTAACCTGCGCTTATTTTATTCATTTTTCCCATGACAAACTCTTGAATTGCAAGCAATGAATAAATAGGTAGACATTTCAGATTTATTAAGCAAAATCACAAAACAGGGGCAGCTAAATTTAAGAATGCTGCTGAAATGTAAATTCATTATGTGCCATCTTTTTCATCTTTGCCCAGATGGCACAGGTGATCGTTGGCTAGAAGAAATTAAATTTGCACGCTTACTCTTCTAAGCTGAGTGGATGCTCATAGTGTTAGCCAGTGGCTTTTACTGGAGTGTTACAATAAAGATGAGCAATGAAGTATTTTTGATCTGATATACTGTATACATCTTTATGAAACACTTTTCATCCAGACCTTGAGGAGGGGGAAATTGCTTTTTACAGTCAGGAAGAGGCAGCTAATAACTTAAAATCCAGCTCAGACA
This sequence comes from Aquila chrysaetos chrysaetos, assembly GCF_900496995.4. NCBI lineage: Eukaryota > Metazoa > Chordata > Aves > Accipitriformes > Accipitridae > Aquila > Aquila chrysaetos. The sequence goes on along the minus strand of NC_044011.1, from coordinate 24,208,415 downwards.
GAGGCTCCTGATACAATTACGGCTACTATCTTTCCGTGGCAATGAATTCCTTCTCTTGTCTGTTGTGACACATAGGTGAAAAACATGCAGCAGAGCCAGACGATGCAGAGCTGGTGAGCCTCAGCAAAAGGCTGGTGGAGAATGCGGTGCTGAAGGCTGTACAGCAATATTTAGAAGAAACGCAAAACAAAACCAGACAGACTGATGGAAGCCCTGTGAAAACTGAAGAAGCAGCAAGCAGCAGTAAGAATGAGAGCGACAATGATAACAGCAAGTGAGCACTGTGCAAAAAAGCCCGGGAGCAAATATCCCACCAAGAATAACCACAAAAACATGTCCCAGCTCCCTGCTGAAATTTGCTAAGTGGTGCTGGGTGACAGGCGCTCTGCTTTGTGAGTCTCTTATCAAAAGTTTGTTCTGAATCGAAGGACACTGTCTACTGGTTTAATAAGTGCTTGCACTGCTGAAAATCTGTTGAATGCTGGGAGGGATGGACGGTGGAAAAAAGACAAGAATGGTGAAGCAGGCGGCTCCCACCTTCACTGGCTCTTGATACCAGGAGTCCCTTCCTTGCTTTTGAAGAGAAACTGAACCCTTTGCGTTTGCCTTTCGGATTGTCACGAATGGCCATGGAAGAGGCCTTGCCATAAGTGGAAGCGCTGCCCTCTGCCCGAGGGTTTGGCACTGCCGCAGGGCTGCTTACTCCATGTGAGAGCACATGCTGTTTCCTAGTCAACAGCAGTCAACCCCAAGCTAAAAATTACCACTACAGATACTCATCGCAGATACTGTTACACAGTATGTAATATGGCAGGAGTTTTTCTTAAATGTGACACTGTACTGTTCTTTACTTTTTGGTAGCATTTGTTGATGTAAATTATATTTTTTTGAAAAAGTACCTTTTTATAAAAAATCAATATGGGCAAAAGACTGAGCACTTAATACTATCCAAACCAGATACAATCTCTTTATCTCCATACATTAATGATTCTGAATGACATTAAGTTGTTATAAAATGTATTATATTGTTCTTTTCCTCTAGGAAAGAGCCATGAAGCAGACTTAGTAAAGGAAGCTTTGCACAGAGAAACACAGGCCCTGTTATCCAGACTGAATCAGATAAAGGAGCTGTTATCCAGTCCCGAGGTCCGCATGAAAATTAGCAAAGAACTGTTTGAAGACAGGCACAACTCTAACACTAAATGGAAAAGTTGTATTGACTCTGGATCTCCAAATGCATGATTGTAAATTGCCATGATGTAAAATCTCATCAGGTTGTTTAAAGACAAAAAAAATTTTTCAAGAAATTTTCCTTTCTATTTCTTTTTTACTGAAAATATGAACGGGTGTAAATGGCTCATGAGGAATCATGCTGAAATACTTGCACAGAAGAATTATATTTCATAATGATGAAGTACAGCCACTCCTCAGCACTGCTTTGAAACACACTTGAATGTGCAGGTATATGTCATGGCTCCAAAGTGGAAAAATACTGGTTTCAAATAAATCTGAGCAAACACTGTGCCCTTCCTTTGTCATTGCAGATAATTCAGATTTTTCTCATAGATCCCTTCCCTAGCAATGATATACAAATATTAAAAAGTGGATGCTTTTAAATACTTTAAAATGTATATTTGAAAAAAACCTCTTTTAATTATCTGCCTTTTGGATATGTACTGCCATTTTGGGTTAGCACTGTCTGGTTTTTATTTTTTTTTTTAAACAGCACTTGAATACTTGGATAGATGCCGACATGTTGTTTCTGCTGATGTTTACACTAATGCGAGAATGTTTTAAATTTCAGAATGAAATTCAGGCTCCACTGATCTCAATGGCAGACTGTCATTGGTTTTAATGGAGTCAGGATGCTGCAGTTAAGATTTCTTGTGAAAATAATAATATTCCTTGGGATAATATTTGCCTTTTTACTTTTGTAGAATGGTGGTTTTGTTGTTTGTTTTTGATGTTTCCTCCATCTCTTCCTTCTGCTGCCTCAGGTGGGGTGTCAATTTGCTCTCCTTTTTCCCTCCACACACCTGCAAGATTCACTGAAGCTTTGTATGTACAACAATGCAGGAGTAGTTCCAATATTTGCATTTTTATAAACATTGTTTAAAATTGCCTCTGATCATAAAAGCTATATAAATATATATTGTGATTGGTATCAGAATTGTGCTGTTAGAACAGCTGTGTGCATATTCTTCATTGGTCTCAAGCACTGGTCATTTATCTCGTGTCAGAACTTTTTTTTTTTTCTCATTTGATATGTAACAGTGTATTCTGAAATACGTCTCATACATGCCATGTTCACAATAAAGTATTTTTTCCTCTGCACTCTATGTACGTTTTCACCCATCTCCAAATGGACTTTAATAAATTGTAAGTAACAGGGTTGACAGAAACAGTGCTTGTATGAATCACACCATTAAGTTGACTATGGGTGTTGTGCCAAGATACTGATCTAGAGCTTGGGTGCTGAAATCATGTGAAGAAATTCATGTAGATAAGCTAGTTCCAAGTCATTATTGTTTTAAATGGCAAAACTTTGAAACTCTAGGGATTAATTTATATTCTGGGCAGTGAGGGTTTAGAAGGAAGTACTGGTACAACTTCCTAGAGTTCCATATTGACTCTTCAACATCAAAAATTGAGTTTGAGTTTAATAAATAGTCTCAAAATTGCTCTAGAATAATAAAAAAAAATTAATCTGAACCTGGAAATAAAAAAAACCCCAGACTTTCACAAGTGGATCTATATATGCCTGCACAGTGATGCTCTGAACCCAGCTTGTTCCCTTATTCCATAGGCTTAGGAGAGAAGCTTCTATCCTACTTCTGAGGAGAGAAGTTTCTTTGTCATATCAAACATTACTGAGTACTAATTCATTCAGAGATAGCTATTCCTATGGTATTGGGCAATTTAAATCCAACTTGCAGATGACAACACAAAACCAGACAATCAGCTATGAAAACAGGAAAACCATTTATTGTATTCTATCTGAATCTCCCCTTTCCTCCATACAAGTCATTACCATGATTAAGTGCCTTTTTATATCATTCAGCTTGTTAACAGTCACTGTTCTTCAGTTTCAAGTAAAACTGTAGAAATTAATCACTGAATTTAAGTCCAGATACTTTGACAGGTGACCTGGTTATTAGGGACTCTGCTCATTCACAGTTATTATGGACGGCATCAAGAATAGCAGCTCTGAAAAAATAAAGTATAGGGGACTTAATGGCCTGAACATAGGTAGCCAGTATCATTTGAGATGCTCTAGAGTGGGCCTTGCAGGGGTCTGGCAAATGTGACACAAACCCTACATGAGACATGCATTCTTCTGGGTCAGGAGCTGTGGCTGAGAGGATACCCCAGAGCCTCTAAAAAGAACTAGATACCTATGTTTAAGCAGCTAAAACCCATCTTTGGTTTTCAGATGTTTTGACCCATGAAGGTCAACAGGGCTTTTGTTTCTAAGCCATTCACGTTCTTTTAAATGCTAACCATAGCCTTTATGTCTGGTTTTGACAAGACACCACTATTAATTTACTCAAAATAGAAAAAAAATAGGGTAAAAAAAATTCCTGCATCTGGATCCATTCTCTTATGACAACCCTACTTCTTGCATTCTCTATTTTTTAATTTTTTTTTTTTCCAGTGGTAGTGAAGCCTGGCTGCCAAATTAAAGCATAAATCTCTTGCATGGAGCTGTGAGATGAGCACTGAAGAATGCAGGTACATAGAGACTGAACCTAATATAGGCAGGTGTGAAGCTCTGAACCGCACACAACAGAACAAATATGTTGCCTTCCTCACACTCATAAATCATTTTCAGGCAACAATTCTGTTTTTTAATTAAGTGCCTCAGTTGGGGAATGTCTTGAGGTAGCGATGCACAGGTTATTCCAGGAAAGCGTTAGCATTTCAAAACAGAGGGTGCAAGTTTGTCCATGTTTTGTTTTCAGTTGTACCTTTTAGCTTGTTCATACTCAAGAGTATTTCTACACTGCTGATTGTAGAGATGTCTGTGAAGAAGCAGTAGCTCAGCTTCCAGGACTAGGCCAGCTGGAAGTCTTTGGATTGCCGTGACCAGCTGAGAAACTGTTACTAACATCTATGCTTGGTCTAAGTGTAGGCACAAAAGTTGCAGAAAGCCGTACACTTGATACCTGAGCAGCCCTTGCCATAAATTGTTTGCACTGCTGAGCTGTGCATCAGAGGTGTTCAAGAGTTGACAGAGTAACCAGAGGGATCAGTAAATCCTTGTAAGTCCTGACCAACAGACACCAATTCTCTGATGTAGGAAGAGAGACTGTTGTAGAAACCGATGTCTCCAAGCATGGGTGAACAAGGCATAAGGATGCTCAGTCTGGTAGCTAGATTGTAATGCAGCAGATGAATATGCATCAAGATCTTTGTGAAAAGGAAACTAAATAGTCTTTCTGTGTTGACTGAAGGTGATATAAATCTAAAAAGGATCGGAGCTTAAGGTCAGATTCAGACACTGTATCCAGATATACAAATACTGAGACCCCACTGGATAATGCCCTGTATGCTACTAATGGTCTTACTGAAGTAAGTATGATGCATTGAGTGGTAAACTACTACTTCGTGGCAAGGTTATACAATCTGGAAGTTAGGATTCAAGAGGCTTCATGTTCTATATTTATAGAGTTTCTGATTATAACTGTGCACACTTTTGTCTGTGCTATTTTAGCCAAAAGGCCATGTGAGTGTGTCATGGATCAAAGAGTGTCAGCCCTGCTTCATTCTGGTGACGAGAATGATACTGTTTCATTTTTATGTCTGTCTAGACATGACTCATATTCTTGTTAGGATTCTGATTTTATAAAAGTCTTGAGAGATATCCTACATGTTTATGTAGTCAGCAAGCAGGAAAAATAGAAGAGTAAAGCCACTGCGCTCAGTAGAGCTTGTAAGCTGAAGTTTAGTAAAAACACTAGTTTACTTTTTAAATTCAGCTATGTCCAGGAATATACTTATGAAAGGAAGTGTAAACCGCAACTGTTTCACTGCAGATGAAATACTACCTGCAGAGCCAGCTGCAGCCCCGTGGAAGCCAGGAGGGAATCCGCTTGCCTCAGGTGGAGCCTCATAGCCAGACACCCAAGAGTTGCTTCACTCTGCTTCTAGCCTGGGACTTTGTTTTGCACAACAGTCTTTTATCTGTGAATGCCCTCTGTCTCTGTTCAGCTGTTAATGGCATATTGTCTTGGCCTGAGAAAATGAGGGACTGAATGGGTACTGTAGCTTTCAGCTGTTTCCATCCCTTTGGAGGAGGGGGGAAGTTGTCACTGAAATCCCAAAGAGGTTGATGTCTTTGCAGAGACACCTCTGGTCTCCCTCGAACTGCCAGAGGTCAGAGGAGGGCCTGTGCGGCTGTTAGCTGAAGTCTTCTGATCTGGAGGCAGCAGACAAGGCCCAAAACCACCGGACAAAAGCAGTTCCTGAGGGACGCGCCCTCCCAGAACCGAGACGGTGAGTGGGTCAGCTGCGTGATTAGTGGGCAGTTGGATAAAGTAAGCGTTGTTTTAACTTTACGAAAATTGTTCTAAGTCACCCTCATGTAGTAATTTAATTTGTGAAAACCTTTTGGAATTTTGATTCTTCCATAAGTTTTCACATAGTGATAAGGGGTAATCTCGGAAACTGGTGAAAGTGCATTTGCTTTCCAAGAGCTTATTAGTGCCATAACATAATGTTCTATAGAAACGCTTTGCACTTTCAGTTAAAAAAAATCATTACGTTGGTCTGGTTTCAGAGGCGAGGAGTCACACCATTCTTATGGGAAAGGAAACTGTTTGAACCCTGGAAATAGGAGCACGTTAATGCTGACATGTTTTACTCTGCTGTTCCTTTGATCAATACAGTTTCTGTATAAGTGAGTTCTTAGCGTGCGCTCATCTGCTCATTTATATTCTCCTCATGTTAAGTCTTTATAATGTGAACATTTGTACTGAATGAAAATCAGTCCTGAGAGACGGCTGGGCTGGGAAGTAAAACGCACTCATAGTAGAGCAATAATTAGAACAGTACATAGGAAAACAAAAAGTGATATGCCTGCCATTCCTGACATAGCAAAAAGGACACTCTGGCATTGATAAGCAAATACTTCTGCAGCAAGAGGCTGGAGTTTGACTGCTGCGTTCTGGTCTCTGCTCCCACTGCTGTTTATGTGCTTTGTTTAGTGACTCTTTGGATGCAAAATGCATTAGCAGAGACTGGGACATGGAACTGTTTCTTGCAAGGGACTCTCCTTATTGATGGAAAATAAAGGGCCCTTTTGCTCCTGGTGATTAAGGATTAAACCAATCAAAAATGCAGAATTAGGGTAGTTAAAAGGAGTTGATTAAGAAACGACACATGAGGATTTCAGCAGAAGCTTATTTGAAATAAAAGGAGTTTTTCTTTCAGATAAGAAAGGCAGAGATGTTTTGAGGTCAGGATTGACTCTAGAGATTCAGGTGGGGGGGGGGGGTTAGCAAAATTACAATTTGAATTAAAAGTCGGAAAGCATTGCACTTTCAGAATCCTTTTTAATTCTTTTTTTCCCCAGCCATACAGAGAACTTCAGGCACTGAAACAGTCAGAAGAGAAGAAGAAGAAAAGATGCTGATACGATTTAACTTCAGTCATAACTCAGACAACCAAAATGTAACAGAAAAACAAAGCCACGAAGAAATGCCAGCAGCTACTGCTAAAATTCAAACGTAGCTGCCAGTGTAAAAAAGATGTAACAAGTCCAAATGTTTAGAAGAATAAAGGATGAAATGAAGCAAAACGATAGCATTCTCTGCATCTGATCAGTCAAATGGTGCTCACCTGTGTTTGTCACTCAGCTGTACAAGCAAATGGCCCATTTCCCAGTCACATTTTCCAATCAAATACCTCTGAGAGGGAAGGCTGAACGAGCATGCGGCTGTGAAATACCACTCTGGCAGAGCACTGAAGTGAAGGGCTACAAGAAATGTTGCAGGATAGAGGCTAAGTCCAGGCAAAGGCAAGGCAAAGCTCAGGGAGATGATCTCTAGAGGAGCAGGAAGAAGCAAAGGAACAAAAGCATGCATTTGAAGCTCCTGTTAGTAATACATTTTAGCATTGTGTAGGTCCACTGAACTTCTGCGTTTAGAAATCAAAGTGGACTAAGTAGTCAAATGCTTAAATGTGCACAGAGAGCTACAGAAATTAATTGCAAATAATCTTAAATTCTGGGGTGTGCATGGTGCCAGCCAGCAGAACAGAGTGGGCAAAAACCCTCCTTCCTTCAGAAACCAGTAGATGACTGAATGCTTGCAAATAGTGGCTGAATGCGATGGCTGCAGCAGCGAGCTGCTGGCTGTGTTACTTTATGCTTGTAAAGTACAGGAAATTAGAATACAAATCATGGGTAAGAGGAAATGAAATGTCTATTCTTCATATAGGTAACATCAACAAACTTATTTAGGTTAATTACCAAAAAAGATCCACTGCAAAACCAGGCAGAATCATCAAGCAAATGTGATAGCTAGATAAACTAAAAGCCTCTTTGCCATTATGCTCTAAAATGAGATGTATCACTAAACTGGGGTGGATGCTCTTGTTTGTAGAAAAATTGCTAACACGGGACTATGTGGAGAATGGCTAAACCAACATCCTAAATGAATAATACTTCAAAAGTAAGGAAGACATTTCAAAATTGAAGGTGCAAAAACGAAAAAGTGGATTAATTTTTTAGTAAATTGGATATTCTTAACTTCACCCTTCCTAGCAAAACTTCAAGTGCAGGACAGGTCTTTAATATGTATAGCTCCATTACACTTGAACTAAAAAAAAATATATTAATCAAGGAAACATAACTGAAAATGCTTTTAGTGGTAGATGTAGCAGACATATATAAATAGATTCACTGCTCAGCAAGATAACATTTATTGTAAATTATCTGGCATTTTTGTTACACATGTATTCTATAGTTTTCCATGTAGACATGGTAATAATTTTTCTAGAAATACAGGAAAGGCACCAAAATACAGAGGGGACCCACTTTTTTGTACCACCACAATTTGTACCTTAAAAGAAGATTATAAAAAAGGGAATGAAGTTATTTTGACAGACTGAAAATTAACTTAATTAGTAATATACTAGACACTTTTTGGATTTTCAGTATATGAGGATTTATTACTTTCAAAATAACACAGGCTAAACACATGTTACTGGAAATCACTGGATTTAGTGAGTCACACAAAAGACACGCACAGAGAAGCCACAGATCAATTTGCATCATTTTGTCTTGTTATCCTGTAACTTCAGACTATTGGAAGACCACTTTCATCTGTGGTAACTGCAGAGCTGCTCCTTCATAATTACTTATTAAGCTTCTGGGTTTTTTACTAGTGTAGCATTTCTGGGCCATCAATGCAAATTAATAATTTATATACATTAATAATTTACACTAGGGAGTCTGATGGAGTAACAGAGGCTGGAGGCCATGGGATCAAAGGGAAGAAGGATCTTCTCTCTAGCCAATGAAGTCACCTGCATCATGAAGAGAGAGTAAAAGACCATGTGCGGGGAGTCTCCTGTCTTTGTGGAGAAAAGCAACATGCTCTACCAAGCTGGGTGAAAACGTACCCCACCAGCAGAGGAGAACCTGGGCTGGGAAGGTGAACAAAAGTAGGTCCTAGCTCAAAACGTCTTATGGCCTCTCTTGCGCGTCAGTTTGTTTGGGCATCTGTAACCGGGCACAAAGAGACCATGCAAACAGGACGTGCACAACTCAGAAGCATAAAGTGGTCATTTATTACATAACACGGGTTAAAAATACGGGATTTGACAAACTACTAAGCTAAGCATTAGCATGCTCCCCACCCCAAGGTGTCTCTGCTGGCCAGGTGGGCATCGGACAGGAGGAGAGGGGTCGGTCTCCACAGTCCCCTGGTCCGCAGCCTCCCCAGTGCTGACCTGCTGCCCTCCACCAACACTGGTGCACCGACCGTGCGACCCAGCGATTCCCGGCATGGTAATTTTGCATGGCTCACCTCCTGCCGCAGTGTCTCACATCTTTCTCAGCAGCCTCAGTCAGAGTTGTGCAGGAGGGCCGGGTCAGAGCAGGACCTTGGCTCCAGGGTGGGCGAGCAGCTAACCCCCACCTGGAGGGAGACGCATTACAGGGGCTGGCCTGGCTTTGCCGTGAGCCAAAGGCGAAGTCATAGAAAGGGAAGAGGAGCCAAGACGTGGTTGTAGGTGGCCTGTACCAGGCAGGAGAGCCAAGTCCTAGCTGGACATCCGCGTTGTTCCTCCCCGGAGGAGCAGGGGCAAGCACTGGTGCTGAGGAAGGCCAGCCGTGCCTCGGCGCGTGTTCGGCCCGGACCCCGAGCAGGCAGGGTCAGCGCCGGCGTGTGGGTCGCAGCACGTGCCGTGTGGCCTCAGCTGCCCCTTGCTGCACCACATCACCCCCACAGCCACGACGCGACCGGCGACCTAGCCGCGTCCACGCTTGTCGTGTGAGTTGTTCCTCATACCAGCAGACGTTTCCATCCAAATACTACATTGGCTTATGCATGAGTGGATTAATGTTACTATTAATAGTCCAGACTCAAGCTGGTCCTTGCAAGAATTAGAAAAAGGAGGTTTCAGAAAAGTGTTAGCTAACATTTGTTAATCATTATTCTTGAAAGAAATCCCATAGCACTTGGCTCCGTCAAAATATTTGGCATTTTCTTACCCTGTCTGCTTTTCTCACTTTAGAGAAATCCAAAGAGAAGATTGCTTTAGCCGTGGCTGGCCCCACAGGGTTAGTCACAGAGGCACAGGAGGCATATGGCCAAAATCAAATGGAAACCTGGGGAGACGGACAGTGAACACACAGATGAAATCTCCATATTGCACATAGTCTTTTCCTTTCTCTGGTTTGCCTGGGAGTCATCTTGCAGTGCTCCTCTGGTGGGGGCTATGCCATGTGGAAATGCTCCTGTTCGGCCGTTTTGTGTAATTCACCCTTCATTATCTGTGTTATTTAGATTTGTAGGTTTGTATAAGGCCAGTTTAAAAATAAACACGAGCCCAACAGAGACCTAGCACAGTCTGGTGTGAACATGTTGCAGCAGCCGAGTTACACTTCCCCGATATTAAAGAAACTTCGTATCCTACCAACGCTTACCCTGGAAATCGTACAAATAAATGAAGAAGCTTTCAAAAGAAACCATTTCTTAAACCAGAGAGAGAAAAGCTTACCAGTGGGTTAGCTGCCATCTAGACATTTTATTAATTGTACAAGCAGGCATGCTAGGTTATGCACAAAGCACAGGCCAAAGAGTCTCACCTGGTGGCTGCGGCTGAGATTCCTGCACGGTCACGCGTGGGCCTCGGCTCACATCATCACTTGTATTGCCTCCGCTTCCTACTGCAGCTGCAGAAGGCCATGTCACGTAAGTTACCTGTATGACAAGAAGGGTTTTGCCCATACATGTGAGCACCATAAGGTGCTTTACTGGAGAGAAAAAGCAGCTCAGGGTGGTGGCACACCCAGAAGCTAAGCAAACCTGGGCTAGGAGACACCACAGTTCGAGAAACCAATTTCAAATCAAAAAGTAACCTTCAGGGGGGTCTTTCATCACCCAGATTTCTGTATTGAGAGGGCAGATGTAAAAGTAGAATCCCAAACCCGGACCAGTAAATATTTCTTAGGCAGTTGTTTATAGACTGGGCTGCTGGCATGATCTGTAAAGTAGCCCTGTTTTTAATCAGACTACTTTAGAGTGTGTTTAAAAACTGGCAATGCCGTTGCTGCCCAGCTGAGGCAAATTCACTTAACAGTCTACAGGAAAAACATACCCAGGACGGGACATTTACTTTAACAGAAATGAAAGTAGACTTAGGCCAACAGTGAATTCTTTTAAAACTCTTGTTCTGAGCCTCTGGGGTAAACACAGTTAAATAATGGCAGAGTAAACCTGTGAACATATTTACAAATTCATTCCACAAGTCACGTTATTGCTTTTTATGGGCTCAAAAATCATTATGTATAAAATTATGCAAGAATAATCAGCCCATTTTTATGACAAACAAAACATTAGAGAAACTCAACATTTTTTGTCTGTTTTTGACTGTTTCCCTTCCTATAGCATTTCAGAGCTGAATGAGAATAGGAAATCTATCCCCTGTCTTAACAGGTATTACACATATCAAACTGTAGTTTACATGAATAAACATATTATTTCAAACCAGAAATTTTCCGCATCTACTTTACTCATGTGAACATAAGAATTGAGTTAGAGAAAAGATCCATGTTGCTGGCTTGTAAGAGCAGCCAGCAGTGGCTGCTTGAACAGGGGCAGCTGAGTGTTTCTCTCCCTGGCAGATCCTCCCAGTTTCCAGCAATCAACCCTTCAGGGATTTTGTGAGTGGGAGCTTGTGTCTGGAACTCGAGGCTTTGATTACCAGCCTGATTACCAAAAATGAAAATTATTTCCAAAGAACAGAGACATAAGACGACGATAATAAAAGACAGTTGAAGTCATAAGTGAATTAATGAGCTGGAGAGAAATTCTATTTAACAATAATGAACTGAGTATTATGTGGTATAGTCCCAGCTCTCACAGAATTAGAGGTGGGCTGCAAAATGCTGAGTGGCTTCGGTTGCTCGTATACCCTACTACTATCGGCTATGAATCCATACCCATAGCGTGCTCAGGGGATGGCAAAGCACATACTACACCACGGCTCTTAGCATCCTGTAGCAAGCCTTGCCCAAAGCACTTAAATACTGAGATTGACAGCTGTCCTTTTATTGCTGTGCTGAATCAGAAATGTTGTGCTAAGGAGGATGTTCCCAGCAACAAGCTGGTGGACAGCTCTGTTTTCCACACAGGACACTGCAAATCCTTGCCACCTGGGAGGCCCAGAGGCCATGGCCGCCAGCTGAGGAGCAGTCATGGGGTTCTGCCTGGCATGGACGTGGTGCCGCTAGCAAGATCTCCTTCTCACAGGTAAACAATTTAGGTAATTTACACCCTCCCAGGGCAAATGTATTTCAAGTAGACCAGAAGGTCAAATGCAAGACATTAGGCAAAATAGCTAGGTATGATAGATTTGTGGCTGCAGAAATTAAAGACATATTTTGAAAGAAAATGTTCTTACTGTGCTATTAGATCAGGAGAAATGTTGCCCGAATAATAATTACAATTGAAATTGCACTTTTGTTTTTCCACTTGGTTTGGGGGTGAAATAACATTACCACACACAGCAGAAGAGTCTGGTTCTTCTTAATGCACCAGACCTGCTAACTGGAGAGAAAGTATTATTCATATTCTTTTTCTGTTATGCTCTTTTCCTATTATGTTCTTTTAAATAATGGTTCTTCTCAAATACATGGCAACAGGCTGGGTGTATATTATTATTTGGTGCTTCGACAGTCTGGATCCTTTCAATATACTGTGTTGCAGTAAGGGCCTTCAGAGGAACCTGACAGGACACAAAACAAACAGAAGGGGTTTGTCATGCAGCAGATTATCGACCTGTGGAACCTATTGCAGAAGGATCTTGTTAGTGGAAAATCTTTACATGGCTCAGGGGGATGAATGGATGAGTACTTGGAAGGGAAATCCATTGTGGATTGATATGGAAACCATATCCACTTCAGGAAAGCCACAACTGTAAAACTATTTCTGTCTTTTAAAATATTAAATTATTTAAGTTTTCAGTTCAGCTAGTCTGTGAAAGCTGTGAGCTTTGTTACCCTTACTCCCTGGGCTTTGGAAAGTTGCTGTACTATATATTTGATCATATACAGGAAAAACATTGTTACCAAGCTGCAATCAGATTACGAATAAAAATATAATCATAGACTTGGTAAATTCAGGACAGCCTATTGGAGGTGATAAGATGTGCAGATCGCTCTTTTATAGCCCAAGGGGATTTTCATGCTTCAGCAGTACCTTTCTCACCACTGGCACAGAGAATTATCCTCCTTAGTCCCTTGGCCATTCAATTCATTCAATTTAGAGCTCCTTACTAACACAAATGACATACTTACTATTCTTTTATTTGGGAGTGTGTGTTCTTCTCATATGGGAACCATTCTGTATTTTTATCCTTGTTGGTCATTGTTATACCTCTCTAGCTCTAGCACAGGCCCTCTGGACTGATGTGACTAGAACTGAAGACACACCGTTGTCATTCCAGAGGCATATACAGTCTGGCATGATGAAGTCTTCTTTTATATTCTCTATTTCTTTCCTAACAATTCCTAATATTCAGTTTAACTTTTTGATCACTGCCCTGAACTAAGCTGAAATTTTCAGAGAAATATTCAGTGATTGCAAGATCTTTTTTCCTGGGTGGTAATAGGTAATATAGAGACCATTATTGTGAATGTGTAATTAGGGTAGGTTTTGCATTATTTTGTATTTATCAGTATTGAATTTCTTCAGCCATTGCATTATTTACTGATATTCTCACAAAATCTTTTTACAGCTCTTGATGGACTTAGCTTTGACTACTGTGAAAAATTCAATATAACCAGCAAAAAGTGTCTCCTAATTCTTCACATTCTTTCCATGATCACTTACAAACATTTATGGAGTTCTATAGCTATTCCATTTCCTATTACTCTACTAATTTTGTACTCATAATTACTTAGTTTCTTTAATGCACTTTGAGGAGAGACATTGTTAAAATGATTTGGTGATTAGCTCATCCTTAATTGTATGTTTGTTGATATCTTCAAATAACTCCAACAGATTTTACTCTAAAAACCATGTTGATTCATTGTGTATATAAAATATTTATCTATTTTTTAATATTTTTTCCGTTAATCTGCTCAGTATATAAAGCAGACTTATCTCCCTGTAATTCTCCAAATTTCCCCAGGGGTCTTATTAAATATTGATGACACATTTACCATTTTCTGGTCTTTGGGATCTGAGGTAATTTAAAACAATGGGGTACAGTTTGGTCATTTCAAACCATCCTAGGGCTGAGTCAAGCAGAAATTACTCATGATCTGGTAGCTGGACTTCACCATGTCTGTTTTGCTGCATTGTTGTGGGAAGTTTCAGAGGAAAAGCAGTGCCACACTGCAGGCTTAGCACCTCATCCACCTGCAGATGAGCACACCTTTCATTTGTATCAATTGCTTTCAACTCCAGGACTTTTTGGAATTGTTAGACTACTTATAAAGGCTCAACAGAAAGTAGTAAGAACAGGTACCTCTTGCCAGTGGCCTTAATTGAGTGTACAGTGCACTTCCAACGGTTTTAGTGGTCCTTGTGTCAAAATATGCTGTGAAAACCAGGTTAGATCCTTTATAATAAGTTAATCAAAACTGGCATGGATTAGTTAATTTTGCTGGGTGAGAAGCTCAAATAGTTGAGCTCATGTGCAACTACCTACTTCTCAATTCAACAATAACCAGAAGAACATTGGACCATACATGGCCTCACAACCAAAAAAAAAAAAAAGAGTATTTCTTATCTTTGAGATAAACACTTCAGCTAATGAAAGCTCTCAAGTGAGGTGAGCCCATGCTCTCCTCAGGGGAGAAAATGAAGATACTGGTGAAGGTCAAATTGCATGGGCCTCCCCTTTCATCCTTCTGGCAAGGCTCATGTTGGTGAAACTATGGTGAAACTAGAGCACAAACTCAGACAGCCATTCATTGTAGGAAGGATAAGATGGGAGATCTTCCAAGCATTTACAATAGCTTTGGTCTAGACTAATTTCCCTTTGACTGTATTTAGATTTAGGCAATCTGAGGGGTAGGAAATAAGGATCTGAGAGAGAGAGAGAGAGAGATAATTCAACAAAAAGAAAACCCCCGCATGCTGAATTTAATAATGTTTCAAACAAGGAAATTTATTTTTGGCCTTCAAAAAGAAAGCTGCTTTCAATTTTCTGTCATGCTAAAGCCATTTCGCACCATCTGGACTTCTGTTCCAGTTTTCAGGCAGGAAATACTTTCATTCCTGTGTAAGCTTCATATCTTAGTTGCAGGGATCTCTAAAACTCAGTTACAATAATAATATTGCATAAGTTAGACTAAATATTGAGCCTCAAATACTAGATTGATTTTCTCTTCTGAGATTCCATTTCTTCCACGTGCAAGTTGTTACATTCTCTTGCAAGGAGCCTGTTACGGCCCTTTCCGTTCTGCTAGTGCTGGAAACAGAACCAGAGTTCACCCCACGGTTTGATTCTGAACCTACTAAGTATAGTGGCAACACTGCCTGCTATTTCAGTGCTACGGAAAGCAAACTTGAAAGACTCAAGGTACCATCAGCCTTCTGAGAGATGTGGAAAGAGTAACAGGTGCAAGAACGCAATTTAAGTCTTAATTTTCAAATGCAAAACTCAGCACTGGAGAAGTTCTTTGTCATATGTCAATAGAGTTTTATTCTGTACATCAGGATAAACCTACCTGAATATGTAGCTTTAGGATTACGTTTTCCACAATGACAGAGAAACAGATCTATCCAAACAAAAATTTTCTTGTATATTTAGACACAGTTCATACCATACATCTCATTTGCAAGACTACAAACGTTTGGACTTTGGTCACAGGATATGTTGTCTTAATATTTAAAATAAATCTAAAACAAATGCAACTGTCTCATGCCTCCAGATATCGCAGCTGCCATTGATAAGTAATCCTGGAAAATCCACTTAGAGATAACAGCAGGTGTTTAGATAGGCAACTAGAAAAACACCTAAACCTTGTGGCTGGATTAGAACAAAGTTTTTGTTATGGTTACTGGGATTTCCTGTTTCTGTTAGCACTGAAAACACTTTGGGAACAGTTTAACACAACTATGCAGCAGTTCCAGTCCTAGCAGCATCTGTGAAACAGAGGACAAAACATTAAAAAACAAAAATTAGCAAAAGTCTTGAAAATCCTGTAAAGGTTGTTTGTCATCAGTTATTATTTTGAAATTGAACTCTGAAGCAGAAACCTTCCTTTGAGGAAAACCTGCTCACACCTTTCTTTTCTTGGAATGATCTCTCTTCCCTTGGAGAAATGCTGAAACCACCATGAAACAAACATAGGTTCTCCATACGTTTTTCCTGCTGGGGGTCTTTTTTCAGTTAAAATATTCTTAATCTCTTAAGCGTGATCTGATGCCACTTCTTTGCATGCTGCATGAATCCTCTTCTGACCGTGTAAATCACATTTTATAAGTACACTTGTCTACACCTCTCAGTTGCAATGCCAGAGGCAATTTAATTGTTCAATACTTTCATTAGTCCCCTATTGATCAGTTCTTTTTCCTCCCTGCTGTGCAGAGAAAGATACATTTCCTTTTGCTATTTGCTATATAATAAAACCTTCTTACTGTTTCTTTGGCATTTTGATGATATTTGATGCCAATCTTGCCTAGTTCTACTTAAAGTAACATTTTTATTTAATATTTTATTTAAAGCGATCTTTTAAGCAATTTTACCTGGCCCTGCAAGTTCTTTTACTCTCAACCCTTAGTAAATCACTTGTCCTCCCTGCCTCCCTCCCAGCATCTATTAAACTGAATACTGGGCTGGGAAGTGGGAGGCTTTCCTTTGCCTAGCGGAAGGGATTCACGAGCTAATATTGTAGCGTGTCCTGTAAGGCTACTGTCCAGCGTATGCTGGGAAGTACGGCACCCTAACACACTACGGGTGTTGTTAGCTGGGACACTGCGGCCTCTAAGATCTCAGAGAAGCATCCGCAATTGCCGTGCCACCTCATTGGAGCCAGGTGAGAGAGCAGCCATGGGTAAACCCTGACCTGCCTTGTTCTAGCCAGAGGGTGTTACATGAGATCACTATCATACATTAATTTGAAATACAGTCTTTTATACAGACATAAGCTTTCTTTCATGGCATAAAGCCACAGCACGCCCATCCAGGTATGTCTCCATCTGGTGCCTCCTCTCTATTTCTAGGATGTTTGCTGACCCCTGGGAAAAGGGCTTCTCCAGCTCGGTGAAGAAAGTCCACACCTTTGGAGACGGTGTGCTCACAGCAGCTGGGGCTGCACCAGGCTCCCCAGCTCCCCATGGTCATGGTGGGATGCCTCCGCCTTGTGTTTTGTGTTTTGCTCCAATTCTATGGTCTTTGGTTTTCAGTTTTCAAATTAAAAATCTCATTCACTTCAACAGTTTTTCTGAGATTGGTTTGGTTTGGTTTGGTTTGGTTTTAGTTGGGTTTTGAGCTTTCGAAACAGTTTAGACAACTAAAGGTCTAGGAGAACATGTTGTTTAGGTGTTCACTAACACAGGGGAAAAATTAAAAACCTCTTTCACATTTTGTACAGTAAACCCCAACAAATTCATACTATGTCTTTTAAACATTTTATTTTTAAATTGTTCATACTCAGATTTAAGAGTCTCTAGGTGAGTTACTGGAGCAATGACCACCTGTAAGGTAGAAGCTGAGTATGGTCCCAACGTCCATGTAGCTACTGAGGAACCAACTTGCCCCCTTAGAGCAGCTGATCCCCCAAAGTCTGGACTTTTCAGACACAAGTCCCCTTCTCTCTCCATGCCCTCTCTGTTGTTAGTGGCAAGGGACAGAGGTCTCTGGGGGTGGTGTAGCCTCAGAGGCCTCTTTCAGGTGTCCCTGGGGAGCTGTTTTCCTCCAGGGGAGGAGGCAGTGCCTGCGGCCACCTCGCTTCTGGCTGAGGGTCCCAGGAAGGGCCCCACCAGGACCAGACAGGCTGGGCCTGGTGTTGAAAGAGAACAGTGGGGAGAGAGAATGATCTATTCTACTAAACCACCTTTAAAGAGCTAAAGATACATACATATGTTTTGGTACACACAGTATGCCCTATTTGGTGACTCACCACCGAGTACTGCAGATGGGGATGAGCTGGTACCTATGGCATGTTGCCAACGTGTCCTGCAGCTGCTGCTGCTGCCAGACACAGCCAGTCTCCACTGCGAGATGGACACACGTTTTACAGGGACACCACTGTGGGGCCAGTGGTTACTGGTGGTTGCCCCAGTCTGATACAACAGATGCATCGCCAGACAGCGGGGAGCTGTAGTATGTCACTGCTTGGTAACTGCCAGCAAATAAAAGGGCTACAGCTGTTTGACAGCATTGTGGACTTCAGGCTGTTTTACAGATTTATTAATTTACTGGTTTTAATGAGTTACTGAGATCCATAATTCTCATAGTGACCTTAAATATCTCTCAGGAGAGAAGCAAGACTGGGACTTGCAACATAGAGTTTGAAAGGTGTACTAAGATTTAGGGACAGAGGACAGTTGAGCCTGCTAGTAAAGAAAAACTGTGCTAAACTACCACGTCTCTGTTTTTTCATGTCCCCCAGCCTCCATAGAGCAGGACTGAAAGTCATTGGAAGTGGCAACATGCCACTTCATCAGTGCTGAATCCTTCTGCCAGAATGACTCAACTTCAGCCAGATGTTATTTAAGAAAATATGAATAAGCAATAAGCATTGACACTGATTTATGGTATGAAAGAACAGACCCTGAAATTTAAGTTGTTGTTACAAACTTTTTTTATCAGAAAAGTAATAAGGCAGACATGAAAAAGCTCTGATAGGGAAGTTCTCCATTGCAAAGGCCTTGATGCTAGTGGAACATGTCAGCCAAGTTTCTGCCCCGGTCCAGCAGAGAAATCCTCCTGCCAAAGTCCCAGGTTCCAGCATGGAAGTCCCAAGTGTCATGCAGGTATATCGCTGGGAGTTTAACATCAAGATGGAAACTGTTGATCTGTGTTTTATTTCTGGCTCTTGCCCACACTTCCCAGCACTTCTGATTTGTCCACGGGGTTTGTTCCCATGGATTTCTTCTCTTTCCTCTGCACCCACCTGCCTGACGTGGGTCAAGGTGAGGCAGGCAGGCAGAGCTGTGCTTTGCGTGCTGGGGCACCGAGCACCCCTCCTGCCAGCGTCTGTCATGACAGAAACAACAACTCTTGCTGCTGCCATTACTGACAAAACCATTGCCTGGTGCAAGTCATGTGGCAGACATCTGGAGAGAGTCCCGCTCCATCTCGGTTTTGTAAAGGTCATCGCTGGCAGTCATGAGGCCTGAGCACTTAGCGGGGAAAAGACAAAATAGGAGAGTAGGGCTAGAAACAGCGGGAACCTTGGGGAAGGGCCCCCAGCACCTAGCCCTTTTGGCTCGGCTTTGCCCCAGTGACACAAGGGAGCAGCCCGGCGTGCTTGAGGCATCTCCTTCCCCTGGACCCAGTGCCGCTGGATGTCTCCTTTCCCTGCCAGCACACCACCGGTGTCTCTCGGCCGCCATGCTGGGAGGGCAGTGGCTGCTGGGCCGGGGGGACAGCAGGCTGCCCGGAAGCAGGAGGCCTCCCACCGGGCCAAGACACCCCATGTTCAGCTCTGGGCTAGGCCAGAAATAGCTTAATTTGGTGCAAAGCTCTTTCCCATGGAAACAAAGTCACTGAACTTGTCTTGGGACAACTTCTTCATCTTTCTTTGGGGAAATCGAGTGTCCTGTGTGAGCCACAGCCATTTCCAGGGTGGCTGAGGGCCCTCCAGCCCTGCCCCGTGTTGCAGACCCACCACCTCCATCCCTGAACCTCCCTGCAGAGCCCCTTAGTGCTGTCCCATGCATCCAAAATGACATGCCAGTAGTACCCAAGAAACCAAGTGCTTGGTGGTCTCTGGGGCCCCGGGGGATACTCCTGGGCATACGTACATGCACGTTTTCAGGTGATGGCCACAAGCAGGATGGGTTACAGCCACACAATCCTCAACATTTCCAATCCTTAAAACAAATACAATTATCTCTACTGCAACTTGCAGGCATGAGGAAGTTTTAATGGCATCCAGAGAAAAAAATGGCATGCTCTTTACCTCTGTGAGAGCTCAGGTTTTTGCAGCCCAAACCCTTTCCTTCAGCCGCCCAACCCAGAGCTGGACTGCATGCGCTGCATCGCGGGGCTGCTCAGGGCTCCTCCAGTTTTTGTCATCCTCACTTCACTCCACAAAACGAGGGCTCAAAGCCCCGGCGGACAAAGGCTAGCCAAGGCAGCATGGCTCCTGGCTTGCCAGATACCTGGCACTAAACATAGCGAGTGTTTAGTGTTGCACAGTTGGTTTGGGAAGCAGCTAACTGAGCAGAAGAAATCGCCAGGGCTCATTTGGCACAGGATGAACACCTGGGCTCTGAGGTAAGGTGTCATTAGACCCTCAGGGGCCACAGATGGTGTGGGTTATGTTTTCCTACTTCTGTTTACTCCACAAGACTGTTGGAAGTGGGACGACAAAACCAGAACTAAACCAAACAAAGAACCCAAATCATCACCTTTTGGGAGGCAGCACTGAAAGACAGCTTGGGAACTGTTTTCTAACAGGCTGAAACAACAGTGAAGGCACGATGCTGTAGTCACTGTGCACAAGCACTAGCTTAGTAGGAGCGCTGAACTGAAAGGGACCAGCTTGCACACAGGTAATGGGTGGCTAGAAAGGGCATTTACTGAAGCCATTCCCAGTACCTTTTAGCAAATTTTAAACCTGCTGCAAAAGGTCAAAACCAGCAAGTATAACGTGGTGGAGAGGAGAGCAGTGGATCGTAGGCATCGCCCATGTTTTAAGTTCACTGCTGCAAGGAATACATTACATGAAACTCCTGGACAATCACAGAAAATGGACCATGCCTTAGAGAAAGATGAGAAGCAAGCCCAGAACAGTCAGGCCATTGAGTCCTGGCACACCGACATGCAGGAAAGATCCCCCAGACAAAACCGATGCAATTCTGCATGGGCACTTGTAACTGCCAGAGGTACCAGGATGTCCATGTCCTGCCTTTCCGCCCCTAAGAAACGGGACATTGTTTATCTGAAGTAAGCTGCAGCTCACCAAAATACCCACCTGTAGATATCTCAAGGTATTCACATTTCAGCCACTGTCTGGACTAAAGCATCTGAGCTGAAAGGCAACAGATCAGATTTTAGGACACTCTCCGAAGAGTAGAGGGGTGGCTTGCCTGTGCCTGATGGTGTGGTGCGACAGGACTGCCAGCATCGATTCTGCCTCCCTGCCCCGTGCAGCCCTGCTCATTTTACATGGTCAACACCTGCCATGGGTCCCAGCCCTGCTCCCTACAAATGCATCCAGCTTTCTCTGTAAACCTTCAAGAGATGGCAAATCCTTCATTTCTGTAAGCAACTTGTCCCACTAAGTGCTCTTACTGGTAGGAATGTGATCCTAATTTCTAATTGAATTCCTCTGGATTTACCTTCCAGGAAGGTTTTTAAATTATTTTATCTGATAGACTAAAGAAGCTCTTTGTATCTTTTATTTTCCACCTAGAAAGATACATACATGGTGCGATCAGGCCACTGTTCATCACCTGATAACTGAAATGGACTGAATAAACTCTATCATCAGCAGTGATTCTCTGTTTTTGTTTTCCATCATTATTTTTCCTAGGGTTTGTGGCAGGCTGCTATATCTGTACATTGCATTCTTCACACTGATGGTCTTTTAAAAACTATTGGCTCTAAATTATCATTCTTGCATGTCATCTGGAACTTCTGTGCTGTTAATGGGGAAAAGCCTTCTCAGCAAAATCTTTTAGGAGTTGGGAATAGATTGGTTACACCTACTGAATTGAACTTATTCCCTGAATTTGTTTAACCTCCTTAGGAGTTACTAGTGGCATCCTAATAGGCTACAGGTGGTTTAACCTATTTTCAAATACAGAACAAAACCTGTATTGAACATGCAGCATTTTTAAATTATTCATAGGAGTGAAACATTTGATTAATTGTCAGTGGGATTCACAGTCATGTGCAACTACTTTTGTTAATAAGTTCCTCTACTTTTTGATATTAGGTGGAAATTTCAAAAGCAGACAGAGAGCTTAAAATCACTAATTTTATTGAACGCCATCACTGGTATTTGTGTCACTTTGAGCAACAGAGACAGCGCATGGGAGACCAAGCAGAAGTGATGCTGCTGCAGCTGAGAGAGCCTAAGGGCCGTCAGCACAATGTGCTCAGAAAAGAGAAAAACTCATTTACAGCCACATTCCTCTGGGAGATGTGGCTTACATTGCAGACCTGTGGACAGCATCCCTTGCCAGCCAAGTAGTCCTGCTGTAACTGCTGAGCCAAATACTGACACTTGTGGATCTCAGTCTTACATCTGGTTTGCAACAATTAGGTATGGCACAGCAGTGGTGAATGCATCAAATGTCAGAGGGATGATCCATGGGGAGAGGATGGCACAAGAAACATTTGTTAGTGAGAACTGTCTGCTGGTTTTTAGCTGCAAGAAAAACACTCTGGGAGATCTCATAGCCAGCAGCACTGTGTGAGATGATATCCACAGCTATTGATGTGATGTGGTGGTTGCTATGGGAAGTATGTTTTGAGAACAGCATAAAAGGGGCAGGGCGGGGAGGGGGGGGAATCTCATTAGAAGAAAGCGTGAGCTGATTGCACGCAGAGGAAGGCAAGGTCACCAAACCAGAGGGTGCAGTGCAGCCTTGCTGCAGTTGGTGGCATTCAGATGCTCAAGAAACAGACATGGAAAATCCCATGAAGAAAAATCTGGGGCCTTATGAACCCAAACCTGAATGTTTGAGTTACCCTCCCCCTGAAGGATGCAGTTCAGAGTGTATCACTGGCCTTACAGGGTATGTCAACGGCAAAGTGGAGAGTGCTGCCCCGTAGGAGGTACCTACAGCTTCTCTGGCTCAGCAATGGGGCTGCCCCCCAGGAGACAGCATCCCTGGATGGCCCCAGCCAGCCAATTATGGTGCACGGCAGGGGAAGGGATAAAAAATGTGCCATCTTGTCCAAATAAAATCTGGAAGGGAAAAAAAAAGAATTAAAAAATAGAGCGAGAAAGGAAGGAAAGAAAATAGGCAGGAAAGAGGGAAGGAAGAAAGTTTGAAAGAAAGGAAGGAAGGGAAAGAAAGGACAGAAGCAATCAAGAAAGAAATTATATTACTAAAAAAATCAACAAGCAAAGCTAGTTCCTAAAACTCTGACTTTAATAAATAACAGTAAAATGTTTGTAATACATTTTTAATTTAGTAAATGAATCTATTTATAATCAATTTTCTTTTAAAACAAAAAATACTTTAAAAATATTAAGATTATTTTATAACTAATGGACCCCATCCACAAGAACACACAAAGAGGTGTGCGCGTACAGACACAGCCCACTCTGAACACTCCAGCTTGGCTGAATGTAAGGACAGTCCAGTCTGGACACCATGTAAACAAATTTGGTCTGGTGGCTCATTTGTTCAGTCACAGCTCTGCAGCTTCTGGCCTTGAGGTAGCTTGTGTCCTACCAGTCTAGAGCATGAACATAAAATAAAAATACAGATGTGTCCATTAACACAAGTCTGCAGTATGCTGTCTCAGTTTTGCTTCAATCACTTACCTGGACTGAAGTTGTTTTTTGGGGGCTTTAATGGCAAAAATCTAAACTAGAATGTTATTGCATCATTCATTAACAGCCTATTTCTTTGATAATAATAATAGGAATATGGACCCAATGTGAGGACTGATAAAATGAAGAGATCCTATTGGCAGTAGAAGTCGATCAGGCTTTTAACAATTTCATTGATATACTTTAAGATCATATTTAACAACATAAACGGAGAGACAGATCTTTGAATATGCATATCTGTTAAACCAAACCATTGCTTTGGGCATCAGAAGGAAAATATTGCAAGCACAGTAAGTTTCAGGAACACTGTGCAATGCCTTCCTTTGGATTCCACCACTTCCATCCCCCGATCTGTTTTACGCATTAGAAAAGCTATGTAAGGCTTACCCAATGTTTACACAATTGTATAGTTGAACAGCACATGCAAGTAATATAAAGACTGTATATTCAGGAAGGGAAGGCTTTTTCATTTGTTATGGCTATCATGTATTCTAAATACACACCAGTCAGATTTTTGTAATCTTTCACTAACATGGTTTCTATCCTGAACATGGAAAGAAAAAGCATTTTGCCAGGAGCGCTCCCAGCTCTTTCTGTGAGCAGGTGACACCACAGGCATAGAAAATACTCAGAACTTCCTAGGAGCAGTCCTATTATTAGAAACCTCCTCCCATGCTGTCCATTCTCCCAGATATGTAGCTTTTACACCTCTGGAAGATGTGTAATGTTCAAAGCCTGGCGAAGAGACACACCAGAGTCCCATATATCCAGCAGGCAGAGCAGGGATGCCTGCTCTCTTGGCAAGTGGAGAGGGGATGCCAGGAATAGGAGCAAAAAGCCACATCCAGCATCTCTATTAGACACTGGGAGTGTGGGAAAAAGAGATGCAGATGCTGTTTTTCAGTTGACCTCTGATAGTTCATTAGCCTACTCTCACAGCATGATTAGATCAGTTGGGCCAGTTTTCTAAAGCGCTCCAGATGCTTAAATTAACCAATGATTGGTCAGATTATTTCTGCCTTACTGCCATCATTACTGTGCCATAAACATATCAATTAAAAGAGTTTGATCTGACAGGATTCCTGCTGTTACTAATTCAATGGCTTCTATTGTAAAGAAAACCACCTTGGTGGTAGCCCTGAGGAGACTGTGGCAGTTGAGTGTGGTGGGATGCCCTGGCTCAGGAGCAGAGGAATATCTCTCCCTTGTCCTGGGCAGAATGCACGTGGCTGGAAGGGATGCTACAGGGCCAAGGCCCCACCTTTGGGTGGCAAAGTGCTTGTTTACCTAAGTAAAAAAATTCACCTGACCTTGGGACCCTGCAGACTCCTGAGGAGTTTGGGGGCATTGCCCAGCACCCCGGGCTTGTCTCGTCCCACCCCAGTTGGATCGGTCCCTTTGACCATACCGAAGCCTGCTGCCATGGCCCCCTCCCAGGCTGGATTTGCCGACCAGATCTTTTTCCTGGACACTCCAGCTGTATGCTGCATGTTGCAAAGATGCAGTCATACAACAATCATGGTGTGCATTGGGCTTTGGGGACTTAACTGTGAAGACCATTTGGTCTTCAAACCTTATATTTTGCAGGAAAAAAATTGATGCCTTTAGACTGAAAAAGCCTCATCTGTATTTCCTGAAAACAATAACACGATCAATGCTGTGGGACAGCAATGCTAACATAAAAGCATTATGTACTCTGAAATCCTTATCTAAATAATTGCGAATAAGTAAACAGCTTGCTGATCACCTATGGAGCTTCTCATGAACTGGAGAGCATTTCCAAGTACTACTTTCCAAAGACATGTAGTTAAGCTGCAGATCTGTGCTCTGACCTTGGGATTATGAGATATTAAAGCTTACCCATCAGTCACAACACCTCAGAAATATTTTGTGTGGGTTAGCTATGATTATGGTAATTTGCAAAACCAAATGCTGGGTGGAACTCTTAAGTTCTGAATATGCCATTCATTTGCATCAAATACATACCTCTCTTAAAGCATGCTAGGAGTTTTCACATGGAGCCTGCAGAGTGGGTGGATCTTTTTTCTTAATGCCTGAAGACTGTGAAATTCACAAAGCAATACTCAGATGAAGTCATTATCAGCATTACATGGCTGAACCCTAAAAAAAACTGTGGAAAGAGACCTCTTACAGAAGGGTGGCTGCTGTAGCCAGGGGAGGTCTGGGCTTGCTATCCCTGGCTGACTCCAGCTGATGCCTTGCTAGTTCACTGATGCAGCACAAGAAAGCACTGTCAATCCAGCTTGAAATCATCACTGCTCCTACATCTCGGCTACATGGGTCACGCTTACAACTTAAAAGAGTACTGCTGCCTATCATATTGCCCTTCCTTAAAAAGCTTCCTCTCTCTTTGCTCATTCTCCTTGTGTTCAGAATCAGTCTGCTTTTATATTAGATATTTCTGCTACCTTTTTTCAGTGCACTATGCCAACATAATGCTGGAGCATGAACCCAAGGTTACACTTCCCGGGAGAGACCTGCCTGGTTGTGTTATCCCTGTTCCTCTGCACACTGCAGGCCTGGGACTTTCAGCCAGGCTGCACAAGCCCCTTGTGCCACTGCATCACTTCATCCTCCTGCAGAGGCATGAGGGAGGCCCTTGCTGCAGTACTTGCTTTATTGCTAGCATTAGGTGTGACAGGGACCAGCAGTGGCTCCCTAACACTTGCAGTACTATTAGTGCTGGATAGTATAACCTCTGTTGCTTAATAACAGCAGAAGCATCCAAGGGAGAAGGGCATGTACTGAGCATGAGCTGGGAACAAATGTTGGGAACATCGAGGAGTGTTGGAGGAGGACACTGACAGAAGAAGTAGCAAGGATGAAATCACAACTGCAACCGAGATAAAGTATCTTCGTACCTAGGGGACAAAGGTCATAATCACAGGATAAAATCCATGTGTGAAAATAGCAAAATAATAAATACCAAACTGGCAAATATAAAATGCAAAAGGATATTGTGTAGAGCTCTCTCTATGGGGTGGTTTGACTTCCACACTCTTCTCCCCTAAACCTAAGAGGGAGGAGTGATCCTACTTAGAAAGAGTTCACAAAAGTCTTTCCTTCACAAGCTGCACATTCCCAGGGCACTTACGGCCTAGGAAAGTGATCATAAAAAAAAAAGAAATCCCTAATTCATATACATGAAGATCTTCTATTCACCTTCAGAAGAAGGGCAGGAATATCTATAGGCAGGCACCTTGAACACCTCCAGCTTTGTTAATAGTTCATTTCTACTGTGACCATGCTCTGGAGTCAGTGTCAGGATTGAAGTTCATATTCACCAGATTGCTCCTACCCTCGCCATGGCCCAAAGGGAAAAGATACGGCTCAGGCCACCTTGAAAATCAGATCCAAAAGCTGTTTTAAAAACTGTCACTTTAAGTTGGAGTTATCAGTAAAGAGAAATAACATTTGTCAAAACACATCTACAGCTTTCCGAGGCCTTTTTGCTCAAGGATGTCTGCTACAGTCTTACATTTCCTCATGTTTTCAGTATTTCTGCTCGCCACCAACGTGGCTGCAGACAGCTGTGAATGAGGAGGAGGAGGGAGGCAGAGAGCAGGGCCCAGGGGAGCGGCCAGAAAGCTCTGTGCTCTGACTGAGGACAAGACACACAACTGTAAACTGACAAAAAGAACGGCCCGTTCAGGCTCTGGAGAGGTGGCCTCTGTGGCGTGCCCTCTTCCCAAAGGGAAAGCCGTGGCTGCCACAACCCACGTGGTGAGGATGCAGCATGCCCCAGAAGAGCTATATCTCACACAGGGCTTGGCGGCCAGGTTGTTGTGCAGTGTGCTACATCCCTGATTAGAGGCTGTTGAGGAATGCAAACCTACAGAGTCTAATTACTGCTAATTTATTGCATCAATCATTTAAAATCAAAGGGTGAAAGAGGAAAAAAATACAACTTTTTTTTCTGCAAGTCGGAAAGTATTGAATTAAACAGATCCAGTCTCTCACCATTACTCTCTAATCATGCTGTTTCTTCTGCATCCACTGTGTAGGTTTAGCTGGAAGTTTTTTCTAGAGGCAGGAAGACAATGGAACAAGTACCTGTGAAAATTTTATATTTTTTTTTGGTCCTTGCCTAGAGTACCACAAGTTACAGCTTTTATTTGTTCTCTATTGGAAGGAGAACACAGCCAACATGTACTGAAAACAAAAATATGGAATCATAGAATCATTAGGTTGGAAAAGACCTTCAAGATCATCGAGTCCAACTGTCAACCCAACATGGCCAAGTCTAGCACTAAACCATGTTCCTAAGCACGACGTCTACATATCTTAAATACCTCCAGGGATGGCAACTCAACCACTTCCCTGGGCAGCCTGTTCCAATGCTTGACAACCCTTTCAGTGAAGAAATTTTTCCTAATATGCAATCTTAACCTTCCCTGGTGCAACTTGAGGCTGTTTTCTCTTTGCTATCCCTTGTTACCTGGGAGAAGAGACCGACCCCCACCTCACTACAACCCCCCTTCAGGTAGTTGTAGAGAGTGGTAAGGTCTCCCCTCAGCCTCCTTTTCTCCAGACTAAACAGCCCCAGTTCCCTCAGCCGCTCCTCATAAGACTTGTGCTCTAAACCCTTCACCAGCTTTGTTGCCCTTCTCTGGACACGCTCCAGCACCTCAATGTCTTTCCTGTAGTGAGGGGCCCAAAACTGAACACAGTATTCAAGGTGCGGCCTCACCAGTCCCGAGTACAGGGGAACGATCACCTCCCTGCTCCTGCTGGCCACACTATTTCTGATACAGGCCAGGATGCCGTTGGCCTTCTTGGCCACCTGGGCACACTGCTGGCTCATATTCAGCCGGCTGTCAGCCAGCACCCCCAGGTCTTTCTCTGCCGGGCAGCTTTCCAGCCACTCTTCCCCAAGCCTGAAGCGTTGCATGGGGTTGTTGTCACCCAAGTTCAGGACATGGCTCTGCAAGTCCTAACCCTTCACTGCAAGAGTCAAGTGATCTGCTCACAAATCAACACTCAAGATGGAACCAAAAAGTTGGTTACTGCACTCAGAGACCATCCTGCTGTCAGACGAGAGGGAGTACTTTCTGAAGCAGTGACTTCAGCTTGCGTTGTGTGAGCACTCTTCAGGGGTGATTGGCTTTTCAAACACAATCCCTCGACTTCAGAAGGCAGAGAGCACTTCACGTTTCACCCGGTGCTAACTGGGAGTGTGACACAGACCAAAGTGCTAGTGGGCTTTCTCTTCTGTCACGTACAGCACTGTAAATATTAAAAAGCATCCACTTACTCCAGACATCTCTCACCGCTGAAAGGGGAGCAGGTGGTGGGAGACGTTGCTTTTTTTATCTGTTGCCTCCTTTCTTTTGGAAGCATAAAATTTCATCCTCTTTTGAAGACACATCTTGGTGCTTTCATTGGTGACACCAGCCCTTTCCTTCCCTCATACCATGTCACTGCATTTTCACAGCAAGCAACTGAGAAAAAATTGTATTAATGGCTCTCAGTGCCGCCGTGCCAGAGTAGCAATGCTATAAAAGGGCTAATTGCACATAGGAGGCCTGCTGAGTTACACATGCTGAACATGAGGCTCATTTCTTGTGCTCTTCCCTCGCAATGCCTTGCTGCAGTGCATGTCTCGTCCATTCCAGCAGCGCTAACACAGAGATTTTTGTGAAGGAACAGATGGGGTGGGGGCAAGGGTCTCACTCTGCCCAAACCCTGCGGTGAAGGTTTCCCTTCAGTGAAGTACTTCCCCTTTGTTTGCTCAGGTCAGGCTGCTTGGCTTGACAACCTGCCTTTTGGCTAAATACCACTTTTTAAATACAAGATTCCCAAACCTGCAAATGAAGGGTATCCTTAGTTCTCACTAGACCTTCCCACATAGAAAGTAATTTGAATTTCAATCAGAGTAGAAAATGTAGTGTATATGCAACAAAGCTACTGAAGGCAGGCTGAGAAAACATAAATGAGCTTCATTTTTGTTGCTTTCAAGTTGCTTCTGTACAATCTCTTCAGTTCTTATTTACTGTAATCAACATCCATCCGATGGCAATTTGTAGGTAATTGTGCACTACAGTTTGTTCAATATTCACAGAAAAACTGCATGTTTCTAAAACCTGAGGTGAAACTCTACAAATGCTAGAACTCTGGATAGAAGATGAAAAGGTCTCAGACAAGGATGCTCATTGTTCTGCTTGGAAAAAGGTATGAGGAAGACTAAATGGGCACCAGCAGCTCCCAGCAGCTTTTTACATCAAGATTATTCCAAAGACAAAAAAGTTCAAAATAGATTCAGCTTTTCTCATGTGGGCTGTCTCAGGCTAATTTGCATGGTTTCAGCATCTCCCACATACAAGTGGGAGACATTGGAGAGGTTTTCTATTGAGCCTCTTCCTCTTCCTCTTCCCCAGCCTCCAGGTGGATGATGGAGAAACCTATTCTGCTGCAAGAGCAGGTGTGGTGTGAGGAGACTGGGTAGCAGCAATGGGTGGGTGTTTGGGTGTCCTGACAAACTGAAGCAACACAAGAATTTCAACCAATTTGCTCAGCTGCAAATGCTCTGGAAGGTGCTTCTCTGCTTCACTGTTTCTGTCCATGATGCTTTTACTTCTCATGCAGCCCTCTCCTGCAAAGCCAAGTTTTATTGCAGGAAGGAGAACGGAGCTGGAAAATGCTTGGTATTGCATACTTTGCTGCTCCAAAGTTTCACCATTGCCATTTCGAGTGCTGAACTCGCTTTTGTTTCTGGTGATACCAGGTGAGAGTGGCATTAGTTTGAGCTCTGGTGGGCTGAGATCAATAATGTCACCTACGTCCTTACATGTGTGGCTTCTCTCTGATCATACTCGAATAGCTCATTAACCTTGATCCAAGTATTCTCCTGGCACAGCACTTTTTAAACTGATATGGTCCTTCCTTGGAACAGGAACAATGTATTTATGTTTGTAAAATGTTATGTAGATTTATAGGGCTACCTCAGTGGTGAGGTATCAAAGGTCAGTGCAGCCACTCCATGTGGCTGTGAGCGATAAGCCTGGTATGAAAAAACTACTGGAGTTATACAAAGATAATATGATCCTCTCAGGCAAATCTAGCGAGATGCTATCCTGGGAAGAAAATGGAGCAGCCAGTGTGAAACAGCAATTTACAGGGGCTGAGTAGCATGTACACATCTTAGGCAGCGGCTGCAATTCAAGAAGGGCATTTTCCCTGCAGCTCTTGTCATTGCTGAAAACTTTAGGGGACTGAACTGGTTTAAGATCTTGAGGCAGGCCGTGATCTAATTGTTCTCTGCCTCCATATAAAAGGTACCTAATCTCTGTGCAGACTTGTTATCCTGGAGCACAGGCCTGCCTTTAGATTTAGGAGATGATCAGGAAGAGCACTTTTTGTGGTAAGCCTGAAGCACAACCGATTTCATTTTGA
Source organism: Aquila chrysaetos chrysaetos (assembly GCF_900496995.4). Lineage (NCBI taxonomy): Eukaryota > Metazoa > Chordata > Aves > Accipitriformes > Accipitridae > Aquila > Aquila chrysaetos. The sequence goes on along the minus strand of NC_044011.1, from coordinate 24,177,634 downwards.
ATAAACTGTTCTTATCAGACAGATCAGCTATTGCCTTTGCCCTGGGCTGACAACCAGGTCCTTTTGCTTTGCAGCCAATAATGTTTTAAAGCTTCTTTAACACCCAAAATGCCTAGATCCTTGCATAAACAAACAAACAAAGCTAGTTTGTGAAAAGTCAATTTCTCCTTGGAGTTCTAAACACTCTGCAGCTGAGAGACGCATATGAAAGCTGCTTTGGAATAGCTAAACCCATTTAAATCCATTAAAAAGCCTCACAATTAAATTTGCATGCAGCCAGCGACTGCTCTGTCTCTCCCGAGTAACAGTGGGCTTAGCAGGCTGGAGAAAATTGGGCCATGTTTTCACCACCTTAATCCCAGTGTCTTTTCCAGGTGGGCTGTGGGAAAAGGGCACTGCTGCTAAAGTGCCTTGGTGGGAAGTTGATGGGGAAAATTCCAAGCAAGCAAAGTACAGACAGACACCCCCTCCCCAAAAAAAAGCAAAGTAACCTCTCCCTGAAGAGGAGAACCACTGAGCAAGAAATGCCAAGGGTCAGGAGTGGCTCGGAGCCCCTGGTCTCCCTCCCTGCCCAGGGCAGGAGTGTGGATAGGCTGCAGCATGCCCATGGGGCTGGCGGGCACCCGGCACTTCGGGTGGCACAGTGCTGGTGGAGAGAGAGTGTTTCTGGGGTGGGAGCAGCACAGACAAGTGGAGAAGACAGCAGGTCAAGTACCAAGCAGCAGAGCTTTGCAGGTGAGCAACAGTGCTGGTTTGGGGGAAGAAAAGGCCAGATGTTAACTGGGATCCCAAAGCGCCTCCAGCAATCACTGCTTTTCATTAAAAGGCTGATGATGGCAGAGGTATCACTTGGCAGCTCTCTGTCTTAAGAGACACAGAGGAAACATTAGCTTCACCATGCAGATTTAGGGTCCCACCTGTCCTTGGGTGCAGATGATCCTTATTGAAACAGATGGCTCCTGTGGATGGATAAATTGCCAAGGGCTTGTCTGTCGGGGTTAGAAAAAGCACATCTTCCTGCAGCCACACAGAAATCCCAGGGTTGGTTAAACAGGCATTTCTGTCTGCTTTCAAATACGGGCTAGTGCCATGTGTAACGGCAGCTGTGTGTTCCCAAAACATTTCCATGCAATTAGGTTGCAGGGAGACAAAAACAGCCAGCCTGACTTGCTTCTCCCTTACTCTGCTCCAGCCTCAGGGACTTACTGTGCACTGACACCAGCCTCAGCAGAGATGTTGCCCTTGAGGCTTTCAGCATTTTCTAATTGAACCTTGCTTCCTAACTCCTGGAGCAGGGAAGGCACCCCCTCCCCGCCCCCCACCTTTTCCCTTCTAGCTTCCCCAGAAAGTTAATCAGGGGGTCACTGAGCATGTTTGGGTTTTTTTTTCTACCTATTAGGAGCATATTCATAATAGGTTATTTTGGGTTTCATTCAGGGAGAAAAAGTAAGACAAGTAAGACACTGTTTCAGTCTGAAAAACACTAATGAGTAAGGAAAGCTCAGTGACACAGTCTGTATTCAGAAAAATCTGTGAATTTAAAAAGTTGCTTTCACAAGATCAAAATGTAACAAGTTGCCTTTTTGAGAAACAAGACTAACCCCACCTTGACCTATCCTGTATGTGTCAGAAAGTGTTTTATGCTTTTATCCAAGGACATAAAAGTGCTGCTGTGCTCCGTACGGTACACTGTATTCCCTTCAATCTCTTGAATGCCCTTTGTCCCCCTGCATTGCCAGTCCTGCTGCTCCAAGTAGATGTGAGCTGACATGCAGAGCTGGCTGCTGAATGTGTGCCTTGCTGGTGATTTGTACAGCAAAAATACTGTTTGGGCTTTGCGGGGTGAGCTCTTCTGCTCATGCACCCTCCCCTCTCGCTTGGCCAGCCCAGACCTCACGGAGAGCCACTGGCTGCAAGAGGATGGTGGAGGAGGAATATGGGCTGGCAGCTGGAGGTGACAAAGACTGTCACCAGCTGGTGGCCCTTGGTGAGCTGAGAGCAGCTAAAGGGAAAGAGAAGCAAAACTACTGAATACTGATGGTCTCAAAAGCTTAGATAATTGCAGGTGCTGAAGCTTTAGGTATGATCATCTTAGATATTTGGTCTTTCTTTTCCCACTGTAGGGGGCAATAATATAAACCTTTGCCTTTTTAGTCACTCCTGTATTTTCAAATAGTGATAAGTGATCCTTATGAAAGAGCTTTTTCTTTTAACAGGATTAGAATTAAGCAGAGGTAGAATATGTATGTTTTTTTGGTCTCCATTTCCGGCCCACTTCTTTTTTTCAGATGAGCGTAGAAGGATTTTTTATAAATGATCGCGATGGAGTTATTATAATGCTGGAGCATGTTCATCCACACAGCTTAAAGTGCAGATTGCTGTGGAGAAAAGATTCGGCAGTGGAGGTGCTAAATTTCTTTCAATAAACTAAAGCAATGATTATTAATCCTCCAGCTGTTCAGAAGTGCTGTCAGAACATGAAGTTTTAGCAGAAGAGAGCAAAGAAAGTGTGTGCTTGCATGTGTATTTGCTACGTTGTTCCTTCAAATTCTCCAGGCATGAAATCATTACATGTCTAATGAAGTGGCAATTGCAAAAGCAACAGTCTTTATTAGTCCCTTTGGCACTAAGGATCTTTCTAGATGTTTTTCATCCCACCTTTCACAGATTCCACTGAAATTCAAGGTGAATTTCTGAAGTTTTTCCACTGACTTCAAAGGAATCAGTATTACCTCCAGTGGGGCAATGGCCGGGATGAATTTTGCACACTGGTGTCTGAGGGGCTGCGTGTTTAACTGCTTCCTGAACCGTAGTAACACTGCCACTGTGAATACAATTTGTATCCACACTACAAAAGTAGTGTGAGAAAAATACTCTTAGGTTTTGCAAATTGATACACTAGAGCTTTCAGCTGTGATGGGGAGGGGTCAATTTACACTTCAAAAACCAAACACTGCCCTTGGATATATTTGCCAAGCTCCTTCAGAAGTTAATAAGGACCGTGAAATTAAAGAAGACACAATTTAGCTTAACTGTGTCTTTCTAACTAAGCTATTTTGATGGCTAATCCCTTTTACTGTGCCTATTTTACAACTTTCACAACCCAGTTTTTCAAATGAGTTTCTGAATGTTCAAGATGAGGCATCTTAAGGAGAGGAAGGCAGTCTGGGGCCTTCTCCAACAAAAGTCTCTTAAAATAATAGATAGCAACAAATTAAACAGTCCTCAAATTTCCAGATCCTTCAGAGACTGGGAAGAGGGTTTATGTACCCAAAACCTCATTTTTTTCCAGCTAAGCTACTTCATGCAGTAAAAAGATCACCTCTACCTACAAACTTTGTCTTATCAACATGCCTAAGATTTTTTTATTATATGACTCTCCTGTAAAACATTCCTGATTGAAAGTCACCGTGTGACTTCACTGTGTGAAGTTTTCTCTCTTACAGCTTCCTTCTTTTTTACAACGTTTTGACTGAAAACAAAAAACTCTTCATTGTTAACACTGACAAGATTTTTAACACAAACACAAATCTAAAATAAGTTTGATATTTTAATTAATCTTCTCATATCAATAAAAAAACCAGTGGAAAATGATGACTGAAATATTTCTTTTTCATTTCAACCCTTTCCATACAGTGAAGTGATTTAGGGTGGGTGTCAGGTATTTCTGAACTCCTGGCATCATGTGGCAGGTTGTGCCAGCTGTGAAACAGGGAGAATGGGTTTCTCTTCTACAGAAACTTAATTCCAGTGAAGGATTTTCTAAAGCTGTAGCAGGTCTAACCTTATTAAAAACAATTATGGGTACTTCTTTAATCAATCTGTCTCAGGACAATTATGTTGGCTTATATTGGCATACTGAATAGACTGAGGTCAGTTTAGCTTTGTCTACACTAACTAAATAGAAAAGTCCACATTAAAAGAAATCAATTTCATGATCTGACATAAACTGAGAGTGCAGGAAGATGCCAAAGCAGAACCATGGTGTTACCTTTCTTTGTCCTGCCTTGCTCTGGAAGCAGGTGTGTGGGACATTGGCACACGCACTGTGGAGGCTTTTGTAATGGTTGGAGGGATTAGAGTGGAGCAGAAACAAGAACAAGAGCTCAATTCCCATTATTTTTTAAACAGATCCGATCAGAGAAAAGTTTTTTTTTTAAAGAAAATTTTGCTGTTGTTTTAGACATTTTTTACTATGATGATAATGTACCACTTATTCCTTTCCTTCCCCTCTGCCCTTCTCTGCCTTGTTTTTGGGGGATTTGACAAGCTGCTGCTGCCACAAACCTCGCAATGAAGAAGAGGATGCAGAACGATTCTGAAGGCTTTCCATGTGGCATGGGAAGGCGGGAAGAAACAAGCATGGCATACGTTCAAAGGTATAGTTGGAACTGTATAAATAGTTCTATACTGTAACTATAACTATAAAGCACTTTTACAGTGCTTGGATGCTTGAGCAACCTTCCTAGCTGTCACTCACTGCTGCTGGCTGCACCTTCCCATTACTGTTCTCTGGAAGCTGAGTTGTCATTGCTGCCTTTTGGCTTCTCTTTCCCCTTACATGCAAGGACCACCACTGTGACTGTTTGCCTATGTCCTCTCACAGTACAGCTGTCTCTGCTGAGAAACTGTGTGATGCTGAGGATCAGAGTAAGATTTTGAGTACAGCCCTGATGGACCTGGCCTTGCATCACTTTAAAGCCTAAGACAGATGAATGTGACAGCAATGAAGAAGTTAGAATTTTAGGGGGGCATTCTTGGTGCCAGAAGAGAGAAATGAAATAACCAATTTTCAGCTTCTCTACTTCTAAACAAACTCCAGTCATTTGATGTATTCCAGGGCAGCCAAAAAATGTGCAATAAAGAAAAAATGAGATTTCTGGATATTAAATGTGTATAAAACTGAATACTTTAATACCAGGAACAGAACAGGGGAGGAAATATTGGGGTGTTTTTTTTCAGTTTTTAGGCAGGTCAGACATTCATTCACCTTGTTGAAGGTGAGTGAGAAATGTCACCAAAGTGACATTCTATTCTAAAGTGCAATTGAGTAGGTCTGCAAATGTCTTAGGTGGGAAAAATACTTCTCATATATAAAAAGATACCTGATCATTGATTATCTGAGTTTCAGAAACAGCAATAGGACCCATACTAGGTCTTGGCTTCACAGGGCTTGTTCCTACATGTCTGTCCACAAAGGCATTGTGCCTACCAGTGCAGCTTGCCAGCTCAGCCCGTGATCATGCAATTGACTCGCAGTGATTTTCCTCTCTGCAAAGTCAATAAAAAATCTCCATGGATATTCTAAAAGAGGAACAGTAGGGGCAGATGGAATACATGACATATGTAACCCAACCTTTGACATATAAAAAAAAGTACTTCAGGAATCCACTGTGAACCTGGTGGATCTTGGTGGTGCTAGACTGCAGCCAAGCTGTGAACTGCCCTTAGTAGCACAGAAGGAAAATCACGACCTTTTTTTTGTCAAAATGAGTGAAAGAAGTCTAGTCTGTTCACATCTATTGCTTAATTAGACTCAGTAAAGCTGTTGCTTTCCCTCTAAGAAAAGAGTTTTCCAGCAAATCCAAATGCTAAGACCACTGATTTGCTATTGTCTTGCCAAACTACTAATTCATGTTTACTTAGTCTAGTGTAATAGTATGCAATATTGCATCTCGATGAAGAGCCATAAAATACACACATAAAAATGTGAACAAAAGCTTTTCCTCTTAGAGGAAAATGCAGTATGGGATACGTCTTTTTAGAAAGCCATACTGTGAAACTTTCCTTTTAATGGTGTTGCTAATTGACAGCTCCTTTCTGGAAGTAAGAACACTGTCACCTTTCAGGGTTCACATCAGTATCTATAACCATAGAGACCATAACGATTTACATAACTCTTTACAAATATTTTATCTATTTTTATCTGCTATCTACTTATTATCTTGAGCTATTGGGTTATGGAACACTTTAAGTTGGAAGAGTTTGCTGGAGCAACGTTAACTTAGATCAGGTTTTTCAGAGCCTTGTCTAGTTTAGTTGTGGATATTTCCAGGGATGGGGAGTCCACAACCCTTCTCAGCAACAGGTTAATCGATGATCTGAATCTAAAGAGGACTAGGTAAAATTTTGTGGCGGTGTTTGTCACTTGCCCTCAACTGCACCCTGTCTGTTCCCATGGCTTTGTCCATGTGATGTGCAGCATTATTACATTAATGTGTTTTACCTTTCCTCTGTGGTCCTGTAGTCCAGGGCGTGGACAAGCCACCACGTAATGTTGGCACCCTGGAGCATCTTTGCTGCTCTCTGTCCTCCTCCTCAGTCTGATGGTACCTACGTGCCATTGGATGCAGCGGTGCCAAGGCACTGGGCAGCAGCTGGGAGCAGCTGGGCACACAGACCTGGCCTGGTCCCTTTCCTGCCCCTGTCCCTGGGCTAAACCCAGCTGTTTCAGCTAGCAGGTTCAGCGTAAAGGGAGGCTGAAACTGAAATTGAACTATGGAGTTTTTTCCCAGGCCATGAGGAAACATGACTTTGTTTTTAATTTCTTAATATCAGAATCTACTTCTCAGCCTTGCTGGACAGCAGGCTGCAGATCTGAGATGTCCGTTGCAATTACAACCCTGGGGTCCAACATGCTCCGGCTGGGAGGAATAGCTCCTCCTCGGAAACATTAGTATGTATTGCTGGCAATGTTTGACAGCAGTAGGAAGTAAATCTATTGTTGCTGCAGAATATTTGCTTCCTGAATAAAGTGGCAATAGATATAAGAAATCCCACTGTGCTTTAATAATCCCATGGTTCAGAAAAGCCACCTGGATCTTGTGATTAAAATACTGATGAGCCTGGTGAATTAATGCAGTGATGGTACAGCATTGCCTTTCAGCATTTAGCTTGACTGCTGTGTCTGGTGTATTTACAGTGGGCTAATCCCCAGATGTACAAATGAAACTGAATTCCCTGGGGCAGTGTGTGTGTGATTTTTTTTTTTTAATGAGAGATGCTGAATGTGATGAGAACAACCGGCTGTACCTATAGGCTGGGGAGGCAGACAGTGCTTTTATTTACTCACCAGGTGTGAGCAGCTTGCAGCCAGCATGGCCAGCAGGGTCCTTGTTAACTGACATCTCTCACAATGTGTTATGAATGCAACAGTGGAAGAGGCTTCATTACATGCAAAACTTGAATCCACAGCAGCCTGATGCCTGTGTTGGTGTATCTGGTACCATAAAGCTGACTTCCCAGGGGAGAGCTGGACCTCTTCCAAGAAAGGCTTCAATAACACTGGAAATGGAAGGAAGGATAAGAAATAAAACAGCGCTGAGAGCAGACTGTAGAAGATAGATCATCAGATAGTGTAAATTCTGCTGGCACCATGGATGTTAATGGCTCATCATGACCTTTTCTTCCTCCAGACCCAGCTAGAACAGAATATTGATTACTTTACAGTAAGTTCTTGTTTACTGCAGGCTAGATTCAATCACAGAGCTGCATGATAATGTAGAAGTGGAGGTAGAAGTTTTCTAGAAAAAAACCCACATTTTTTTCATGTTCTCCAATTCCATACAGTCAGCCCATAAACTATTCATTTTTTAAGGCATAGGCCAGAGTAAAGAGAAAAAAAGATACAAATGTCCTTGTTTACCATCTACAAAATTAATCCACTGCAGTGTTGAAAATGACCTTAGATCTTACACAGGGTGTGGATAGTTCAAGGGAAAAAAATCTTCCAGATTATCGCTACTTTGTTCTCCCTTCTTCCCATCTCCCACCCCCCAAAAAGTTCAGAAACTGAGATTTCTGGTGCTTGTGTCCCCATGTGCTGTCACAAATAACCCATTACTTTAAATGCTCCAGAGACTAGTGCTATAACTTCAGGAGCAGACCTGCAAAACTGGCATTGTGTCATGCACATCAGATGGCTGAAAACACATCAGTCTGCGTGCCTGGCAGCACATGGCAGTTGTCAAAACCAGGATGCTGTTTGTGTGCCTACAGGCAGTCTTTTCCATTTGTCTTTTTGACATCTGGAGGGGTGAGCAAAAACTGGAATTCGGAGCAGGGGACTCAGGGCAATGGCTTTAGTGTAAAGCAAGGAAACTCTTCAATGCCTCAGTTTACCCATCTTTATGTGCAGCTAGGTAAAATATTGCTACTTCAAGGTAGTATTGTAAGAACAGAAGCACATGAAGTATTTGCGCATCTGGATGTAACGTGTCATTGAGAACATATTTCTTGATAGTATTCACAGTCAGTGCTCTTCCTTTTTTCTGATGGCAGGCCTCTACATAATGGAAATTTGTCCCAAAACATCCTTGATAGCAGAGCATACCCCACTGCGTACTGCCCGACTTGCTGGTCCAGGCGTATTCTATGCACCTGAGAAATGATATGCCATTCAATTTGCTATTTCTGTTTTCTCCCTCCTGAATTTTCATTTGGCTCAGGGCACTTCAAGGTTATCCAGAGTCATACAAACAATAAGTTGTGCTCTGCATCAGGAATCTCTGAAGCTCAACTTTCAAAAAAATGTATGGATAAGCCAATAAAAAGATGGAAAGAAAAGCCTTTAGAAAGGTCAATAAGCTGCTTTTATGCAGCTAGGAGTAGAATTTTAACCATGATTATTTTTTTCTTCATGAATTATTAACATGTGTCATAAAAATGCTATAAACAGAGGACAAACAGGACATTCTGAGAGAATTTCAGAGTTTGCTATTTTCCCCTAGAAACCAGAAAAACCCCCACCCTCTTCAGTGATACAGCTATTAAAATAAGGCCAACCATAAAAGCTGTGAAACATAGAAAGTTTTACTCTTTTACAGCTACCTCAAAAGCCTGAAGAGACTGAAACATGCCTGCTTCTTATGTACTAGCAACAAAGTTTATTATTTTACCATCACGACCAAGAAATTAAGATGAGTACTCAGGAAAGTAATCAGACAAACTGTTTCATTATATAAATGTCTTCTCCTAAAACTACTTTTCTAAGATACTGAAAGAATACAGCTCTGCCAGAGATCAACCTTTTTCTTTTTACAAATTTAACTCCTGTCATAAATACTTCTCAGGAAGAAAAAAGGAAACCTTTCCTGGAAAATTGTTTCAAGGCATGTTTTCTGAACCTCAAATTCAACAGCAGTGGCCTTGCTTTGCCTTGTTGTTTTCTAATCGGCTGAGCAACACAGCCGTTAGCTTCATCTTGGTACAGAAATTGTTTTAAAGAGGTCACACACGGAGGACTTAGATGTTCTGTAATGTTTCCAGGTTTTCCTGACTTTAGGGCAAAACATAAATAACTCCAACTCTAACCTGGAGTAATTAATGAGGGAACTGGTCCTTACTCCAGCAGACGAAGGATTCTGGCTCCTGCAAGTAGCTTAGAGAATCTTCCTCTGGCCAGCCCTGCCCAGGAGCAATCTGGCTTCCCAAGGATGCAGGTTTCCTAACTCCCAGTTAGAAGAAATCCTAACCTAGCCTGAGCAACACACTGAGGAACAGCAAGAAAGGAAGAGAACAAAACCCTTAGATAACACTGCCATCTCCTTTACTCCTGTAAACTCCAGTTTATCTAAATGCCAGCAATGACTTTCATCCTTGAGGCTATTGATTTTCCAGCACTAATCAGTACCCTGCCCTTAAGTTCATCCAGGTGGAGAACTGCACTTGAGAAAAGAGAAAAGATGGGCTGTCATTGAAGGCAGCCGCCTTCATAACCCCTCAGGTGCTGCAGATTTGAGTAAACATCCTTGGTTAGTTATCAGATTTTAGAGGACATGAGCAACTATGAAGAGTGCAGGTGTGGATATTTGGTGAGGCCATTAGTCCTCTTTTCCCATGGGGTTCAACCCTAAATTTGTGATTAGCTTACAGAACCATCCCTGAGGCACACCACAGGACTCAGTCTGCAAAAGGTGAGAAAATGCTTTGGACCCAAGCTGTGCCAGCCTTCTTCCTAGCTCAGCCTCCTGCATAGTGAGGTCCCCAGCTGGGGCATTGGAAGCTTTGGATTGCTTGATTCAAACACCAGACAAAACCCTAGCCCTAAACTGAATGACAGCCCACCCAAAGGCACATGCAACAAAACCCCTCAGTTATCACCATCAGCCCCACCCCTGGTGGTGGTCAAAGTCCTACTAAATTCATGAACAATTTCTGGGCTTTGCGCCATTTTTTTATAACCTTCACAGAAATGATAACTCGGCACAAACTCTACTGAGAAAGAAAAGTAAAGCCCTTGCGCCCCTAAGATTACCGGCTGCTTCCCACCCCCTGGGTGTGGGAGGCTGCACCCCCAAGCCATGGCTGGGGCTGCCTCCTCCAGGGCCCGGTGTCTGAGGACAGGCCTAGCACAGAGCAGAGCCAAACACCTTTAGCATCTCGCAGAGGTAATAACCGCTGTTAGATTTCCCGTGAAGCCTACGCAAAAAATACACCCAAGAGCAAAGAAAAGGGTGGACGATGCTGCAAGTTGGGCCATGGTCAGGCGCCTGGTCTGCCCAGGCTGTCGTTGAGGTTCTGTGTGGTCTTAGGGTTAGGGTTAGGAGGTGGAAGAATGGCAGAAGGCTGCAAGGTGATGTAGGAAGAGAGGCAGGGTTGATGAGAGCCGAGGGCTTTGCCCACCTTCCCGCACCTGGGAAGATGACCAAACCAATTTCCTCCTAGGGCTGGAGAGGGTGGAGAAGGTACACGGATGTGTTAGCCTAGGCCTTTCCATTGCTTGATTTTGTGGAAGGTCTCTGCAGGCTGTAGTTGAGCTGTGACTAGCGGTGGCGTGAGGCTTAGAGTAGGACATGGAAAGTATTTCCAGAAGACAGGTGGGGGTCTGCTTCTTCAAGATAAAGTGAATGATGAAGAGGTCTGGTATTTTTGGACCCAAAGTTTATTGCCCGAATGCTAGTCGTACAAAAAGTCAGAAGAGTATACCTTGACATTTTTGCACTGTTCTGACTCCAATGGTTTAGAATAATTAGAACTGATGGATATATTGAGTAGAAGAATAACACATCTGTGCGCTGCGCAGGCTGAACATATCATGGATGTAATTAAAAGCTGAGCACCTGCTGCTTTAGTGATTGTATTAATCTGATACAAGCAACATTAGAGTGGTTAACAGTGGTGCTCAGGGCAGGGGATTTCTAAAGATGATGCTTGCCAGGAGTAGCGGTAGGTGCAGGAGTGGAGACAGCTCTACGCTGAGTTGGGTGGGTGGGAAGGAGAAGGTGGCCAGATGCAAGGCAATCACCCATGGCCTCCTGTGGGGAAGGGGGAGACACTGCTGTCCAGAGAGGGTTTCAGGGCACCTGGAGTATGGGGGCTGTCTAAACCAGTGGTCTCCAAAGTGGGGTGTGCATACACCAAGGCTGCACAAGACAAGCCGTTGGGGTGAGGGAAGAAAATACTTTTTGTACCATTAATTAATTAAATTTTAAAATAAAATAAAGATAGCATTTGTTTCACCTTTATCTCATCCTATTTAACTTCTATTTTTGTGTATGTTTTATGATGTTCTTACTATATTAGTAGAGTTGTACTTTATAAACAAATATACATACATCGGGGGTGCATGCTCAAAATTTTTTTACTGCACAATCAAAAAAGTTTGGACACCACTGGTCTAATTTCCCACCAAAAAATACTAGGGGAGAGAGGTCCTAAAATACTGCTTCTCACCTAACTTCAGCCATGCCCTAGCAGCTTACCTGAGATGGAAACCTGTGTCTTGGTTTGGGTCCTATCTTTCTGCTGTGGCTACACTCTGCTTCTTGTCAAATGCCCTCTCTTAAGATATTACCTTCTGTTTCATTGCATGTGGAAGTTTAAAACTGATGTAAAGACAGGACATAATTTTCTGCTCACTTCAGTTCTCCTGTGAGGTTTTCCTGCTTTGTGGTGTGGGCACAGGTGGGAGCTCATGGCTGGCTGCTCTGCTTTCTCACTCATAAAAAAACCTCTGACAGCAAACATAAAATACGAGGCTCCTGTGATGGCATGAGCAGTGTCCATATTTTACAACAAATGTTATAGAAATAGGTATGTGACCTGCTGCTGACAAATCCATGGCATCCATAACTGATATTGCAATGGGTCACTATCTCCATGATTTACGTGCTCTGAAAGCTCTGCACCAGGTGCTGCAGAGAGTGAAGGGACTCCCTGCCTCTATGTGAGGAACACAGGAAAGACAACCACAATGACAAAAACCACATGTCAAAACTTGGCAGACATTTGAGAAAAATTCTAGCTAACACCAGAGATTAAAAATTGATAAATGTATCAGTGGGGGAGCAGGGTCATTTTCTGTGGGGGATGGATGTACAGTGAGTGCAGCGGCGGGAGCTGCAGTGGGGAGAGCCCAGCTGCCGGGACCCATTTGTGGACCAGTGAGACACGGTCAGAGCCTTCACAAATCCACAGTGCCAGTAGAAAAACAACCAACTTGTTTTTAGTTTTGTGTGGATGACCATGGCAGTAGGGCTGCATAATGAAGTGCTTCTTGCAACATTGCAGCATTTTGTCTGGCCAGCCTTTCCACCATCATTAGCAATTCCTCCATCTTTTCCTACAGCGGTATTGAGGCGATTAATTCAGTCGTCTGTGGTGTGTCAGTCTGTGTCAGTAGTTCTCTGCCAAATGAGAAAAACTAACTACAGACTTATCTTTTGCCTCTTTCATGCCCATCAGCCCAATATTTATGTCTCTGTAAAATACATTTTTACACTGTTTCTGATGAAAGCTCTTCACTTTTCTGCTCTTCAGCTGGAAAAAAAGAAGAGTGCAATTCCAGCAACTTCAGTGAAATTAAGCCAGCTATGACTAGTTCATGAGCTAGCTATGCATTTTTGTACTCCGCCTTGCACTCCTCATCTCACAACTGCTGCTGCCATGCAAGCATCTTGTTTATAATTTTGTTATCAGATGAATCTCCACAAGGGCTCCCTCTCTTATCCCCCCTTTCCCAGCAGATGAAATGCAGATGAACTTCAGTACCTGATTTATACATTTTAGTCTCTCTATGGAGCCAGAAAACAGTAGTTACATATATGAATCTCTCGAGATTATACAGAAAAATCAAAAATGTGATGCCTAATTTCATAGGATTTAAATCATCAGTCACTATATTTAATTTGAGAAATAAATAGTTTTTACCTAGCTTTCTTCTGTTCATAATAGCAACCACAGAAACATCTCAGTCCTGTCTAGAAAAATTAAATTAAGGCTTTTCAGTTGAAGTAGATGATGCTTACAGTACAGAAATAGACTGTTTCTAGTCAGCGGGATTAAAGGAAAGAAAAGCTCAGCAAGAATGAAGTTGCACTGCAGAGTTATCTCTATCTAGGCAGCACACTGTAATTTCCATAAACTAAAGAGAAAATTCTCTTGTCATCACTGCTTTGCAGGTCAAAGGCCCATTTTTAAATTCCCTTATCTTCTCTTTCTTTTCCTTAATTCCCTCACTGCCTTCTCTTCTGTGCTTTATTTAAGAATCAAAGAACAGTGAAGCATAGAAAAACAGACTTGATGATTTCATAGTATATTTAGTTGTCTATATAATAACATATTTTGCAAGTGCAAATTTAACGGAGGGGAGGAGGAGGAAATGCCCTTAAACGGTACTACCTATTGCAAACCATGCTCTGCACTGTGTTATTGTCTCTTGGTCACTTAAAATCAATATGTGAACTCTTTTTTACTAAAATGGTTGGTCCTGTAGACCTCAATACCTTCTCCTCACTCTCCTTACTGCCTCCCTTGAGCCAACACTACCTTCACCCAGCCAGCTGCTAAAAATTAACCTGTCAATGGCAGTTACAAAAGTAAAGATTAGCTCTGAGCCAGATGAACTGTTGGATCCAGCTCATTGCACGGCCATGTGAACACTGGTACCGGTTTGAGGGACACCACAACAACATGTGGCTAGTGGCAGGCTGGAAGGTGACTGAGGGAAGATAAAGCCACCTCTTTTGACACTAGCCCACCCTTAAATCAGCTTTAAGAGATGGCAGAGCACAACCTTGAGCCAAGCAACGTGAGTGCAGTCATGGAGCTTCCCCATAAAAGCCATGCCTTGCACTGGGTCATTTCCTATACAGCATGTTGTAACACGTGTCTGAGCTAACCCAGGCAATCACTTGTCCTGAATATAGTAAGAGAAGAAAGCCTCACTGATGAAATACTGAAATTGTAAAATAGTGCCACTGATTTCTCTAGTCTTTGATTCAAAATCTCAAGATGAGGAAACTTAAAAACTGAGGAGTAAAATCCTGGATCTCTCACAGCCTATGGAAGTACCAAGGCAGAGTCAGTTTTACATCCCTGCTTGAAGTAGTGGTGTGAACATGGACAATGTAAGTTACGAATCTCACGGCTTGTCAAAAATCCACTGAGATTCACCAAAAACGGTAAGAGGAGAAACTTTTCTCCCTAAGGTAAATCTGCAGGAGGAGGCCCTGGCAAAGCAGACTGCCACCGGCTCCCTTCCCCTTGCAGAGCAGCCACACAACAGGGGAAGTTGTGCCTTGGCAGTGAGATACAGTACCCTCCATTGCACTGCAGGGAATCCCCAGGATGCCCAGGCCCTCTCTGCACTATTTATTAATATTATAATTGTTGTTGTTGTTATTATTTATTACTAGTACTATTGCTATTATTATTATGATGCTGTATTTTTAACACCTCAGTCCTCAGTAAGTAATTAAATAGTATCTTTGCCAACTTTTGAATTTCAGTATCCAAGTTCAAAAGAACAAAGACAGGAGTTATTCAGGTTTTATTTTTCCATGGTCAAAAAAACCTCAAGGAATTTTATTTATTCCTTCAAGAACAACATTTTTGGTTAGGCTATTCAAGCCTAGAAAACTGTGGGACAAATGCTGATGCCTTTCCAGTAGTGAGCATGTAAAATGACCATACTTTTGATGGAAAAGGTGCTGCAGAATACCTACAGTGAGTGCATACTTAGTATCTTAAAAACTAATTGCACACATTTGTTTTCCCCCAAATGTATATGCATGTGGACAAATATCAAAATACGTAAGATGTTAACTATAATATATACATATACCTATGTAGATAACAAGCTAGGAGTAATATCTATGAACAGAACATAATGAATAACATATCTTCTAAATTCTTGCTCAGTAGTAAATCTATTTATCCACATGCCTTGCTATCCAAATAACTTATTCAATTAATATACTATTGGCTTGTCAAGCTGGCATGTTTTTCAACTAAATTAATAGCAGAATTTATGGACTCTGCTTCATTAATCTATTTAGGGATGGTACTTAGCACCAAGGAAAAGATCCAAGCAGCCTGCAAGGCTGACTATTTCTGAGTCCCTTTGCATTTGGTTACAGCTTGGGGAAGCCACCACGCAGCCTTCTAACCCAGCTCCAGAGCAGCCGAGCGAGGGGCTGACTCTCTGCTTGCTCCATTTGGGAAGCTGGTGGTGCAAGCCTTTTTCCTTGCTCAGCTTTCCACCCTACGGACGGTGAAGCCATCATCTGGGTTAATGCCATCCCATTTCTTGCCGCGACATGTTTTTGCACGTGTCTCCGTCATGGGAGGCAGAAGAGCTGCCCAGGAGGAGCTGCAGCACCACAGCTCGGCAAGAGCAGGTGAGCAGCACCCACGAGGGCAGGGGAGCCCACAGGGACCCTCGGTCTCATGTACCCATGTGTGCCAGGTCTCAGGGACCACACTCACTGCTAGCCCTTAGGATGGCAAGGGAATACTAGTTTTGCTAACACTGGTGTTGTGTTTAAGACTGAAACAATTAGGGGAAATGAAGATGGAAAACCAAAACATTATAGTAATATCAGGAGAAAACTTAACCATCTTTTATACTAATGAAGGCTGGCTAGGGGACTCCTTTGCATTTACCAGCAGTTTTTAAACATTTAAAATATTGTATTGTGATTTCTATATACTACCTGAACTTCTGCATTTCACTCAATTTTTACACAGTGCCTGTAATAAAATTCCAACAAGGTTATCTGGAACTTTCTATGCATATTCAGCAGTGATTGACTCACAGCTCCTGGGAGTATGGAAAAAAACATATGCATGGCAGTTTTCTTAGCTCTTCACTTAAAGCACAGTTACAGACACCTCTGCATGTTTGCATCAGTGTGATTGAAGATGAATGCAAAAAAGAGTTTATTCTTATGCTAGAACTCACCACTATAAAGATACCATACGCTTGTTCTGCAATGAAAAGGAGGACTACGTGGCACGTTTGTAGGTTAAGGTCTGAGCAAAAAGCATGTTTGATAGAGGTTTACACATAGCTGTTGTAAATTCTGTTTTATCCCTCCTAATTTTGTCTCTGCTTTCAACTAAATAATAAATCCCAATTGAGTATCTATCTGAATCCTTAAGTGCTGACAGGACTTGCTGAGTGGAATACCTACTGAGGTTGTCCATGCTGCCAAAGTGAAAAGCAATTCCTTCATGCTGCACAGCTTAATCCCCATCAAAACCTCCTCCCCAAAGCCCTTCTGAGGCCCGTTACAGACACTGTATTGCTCGAGCTAAGGAAATTTCATAAGACCACATTGTTGATGCAAAACTTGGGAAAAGAGCTGGAAGCCCTGGTCCCATCCCTCACTAACACACCTCCCAAGGCAGAAACAGATGTGTCCTTTGGGCTGTCTACAAGGAAGGATGACTGCTTTCAAAGCAAGTCTTTGCTTCTTTCTGACTCCCAGCTTTGACAAGAGAGCCCTGGGGTTTCAAACGGGTGAGTCTCCAGGGTCAGATTTAGTGCCTTTTGACAACTACAGAAAATTTACCTTCAGCTTTTTTTTTTCCCCCAATCCGTCACTGACTTCCAAAGAGAAGCTGATATTTACTGCTGGAGAACGTGTGGGCATTGGGCAGGGAAGGCAGAACAGGCTCAGAAAGAGAAAGAAGATAGGAAACACAGAAGGCAGGTAGCAGAGGTGGAATAGTAAAGGTCAGGACCATAGGGAGGAAGATATGAAGGAAGTTAGTGTGATATTTAACTCTGTAACACTACTGGTTGACTGTGTTGATTCAGGCAGATATACTGCTATTAAAACCTTTTCCAGTGTTTAAGAGATCTCTCCTGCACCGTCCCCCAGAGCTTTTTTCTTTCTTCCCTGGAACAAGCCTTGTAAACATCCTCTTCTCCTTGCACAAAAACTGGACTCTTCTTTTTATCTATGATTTCTAGGCTGGCATGAAGCCATTTGAGCTGCAGTTTCTTCAGGAAGAGTCAGCAGCCCCATCCCTTTGGTGTCTGCAGAGGGGTAGTGTGAGAGAAGCAAAGAGCAGCAGGAGAGGTACCCACAAGTCTTCTATAAGGCATCTGGTGGGGCCCACATCGTAAGCTGGTGGTCTTCCAAAACAAGCCTCATCTGCACTGTGGCTCAAAGCCGTTGCAAAGTATTTGGGGCCTGGAGTATGACTGAAACAGCAGAACAGCTAAGATGTTGCACTGTGACACCGAGAGGGAGAATCTGGGCTGCACCCAGGGTTCATCCCGAATGTGGCGCCAGCAGCCTGCAGGGACCTGCACTCGTGGGGCTGGGCTGGTCGCACCAGAGACCTGGAGAAACCAGGGGCCACCATGGTCCTGTGAGTTTCCTGTGTTTCAAGTGCAATAGACAACTTTTTGCAAGGTTCCTAGTTCCTATTCATTTGTATGTATGCTTATAGGAAAATGAATTATGCCCCCCTCCAAAAAAATATTTGGGAAAACAGGTCACAAAAAATGACCCTGCCATTCCTCAGGGCTCAGCTGCTTTTTCACTCAGGAGCTGGCAATAAGGACTGCTTTATTAGCAGTGGTGTTACACCATACGAAACTGGACAGCTTACGTCTTAACCTGAGCCTAAGCTGATAGTTTGCTGCACTGGGCTGGTCCTGCACCAACCTACCCAGGACTGCATCTTCTGGGGAGGCGACTGGGCAGCTGGGGTGCACACTGCTTTTCCTCGTGAAGCTGTGTAACACTGGGTTGCAAAGTGCAGGAATGTAGGTGCCACCTTGAATTCAGAAGCCGCAATACCTGCATTGTCCAGTTTTTTCCATCATTGCCTAGAGTAGAGCCCCATGGCATCAGATGATACCTTTGAATACCCATGTATGGCTCAGGCTGTGAAAGGTGGAACAGGCCTGCTCAAACCAATAGCTTCCCCATGTCTAATACTGAAAATATATGAGGTAATATGCTGCTTCAAAGCTAGGTTTTTGGATGGTTGTAATCAGCCCAAACACTGCCTGGGGGCTGCAAATTGCATTTCCTTATGAATTTGGCTAACAGCGTTGCCATGCGGGTGTCTCATGCCTGGCTCAAGCCTCCTTTACCTCCTGCATTCATTCCCCAACTGCTTGCTCCTGCCCTCGCATCACCTATGGTTCAGTGCTGGCACTGTCGCTTCTGTGGTTGCATGGTGACGCCGGTCCAGCTGAAGAATAAGCAACCTGGAAGTGCTCCCTAAGCTTCCTCACCATGCTGCTCCTCAGCTTGAGCAGTGGGCAGCAGCTCCAGGGTGAGCGCATGCCTCGGTGGAGTGGGAAGGGGGAGCAGGGCAAGCCACGTTCGTGCTGACCATGCAGGCACAGCAAGAGGCGCAATGGTGAACGCCTCAGCTGCCCACCCACAAGCCATTGCCCGAATAGCAGGGGATGGTGCAGTTTCCAGCCAAGGGAATTACATGTAAATTGGAGCAACTGGCAGAGCCCATGACTGCACTGGGACGTAGGGACAGGACACCGGTGAGGGGAAGGATGTCCTGTTGAGCTGTCTGTGCTGTCTGTGCAGCAGAGGGTCAGGACAGCAGCCAGGGCAGCCCCCATTTCCACCTCGGACAGCTAAAGCCTGCCACAGATGAGACAATGCCATGGCCACCTCTCTGTCTTCCCTGCTAGCCCCGCTCACACAGCTCTGAGCCTTCCCTGTGGAGAGCAGGACAAAGTCAGACCCCATGGCACTTGTTAAACTGTAGCGGGACAGTTAAACTCCTCTTTGTTCTCAGACATGGCTGTTTCCCTTGGACAAGCTGACTGGTTAACTTCTTTTTTTCCTTTTGCTTTCTTCACTGGCTTCATTTTTATGAGTCAAATGGTCATGGATTCAGAGACAGTAAGACCAGAAAGGCTACCACAGATGTCTACCTTGATCTGCTATAATATACAAACCACAGGACTGCTCTGATTCAGTCTTTGTTATGCTCTTGGTCAGACTTTTAGAATAATCTAGTTTAAGACAAACGGGGCATGAACCAGCTAACTGGGCAGTATATGTGTGTGTGTGCACTGATCGGCTGGCTGCCATGTGTGCTAAACAGCATGAAGCATAATCACAGCTGCCTTCCTCTGCCTAAGAGCATGAGTCCGCACAGCACTCTACCCAGTCACTTGTTATTAGGACACTTATGGACTTGTCATATCTTTGACATTTCTATTTTCCCACTGCCTCACCCCAGTAACTTTGCTTGTAACTGGGCAAACATGCTAAAATATTTTAAACTTGCCTGGATGGGAGAGGAGGAGGAAAAACAAGGGATGGAACCGAAAGATGAACAGACAGGCCAATTGCATAGACTTTGCTATCCCTAGGAAACCATGTGAAAAATACCCTATATTTGGCCAGCCTTTCCAGCTTTTGAATTTGTTTGTTAGCTTGAAGACTGACTGTCATACCTCTGTTCCCCATGTTTAAAAAGTGAACAGCTCCCCAGCCAACATACTTTTGAATAAACTAAATAAATTAAATTAAATCCCTAGATTTCTTTCTCCATAGACATGTTTTCCAGCCCCTCAGTAATTTCTGTGGCTCCTTCCTGAATCTTCTCCAATTTCATCAGCATCCTCCTTGAATTTGTAGGCATTAGACTGAACAAACAATTCAGCAAGTCTCCATGTGGGCATGACACAAACCTCTGTGTTCTTTTTGCTTCGTGCTTTTATAATCAAGATATGGCAAAGATAATAACATCAGGTGGTTTTACCATCATCACTCTGAAGCTCATGTTCAGCAGATCATGCACCAGGACCTCCAGCCTCCACTACAGTCCTCCCCAGGATTTAACATGCAGTCTTTGTAGAGACATACTTCCATTATAGGCCACACTCAAATATATATTGTTTACTTGCATCTCATTTACTGGCAGATACATGTTGCTCCATATCAAAGACCTGCTTTCTT
This sequence comes from Aquila chrysaetos chrysaetos, assembly GCF_900496995.4. Taxonomy (NCBI): domain Eukaryota; kingdom Metazoa; phylum Chordata; class Aves; order Accipitriformes; family Accipitridae; genus Aquila; species Aquila chrysaetos. The sequence goes on along the minus strand of NC_044011.1, from coordinate 24,157,454 downwards.
CATAATTGATTACTTTCTTTCTTTTTTTACATTTGCAGACTACTGGATTTCTCTAGGTTGTTGAACAGTTTTAAATGGCATAATGCTAAAAATCGATCTCTGTGGGAACCAATAGAAATACAACCATTAAAACAAAAATCCCCATTACATTTTGAGACCTACCAGCCAGTTTTTAATCCACTTCGCCTCTTAATCAAAATGTTATGCCGTACCACATCACATACCCTGCAGAGTCTATCACAACAGCCACAGTTAGCTTTGGCAATCAGTCTCTTAATATTATCAACAGATAACAAGCTAGTTTTTCATAATTGTACTTTGTTCAGCATTAAATGTACCACTTCCTTTTAATTTTTTATTAGTTGACTCTCAAATCAGCTATAGAGTATTTTACCTGGGATTAGTTTCAGGCTATCAGACTTATAATTATATGGACCCTTTTATTTGTCTTGTTTGAGAAGATTGGCAAGATATGGCTGATTACTTGTTTTTTTCCATGGGTGCAGCACTAGATGTTTATCCAAGTTATAACATGACCTTGGCTGGGCTGTTTTGGGAATCTTTGAACTACAAGATGAGTGCGTGAGACATCAGCCTTTTTTCGGCTGGGAAGCTGCTGGGTTCTGGTCCACTGCACAGGTCCTTCACTTTTCTTTGGCTGAAAATTTTAGGAACTGAACATTTTGTTCTCCATGGTCAGATGAGTCTTACCCAGAAGGAAAGGAGTGGGGGGAACCTTGGGCCTGATGCCAGCAGAGCAGGGGGAGAGCGTGCGGGGAGGCTGCGAGGGCACGGGGAGCGCGACTGGGGACCCTGCAGTGGCAGCACTGATTGTGGGGTCCCTGTGCTGGGGGAGCTGCGGACTGGGACCTGCCTTCAGATGGCAGGAAGGAGCTGACTTCCCTGTCCATCCTGAGGGTCTTCAGCAGTTTAGCACTCCCCCATCCAGGGGAGAAGCCAGGAGCGCTTCGACTCTAAATGTGCGGAGGTTAATGTCAGTAAGGCTATGATACCACCTGTGAGGTGGTATCATATCACATATACCGTGAGGCCTCTTAATACCCCACGTATTTCTCTGTGTGAGCCTGTAAATGTCTTTCCTGCCTGTGGTCAGAAGGGTCCTTCAGAAGTGCCAGCCATCGCTGCCCACTCCCTGCCATAAATGCTGCTCATGAGCTCGACCCTCTCTATCCCGCACCCCACGGGGCATCATTGTGCACAACCCCCACAGGCTGGATTTGGGGGTGGAGAGTGAGGGGAAGCCCTGCCAGGGGAGCTGGACACACGGGTCCATTTCTTCCCTTGCACAAAGGCCCTGACCAGACTGGTGTGTTTAGGATACAGATTAATAACCCACAGAAAGCCCCAAATTCCTTATGTTGTGCTTGTCACCGCTGCTTCCCTGAGCCTCTGTCCTTTGTGCTTCCAACCTCTTCAGGGGGTGTAAAAGTTCTGTGCATATCTCTATACTCTGTCTCTTTGTGTCCCGCCTTAGTTTTTCACTAACCAGTGCTGCTTGTCATGCTTCTGTTTCTTGCTCTGGCTCTACAAAAAAAGACCTTCCATTTGCCAAAGAGTTCAAGTGCTGCTCAGATTTCCTGCAAAACAATTTTCTCTACCTGAAGGTCATGGAGAGAGGCTGTTGCCTGCTTGAGGATTGTCTGCAGTGACAATGTTGCTTTTCTATTTTTACCTCCAGTTTCCTCAAAAGGATTTTGATGTGCATCGCAACTGCAATAGGAGGGGGCTTCTAACTAGAGCCCAAAGCCAAGAACAATAGCTTTGGTTGAAGCTGCAAGCCTGTATTCATTTTTGTTAACAGAATGAGGAGTAGACCTGAAGCTGGTATGAATCAGGACAGCTGGTGTGTCTTCAATGGACCTGTCCCTGGTGACATCTGTTGTGGGTCTGACTCTGAAACAAAGGACATGCTGCACAAGCAAATATGGGAGCAATTATTTTTTCCGATTAATCCAAAATACATGGAGAATGAGGTAGGTCCTTTATATAGAAAGAATTGAATAAAATAGCTGAGATGATAGTAAATGTGCCCTTTTGCCCTTCACAGGCAAGTAGAAAGTAAAATCAGCTCTTTCATTAAAACAATTTGGCACTAGAACTGGATTTGTTAGGTCCTTGTAGTCATGCCTAAGTCCTTGTCCCAGTTTCCTCCTTTCCCCCTCCACGTGCATCTTTAGTAGCTGCATGAATAGCTGTAAAACAAAGACAGTACTGGAAATCAGATGCATTTTTTTTAATAAAGCAGCAATTTTAAATCCCCTATGTGAATAAATAATCCATATGTTGCCTGAATCTTTTATGACATGAATTCCAAAAACAAACTTAAAAAGCTTTCTCTGCTGTTTTGGAACTGGGTCAGAAAACTCGCTCAGGGAATTTTTAATGAGCTAGGCAACCTCCCAGCTCTGGGTTACTGGTTCAAACATGAATCAGGTTAGTAGGGAGTAGAATTTGTTGCTGCAGCTGAAGAAGTTAGCCCCACTCCTCACCCCAGACACCCATATTGCCATGGGCAATAGTGGCGCAATAAGCACAAAAGCCCAGGGGGAAAATGGAAAAAGGGCTTGGAATATAAGAACTGCTGAATCTGCTTTCTCTCAACACCTGCCCTTTAGCCCATGCCCTAGCTTGGACATTGCCCTCCTGTGCCCTTAGTTTCTTTTGTAACCTTCTCCACTACCTCCAGCTGTAAAGGGACCATTAACTTCAGTTGGCTCACAGCTTTTGTCAAGGGAGATCTTAACACAATTAAACAAACATCAGTTAGCAGAGGTTGAAAATATTTTTTTTTCCTGGAGTTATGAATCTTCACTGCTGACAAAATTACCAGGCTTGATGTTGCCTTAACAAGTACAGAAGCCTATTTTTGACCCTCTATCGTTGCTTGGTAGATCTTCTATACACTAGCTGTGCCCAAATTTTACAGTGTTCTTCCCAATAATTTTACTAAGATTTACCCTTCCATGCGTCCTTTCTTTCCCATGCTTACTCTGCCCCTTTTCCGTTTTCAGCTCTTCCGTCCTAATTTCTCTGGTCCCTTCAATTCTCAAAGGAAGACACTGCTACTAGGGTCACATTTCTTTCACCAATTCCCTGACTACAGCATACTGCTCTTATTGCCGTCCCTGGTTCTTCCATCAAACTTCCCAAACACTTTTTTTTTTCTTCATAGCTTTCAGACATTGAACATAATCAGTCTTACTCCCTCCATCATTCACCCCCAACATTTTGATCCATCAGTATCCCAGATGCCTCATCTTAATGCTCCCAGGCTGGCTCCCACAGCCACAAGGATGCAGTCAAGGGACAGCAGAAAGGACATGGAGACTGGAGGAGCTGCCCAAGGCACGGCTCTGCAGCAGCATTGCAGAACCCCAGCATCCTTGAGTGACTTCCCATCTCATTTTCTTCCTCCTCTTTCCTGGAAACCGGGGTGCTGGCAAGGGCCGCAGCATGCTAGGATCTGTTGCAATACAGAGCCTATGGACTGGGCAGCGTGTCTGGGTCACACTGCTGCAATACGGCTTTTCCTATTTCTCCTGTACTCCAGGCAGGTGAGTGTACGGATAAAAGCAGAAGGGGAGCACAGATACTGCATGGGGCTCCTTCATCAAACCAAATGGTTTACACGGTCTGCGAGTCCTCCTTAAATGCGTCCTCTGGCCCCAGCACTTCTGTGCCAATGAGGAAAACATTGTCAAAGGGTCAGATGCAGATGGGGAAATCAACACCTATTTTGTCCAGTTATGCCTTTTTATTATGAAGGATTGCTAAATAGGGAAAAGATAATTTTCACACGGTAGAGGAGAACAAGAAGAATTAAGCTGCAGATGCAAAATGACATTTCCTTTGTATCATCTTCTACAAATTAACAACAACTGTTTTGTATCACTGATGCTACTTTACCAGTGTGAGTCAAAGAAGAGCCTTAAGGAAAAAGATGGGGGAGAAAGAAGGGGATCATGGGAATGCACTTGATCAGATTTGTACTTTTTGGTATTTTTAGACACATCTGCAAACATGCACAGAGCAGCTTTTAGGGCTGTACCTCATTCTGTCTGACTGAGACATACATGTTACAAAATCCTATAAAGATCAATAGTAAAATTTTCAGGCTGTACTAGACAGCATTGCTATCTGCTCACAAATCTCATTTTCCAGCTGTCCAGCTGCTGGGAATGAGAACATCTCCAAACAAAACAGTATCTGTCAGGTTTAATCACTTCTCTCAGCTGTTTTTGTGGAACTAACAAAAGGGAACCAGTCAATATAGTGGGACAACCACTAAAGAACATTTTTTTTCCAGGATGGTAAAAAAGGTAAGGTGTCTTTCAGACATCACAGCCAGAGGGAGTTGCTGCCTGCGGGACCTAACCCAGTCATTAGGAAGCCAGGGGAATGACACTCTTCGTGCATGTGTCAGTGGAAACTGTGATTATGCCCTAAATATCCAAATGCAGCATTTTTTTGTATGCTGAAGGGAGGCTGTGAATTGCACTGGAGAAATTTTACTGAATTATTACAAAAAAGAACTAGCAATAAGAAAAATTATAGAGAATAGAAATAAGAATAAAAAAGAATTACTGGTTTGTTTATTTCTTCTGTCAGCTGAAGAGCAAAAACAGATGCATTTACTGAAAAGGTTTGTGTGAACACTACAGATGATACCAAAATATGCACTCCAAATGCAGTGACCTGTTTTCATTAATGTATCTGAGTGTTATTTAGGGTGGAGTAGGAAAACTAAATCTGCTCTCTCTCCCAGCTAAACCAGAGTCAGGCATTTAGGATCCTCTGGTTTACCCAGAAAGAGAAAAGCCAAGGTTAGGGCTGGCTGAATGACTCAGAAAAAGCCATTTCGGAAGGAAGGAAGCCATAAGGAGACAAGCTGTGGAGACCCTAAGAGTAAAGGCAGAGCTGTCGGGCTGGGAAAGGCAGGGTTAGAAAGACAACACTAGGAGGAAGGCTGTAAAGTCTTGACTCTACTCACTTTAGCGAACTTGTTACACTAAATAAACTGTCCTCCAAGAAAAGCAAAATGTTGTTTGGACAGGCTCTGGGTATAAATAGATTATTTCTAAAGCTCAACAAGGAACATACTTGACTGGTCTCTGCCCATGAGGGCTCTTTGGCACCAAACTCAGTATTATTAAAACTTAGGGAAAAAAACATATAATAGCTTACTTAGAGATGCAGAAGGTGGTTAGTAACAATCAAACAGCTGTTTGCAGAGACCTGGAAATAATGCAAGACTGAAGGAGACTGCCAAGGTCACTGAATCTCAGATCCCAGCAACTGCATCAGGTGATCCTCTTCTTAAGTGCTTTGTTTTAAGCCTGGTTAGGTTCAGGACTAACAGGCATGTCAGCCATTTCCTATCAAGCAAAATTTAAATAAGGGACAACCATTTACACAGATGACACATATCTGATTTTTATCTGTGTAACACTTTGACATGCTAGGGTATTTTGTCTCGAAGCATGTGGCATCAGCATTATATCTGAAGTGCTAGGAGGGGAAGAAACTTCCTGGTGAGTAATTACCCACAAATGGCCTTTTGGCAACTTCTCAGGCTTGAAAAGCTGCAAGAGAGGACATTGGACTAGTCTTGTCCTGGGTTGCAATTCCTCATTTTTTGGTTCATATCTGCCTTCCTAACAGGGAAAAATATGGTTTTAGGCAGTAAGGATTAGTATTTCAGGTAAGTATTTAATGATAAGAAAGCTGCTTTCCTCCGCTTCGGATCTCTGGATGTGTGTCACCCTAGCTCTATAATAGTTAGTTACACAAATGAGCAACTGGTGAAACACCATAACTCAAAGGTGGAGATATCTCACCATATTGTGACTTGCCTGACTGTTGCTTTTTACTTAGAGTTTTTTTTGCTCGAGTTTCTGAGGACTCCAAATTTCTCTTCCCAGAAAAGGCCTTGCAATCTGATAAGTACAAGTGATTTGTTCCAGTACTGATCAGGCTAAACATGCGCGTTTTGTTCTTTATGTTTCAACAACGAAGGCATTGTCGTAGGGCATGGCTCCTTGCCATTCAGGAAAGAAAGAACAGAGAGAGCCCAGCACCAGTGCAGCTGTGCGGCTTAATGCCGTGTCGGTCGGCGCTTTCTGGGCACTCTGGGGCATGTCACTGTGCCAGACATCCATGCATATCACACCATTAAATCCATAAATGCTACCTACTGCTGGTGTGCAAAGGCAAGTCATGAGTTTTCGACAGATTGAAGTGTGATAGGAGGAAATTGCATTGACTTCCTCATAGCACAATTTTTGTTTAAGGAATTATAAGCAAAATCTGTGAAATCTTCTGACACTGCCATGCTCGCCACTGCTTCCAGTTGCTCTGCAGTCCCTCGAGGACAGCGGACTCTAAAGCAGGACTCTAACTACATTCAGGAACTGCATTTACAGCCAAAGCTGGGAGACAGGATTAGTCCCACAGACAATTTTGCGACCATTCTTCATACATAATTTTTAGCAAGTGTTTGCAGGAGGAGAAAAAGTCTTTCCTTCTTGGATGGGAAGGATGACTTCAGTGACAGGAAGGGATTAATGGAGCTTTTCCAGGTAAATTTCTGCTGTGTAAACTCAACTTTTAAAGCTCAGAAAGTCTCAAGCTTTTTTTTTTTTTTTTGGGGGAGGGGATAATTCATCACAAAGGTTTTAGTATAGCTTTGAGACTGAAAAATAAAAAAATCAAACACCCAAACTTTGAGACTGAAACACCAAAAAACAATCACCAAGAACACTGAGATACAGCCCTCGATCACTTTCATTAAGTCTGTTCTTCATCTTCCACCTCTCTATTTTTTTTCCTGGTGCTTACTCCACTTTCTCACTTTCCTCAAGCCAGGCATATTCCTGCCTCATCGAGAAGGAAAGAAGGCGTAAAAAGTGATGAAAGGTCAGACTGGGGTGAAAAGAAATGGAGAAAAAGGAAAGATGATGATGACGAAAGCAAAAAAGCACAGGAATTTGGTCTGTGTGTCCTATGTCCTGTGGACTTAGATCTCCCCTTCTCCAAGATGCATAGGACGTGAGGATCTTCCTGGGCCATAGGGCGTAGGTCCTGCTACCACTGTGCAATGCCTCCCTCAAAGTATTCAGGTGCTATCCTTAAGTGGAATTTGAGTTTTATCCCTCACTATTCTGCAGGAAGGCATAGCAGTACTTCACATCTTTGATGTTTAGAAATGTCCTAGTTTCCAGGCCATGGCTGTAAATGGCTGGTTCCTATCTGCATATTCTTGTGACAATGCTGTCCTTTAGTTTCAGTAACTCCTTTCATGGCTATGTCATGTTGGTATCTCATAGCCATGAGTACTGAATACACCCAGGTCTTGGTTTTGTTAATGATAACATGCAGTGTAAACGTATATTGTCAGCTTTAAATTTGTGAAGCTGAATAGTAGGAGTGACATTTAGGTACTAAGGGATGAGAGTTTTGTCAATGCTTTTGGGGTAAGACATCTCAAAACAGACACAGTTAGCTTAAAATACCATATGGTATCTTACAATTTTATGCCCTATTTTATTAAGACCCCTCCACTTGAAAATGAGAATTTTTCTCTTTTTACTTTATTTGCATTTCCTCTTCCAGTCTGAGGATTTCATAGACACTGTATCCCTTTCTTTGTGTCTATATTTCCTCTATCCTTGTATCTGCAGTAGAGGACTGTATGGACGTGCCCTTCCAAAATCTCCCTACCAGTAACAGCAGCAGCAGCAAAGCTAAAGATTAAGAAACAGCAGATACAAAGAAGCAAGATGGAGAATGAATATAGTAGGAAGAAAACCCAAATGATCTCTGCAAGGATCATTAGGACACAGAAATGTATTAAATTCTCACAAAATTAACAACAACAACAAAAAAATAATTAAAAAAAGGTCTCTGTACCCCAGAAAATGAAGACTTTTTAGATTCTCAGTGCAAAAGCTTTGCATCCCATTGAGGTTTCCAGTTTTTCATTTAAAACACTGCATCAGGTAGGAGTTGTACTCATTAAGAAATGGAAGCAGAACTTGTGCCTAAACCCCCATGCTGTTAATGGTCAACAATTCATTGTGAACTCCACTCTTTCCCGATGCAGAATTGTATACTAAAGATCAAACCAGACATTGGTTGAGAATGTGGACCATAAGGAACCCCAACATGTACTAAAGAGGGTTTCTTGCCTCACAACTCTTCAGCTTTGCTGCAATGAGAAGGAATTTTTGAACTGTATCACCACTTACATTGTGTCACTCTGCGGGTGCCACGGACATTGCAGCCTAGCCACAAATGATGAGCAGAGAACTCCTTTGGCCTCGGAGTCCATCACTGGTGTCTCTGTTGTATCCCTGCCTCAGTCCTTCTGGTTTGGGAATTTGTCATGTGAGATCAGAGTTAAGGACATCTTTGCATAAAACCCTGCATGGATTTTGTCAGAGGAGTGTAGAACTAATTATTACCTCAAGGTCTTTCAAGCTGGATGGTTTTTTTGTTTTGCTTTTTTTCCCCTTTTGACCACTAAGCTTATTTCATAGATTTGAAAATGCAGTCAGAGTAGACCTTATGAGTAAAAAATCATTTTGACACCAATGGGATTTTTTTCCCCTTGAATCAATGCCTCAGGATTGGCCTGACATTAGGATCTGTGGAAATTCCAGATAGCACACTTATCTGTCATGCCCTCCTGACAGCTATTTATACCATTTTTTCTTTCTGGAGGATCAGCAGTTTAACTTGGTAGGACATGGGGCTGGATTCTGCAACATGTGCGTAAGCCAAAGGGTATTAAAAATCCCCCCAAACCAGAACAACTTAACTTCAAAAGCAGTCTCTGCATCATCCAAACCAGTCATGAGAACAAACCTTCTCTAGTATATTCTGAAATGGTCTTCATTTACCTTTCTGTGGAAAAGTTATACATCCTTCTTGACCAAAGCCTATCACTGCTAGGTTTCAAATTGTGAATTTAAATGGTTGCAGAGTTTTCTCTCTCTGAATTCAGTGGAAATATAACATTACACAGATTTCAACTTCTGCTCTGACAGTGCCTTAAGAAACATTTTTAGGATTAAATATTACATAACAAAACCATCCCTGTCACCTGTCAGTTTAACACCCTCTGTGAGTGACATGCTGCTGACTTCTTTTCCAGAGGGAACCAAGTAGCCTATTTATTTAAAAATCTGTTATATGACTCAATCATTGACTCCTCTGTGTTGTTTTCTTGACTATCCAGTAGTGCTAATTAGAAATAAAAGCCTGGAAGAGCAAACTGTCTCTGCTCAGTTAGTTTATTGATTATGAATATTAAGACAAGAATCAATAAAGGCATACATTTCTGTCATTTCTAGAGATCCAGGGCACTTCATTGCTCTTAAGGGACACTACTCTCTACAGCTGTTCAATAACCCAGACTCAGAGATCTCTTCTCTAATATGCTAAATACCCTCCATTCCCTATTACTCAGGGTAATTAAAGGTTGAAATAGTCCCAGTGATGACTTGTGTGGCAAGGACATCAAAGCAGCCCCTGATAGCACCTCCTGACTCAGTTTGGTGCAGCAAGGGCTTAGCCTGGTGTCGGATGGGATCACCTCCCGCAGTGCTGCGCACAGGCTGGCTGGGGAAGCGGCAGGGTCACACGCTGTGTCCCGTCTGGGGCACATGGCCATTTCAACCCACCACCCGGGATAACTCACCCCAGGGCTTGGGCTGGCTGTGGGTGGCTGAGATTTGAGTGTTGCCGGCAAAATATTCCCCACTTTCGCCTCCCAAACAAGCTTCTGGTCTCAGTTCAGTGCAGGTTTAACATAAATAGAAGAAGCAATCCAGGATCCTGATCTGCACTGCCAGTGTTTAGTCTAAATGTGTAAAGAAGGGGTTTCTTTCTGTACATATCTGGGGAATTCAAAGAAAGTAGGGCTGGACTATTGAAGGCTAATATGTGAAAGACAAGTGTGAAAAAAACACAGCATGGGTATGTCAATCTCTTAATTCAAACAAAAAGTTTGGCCAGGTTCATTTTATACTAAGAAGTCAGGAATTTAGGAGGGAAGAGGAAGTGTATGTCCTTCTAACTAATTTACCTAGCTGAAAATAATAATAACAATGTTGTTGTTTTGTCTTGAAAGCCTGGATATCAGGAGAAGTTTTCAACTTCAAGTAGTCTGAAAATTGCATATTCAAAACCAGGAGTGATGGAAGAACAGTTCTCCTACATGAACCCCTATTAATTACTGGATGAGACTTTGCTTAAATCAGAAAAAAGAAATTTTTTGCATTTTAAGTAAGCATTGCCTTAGCTTTTAATGTTAGCCACCTAAAGCATTAAAAAGTACATCAGTCAAGTGAGCCATGGGGGTGACCATAATTAACGAATGTCTATTGGTGTGGTAACATCTGTCTTTCATGGCTGCTAACATGTTTTTAAATAGTGTTTAGTTAAAAGTGTGTAGCCCTTGAACTCTCAGTGTAGACACTGCCCTTGACAGGAAATTATACCTGTTCAGACAGCAGGTAGAGCAAGGAGTACATATGTGTTCGGGTGGGTAACTATAACAAGGAGGACAAAAAAAGCCCCAAACCAGAAATAAGTTATCAGGGTAACAAATTAATCTGCTTTGGGTTTGAGGTCTTGCGCAGAAAGCAATGCAGATGGACAGGCCTTGCAAAGGGTGGAAGACATCACCAGCCTTTGCACCAGGACCGCTTTAGCTGGAGCATGGAGGCTAAAACCAAGGAGCTGCAAGTTAGAAGATACACAAGTCATACGTTTACAGAAATGTAGACCTAGACTAACAAGCCCTCTTGTTTCAACATGGTGATAAATTGCTTCACAGTGACAAAATTATATAAATTTGGAGAGAGCATGTAATGTTGAAATAAAGTGCTCTAGCTCGATGCATTTTTGTTAAAAAAACCCATCTCCACAATATTTTCAATATTGACTGTACTCCTTCACTGTAAGAAACCAGAAGAAGAGAGGAGACTAAACTACTGCTGTTTATATGAGCATGACTTTAATCACCTTTTTACTAAATCTATGCAAAAGCTGAAGTATCTGCAAAAGTTCAGGTAATTTCAAGTAATCCTGACCTGTGCTTGTTGGATAGCTTTCAATGACGTCATGAGAACATGCATGGAGAAAAACATGTTTTCCCTTTTTTGTTCTTCTGCGAAATATGTTCACTCACCAAGTACAAGCAGCACTCCAGGAGCAGGAGGCTTCAGGGGAAATGAGCTGCTAGTTCTGTCCTCTGGGACAGACGTGACTTAGGCTACACACACCTGCATTCCCTGTTTGGCATATTTGCTGACCCACTGCTGCAAGACCAGCTGGGAGAATCTTGGTGGCATCAGGCAAAACTTCACTCGTTTTTGTACAAACTGACCCCATGCCATAACATAGGGCATTTAGATAGCCATTACATATGGGGGCTGGCAAAGAGAGACCACAAAGAAAAAAAATTATTAACTATGTTACAGTCCTTTAAAAAAACACGAAGCAGAGCTGCCCACTTTCTACAGCCCCCAAAGAGGAATCAGTGCCTTCCACCTGCCCAAAAGCTTTCTGATGGTGGTAGGAGCCTGGCTGGTTGCTCTTTTCTACATGGTGGAGGAGAAAGTTTCCTATGTATGTGCTGTTCAGTGTGTGCCTCTGGAGGTCCTGGTAGCAGATGTGAAGTAAAGAGAGACTCTTACTGCCAGATGTCCAAGAGCCCTTGCTATTGACAAGGTCTTCAGGGCATCAACCCCTTCAGCTCACATGGGAAGCATTGGACACGTGCATGCCTGACCACCCAGGGACAGGACAACTTGCTAGCCACAGTCACATCCCTCAGTTACATCAGCCCTCGCTGTTCTGGGGCAGGGAGAGAAATAGGAGACAAAAGTCAGAGACCTGCAGGCAAGACACATGTTCCTGCTTTGCTGCAGGGACTGTGTAGGTGGTCCTGGCCCAGCCCACAGCAAAGGCTCTGCACAAAGCTGGCAGAAGTATACACATTCAGAAAATACTTATTTAGAATGGCTGGTCTTCTGAGATGGTTTATGGTGTCTGATTTTTGAACGTTTACATGAAAAGACAAGGGAGGGGAAGGAAAAAAAGGGGAAACATTTTAATGCTGAGGCTTTTTGTCCACACAGATGAACATCAGCCCATACTGAGCTTTGAGGTCAGGATCAAAAAAATTATTGGTTGCTTGAGTTTTCCTGCTGGAAAGACCAGAACCTCATAGTGCTCAGGAAGTCCTCCCCCATCTGCTGGCTTGGCAGGAAAGAGAGACACACAGAACAGCAACCACACAACAGCATAAATACATTTCTGAAAAGGCTCTTAATTAAAAAAAAAAAAAAAGGATTGTATATTTCATCCACATGGCACTGATGCATTCAGATTTGTATTATATGACACATACTTTGAATATGTACATGATTGATAAGCATATTAATGAGCCAAGCTTTGACGGGAAAATATATTTCAAAGCTTGGATTTCTTTGACATAGAGTTCTTCCGTGCTGGAGATAATTAGTGCTACTTGCTTTCCCTTGTTCACAGAAGAATTTTTTCCCATAGTATAAAGATTAATCAGAGCTCTTAAAAATCCTGTTCAGTTAAATCCAACTAGTAAAGAATGGTACAGCATATGTCAAATAAGAGACAAAGAGAAAATAAAAATAAAAGTGATTAATTTAAGGAATCATTTGAAAATCAGCTCTGCATTTTGTTTTGAGTATGAAATAGCTCATAATGAATATTGATTTTGATGACTATTTTTACTACTTTTGCTAGACTAAGAACTGTATCCAATGTTCACCTCTGAATAGGGATGAGCAAACCACCTTGAAAAAAGATGTGTTTGCTGCTCCAAGCATTCTCTGAATCCTTGCTCGTTTACAGGATGAAACCCAGAGTGCATGCAGCCTGAAAGTCTGAACTTCAGCATCCATGGAGCTTCTGGTTTAGTCCCTATATAGACTAGATCCATGTCTCTTCTTGCATGGTGGCCCTTTCACTAAGAGTGTACTGTGCTACAATAATGGTGGGTCCACTGTCTGCAATCTAGTTGGTGCTGCAGGGTGTGATAAATATGTAAATATGTCTTTAGTGACTGCGATGGGATAGTTCCAGCATCTATTGTCTCATCTGTAGTGGTGATGGAAGCATCCCACCTTCAGTGTGATTTTTCTCTATTGCAGCATTGTTGTGCAGTGCGTCAAAGACGAGAGTTCAAATATCTCATTCCATCATTACTTTTGCAAGGCAATCACTCCAAAATTATTGTCATAGGCTTTCTGGCTTGTTTTCTGCAGTGCAGACTAGGGGGGCCCACACTTGGGTGGTTGTGCAAATCCCAAACAGATTGTGACAGAAGACAAGCGTATGTCAGAAACATTTCTGCAGGTCCAGCTGGGAGTAGGTGCTGCTAGCAGAAACTCTGTGGCAGAGATCAGCAGCAAGCTGGGGAATCCAGTGGGAAGTTAAAAAGAGCTGCTCTTTCTTAGTAACATTAAATCAAGCTAACCTAATATATTTTGTATTTTTACAAGCATGAGCACCAGTTTAATTTGCTAGTGATAGTGCTAAAACAGGTAGTTAGTACTTATTAAACCATCCATCTCTTTATGGTGTGACATCATCATGTGTAATGGAGCAGTATCCTTCAGTCTGCCAAAACAGAAATTATATTAATCTATAATAAACTGATGGAGAGACGTGATTTCTTTTATTCTCCATACTTTAGAAACTTTTCTCGTCATTTGAATGTACATAATGCCTTCCTTATTACAAGGTGCAGCCATATTTTTTTTTTTAAATGACCAACCAGCAGCATTTGCTCACAGCTGAAGCATTCCATTAGCATTTTATATACTTACAGCTATTTTCAATTTCTGTGATGGGCTCTTGTTCCAGCTACATGCTATGTAATGGCTTCTCAAAGGAAAATCCAAGGTCTACTGCTGAAGTTGGCATCAGCCCAGACTGATCTTTCCCCTTTCTGTGATGCACCTCACTTTCATCTTCACAATGAATTCACTGGTGGATCCTTGCATGTCCGAGTAATACAACAAAGTCAATGAAGCCAGGGCTAACCTGTGAGCAAGAGAGGTCCCTCAGGTTTACTCTTCCCCATGCAGGGCCCATCCCCAGCCCAGAGTCTCCAAGCTCTTCCTCCCCCAGCAAAGAACAAATGAGCAGGCCACCCATGTGCATGTTTCTTTGAGCATCTCCTGACTCTTTAAAGCAGACCAAAATAAAATCCCACCTTAGGTCACTAATAGACACAGTAATCTTTCAGGGCTGCTTCTGCTTTTAAAGCAAACTGCAAAGTAACGGGGAATTATGACAGCATAGGGCCACAGGACAATTAGGGCTGGAAGGGACCACAGGAGGTCTCTGGTCCGGCCTCTCTGAGCAACCTGCACTCCTGCATGACTGTCCTCATGGTGAAAAATGTTTTCAGCATACGCCCATTTCCTCTCAAGCTCTTGCCATGCACTGCTGGGAACAGCCTGGCTCCCTCCTCTCACCTGTCCCCCATAGGTACTGGGAGGGCTGCTGTTAGGTCCCCCTCAAAAGCCATCTCTTCCTCAGGCTTAACCAGCCCCGTCCCTAACCTTCCCCACACAGCACAAGTGCTGCAAACCCAGCCGTCTTGGGGTCCCCCCCACTGACCTCAGTCCCGTTTATTGATGTCTTTTTTGTCACCACGGGTCCAAAACTGGACACTGTATCTAGAGGTGGTTCAGTGAGTGCTGAGTAGAGGTCTGTTCTCTCAATCTCCTTTCCTGCCAAGGCACACTGCTGGCTTGTGTTGAGCTCGCTGCTACCAGGACCCCAGGCCCTGCCCCGCAGAGCTGCTCCCCAGCCAGTCTGTCCCTAGCCTACACCATCGCCAAGGGCCCTTCCTTTCCAGGTGCAGGACTTTGCATTTGTCCTCGATGAATTTCATAATGTTCCTGCCAGCCTGTTCCTCCTGCCTGTCTGGGTGTTTCTGAGTAGCAGCCCTCCCCTTGTGGGCATTGATGGTGCCCCCAGTCTGAGATCATCTGCAGATTTGATGAGAGTGCACTCAATCACCTCTTCCAGGTGATAAAGCTGTTAAACAGGACAGGTCCCAGCATAGACTTCTGCAATTCCTCACTTGTAACCTGCCTCCAGGTAAAATATAACCTGTTGCCTCCTACCATTTGAGCACAATCATCCACCTATTTCATTCAGTTAGTTGTCTGCCCATCCAGACGTTCATAGCCTAACTTGGATGCAAGGCCATTGTGGGAGACAGAGTTCAAAGTCTTGCTAAAGTCAATGTAAATGATATTCACTGCTCTGGCCTCATCTGAAAGGCAATGGGATTGCTCAGGCATGATGTGTTATTGGTAAATACATGCTGACTTTTTCCAGTCATCTTCTCCTTCATGTGCCCAGAAATGTGTTCCAAAATTAAATAAGCTTACAATATAACAAGCAACTATTCCTTCCACAAGAAGTAAATGTCTCTTTATCTTTTCAATAAAGCCTTCTAGGAATCCACCATTAGGTGCTATTGGGAAGCCCTGTTAGCAGTTCCAGCCACATCCTGATCCTTGAACTTAATCTTCCAGCTTGGTGTTTTGGTTGCAACTTTTCTGACTCTTTAAGCCTCGCCTCTCAGGTTGTCTGCACACTGAGCAGGAGATGCACACTCTTGCATGCCTTCAGCAATTCTGCAAAATCCAAATCAAGGACTTGGCAGGAACAGCTATTGTCAGGTATATGTATTTCTTCTGATGGGAACCAAGGTGCAGGATGGCA
The DNA here is from genome assembly GCF_900496995.4 of Aquila chrysaetos chrysaetos. Lineage (NCBI taxonomy): Eukaryota > Metazoa > Chordata > Aves > Accipitriformes > Accipitridae > Aquila > Aquila chrysaetos. Next base: position 24,141,638 of record NC_044011.1, on the reverse strand, counting down.
GGTGGAGGCTGGAACATGCCCAGTTCTTGCTCCAGCACAGGTCAGGAATAAGGTTAGTCAAGGTGGGTGCCAGGACATGGGCACTCACCCTTTGTACCCTTTGGAGTCCACCAAAGTAGATGTAGGTGCTGTAAAGCCATATAGCTGAGAAAAATCTGTACGGGTGCCTGAGTGGGAGAGACATTTCAGAACAGTGCTGCACCCCAATGGAAAACCAGCAGCTCCACTTCTGGGGAGATATCAAGTCCATGCACAATGCATATACTCTTTCTTTCCTGGAGACTGACAGCAAAATGTTGGTAGACCCAAGCCTCCTATTGTTAACTAGTCTTTGTCAGATGAGAAGGTGGGACATTTTAGAAAAATGAAGTAAACAAGATAAAATCTGACTAGGCCTGGGCACAGGGGTTAACTTTCAAATCTTGGCAAAACGCAGAGCAAGCAGTGGTGGCACAAGGGGTAGAAGAACTGTAGACTTAAATAACTTCTGAAGTGTGGTACCTAACCCATCAGCAGAATGCACCATAACTTCAGGAGAAGGGAAGAGCACCATCTACTGAATGACAAAGGCAGGTTTTTCCTTCCTTACTCTTTCAGTAGAGGTTGCTCATTCACAGACAAACCAGCAGTTACTGGGGAGTTATGGGTCACTGGGGAAGTTACTTAACCTGCATTAACAATTGGCTGGCTTATATAAGGGAAAGGAAAGGATTACATCCCTCTCAAATCTTTAAGACCTTCCTAGAACTCTGATATTCACAATAGCCATAATTAACACCTGAATCCTTTCTTCACCTTGCTGTCTATTAACTACATGTTTATCTAGCTAACCTAACTCATTAAACTTTTAAAACAGTTTAAAATAAAAACAAAGGCAAAAGAGGACTTAGTTAAATATTAATCACTGATCCTATTAATGTAATAGATTGTGAGTCAGCCAGGAAATCACTCATTTGGGTTGTCCTTCTTTCTTACTATTGTAATAGTGTGCTCTTCCCCCCATCCCCAGTCCCTTTATCTCCACTTAGATATGCTTTTAGAATAAAATAAGCCTCAGATTTATATTCCTAGACTTTTTTTGGTCATGATCTTATTGATGTTATTTCTTATGCTGGTTTTTTTTAAAGCACTTGCTAAATTTGCTTGTAATATAAGGTTACAGTAATCCACCATCCTCCTACACTGCAGTCTGTTCTAGCCTACACCACATAAAGACTCTTTTGCTGTCACGGGGTGGGAACTGTGCACTGAGGCTCCTAAAATAGATTCAAAGGGAAAAGAAGAGCTACAAAGAAAAATGGGAAGACACTCTGAGAGCTTGGTTCTGCTCTCAGAACACACTGCTTGTTCACATCACCATGTCTTTTGACAAAATTGCCCCTTTACAAGGAAACTCAAGGTCATCTCACCATTTTGATTCAATTTTTGAAAGATCTAACCTTCTTGAAGATTCACTTCTAAACCCTAGCCAGCTCACCAAGAACAGCTTTATCAGCTCTGGGAAAAGGAATAATGGGTCTTGAACCAGAGATGCAGTCATTTTGTTTAAAAAATCTGGCCTGCATGTATTACTTGCATGGTGGGAAGTGCCATTCTTCAAAACACAAGCATTGCCAAAGACAGCATAATCACATCAAAAGCCCCACCTCCATGCTTCCTTAGCTTCTGGTTCTTCACTAAACATTTTACCAAAATTACATCGTGACTTCTGATTCACTTATGCTATTATCCAAATGAAAACAACACATGACATGATAATGTTATTTTTCTTCTTTTACTTGGAAGTAATTTTTAAATGAATTAAAAAGAATTTAAAGAATTCCCAAATAGATGGTTTTGTTAGCTTTGCAAATATAAAACATACCAGGAACAAACAGTAGAATCACATCAAAGTTCTACCTTTCAGAAATAAAATGCATGCAATTTCTAAAAAAGTAGAGAAACACATCAGGTTAAGTTTTACAGACAAGGGTGGTCAGCTGGTCAGTTCAAGGATGGATAGTAAATGGATTTCCCATTTCACAAAGATTGCAACAAAATCAGAACACAAGTCTAACCAGAGGTAGAACAAAATCCAAGCAATGAAAATTTCCCAATGAATTAATTTTAAAAAACCCTAAGTTTATCAGTGAATTTGTTTTGCTTTGTTTTTAACACAATAATCCATTTTTATTTTGTCTAAAAAGTACAAAACATTTTAAAAACTAACAGAAACTCATTTTGAAAGGAAAAAACAAATTGACGGTGAATAATTTCTATTCTTTTTGTTGAAATCAGTGCAGTGCAAAATAGTTTTGAGAAATTATCGACTTCTGACAGAGAAGCAACCTTCTTCAGAGCTGTCTGACTGCAATTGGCTGTGATCTCCCTGCTCATGTCCTGCTGGGTACCATGCGTTTCTATAGCCCATCTCGCACACAGCAACTCTCCTGTCAAGGTGACAGCAAATGTGCACTGGCTATCAGGGCAAGTCCTTGTGTGGACAAGCTCTCTGAGGTGATGCACAAAACCCATCCTTACTTACAAACTGCTGTCAATAGCTCTAGTGTCACGTTTTTCTCTAGATCAGATTGACACAATTAATCTCTACAGCATGGCACATTGTCTGCGGGATGTCTGGACACAGAGAACCCCTGCAATTGCAGGTGCCTTTGGGCACTGGTACCGTCTGGTCTCTCTGGCTCCCAACTTAGCACATACCATTTTATTTTTGACAGATTGAAGTATCAGGTCATGCCTCTGAGCACCGTGGAGGGAAATGGAATGATCTTTATGGGTTGTGATCTGCAGAAGGTCATGATGCAGATGTAGACACCCCTCCTGACATGGCCTTCTGTAAAACTGATGAACTACAGTAAGAGCAGCAGTTCTCCACCGAGATATTTAATGTGACAATGAAGAGAGGGGTTTGGGGTTTGTTTTTTTTCAGTAACAAAATATGGAGGCAGAAGAATGTATAACCTATGCTTTGCAACCTATGATGCACTGTGCTTAAGTTTCATGGCAGTTTATATGCAGCCTTTGGCAGAAACAGCGAATACCAGACTGCAGTTCCTTGCATGTTAATCTCCAGGGAGCAGTAGTAGATACAAGCCACTGAACTGCAGGCTGGAGAGTTTCAGTTCATGAGATTTCACTCTGGGCTAGACTAGGCTTGTAGGAGTGCCATGAACTTCTCTGGGAGGTTCAGGTGCAGACCCAGCAGCTCCTGCTGGAGCCTAAGAGAAGGATCAAGAGGTATTTTTGGAGGCTAAGTGCAGAAGAAGACTATGTCTGTTGTCTCAACTTCCTCTTCTTTTGGAAGTTCTTCTGTGGCCTTTACTCTCTCAGGCTTAGCTCCAGTCTTCTGCTCACCAAATCCCCAAAGCTTCAAATTCTTCATGCTTTATAAACCCTCGATAGTCACAGAAGTGGCAAATGGTGGGTGTCAGATTGGCAATTCTGCAGTATTTTTGTCTGAATGTACTTGTAGTTCTGTTTTCTTCCCTAATTTTGCAACATTGCCTGGCTGAATGCCTAGAACTGAGTCCACAGGGGCTGTGAAAAGGTGGAGAAGAACAAGAAGGAAAAAGAAGTATAAAGAAATTGTGTCTCAGGTAAACAGTTTCAAAGGTGTTAAGATAACAAAAGTTGGCTCTAGCCAGGCTAGGTCAGAATACACTACCCAGGGGTAATTCCAGGATCAAAGGAGACCTAAAATTTCTAAGAGCTAAGAGAGCACCAAGGATGCATCAATGAAAACCCTGACAGACAGGAGAAGATCAGCACAGGGCAAGGGGAGCACCCTGGGGCAATGCAGCCTGCTCCTTGCAGATGGGGCGGGCATGCCTGAGGTCTTGTGGAGAGGTGACATTTAAGGAGATATATCTAATATTATATGAGGGTTCTATATATCTTGGACTCCTGGAAAAGCATTGTATTCTCCTTTGGAAAGGCCTCTGAGTCACATTACCTTTAATCGTTTCCTTACCTACGCTGAACTCTTGTTGGTATTACTGGTGAAGCTCATGGCTAGGAATGACACCCAGCTCCTGATCTGGGACTTGGCAAGTAGCTCAGTTCCACCTCAGAGAAGGTAAAGGCCCAAGGCCTTGGTGGTTTCACTCAGAGAATGGGGATGGGCACTTGTGATATTCCGGTTTCCACAGTATGGGAAAGGAGCGTGATTAACTTTGTCCTGTTGAAGCTGACCTTTCTGTGTTGGCATCTGCACCGACTTTCTTCACTTGTGGGAAGCTAAGCAGACCTCTCGCCTGCAAACTCAGTGGTTTTATAGTCTTCTGGATACCTGCAAGGTGCCCCCATGCTCTCTACCCTCACAGGAAACTCCAGGTGAGTAGAACTCCTGACTATGTGATGGGGTAGAGATAGCAACTCCAGCGCAGAGAGAGCTGAAACACACTGGAGTACAAAAGGACAATAGAAAAGAAGTCTACAAATTGTAGGTACTTTAAAAAAAAAAAAAAAAGCCAACTGCAATTTAACAAGTGAAAAATTCTACGCAAGAAAGCAATTGCCCAAGTACAGAGTAGGGGACATTGGTTAGCAGCTGCCCTGAAGAAAACACAGCATCCTAGAGTTGATGACAGCTGGAAAGCAAGTTAAAAAATAATCGTCATCCTTAGGAAAAAAAAAGGGACATCATCCCAGAATGTAAAAAAGGGAGCATTGTTTATACTATAGTAATACATAATTCCTTTGATTTACTCAGTACTGGTGAGACCCAACTGAAGAACCAAGTCCATTTTTGGTACTTCAGGAAAGCCACTGAGCAATGGGAGAAAGTCCACCAAAGAGCAACAAGAATTATCAATGGTCTACAAAGCACAACCTACAAAGAAAGGTGGAAGGAACCAAAATTGTTTGTCCTAGAGAATAAAAGAAGCAGAAAGGATATGACACAAGTCATCAGGTACTTCAAAAGAGTAGCTGCTAGGAGAAGGGCAATAATTTGCTCACAACATTCACTGCAGAGAAGACAAGTAGTAAATTTTGTCAAGGAGATAAAAGATCAACGTTAAACCATCAAATGAGGATTGTGAAGCTCTGAAATTGATATGATGATATTTCTCGCTCATATCTGTGCTATATGCTCTTATTTACAGGCACAAAAGGTCTCTGTTGAAATTTCTTCTGCAAGATCACTTCCCACATTACTTCCCATCCATTCCACTGACAGGTGCACTGAAAGACTGATCATACAGCCAAAGGAAATGGTCATCTGTTTCTGAGTTAGTGCTGCCCTTCACTATGTAACTAAGTGAAGCTACATCACAGCAATGAAATTCTTACAGTGAGATGCTCTCCTTGCTGTTCATTGCCACCATGATGATTTTGTTAAATGTGCATCCTCAGACTAGGCAGATGCTAATGCATATGGCATGTCACTGGTAATGTTGCCACTGTTCTTAGAGGTGATTGCCAAGAACAATTCAGTGAAGCGAGTAATTTTCTTACTGTGTAAAGAAAATTAACACCTTTGAAGCCAAAGTCCAGAAAATGAGGAAATGCCTTCACTGTTATATCTCTTTGTGAAAGAGGAGGAAGTGTATACTAGGTCAGAATACACCGAGGGTGGTAATTGATAGGTACAACAGCCAATTTGCTTCAGCACCCTCCCATTGTGACGTGGTCTGCTTTGTTTTTAAACCTCAGCTTAGCTGCAGCTGCTTTTTGTGATTAAACTGTGGCTTAAAAAATTCAGGAGCCCTCAGTTACAGTGGAGCTTTCCTTAGTTGCCAGTGACCTGAAATAACACAAATGTGGTAGAACCAGCACCGATGTTACAGGATGGTATTCCCTGAGATCACCCAGGATGCAGAGGCAGTGCAGTCCCTCACTCAAGTGACTCATGGCCCTGAGGATTACGGGGGGGGGGCACAAACCCCCATCCTGGGCTCTGTGCTGAGCACATAGCACCCATCTGAGCTAGAAAGTGGAGACTTTTCCAAGACTGACCAGCCTTGACCAAAGCCATTCCCTCTGGAGAAAGAGCTGAGCTGTGCCAGCTGGTGTCTCAGGAGCCTGCACACACAAAACACACACGCTTCAGCAGCAGAAGTCAGTGAAGAAGGATACCCAGCTAGCCCAGCTTCTTTTGGAGCCTGACTTCTTACGCACGTTATAAAGCAAGGTCTCGTCTTTTTGTGTGAAACCCACCATAGCTACCCGTTCACCACAAATAATTTTGGAAGTACAGGTCTATGAACCTAGCTGGCCTGGGTAGGAAATAGCCCACAAATTTTGCTCATACCTATTTGCAGACTGTACTCTGATTTCAAAAGCCCTGCCCATGCACAAGCTCTAAGGAAACAAGGCAACCCAAGAAAGCACCGTTGAAGCAGTGCGCTGGCCTCAGCAAAGCCAGCAGGGCCCTGCCACCGGCAGCGCTGGCAGCTGGGGCTCATCCATGTCTCACCTTCTGCAGAGCTTGCAAGTGAGATGAAGACATGACTTCATGAGACAGCAGGGAGCTGAATCTAAAGTGGTAACAGTTAACACAAGTGACCACAGAAAGACTATGTTTTCCTTCTAGGAAAGAAAAAATCTTCTTTGTGAGGAAAGGATCCTTAAATACCCTATTGTGTTTCGAGGACTCTCTGAAAGATGTAGCTCTTAAGGAGGGTTTTAGGTGCAAAAGGGATAGCAGTCAGCTGGTAAAGAAATGTGTCTTTGCCATGAATGCATTCCAGCAGTATTGCAAAGGAGGAAGTGTAGGTTGTATTCAGCCAGCAAGTCCATCCCTAGAGCAAGCTTTTGTTCTCTTCATATATTATGTGTAAGACCTGTGCAAAGCTTGCACAAGACTATGCATTATGAATAATAAAGGAAGCTTGAACCTTAACTATTTTTTATGACATACAATTTACAGATATACCACTGTGTTTTACTGGACATCAGAAAAGAGAAATCAGCATGAAATTCCAGTTTTGAAACATGTTAGCTGAGATATGCAATATATCAAATAACATTTAAATGTTAATTTTTAACTTTACAAAGAAGTAAAGTATGAAATGACTGCAGTAGCGTATGGTATGTAGTGTCCATCCATACTGGAAAAGAGAGGAAAAATCTTTCAGTCTTGTAGGACAGAAGGACAATTTTCATAGGACAGGTGCTATGGTTATTCCTTTTAACAACAGGAGCAGGAAAGATGAAGCTCTAAAAACACTCTAGGCAGGCTAGCACTGAGGAAAGTTGCAGAGGCTAGTTACCCTGCTCAGAAGCTGAGACACCTGAGCATCAAATGAAAATCACATTTGCAAAAGATAATGACACACTTCAGTGTTTTACCTTTTTGTAAAATTCTATCTTTAAGTGACTAGATTGTTTGACCTTTAATTCCTCCCTACTGATGCAGCTGGAATGTGTCTAATTCCAGAGCACGCCCTTCTTTTGGGGTGGAAAGTCCAAAAACCTATGTACTTGATTCTTTCACAATAACCAGCACTCCTGCACCTATTTTCTGAGATAGTCAGAGGGCTTGGGAGGTGCCTCTGAATTGCTGTACAGACTAATTTGAGAGTTTTTAGCTTGGCAACTGAGAAGAAGCAACCCATTTTGGTAGAAGGGGACGCAGGTGGAAATTGGAAGCAGGTACAGGTAACCTGGGAGGAATACAGAGACACTGTCCAAGCATGCAGACACCTGGTTAGGAAAGCCAAAGCCCAGTTGGAATTGAATCTGGTGAGGGATGTCAAAGACAGCAAGAAAAACTTCTTTAAGTATTTAAGTGGTAAAAGGAAGTAGAGGAAAAACATGGGTCCATTGCTGAATGAGGCAGGGGCTCTGGTGACAAATGACACGGAAAAGGCTGATGTACAAAATGCCTTCTTTACCTTTGTTGTTGTTATTAAGACCAGTCTTTGGATATCTGAGGAGCCAAAGACCAAGGAGGAAGTCTGGAGCAAGGAAGATGTGCCCTTGGTAATAAAGGTTCACATCAGAGAATACTTAAGCAGACCGGACAAACGTAAGTCCATAGGACCTGATGGGATACACCTATGATTGCTGAGCGATCTGGCTGATGTCACCGCAAGGCCACTCTTGATAATCTTTGATTGATCATGGTAACTGGGAGAAGTGCCCAAAGACTAGAGGAAAGTAAAGGACAATATTGTGTTCAAGAAGGGTAAGAAGGAGGACCCAGGGAACTACAAGGTGGTCAACCTCGCCTCAATTCCTGGGAATGGTGGAGCAGCTAATCCTGGAGACCATTTCCAGGCACATTAAGGGCAAGAAAATCTTCAGAAGTAGTCAGCATGGATTCACCAAGGGGAATGGTCAAGCTGACCAACTTGATAAACTTCTATGATGAAATGACTGGCCTAGTAGATGAGGGGAGAGCAGTGGATATTGTCTACTTGGACTTCAGTAAGGTTTTTGACACTGTCTTCCATAAGATCCTCATAGAGAATCTGTTGATATATAGATTGGATGAGCAGACAGTGAGGTGGATTGAATACTGGCTAAACAGCCAGGCCCAGAGAGTGGCGATCAGAGACACAAAGTCTGGGTGGCAGCCAGTAACTAGCAGTATACCCCAGGGGTCAATACTGGGTCCAATCCTCTTCAACATCTTTGTTCATGATCTGGATGATGGAGCAGAGTGTACCCTCAGCAAGTTTGCTGATGATGCCCAAACTGGGAGGAGTAGCTGATATGCCGGAGGGTCGTGCTGCCATCCAGAGGGACCTCAACAGGCTGGAGAAATGAGCTGACAGGAACCTCATGAAGTTCAACAAGGGGAAGTGCAAAGTTCTGCACCTGGGGACCAGGACATGCTAGGGGCTGAAGAGCTGAAAAGAAGCTTGGCAGAAAAGGACCCGGGGTTCCTGTTGGACAACAAGTTGAACATGAGCCAGCAATGTGCCCTTGGGGCAAAGAAGGCTGATGGTATCCTGGGCTGCATTAGAACTGTTGCCAGCAGGTTGAGGGAGGTGAGAGGTGAGCCTCCCTCTCTACACGGCACTTGTGAGGCCATACCTGTACTGCTGGGTCCAGTTCTGGTTTCCCCAGTACAAGAGAGGCATGGACATACTGGAGAGAGTCCAGTGAAGGGCCACAAAGATGATTAAGGGACTGGAGCATCTCTGCTACAAGGAAAGGCTGAGAGCTGGGACTGGTCAGCCTGGAGGAGAGAAGTCTCAGGGTGATCTTATCAATGTGTACAAATATTGTAAGGGAGGGTGCAAAGAGGATGGAGCAAGGTACTTTTCAGTGGTGCCCATTGAAGAGGACAAGAGGCAATGGGCAGAAACTGAAACACAGGAGATTTCATCTGAACATCAGGAAGCACTTTTTTGCTGTGAGGGTGACCGAGCACTGACATGGGTTACCCAGAGAGGTTGTGGAATCTCCATCATTAGAGATATTCAAAAGCTGTCTGGATGTAGCCCTGGGCAACCAGCTCTAGGTGACCCTGGTTGAGCAGGCAGTTGGAGCAGATGACTTTCAGAGGTCCCTTCCAACCTCAACCCTTCTGTGATTCTGTGATTCTGTAGCTCATGCTAGGTAGGAACAATCTCTGCTGTGAAAATGTAGTGGGGAGCACACTTGAACCCTGAAGATATGAAGAAAAAAAATCATGTGATTCTACTCCTGCTCTCTGCATAAGTCCCTATGAAAGTCTTTGAGGTGTTTCTTACAGACCAAAAGCCTTTTGTATTACACAGGGGTGTGACAGAGTTGTAACTTGAGTTAGTTCTCACCAATATGCCTTTTTTAAAGTTCTTTCTGGTCAAATTGAAATAACTTATTGAATTATGTATTTCAAAATGAGATTGTGTACACTGAAGTTGGTAGTAGAGTTACCCAGGAACCTGACCTTAATCTGTTTTCTAATGCAGTGAATACAGTGTATTGCAGATCTATCTTTGATTATTCATGAAACACATTATTATGGGTGAGCTTGATGTTATTATTCAACGTAGAATACTTGCTTTAAGTATTGATTTCTTCTTCTTGTGTTTGCATTGAATGCAAAACTCAAGCTGTTTCTTAAGAACAAAAGTCTTCAAGAAGTCAAAGGATTTGCTGCTTTAAATTTCCACTGACGTCAGCGGAAGTCTCTTGCACCTTCCAGAGTATGGCCCTTAGCAGGTCTTCATTTTCCTTTCTGCTAATCCCTCTAACAAACAAAGGTGTTGAATCCTAGAATATGGATGCAAAAATCCATTGCAGAAGAGGTTTTGAACACCAACTCTTTCACACAAACCGTTAACAGACGTGAGCGATTGAGCAACAATTTTCACCCAGCAGTGGAAGTATCAAAGCTGCAACTGAATTTGTGACCTCTGAACAAGTTTCCACAGTTAAGCCATCACCAAATGATTAGCCAAACATTCCCCCTTTCCTTCCATATCAGGAGCATTAACTTCTAATGGAATAATGATCATAATTGTGGTAGCAGCTGTGACAATTACACAAAATGGAGGCCACATCGCATGATTGCTAATTCCACTGCAGTGCCTGTACTCTCAGCCAAAGGTTTCCCTTCATTTTGGAAGTTCATCATCACCCAATAGCTAGCGAATAATTACAGCCTTACTACTATCTCCTACATGGTGAAATGATTTAAACTGAAATCCCTGTGATCATTCTTTCATTTAAGGCTTTTGACCAAATGTCATCTGAAAGGGCTAGGCAAAAAAACAGGTTACTAACAGTAGCGTTTGGATGAAGTAATATGTCATTGTGTATACAGAGAAGTTCATTCAGGTTGTCAGCTAACTACGTTTTTAATAATGTCCTCAGAGCACTTAGAGTCAAGTTGCTTTTTGAAAACTCCCCTTGCCATTCTACTAAATTAATTTTATATCTTGGAAATGAGTCAGATTTCTACTTATCTGGAAATAATGTGGCAGAGGCCAACATACTTGAATTACTGTATGAGATTTCCACTTATTGACTCTGACCTCTAGAGCCCTTTTCAGTTCCTTTTGGTGCACCTGCCCGATCAGATTATTTTCAGTCACTGGTTTTTTGTCCAAACATCAGCCTGGCTGGATCTGGGCTACCCCTGCAGGTATCTCCATGGGCTTCTGGGAAGGCTCGGGCCGCTTGTTTTTTCACAGCAGCACAGGTTAATGCAAAACATGTGCCTCTGGTTCATATAGTCTGTTGTAAGAGTTTTTTAACCACACTCTTTATCTCTGAGATTTCTGCTGAGAAATACACTTTCCCTCTCTTTCTTCCATTATCAGTGATAATCACACTTTTTGGAAACACAATGCTGGATAAGAAACTCAGATCTCCATGTTATGTGCTGTCGCAGGATAATACAGCCCACATAAAATAGTATCATTGCTGGGGGAAAGAAATGTCTGCAGCCAGAATGCGCCATTTGGAACTGCTATCTAATCAGATGTATTCTCAGCCAAAGAGCACTGGACCTGGAAACTCTGGAAAACCTTGAGGACTGTAGCTCTTTTAAAATTATTAGACATTTAGACATTTACTGCTAGTACTTCAACTAAATCCCTCTGCTCTTGACTGAGCTTCTTCTCTTACCACTACACAGATGCCCATCAATATGTAAAATCTGATGATGGAAAAACCCACACTCTGTTCACACAACCAACCATGCTGAATTGCTTATGTCACAGCTGTGGACTCATCTTTTGGGCAGGGCAAAAACCCCCCAGTGAAATCTCAGCAGGTTGGAGCTCAAAAGCCCAGCTCACGCTGACATGACTCCATGTCCTTCTCATTGCCTGTAAGATGCCTGCAAGTGGTAACCATGCTGCACTGAGAGTAGCCCAAAATCCCAGCTGTACTTGAGGCAGATGCTGCCAGGAATTTTTTTTTTGTACCTAGAAAATAACATCCAAGAGTCAGAAAAGGTGCTGCAGAATTTGAGGAGGCTCATAGTGGCTGCAGTCAACATTATGGGTAGGAGATGTTTCAGCTGATGCCAAGGGATGCGAACCTGGTGTCTGGGCAGGGAATATAGGCTGCAGGGTGGGGAAGACTGGTACCCTCACCTGAAGTCTCATTGCAGTGGTGTACCATGTAGATATACCCGCTGCTGGTCTTGGAGCTGTCCCCAGGATTTGGCCTTTTGGCAGGGTGGATCCCATTGGGAAAACAAAGTAGCCAAGAACAGGGCGGGGGGGGCGGGGGGGGGGATGGTGGTGGTCTTTTTGGCAGCTGGTCCCAAACTTTTCCACCATTGGCCCACTGCCGGTTTTGAGCCATGCAAATGAATTTAGCTTTAGGCTAGTGGTCCCACACAGAAGTCTCTGACTTTATCTATAGCAGATATGTCTATGTTGCTTGACTGAAGTAGCTTCTAGCTGAGCAGCAACCATTTCACAGACCTAAAGAGGGGAACAGGCTGAAATATTTAAAGCTAAATGCACTGACAATTCTGTGAAATGTGGTCTTACAGTTACTGACCAGTCAACATAAAGAGGCTTAAAAATGTTGCTAAATCTAAATAGAAAAGCAAAGCAAGAAGTTCATTGGGCAATTACATTGCATAGGCGAAGCCTGAGTTCTCTTATCACAGTATTGCTTTATATCTCCAATTTAAATCAGAAAAACACAGAATCATAAAATAACTTAGGTTGGAAGGGACTCCTGTTCCTGATTGGGAATTTGGTCCTAATTGCCACTCAGAGCAAGGCTATCTTAAAAGTTAGAGCAGCTTTCTCAGGGCTGCATCCATCTGAATTTCAATACCTCCAAGGATGCGCAGCCTCTCTGGCACCTGTCCCAGGGCCTGACCAATCTTGCAGTGAAACTCTTTTCCCCTTATGTCCAATCATAATTTTTTTGTTGTGTCTTGTGTTTGTTGTCTTCTATCCTTTCAGTGTGCACCTTTAAGAACGGTACGGCTCTGTCTTTTCTAACACTATCCATAAGTTGGTTGAAGGTCGTAGTTAGTTCCCCCCAAAGCCATCTCTTCTCCTGGCTAAACAAACGCATCTCCCTCAGCCTCTCTTTCTACGTAACATGCTCGTGTTTTCCTGTCCCAAACCTTTCTTGGTGGTCCTTCTCTGGAGGCCAGTGTGTCTACATCTCTCCTGTAATAGGGGGTCCAAAGCTGAACACAGTGGTCTGGATGAAGACTCACAAATGCCAGTTAGACATAAATTAATCATTTCCATCAGCTTGCTCCTTTGGCTCTGGTTAATAATATCTTCATCTAAGTTTCAGGAGGAAATCTCACACGGGGGCAGAGCAGGTTCTTGTTTGGCTTCAGCTTCCCGCTTTCTGTGTTTCCTATGTTGTGTGAGTCCAGGTATAGGCACCTAGCTGGGCTCTTGGCACCCTGCGTTCCCAAGGGGAGTGACCATTGCCCTGTCCCAAGCACATTGCTCCCATACTCAGTTTCCCCTTGTATTTGCTGCCTTTGGTCTCCATTCCCCGGTGAACCTTGTTTAAAGTTGTCCTCACTACCTTAGCAAGGCTCTTGGCAAAGAAGATTTGTCAGGTGGATCCTGTCTCTACTCAGGAGCTCTCATCAGAGAGTGGGCACAGACACCAAAGCCCTCCTGTGACACTGTTGTGGTTTAACCCCAGCTGGTAAATAAGCACCACGCAGCCACTCACTCAATCCCTCCCACCCAGTGGGATGGGGGAGAGAAACAGGGTAAAAAAAAGTAAAACTCGTGGGTTGAGATAAAGAGAGTTTAATAGGACAGAAAGGAAGAAAATAGTAATGATAATAATAACAATAATAAAAGGATTGGAATATACAAAACAAGCAATGCACAATGCAATTGCTCAGCACTTGCCGACTGATGCCCAGTTAGTTCCCCCCCAAGTTTATATACTGGGCATGACATCACATGGTATGGAATATCCCTTTGGCCAGTCTGAGTCAGCTGCCCTGGCTGTGTCCTGTGCCAACTTCTTGTGCCCCTCCAGCCTTCTTGCTGGCTGGGCGTGAGAAGCTGAAAAATCCTTGACTTAGTCCAAACACTACTTAGCAACAACTGAAAATATCAGTGTGTCATCAACATTATTCTCACACTAAATCCAAACCACAACACTGTACCAGCTACTAGGAAGAAAATTAACTCTATCCCAGCTGAAACCAGGACAGACACTAAGTGCTCAGCTAGGTACTGACCCACAGTATGTGCCTTCTCCCACCCAAGCTTTTCCCCTTGACTGTTGGGACCAAGGCGAGCAGCAGCTGGGCACCTCTCCTCTCCACCTTAGGCCTCAGAGCCAATAGTCACCATGTCTGCTTCTCTTCACAAGAACTGGGAGCAGACCCAGGACCCCGTGTCTGGACAAAAAAAAGATGGTGGGAAGATGAAGTCCTGCATAAAATTGCCATCGGATTTTTGGGTGCAATACTAATAATTTTCTGTGTTTGCACAGAGGAGAAGGGTGAGGCAGATGTAGAAGTTCAGCTGGTAAAATGCTTGATGGAAAAACATGAAGGATATCTTCTCAATAATCTGCTTGTTACATTTTCATAAGAGCAGAGTAGGTAAAGAAATAATTCAGCTTTGCATTTATTCCTCCATTATTCCAGGCATAAGAGGCATGTGACCTCCTGATGGAAACTTGGATAAATAAGGTGGTCATCTACTGTTTGCATATTACAGCTTCTTCTCTAAAGCTGAGCATGTCCTAAAAGGTAAAAAGTCAGTACTTAAATGTAACTGAAGGCTGTGATGCCCTATCTGGATTTTAGTAGTAGGCATGATTGGCACTCTTCCACATCTAGTCATCAGCTGATGTTCTTGAGAAGGTGAGTCAAGACAACCTGGCAGTAAGATGCTGTGTCAATGCACATGATGCTGATACAGACCAAGCTCCTCCTTAGGTCCACCAGAGCTGGGAGGGCTTGCGCTGGGGGCAAGTGCTTTGGGTGTTCAGCTCAGAGGGCCCTGAAGGGACAACTCACTCTGTGAACTCATAATGCCACCAAGAGACCTGTACGCCTTGGTCCCCAAGGGTACAAGCAAAGGGTGACGGTGGAGGCCTTGAGAGGCCTGAGAGGCATCTTAGCAGAGGGCTGTGTGATGTAAACATAAATCAATCAGACAAGTACAGGTCATGGAAGGGATACAACCTTGAGAGCTGAACAGAACAAATTTTAGGTCACAACAAAGGATGCAAAGAACATATATCAAACGCATGTATGAAAACATCCCTCTGTGGTGTTTTCACAAAGAAAATAACAAGAAGGTACAAAAAAATGTGAACAAAGGCAGAACAGAAAGAAAGGAATGGCTTTGGTATTGTCATCATTGTTAAGGACTCCATCCCTGATCAATGCCACTACTTACCTACAGCAGGTCTCCCTCGCCTTCAGTAGAGTCAATGCTGCTTTTTAAATTGCCGCTCACCATATTTTGTACTATATGTCGGCAGTTTGTATGTGAAGTTATATTTTCACTCTACACTCGGGTTAAGTGAATTAGAATTTTAATTCTAATTTAATTCTAAAATACCCTTCAGATAACAGCAAGATTTACCAAGAGTAACACACAATTTACCATACATCAAACACAACCATCTAAAAATAATCCTTATTAAGTTTACATGTACTTCAAGCAGCTGTAGGGCCTCAGTCCGTAGGAGGGATTTGTCTCTGTGCAAAGAGGAAACTAATGCATTTGTCTCACATCATACCTTCCTAATGGCCATGTCCACAGTCCACTGAAACCAACAGCCTGAGGGTTACTGTGTGTGGTGGTCCCTGGATTGGGCCTCTAGCTACTGAACTCTGAGTAATCTGTTGGAAGAAAGAACATCTGAGCCCCCTGAAAGCTGCTTTAATAAAATCTTTTTCAAATCAAACCATCATATATACCACTTTCTAGTTCGCATTTGACATCTGCACTTCTCATCACCATGACAACGTAGCGATGTGACCCATCATAGAATCTTATAAAAATTTATAGCACAGTATTTTATCAGCTTGTTAATTCTGAACTAAACCTTTCTGAACAAAGAGAACAGCAAGGCTTCTGTTTGCTAAACTGAAGTGCAAATGCACAGGCTTTCCAGGGTTCACAGTAACCAGAAGTCTGCAACACTTTCAGAAAAAATGATAATCAGTTTGAACTACTTTCCTGTTCAGGGAGAGAAATGATGAGATGTTTTTACTTTCTCTTTCTTTCTCTTTCACTGTCTAAAATCATTGCTTTTACTACTTAAGGGTTTTTTTCTTACATCAAAAATATAAAAAAGTACTACATGACAACATGTTGGAAAATATCCATCAGTTTAAAAGACAAACATGCAATTAAATGATTAATGGATTTTAAATATGATTCAACTAAAATTATGCAAGTTTTGAAGACTATGAGAGAGATTATTCTTTTCTCTCCTGAAGCCCTATGTGTTATGCGGTACAATTTAAGAATAATATTCTGTTTACTTATCTGTTGATTTAGGTGATAAAGAGGGCCCATTCCAAACACGGAGACTGACTTCACAGATAGATTTAGCCACCTACTTGTCCCCAGACTGCATAATAGCTTAAAAGCCTTCATCACTGCAACCTTCAAAGTACCTCACATTCCTGGGTTTTGGTGCTCCCTCTAACAAGGTCCTTGGATTCCTGCTTGTGGCATTGAAGCCCCACACAGCCCCCTTCTCAGGGAGGTCACTTCCCTCCTCGCTCCTGCTCTGGGCCCTGCTGGGGTTGGTACAGAGTGCCCATCACCCTGTCACATTTGGCAAACAAAAGCGATGGCACAGCTGGGATCCTGTCCTATTTACTGCCTTAACCACTTACGAGAAGTCTCACCCGAGACAGGAAGACCAGGGTTATTCTCTTTGCTGTTTGCATGGTGTTAGACCCACATCTCCAATGTACTCATAGGTAATGTAGCTGTGAGATACTCTGGGGTAAGGTTCCTCAAGCCTTCATGTTGCATGGGATAAGGAATGATAAGTACGACTCATTAGCTATTCTAGATAGCTCCCTTCTTACTTGCTGTATTTTATTGAACTAGGTATCAGATATTTAATTATCCCTGTGAATTTAATAAGGAATTTAATGGCCTAGAGAGAACCATGACTGAAAATTAGATATTGCAATGTCCTGTTGTCCAGGAATACTTGTAGGTGCCCACCTCCACCGACCTGGGTTCTTACCCAGAGCTGTTCTTTAAAGTATGATACTGCTGCTTTCCAAAAGGCTCATGAGAGCACATGGATCTGGATGTTGGATCAGACATGAAAGCCCCAAGAACTTCAGGAACAGTTTGACCTAAAACATTCCTTCAACATCCTTGAATCATCAGCCCTTGCTAAGCTGCATTATGGAAAACCTCAGCTAGAGGGCAGGGAAAATTCTCAAAATATAGTCTGGCAATTCACAGAATCACAGAAAAATTTAGGTTGGAGGTCATCTAGTCAAATCTCCTGCACAAAGCTTAGCTACTTGCCATGTAATCGCAACACTAGCACTAGGAAGAAGATCCTAAGGCATATCTATCCTACACAGTGAAGCCTGGAAGTCCCCCAGTTGCTGCTGTACTCACATGGACCAGCCATCCAATTCAGCTTTGTTAGCCCAGACCTGAAGCATTGAAGTGATGCTTGGATTCTGTGTCACTCTGGCATCAGTAATGCTGCTTTAAGTCTCCACCTGGGTAGTCTGCATGAATCCTACTTGCCATATTACTCTACTACCTTTGATAACTAAGTCTGCACAGGCCTTAAAAAGAGCTCTGCCTGGACTTACCTGCAAATCACCCTGAAATTGGTTTTAAAGTATTAAACTGGAATATAACAATGAGTAAAAATTGATTTATATTAAAGATCAGTGAGGAAATAGTTGGGCTATCCAGCTGTTGTTCAGTAAAGAGAACACAAAATAATGAGTGGATTTGACAGATGCAAGCCTCCAGCTATTCTGTTGTTCTTCCTACTTTCCTCTCATTTTTGTTTTGTGTTGCATCCTCAAAAAATACTGTAATACATCCTCAGTGCTGAGATTTCAACACATGTGGATTCACATAGCATGGTAGTTAATATGCAGGAATTTGGGGATTTTACCCAAATCATTCCCATTTCTGGCTGCTGAAATGCATGGCCCAAAACTAAGCAGAACAGGGCAGCCCATAACAAGCCCTAGCCACAAAAAGACCAAAATCCTAAATCACATCTTATTTTCAGCCAAATCCCCATGCCTGGTATTTGCCTTGACAGTGCAGAGTGAGCCAATAGGTAACTCTTGACCCGGGGATTTACATGGATTTTAGGTTTCTTAAATCTGGTCCTAAAGTGCTGGACTCAAATCCCACTTTGATTCACAGGAGTCTTTCTGTGGAGGTTAACCCTATGTGCACAGGAGTGGACCACCATCACACAGGGGAATACTGGACAAGAATAGCGGGCATAGCTTTTCTGTGCTTGTCTCAGTTGCTGCTATGCTTTCCTGTGGGTAGAGGGAGGTATGTCTCCTGATTTTGGCTGGGATAGAGTTAATTTTCTTCACAGTAGCTAGTATAGGGCTATGCTTTGGATTTGTGCTGGAAACGGTGTTGATAACTCAGGGATGTTTTCGTTACTGCTGAGCAGCGCTTACAGAGAGCCAAGGGCTTTTCTGCCTCTCACCCCACCCCACCAGCAAGGAGGCTGGGGGAGCACAAGAAGCTGGGAGGGGACACAGCTGGGACAGCTGACCCCAACTGACCAAAGGGATATCCCAGACCATATGACGTCATGCTCAGCATTTAAAGCTGGGGGAAGAAGAAGGAAGGGGAGATGTTCAGAGTGATGGTGTTTTGTCTTCCCAAGTAACTGTTAGGCATGATGGAGCCCTGCTTTCCTGGAGATGGCTGAACACCTGCCTGCCCATGGGAAGTGCTGAATGAATTCCTTGTTTTGTTTTGCTTTGCTTGCACATGTGACTTTTGCTTTACCTATTAAACTGCCTTTATCTCAGCCCACGAGTTTTCTCACTTTTACTCTTCTGATTCTCTCCCCCATCCTGACATGGGGGGAGTGAGTGAGCAGCTGTGTGGTGCTTAGTTGCCAGCTGGGGTTAAACCACGACAGTATGCAAGCGACTAGATTAAAAGTCATGATTCCCTAAAATAGTATTTCTGAAAAAGACAAGGTACCTGGTACAAACAGAGGAGAAAAGTGGGTAGAAATGAGAAATGTCACAGTCTGGCTACCCACAACAAGGATTGCTGCCTGATATTAGGCAGCAGTGAGGACCCTGAATCTGTAGGAGTTGAATGCACTCTACTTTTCTTTCAAAGCCTATGAAGAAGAGAAGGCTCAAGGGAGATGTCATGGCTACCTGCAGTTGCCTGATCAGAGGATCTGAGAAGACATGAGAAATTCCTGTTAGACATTAGTAAAACCTTTTTTGCCATGAGGGTGGCCCAATACTAGAACAGGGCCCAGGGAGGTTGGGGAACCTCCATCCTTGGAGGCCTGATTGGACACAGCCCTGAGAAAGGTGATCTGACTAGACCTGCTCTGAGCAGGAGGTCAGAGTAGATGGGACCTCATGAGATCCCTTCCCACCTAAATTATTATGATTTTCCGAATCTGTGATTCAAGACACACAGAGAACCTGGCAGGGATGAGCCTTCAATCTTTGCTCACTCACTGTTACGATCCCTCTCTGGATATGCTGAACACGCAAGTAATTTTCAGTGTCCACACATACAAGTGGACAATCTGAACAAGGTCATGCTTTATTTCCTTTAAATATGCTCAGTGGAATTAACCAGGAAAATTTGTATTTCTGAACTTCTGTACAGTGGTCCTGCAGAGAACCTCAGGATGTCAATCCAGACTTTTTGAGAAAAAAGAAAAAAAGAAAAAAAAATTCCCTTTGCCAGACCCAGACTTGGAGACTGATACAGACCTCATTAATTGCAGTACCTTGGGTTCATCCTTAATTTCAGTGGCTTTTTGCCTGAGGACTTTCTGGAGTTGATTTCAACACAGATATACTCAAAATGGTGTTGGGAGATCATTACATTATGGGTGAATTCCTGCTTATACTCCGATGTCCATTCCCATTTACATGCAGAGGCATAGGATTTTGCCTCTTTTGCAACTTGAAGGTTGTTGTTAGGAGCCTACAGAAAATGGATTATACTGAACATGATTAAACTGTCAGACTTTTGAGGTCTGCTCATTGTCCATATGGGCATGCCGCAAAAAGCTGATATAAAAGTAGGCATCAATACAGAGAAGGCTGGTAATCATTTCTGCCACAGCCTGTACCATGAAGGAACCTCTGCCCCTGAAAGTGGCTGTGGTGCTTGTGATTCACTGGGGTCTCTCTTCAGGGTTATGAGCCACGGCCAAGCTGATGCAGACATACAAACCTTCATGCTCTCATCTGTTCCCATCTTAAATTAATAAAACCTTAATTATAGGAGCAGGGGAGCAGTAATTGTTTTTGAACAAATTAAAATACTCCATCATGTACTTTGCACTTTTTTCTAAGCAACTGGGTTTTTTCCCTCCTCATTAATGCTTTTTCTCTGAGGATGCTAATGACTCACTCAGTAATGATGCCGTTGCTTTTAGTTAATCAGTGCGTTAGCAGTCACTGCTGGTGTCAAAATGAAACCAACCTCCTCGTCTCCCATAGAGTATAATTCACACAGTGAATGTTAAGCAGTGAAAGCATTTACAACAAAAGGTGTGTCATAAGGTAGCTTTCACCCAGATACCTCTCTATTGCAACCATCATACCAAATTCATCCTGAACTATTAATATTTGTTCTCCATAAATAATAAATTCCTCTGCATTTTCTTCTCATCTGCAGAGGGGAACAGTTACACAATTGGAAAGGAGTGTAACCCTCTATAAAATGGAAAGAAAAAGTTGAATAATTTATCTAAAGATTATATAGGGCATGCAAGGAAATAGGCTACAGTAGAAACTTTTGAGGAATTACGCATTTACATATCGGTGTTGTCAGACTTTGACAGCTGGAACTAGGGATCCTGATCTTGATACTCTCAGTTTTTTACTACAGTTTAGATGATATCCATTTTTACAATAATTTATCTTTTGTAAAGGTAAGAAGAATATTGGTTTCAGATTGCAAGATGCCCAGATAACCCTCCTGTCAATTTTGAAGTTTTCTTCCTCTGGAAGAATGTGATGAGGATAACTGGCAGGTACTGACACCTTGTCTTACTGTCAAGGTAGAGGATGTGAAACTAAATCATGAATCAGTAAAGAGTTGACTGAACTTTTACCATTTGGCTTGCTTGTTATTATTTCTATAGGTAGATTGGCAAGAAATCATTGATAGCAGAGAGCAAAAGGGGACTCACATTCAACACTGAAAGTCCAGAGACACCCATCATCAAGGAGAAAACGAAAATAAGTGGTAGCCATAGCACTGCTCTGCTGTTCCCCAAGGTCTGTGCCACACCCTGCAAGGGAAAGGAGTAGCTGGAGGAGAAGGAAGTGGGATGCTTGGGAGGTTCAGGGAAGGGAAGGAATCATTGCATTTGCAACCCCAGATCTGAGATGTGCCTAAGAGGGAGGACTGCAAGTTGCTGTTCCTCTGGATGGAGGGCATAAACACAACAATTTGAGAAATACACTCATCATCTTTTTCTCTTTGTAAGGCATTCACAAGAATTTCAGAGAAGTGCGTCTCCAGTGTACTCACAAAGCACACCGCGTATAAATGCTGATTGTTGTGGTGCTTTGCTTTCCTTTTCTTGTGTTTTCTGAGTCATTTAAAATCGAACCGTAAAGTAAAAAAGTAAATGTAGGTGAAAAGTAATTCCTGCATCTTATAACAGGCTGGATTGATTTCAGACTCTGTTTACTTTGCCCCCCATAAATTTGCCATTCTGAGTACTGTTCATTACTGGTTGCTTATTTCAGATTTTATTTTTGGTTTTACCTTCTGCTGCTGTGTTTTGGACACTTTGTGCTGGACTTCTCATACGTGTCTTCTCCCATTGAAATCTCCTTCTTTCTACCCCAAGCTGAGGCAGCAAGACAGATTACCCATGAGTAAGGACATTGGGCTGGAGGATACAGAAACTTTTGAGGATGTTTTTTCATTTCAATTACTATCTCCTATCAGAGTCAGTGGAAAGACTCCCATGAACTTCATTGGTTATCAGACTGGGTCTTTACTGAACACCTACCTTGACAATGATGAAGACAGAAGCGCTCTATTTAGCTAACATAAGGGTTAAAGAAATGTACTGGAAATAAATCAAGTTCAACACTGTTTAATGTTTCTCCTGCAAGGAGTGAAAAAAGGTAGTTCAGCCTCTCAGCTTAGGAAGAATATCAGCACATCAACTAGAATTCCTCTGTTTTCATTATTTCTGGTTGGCCTGGAGTAGAAGGTGCAAGGAATTTTCTAGGACAATTAGCTAAAGTTATGATTTTTACTCTGTTTAATTTATAGTCCTTATACAGTATCTGATCAAACATGCAAAGCATCCCTCCTGACAACACCCTTGCAGAACAGAGGTGTATAAGGCAAGATCACAGCTTCAGAGAAAAATCAAACAATGTAAGCTATCTCCTCTGAGTTTTGATCTAGTGCCTTAATGCAAGATGATCCACCTCTTCCAATCCACAAAAGCTTTCACAGTGAAGCTATCGTCTTCCTATCAGACTTGATGACATTTAGGTGCACACCACTCACAAACCATAGTCTTTGTAAGAAATAGTAAGAAATAGTCTTACCACCCAGGTATTGAAGGAGACCTTTAGCATTTGATGCAAGCAGGTTAATGCAATAAAAGGTCCCAACTTCTGTGATATTTTCAACAGAAGACATTAGAGAATTAAAGTTTTTCAGGAAAGAAGGCAATTTACACCTGATCTCACCTATCTCAAGGGTACTGAGTAAACAAATATATATATAGTTATTGTTTGTAGGAAAGAGTAAATCACTTTTTATCACTCAGTTCTGCCTGAACTTCCATAGAAAATCTTTTTCATAACTAGCCTTCGGTCTTACTGAATCTTGAAAAAAACCCACCACTGAGGGGCTTGTTGGCAGACCGGCCTCTTGAACAAGCAGAGCCTTTTCAGTGGTCTTTAAAAATACATATATATGCCTCCTGCAATAAAGCACGTCTTATACATTATTGGGTCACTTTAGAATAGTTTAAAAAAAAGTCTATTTAAAGACTATTTTAAAAAAAAGTCTATTTAAAAGAGCCATTATGAGGATTGTGTGGGATATATTCCTCATCAATTCCTGTTTTCTTTTTTCAGATGCAGTATTTATAGGAGCATTTGAGTCACTAAAGTTTTATTTCCCTAGCATGTTACATGTTTTCACACTCAGAGCTCCAGTGTCATCTGCCTTTGCTGGACCTTATGAACAAATAGTGAAATTTTCCTCGTCTGTACCTGTGTGTATGAAGTGGTTGGGTTTTCCAGCTCAAATGGGAATGACACCATCAGCATTTGGTGCCAACTCTCAAGCAGTGATAAAAGCCTCATAGCTTTTCTTCACCACCAGACTGTGGTGCAGTCAGTCAGTCAGTCAGTCAGTCAATCAATCTCTCTCTCATTTAAGGCAAAAGCTGTGAATATTAGGACAATAACATAAAAGGTTCATTCCCATCTTTGGCTTATGGTGGTATGAGTGCTGATGAATTCAAACTAGAAAACTCACAGCTAATTAACTCACTAGGTAGCTGCTTGTTGACATTATTTTCTCTGTTTGTGATCTAAATTATTCAAGGATAAAAATAAGGCAGTTTCCTACTCACATTTTTTTAAAGCCGAATTGGTACCAGTGCTTTTGTTGACCTACTCCTCCTTGCCAAAAGCCAAAAAAAGGCCCCTACTGAAAAAATGTTGCATCATGGAGAATGTTGCATGGTAAAATGACCTCTCTAGGCAGGTTTAAGAGGGGTTGACCTTGCTCAGATGAGGGAAATGCACAGAAACCATTGTTAAAGAATTAGTTCTGTGCAAACAAACTTGCTAAAATGAACTCTTCAGTATGCTCTTGAGCTGCATAGATAGTGACCTTGGGTTAGTCCAAGGACACTTGCCACATTTGCAGTTGCCCATTAGCCAAAGGCGAGGGCTGTGGGAACATGCTGGTGAGATGCCAGACTCATGGGAAGTGTGGCAAAGTCAAAGCAAAGGGAGGGATCCACAGGGAAGTATTGGGATTCAGAGGAGGCCAAACCCAGGCTTTTTTGAAGGGTTTCAGAAAGGGCACAGAGTGAGAGTGGACCAGGTGTATAAATGCAGGTTTTTAAGTCCTGTGTAGGAACTACCCTGTCTTCCCCCACTCTGGGAAACAAACAGCTTTAATGAAGCCAAAACAAATATCCTCTCAGATGAAAACAACCTAAACAATTTGATGATTCATTCTACTAAAACAAAATATTTTGTGTGTAATTAAACTCCTTTCGATTTTGTTTTCTAATTCTGCTTCCTTTCTATACCAGAACCTGTTGTTTTGGATGAAATATCAAACCATTCTAATCCAACAGCATTAACATGAAGCATTTTGACATGTTCAGACCACGACTGTTTCCATGTCCCTTTTTTTTTTTTTTTTTTTTTTTACTGTTGAGGCATTTTACAGATCTATGTTGCGCGTGGAGAGAGTAGAAGCAGAACTGATCCATTTATACGTGAGTTTTCTGAGGTCCAGCTGAGGCTGTTTCTGAGATGCTAGTATACTATAGCTCTGAGGGCTATATAAATGTGTATATATGATGTACAAATAGATTTAGAGAGGAACTGGACAAGATTCATTACTCATTACTCATTAATGATAACGCAGGACCTGTGAACACAACTTTCATAAAATTCTTAAGCTGCAGATTATGAATGCTGGGAGGATATGCTAAGGAAAGGAGCATGTTTTGTTTTACTGTTTCTTAGAGTCTGGCTCTAAGTATCTGTTTCTATGATGAGCCAGCAGCAGTCCTGGACAAGAGGACACAGAGAAATGCTTAACCCTCACAAGTCCAGTATTAATATATTCAAAAATATAAATAAAACCTAAACATGTGTTTTTATCTATTCATACTGCCATTCTGCACAGCAACACCGTAGAAAATATATTTTAAAAGGATTTTATATTTATATATTAAATTATTGATATGCATTGAATTATTACATATTGCATTTTTAATATGTGATTATTAAATTATTTAAATACAAGTATACGATATTTAAATAGGATTTCAATTCTGCTAAGATTATGATTTTTCTTCCCCCTGATAGAAGCCTACATTAAAAACTCTGACTTTAGTCCATCTGTTGGTAGGGAAAAAAACAACCCTTCCAGAGACGGCTTTTGCTGTTCTGGCATCGTCTTGTGGCCTGCTATATTACCACAAGATCTTCAAAATCCAGAAATTTCTCTTGCCCTCCAAAAGCTTTCCGTATTATGTTGACAGGGAATTGAAGCATTTGCAGAAATGGGAAAGGTTGCAGCGGCGCTGTAGCAGAAAAGGCTCCTGGTAAAGCCATATTGCATTTGTCAGAGCAAAAGGTAAAAGCTCCTTGCTTCATATAGGGGATATTGCAGGGAAGATGCGCTAGGTTAAACTCACACAGTGTAGGCTGAGCGCAGCACTACGGCTACGCTGCTCGGCAGGACCGGGCAACGTGCCGCGTGGCTGTTGAGCGACCCTAAGTGTGGTGGGTCAAGGGCACAAGAACAGACACTGCCTCTGCATTTGCTGCAGCGCACGCTGCCTGTCCCGCACTTCCACGCGTGACCCGGTGTTTCAGTCTGCCTCTCAGGGGCAGGTTAGGTCTGCAGGGAACAGCAGCGGGGGCAGCGAGCACTCAGCTCTTTTTAAGCCTCCCTGGTGCTTGTCTGAGGTTGGGGAAACTGGTAGGCACTACCTGTCCCTCTGCCTGTGCCGCCTGAAGACAGGTTTCTACCTACTAACAGCCCATTGGGCCTAAGAAATTATTTCGGTTATGTGGACCAGACATTGTTTAGATGGGCTGCGGACTAACCTACTGCATCTCCAGCGCACTGCAAGCTCTGCTCTAGTCACCTCGCTCTCCTGACCCCCGGCCACCACAGGGAAAGTATCTGTGCAGCGAGAAAACACTGGAGTGCATCTTACCTTCCTTTCTGTTTCATTTTAAACCACACTTACAAAAAGCCACCTTCTGCTTCTCTTTTTTTTTTTTTTTATTTCCTTGCTATTTTATGTCCTAATCAAGGCACTTGTGAATCCCCCACTGTTCTATCGCAGCATTTTAGGAGTTGGAAAAATTATAATAGTCTTTCCCCAGCTGACAAATAATGGAGGAACAGCACTGATGTTTATTACTAAAATAAAACCAAGAAAAACAGCCAATGAGTATAAAATCTTGCATGTGATACACTTTGTTATCTTTAATGTAGGATTTGCATTTGTGTCACAGTTTGACTACTGTTCAATACATGTGTCTGACTTTCTTCCTTTGTCATTGGGTTGTTTGAACAAACTCCAGGTTTGTGTTTGTTACTTTTGTGGGGTTTTTTTATTCTCTCACTTACTCTAATGCACAAAATTGCAATTATCCATATTACTGAATATCTTGCAACACTTCTGCTTTGCTAAAATCAACTCCATGTGGTTTTGGACCACTGTCACATCAAGGTTCATTATGGCTACAGCACTACTCAATGTGAAGGTGAACACCCAAGCCTGGAAGAGTGATCTTTGGAATATATAAAATGAAAACATGACTAAATTGCCATCTATAATCTGTTGGGCGTTTATATGACAAGGGTACAACACTTTGAAAGAGCCTGCATTCTGAAATGGAGCATGTACCCCGTTTCATTCTTTTAAAATATTCTTAGTGAGGCAAAATCCAGTTCCCCTGGAAGTCAGGAATTTTTATTGAAGTAGCAGCATTATAATTATGATGAAGGTTGTAATACTAGTATAAATACCTGCATTTAGTTCCCCCTCTTCAGGAAGTTGTAAAAGATTCTTCTAAATTGCGATTTATTGATTTGGTTTCAAGGATCTTAGCCAAAAATA
Organism: Aquila chrysaetos chrysaetos; assembly: GCF_900496995.4. Lineage (NCBI taxonomy): Eukaryota > Metazoa > Chordata > Aves > Accipitriformes > Accipitridae > Aquila > Aquila chrysaetos. Next base: position 24,114,716 of record NC_044011.1, on the reverse strand, counting down.
TGAACAGCAGAGGACATTTCACAGCATTCCCAGCAGGATAAGCAAAGCTCTTAGGAGGCACTGTGCAGACATCACAAGGAAAAGTAAATGTCAGAATCTGCAGATTTCTACATCTTTGAAGGTCTGGGGCTTCAGAGCACCTAATGCTGCAGCATAGCTGTGCCTAAAAGCCCTGCTGAGGGGAATTAAAGCTCTATTTTATAAGTTACTGAGAACAGATGCAATAAGAAAAAGAGTTTCTGTCCCAGGGAACTTTAGCCCTTGTATGTTATGAGACACAATAGACAAACACACTAAATATGTAGGGAATTTGGCCAGTGTAAAATGATCACGTTTAGTATGAGCACCAGTTGAAGTTGAAAGATAGTTTAATATCTCACTTGAAAACCGAGGGGAATAGCAAAGCTGAGTGTAATTTTCCTGTGTGACTGCTGGGACTTCTAAAGCATCGGTGCATTATTTGTCTTCCTTCACACACTCCTGAACCTCCACACGGTGTTTGCATGACACAACCCAAACCTTTTTTCCCTTCACTGCCTGCTGATACAAGCAGCTGCTGGTTTGGAAGCAGTAACTTTGGCAAGGCTCTGCTGCACTCAGAGAACGAGCTCTGCTTCTGAATGTTCAGAAAAATAATGGAAATGTCTTTGTTACAAAAGGGAGAGGAGGAAAAAAGGAGGAGGAGAGCTAAAATGATAGGAGAGAAAGTTTCTTTGCACCAGAGTTTCTGACACAAAAAATTCCCATTGATACCTGTTTCTGAACAACGGGTAACAGCGAGATGAGAAGGCAATTTGTAAACACTAGGGAAATCAAGTCCCATCTCTTCATGTGATCAGAAGAGAAGTTTTTCAGGTCACTGTGTTCTTGCATATTTCCATATGGGAAAAACACAAGCTCTAGCTGCCTGAAGGATTTGAAGTTTGCTGTCACTGATATGACTGTCGCTTCTAGTTCTCGGTTATTCCTGCATAAACTCAATATATTAACCTGAAGTGCTGAAGCAATGAGAATAGCTGCAGTGCATGAAGTTAGGCACACTATTGCAAGCTTAGGATCTGGATGTACAAACCCACAGTAATTGGATTTATACACACTTCTGAGTAAAAGCCCACGTTCCCCATGCCTCAGCAGGGTGCTGCTTTCAGCAGCAGGGACCTCGCAGGGATGGAAGAACATCTCAACTTTTGTTTTATCCCACGAAAACCTCCTTGTGACCACAAAAGTCAGGGCTCTATTCCCGCTGTCACCTATTTATCTGGATTGCCTTGTCCTCAGAGTATCAGGCTCCTGAGAGAAAATCTCAGGGCTCTGCCATTGTGGGGGGCAGCGGGCATGGACACCACTGTCCTGCCCTCCTCCTCGCACCCGCACTGACCCAGTGTGAGACCTGTCAGACTGGCAAGGGCCATGACGGTGACGTGGAGGGGTGTTCCAAAATTCAGTGCATCGAGTGCAAGTAGCACTGCAGTGGCCATCCTTGGTTGCCTGGGGACCATGATGGAGTGATCGGTGTTCAGCCCAGGGCCTGATGCCCTGTATGGGGCAGTGGGGCAAGGGAAAGGGAAAGGGAAAGGGAAAAAGGGAAAGGGAAAGGGAAAGGGAAGACCTCCCATCCCACCTTTCACTTGAAGGCGTAACTAAGTGCCTAAGTTTGCCTTCTCTTTTTCCAGGGCTCAGCTGGGAAATACTTGCCCAGAAAAAACACCGGTTTGAGAAATAGGGACAGTGCAACCTAAAGAGTGATCCCTGCTACCTCTTAGGTTCAGGTGGAGAATCCTCCCCTGCATAGCTTCTTCCACATCATGTATTTAAAATGACAAAAAAAGAAGAACTATTATTATTCATAAAAGTGAGTTTTCCTGTTGAAAGAAAACTAGCTGTCCATGTTGCCCAGTTGTGCCTGGTTCGGCGGCAGCAGGAGCAGTCACACCGTCCCCATGCCTGACACCATGCAGGGATTATGGAGCGGTGTTAAGTCACAGCCTGTCTGTGCTCACAGTTCATATCTGCTCACCTGTCTGTCCTATTCACCAGGCTCCTGGTAGTACCACAGGGGTGCTGTTTACAAAAAAACCAGCTTGATATACAGCTGAGCAAATGACAAAAGTCCAAATTTTTCCTCGATGTTGCTTCACCACTTCGTAAACAAGGAGGTGAAAGAAGCTTAAAAACGCCTTGGCACAACACATGGAAGGACAAGCACAGAAACCTCGCTGTGAGGTGGAAGAGCTTAATGGGAGCACCATATATCAGCCACCACATATACTGTGTAGTTACACCACTCTAACACACGAGCCTGGCTGAACGATACAAGCTCGGCTATAAACAAGCTCTTAGCTCTCTTCTGGACTGATACCTTCTGACAGTTTCAAATTGAGGGGCTTGACTAAGTTATTACAAGGATGAATTTAATTGTTTGGCTGTAGGGGGCTTGTCAACAGTCTTCCCATACCTTTGTTAATGGTTTTTTTGTCCTCCTTCTGTCACTTGCCTGAAGGATGAAGAACACCAGAGTAAAAGAGCCATCATGCAGCTCCTCTTGCTGAGGGAGGCTCCTTGTCACGGCCTGAGTCCAGGGAGGGTGGCACATGTCCTGGGGTGATGACTAGGATTGTGGACAGTGATTTCAGCAGTCACCCACTCAGATAAACAAGGGGTGTGCAGAACAGCTTGTAAAAAAAAAAATCTATAGAATAAATATGATCCTGTCCCTTGAATGCTTATGTCTACCTGAAACTTCCTTTTCTACTCTTCTTTCTCTGGGGAAAACAAAATCCACCTCCACCTTAATGATCATTCTGTATTTTGACCTGGGATTCCTGAATTGTGTCAGATTTGGTATGGGGCACATAAGCTATTATTTTGGATCCTACAGACGCTGACCAAACAACCAAAAGTTTTCTGTAACACACAAACCAGGGCAGCAGCTGGTGACAGTGACAATGGTAACAGCACAGGAGCACAACAAGTTTGGGAACCTCTGCAGAAGATGAAGTGGACAGTACCAGGCTCAAGGGAAAGGATGCTGTTAGCAGTTTAGTTCATGATTTTTCCTGTTATTTCCCTATGGCCATCATGTGGCCCTGACTGTTGCTACATATATATGAGTACTTTACAGTCTCTATGGCCCAACCAGGAGGTAGGGGAGCCTTTTGTGCCACATTTTACTGATGGACAATAAAGGCACAGTGAATCTCAGAGCTTTGTCTAAGGTCATTTGGGAAGACTGTGTCAGAGAAGAACGAATCTAGGTTCTTGCAGTCCCTTCTTGTACCTCAGCCGTGAGCCCATCATTCCTTGGTGGTTTCTCAGCATTTTATATTTTAATTTCCCAAATACTCCCACTCTGTAATGTTTCATCCTAATGCTTTTTTAATGCTGTCCTACTTTTCTTTTAGCTTGTCTAATTTCAGAGAGAAAGACAGACAACTGATGCCAAGGAAACCTATAAATCACTTTATTTAATTTTTAACGCTACTGAAAAATCTGTTTGGGATTTATGTCACTGCAAATGAAATATGCCATTTGCAAGCTGCCTTTTATAATTTATTAAGCAAGTTGAAAATGTTCTTTAAAACAAGCTTTGTCAGCTTGTCATCTACTGGAGCAGAAGAAGTACTTTGCTGACGGATCACAGAAATTGGATTTTTATGGTGTCCCATCCATTTCGAAGGGCTTCCTTTTCTCTGACAGAGCTGACACAGGATGCCACTTCAGAAGCATTGCACGTGCTCCAGAGGACTACCTCTGTTTTTAATTCATACCACTATCCATCCTGCATCTTCCTCAAGTTAGCTGAACACCGTATGTTCCAACGTCTTAATATGAAAAAATAGGTATACACAAACACACGCACAAGTCGAATATTTAGGGCTGACATGATGCACATCTGAAAAGTTTTAAATGGAGCATTCGTGTCACGTAACCTGCTTTGGGCCATCGCTCGCTTGCAGCTGGCTGCTGAACAACCCCACTGGGGAAACCTTGTGGCTGGGGTGTGTGTGCCAGTCCCAGAAGGCAGCCAAATCCCAGATTCAAATCCCAGAGAAGTGATGACAAGGTTTCCCTGGGCTTCACCAAGTTTTGGCAGAGGACCTGAAGGAACATGTCTGAGCAACCTCTCCATTTTAAGGCTTTCTTACATGAGCCAGAACATTGGGAAGGTGTGTAGAGCGGGGACTATCCTAAGGGCTGTACTGGTATTTTGGGATACAACACTAGAAAAGCCTCCTGTGTGTAACAGCTTGAATGCACTACATACAGTTTCTAATGTAAATAAGGCCCAGAGGAGGAATGTGTATATAAAAATCTGTTTCACAGCTTCTAGTATTGCAGGTTCTGCTTCCTGGCTGGAAATGTTATCAAGCCAACATCTTCTTGAGTGTTGATTTCATGAACCAAGAGAAAAAGAGAATATGATTATAGCACCCTGTTATTTTCATTTTGGCTAGAGTACTCATTTTGAAGAGAAGAAAGTAGTGGCCCAAACTGCCTCTGAGAGAGGCAAAAGCACCATCAACAAGCTCAATAAAACTCTTTGTGGACTGGGAGGTTGGACTGTTGCCACAGCTGATGTGATAGCCCATCTCTTACAAAGCTACAGAAAATAAAATTACATAGTGACATTCCTTTTCAGGTGGCAAATATCCTAATCATGCCTACATGTTAGGGTGATGGAGCAAAAAAAAATTGCTAAATAATTTTCTATCAAAGCTGCATGGCAAATATGGTTCATTGCATTTTCCAGAATTCTCAAGGGCTTTTTTAGATTTCCTCTGCAATTAATAATGAGAAATTATAGTGACTGTGCTTATTATTTTCTTGATTATTATGATTTCTCTTGTCTTCTAAAGACAAAAAGTCCTGTGTCTCCACCAAATTGTTACTTCTCTTTGTGATATGAATGCTCAGCTCTTGGCTTCTTCACATGCTCACAGGGGTATGGAGCTCACAACTGGGGGGAGGCTGAATCCAGTGGAAGTCATGGGACATGGCCATTGAAGTTCTGAAGAAAGCTGTGATGACAACAATGAGAGCAGGAGCGTGGAAAAGTGACAGAAATGGGATAACAACAGCATGGAGACTGTGGAAAATCAAGAAACTGCGTTGTAGTGGTTCATGATGGGCCCACCCTTCATGGGCTGATCTGAAACATGTCCATTTGCTCACTGGGTGAGAGAGGAGAAAGCTCAGGGGTGCAGGAGACAAACGCGGTGGAGCCTGGGAAGGCAGGCGTGGAAAGGTGCTGTGTGTCCCTGCTTTGCACAGCCCTCCCTGTATGTGCTTGCCCAGTTGTGCCCTGCACCTGGGGTAGAGTTTCTCACAAATACTGAAGCACAGGGTTTTTTCTCTGAAGTGTGGTAGTACCCTGTGGAGAATCATGAAAATTCTCTGGCCTTGATTTGTCTGTCTTTTCCTTCAGAAAATGCTGAGTAAAAGAAAGATGATAGAAAAAAACCCCAGGAAATCTCAAAGGGAATTTGAAATAGTTGCCAGAGTGCAGAGATGACAGATTTATTATCGGTCAAGGGTTATCCATCCTTTTAAAGCAAATGCCTTTGTCTACAGTAAAATGAAGCTGTTGGGGGAAAAAAACCACCACCAACAAAGAGAATTGACCTAAATTATAAATAGCAACATGAGATAGGATGTATTCTATGAAAGCTTTGTCCTTCAGAGATACCCAAGAGGTGCTGCCCAGCATTGTACATCATGGAAACATGTATTTCTTCAAAACTGCTAAAGTGGCATTTTAGTCATGTGAAAGACTGCAAATTAACAGTCTAAGAAAACAGTAAAAAAAGTACTGCGTCAAAAGAGGCTCAAGGACAAGAAAGCAGTAATTGCTGCTGCTGGGTTCGTCCATTTGTTTTTTTCCTGTGGATGGAAAGAAAAACAAATCTCCTCCTTACAGTAACTTCACCTCTACTGCAGGTGTCATAATGAGTATCAAGTTGAAGCCATGAGCTGCAATAATTGGAGCTCCTCTCTCAAAGGGACAGGCAAGCAGCATCTCTGGATTTTGTCAGACCAATCTAGAAACATTTTTGCTCAGAGCGTCCAAGGCTGCGAATGATGAAGTTGCCACTGACTGTGACCTTTCTCCAAGGCTGTTCATTCCTTTTGTGTGAAAAAAGGAGCTTCATGGAAAACATGGAAAACTTAGCCACAGTTTTCTACTGAGGGGGAGAAGGAGTTTTCATAAATATTGCTTTCAGGATTGACATTTGTCATCTTTGTTTTGAACTTAACACAGAAGTTTTTTGGGGAAAATCAGAAGTTAATTTTGTCCGGTGTTCAGAGTGATTAGGCCTCTCAGCAGTGTCTCATCTCAGGCCCCTCTTTTGGCCTATTTTTCCAAACCCCGACCTTTGCAGAGCTCAAACCCAGATATTAAAATGTGTAAAACTGAGTCTAAATATTAAAAGGTGCCTTTTTATTAAGAAAAAGGGGGGAGTTAAAACGAAACAGCTATGGTGGTTGCTCTCTTGCATCTGTAGCATGGGAGCTTTACTCATCCTAATGCTATCTTGAAGAGTGGACAGTCTGGCAGGCAGCTGCCTTAACATAATAAAATAAACTTACTTAAGGCTACTTCTTCAACTAGATACAGCACCTACAGTGCTTCTGACGTGTTAAATTTGAGGGCTACAGGACTCCAGACCATAATGCCAACATCTGGGTGCTGTTCAGACTTCTCTCAGTTGTTCCTTTAATTATAGAGGTGGAAGGCTCGGAAAGCCTTTATTGCACTTGTTGATGTGCACGCTCTCCAAAACTCAGCTTGACCCCGCGACGTGTGAGCCCTCAGCGCCCTTCTCCCTGCACCTACAGCGAGGGCCCTCTGAGGGACAAGCCGAGGAAGGCCAACAGCCCGTCGCAGGAGAGGTGAAATCCTCCCCGTCTTGTCCGCAGGAGGGCCAGGATACTCCCAAGGCACCACAGGTCTTAATCTGAGATCACAGGTAGGAAAGAGACTGTAAGGGCCCTGTTTCAGCTGCTCTAAGCATTTGCACTCAACGTCTCTGAAAAAGGCGTTTCTCTGGAAGAATGTGATTCTCCAGCCAAGCTTTCGTGAGGAAAGTGGGCACAAAGCCACCCAAGAAGAGGAGGTGACACAGCTGCTGTGTGACCTGCACTTCCAAAGCGTGGGCGCATCCAGGCCTAGAGAGCGGTTACCAGCGTGGGCTCGGTCCTTTGCAATTCAACCAGCAACAACAGCCTGTGCTGTGGCTTCGTTAGGTGAGAACTGCACCCCAAATCTTTCTTTCCAACTTCACAGAACTTCCCCCATCACTGATCTATTTCTAAAGCTACTAAGCAGCCCAAATGTACCCGTTCAACACTTAGGACTTCATTTCATGCCGACGGCCCTCCGCTAGCACATTCACCACCAGTTGCACCTGCAGCACGGAGGCTGGGAGATGCTCACGATGCTGAATTGCCCCCGGGCTCCAGTGCCCGCCCAGCCTCTCCTACACCGTCTCCTAGTCAGGATCTGCTCCTGTAGGGGAAAAGTCATTTTTATTTTCATAGGGCAGTTCTGCAATCAGGGAGGAGGGGAGCCGGTGGGCACAAGAATGAATAGAATAGGTGGGAAGGGAGAAGTGGAAGCCAGTACTACTGCTGAATTCTTTTTATCATGTATTTTAACATGGCTTTTGGTCCCAGAGCAATGCTAATTCTGCAGTGCTAGAGGGGATACATTCTCTGTCTTTCCCCTTTTTATCCACAGTCAGAGCACTGCTGTTGATTTAAAAGAGGCTACATGCCAGCTGAAGGCAGATGACAATCTGTCTCTACTGCCGTGCGTGGAGTCAATCTACACTCCTTTAATCATTTCATCTACCCTTTTAAAGAAAGCAAGTAAAAAAAGAGGGAATTTACTCCTGTAAGGGCCCTTAAAGGCTGGTTCATCTGGGGCTTGATAATACAAAAAAACAACAGAAAAGATACTGATGTTATAAGCTACAGCCAGGTCTCTTTTCTGCTAAATTATGTCTTAGCAGAAACAGCATCAAGGAAGGAAGGAAGGAGCCTATGGAGCTTTTCTTAGAGAATGCAACCTCACAACCCTTCTGAGAAGATCAACAGTTTCCGTTCCCATCTCCTTATCTCATCCTCACCTCTTAAGGCCCTTCTCTATTTGCCAAACACCTCCATAAAGTCATTCAAAGATATCACACATGCATCCTGCTTTTGCAGCACTTGCAGGAAAATTGATATGCTAATAAGAAAATGCAACAAGTTTGGTTCTGGTTTTTTTTTTTCTCAACTATGCAGTTTTTCTCTTTCTGCACACCTTCATTTATAGGTTGTAAGTTCTTTAGTGCAAGGACTGGCTCATTCAGGACCTTGTTTTGTGCTCTTCACTTTGACAGTATTTAATCAATGGCATGTCTGAGTTACAGCTGCAGTGGGAATCAACACTGAGTTTCTCAACTCCACTGCAATCATACCGATAATGCTATGTTGTCATTTCACACTGAACATGCTAATTGTATTTTATACAACTTTCAGTAGAACTTCACTAATTTTAAATGTACCTGCCGTTGCCTTCAAGAGCAGCATTAGGAAAATGTGCTTCATCCAAAAAAAAAAAAAAAAAGAAAAAAGGAAGTGTCATGACAGATACATTCTTCACATCAGTGTGGAACAGGCCCCTGCAAGTCTTGTATCTCAGTACAAGTATTATACAGAAGGACTGTCAGACTGTTCTCTGTCTGCTCATTTTTCACTGTTTGTAGCCATCAGTCATCTATTTGTAATGATGTGAATCAGGGAACTCACCAACACTTGTATGTCCTCTCCTTGCTTGTTTTGCTGTATTTAACATGTCCGAGAGATTGCTAGGTATTATACCCTATCAGCAATAGACTGGATGGTATTCATACAATCCAGCATCCAGCGCCTAGCTTGGCCAGCCAGTCTCCCTTGACTCAAAGAGCAGTAATGGAAAGTGGCAGGCTCCTTCCCAGAGGCCAGTTCAGAGCAAGAACCAAACTGCAGAGGCTTGCAACCATCTCTCCACCGGCTCCAGAGGGACCCCAACATTACTCACCTTCCTGATTGCCTTTTTAAAAGAATACCAATCAACTAACCAATTCATTCTCATTCATCTGCCTTGCACCTTATGTCTGGTGCTGGAGAGGATGAATGGATGCTCTTATGGGTAATTCAAGAGCAAGGTCATCTGCAGCCTTGTTTTATGACATATTTTCCAGGGAATGCAATGCAAGCCTTAGCCTATCTCCTCCCAGCACCACAGACAGAACAATATTCCCTCCCCGCCCCCCCCCCCCCCCATTACAGAGACCTGCATTAAAGAGGTGGAGGTGTCCAAAATCCATACTGGTAGGGACTATAAAAATATAAAGCACACGAATCTTGGTTGTTACATGTGATGAAGAAATTGCATCTGAGAGGCAGTAACTGAGAATGGCTCTTGCTGATGTGCAGGCTGATTTGGCTCGGCTCAGCCTACAGTGAAAAAGGATCACTTTGTAGTTGTGGGCTTACAGCACCACAGCTGTGTTTAAAATCCCCAGGTAGGGCTTACAGATGCAACTCATAAAAAGCAGCAGCTTTACTACAGTGAAATGATTTTTTTTTTCTTTTCAAATTTCTTTCTTGAATCCTAATGTCACCCAACTGCAATTTGCTATCACATCAACATTTTCTGCTTTCACTTTCCAAACATAAATCTCATCTCCCTCAAGTCTTCAACACAATAAACAATTCTGACCCAAACAAAGCTTTACATTAGTCTATGTAGCTCTTCTCATGAGCAAAAATCATTAATGGAGTCCCGCCTTAAATCTGGAATGTCAAACTTCCAATTTATTTATAGAATAAAGATATGAAAGGATCAGAGCCCTGCACAATGTGGATGAAGTTATATACCTAGGAACTATGTGCCTGCATGGCCTCCCTCAGTCTCTCCTTCTTCATGCAGCTCAGCCTTTTGCTTCAAAGGCATCTGTGTTGCTTTAAAAATTTCCCATGCAGCACTGATGTGGGGGCAATCAGGTGTGCGGGCATTTCAGATTTTTAATTAAAAGTTAAACTATAAAGCAGCCTGGGCCCACTCAGTGCTGAAACAGGGTTAGGGCAGAACTACAGATCCTCTGTCTTTGATGGCTGACAGGAACCCACGCGTTCCTCGCACCAGGACACAGACAGGATTCCCCCACTTTTCTGGAGAAAAATATTAGAAGGTGCCCGCTTACCTTTAAAACAACTCACTCCTATTAAATCTGACATCAGATGCACACAACCAAGTCATGGAGCTGTCTCTGTGTGAAACACTAATAAGGTGAAGGACCGGACGTGAACAGCACTACAATTCACAAGAGCTTATACAGAAGAGACATACAGGGGAGGGCAGGAAAAAGGAAAAAAAACCACAAACCAAAACCACCACCACCACCAAAAAAAAGACCATTCTTTCAATTCAAATGGTTAGAAGGAAGGATGCAGAAACACAGTGGTGTCTCTCTGACCGCTGCTAATAGCAGGTATGTAAGTGAAGAAACAGAGGGGTTGGATGGGAACCCCTCCATCCGGGGTTTCTGGATCCTAAACCAAAAAAAGAAGTTTGTGCCTTACTACGCTTGTATCTGCTGAACATTCTCCACCTTTTGGACTTGCAGAGGGTACTGCAAGTTAAATATTGCGTGATCGTTTCATTCAAATATTCATTCACTATTGTAAGATTACTTTCAGCAGTAGACATGGTGGGGGTAAGCCCATCTTGTGGAGAGTCACAGGAATAAGCGAATTCAACAGTCAAAGGAGCCATTTACAACTACATTATCCTTGTTTGGTGCACCTTCAGAAAAGGCTGCATGATTTCAGGTATAGTCTGCCAAGCCAAAAGTATTCATTTATGTCCTAAAAAGTCTTAGTGCTAAAAATCAAAGTCAGATACACTGTTCTTATCTATTGCTTATTTTTTGAGGTGATTAAGCACAAAAATCTCTCATCAACTCTGGCAACTGTTGCATGCATCAAGTGACTGGCTTTAAAAAAACAAAAACAAAAACTGTGACAATTTTGAAAGATTAAAAATCTTTGTATTTGTTTGGAAGATTTTGCAAATCCCATAGCTCTGGGGAGTCCTCCAGCAAACTTGTTTATGAGGAAGAGAAATAACAAAGCATATTTTAAACATCAAGGACAACAGTGTAATATGGCTTCTAAGCTGTTAAATCTTGGATCAAAATGTTGGTATATCCAAGGAAGATCTGACTGTTCAGGATGTTGCATTATACACACTATCAGCTGAAGAGCAGATAAAATTTTTTGAAGAAATCTCCCTCTGGTGGTTAAAGAGGGAATTCAATTTTTTCTAGCCATCTGTTGACTCAGCCAGCCATATTATAATAGACTGTTCAAATCTTACTAAATAAATACAAAGTCAGATGAGGTGGTGGAAGCCTCGAACTATTGTGTCCGTTCCATACTGGCTACCTGTAGTTTGGAATACAAAAATCCCAAAAGCCAAAGCCAAAACCAAAACTTCAGACTTAAGTTTCCCTTCACTACTCACAACTGCTGTAAGTTCCAGCAGAGGGCCAAATGCAGTTTTTTGAATTTTATAAACCAGCCATATGACAGTCATAACCAATTACAAATGTATGTCTGAAATTACAGTGGAATTTTGTCTTGCTGTGCTAGTACTTTAGAAAGTGAATTTGGTTAGCTGGGTTTTAACGGGTAAGTTATTTAACTCGAAGAAAGCATTGGTAAGAATTAATTTTTAGACCTGTACTGCTGAAGATGCCAAGTGTAGGTTTTAGCAGAAGAGACACCTTATTCCAACTAGTGAGGGTTTAGCGCCTTCAGAAACCTGGTGAGTTTTGCAGAGAACGAGTGTGCATGCTCAGAGGAAGAGGAGTCTTCCCTTTGCATTTCATAATATGTGAACCGTGTAAATCACTAATTCTACTAGGTAACCAAGGGCTCAGGGTCCTGATTCGTAGCACTGTTAGTGGGATATACAGTCTTTAAGCTCTAAGTCAAAAGTTCAAATGTAGTCCAGTACTGATGAAACACAAGTTTTTCAATGATTTGCTAGTACCAGCCCAGCTGCGGCAATCACCGCCACATAGCACCAGGCCAGCGCATTGCAGTCAGCCTCTTAACATAACTGCACGTGTTGTAAAGACACAAAGCTGAATGAGGGAGCTGTTTCTGTACACCACTGTTGCCTGCCATAACACTAAAGAATTTAATTTTCCAGACCTACAAGAGAAAGGAAAAAAACAACGCAAAATTGAAAACACACAAAGCTTTAAAGAATTCCAACAGCTCTCATGATTTGCTTCTGAAGAGCTATCCAACTTCCTTGATACTATCTGTGAAATCCCAGTGACTGAAAACAGGTGCTACTTTAAATATTAAAAGGGACACTCTGGGTTCCACATCAAGGATCAAAACTATTTAAACATGAAATAAGACAATTCAGAAAGTTGCCTGTGGTGTTAGCATTAGCTCAGTTAGAACATGCATGCAGAATAGCTGTTTCATGGGCTCCAAAAACCGTTTAGGAAGAGAAGTCTTAACACAGTTTTGCTGCTGACTGAAGTCTGCAGACCAGAATTTTGCTTTGCAGGTCTGCCCCAGAAAGCCTATGGAAAGGTCTGTAAAGGTCCACTGGATTTTTGGAGACCAACTATATTCATCTTGTTATCAAAATCGAGCCCAATGGTATTGGAGTCACCTGACTCTAGAATGGAATACAAGACCTTTTAAACCAAACATAACAGCATATGATAGGCAAACATGTTTTTCTATCAGACTACAAATTCACTGAAGAGCAGTCACAGTTCTCTGTTACTCAAATTACACTTGGCAGAATTTAGGATCCAAGTACAAATGACAGCAGTTTCCAGCAATCTAGGTTTGCTGTCCTTCAGAAACAAACAGACAAAAAAACTTCCACCCATTCAATCAACAACTCCTTTTCATAGCTGTTAAATTTTTACAGAGAGATATAAATCAGACCTGACCTTACTAATCTGGACTCCGTTTGTAAGAAGTTAAAATTGGCATTATTGTAAAGCTGATAGAGAACTTGGGACATGTAAGTATATTTGCTATGGTCAATTTTTATTTTTAAGGTAATGGGTATGGAAAATAAACAAGCTTAACAATACTAATACAGTCTTTTAAAGTGGTTTTTTTTTTTTAATTAAAAACATTTGTCAAACAAGATGAGTATTTACAAAACACTGAGCCTTTCAATTCTGTTATCAAAGCCTGCTGAACACAGTACACATAAACCAAGGTAAAATATTATACAAATCTAAAATATAATAAGATATCAATAAAATTCACGTGACTTACTTAATAAAAACTACACCATTTCCCAAATCAGAAAGATAAAATATGAACCAGCACAGCTTGAACTGAATATGCAGACTTCCAATAGATTCATTAGAGACAGCCTCTGGGTAGTAATCTAACAGTCTGGTAATTGATGCTAGATCAAACCCACTGCTCATGTGTTGAATGTAAACTGTACATACAAAATTTACAAATATTTTCAAAGGCTCATTCTTAGTCTTTGGAAAGATGTTATAATTAACTCAATACAATTGATGCAATCTCTCTGTCTAGGAGCATTTCTGTGTAAGGGCTTAACTTGTCTGCCCAAAAGACAAAAAGAATTTAAATTCTTCTGTTGGACAAAAAGAATAGAAGTTTTTAATAACACGGAACCTAAATTTAAAAAGGCCATTTTCTACTATGCTACATAAATTGAGTGTCCTTTCATATCACAGACAGACAGAAAGGAAAAATCCAGGTGACTCAAATGAGTATAGGGAGCAGGATATTGTAAACTCTTCAGAAATCCATGTATTTGCTTGTAAAGAATCTTTACTCAGTGCTTTCAGAGAAAGGCAACATATACCTCATCTAGTGTCTGATATAAACAGGTAAGAAGACTGTGGCATAGAGTTAGACAGCTTCATTATGCAAAAGAAAACGAAGCAGAAATCTGTACATGGTTCTCTTTCATACAGCATACCAGATTTCAGATCAGATGATGTTACACCTTGATCAGTAACAGAAGGAAGCCTTCACATCAAGGCCAACCGAACACTTCATTTCACTGTGTTACTGGCAAAGCAACATTAACAGGCACTTGGCTAGGCTGTTGTGCTGGTGACCCATTATTGAGAGGTTGTTGTGGAACAGCAGCTGGTTCCATTTTGCTGATGTGTGTTATGAAGCGTAACCGCAGTTTCAAAGCTGGTCTTAGATTACAAATTATTTTCTCAACCTGTTACAAAAAAAAAAAAAAGACGACACAAATGCATGGGTAAAACAGGAGTATTTTGACATATGTCACTACTGTACACAAACATCACATTAGCACAACAAATAAAGGAAAAAGATATAGTAAATAGTGGTATTTATGTTAATATTTTATTTACCATGTTAACTTTTGGACCTCTTCTGATAACTAACCTTGAAAAAAACCCTCCCTGGTGTAACAGTTGTACATGAAAGCTTTGCAAAACAATTCATACAACTGACAGTTTTAAAAGTGCATACTGTTATAAACTAAACTTAAGTCGGGTGAACGATTTTTCACTGAACATGGATGCATTCTTGCTTTCATCACATGTCAAGTTATATCAATGAATCAGAAATTAGGTAAAAACTTAAAAGGTATAGATTGAAATGAGGAAAAGCTATGAAACATCCAACAGCTTTATTTTTTAGTGATTGCTTTAATAATAGTACTTAAAGCACCCTCAAACTATATCTTAAATTTTAGACTACAGAAATTAATCATGAAATCTGAGATACCTAGTCTTCTGCATCTAAAACTTTTAAATGTGTAGAAATGCACCAACTTCCTAGTTTGCACACAGACACTAGACAACTGTTAGGCATTTTGTTGTACTGCTACCTATGAAAATAACTAATAAAAAGATTAAATTGCTATATGGGAGGAAAGATAACTGAAGTATCAATATCTACTGTTTACTTACTTGGTCTTTCACACTGTCACCTGTAAACATATACTTCATATGATACAAGAAGTCACATATAGGATCCATGTAGTTCAGATGTGAGCTGTACCGATCTGCATTCAGGAGCATTTCATAAAATGCCACTCCAATCTGTTTCCACAGACACAAAAAGCACCCCAAATGAACACAGGTTTTAAAATGCTTTAGAGTAGAAATACAGTTAAACAGTGTAATAAATATATGTACTACTTTTTAAGTATCTGTGATTCCTAACTATTTACTTTCTTACAAGGGCAAATGGGCAGGTCTAGCTCATCCCATTATGCTTAACTAAATTATCCCATTTTCCCAAGTTAACTTCCAGCGAGCCCAATGATGGTGTTTTGGTACATGCTACATAATCAGTGCTTAAACATCATTGACTGCAATATGGTTTGAGTAAGTGCCTACAAAATTTGCAAAAGTAGACCTTAGTAAATAACTAGGAAAAGTTTAGCACAAGATTTGAGTCTTCTGGAGAGAAGATATTACAGTTTATTGCATTCAGCTTGTATATAGACTCCAGCAAGGTCTTTAGCAAATGCATACAGTGCATTTTAATGGTTCAAGCATTCTCTACAAAGAGTTTACAACTACAGTGTTTCAATATACTTATTAAGGAAGTGCTGTGTGCAGACATATGTGTGCCTAGGACCATTTAAAGATGGCAATGTGAAACCTGAACTTTGTGCTTGGTCATTTAAGTCTTATGATAGTTGCTGCATACTCTGAGGGTAGCAACTCCTCACGATTTCCTCACACTGAAATCAACTCTTTGCAAAGAAAAAGGAGTGGTATGGGAATGTTAAAAGCATGGGAAGATGACAGCTTTTTAACTTTTCTTATATTTTTGGTTCAATACAGAGAATGCAGGCACAGAGAAAATTTTCTTCCTGACAGAAGAAGGAAGAAACCAGTCAAAGCAATACTTACTAGCAATTTATAGCATTATACCAAAATCTATAAAATGATACTGCTCCATGCCTAAACAGTACTTTCTGTTGCTCTTCAGTACTTTTACTTAAGCACTGCTTTATGGAGTTACTTCTATTGTAGCTTTAAGACCGAAAAAAAAAAAAAAAGAAAAAAAAAAAGCATTCCTAAAGAATTATATATGTAGGTTTTGTTCCATAATTCCAAAGTATACTTAAAAAGAACCAGAACAGGCCGTAACTCAGGGGTAAAACTGAAGGAAATATGTAAACAAATATACAGAAACACTGCCATATGATTATTTAACTACCTGATACAGTTTCTTACAGTATCCTGTGTTCATGATATATCCAAAAACATGGGAACAAAAGTTACAAAACTCTTCTCCCACTGTGTATGCATCCCTACAGTTTTTGACTTCTTCACAGGACAATGTATGCAAACTAAGTATTTTAGAAAGAACTGGGGGCGGGGGGTTAGGGTGGGGAGAGTTGCAGCTCAGGAACTAATGGGGACCTAAGAAGGTTAAGAGTGAAGTCCCCAGCACAGACATTGGTAACTGGGGATGAAAAAGTAATGAGTAGTGGTAGCGGACCTGTATGTTATGTTGGTCAGACTCTACAGGGAGACAAGATGCAGACTTGACATAGAGACTTAGTGTATATATACTGACAGCACAGATATTTAAAGACTTTGGATTCCCAAATTAAGCTCTTATTTCTAAAAGGGTCTCTGCTACCTGCCGTTTTTCAGCTCATTTGCCTACTGGTCAGCTCCATCTCTTTCCCCCTCCCCTACCCTTATCCACATTGAGATGAAGGTAAGAAACAGGTTGTGCTCCTCCATCCTCACAATTCAGCTCTTGCACGCTTCCTTCCCCTGCATAGAAGCTTTTAAAACAGGCAGCAAATCTGATGCATATTTTGCATGCAGCTTGAAAGCCAAAGAAAGCATGTATTGCTTGTTATTTTGGAGGTTGTATTTCTTTCTTTGGTTTTGGGTTTTGTTTGTTTGTTTGTTTGTTTAAAAAAAATAAAAAGAGCTAAGTGTTTTATCCTGAACCAAGCTGACAGTTAACTGGGTAGCTGAATACCAACTCAGCAATTCAGATCTTTGAAAATACTATTTAATTTGTATAGAATTTAATTCTGAATGTTTCCCAAAGATCTCTATCAGATTCTGCTTTGTAATATAATAGCAAAGCTACAATAATATATACTGTATAAATTAGACCAAGAGCTACACTTTACCTCTATCATGCATCGTGTCCTCTCTTGCTGGAACCGTTGTAGAAAAGGACCAACAAGATGGTAAACGTAGAGTAACTGGAACTCTGTTTTCACTATGGGTATCAATACTTCTGTGAGGAACCTGTAGTATTTCAAGACACTACTTCAACCGGATTTTTTTTTTCCTTCTTTCCCCTACCCCAAATTCTAGCCAAAACATCACATTCTCTCTCACAGATTGGGGCCTTCATTTCAGAAAATACAGTAGCTCTGCAAATATTAGTTATTTCAAATATTAGTTATTCCAGTGAAGTGCTAGAACACTTCCAGCTATTATTACTGGACTAGAACAGGCAACGATTCTAAGCTCAGCAGAAAGCTACACTGTCCTCTGACGTTTTAACACTAGCCTTAAATCAAGGTTCAGGTTTAACTGAGAGGAATACATCATACCACCTTCATTTTTGTTCAATATTTTAAGACTTAGTAAGTGAAGTCTGTTAATTCTCTCATTAACATGGCACTCAGGAAAGTCTAATCAATTTTGTAATGCAGTGGTATTTTTTACTTGCTTTAATGATTAAGTGGACCACTACCACATCCTTCAGTTAGCAAAGCATCTCAACATGCAGTAGAGGGTACTTGCTAGAATTAAGTATACATTTACTGATTACAGTTGATGCTTTAGGAATATGCTACAGTCAATGGTTGAACAAAAATGTAAATGAATAAAAGCATGAAAGCTAACCAAGATAAAAAAAGTCTCATTAAAGGCAGCCACAATCTAGACAAAAGACCTGAAGCTTACAGATAACAAGCGTCATGTCACCGGAAGAGGGAGCTGGAAAAAAAGTTGTGATCTATCTGGCGAGTTTTGGAGCTCCCCTGGATGTATTTGCTGGTGTAAGTGCTACAGGTACAGCTTTGTTATTTAAAATATGCATGGAATTTAAAAGACAAATTAAATCATCAAATATCTTTACACCTACTTAGGAATGAGAGAAAGCTGTCCAATGCTAGAATGATGCCAGACAGCATGTGCCAAAGCCAAAGTGTAGCTACAACTCATCTCGGAATAAGACTGGTGACATGCTGTGAAATCAAACAGCTGGAATGGGTAACCAACCCACTCTGTCTCTGATGTCAAGCTGGGACTGTTGATAACGCTTACAATGCGATCATGGAGAACAATCCAGTATGGCTCCTAGAAAAGACAAAAAAGTCAGGATTGCTTCTGAAAAGAACACCATGTAAGACAATGCTTCCTCAACTCTTTCTACTATTATTGCATTTCTAAAAAGGTTTTGACTACATAGTAGTTTACAACCCTGTCTGACAAACATGACAGTTAAGCAGCACAATACAGAAAGCGTCCATGTTAGTGGATATGGCATGCTCGAGGGTGTGGCGTTGTCAAGACGTATTTCATGAATTTAATTATTTAGTCAGCTAATACAAAGGTCTCCAGAGAAGCAGAGCAGAAGCAAAAAGCCTTAATGGAAGGAGACTGAGAGTTTTCTGAGTTTTCTGGCACAAACAGACCAAAAATCCAAGAAGGAAACAGGAAACAAAAACCAGTAGAAAAGTCAAAGAATATAGATGAAGATGCAAGGAGAGGGAACAGGAAGCATAAGAAGCTTTATAAAAATAATAAGGATTAAATCCATGTTGGCTTTCTTCCAAGAAAAGGAACCATTTTGTGGGGAAAAGAAGTGAAAGGAAAGGCTATCTGTTGCACATACAAGAAACAGGTAAGCAAGATCAAAATTATTCAGGCAGTCCTGGTCAGGTTACAAGAGTCATATTCAGAAGATCAAGTTTCTACCGATACACAAACTCTAATACTGCATACATTTGCTTTTGCAGTTGTAGGCATATGTCACTTATATGGTTTAAGAGATACAGGATATGCAAGTGCAAGCTTTAATAGAAAATTAGATTTGCATCAGAATCCTTACAGACCTTCTTATTTCATAGTTCCAGTTCTCAATTATTACTACACATGTGACATTTAACTATGTTTTTATATAGGAGTGATTTACTTCTTTTCACCCTAGCCTCAAAACATAAAAGAAAGACAGAAAACCTGGTCATTTTTTCCATGCTGGAGGAGCAGATGTTTCTCAAACATACAAGTAGCCTTCTGAATAGCTCTCTGTGGAATCTACAGATGTTGGCTATCACACTGCAAACTGCAGAAGCTTTCACAACATACTCTAGAAAGATGATAAACCTTACATGGAAGAAGAGATTTTTTTTATTTAAAAATACAAGATATTGACTCACTGGTAAGGCTGTGATAATTAGTCCAATCGCATTCATCCAAGCTGTGATATTCTCTCTTGGCACCAGGGGCTGACTAGAAACAGAGAAAAAGAAAACTGAAGCTCTGAAATTCACAATTGCAATTTGAGCTTCTGGTGCACCTAAAGACAAGGTATACTTAGGCAAAGAATACTTCTCAAGTTGAGAGAACTACACACATACAGGTATTTAGAAGAGCCAACAGACAGTATGAATGCCATTGTGATGCTGCTTGCAAAACTTCCTTCAGGCATGATTTTGTGTTAGTAGCTTCAAAGGCTGTTATCACACTGTTCTTCCTAACAAATAGGTTTTATTGACTCTTCCATGTGCCCCAAACAGAGCTAACAACAATACATTACTAAGCTGAATGAGGCTGAAAACAAATCATTTCAGTTTGTCATTGCTCCAAGATGACATGTGAATCGCTGCAAGAATACTAGGTCCTTTCTTTCACTTCTGTTCTTTTCACAGTGGCTGAGCAAGAAACAGCTATGGGTCAAACTTAATGCATCATGACAAAAGGCTAGACTTGGCATACCACTTGTTTCAAAGTACCTCTGATTTTACATTAGCATCAGGAGGATTCAGTCCTGACAATGCTTCCTGCCCCTTTCTTTGTGTTCAAAGATCCTGTGATATTAACTGATAAAATGTCCTCCTCCCAGCACAGCTAAAAGAACTCCAGACTTTTTCCAGCCTCTCTGCCACTGAACCCACTGGATAAGTTCTTTGCCTGTGTGGGGTCATCCTTCTGCCTTTTAAGGGGATCATGCTGAATCAACTGTTCCTGAAGCACACACAATCCACTACAGCACAGAAATATAACACACATAACACTGCGTGATCCCTATAGCCTTGTTTGTCCTCCAAAAATACTTTATCTATAAAACTTCAAGTATTTATAATTAATTAAAAAATTATAAAAACCTAAGAAAATGAGTACCACAGACTACCTTAGCAATCTCTAATTATTGTAGAAAACAGTTTCAGAGAGCTAACGTACCTCTTCAGCACAACATTCAGTAGCGCATTGCCCACATCCTTCCCCGGAACAGCCAGAGCCATGAGCTCAACACAGGTAACATGGAGGGCATGGGCAGCTGGGTTAGGGAACTCGTTGAATCTCCAGTCACAATTTGGAAATGGACCGGGTGATTTGCCTGCCATAGGTGACAGTGATTAAGGAAAAAAAAGCTGCCCCAACACAGACTAGTGTAAGCAGCACACTGCTTAAAAATATATATACACACCACACATACTAATTTGAATTGAATTGAAAGATAAGTTACTGAGAACAAATAAAACAATGGCATTTCACAAAAATAAGACATATGGACAAAAGTATGAATATAAGGCCATGACGCTCAATCACTGAAGGACTGCATGAATACATAGCTATAAACACACTACACACACAAGGTCACACAGAGGATAAATTTCCCCGATTAAGAGGTAGAACAAACCAACACCAACCATCTCATTTACCATCTGCTTCCAAGACAAGAAAATGAAAATAACAAGAATTTTCTACTCTGCATAATCTGAAACCATTAATTTGGTTCAGTATATGATCTTCTAGCGGATTTCTAGGGTGACAGTTTATGCAAAATGAGCACCTGCTTAGTCTCTGAAAATATTCTACTTTCCCAACCAAGACTAACTCATCTGAGCTACATATAGAAAAGATCTCCGAACACACTGTTAACATTTGCATAAAAGAAGGGTTTTATATAATTTTAGCTTCCTTTAGAGAGACCTAATAAACTTCTTTCAAGTTACACATAAAAGAAAGGCAAGTTTGGGAAGAGGAATAAAGGAGGCACATAACATCCGGAAAATTGGTCAACTTCCATAAAGGTGACCCAGAAAGCCGACCCAGAATACCCAGGGAGATTCCACTAGCGCTGTTCTCTAAAAACATAGCTGCATGGGTTCACCAGCTATTTCCATAGAAATTTAAATCAGCTGTAGTCATAACTGTAAAAACTAATAAAAGGCAGCAATTAAGAAAATGTAGGTTTGTGTTAAAAATATAACTTCCAGTTTTTCCCTTCTAAAAACCAAGATTCTCAGCAGTTGCTAACAGCACATATACCGATCTTCAACTAGACACAGCTAGTTATATACTATCTTAAATCTGGCAGTGCTTACAATATGTTATTTTTAGTAATACTGATAATGGCATTAGAAAAAAGTAACCTCATTTTCTACACTTTTTTTAAAATACTCATGCTTTGTATCAAGCTGATTTTATGTGGCAATTAGAATTCCATTCAGAATGCATAAATATGAGTATTTGTATTTATAAGTGATGCATTAAACAGTGAAGTATTTATACAAAGACTGTACTTTTTTTTCACCATATTCTTCAAGATGTTTTTACTAGGGCAGCACAGTCCCTGTGTGGAATAATAATTAAAAAAAAAAAAAAAGTACATTGAAGTAATCTAATATGAATTTAGACTGATATATGCAGCTAAATAAAGACTCCAAGCTTTATTTCGTATCAGGATAGACAGAAATTGAACTTTATATTTTGATGAAGTGAAGCTCTAAGACATTGGCACAGCCTACTTAATGCAAACTTTAAGAAGGATATTGTCTACTAGTCTTCCGATGAGCTTGCAATAGTAAGTGTCATCAGGAAACCATGGATTTTCTTCTCGGGCATTCATAGCACATTTGAGATAAGTGTCACTTAGACACCAGCCTAGTGGGCGATTATCTTTGAGAGAGCCAATTATGGCATGAACAAGTTTTCTCTTGAGGTTTGTGCGCTCTCTGAGATGCCCCTCATAATAGTGAAGAGTGTTGTACAGGTAAGTCACTGGACGGTCTGCCAAGAAGAAAAGGAAAACAACAAAACCCAGAAATAACTCCTAGCATCACTATTATGTTTATGGTGGCAAACAGGAAATTAAAATCAAGACCTCTACAAGACTAAGCTGTATGTATTTAAAAACAGCACATATGGAATTGATTGACATTCTTTATTTCACTATGCTCTACAACACTGATTTGCCTTTGTCTTGTACATACACTTTAACATGTGTGCAGAAGGGTAGAAATCGAGCAAAGAAAATCACTATTACTAACAGTTCATATATTAATGATAATACTAATATATTTGTAAGTAAAGTGTCTAGATCATCTCTTCATATAAAAGGTATTAAATAGAAAGAATCCAGGTATGAAGTCACAGTAAAGAAAGAATATTGTAAATTGTCTGGGCATAACATAGCAATGACATCTATACAAAAACTTATTATAAAAGTGCTGTTAAAAAAGTGTTAAAAAAAAAAAATCAGGTTAAGTTATTTGAATCTTAAACAAGGATAGATGGAGGAACTGCATTGTTAGGTCCAAGCAGTTACTACTAGAAGGGAACAAAAGGGAAAGGTGTGAAGGAAACATGAATTAGCAAGAGCTACCTGAATAAAAGCAAGTTCACTGTTAGTAGGCTGAAGTTCACTAAATAGGGATTGTACCTCTCTGTGGAAATGTACACAGGACTTACAGAATAGGGATGGATTAAAACACTGCTGTGTTAGTAGATGAAAATTATGAACGAAGGAGACGAAGGAGAATAGAATGATTGCAACAGGAATAAAACTGTATTCACAGACAACTTACCATGGAATTTGTATAAACCTCCCAGATGATCCAATAAAGTTTCTAGTGATTTGGACACTGGAAGTAATTCCAGAAATCTATGGATTACAATGTCAAACACTGGCAGAAAGCGCAGGCATACATTTCCAAAATAAATTGGTAGGTACTGGGGTTGGATCTGAACTGGGGGATTGACTTGTTCTGCCAAGCCTTCAAAATACAGCTTTTCAGGATATTTCTGGAGGGAAAGAAATCCAACAAAATCAAAAGCTCTTTCCTTAAAAGCAGTCCATTAAATATTCAGCATCTACATTGCTTTAAAAAGACACTTCATAGCCCTCATTATCAGATATGAATGCAGTGAGATGATTTCACTGTAAAGCTTACTGAAGAAAATTCAACTCTGAGTGAAATTATTTACTTATTAGACTAGTAGATAACAACTTCTTCAGAAAAAACAAAACAAAACAAAGTTTCACCACCATTCTAAATGGGCATAAGAGAACATTAAGCATCCCAAGGCTGCTAAAAGCAGCTAGCACTTATGTGTCCCTTGTCAAGTATTTTAAGAGAAAACCTAGGGAAAATCAGCACTACTGAAAGTTTCTGCATCATATACTGAATCAGAACACTAGAAATAATATGCATGTAATAACTCCCTGGGAAAGAACCGGAGTGTACTCAAATACCAGGTGAGTACAGCTGAAGGTTGAGCTTATAGTGTTTTACCTGTGACTGAAATGTCTACATTGCAGATTGGGTCTAGTATCTGTGCAGCCATGTCAGAGCACATCCTAGGCTAATACAATTTGCTTCCCTGCTACCCTTATGCTTTTAGGCACTGTTAAAAGACACTGTATGGCTAAAGCAGAGTGCTAATACAGACCAAATAGCTTCTGGATCAGAACTAGGTTGTATGTGTTTAGCTACATGAGAGTTTGCTTGTATCTATTTAATCTCAGTGTTGATTTATCATTTGACAGAACACTCCATTGGTACATCCTTTTCTAGCCAGCAGAAGCCACTATGTTTACAGCAGCATTAAAATCTCAGCAATTCTTTTCCCTAACATATCAGGATATCATGTTCTTGCCACAGAGGAGATGGAAGAAGCTTTAATAATTAGGAGAAAGCATATTGTTATAGTCATAGAACACCAGAAGGAAATACCTTCTCTCTGATGCACAAAAACTGTTCTAAATGAATTTCAGTAAAACCAAGATTTTAAAATGATGGGATTTAGATGAGCAGGAATGAATCTCCAACCAACTCTTCAGCTGCTTCTATCTTTGAATATCACTGCATTATAATTTTAACATTATTACATAAATATAGTGATTAATTTTTCTTATACTAGTCCAAATAAATTACTTATTTAGTAACTCCAAAAATTGACAGCGCTGTCCTGTCATTTACAGGACAAAAGACTCTCTGGCTGATAACTACTCCACAGAAAGTATTACAATAAAAGAATTTTATTAGCTTTGATACCTTGTGATAACTCATATGCTTAGTATGCCAGTCATTCTGCAGCCAGTGCTCCGGAGAATTCTCCTTCACAAAATCACTCACTCTGTTTCTGAAATCATTAGGCTTGAGTAAGAGTAACTGAATTATGAAGTAACAGACTTGAGCTTCATTTCCTTCATGACTACGCATAGCCTTAAACAAAATGGATCAGAAAACATGGAATTACAGTTGACACTGCTGTCTGCTTTATAACCCCTAAACATTGGCTAGCAGATTTGGCTGCACATTAGGTACATCTGCACACAAATTCACACTGAGCACATCGTCTTTCAACTCTATTTTTTCAAGTGAAGACATAGAACAGAGGCAGGTTCAATCACCTCCTGTGAAAAGTATGCATCGCATTTTTTATTCCATTGGCAGAAAGCCTTACAAACTCCCCAGTGACAGCATGTTCTCCAAGAATTCTAGCTCTCTTTTAGCTGTCAGTTCTCTTATTGAAAATAACCAAGTGATGATAATGAAGTTAAGATTGCTTCAAACTTCTGGCCGCTCTGACATGTTTGGACTTCAGTTTGAAAACCAAACTAAAATCCAAACAACCAGCTTTACATTAAGATGAGATTTTAAAATATAAGTAAAGGATAATTACTGAAGGAAAATTTAATTCTCTCTAGGTGAGTTCTTCTTTATTTTGTAGGATAACCTGGAAAGACAGAGAATGCCATTTCTCTCTAACTTTTCTGATGAAACAGGTTGAATTCTAAGCAAAGAAAGCATACTCTAATGGGTACAAGATTTTTCATTTGCTTCTGAATCATGGCATGCCACACCCCTTCTACCTTTTCAGGCTGCAGAAATAACTGCATAGCTCTGAGATCAGAGACCCAAAGCACTAATAACAACATTTAATAATACCAATTCAATGGTTGCCATTAAATAACCAAGAAAAGCTTCCCCTGAAGGTTCAGAGAACTATAAGAATCTGAGTTTTACATTGCTTACAGAAGTAATCTATTATTTTACTTGATTATTGGGTTCGCAAATAGTCGCTATTTAAAACCAATGCATTTTTAAAAAGATTGCTCCTACAAAAGTGACTCAGAAAGCAGACTGTGTGAAGAACTGGTGCCTTATCTTTTAAGGCAATACTTACCAAACACAGTATCAACCTATCCAGTGTTACAATGTTGTATTTCCACACCATGTCATTGAGAATCTCAATACACTTATTGAGCTGCTGACCTCCTGCAGAGGTAGAGAATTCATACACCAGGAAATCTGCAAATGTCCTGACATGTGCCACCAGAGCTCTGGCCCCAATTCTTTCTAACACTCTAGCAGGAAAGAAGAAAAGAAAAAAAACAACAAGCAATTGTTATGTTCTTAATACATTTTTAACTGGTCTATTTTATAAGAGTTAGTAGGTTTTAATACAATTGTCTTTATTAAATGAACTGAAGAAAACCCCAAAGCAAAGCAAAAAAAGCCTTAGAGCAACGGATTTCCAAAGTCTGGATACGAATCAGAAGAAATGCTTGAAGTTCACCAATTCTTATGTATAGTATTCTGCCCTGAATCCACGCCTGCCTTACGCATTTTTAGTTATACAACTTTTAGGACAATCTTCTGCAACTCAACTTTATCTTCCTGCAGGATGCGTTTTAATATAACCATAACATTAAAATACTGGTATTTCCTCATTGCACAGAAGAGTACCAAATGCTATCATAAATATTAATTGTTTCAACAGATCTAACAAGGACTGAAAAGAAAGAATTTATTTTTCACAGCTAGAGCTGATGCTGTTACTACTGAGAACAAGTAAAAAAACTGTAGGACTACTACAAAAAATTTTCATCTGAATCCAACATTTGCTTTTTGAAAAAAATATTTGGCCTTTATTCATGTATAAAGGCAAAGTAAATAAATGCTTTATATTTCCTGTTTACTATTTCAGATTGCCTGAAACACTGCCATTACAAGTAAACTGCTTAATCCACACACCTCACATCCTTGTCTCCTACCAGGAAGAATATGCATTGCAGACCACTGTGTGGTGTAACCAATCTTAAACACTGCACAATTATTATGATATGCTTGCTAATACCTCGCTCCACTGCTTTTTTCCATGCTCTGCATGCTCTGAATTAATAAAGTACAAATCAAGCTGTTAATGCACAAGGCCTATGTCCTCAGAACTGAGAATGCTACTGTAATAACTTTGAAGTAGCACATCTTTTAAGCTCACCTGTAGCCAATTTGATTAATGTGATCAGTTTCTAACAACATCTTCCATAGGAGACAAAGGAAAAGTGGGGGTGAACCTTGCATAGAAAAGTGTGTGATTATATCATTCTCATTGGTCATAGACTTCCACTTTCGGTATTCTTCTTCCACATTCTTCTTCAAGTTAAAACGGCTTTCCTGAGGTACATTATTCTGCTTGAAGAACACCTGAAATAAAGTAGGCTTTGCTGTGAATGAGAGCCTAGAATAAAACATCTGAACAGGCAAACTTTTGCCTGACTTAGCACCTTATGAGCTCCTACTTCCTTGTACAACACAAACCTACTAGGTAGGATTGTTGCTTCACCCTGACACCACAGTGACTGTTTTGTCACTAACAAAGCTACATGACAAATTGCCACAAGAAAAAAGGCTTCAACTTTTTTTTCCTTTTTTTTTTTTTCTTTAAATTTTTTAAAAGATCTGATTTACCTTCCACTAGAAGTATCAGTTGGCCAAACTTGGCCTTAGAATACTCTAGGAGAAGCTAATGCATTTCTGAAGAAATAGCAACGTTACAATCATGCTGCATTCTTTAGGGACTTGAGATTAATGTAGTCTGGAGAGGGGAAGAATCTCACCAACTAGCAAAAGGCAAAGGATCTTGTTAAGTGACTAAATTCTCTGTATTTCCAATTAGAAAATCATCAGTTTGAAACTATTACCTGCAGAGGAGCTGGAAAACAGCTTAGTGTATGTGATGCCCAGTTATGTGGAGTAAAACTCATGATAGTCTGCAATATATCCTTGCACCAAGTTCCCTGAATTGAATCAGAGCCTGTGAAAAAGTCTAGAAAATGGATTGATGATATTAGAATCTCACACAAAAAAACATTTCTTATTGGTATTCCTTTTGCAGTCACATGCATCAAGGCTTTGCTAGTTCAACGGGGCTTCCTTTTTGGCCAACTTCTCCCATCCTTTTTCTCTGAATCTTATTTACTCTATAGAACAAGCTGGATATTATTTTTTTTATGCTATTAACAAT
The DNA here is from genome assembly GCF_900496995.4 of Aquila chrysaetos chrysaetos. Lineage (NCBI taxonomy): Eukaryota > Metazoa > Chordata > Aves > Accipitriformes > Accipitridae > Aquila > Aquila chrysaetos. The sequence continues at coordinate 24,086,856 of NC_044011.1, read as the reverse complement.
AACAAAATTATTCTTAGGTTTTGAGCTAGAAATAAAGCAATCATGATTTTAAGATTTTATACTTAATTTCCTGTAATGAAGGTAAGACAAGCTTTTGCTGATAACCTGATTAGACTTAAAAAAAAAATTCCTGAGGAAGATAATGATGATGAAATTGCCAGATGCCATTTTATATTTCTTTAAAAAGGCTGCTCAGCAGTACCTTTCCCAATTAAGCTGTAGAAATAAAACACAAGCCTCATCCCCCCAAACCCAGTGTTGATTTAACATTAAAGGTTGAGCAAAGGTTAAAAAATAAACTAACACAAAGAAGCCCTTTCTCTTTCTAATCACCTCTACCAGTTTTTGTAAAATCAGTTGTTCTAACTCTGCTTCGACTCTGCAGACTAGAACCATAAAAAAAGGAAATAGAGAAGACATCTCCCTTGTCAAAACTAACAAAAACCTGACCCATGTCATTGCACATTGTTAAAACAAAACACACAATAAAAGCTTCCCCCCTCTCCCTTCCCCAAGAAAGCAAACCCAAACCACACACTACTTTTTCTTAAAGGTAAGCTGTAGCGGGGGTGGCTTTCACATGAGCAACATACTTGCCATGAACATTCCATGTTTTTTTTTTAAATGGCATGTATCCGTAATCAATCCAAACATTTAAATTTAAAATAATGAAATTGAAAATAAGAGTAAAAAATAACTAGTCACGCTGTATCTCTGCATAAAAATAAACTTTTAAACAATGTCTGATTTCACTACTGCTTTAATAATAGCTTTTTGCCTAAAAACAAGAAGTTAGAAATTAAAATCAGACTTTGTTTCAAAACCAGAAGTGTATGGGGTATGTTTTATGACTGGGTCATTTCAAAGATACTCTATTAAACAGTATTTTAGCAAAATGGCTTGACTACAGCTTTCACTTAGATGTTATCTCACAGTACTGCTATTACCTGTCACATGTGTTGCCCTTGCTAGAGTTAAGATCAAAGCCCTGTTGAGTTCTTCTGATTCTGCTGAAAGAACTGTTTTGGGATCACTGAGGAATCGTGTAAACTGTGGTTGGACTTCCGAGCTGCCCAAAGCTGTGATTAGTCTTAGAGCAGTACTCTCAACACTGAAAGAAGGAAACAGTCCAGTTAGCAAATAATGCTTATACTGCAGCTTCTAAGATTCCCAAAATACCTATTTTTCCTCCATTTTCTGCTTCAGATAATACAAAAACTTTTATTTTGAAAGTGATCTTAACCTTTTGGAAAAGTTTGCTTTTCCCACTTTTAAATAGTTGATAACAATTCTATTAAAGTACTTTATTTTCAAATAAAGCTCTCAAAAGTTGATTTAGTGAAAATTCCAGGAAAAAGAGCCGCAAGTATCTTCAATTTAGAGCCCCCCCAACTTTGGTTATCTTTTGAACGTTTTCGTCTGAAAAAGGATACACAGATAAATAAATATATGCAAAAACAGAATAAAAAGGCATGCATAATGCATGGGAAGTTTCAAAGCTAACTATCACCTTAAAGCAGACAGCACTAAATTGTCCTTATTAAAGAAATTAGGAAGTACTGCTTTTGATTAAAAGCACTTTATTTTCCAGTGCTCTAGTTGGAAGCACTTCTCACACCAGGTAGTTTGAAGTAATTTAAAAGGCTTTTTTATAACACTGTGTCTTTGAAATGCCAAAGCCATAGGTTAGTTTACTCCAATCTAGTTGCATGCAGTGCTTATCAAAAGTGACTGATTAACATCCACATTTCACAGACTAAGATGACAAAACAAGATTTAGGTGAATAAAAAGAGCAAGACTTTTAAGGAGAAACTTGTCTTTACTTGTTCTCTTTATTCTTGATAAAGGATAAGCAACTGAGCAATTTGAATTTGGACTAAGAAATTACTGTGTAACTAGACTTCCTTGATATGAACTGATAATAATGAGGTTGCTCTGTCACCCTGACGTACCCCCACAAGAACTATTCTACTCTAAGAGTGAATGGACACTCTTTTCCCCAACTTTTCTGCAACAAACCCCAGATTCTACATACAAACTGAATCTCATACCCTTCAACTTTGTTAACAGTAAGTTAAACTCAAAGCTTTTCCCTAGCATTATCTGCATATCAACTCTAGAGCTTCTTTAACCAGCTCTTCCATCTTTCTTGTATCTAAATTAGCCATTGTTTTATGCATGGTTTATGCTGATATAAGACATACACTATACGATGGAAGCGACACTTTTTTCTCCACTCAGGTTCACATAAAGTCACCATAGCCTTGCGCCAACTCCTTTACAGCTGCAGGATGAATCAGATTATTTCTCTGATCTGACTGAAAATTAACATCACTAAAGAATTAAGTGGAACCAACTTAACTCTTGTAATGGAGTTAAACATCTGCTACAGGAGTAAGCAAGCACAGTCTCACTGGCAGATAAGCCAATCACTGTAACTAAAAGTAGCAGGCATTGCCCTTTATCTCCAGTGCAAGAAGCTCAACAGTTTTCCGACGCTTCCTGACATGACAGTTCTGGTGCGCGTTCCCGTGTTTTGAGCCATGACACTGCTGCCACATCTGTGCAAGACGCTGCCTCGTGCAACTCTGCAGAGTACTACTACTAATAACTAAATCTATTTTTGAAACATGACCTGCTGAGATACCACAAAACAATTCAGCCACAGAACTAAGACTGGGAAGTACTTATGTCCCATTTAAACATAGTTCTCACACAGCTTTCAACTTATGATGAAGGAGGAATATGAGATTACAGTTAAATATGGTAACCATCACTCACCACAGATGAAGCTGGTTCTGATTAGTCTGCGGCACAGCAGCCAAGGAATGAAGATGGCTGAGCAGCTGGACTCTGTAATGAGGCTGGATGTGATGCATCCGATAGCTAAACATTTCTAGCAGAGTGTGCAAGATTCCCCATGCATGAGATTTGAACACTGTTGGCAGGAGCTGACCTTATGAAAAAGATTTTGTAAAGTAAGTTTTCCAAGTGATTGCACTTCAAAATACAACTACAGAGTACACTGTGGATAGACAGTTATATTAGGCTGCAAGTCAGATATTTGATTTGAAAACTGTATTATCTCCAAAGAGTGCGTGTGCAAGCACTGTCTGAAGATGCTGTGAAAGTGTAGAACTCAATAACCTTTTGAATGAACATATACAGCAGACATGCAAATTATTTTAACAAGTGCAATTAAGTATCATTTGCATCTAATTAAGTAACTTTGCTTACGATTTTCCGTTAAGCATATTTTTGCACAACGCAGTGTAACTAGGAAGGTCCTGACCATACAAGTGATGGCATAAAGGGAGAGCAGTACACTCATCTGAAATTTAATGCAGCACTAGGATAACCATTACAATTTCCTTTATATTAAAATAATTTATACATGTATTCAACATGCTGCATCATTAGATTTTCATTTTTTACTACGGTCTCTAGTTTCCATTAAAAGAAAATGCTGCTGAACAAAAGGAAGGGGGGAAAGAAAAAAAAGGTTTTCTTTCTTACTGATAAAGCCTTTGATGCCCAAGGACTCTATTTCCATATAAACCAACAGGCGACTATAGGTTTCCACAAGAGCAGGAGCCAAGGCCACACTAGATTTTGCATGAGCCAACTTAATTACCCTTGTAGCTATGCTATGAATCAGACTGAAGGAAAGACAGAAAGTATTTTTCAATCAAAAACAAGGACTTGAAAGTTAAGAAATTTATTAAGTAAACAAACAGATCTACACATGACATGCACAGACATAGGAAAGCTTTCCTGATGATAATTAGTTACACACAGATTTACAGGTTAAAAAAATGCTAGCTGCATACTGTACCTCATTTTGGCATGAACTGTGAGTGAGTCCAAGAGGTTCATTGGCAATGGGGTAATAGACCCTGATGCCATGCAGTTAGTCCCTGGAAGAGGTATCCTCATGTTGCCATTTCCATAAATAGTCTCTACTAGCACACCCATTGGCAAAGTGAAACACTCTGAATTGGTTGAATAAGCATTGCACAACAAGGCAATCTTGTAGTCATTCATCTGTAAGCTTTTATTTCTTAAACTCTGTTGCAAAAACCTGTGTGCCAAAGAGATTAAACATTAAGTAGAAAGAAACAAGCCGCATACACATGCATTCCAGGATTACACCCACAATAACCCCAGTAAAAAATCCATTGCAAAATAGAAAAAGTGAAATATTTATTAATTGCACCACATCAAAACGACTACATCTTATGCTGCAGTTTCACTGTGTTACAATTTTCCTGTATCAGAAAAATACCTCAGGAAAAAATACTTTAAAAATCACCTTTCTGAACAAAACTTAACCCAATGTACTGCTTACGCACACTTTCCAAACCACAGCATAATAAAACAAAATAGTCAATTTTCTTTCAGATTCTCCATCAGTAAAAAAGATTTATTAATCTTAGATGTAATATATTATTTCTGTTAGCTGCATGATAACAGCATATTTTGACTTTGAGCTCTTTCTTAGTTCTGCTTCATTCCTTTGGTAACCCTTATACAGCATCCCATCACACAATACATTCTGAATACAGACTTGGAGCTTCCTATTCTCTTATGTCTAGACAAATCAAAACATAACAAACCCCCCAAAACTCACTCATGGTGAAGTTTAAGAGAATGAGGAATGGGAATCTGTAACTTGGAGTTGTCACTATGGGCCTTCCGATTCAGATGAATCCAAATACAGGTCATTGCAAAAGCATGAGTTGACTGGGGTTTGTTAATATCAGGTACGGGAATACACTAAAGAAAGAACACATGAATGTGACATATTGCATGTATTAATGTACAGAAAACCAACTCAGGCAGCCAGCATTCACAAGGTCAAGTTTTTCTTCTTCTGACTTGCAACATCAAACGCAACATTTTTAAAGAACAGATTCCACCCTCATCTGTATATGCAATTTTAAGTCAAGAGCTGTGGAAAAGACCTGGACCTCAGTAATTTTTTTTTTTTTTTTTTTTCAGAATAAACAAAAACCCAAACAAACAAATAATCTAAAACCTCAGCAAATGGAAGTTGATGCTTAGAGTATACAAATTCAAGACACATACAGTTACAAAGCATATACTTTTACTCTCAGCCTCACACTTCTACATTATTCAGAAATCAGTTATGGTATGCGCTTCCATAGTAGGTACTCAGTGGCTCACCAACCATTATACTTAAAGATTAATACACTTCCTACAAAAAGGAACAGATACACACCAAAATTCGAAAGGTTTTGGCTACAGACTCAGGTATATTAATGCCGTTGGAAAAGGCACCCTGGTTCTCTCCTTTTGCCAACATACGCATTTCTTTCCCTTTGGTACAGTTACTACTGGACAAGCACCACCGATAGCAAGCGCAAGGGAGACAGCAGCAATGCATAATCAAGGGGATAGTAAGACACATCCTCTTAAGAGCAACAGCCATAGAAAACATTTAAACTGCTTGTGAAATTGAATCCTCAGAAATGCCGTAGTCCCACAAACACTTTAAACAAGTGTAACTCAGAGCCCATCACTACAGTTAAAGTAAATAGTCCCGTCATTCTTCCCATATTTTGGGCTGACAAAAACAATTGCAAGCTCATGAAACAAATTGTACTGAAGAATTTCTGTGGGTCACATTAACTTAAGAGGGTGAAAAACTGCTACATATCAGTTTAGTACACCACACATTTGTGTTAACATATCTACTAGCCCAAAATAGAAGGCACTATGATAAGAGGAAGCAGTGAGGACTTCATGCTGACAAGGCTGTCACGATGGAAGTTTTAAGAACTTTGCGTAACTCCCCCTTCCTCAGGAACCTTCATTCTAGAGGAATGTACAGGGCATGACTAGGATTTGATTTGCTACCACAGAATCAATTTTAAGTAATCATTAATACAAAACAAATTTAAATTGTCATGTTCAGTTCTTCGCACCTGAAAGCATCTCTCAGTGTATTATTCTGTTACAGCCCAGATGTAACAACAAAATTCCACATTATTCCTTAATAGTATCCTCAGTACTTTAACAAAGTCCTCAAAACCTTAGTCAAAAGGAAGAGAAGAGTTAACAGAAGTCTTTCTCACCCCTAAAAACACTGCACAAACATGGTTGCTGGAAAAACATAGCGAGGAAATCCTGAAAATTTTCATTTAATTATGAAACATCTCTCTCCAACTATGCAGCACACTGCTGTAACAGTGACTCAAGAGTGACAGTAATATTGACATATGAAGGTCTCAAGCTGAATTAAAAATAAAACTTTTAATTTCAGAGAGAAGACTTACTTCCTTCTCAGGATACAGGAGGTCAAAAAGCTTCATAACTGGGAGGAAGTCAGCCAGTGCATTCTTCTGGATGCTGCCAGAGATGAACTGGAGTAGCACCCACATCAGATGGTCTCTTCCTTTAATGAGACCACGTCCTGCCAACTGTCAAAAACACTCAGTAACAGACAAATACTGCATGCAGAAGTAAAATCACTGCAAAGATTCCTATAAAAGTAGAAGGGAAGACTAAAACAGTTCCAGCAGAGATTACTAGGAGTTTTATAGCAGGACTTAGGCACAAATGTACATCATGCTTTCAGAAAGATGGCAAACAGTTACACTAGTTGTAACACAGAAACAGACTCTAGGAGGCCCACAATAATTAATGGTAAGATTTAAAATGTATTTAGCTCTTGAGGATCACTGTTTTGAAAAATTAGCAACTCTTAAATACTGGACTTAAATTGTCACCTTGTAGCCCTGTAGCCAAGTACAGGATTGCCATTGCTAGCAGCAGGCCACAGGTTTTATATTAACTCTATCTATAAAGCAAGTCTCTGAACCAGAACAACTTGGGCTTGCTTCATCTGGACCCATCTGGATTTGTTTTTTTATTATTTAACTTCTTTATCTGTAAAAGCAATTCTCTAATAACCAGTACTCTTAATGTCTACTCTTTTCTAGCTTGCTTTAGTTTTAGATTAGATTTGTGCAATCTGTTGCATAGTGCCTATTGTTTCAATGGTTCATTAACAGTAATTAAAGGAATGCAACCCTGGTAAAACTAATTTCAGGGATATCAAAGAGAACAGAGAACTAGAATCCATCACAAGTAAAACATAACATACATAGTAAATTTTGATGTAACATGGAACTGTGGACAAATGAAGATGGAGCAATGCGTAGTGCATGTTAGAAACTGTATCTAAATAGCCACAAGCTAAACCTATAGTGAGGAGAAAGAACACCCCCTTCCTACCATCGACACCATACTTTCTCTCGGCAAAGAGCTCAGGATGTTGCTGACTTACTGTAACCCATCCTCTCCTTTCTTATGGAGGACTGGCACCACCACCCTTAGAATTCAGAGAGGCATTGAGCACCAGAGAAAAGGGTAAATACTAGAAAGTGTACCAGTTTTAATGGAGTTATTATTAGGAAGTAAATTGGATGCAACAGCACAGTACTCGGATCTTCTGAATTATGCCACTTTATCTCCTTATTCTAGTTACTAGCACATTTTGAATCCAAATATAATGCAACATCCTAACTGAATACACTAGAAACAGACCTAGCTCACAGCAATGTAACTTGAATTTGACTGACTTCTACAGAGCACAACAATCAAAAATCTAATTCTTACACATAAGGTATTTCTTGCAGGGGTGAGTGACCTTTTTTTCTTTTCAACTTGTTTTGTTTTTAAAATCTCTTACCATGTGGGAGCGATACAAACAATTTACCTTTTGATGGAGTGAGAGGACCATATGAGGAAAACTTGCAAACTGAAAGAGCACAAAGAAAATGAGCTGGCTGGAGAGATGCTGCCACAGAAGCTGACTGGTTCCACCATCATCAAACTTCTCTTCAGTCTCAGACCGTTCCATGGCATACACCACCAGATCCACCAGCTGGTCCTCCAGCACAGGGCAGCGCTGCTTGTGCTGTAAGGCAGAGATCAGATACAGTATTCCAAAAGCCTTGCCATTAACTTCAGAACTTGTACAGTTGCAGTTACAGTACAGTATTTTGACAGAAGGCTGGGAAGCATGAAATGAAGTCTGAACTTAAGTTAAGGATAAGCCAGTGTATTAAAGCTGCACTATGTTACAGGTCACAATGATTTTTACATTTTATCACACATTACATAATTCCCTACCCAGTTCTAAAACACAGATCATCAATGCACAAATAACATCTGGAGTTTTTGTTTATGTTTTTTAATAAATTCACACAGAATGTTATTTCTCTGATCTTGCATTCATGGGAAACACAGTCCATTCTTTTAACGCTCTGGTGAGTGTTCTTTTGTTTGTTTTGGGTTTTTCTGTTGTTTGCTTTTTCTTTCTTCCTTCTTTTCTCCTTTAAGTCCATTTCAAAAGTAGGGATCACCATAAAGAAAAAGATATATCAATTATACCACCAAACCCAGAGGAAACATCTCAATACACAATATAGGTCTTTAATGACTATTCTCTTTTTCACTCTCATTTTAGGCTCACCTACAACCTACAACTAGCAGCAGAACTAACATCTGGTTAATACCTGTATAATTAGGTGCTGTTCTACTGACACAGCACCACCTAGTACAAGACAAGACCAAAGAGACTTGAAAATTAATCAAATAGAAGTGGTATATTTTACATACTGTGAATAGAACAGAAATTCCATATTATAGTGATGAGCTCTTTAGATGTTAGATTTAGACTGCCACAATCTCCACAGTGAGCTATGCAAACACAGAAATCATTTAAAATACACACCTTCCCTGATGACTTTTAATGATCAAGTAAGGAATGCATTATATATTCAAGATACGTATGTTAGTACAGATGTATGTAAAGCAGGCCTGATACCAGCGATTTGGAACTCGGATTATAGATCTTCAGTTTAAGACCATCAAGTATAATGTCACATATCACAAGTTCTTCAGCGCAACAACTTTTATTACCCTGCACTTGTATAGTTACACTCACACAAAGTACTATTACTAAGAACAAAAAGCTGTGTGGCATGTAACTCATTTCAGACAGTGCTAGCACTTTGGAAATAATCTAACCTCTGTTTCATTACAATCTCTATGCAGGAATGGTAATTTTTTTTTTTTGACACCAGGTGCCTGTAACATAATGCAGCCTTAAAGAAAACATTACTTTAATGACACAAAAGAAAAGGAACTGAGCTGCTCAAACACTAATCATGAAAATGCAGTATCCCTTTCTAGAGGCAAAAAGGTATACATAAAAAAGTTTTAAAAGATCACCCAAATACTCATAAAACATTTTAGGGATGCCTTAGATGAGTTCTTTGACTTACTAGCCAGGCAGCCTAAAAAAAACCCTTTTAAGTAATAAAGAAAGAAATATAAAAGGAAAGAGAGATGCTGAAAGGAGATGCTTGCTCTACCTTCATCGATGGTAGTCTTTTGCCATGAAAAAAAGAGATTCTCTTCAATTAAAAACAAAATGCAAGAATGGGAAAAGTTGACAAAATATAGTGAACAGCATCCCCTGCTACATGCTCTTCGCCAGCTCAAAACTGCAGAAAGCTACAATTCCAGCTGTGCTTTCCTGAAGCATGCTTAACACAATCCTCTAACTAAAACAGAAAGCATCGATTACAGTTTCACCTTCTCTTCCAGTACGCAATGCCATTATCACGGATCAACCACATTACAGGTTTACAGAGAGCAGTATTAACACCACCAGTTGAGAATACTTTGGGTTTTTTGTGGTTCGTTTTTTTTTTCCCCCTCCCAAAGCAACTAATTATGAAGCAGAGCAGGGTGCAACAGACAACACTACAGACTAGTTTATAATCCAGCATGCAAAACTACTATGTACAGGGCTTGAAATTTAATAGTTTGCTAAGCACTGGGTTAATGTCCAAAAGCCTAATCACGTTAGGCTACATTAATTTAGAATAAAGTTATTCAAAGAATACAACAGGAAAATATTACTGTTAAAAAGAAAGCCAGAATTTCCAGTAGGAATTTTCACTATTCTGAATAATTCTAAGATTGGGAAAAGTTTAGGAGCCAGGAAATTAAAAAAATAAATTCACTCTTTTATTCTGAAAATCATGCTTTTATTGCTTTAAGAAAGTTTTCAGTAAGAAATATAGCAGTACTTCACATTCAATCTTCATTAATTTAATTTTCTGGCATTTTTTTTCTGTATTTTCAGTGAACATATATTTTTGCACAGATTTTGTACCTATAGTTTTGGAGCACTCAGAAATAAAATACTATGCTGCATAAGAATTTGCAGGATTGAGGCCTTGTTTTATTAATTGCTCATAACTGAAAGAACACCTCAGTATATACTGAGACGAATAAAAATATAGGTGAGAGCTGATTCCCCTCACAAGTAAGTACGAATTCATGTTTTGGTATGGCTTAAAGAAAATAAAAACAAACAACAAAAAAACCCCAAACACTGTTTTGGATATTATATAGAAAAATATAGCATTCAAAACCACCATGCTTTTTTCCTAAAGAGAACATTATTCAAATTTTTGTAATCTGGTTATATAAATATGTATTCTCCGTTTTGCCCTGAAAATAATATTTAAAGATCTGACAAATACATAATCTCATTGAAGACATTATTAAACCATAAAGAAATACAGGGGGGGAAAAAAGCACTACCATGACAACTTGATACTAGAATTTCTTGAGACCAGCCCTCTAATGGACTAGTGGTACTTTTTTAAGTGGATCAAAGCTTCGTTTGGGTTTGGGTTTTTTTGGTTTTTTTTTTTTTTTTTTCAGTTGGCTGGGGGGTTTTTTGGGGGGCAGGTAGCGTTAAAAGTGTTCCCTAAAAGAAAAGTATTTTAAGAAGTCAGTAAGGCTAGCTGCAAGCTATTATAGTTCTTGAATATTTTAAGCAAACAACATTTGGCTCAAAAATATTTAATAAATGTCTGCACTTAATAAATGGATTCAGAAGACCAAACCACAGAGCCCAAGATCCCTGCAAGAGTAGTGTCTCCAGAAGTCCAATTCAAAATGTGTAAGTTAAATGCCTGAAGTAGTTAATACAAGACAGAACTATAGACTCCCTCTCACTTTTATTTTCCAAAACTGTATGCTATCAAGACACAAAACCTTAAAGCTTGTTGTTTATATTACGTCTGATTTTGTTTCTACTAAGTTTGGTGGGCATTCTCGTTTTCCTCATTAAAAAACTGAGTAGGTTTCAACACAGAAATTGCACTCAAGTGTTCTCAACACACACTCTTACTATCAGAAATATATAAAAAATAATCACACCCCTTGATTTAATTACTTTGTCACGTTAACACTAGTAACATTGGATAGGAAGTTCCCAGCATCAACCTACAATATTTTAAAAATAAAAGGGAAAGGAAAGTAAATTTTATAATATTGCATTATGTCATTCCTTTCACTTGATGATTCTGCTTACACAATGCATGGACAGACATGAAATAAACAACATCTTCCCCAAGCAAACTATCTTGGTTTGTAGCTAGGAGAGAGTAACTACACATTCACCTGAACAGAGAATGGCATAGATAATTTCCTATTCAAAGCTGTAGATCACCACAGCTGGTTTAAAAGGTGACCAGTCAAATATACTATTTGAAGAGCAAAATCATTAATACAACAGCTGCTTATTAAAAGTTTGTATAACATTACAGAAGCAAGACACCTGAAAATTACCTCCTCTTTCAAATATTCCCCAAACCAGAGAAATCAAAGCTTAACAAAATTTTTTGTGGTTTATAGGACTGTAATACAATCCTGACTGCAATTATGCAAGCAAAAATGGCATTTTATTCTTCACACAAGTTTGTACATACAGTGAAGGTAAAGATATAAACCGAAACGTTCAAAGTGACTTAATGTCCTTAAGACATTACTAAAGTTCGATTTTAAGAACCAACTGTAGGATCCCTAAACTGAACCTTAATTTGGCATCAGTGTATTAGGACACTTTGAACTGTTTATCATTTTCCAAAAAACGGATTGTTACATACCTCAACTAATTATTTAAAAGATAATTAAGTATGGGGAGCATCACCCCAGCTAACAGCAGAATATAAATTGACATAGAATCATAGAATCATTTAGGTTGGAAAAGACCCTTAAGGTCACTGAGTCCAACCATAAACCATGATAACATACATGATAAAGTACAATTTAAATCTCCACTTCCTATAGACCAGTTCAAACAGGTATACAAGAGAAGGTACTGTCCCACACAGAAGTACACAGTAGCAAAAAAAAAAAAAAAATCCCCAGATTCCAACAGAAGGAACATTTTGAAGTCCATATTATTACATTTGGACTTAAAGCAATATACTTGATAAAGGTATTAGAAAACCTCATCCCACAACAAAATCCACAGCAAAACTTAAAATCCTGAAAGGAACATATGAATCTATAAACATATCAAATTTTACCTTCATTTTTCTCTCTGCAAGGTTAACAGGACTGCTGGATTTGTACTTTTTTTACACAATTCAGAGATGGCTTGAGTGAACAGTTTTCTAATATAGATCTGCTTAGTTAAGATTGAACCAGAAAATTTCATTGTTCATCTTCAAGAATATTTGAGAACTAGGACAAATTTGGCTGAACCATACCTAGTTTGTGATGCCAAAAGATTCAAATGAAGGCTCCAATCCTGCAACTGGATCTGTGTAAATAGTTGACAGGGCATACAAGCAGCTTCACATAAATAATTAATGATCATAAATAAATAATGATCATTGCTTTGAGGTGTTTCTGTATTTATTTTGAAACAAACTTGGCACTATTTGCATTTCTAAGTGTCTTCTATTATACTGACCATTCATTTCTGCAGGTTAGTTCAGTTCTAATAATAAAATACAAAATTATCAGCCATTTTACTGAAAGCATCGATATAGTTATACAACTTCTGAAAAGCATGCTACTATTTCTTGTCAGGTGGCTACATTAAGAAATTCAGCTATAACATGAAGTTAATTTGTACCTAAAAGTGAGTAAAATTTTAATGTTTTCCACAGTTTTAAACAAAAGCACATTCATGTTTAAATGGAACATTATTTCCTGTTCTACACCACTACACCAGCCTACTCTATATTTGTAATTTTAACTCACAAATTTTCAATAGCCCAAACATCTTTATGCTGGTGTAATATTAGTAGCACAGCTATAGTTCATGTTCTGTCAGCATTTCCTTTATAAGCTACCTTCTTCAAGTTTGTTCCTTGGCCATAAAAATTCACGCCAGGTTGAAACTTTGTGTAGGAATTCCTATACTAGTGAACAAATTTTAAGAAGTATAGTTCAATATATTTCATTACTTCATTTAAATTTTCTTTGATTACTTTTAGAGGACAGTAAAGTAGGAGTTAAAACCAGCATTTTTAACTTCAATGGTTTTTGAACTGAAGGCACAGACTATCCATAGTTAGAAGAATAAAATGGGTTCAGTATGTTTTTTTTGTCTAGATCTTGTATTATTTACCAGCTACAAGATGCACAGAGGAATAGTTTGATTTATTAACTGAATGTAGACACAGAAATAGACACAGAATACAAATACTACTCATTTCAACACTAAACCTAGCAGCTCATTTCCAAGGTTTAACATTTCGGCTGCTTCAAGTCTCCGATACAGAAGATTGTCATATACAACACAGAGTACTGTTTGCCAAGATGTAGGAATCTGCGCATTCAAAAACATTGTCCAAATCCAGAAAGAGCACTGGTGTATTTCACTTACAATGGGAAATATACACAAGGTTTCAGGATCATGTAAATTTTATAGTCAAGTTACAAATCTAAAAAAAGTTTCTTAAATGGAAACACTGACACAACCTTCACTATAGTATTGCAAACAGCAACGCTATTTTATAAATCTTAAACAATGGTTTTTAAAGTAGGTGTGGAATTGATTATTGTAACAAGGGATCAACTGTAAATATAATACCCATAACTTCAAATTTCAAGCAGAAGTCCACTTGGTTGATTTGCTCAGGCGTTTATTTATTTATTTAAACAAGTAGTCAAATTTTAAGGAACTACTTTTCACATGGCATTCTGCACTACCTTTCTTTCACCTAGCTTGGAGAATATTATAATTGTCTGTTGGGAAGTTTGTTACAGAGACTTCCTAATGATAAGAATATTCCACTAGTAAAGCTTTTTTTTTTTTTTTTTTTAAACAATGATTTATTTACAGCTTTATAATTTTACAATCAAGTGCAGCGGATGTTTTTCCACCTGCATAAGGAAAGAAATTTTGAACTAAGAATCTCTCCTCATCTGAAAATTCCAGCAGACAAAGCAAAAGTTCTTATAACTGGTAATGGCAATGGTAGCAGTCCATTCCAACGAAAATTTTAGGACCAAAGGACCACTGACTGTCAGCTTTATGCTACATCTCTCATATCTCTAGAGATTTGTAGTGAGAATTTGCCCTCAACTAATGGTCCTGCCAATTTCAAGCCCTGACTGTACATGTATTCTCTAACTGGAATCAGTGGCTACAAAGCGGCCAGCGTATCGTTAGTCACAATACAACAGTAAGGTTGTGAACATACCTGAGCAATGTTCAAGGTCTAGAGCATTGGAGGATGGGCAGGACAAGACAGGACAGAACAAAAATAAAGGAAGAAAAAAAGAAAAGACAAAACAGTGACTATGAGGCCAGCCTCAAGGATCCCCAAGTCAGACTAAGCCCTCCCATTCTAAGGTATAAAAAGAAAAAATGTAACAAAACAAAACCCAGCTTTTCACTATTCTAGTACTGTAACATGCCAATATAACAGAGTACAACAATGCTTTAAAAACTAATGAAAAAAAAAAACATTTTTATTGTTTGAGCTAGCAGTCTCCTACTGTCTGTCAAAGGTGTACTTGAGGCTGGCCTTATAGGAAAAAAAAGCAATGCAAAAAAAAAATCATATTTTAAATCTCTACTTTTCAATTTAACATTCGTAAAGCAATATACAAATGATAGGAGCAACAGTGTCCAATTAACCTAATATGATCTCATAAGAAAAAAAAAAAAAAAAAAAAATCACTCTCTGGACCTAAACTGTTTTGCTTAGTTAGCTATAGCAAAGAAAAGAGAAAAAGAATAGTGCAGATTCTATGCAGAATTAAATCACGTGTTACAGCATAGTACAGTACCTGCTTATTCAGACCTAGCATATTGCAGACCATATCCCTTGAATACGGTTGTTCCAGCACATATCTCAACAAAGCAGTCTGTGGCTCAAACAGATCCTTGAAAAAAAGAAAAGCAATCACACACAAACATGTATTGCCTCAAGATTATGTTTAATATCGAGTTTACATTTAACCGAGTTAAACAATGTAAGAAGGAATGTTTAATTTATGCAGATATGTATTATCTGGCAAATCTGTTTGCTCTGTGATACCCAAAAGAAAGGAGGAAATAATCACAGCTCTTAAGCAGTAACAGATTTTAAGGGGAACAAGTAGAAGAACATTCTTCATCTAATAAAAGGATGGCACACTTTTTGAAACAGCCTTGAAATACTGAAAGACTGTCGAAAACTTAAAGGAAGCCAGGTAAGACAACTGAGGAACCACATGACCAAGATCCATAAAAATCATAAGTAGTGTGAAGAAAGCAGATATGGAACAACTGCTCACTGTATCTTCCGATAGCTGAACCACTTTAAAGAAAAATGTTATCTGAAGCTAGGTTCAAAACAAACAGAAGGAGCCAATTAACTCATGTAACATGAAGTTGAAAAGTGGAACTCCTTGACAAAGGGATGTTGAGGATGCTGAAAGCTTACACAGGCACAAGAGGAGACTGAACAAATATTTGGAAGAGGCAGGTTTACTAAACATACAGAAACCAAGTCTGTCTCAGGAAATACCCAAAATGATAATGGATGTAGAGTATGAACACCATATATGTCATTAGATATATTATCTTTATATCCTTCCTTAGACACCTAGGATACAGGGAATGGGATGCCGGACAACCTGGATTTTTGTCCTGATCCTTTACAGTTTATAAATTCTTTCAGTACACCACTATTTCACACTCAGAGTTTTAAGTTTAAATAAACTACCTATATTTAAGCTTGAATTGTAAAATTATCTATCCTATGGAATAACAAAGAGCACAGAAAGAGAAGAAACTACCTTCCCATTCTCTTTCATCTCCCCACTGCTAAACTAATTTTCCATCAACTCTCTGCTCTCACTTGCTCTCTCACAGGCACACACCCACAAAGCACATTAAACATCTCACATCCTTCTGCATCCTGGGCAGCAGTTATACCACACACTACTTTAAAGGTCCTCCGCATATAGCTTGAAATCACTGAAATATATAACACGGTGAAAATATCTACGTCTTCTATGTTAACCTAGCGGGAACAATCGAACATTCACAGTTGAAATTATTTTTTTCCCCCAATGATATAAAAGCTTCGTATGTATTGAATATAACATGTTTAAGAAACTTAATAAGGCATACCTTATCATATGGTAAGAGACCTTTCAAAGGAAAACGAAGGGTTGTAGGATCCAGCTTCCATGAGTTACACATGGCACCTGAGTTATTTACCACAGGAAGAAGACTACAGCGACCTACATGCAATGAAACATAAATTCTAAAGCAGCGAAACTGGCCTACTGTTTAATCATTCTGATGCAAAAACTGGCCTCAGCCACATTTATACTCTCCTTAAATTTCCACTGTTTAAAGCTTTTTAAAGCTTTAAACCATAGGATTGCTTCAGGCTGATTTTATTTTTCCAACTAATTTTCAACTACTAAAATATCTAAGGAGTAAAATCCCCATTTATTCAGATTAGGTACCCCAAAAATAAAAGTATTTGCAAATATTAATCTAAAAGTGCCCTTTTAGGTTACCAAAAGACTGTTCCATTGCCATTGCTTAACCTAGGGATTTAATGTTGGTACGCTGACCCTTTTCACGTAGAAAATGGTATTACTAATGTAAGTATATAATCTAGTCCTTTGATTTTTCCTTCATTCACCCTGCAAGACAAACTGTGGACAGGCTTCTGTTCAGTAAACTAGTCAATTACAAGCATCTGTACTCCAATTACAGTCAGTGTAGGCCAATGTGATTCAGCTGATCACACATGAAGAGTTTTTTGTAGGGTAAATTTACACTTGTTAGTCAGTGTAGATTAGATGCCTGGGATTTATTTCAGTTGCTTAAACATGGGCTTCTGAACTGAGCCCCTAGCGCACCTGTATACCAGCATGTAAATTTAGGTGCCTCAACTTTGACCTAGATCTCACTGTCGGTTCAAATTCCATGACTTCTATTGTCCAGATTGGCCATACTGCTATCAGATAAAATAGGAAGTAAATAAATATTTATTTCTTCCCTTCAACCATATCTATATGTCATTTACCCATACAAGACTTGTAAAAATTTGTGTATGATCCCTGTGAGTTACATGCATAAAAGCTATACCACACTTTCAATAGAATAACTACACACTTCTGAAACACAAAATGCTTTGGAGCGGTACAGAAGAATTTGCATTCTTAATCTTTGCACTGAAGAAGCTCAGTTGCAATAAACCTTGCTCAAACCTAAGAAATAATGCAGTTGTTATTAAGCTACTTAATTCTCAAAGCAAACAGAAGACATTTTATCTTTTTGAAGAAAAATGCAACAGGCATCACAATTAAAACAGCCAAATTTTAATCTTCATATTTCTAGCAATAAATGAAGGTGAGTTTTTCTTTCACAGAAAGGGACAGCCAGTGCTCACCTAAGCTAGGAAATGTTCACACAGAAGCCTGCAACAATAGGGATACGGCTGAGCAGCTACAAAAACCCCAATGGAAATTGAAGCCAAGAAACACTCCATGACTAACAAACCAGTGGATCTGTATTAACTCAAAATCCTTGAGCATAGAAAACCTATGATTTTCTAAATGTCTACTGTAGTTAGAAACTATATGGCCATGTAACAAGTAGTACGCTTCCACTACCAGCTTGTAGCAAAAAATTATTTTGATCTCATCAATATGAATTTTCCCCTTCAAAGCAAAAACTGAAGAGAAGCAAGTCTAAGAACAAACTGACAAGAGGAAAGATACTACATGAAACATAAGCTCTGAATCATTTTGCTTACATGAATATATGCCCCAAAAGGTTATAAGAAACAAAACAGTTCAAAATAAATTAATTTATTTTGAAGTCATTCATGAAGTCGTTCTCTTACCACAAATAGAATTTATTCTTGCTGTAGGTCTGAAAGTATCCACAAAATCCGATACTAAGTTACCTAGTAACTGGGTGAGAAGAGGAGAAAAAAAATAAGTTAAGGGTTTAAGTTCCACATACTGATAAGGAATATTTAAGACTTAAAAATAGTTTATACATTTTAATAAAATATACAGGAATCTACTAAAATAACTAGCTTCATACACATTTCAGTGAGTAGGAAAAATCATTGAGAACCTAAAACCACAAAAGGAAAAACGTGACCTTATAAAGAAGGGGCAGGAAGCACTCAGTTTGCACTCAAGTAAGAGTTTACATAGTAACTCTTTCTCCTATGTATGCTATATTATTTCAGTGCACACCATTTAGTAACAGATGATTTAAGACAAGCTTTAGAATTCCTGTTCTTAACAAATCTGTCTGCCTCTGAATAACAATTCCTCAAAGACAAAAGACCTAGATTAGTACACTCTGGATTAAATCTTGGCTCAAAAGAAGTCAGGAACAGTTTTCCCATTAATTCAAGGGAGTAAGGATTTTATCCTTTTCTTGACACCTAGTTATTTTAACAGAATACAAAATTAAAAACTGGATCAACATTATATTCTGATTGGAAACAGTGACCATTTTCATTGTACCACAGCCCCAAATATATTTGCATAACTGAATTTAAACAGAAAGAAAACACTGGTCAGCTATTTAAAGTGATTTTTCTTATCTTGAAGCCACAGAGAAAGCACAAACTGGTAGATAAGCATGACCTGCATTTCCAAATGTATTCAACAAAACCCATTCAGTGCTTCGAGAGTTTCGAACATCAGGCCATAGGTCAAACTATGTCATCAATTTCATGCAAAAAAGCAGGGAGCTGCTGCTGCAATCACAACAAGCCTGTATCTTAATTTACATGCCTAAACACAGAGCTTACTGTTGAATAGAAGATTTTAAATCTTCATTTAAACTTTGTTTTTGAAAAATAAAAGTAGTTTTGTTTTGTGTGGAACAAAACTCCAGATTACATGATTTGATATCATATCATTACCCAATGGGGAAGTTTTCCTTCAGGATATAGTTTTCTGATTTCTGTAACTGCAAAGTAGGCAGGTAACAAACATGCATTTCTTTCCAAAATGTAGGCTACCACCTATAAATAAAAAAATACATCAGTGTAAAAGACTTTGGATAAGGTAAACAAAGGTGTAGTCTGTCTGCTAGTCTGAGGCAGCCCATGAAAATAGACAGAAGAATTAAAATACTTTTTCTGAAGTTGTATTCTGATACTACTATATTAGTTTAAAACCTGTTTTTAATTGTACAAGTCTAACTTGACTGTTTAAGCCTAAGTAAAACTATGCCTCTATGTCTGCCTCCAAAGTACTGAAAATAATTATTATTTTTATTCACTAACAAAAAAATAAATAAATTAATCTCAATATTATATCTCATACATCTTACCTTAGGCAAGTCAAACATGGGCCTGACTCTCCTGTTAGAGATTTTAGTGCTTATCTACAATAAGCACTATCCCCAAAAGCTCTTTGTATACCGTGTAAAATGCAATCACAGAAAAGGATTAGAGCACAGAGTAAGTCTTTGCTGTTGAACTGTACCAACTGTCAAAGAGAGCCATCCCAGCTATTAGAAACTCACTAATAACAAAAGAATGAGGCCTATCTTGCTCTATAGTGATAGCATATAGAATTCAGATAGTTACCTCTCTTGCTGCTAAAAGCTGCTGTACAACAGCTGAGCTCACAGTGTTCGGAACTGTTAAGATTTTCTCTAGGATCACTTTCAATAGGTCGCGCACACCCTAAAAGAAACCACACAAAATTAAAATTCCCAGATATTCTTTATTTCTGGCAGAAAGATGACACAATCAATATGGTCAGACAATATTTTGACAGACAAACTAGTTGTTTGATGCTAAGTGTCAGAAGGGATACCACTACTAAGAATGTGAATGCTAATGACATTAAACTCCTTATGGAACTTCTCAAACTTAGGATACCCCAGACGAGAAAGTAACTGTTGAAATTTTGATGTGCATCCAGAGGCATCCAACCTACAATGGCTTGTGCAGGCTGACCAAAGTACACTGTTGTATTTTGTGGTTTTTGCTCTAACATGCTCACCAACGCTGGTGAGGTGATTCTCTGCAAGAGATGCATGGTTTCCTACTCCTTCTGTTAGAGCGTACCCTGCCAAAGACTCAGCTTTCAGGACCTCTTTCCTACGTAGCAACAAGGGTCAGAGCAGATGACAGAACTTCAGCCTTAATGCTTGATAGCATTACTTTCCCATGTGTACCACTTCTGCAACTGCATTAGCGTTATTTAGCTTGTAACTGAAAGAGGGATGAAAGATGACTGTGTAAAAGAGAAAAGAGCAGGAAGACCTACATTGTCCATACAGAATTATCTATTAAGGTAAAGCTCAACTATGAAAAAAGCATTAAAAGTGGTCACACTGAATTATTTTTTTTCTTTCATAATCAAAGAAGACTTTGAAACACTGGATGTCTCTGACATAAATCATAAAAACAAAGCCAGAAAATAACGTGTCATAGCACAAAGAAAGGAATGGGTGGAAGATACCTTGTAGTCTACACCTCCAATAATCTTCCGGACCAATTTAAATGTTAATGCCCACAACTGTGTCCTTTCCCATTCAAGTGTATCAGAGTTGATCAGAGATTCACAAACCATCCTAGCAGAAGGAGACAATGCAAGAATGAATGACAGATAATAAGCTCGTGTTCTCCAGCAATTAATTAGTTTAAAACATCATCATAAAATACCCTCCAATATTACAACTTCCATGTATCCTATTTAAGGATTCATTCCGACATAGCTTACCTGGGTGGCAAAAGTCCAGTTTCTACTGCCATTGCTAAACAGTCATAAAGAAAAGAAATTCTTTTAGGACTATGTTGGCTATGAATGAATCTTACAATCCACTGGACACACTGCTCATGGGATTCCTGAAAAAGCAGTAGAGGGGAGAAAGAATATATTTACAGGTAGTGAAACAAACTGTAAAATTCATATAGTATCCTACCATGAAGAAATGAAACTAACACAAAAACAAGATTATAAATGGTAGAAGTTGTCCAGTTGTCCAACATATAGTTTCTCCTACAAGTCTTTTGATCTTATTTTGAAGAAGTCCAGTTGCCTAACAGAAGTTCTCCAGTTGTCCAGTACTAGAAACACCTCCTAGCTGAAACACTGATTTCTATAGTCAACTTTGTTTTTCACATGTAAGTTAGCACAGAATAGACTAAAATAGAACTGTTCTGTATTATTCTTCCCTTTTCACATTTATAATAAAATTCAGTGAAAACAAAGATGACCAGGTCTCCAATTACAGAAGAGTGCCTAGAGGTATCTAACTTTTGGAAGGTAATTTTTGAACATAAACATCTATCTCTTTTTTTTTTTCCTACTTATTGATTTCTACCAGAAATCCTGTAACAAATTACCTTTTTTTGTTTCTTTACTGTTATACTTCCATTTGCTTATCTTCACTTGCACTGCATGCCAACCTCTGCTGAACAAGTATATCATCTTATAAATGTCAAAACTAATCTTTTTTCTTGCAAAGTCTTCTTATACTCTTTACCGCACTGTATCTGAAAGCAGATTCTGAATGACTGGACACAGACCTTATAGCTTAACTGTTTGTCTACTAGACAAGGTATCACTATATTAAAAACTACATAAAGTACATGTAAGCAACAAATTAAATGCTAACCTGAGAAAGACTGCTCCAGAACTGCCTAAAAGCACCCAGGCAGCTGATCAGTTTGGTCCTCTCATCTTCAGGAGTGTCCATAAACATACTAATGCAAACAAGAATGTTAGTTATTAGCAGTACCCAATGAAAGAGCACAAAGAGAAAAATACATTTATATGGAAAGACTTGCACAAATAAACTAACATTACACTTACCCAGGAAAAGCTTCTTCAATTACTTCTGTTTTCTGTAAGAGAAAAACCCTAAGTGAGCTATTGTGAAAAGGTTTTCTATGAGTATCACACCACCAGGATGAAGCTCTTTTTACTCTTTTTCTGAAGAAAAGAGTAAATCCTACTGTTATGGGACTGTATCAGAGAAAGATGTATTTCTTCTGCTATACTAGACTCTTTCAAAGTTGAGATTGCTTTGTTTTCATATAAACAACATAACTTGTAGATCCAGATTAAGGCTCTTTGTTATGTTTTTTTTTTTTCTTCTAAACACCTAGAGATTAATTTACTTCCCAAAGTTGCAGAAATTGTTCAATTCTGTTATTGCAGCTCTTTCTTCATACTTTCAAAAAAATAGTATTTTTGAATCCCATTAAACTTTTGTCCCACTTATGTTCCATGACACTCAGTTACACAAATCAATTATATACAGTTACTTTCTCATCTGAGTTTAGATTCATTGCTTTTTAAATTCCATTGAATGATTATACGGTCTTGTACTAGGTGCAAGACTATCTATGAATATCCAATTTATCTCCTCTAAAACATCCCCCCCCTTTTTTTTTTAAACTCCCTTTTGCTGAAATGTTTCTACATCATTATTCTAATACATCAGCAAAGAGATTCTGGAAAATACTATCTTACGACTTTTTCTACCTTCTCTAAGAATTTCATATTATACTCAGATGTGATCTATAACTGACCACTATGTATTTTTATATTGTAGAAATAAGAGCATGTAACAAAATAAACTTTCTGGTGATCCTTTTCAATCATACAGCCTAGAATCATACAGCCTATCAATGCCATTCATAGCTTTCTCAAGAAGCAAAAGAGAAACCGATACTCATCTGTTCTGCACAGAAACTTAGGTAAGTTTTGCTGCTGTCCTCCAAGTCGGTAACAGCAGCAGTGAAAGTAACAACTTGCTATTTTCTCAGTTATGGCTTCAAAAATGCAATGAAATTTTGTAAGGGCCTTTTATTTTGTTCCATAAAAATTTCAAGCAAATAACATTGCTTAAAAACAGGCAATGTGACAACACAGTCAAATCACAATGTTAAACAGGTGAAAACATAATATGAATTGACAGTGCCAAAATGAGAAATCAATTGGGTATGGACAATTAATATGCTATGAGCAACTTAACATCATTCCAAGAAAAGTACATCATGCATTTTATAATGCAAACTTAAAACAGAAAGAAAAACCCAACCTTCCCTCTACTGAAATTCATCATACAGACATCATTTTCAATTACACTTTTCTGTGAGACCTACATATTCTTTCCAGTTCAGACAATTTGACCAGCCTCTTCTGTCAGAAACATCAGTCAGGCTCCTGTTCAGGCCCCTATCAGCTACTGTCACCCCCATGTTCCTGACCATGAAGTGCTCATATCAACCAAGAAACTCATTCATTTGTGCTCTACAAAACAATGACTTAATGACCCAATGACTTGGGTTCACAAAGGGAAAGTCCTGTTTAACTAATCTGATATCCTTCTACAATAAGGTCACCTGGCTAGTAGACAAAGGGAAGGCAGTGGATATAGTTTTTCTGGATTTTATAAGGCTTTTGATACTGTCCCTCACACCATCCTTCTGGACAAGTTGTCCAACTGTGGGATGAGTGGGTTCACAGTGTGCTAGGTGAAGAACTGGCTGAAGGGCAGAGCTCAAAGGGTTGCAGTGAATGGGGCTGCATCTGGCTGGCGACCAGTCACCAGGAGTGCTCCTCAGGGTTCAATTCTAGGACCAGTCCTGTTCAATATATTTATCAACGACCTGGATGCAGGAGTTGAATGCACCGTTAGCAAGTTCGCTGATGACACCAAACTGGGAGGTGCTGTTGACTCTCTTGACGGACAAGATACCTTGCAGAGGGATCCAGATTGCAACACTGGGCAATGATTAATGGGATGAAATTTAACAAGTTGGATCCTGCACCTAACATGGAGTAACGCCAGGCACAAGTATAAACTGGGAGAGGAGTGGCTAGAGAGCAGGCCTGCAAAAAGGGATCTGGTGGTGCTGGTCAGCAGTAGGCTCAATATGAGCCAGCAGTGTGCCCTGGAAGCCAAGGGACCAAACTGCATCCTGCATCAAACACAGTATAACCAGCTGGTCAGAAGAGGTGATTATCCAACTGTATTCAGCATTGGTGCGGCCTCACCTCGAGTACTGTGTGCAGTTCTGGGCCCCACAATTTAAGAAGGATGTGAAGGTCCTTGAATGTGTCCAGAGGAGGGCAACAAAGCTGGTAAAAGGGCTGGAAGGAATGTCCTATGAGGGGTGGCTGAGGTCTCTGGGTTTGTCTAGTTTGGAGACAGGGAGGCTGAGGGGCGACCTCATTGTTCTCTACAGCTTCCTGAGGGGGGGAAGTGGAGGGGGAGGTGCTGATCTCTTCTCCCTGGGATCCAGAGATAGGAAACATGGGAATGGTTCACAGCTGCAGCAGGGGAGGTTCCGACTGGATATTAGGAAGCATTTCTTTACCGAGAGGGTGGTCAAACACTGGAACAGGCTTCCTAGAGAGGTGGTAGATGCCCCAGGCCTGTCAGTGTTTAAGAGGTGTTTGGACAATGCCCTTAATGAACATGCTTTAACTTTTGGCCCTGAAGTGGCCCAGCAGTTGAACTAGATGGTCGTCATAGGTCCTTTCCAACTGAAATAGTCTATTCTAGTCTATTTTAGTCTAATGACCTACCGAACTATGCTTCATTTTGCAGGTATCACTGTGCTGGTGTATTTCCACGATTCGCTCACGCTGTTATGTTGGCTGAAGAAGAATGTCTCCTCAAGACATTCCTCTTCTCATAGTCTCCTTTGAAATGTCTCCTTAAACTGCTTCCACAGTGAACTCAGCACACTATAATTCGGTTTGGGGTAAGCAATCTGCCTCCCCGTTTTACGCCCAGTCCTCCTCTCTGTCAGCCTCCTTACTGAAACTCAGCAGAGGAAGGATTTCAGCCCTGAGAAGCCTCCTCCCCTCCACCGACCTCCAGGGTCGGGGGTGACAGCACGAACGAACTACCGCCGAGGCGGACGGCGACGTTTCACACCCCCGGGGGTTCAACGCACAAAGTGCGCCAGGAAAATCAAAAACTTCTTTCTCCGCTGTCTTTTATCTTCTTCAGGACGCCTCCCCCGACCCCTCCCCGGGGGAGCGCGGAAGGCCGCGGGGCCCCCGACAAGCCCCGGCCCCGGGCCGGCCCGCTCACAACGCTCCCCCCCGCCCCCGCGGAGGCGCTCCGGGGACGGACTCACCACCACCTCCTCGAAGATGCTCTGTAGCTGCGTCTCCATAGGCACCATGGGGATCGCCATGATGCCGGGCCGGGCCCACAGGCCGAGCGGCGGCCCCCACCGGGCCCTCTGTCAGGCGGAGACGGAGACGGAGACGGAGACGGAGACGACGACGGCGCGGCGCAGCGCGGCGCGGCGCCCCTCTCCCCCGCCGGAAGCTCCGTCCCTGATCCCGCTCCCCCGGAAGCGACTGCTCGCCCCGCCCGTCCGTTCCGGCGGCGGCAGCGTTCCGGGCGGCGCCGCCCGCCTCTCCCTGCCCGGTGCGGGGCTGGGCGGCTGCGGGCCCTGTCCCTGCCGCTGCCCCTGCCGCTGCCCCTCTCCCCGCGACTGACGGCCCGGGACCCCTTCCTGGGGGCGGGGGAGGAAGCGGGAGCCGAGGGTGAAGGGGGGAGAGCAACGGCCATTTAAAATTTGGGAGTTGTTTTTAGGGAAATATTTGCTTAGGCTTCTTTGTTCTTTGAATAATCTGTTCTTAGAATGATTTGACAAAATACATGTTCTGGTTCTTACAGTAAGGATCCCTTACGTTATTGTGGGACTATAGTTTGCTGTAATTACTATAAAATTAGAATTATTCACTCCTATAAAAAGTCATAAAGACAGAAGAAACTGAAAATGCATTTTTCTGAAAACATCTGAGGATACTTTATATATGTGCAATGGGCTTTAGGTTAAAATATATATGTAAAATGCCAAATCAAGACAGTTTTTTTAAATTTTTGTGGCGCTCTGACACTCTTGTGTAGTCATCTGTGGCTGTTTGGGCATGAACCTAAATTCAGCTAGTGCTGGTAACTAGATAGAAATTTATGTCTACACAGAAGAATAAAGCTGATCATCCCAAATTCTAGCTGATAGATGAAGGCCTCAGAGCAGTGAGAAATTGACAATTCCAGGCTTGGAGTTGAGTGGAAAATAAGAAGACTGTACCCATAGGGGAAAAGCTTACATGGAATTGGGTAGAGGATTGTTTGTTGTAAATGTAAACAGCTTTTGTGTAAACAGGCCTAGAAGAATACATAACATAAGCAATGAGAAATATTATAAGTAAATTTTAAAAAAGTACCTCACGAAATCGTGATTTGTGGGGCACCAGCACTTGCACAGCTAGTGGAGATATGTGCTGTAGCCAACAGGCAGTAGTACACATGATGGAAGTCAGTGCATTCTTGTCAGCAATGGGAAATACCTGGCTGGGAAACAAATAATGCTTACCTGTTGTTGTGGTTTAACCCCAGCCAGCACCTAAGCACCACACAGCCACTCACTCACTCCCCCCCACCCAGTGGGATGGGGGAAAGAATCGCAAAAAAACAAGTAAAACTCATGGGTTGAGATAAGAACAGTTTAATAGAACAGAAAGGAAGAAAATAATAATAATAATAATAATAATAATGACAATAATAATAAAAAGGATTGGAATATACAAAATAAGTGATGCACAATGCAGTTGTTCGCCACTCGCCAACCGATGCCCAGTTATTTCCTGAGCAGCGATCCACCTCAGGCCAACTCCCCCAGTTTATATACTGGGCATGACATCATATGGTATGGAATACCCCTTTGGCCAGTTTGGTTCAGCTGTCCTGACTGTGTCCCCTCTAAGTTTCTTGTGCCCCTCCAGCCTTCTTGCTGGCTGGGCATGAGAAGCTGAAAAATCCTTGACTTAGTATAAACACTACTTGGCAACAACTGAAAACATCAGTGTGTTATCAACATTCTTCTCCTACTGAACCCAAAACATAACACTACACCAGCTGCTAGAAAGAAAATTAACTCTATCCCAGCTGAAACCAGGACACCTGTATGTTATTTATGTACATATACATGTAATAAATGATCATTGGAAACAGAGGATATAATTGAAGGTCCATTTGTACTTGCTTGTGTTGCTCTTATAATTGGGTTGCCCTCAGTCTTAACACAAAGCTATTCTGTAAGAAACGTTCATTATACTCCTCACTGTGTGCTTATTTAAAGTGTGTTGCAGTACAATCTGACATGCCCTTGGATGTCCCATCAACATCTACTGTCAGTACTTCCCGCCCTGGGCAGACTGGCTCATATTTTATCAAAATGGCAATGCCCGGGATAGGTGTCTACTCTAATTCTATGCCAAGCTCCTAAGCCATTCCCATAGTGACCCATAACAGGACTGGAAATGGAGTACAAAAGAGGTTGTTTTACTCGTCATTATGTCTTAACCTTATTTTGAGGACCAGTCTACTATTGCTTTTATCTGCCTTACCACTCTGTCACACTCACTGGCTAACAGCCATTCCTAATGGTGCCTTGGACTCCAGATCTTGATCCAACCTTAATATGTACCAAGCCACAATCTGTCCACAACTTTGTGCCTAATATGACTTTATCTTCATTTTAGGTCATTAACCAACATTCATTCTAAACTGTACTTACCATGCCAGCCCAAATCTAACTGGTTACGTTTATTAGACAGACTTGGTCTAACCTTAACTAGAGTCCTGGTCCACAACTTGGCCCAAATACTATACCCAATTTTGAGTTTTAAAACTGGACCACGTGATAGCTTTGAACCCCCTAAGAGGTCTCAACAGTGATTTATCTCCTAAATTAACCCCTCATCTAACCAGACCTTATTTTAACAAAACTGAGCTACCTATGATCCTACTTTCGGCAGAGAATCTGGTCATTGGGATGGAGCTGAGGGCCAGGGGTGCCACAGTAAGTCAGGCCTAAGCAATGATCATCCTGCTTTGCCTAAGGGAACCGAATGTCCAAGAGGAGGAACCATAAAGATCTTAGGCCCAGGGACTGTACCGCAGTGCCTCTGCCAAGGCATGAAACCCTGTCAGGCCCTGTGTATTAGGTAACACAGAGCCACAAGCCTCACCAAACAAGGAAGAAAAGCAGCATTGGCATGAGGAAGGAATGACCCTTTCTTCATCCAGAGACAGAAAAGGAAATGCACTTTTCAAAATGTCTGTAAATGTCATGTTACTCTGGCAAAAAAAAACCCCTTCATCAAAATAACCATTTGTTTAAGGATGATAAACATTTAGCTGAAGAAAAATGTCTCCTCAAGACATTCTTCTTCTCATAGTCTCCTTTGAAATGTCTCCTTAAACTGCTTATTCCACAGTGAACTCAGCACACTATAACTGTGGAAAAATGGTTAAGCTTTGAGGTGTTTTTTTGTAAGTGAGTGCCATTCATTTTAGAAGGTGGGTGACAAATCAGTATAAAGGTGTCTTTTAACTGATGATATATGAGGTCTGTCTAGTTCTTGATGGCCTTAGAGGACTTTCAGCTCCTTTATATTAGTAGCTTAAAACTACGGGAATCGTAGTGAAAATTGAAAGCAGCCACAACATAATGCTATTCAGAAATGTCTCTCCGTGTTTCCCCAAGGTGCTTGTTAACATGTATATGGCACAGATGTCCTGCCTGTGTTCTTCAAAACCATCTTCCCATTTCTGGAAGTGCCAGATGAACTGAGGACGGCAATTTGACTATAGGGGAATGGGTTTCTCTGTACCCTAGCCCTGCATTTGTATAGTGTCAGAGCGGTCACTTAAATTTATGATTCAGTAACTGAGAACAGAAAGGATAATTGCTAATTATTTCCTTCTTCCCTGTTGTTTTCTTTACTCTTAAGTATTGATCACATGAATTGCTTTTTGTTATGTGAGTTGTCTTTTGGTAGGGATGAAAAGAAGTATTTTTAAACATGTGAGGCCCTTGATCTTTAAACAGAAAAGTCTGGGTTCTTGGTCAATGTTCATGAAGTTTTATATTCTTATTTTATCAGTGAGAAATTTTATAGAAATTCATCATGTGGGCAGTAATGTTTGTGAAATTAGAGCAATGATTATGTAAAGGTAGCTAAATCAAATATATGAGATCACATCCTGTTCCACTTCCTAAATTATTTTCTTTTATATCAATAGGAGCAGAAATTCACCCTGGGTGCCTACACTGATGATTCACACTCTCAAAGGTCAAATTTGCTACTTCTGTAAATTTATGTATTGATTTTGGCTGGAATGGAGTTAATTTTCTTCATAGTAGCTTGTATGGTGCTATGTTTTGGATTTGTGATGAAAACAGTGTTGATAAGCCCCCGTTGTTTTAGCTGTTGCTGAGCAGTGCTTCCACAGCCTCAAGGCCTTCTCTGCGGGTCGGCTGGGGGTGCACAAGAGGTTGGGAGGGGGCACAGCTGGGACAGCTGACCCCAACTGACCAAAGGGGTACCCCACACCATATGATGTCGTACTCAGCAGTAAAACCTTGGGGAAAAAAGGAAAAGGGGGGAGAGTCAGAGTTATGGTGTTAGTATTCCCAAGTAACCATTATGCGTGGTGGAGCCCTGCTTTCCTGGAAGTGCTGAATACCTGCCTTCTGAAAGGAACTAGTGATGAATTCCTGATTCTGTTTTGCTTGCATGCACAGCTTTGCTTTACCTATAAAACTGTCTTTATGTCAACTCACAAGTTTTCTCACTTTTACCCTTACGATTCTCCCCCCCATCCCACTGGGGAGTGGTGAGCAGGCTGAGCTGCCTGCTGGGGTTAACCCACAAGAGTGCTTTTTGATACCCAGTGTGGGGCCAGAAGGGTTCAAGATAACAACAGATTTGATCGGAATGTGCTAGACCGGATTTATAGCTGGTACAGCTGTTTGGCTATTAATCAGCAGGCTCCTGCGCTTGCCACGGTACTTGCTTGCTTTGCTGTATATTAGAGTCTAGTGATTGCTGTAGTGCTTATCATCTTACTTTGCTGTGCCTGGGAACATTTTGATAACAGCACTGGCCACGTGCCTGGGCTGGCATATGGCCAGGGCATTGTTGCTGTTCCTGTACTGCTGTAGTAGGCATGTTGTAACTACAGTCTGAACTCCAGTTGAAGGGACTGTGACCTGTGAGTAACTCCATGCTGGAGCAGATGCACCCCAAAGCGTCTGTGTCTGTGGACAGGTCCACAGTGGAGCAGGTACACCCCTGAATAATAGAATCATAGAATCATAGAATCATTAGGTTGGAAAAGACCTTTAAGATCATCGAGTCCAACTGTCAACCTAACACTGCCAAGTCCACCACTAAATCATGCCCTGAAAGTGCCACTTCTACATGTTTTTTGAACACCTACAGGGGTGGTGACTCCATCACTTCCCTGGGCAGCCTGTTCCAATGCTTGACAACCCTCTCAGTAAATAAATTTTTCCTAATATCCAATCTAAACCTCCCCTGGCACAACTTGAGGCCATTTCCTCTCATCCTGTCACTAGTTACTTGACAGAAGAGACCAGCACCCATCTCACTACAACTTCATTTCAGGTAGTTGTAGAGAGCGATAAGGTCTCCCCTCAGCCTCCTTTTCTCCAGGCTAAACAACCCCAGTTCCCTCAGCTGCTCCTCATAAGACTTGTCCTCTAGACCCTTCACCAGCTTTGTTGCCCTTCTCTGGACACGCTCCAGCACCTCAGTCTCTTTCTTATACTGAGGGGCCCAAAACTGAACACAGAACTCGAGGTGCGGCCTCACCAGTGCCGAGTAGAGGGGGACGATCACTGCCCTGCTCCTGCTGGCCACACTATTTCTGTTACAAGCCAGGATGCTGTTGGCCTTCTTGGCCACCTGGGCACACTGCTGGCTCATATTGAGCCGACTGTGGACCAACACCCCCGGAGTCCTTAAATTGTTGTAACCCGTTTTTTGAGTTGTATGTTATAGGAAGCACTATAGCAGAAACCGCCTGTACAGAGGACAAGCCTGACAAGAATCCCTACAAGTGTGACCCAACCTGAATAGGTTTTGGCAGCCAGTAACTCCACACATCACAGTGCCTCTCCTGTCCTGAGCAACCACTGTAACAGATGGAACCCTAGTCATGGAAGAAGTGAACTCATGGACAGTTTATGGACATTTAACAGGGGTGGCCCATACACTAAGGGAATGATATCTGTCTATATATCAAAGGGGGCAGGGGGGTGGGTTGTGGTTAATGGGATGTATTGCATAATGTGGGACCTGAGCATGGCACAAATGGTATAGAATAAAGGGTAGAGATTGAACAGGTTTGGGCTGTGATGGAATTAATTTTCTTCATACCAGCTCATATAGTACTATGTTTGGGTTTTTTTTTTATAATTATAAATATTATAAATTACAGCTCATGTGGTGCTCAACTAAAGTTCTAAAGAATCAGATCAACATTTCAATAGTTATACTTGCATAGCCCTAGTAGGCTATGAAGGTACATTTTCATAACAAACAACCCTTCCATTAACCACCAAATTGAAAAACAAATAGATTTCAAATTATACTTAAACAAAACCTTTTTATTTTTTATTGAATTTGATTCAGCTCTATGCCTTTTTTTTTTACAAGTACATCTATCACTACTGAAAAAACATGTAACAAGCTGAAAGAAGTACGTGACAAAGATGGATTGAAACTAAATGCAAGGAATCATCTGGTGCTAAATAAGGGAAGGGACCTGAAAAGATAGGCGTGGCACAGAGCAGGAATTAAGAAACTGACTACTTTCATATTTGTTTCATTTAACATATTTAACACTTTCTTTGAAGATAACAAATACTCTGGATGACAAGTTATTAACCAAATAGTTGAATACTTGAATTTGTGTCATTTTTGCATTTTATTGCTTAGCAATGTATTACTCCTAATCTCCAGTTAAGAGTTTACCTAATGCCGTCCTTATCTTGGAATGTGACAGACAGTTTCTCTGCACGCAGATAATGATTTTCAGCCTTTGACCTTTCTGAGTCATTTTCCTGCTTACTTTGGCTTCCTGCAGACCTGATGCAAAAGCTAGGATCTCATAAAAAAACTATGAACAAAGTACATACACCCTTGAAGAAGGAGTAGCATCTTAGTCGCAGCTAAACCAGCTGGTGAGGCTGAGGAATGCAGCATACGGACAGCCAAGAGGCAGATCTTGGCAATATGGAGCTTCAGGATGATATCATCAAGCATCAAAGAGGGCATTTGGATGAGGTGTCTTTAAAACCAACAGAGTATGTGAAGAGAAAAACCCTTCTGAAATACAAAGCCATCTGTGCTGTAAGTAGGTGCTGTTCTTCAGGGCTGCTAGTTTAACAATTGTCAAATCTGCAGAATTTTTAGAACTTTTGTTGTATTAATATAAACATTCAGGGTAGCTTGTTAATTGGTGCTTAAAGTTTTGCTGCATGAATGCACTAACATCACTGGCAGATTTCTAAAGTTCTTCTGGTACTTACCAAGCGAATTTGCTTTTTTCTGGCAGTTAACTGCACTTTTTGTTTTACTACGATAACCTGACAGTTCTTTTGCACAGCAAAGACATTGCTTCAATACTTTATTTTATACATTTGTTTAAAAGTGATGTGTTTGTGGCCAAAGCAGCCACAGTTCTTTTCTGCTTACTTTTTTATCTTTGGGTATGTCATTAACAAAACAGAACATGTAGGCAAGGCGTTGGTGAAAAACACACAGGAAGCAAGGCATGGGAAAAGACTAATGAACCATTTTGTACAGTATTATCAGTCCCACATCTCGAATATCATGTCAAATCTTTCCCTCTTCCCCAGGGCTTTAAAAGTCATGCAGCTGCCTTGTAAATAAAAATGTGTAGGGTTTTTGTTACATTTTTAAAATCTTTTGTTGTAGCCAATACACAGTTTCAAGCTTCTGTTTGTGACCAAAAAAGAAACAAACATTAAATATATATGTATGTATGTGTATATGTTTGCACAAGCTCTTGCATCTGTAAATTGGAATTTAAAGAAAATGACAGGTACTGATTTTAGAAAGACTCAAACTTAATTTTGAAAAAAGTCCTATGAAAAAGAGAGTCAAGTTATGACACTCTTCAGGTCTGTCATCAGAACAATTTCACATAGTACTACTTCCTATTTAATGCTGCATTGTCCTAGGATTGCGTAAAATATGAAGGAAATATTGGAAATGGAGAAAAAAAGAGAAGATTAAGAGACATTTTTTTTCCTTAAGTCTTCAGTAAAAATAAATGAATCATGAGAAACAATGTGGGGAAAATGGCTAAATATGAAGGAAAGTAAATTATACTTTCAAGAGGTACTTGGAAGAGTAAAGTGAGAAATTTAAGTATCCTAAAACATATTCATTCTTTCAAATGCACTAGTTTTCAAATGCCTGCCTGTATGAAAAACAAAATCTAAATATTGGAGGTGTAAACTGTTAATATTCTACACCATTTATCTACATTTTTGATAAACTATATGCATGAAGTACTTCCTTGGCAACTTTTTCCTGAAAGCTTAGGCAAAGAATTGTGTACTCACAAATAGTAGTCACACTGTCTAATAAGTCCTCCAGAGAACAGAGCATATGCATTAGGAACAACTTTTTTATGAATAAGTAGCCGTGGTCCTGAATTTAGACATAGAAGTTAGCTGTGGGAAGTCTGAAGATTTGAATAGGCAGTACCAATGTTATTTCACCTTAAGGATGAATGTCCCAAAATCAAGGGTCTTTGTGTAAATGCTGTAATAAATGCAGCATCTCATCTGTATACCTGCTATGAGTTTTTGGTTTTTACTTCAGCTCTCTCATTGCTTGTAGCAGTGAGAATGTTTGCTGCTGTAATAGCTGTACTTTCAATTTAGTGTCATCTATTTATTTCAATTACAAACATGAGTTTTAATGAAAATGGAAGGTAACACCATAGTGAACTTTAAGGTGAAGAGTGCATGCCCTGGTGATTGGGCTTATTGGAGACCAGTTATCCTCAGCGTACTCCATCCCCTGAGCTGGAAGGTGAGGATGAAGAGCAGAATATACCCCCCCTTAATCCAGGAGGAAATAGTTAGTGACCTACTACGCCATCTGGACACTCACAAATCTATGGAACCCGATGGGATCCATCCAAGAGTACTGAGGGAGCTGGCGGAGGTACTTGCCAAGCCACTCTCCATCATCTATCAGCGATCCTGGTCAACAGGGGAGGTCCCAGAGGACTGGGACCAATGTGACTCCCATTTACAAGAAGGGCTGGAGGGAGGATCCGGGGAACTACAGGCCTGTCAGCCTGACCTCGGTACTGGGGAAGATTATGGAACGGTTTGTCTTGAGAGCACTCACATGGCAAGTCCAGGACAAGCAGGGGATCAGGCTCGGTCAGCACGGGTTTACGAAAGGCAGGTCCTGCTTGACCAACCTGATCTCCTTCTATGACCGGGTGACCCACCTAGTGGATGAGGGGAAGGCTGTGGATGTTGTCTACCTTGACTTCAGCAAGGCCTTTGACACTGTCTCTCATGGCATACTCCTTGAGAAGCTGGCATCTCATGGCTTGGACAAGTGTACTCTTCACTGGGTGAAAAACTGGCTGGATGGACGAGCCCAGAGGGCTGTGGTGAATGGGGTGAAATCCATTTGGCGGCAGGTCACAAGTGGTGTTCCCCAGGGCTCAGTGTTGGGCCCCATTCTGTTTAATATCTTTATCAATGATTTGGATGAGGGGATTGTGAGCACCCTCAGCAAGTTTGCAGATGACACCAAGTTGGGAGGCAGGGTCAATCTGCTTGAGGGTAAGGAGGGTCTACAGAGAGATCTGGACAAGTTGGATTGATGGGCTGAGGCCAATTGTTTGAAGTTCAACAAGGCCAAGTGCCGGGTCCTGCACTTGGGTCACAACAACCCCATGCAACGCTTCAGGCTTGGGGAAGTGTGGCTGGAAAGCTGCCCGGCAGAGAAAGACCTGGGGGTGCTGGTCGACAGCCGTCTGAATAAGAGCCAGCAGTGTGCCCAGGTGGCCAAGAAGGCCAACGGCATCCTGGCCTGTATCAGAAATAGTGTGGCCAGCAGGAGCAGGGAGGTGATCGTTCCCCTGTACTCGGGACTGGTGAGGCCGCACCTCGAGTACAGTGTTCAGTTTTGGGCCCCTCACTACAGGAAAGACAGTGAGGTGCTGGAGCGTGTCCAGAGAAGGGCAACCAAGTTGGTGAGGGGCCTGGAGCACAAGTCTTATGAGGAGTGGCTGAGGGAACTGGGGTTGTTTAGTCTGGAGGAAAGGAGGCTGAGGGGAGACCTTACCGCTCTCTACAACTACCTGAAAGGAGGTTGTAGTGAGGTGGGTGCTGGTCTCTTCTGTCAGGTGGCTGGAGATAGGACGAGAGGAAATGGCCTCAAGTTGCGGCAAGGGAGGTTTAGGTTGGATATTAGGAAAAATTTTTTTACTGAGAGGGTTGTCAGGCATTGGAACAGGCTGCCCAGGGAAGTGGTTGAGTCACCATCCCTGGAGGTATTCAAAAAGCACATAGATGGGCTACTCCATAACATGGTTTAGTGGGCATGGTTGATGGTTGGACTCGATCTTAAAGGTCTTTTCCAACCTAAATGATTCTATCATTCTATGATTCTATGATTATATGTACTCAGTGAAACAAGACCTGTTAGGTTACCCTGGCAGTGTTATTATCCCTGCCCAGAAAGAGTGGCCGCTGTTCTAGCCCAAATGTGCCCCCTGATTCTTAGTCCTTGCAGACTGGATGTAGGATTGAACTGCTGCCTTCACACCTGGGTTCTCTCTTCGAGGGACTTCAGCATTTCTGCCACTTTGGGCAATCTTTCCAAATACGCTTATCCCATCTGTCTATCTTACCCAGTTCTCTCACCAATTCCATTTCCATTCCTACTTTTGGGGTATTTCTCCCGTACAAAAAACAGGGAGTGAGGAGCAGGAAGAAAGTAAAGGTGGGAGAGAGAAAGTGTGAAGGAAGTAACTTTGGTGTTGCTGGTGTTTCCTGTTGCTTGGGAAAAAATCAGTGACATGAGGCAGGAGAGGGTGGGAAGCAAGGAAGAAACACAAAATTCTTGAGCACAGTGGCAAGGAGCATAGCAGCATGAGGAGAAAGTGTGGGGTCTGGAGGAGGCCCTCTGACTGTATCTGTCCAGAGGAAGAGGTATGTGCCATGCCAGACCTACAGTTAGGTCTCCTGGTTGTCCCTGAGAGAGGGCTAGTTGGGAGTGTGCCACACTCCTGACTTTCTGGCTTGTGTGCCTGGATCTTCCTGGTCTACAGGAAGGAATAATGTGTGCTTAGACTGTCCTGGTGTGGAGCTGCTCCATGGCCAAATTGTATGCCCACACCTGAGAACTGAGCAGCCCTCCCTGCTGCCACACTCCTGCCCAGCACCTGCAAGGCAGGATGGGCAGTAACAAAGAGTGTAGGGTCTTTTTGTGAGCAGGGATGAGCGAAAAGTAACAGGATGGCGTATGTGCACTTGATTATACCGTAACCACACAGAGTTTTCCCCAGCTCCTTATAATTGCTGTAGTCTCAGTTAAGAGGCTCCGTTACAGTAATACTAAGCATGAGAGTATGCCTCTCATTTCTACTTTATTTTGAATCTTAGTATTTCCTAGTGCCTGGTGGTTCCTGGGAACAGCAGGAGACAAAAGAAGGCTCTGAGGCGAAATGGGAAGTAAACTGGGTTGGTTTATGGTGATTTTCTGTGATATGCATTTTCTTGCCCATCATTGCCTTAGTGAAATGGAAAGTGCATACACTATGAAATACTCTGAGATGGTTGTCACTTTTCACTGCACCTTTCAGCCAGCATACATCACCATTCATCTTGAGTGTCCGTTAAGCTGATAGAGGCCTCCTCAACTCTTCCTTAACCTCCCAAATGTTATGCTGCTTTCTGTTATGGGGTTTCCTTGGGCTGTTTGTCTCTTTCCAGTTTCCTCTAACCTCACTAACGGGGTGACATTACAAGAAACTGGCATGTGGATGAAAACTTGACACCTGCAGCCTCAATCCAACTGAGTCTCTTAAGAAATCCCTGTGAGCATTTCAGGAAAATACAAAAGCTAAATAAAAGATATTACCTTCTCTTTACACAGATTAAGAATTTGCAAAACAGGTAAATATATTGATTACTTCCTACACTCTTTTCCCCAGCAAAGACTTCCCTGATTACAACATGGGACCGGCCATAGGTTAAAAGTGCGGTATTAAGGTGTTGACTTGTAAGCAGTTCACAAGATTATCATTCTTGTGCCTCTCTTATCTTCAGGCTCAGAATGTCTCCAATTTTTTGATGAACAAGTTCAGAGAAATGATAAGTTCATAAAAGGTAATAATCACATGGTTAATTTCTAATAAACATAACAGTTTATCACAACTGTGAACTTTAATTTTCCTGTGTCTTTGTGACAGGTTCTGCTGTGTGCTTTGGTGGTTGTGTCCCTGGGACTAGGTTTAGGACTAGGACTCAACCGTGGAGACCAGGAGCAAGGTATGTTTATGATACTTTCAGCATAATCACCACTGAAGCTAGAACTGGTAAAGGCCTTCAGCAGAGGCTCTTTCATAGCGTAATGTAAATGCTCTGTGAAAACTTATATCACCCGTGAAAATAAAGCTCTTGCATTTTTCAAGTTGGATTGTATAAAAACTGTACACTCACAATCTATACTTGAAAAACCTATCCTAAACCACTCAGTGCCTTGCTTCTCTTTTAGGAAGTGCTAAACCTAGTTCACAACAGGTTTGGAAATTTTTTTATATTAATACTTTTAGGAAATTTGAAATAGGGGTTATCTTACTACATATAATATCTTGCAATTATTTAAGCAATTTGTTTAGTAGAAGAGATATCATTGGACCATCTTTGGGACTCACGCTTTGAGTACATTTGGCATAGTTCAGGTGGCTAATGTTAAAACTGATTATGAATTTCTCTGAAAACTTCAATTTCTGTAAAGCTATGGTATAAAGGCAATAATGGTTTGATTTGGTGGAATGTTGTATTTTAGTTAGAAAAACAACATAACATTTTGAAGTCAAGGGGTCAAGCCAGATCAGAACAACACACCACATGGTGAATTAAATAAAACACTTCCTTTAGAATCAAAACAATAGTGATCTCATACTAGAGGAGTTCAAGGAAGCACAGTCTCTTTCTCATTCCTAATCAACACATATTGAAGTTGTTTACCTACTTATTCATCAAGTCTTAGCTCCTTCTGAGATCTTTCAACACTATGGGCCTAGCAAATAGGATGAGATGGAACTGTAATTGATTTTTGATGACACATATATGGTATTACAATTTCCTGCGTAAAATATGTAGATACCCACAGCTTGAGTCTTCACTGACATTTAGCTGAGGAACTTGGTCATAGTTGCAGTAAGTGAAAGATAGCACCAAATCAGCGTGTTAGCATTTTGGTGCTTCTGCAGGTGTTACAGAGCAATCCTAAATAGGGACTGACTAACTTTATTTTCTACTTTCATAACCAGACCTACTTGTGAAAGATGAATTAGCAACACACAGTATTACACTGCGGAGTGGGAGGTGAAGCCTCAGCCCTGAGCAACATGCACTTTTGTGCAGTTGCATTTGCTATAAGGGCAGTGGGCAAGAGTGTTGCTGTTCAGGAGCAAAAGGAGTCACAGTCGAGACAGGTGGTGGGGGCTTGTGGTCTCAGGAGAAGAGGCCTGGAAAGGAGTCAGGAGGACCTGACATTCTGTATGTTTAAAAATTAGCACAGAGTTTGCATTTGGTGATAGTACAATTGATTCTGTTTATATACTCAAGGTACATTTCCTTATACCTCCTGTAATTGTACTGACTATTCCAAATAAAAGTTAATGAAATACTAAATTCCTGACCTCACACAGTTATGTAAATAGTGTAAAGAAATTAGAAGCATGGGTTGCAAATTATGAGAATTATGAACAGTTCCATTACAGAGGAGAAGGTTTGTATTTTTATCTTTATATTTTTTCTGACTTAGACTCACCATTCTATATCATTGTAAATCAGATAGACCACCTGAACAACTTTGAGTTGTTCAAAAGCCAATGGATAGAGGAAAAATTAAATACTCTGAACTTCAGCCAAAAAAGCACAGAAAAACTGTTTGCATATTTTCATGCTCATTTGTGAAAAATCGTAGCTCTTTCTTGACAGAACAGACTCCAGTCATAAAACACTTAACCCTCAATTACTTCTTTTCATCTCTACTTTTGACAGATCCATTTATGCTCATTACATATATTGTTTGTTATTCTAATTATTTGCAAAGCTTTCTTGCGTTGAACGATAGTTGTTGATGTAAGCACTTAAAGCGCAAGGTACAACATGAGAACTTTCTACATGTGAAACAAGCTGCCTAGCTTGAAAAAAATCATTTTAGCTCTACATGGTTTCTACACAGTGGATATTAAAGCCCAAATTTTGTAGGGAGTGCACCCTACAAAAGCATGAGCCTTTTAGCAACTGTAATAGAACTGCACTAGCAAATCTGAGTAGTTATACTTATCCCTGTCTAACGGTGTGAGTGGACAAGAAAGCTGGAAATGTAGGTGCTCAGAGTGGTTCAAACAGTACTTCTGCAATACAGAGAAGGCAGACACAGGGCTTGTCCTTGTGGAGGCTAGTGTGTAGCTGCGGGTGATGTTTGGAGATTTGGGGTTGTCCTTGGGTACCCTCAGGAGAGCCAGAGCTCTCCTTCACCCTGTATGAAGGTGGCAGAGCTGTGGTGAGGAAATACATGTCTCCATTTCCAATATGAGGCCCCTTATTTGGACCCTTTCTTTCTTTCGATCAAAACAACCAAACCTGAAGATTTTTAAGGGACGGTGTAACGATTAAGGTGGAGAGGTATGGTCAGAGTCCCGAGTGCACTAATAAGCCTTATGGGCCCTGCCCAGCCCCCCAGGGCTGCCCCCACCCTGCCCAGGGCCCCATTTCAGCCCCCTGGGGCCATCAGCCCCTGCCCCAGCAATGCCGCAGCAGGGCTGATCTCCAGGTCCCCGCAGCCGTGGCCTGCGCAGTCATGGGTCCCGCTGAGCCAGGCCCACCCACAGGCCAAGAGCCTGACCTTGGCCTGTCCCTGTCCCCAGGGAGGTGCCCAGTGCCTGGGGTGCCCTGGCTGCCCTGCTCCTGGCTCGGTGGTGGGACGGGCCCGGGCTGCCAGGCCCTGTCCGGCCGCCCCTGGGGGAGCCCCCATGGCTCTGGGTGCCTGGCCCTGGGGGAGCCCCCGTCCCACGCAGCTCCCTGGCAGGTGCATTAGGGAACGTCCAAAGCGGGAGTCACTCTTCCTTTTGCATCCCGGACCCAGCAATGAGCAGGGGAGATGCCAGTTTCCACCTCCTCATGCTGGGAGGGTGGGACACCCAGGCATTGCCTCCTGTGCCACCGGTCCTGGAGAGACCTGCTGCAGAAAGAGCCCCGCCACAGGCTCTGGGCGAGCACGGCCTGAACAGCCACCAGGACCTTCAACGTCCAGAGGACTTCCTACAGCTTTCGTTTCGCCTCGCTGACCCACGGTGTGCTAGTGACCGCATTGGAAAATGACTCGGAAAACAGATTTGGGAAATTATTCAGCACATTTCTCCATGGAACCCGTGTCTGTGATCCATTTAACTGACCTGTCTGAGACAGGGTTATCTGAGCGCTCAGACTGGCTGCCTTCTTCTTACAGTCAGCTGCAGACACAAGTGCAATGAGCCGCACAGGAAGGAGATGCCTGGCTGCCGGTGCGACAGCAGCTGCAAGGAGCGTCGGGACTGCTGCTGGGACTACGAGGACACCTGCGTGGAGCCAAGTATGTTCCCCTATAGGCACTGCTCACTGGTTTCCATTTTATTCTGGGTTTGTTTTTTCACATGATAGTAATAAGAAAAGGATAAACTCTCATATTTACACAGATATACAGAAGTTATGTCACATTCCCTCAGGGAGGGAAGGATGTGGCGGTGTCGAGCTACTTCTGCACTCAGGTGGCTAGAGGGCCATAACTTGGTGACCTGGCAGGACACAAAGTCTTCCCATGTCTTTCTCAAGTCAGATCCCTGTATTTGTGTCCCCCCTGGATAACCAGAGCATTTGCAGTGCGTATTTCCTGGCCCAGATAAAGCTGTGGATGAGCATGAGTGGAAATCGTAGGTTATCTTTGACCGGGGCCCTGAAACGATGCCGCTGTGCCGGCACCTCTTGCACTTTTGAAAATGAATGGGTGTTTTCCGGTCAGGTGCACTCTCCAGCCTCATGCAGCACCCAGTGGGGGCCTGGTCTTGGACGAGTGCACTCATCTTCCAGGAGGCAGGCCTGGCTCTGCATCGAGGCCAGACTCCTCCCCAGTTCTCCTCTCTGCTCTCCCAGCAGCTGCTCAGATGTTTCTTCATCCTTATCTCTTTTTCTGCCTGCTTCAGCACTTACATCTCTTTTTTTGCTGTCTGCTGGGAATCATGTGGAAGAGCGGGAAAAAGATCTGTTTCCTTCTCTCTCTCTTCCATAGGAGAAATATGGGTTTGATTATGTTTTTTTAGATCTTCCTGGAAGGGTGGAAGGCATTGAAGAATGTGACTTTGGGGACACCTTTGTAAAACAAATTATTCTATGACTCTGTGTTATCATTCAATGGCCACAGAAATCGGCTTTATGTGTTAAATGAAATCTGGAGTTTTCCTTTCAGATAAAACTTCTAAAGCAACTCGAGCAGGACATGTAAATTATAGCTTAACAAAAACTCTTCTTTTTTTCTTTACCTGTTTGGGGGATTTCCACACCAAGGAGCTTACATAAGGTTCTGTGAACTGAATCACAATCTTTTTCTTCCAATTTTCAGCCCGATCTTGGAGGTGCACTAATTTCCGCTGTGGTGAGACACGGATACCTGGAAGTTACTGTTCTTGTTCTGATGACTGTTTGCAGAAAAAAGACTGCTGTGTAAACTACAACAGCATTTGCAAAGGTAAATCAAAAGTCAAAGATATTTATATATAAATTGTCCTTTGAAATAAATAGATGACCAAACGTGGCAAATATAAAGGTAGATGCATTTGTTTCTCAAGATTAGAGTCTTACAGTGATATTTTGGAAAATTAAGATGTTTTGAGATGAAGCTTTTGATATTTTTGACTGGGAAAAAGATGGTTTCTGGAGAACAATGTGAATGTGTGTCATTTATAAGAAAGACAGAATGTTTTGAATATTGCACAGTATACCAAATGTGGGTTTTTTTGTTGTTTCTTTTCTTTTTTTTTTTTTTTCAAAAATAGATGGAGACATGTTTTCTGCTCCAAACTTCTTGCAATCCAAAGTACATATTGTAGTAATCATCCCGAATTTAAAATTTCTTGGCCTTTTTGTTAGAAATTAGTTTTCAGATTGGGTTTCCTATGTTTTACTTATTTCTGAATATCTTTGTTCATAGCTGGTTGTTTCATACAGACTCTGGCTAAACACGTAAAGAATAGCACTGGTAAAATCGGATTACAGGAATGGTACCTGAGGAGTATACCAGTGTCATAAAACATGGTATCTGTTACCAGAATTCCTTTATATTGTGAGGTGAGAGATTTAAGGCAACTCCTGCAAAATTATATTTGTCACCTAAATGCAAATTAAAGCTAAAAGCAGTCAGGAGCTTGACTAGGTGCTAAATTGATTGAGCTGACATAGTTAAGGTCGCTGTACATCCCTGCCTTTGGCTGCTTACTAGGAGAGAAACTTTCTGTGGTGAGCTGAGAACTTCAGCAGCCACTGCTTCTTCTCTTTTTTTATATTTTTTCCTTTTTGGATGCTTTCCTTCTTTCTTCTCTTGTTGACCTCCCTTATTTCTTCCAAAGAGATGGGCAAACATTATCATAAATGAGTATAGCTGTGAAGCAGGTGGAGAATATTCAAATGGGAACGGAAAGAATTCCTTGAAATTTGGAAGCCATGGTCAACAAGGAAAGATTGAAGGAGTTTGGACTCTTTACAGGAAAAAAAAAAAGAAAAAAGCTAAAGGGAGCCCTGGCAATCATCTCTAAATATGTAAATGGTATCTGCAAAAAAAGAAGTCAGTAATCCAGTGTGGACAGGATACAGTTTAAATGTTATCCATTTAAAACCAGAGAAAACTTAAGCTAAGCTTTCATGGTGATTTCTTCTCCATTTTGTTTGTTTGCTTGTATGTGTAGTATATGTGCTTTGTTTTTAACTTACAATTGTAAGCATTAGCCCTTTCAGGGTTTGAGGGCCTAATAGGTTGCCCTAAATGGTTTCTAAAGGTATCTATCTTTAGACCTACGTTTCTATAATTCTGTATTGAAGCAGAAAAAGTACCAGGAAGAGCTCTGAAAAGATCAACCATAAAACTTCTATGTTGTTTGTGGGGGGGTTTTTAATGCTGACTCACTATTTTATTTTGTCCTTCTAGGTGAAACACCTTGGGTAGAAGAACCATGTATATCACTTGAAACTCCTCAGTGTCCAGCTGGGTAGGATAAAATAATTTTGTCTTCTTAGCAAATAAAATCATTGTGATGGTCAGAAATACTCCAGTGGCCTGAAGCAGGTCTTCATGAGATTTTCATATTTACTGAGAATAAGGTTCCTGCCCTGAGGAATATTCTATAGAAGCAGTTTGTGGCTAGAAATGTTTTTTCTTTCTAAAACCTTTGTCATTTTGTTGCATGTTCATTTATCATTTACAGTTTGGAGCAGAGTACAGGAGTTCAAATCCAGATTGATAGTCAGTTTGCAAAGACCTGGAAAAATTACTGGAGTTATCTCAGGGTTCATGTGTCACAAATTGTCCATAGTCCATTTTTGTTACTATATTGGTTTCATGACAATTCAGATAAATCACTTTATGCAAGGTGTAATAACAGTTACACTCTGTGATTGCAATTCTTTATCTAAGTAACAGAGGTTTCTTTACTTGAATTATCTGCAGGAAGAAAGGTGTCTTAAAAAGGAAGCTATGAAAGTAGTTGTATATCTACTAATGCTGAAACATGGTAATTCTGATGTCTGCCTGTAGGTATTTTGCTATTTGTGCAGTATTGCAGAATCATAGGTAGAGGCTAGGCAGAAACACAGTTTAAAAGTTGTTCTCAAAGAAAGATGGATTCTTTTCTGGTTCCATTGTGCTATTTGTGATATTATCCATTATTCTATCTATTTTACTGCCAGTTTAGTTTAATTATAAAAATAATACCTTTAGTATTGTGGCCTCTTCATGGGTTCCTGCATGCGCCTCCCAACATAGGTATAAAAATATACTTTATAGGTTAACAAATAACTTGCTGAGTTAACACAGTTTCATAGGCTAAAGCTTGGAAACTAGTGGAGGAGGGCTTCTTTAAGTGCTGTAAACAGCATTGTTATATAAAGCTCCATTTAATTTCAGATTCAGATCAGGAAGCTGTTTTACACAAACTGTTTTTATACAAACTGTTAATGCCAGTGTACTTCTGTGTTTTGAAAAGACCACTGTGAATGAGAAACAAATTGGGATAGTGATTACTGCCTGATGTGAATTTATAATT
Organism: Aquila chrysaetos chrysaetos; assembly: GCF_900496995.4. Taxonomy (NCBI): domain Eukaryota; kingdom Metazoa; phylum Chordata; class Aves; order Accipitriformes; family Accipitridae; genus Aquila; species Aquila chrysaetos. Next base: position 24,042,055 of record NC_044011.1, on the reverse strand, counting down.
TTTTTTAATAGTCATCACTCAACATATTACTCAAAAAAATGGTTTGGAGTAAGTTATCAGTAACTGCATTTTATCAATCATTTTCTCTCCCAGTATTTTACAGGCTTATTTAGTGAACCATTCCTATAAATTGCAAATAGTTTGGGTTTTATTAGATACTACGTGTAGTGAAGCCTACTTTAAACTACATTTTTAATTTAACTGTATGTTTACAATTTTTATGTTTCTTTATATGTTTCTAAGGAGACTGTGCAATATGTAATGATGGTTAACAAAAAGACTGAATTTTCAGAACTAGATGACTTGATCCTACTGATTTTGTCACTTGGTCTTATGAAAAAAGGTGCAATAGTACCAGCACTTCATAACTGCTAATGCATTTTTCTTTAGGAGTCCTTTTAGATTGGCTAGGAGAAAGCATGTTTAATAACTTTGAAGTTTACTTTCACAGCTAGCACCTCCTAGTTAGAATTTTTATAACAAGAATTTAAACACTGTTCTAGAGATCAGCTGCAGTTTGTGTTTATTTTATCATACCTACATATGAAGTCAGATCTGAGGCTTTTATCCTTGTTTCTTTATATAAAGTCTTACCCTAAGCACATTAGCAGATGCTGCATTCCTTTTGTAGCTTTGAGTTCAGTTTGTCAGGGGCCTTGAGGCAAAGAAGCATTCTCCATCTCCACGGGAGCTGGGAAACCTGAAAGATAAAATCCACAAAGAACATGGGTTGCTTAGTGATGTCTTCACAAAGGAAATGTGGTAAGGTAAGGGGTTAGCACAAACCTGGCATTGCGAAGAGATTACATTTCTCAGCAGTGAGGCCAATTGACCCTAACTGCTTGCTGGGTGACTGTTGTACTTTTACAGTCCTTGTGCAGCTGCCCTGAAAGATTTTTTAAGATGCATTGAGATACAAGAGACAGAATTCAACCCATTACTATGTACAGAAGTACTTTGGCTGTTCTCTACTCTGGGTTGGTATTTGGATGCTAGTCTGCAGCATTCGTATTTATTTGTATTTGTAATTAAAAGATTAAGAAAACCTGATTTTTTTTCTAGGTTCTGTATATACTGAGTAGCTTGTATTTTTTTCCTCCAGCGTTTTTTTTTTTTCAGGAGGATTGCATATTTGCTCTCAAAATTGAACTATTTGTTTATCTCACACTGTGATATTAATTCTGGGAAGTACCTGGAAATTCTGGATCCTGCTTTTAAAAGTAGAATTTATTTTGTTAAAGATCTTAACAAGTCACCAACTTTCCAAACTCCTTTACAATGACAAACTCATATTTTCTTGTAGGTTTGATCTGCCACCACTTATCCTTTTTTCAATGGATGGGTTTAGAGCAGAATACTTGCAGACTTGGAATTCTTTGCTGCCAAACATTGAAAAACTCAGTAAGTTACCAAGAGTACTTTGACTATTTTCTTTAAAAGTCTGCATGCAACCTCTCCAATCCCTTTTGCTGCTGTCATGCATATGTGTTGCTCAGCAATAAGAAAATCACAAATCAGGTCTCCCTCATCTGTTGTATATTTTCATTATTATATGTTCTATATTAATTCTTGCATTTGAGTGCATAGCAAACATGACTTTTTTTTAACAAGGCGTCTAATACTGTTCAGCAGCTTTTTATTAAATAAATAGTTTGAAATATACATTCAAATACAGTTTAAGACTGAAAAAAGTTCCAGAGAAGGATTTCCTGGATTGTCTGTACTGCATTGAAAAATTCTAACTGGTAAGGAGATTATCATTAAAGTATAATACACAGAGAAAATGCATAGGGTTATCGGGAAATTTTCCTCAAAGATGTACTTTTTCAAGTCAGATATTTTAAGATATTAAAGAGAAACTGCATATTTAAAAGTATGTCAGTGAATATTATTATATTAGACTTAAATGCAATGTAATTTACATACTGGTATAATTTCATATATTGATATGATTGCAGTAAGGTTCAAGTAACTGTTTCCCAGTATTTCTGAATATTGGGAGAAAGAGTAAGTTGAAGATCTTTAGCTTGTGCTGTAAAGGGCTCTAAAAAGTGGGACCCATTAGTGCATACTTCCTTAAAATTTCCTGAATATTTTAGAGCTCAGCTCTCAAGATACTTTGTACCTGGACAAAATGTCTGCATATTTATTCATTTCTTCTCAGCAGTAATAGTCTAAATTGACAGTGTTCATATCTGTTCTGAATCTATCATATTCTGTTTCTATTGTGCTCATTTAAAAACTTAACATGGATGTTACAAAGTCCTACATTTTACTGAATGGTTAACAATCTTGTTTATGGATAATGAGGGTAGCCAGAAGCCTGAACGTGAAGCAGTGTGCAAACCTGACTTCTTGTGCAAATATTTTATTCTTTGATGTCATTCTGACTTTGGAAGGCATTTGAATCAGTGAAGAAATCATGCATGCAGAAGTCAGTGTTCTGTTCCAGTCTTTTGAAACGGGTGAAAAGGAAATGCCAAGTTGACAAAAGGCATGAAAACCATGCTACGTGTATGTTTCCAAGAAATCCTTTCAAATGAAAACAGATCTAATTCAGCATTACTCATATTTGTTGTCAATTTTAACAATTGCTTATGCACATTCATGCTTATACTTCTCAGAAATCTACAGTGGAAAGGAAAGAAGAATTCCTTTCTTTGCAAAAGAAAAAATGTAATGCTGATTTGTAGCATAAAATATTTCCTCTCTATTAACTCCCTTAACCTAGGATTTTCAGTAGAACTAATCAAGCTAGTTGTTATAGAATATGTACACTATGAATGTAGCTCCTCTACCATCCAAGAGAAATCCATATAAAATTATGCTGATTTTCTGATGCATTTGTCAATTATTCAGCCCTTCTTTAAACACTCTTTAAGCCTTTTTTTCTGTACCACACTGGAACAGTTTTGTTGAATAATTTCAGGCTTTCATTGTTTAGTTGAGGTTGTTTAGTTAAAATCAGTTTCTGTTCTTTGACTGAAATGCTGTACATCAAAGAAGAAAGTGTGTTTGAGTGTGAATCAAATAATCATCTGACTACAGCTTAATAAAGAACTGTTCTCCACGTAAGTTAGATTAAAAAATGGCATTAAGGCATCTTCCAGTCTTCACACCTTTGTTTTGTGGGTAAATAAGTTAGATACTGTAGTGCATATAGATATTACAGATCTTCAGGCGTGGTAAGTGCCTTAGATTGCTGTAAAGTGATGCGTGTTTGGAGATAAAGATAGGACACCTGGGGTGGGATTCACTCCAGAGCAGACCTACAGTTAGATACATTCTTGGAGGTGTCTGTGTGTGAGATGTCTATATGCTTATTGTAGTCAGTGCATTTATGGTTAATACAATCTGTACAGAGCAGTGCAAGAGCCTAGAGAGCAAGTCAGCTCAGGTGCCACAGGACAAATTGTTGCCTTAACCTATGTTTCTAGTATACTTCAGAGTGCTGTGGCACATCCTAGGTGGCCTTCAGCAGTTGTGACAGGAGGACACAGATCTCCTGGTGATCTTGCATCAAAACTGCCAACTTTCATGCAGATGTCTTGGATAACTGAAGATATCTAAAATGGCACCAGATGCCAGTGCTTAAGCAACTGAGTCCTTCCCATGCATCTGGTCACCAGAGAGCTCTGCAGAATATCTTGCCTGGGCTGACCCGAGGTTTCAGTCTTATTGCGTAAACATATATGTCTAGTGCCATTTTGGATCTCAGAAGTATCTGAGACACTCGTTTGGGTTGGCAGACAGGATGTAGGAGCAGCATCTGAAGGCCAGGCAGGATCATTAAAGATGTCTCAAATGGCCCTAGGTGTCTAGGCTTTAGGCAGGTGAATTGAGTGTCCAGGGTCCATTGACTGGAATGGGATGGTAGGCCTAGCTCACAAGGAGACACCAGAATGTATGTGTCTTAATTTGGAGTCACATTTCCCCTCTAATACCACAGCAACTGACTGTGGCGATTTTGTTTGTTTGTTTTTAAGACTGTTAGTTTTCAATTTAAAAAAATTATAAGCAAATTTATATTAATTCCATGATCTGTTGCAGAAACATGTGGCACACATTCAAAATACATGAGAGCTGTTTACCCCACAAAAACCTTTCCAAACCACTATACTATTGTCACAGTAAGTGAGAATTTGCTATTTTTCCTTTTCATTATCTGGATGCCACAGAAAGGATTTTGTGGTGCCAATCTTTTTGTGGGACATGGGAACTCAAGCTATAGGAGTAAAAGAGGGAGATGCTGAGAAAGTACATACAGGCATGATCAATGTGGCTATATAGGCACGCTATCTGATTCTGGCCTGTAAACTGGTTATTCCTGATCTTTGTCAGTCTAATTGTATATGGGTGAGTATGGGTGAGGACACAGCCAGTTGATGAGAGTGTGTGTTAGGATGGGTTTGGCAGCTGATATACAGCCATATGACATATATGGTACTTAATTTGTAGCACATCAGGTTTTAACTGGGCTGGGGAGAAAATGGGGAAACTCAGGGGAACTTGACAGGCACACTGAATTCATTGGCAGGAATCTGATGATCTGTGTGAGTTAGGAAAGCATGTTCTGTTTCTGTGATAAAACAGCTAAAAATAATTGCAACACTGCAACAGCGTGCATTGCAACATAGTTTATGCTCCATTGCATTTCAAGATCCAGTGGGTTTTTTTGTTTATTTTCATTTTGCAGGGATTGTATCCAGAATCTCATGGTATTATTGATAACAGCATGTATGATGTAGACTTGAACGAGCATTTCTCGCTTTCGGGGACGGAAAAATTCAAACCTTCATGGTGGAAGGGACAGCCAGTAGGTTTATTTCTCATTGTGGTATTCCTTTAAGTCTCAAGTGGCTCATGTGCCATGTTATAAAACGAAACAAAACAAGGATGAAATGCAAAGCTGTGTGATATATTTGCAGTATGTGCTAAATATCCTGTAGGCTTCGTATTATAGGCTGCCTACAAAACAGTTTGCTTTTCATGACAATAAAAGAACTCTTACAGTGTTAATTCTGAGACTTAAAAATTTCACTTGATGTGGTAGTTAGTAAAAAAGATTTAAATATTTTGCCTAGTATTGGAATTAATCTCTTTCCACAGGACACCACCGTAAATTTTTTATATGGCTTTATTGTGGGGTATTTTTTTGTTTGTCTTTTGACAACTAGCTACAAAATGAAATATGAAAATCTACTTCCAAATTATATCAATTTACAAATACACTTACAAAGTCCAGGCATATAAAAGCAAGGAAGAGAATAGCAAAGAGCTTAATTTCCAGCAAAATGAACATTTGTGTGTAATGTATGGCACATTTCATAACCCCCCCACACATTGTGCCCATGGTTATGATTAATATTATTCATTTACTAGAAATATCAAGCTATAATAATGGTACAAAAATATAAAAAATACACATGTATATAGTACATGTATATACACATGTATATAGTATATCTACTTAAAATACATTTATATATTTATTTACGTGTGTGTGTGTATGTGTATGTCTGTGTAGTCATGTTCGTAGTATGCTCAAGTACCCAGGTTTTTGGTGCTATTGTTTCATGAAGGATTCCATCAGGTTCGTAACAGAACCACAGCTGCACTCTTCAAGGTAAATAGAAATATGCCCTCTTATAATAAAGTCATATAACTAGAATCCATATCTTAGAACAGAATAGAATAGAATAGAATAGAATAGAATAGAATAGAATATTTCAGTTGGAGGGGACCTACAATGAACATCTTGTCCAACTGCCTGACCAGTTCAGGGCTGGCCAAAAGTTAAAAGATGTTATTAACGGCATTGTCCAATTGCCTCTTAAACACTGACAGGCCTGGGGCATCAACCACCTCTCTAGGAAGCCTGTTCCACTGTTTGACCACCCTCTCTGTAAAGAAATGTTTCCTGATGTCAAGTCTGAACATCTCTGATGCAGCTTAGAACCATTTTCCATCTTCATGATCCATTCCACTGGCATTTGCCACAGGAAGAAAGATCACTTCTTGTTGCCAGTTATGGAAGTACCTATACGATTTTTTTCTATGCTGAGAATACCCAAGAAATGGCAACTTCCTGGCTTCCATGCTACTACTTCCCCTGTGCTTGGCACTGGTGAGGATGCATCTTGACTACTGTGTTCAGTTTTGGGCCCCTCACTACAAGAAAGAGACTGAGGTGCTGGAGCGTGTCCAGAGAAGGGCAACAAAGCTGGTGAAGGGTCTAGAGGACAAGTCTTATGAGGAGTGGCTGAGGGAACTGGGGCTGTTTAGCCTGGAGAAAAGGAGGCTGAGGGGAGACCTTATCGCTCTCTACAACTACCTGAAACAAGGTTGTAGTGAGATGGGTGTTGTTCTCTTCTATCAAGTAACTAGTGACAGGACGAGAGGAAATGGCCTCAAGTTGTGCCAGGGGAGGTTTAGATCGGATAATAGAAAAAATTTCTTTACTGGAAGGTTTGTCAGTGTTGGAACAGGCTGCCCAGGGAAGTGGTGGAGTCACCACCCCTGTAGGTGTTCAAAAAACATGTAGAAGTGGCACTTTCAGGGCATGATTTAGTGGTGGACTTGGCAGTGTTAGGTTGACAGTTGGACTCGATGATCTTAAAGGTCTTTTCCAACCTAAACGATTCTATGATTCTATAATTTTTCTTCAGCATGTGTATGCAGAAAGCAAACTTCAAATCAGATATGGTCATTAGGCAACTGTATGATGTGTGAAAAAAGAGGAATGCATGCTTACAGCCCATATTTCTGATCCAATTATGTATTTTTGCTTTAGTAATCTGAGGTCCTCCGGTGGTGTAAATGCCATAAAATAATTTGTTTGTATCTTTACCCATAGGTCTGGCTGACAGCAATGTACCAAAATTTGAAAGCAGGCACCTTGTTTTGGCCAGGCTCTGATGTTCCAATTAATGGAACATACCCCACCTTGTACAATGTATACAACAGGTAAATTTTTGTAGGGCTTGTAGTAAATTCCTGTAAATTACTCCAAAAATCCAAATTGCCATATGACAGTTGAAGGAAATGAAATACAAGATTTTTAAACAACAGACTGAGAGGTAAATGCCATGTCACATTGTCCTGGTTTTGCCATGGAACTACCAATAGTAGTTGAAATTTTCAAAATCATTTAGGGGATTCACAATGAGAAAGTCAAAGGGTACTGTATATTCTGCTCTCCTAGAGAGTTTTGAAAGTTTCAGCCAACTGCAAGCTACTGATCTCCCACTAGGAAAGCATCCTATAACTGATTAGTATCCACTGCAAAGCTATACCAACTATTACTGTATTTCCACACATAAAATCTACACATATGATATAGCCCTTTACAAATACTTGTAGCTGTACTTGAGAATAAGCTTTCAGATAGCCTATACCCTAAGATAATGAAGAGAAAGTTGGAAGTCATGGCAAGAGGCTATAGGAGGCAGAAACTAATTGAAGAGATGATGCTGAATAGGGAAGCTACTGAAGGAAGATAGGCTCTAGATCAATTCCCTCCGGTCTTGCTTGTATGTGTGATAATGTGCACACTGCTGCTGAATCATAGTTCTGTATGTTTTGCCTAGTTAATTCACAGGTTACACATGTGAAAATATAGCAATTACCTTCATAGTATTTTTTTCCTTATGGAAAGCATTGATGCTAGTAAACTATTTCTAAATTTTCATGATGATTTCAGTAGATATCCCATGATTCTTCACATTTACAAAGATAATCTAAAGCAAGTATGTAACTGTAAGTCTCTATAGATAACAAAGGTTTTGCAGTGATGTGTAGGATTAGTACCCAGAAAACACCTGAGTACTATAGGTGACTAACATAAAGCTTGTGCATGACTTTGGGGGAAAGCAAAGCTATTAATGGGTGAATTCCTTCATAGGAGGCAAAGCATGACCTCACAAAGATTTTGCTGGGGACATTACCTTTAAAATGTGAAAGTCCACGGTTTATACGTGCTGGAAAGAATAAAAATTATTCTGACTTGTACTTCAGGTTTATGTCCTGAACTTGAAATCTCTTTTTTGCATGTATTTAATTATAAATATGTGAGTATTGCAACCAACATCACATGCTTGTGTTTGCAAAATCAGGATCTGTCTAATTTGCCATTAAAAGTGAGTTACATTCAATCAAAAATGAGAATAATAAAACTGATTGCTGGTACCTTGTTAAGATGCATCATTCTTGAAATCCAAATCTGTGACTTTACTCTATGACTAGAGGGCAGACACTCTCTGTATCTTGGAATTAGAAGGGCTTATCAGAAAAACCTTGTTAAAATCTTGTTAACGTTGGGTTTGTTTTTTTTTTTTTCAGTTCAGTTACATATGAACAGAGAATTTCAGGAGTATTGAAATGGCTTGATTATAGCAAGTCTGAGAGGTAACACTTAGTAATATCTAGCTGGTTTGTGAGACTATATCTTAGAAAGGTTTTAATGCTTAGCAACTGAAATTTCTATTGGTGTTTGTGAAACATGGAATCTTCCTCACCATCTCAAATGATAATTTGCTGGACTTAAGCCTGTTCTGTAAGTATAGCTAATCATTTTCAGGATAAGATTGTAGATACAAAAGATGAAAAAGTGAACATATATCTGAATGGGATGTACTGTTGTAGAAGTTTTCTTTTATTGTTGTGTCTTTTTTCTTGGTGCATGGCCTAGAGGAAACACGGAACATTCAGCTTCTGGTCTAAGTGTATGGATGAAGGATGTTATACGAAAGATATTGCACAAGAAAGGTTAAATATCTGAAAGTAATCGCAGGCAGTAATTCAGGATGAAAAGTAGATGTCAGTACTGATTATCATGCTCAACTTTGTGACATGTAAACAAGTGAAATCTTTTATATGATAATTTGTTAACAAATTCCTACTATATTTACAGTTAGGAGATGCTCTCTAGAGCCTCACTGCTTAATCAGGAAGAGATCCTTTAGGTGGTAGTTCTACTTATATCTCAAAAAGGAACAGCTTGCTCTGCTATCTGAGACACTGAAGTTTTTCAGAGTGATTTCTGGATACCAATTAAAGACACTGGATACTGTTTCTGAAATTGTAACTTCAAATTGTCTGTGTTGATTAATTACAAAACTCAGAAGAAGTTGAATTATTATATTTGCTGTATGGACTTTTATTAAGGTTTAAAGAAGTTATTTATAATTTTGTTTTAAGTTTGATTTAATTTTTTTTAAATGGAAGTGTTCTTTTGATATGCTGTCTCTAATTTCTCATAATATTCCATTCTTATTTATTTCTAACTCGAGGCCTGATTTCTACACTTTATATATTGAAGAACCAGATTCTTCTGGACATTCATTTGGACCAGTTAGTGGTGGTGTAAGTAGTTTTTGTGGTTTTTTTAGACTAAATTGAACGAAAAATGGTATGCACTATGAACTTAACCAACTTACAAACGTGGGAAGGACAGTAGATCAAAAATTACTGTGACTGTTTTATGAGTTTTTATTAAGAACTCCTGCTTGTGGTTGATCCCATTGTTCTGATTCCAACACTGTGTGTGAATCAAAAGAGCTGTAAACCAAACAGACTGGCAGAAAATCGTTTCAGATCATACTATTAGAAATAATATTAATGGTTGTGTTTAGACTGAACTTTAATTTTATTGCCAAGTGATATTTGGAAGCATGTGGTCTGGCAAATCCTCAGAACTGTCTTTTATTTATTCCTAACACTGTACTTCAGTGTTTGTTAATTTGTAACCCAAAATATTACATTTTTACTTGCATGCAGGCAAAAAGTTCAGTCTTAAAGGAGCTTGGGGCTTGTCATATCAGCTCCTTCCTCGAATGGTCTTGTTTAATATATTTGAAAATGGTCTTCAGCAAAAGGCCTCATTATAGTGAACAAGGACAGAAAAACTGATCTTTGTAGGATAGTTTTAGGCTCCCTAATTGGAAAGGGACCTCCATTTCTCTTTGTACATAAAGGGCTTGAAAACCCATTACTGTATGCACAATCGTATATGTGTACATTGTCCATGCACGCAAGACATTCAAGAGAGTGCAGCAGAGTTAGGGGAACAAGAAGGGTGTAAGTGCTCAGACATGGAGTCCTCAGACTCAGTCAGGTATCGTCCTTACTGTAGGACTTACAGGAAGACTGTAAGTCAGCTGTGCCGACTAGGGAAGAGCCATCCACTGTGAATGGCTGCAGGGAGCGTTGTGCTGGATTTCTCCCATATTACTTCAGTTGTGGTCAGTGGTTTTCTGTAGGAAGTTTAAAGGGACTGTATATATGAGAGAAGGGCACCATGCCTTCTTGGAGGCTACACTGGTCTTATAGATAATATGTGTGTGTAAATATTTTTTAAACGCTGCTTATTGTTAATACAATGACATGTTCATACTACAACAAAAATTGTATTTAATGTTACAAATCTGTTTTTATATAAATTTGGGAGTGAGGAACAAATTTGATCTGAATGTGTTGTTTTCTTTCCATAAATATATTTTAAAGCTCAATTTTTCTAAGGCAATAGAAAAAATTAATTGTGAGTCTTTTTTTAAGTAAGTTGCATATTTTGTGGTAGAGTAGTGGAATTCTGCACATCTATACTCTAGTGGTGATGAAAAAAGAAAAGAAGCAGCAACATTAAGAACCTGAAAACTGACAGAAAAGCTCACTTTTTTCAGACTTTGATGATCACATTTAAGTGAGAACTTGAAATCAGAAAGAAAAATTCTAATGAAACAGGTTTCTCTCACAGGTAATCAAAGCCTTACAGCTAGCAGATCAAGCACTGGGGATGCTAATGGATGGACTTAAACAAAGAAACCTGCACAAATGTGTAAACCTCATTGTTCTAGCTGATCATGGTAATGTATATAGTTCTTTTTCCAATCTAAATTTTACTGAGTCATAGTTTTCTTCCTCTGTGTAATATGTGTGCTTACTAGTTTTAATCTATTTTGTACTTCACTTTATCTTCCTTGCCATATATTGTATACAAAAAATAACTCTTTCTATATTGTCCTTTAGGGATGGACATGACCTACTGCAAACAGTTAGAATATATGACTAAATACTTCAAACAGATCGATTTCTACATATATGCTGGGCCTGCAGCTCGCATTCGAGCAAGAAATGTTCCAAGGGACTATTTTACCTGTAAGTGTGGACCAATCCTGGGATTGCACAATCAATATAACAGGAAATAAATAAATAAATAGGGAAAATAGATAATCAGTAGTAATCAGCAGAGTGAACAGCTGTCTGTTTCACTTAACCTGGCTTAAACATCCCTGGAAGTTGTGGTGGTTTTTTTTGTTTTTTTTGCAAGAGCAACCCCTTTCGATTAAATTGAAGCTTAGAAAAGCTTGTTGCAGACTCTGATTTGCATTTCCATAGCATGTGGAAAGATGAAGTAAAGATATTTTTGTTGTTTTGACCTGGAACTTCAGGTCTTTCATAAGTCCACTGCTCTTCACAGATTTCTTATGCAATGTTGGCAGAGTCCATCTTTTTGAAGCAGTGACTATTTCTAACTGTGTGTACAAAGTTACGGAATCTGAATCTTAGCACAGTAGGATCTAAGCCTTGGTTGAGCCCTTTAGCTAGTATCACAAAAGAACACAAAATTGAAACCATGTGAGCTGACTCTGACTCGGAATAGATACTGTGCTACCAGACTGAAATGAAACAAACCATCTCAAAACTTTCTCTATCAGGGAAAAGAATGGAGAGAGGTAAAATGATGGAAGTGCTTGATTTAGTGAGTTTGTAGAATTCATAAAGTATTCTAAACGGCTTAATTCTTGCAGATCTCAAGTAAAAGCTGGGATCCCATTGTACTTTATCTTTTCTAATTGTATTTATCTTTGTAGACACAATATTTGTACAACATAAAGCAGACTTTCCTTGGTTTAAGTAGAAGACAGTCTAAGTCAGACAGGAGCAGAGTAATAAGCAGAGAGAATAATGGTGTTTCGTATGTGTCTTAAGCTCAATATAATTGTTGACTCATTTCCTCTAATGGTCTTACTTTTTCTGAAGGAATTTTCCTTCTGTAAAGTGCTCAGATTTGTTTTTTAGAAAGCTAATGTCAAAAGGTTAAAGTCACTCTTTGAAAATGTGGAAGGTGAAAGTACTAAGACAGACTGGATTTTTCTCTGTGAATGCTGCTGGAAGAGGACTACAAGACAAGAGCTCCAGGTCCACTTCAGTGTAAAAAAGATTATACTTCATACAGGTTAGGTGGGAGAGAAAATTTGGTTCTGATGATGTGTCAGCTTTAGGTGTAGGCAGTCATCACCATGGCAGTTTTCTACAGTCTGTCTTGATGTACCCAAAGTGCTAGGTACATCCACAGGCTACCACACTTACAGACAGTTACTCTTGGAAAAATAACTTTCCTACCTGTGGAAGGCTATGGTTACCATAATCTTCACAGACTAATGAAGAAATTCAATTTTACAGACAAAAAGCACGTTGAAATTTTTCTCATGAGGCTTTGGACCTTCAGCTGTTGGAATGTATGTTAATTCATCTTTTCTTTTTAACAGTTGACTCAGAAGGAATTGTTAAAAACCTCACAGTGAGTAAATATTTTCATAATTTTTCCTCATAGTTCCTCTTAATAGGAATCTGATCAAAAAGCACAGTTTGTGAAAAACTGAGACTACAGTGCCAGTTTAAATAGTGTACTGACTCCAGTGTACCATAGGAGGCAGTTCTGGAAGTTGTTTGAAGATAGTGCACAAAGGTTTGTCATGGGGGGATCTCTGTTTAGAGCAAAAGAGTTTTCTGTACTTCGCTTTGAAAGAGAAGTAGCTGACTTCATGTGGAGAAAATAGGATATACCTTCATTATAGAACAGAATACAACACAGAGATGCTTTAGATAATAGGCATCTGTTAGCTCTGGAACACAACTGCTGCACCCAGGCTAGGTGAAAGCAACTTTTCCACACAACAGATAATGACATTATAGAGCACACTGCCACAGGGTGTTGTAGGGGCTGGAAATATAAATAACAAGGGGGTATTTGAGACAAATTAATGGAGGACAAGCCTGTAAGGGATATTAAACATGATACACAAGCAACCTCAGCCTTAAGAAATCCCTGAAGCCTAGAGGAAACTGAGCAGGTACAAGAAAGAAGGTTCATTCAATACTTGACTTGTTCTTACACACTTTCTCTGAGTATCTGATTCTGGAAATTCTGGAGATCTGATTGGAAACAGAGTACTAGGCAAGATGACCTTTGGCATGAGGCGGTATGGCTCTTTTAGGATCTTTTATGACATACCACTTAAATACTTGCAGTGGTTTTAGGTATGCTGCACTACCACTGGGTGCCATACTGATAGTTCTGCTTGGGTCTCTGCCACACCGTGTGGATGTAGCACTCCAGGGCAGGACCAAGCTTGTCTGTGTCTCCATGTAGGCAATTGCTCCTTGTAGGTACACTCTGTGACAGCTGAGCTCTGAAGGGTACAATGGAAGGAGTGCAGAACAGAGTGCAAAACAAGGGAAGACCAAGCCTATTTTACTGAAAGGTGATAAGATGTGGCAGTGCATGTTTTTCCTTATACTTTTTTAGATAGATAATTCTCTGCCTTTTTTTTTTAGTGTTCAAGATATACATTAATACATGTGAGATGAATGTGGTGGACAAACTAAAATGCTTGTAGGAAAGTTGTCTTTTTGTATTTTCTTTGCATTTATAATTTACAGTGAGTTAAACATTAAAACTACTTGCTCTCCATGCATTGTCATAATTTTCCCTTTCCTTCATTGCCAGTTTGTTTTCTATTCTGTGACTAGTCCTAGTCCAAGCGGTAGACAGATGTTCTTATACTTTTAGAATAAATGCTCTCAGCTTGGAAAAATTCTGGGCTGTCTCAGCTGGGTATATTTCTGATAAATCACCACTAGAGGCCTTCCTTTAACCTGCTGAACAACTCAGTTGTGCAATATTAAACATAGCTTTTGCCTGCCACTGACATCCAAAGAGCAGCGAACGTTCCTGTTTAATTTTTTCTTGATTCTGAATACCTAAGAATACAGTTGCAGGAGTAGGATATCAATGGTTGGGAATAGCAGAAGGAGCTTTTTCAGTGCTACATCCCCTACCCCACTGTATGATGTGGAGCCTGTCATATCAAAGAGCAGTAGTGTAAGCGGAATAGCATGATTTGCATATTCTGTTCTCAACCCCAGTTGAAACTGCAACTGCTAGAAGTTGCAGAGATGTGACATCTCTGCCTTTTAGGAATAGCCTGGTATCAGGACACTTCCTCTTTCCTTTTTCATTCATAAATAGTTAGTGTATTTTGTCCCTTTCAAGTTCTTAGAATGAGGGTTTTGGGCAGAGAAGGGAGTTGTGTGTTGTATACTAATTGCTAATTGATAGACATAAAGTGATATTATATATCGATTTCCTCTATTTTTCCCTTTAATTAGACTATGCTTTGTAGAATGGCCTCCTGTCCCGGGCTAGCAAACCCATTGAATCCTTATTTTTCATGTTCCTGGATTCCACTATGCTTCTTTGATTACTATCCAGGCACACTCACTCTCGTTTCACATTAATGTTATTCTGTGCAGAGTATACAATTCTAGTACTTAGAGGTGAAGACGTCAGATCAGACTCCAAGTGTGCTATAGTTTGTACTGCCTGTGTGGTAGAACAGGTCCACTTCTCTGGCTTACCCAGCTTCCTAGAAGCTCTTCCCTCAGCATTTTAGATGTTCTGTGTTGTCCCAGTGCTGGATTGCTGATCAGCAACAACACTTCTGAAACATTGCCGTGATGCTTGCAGCCAGCTGGAATGGCTCCTGATGGCCATATGTAGTTAAATCTTTGCAGTGTGTCATATGGTTGTCATTAGGCTCTCAATGCAAACTCATTCATGGCATGCCTGCTAACACAGCAGTTATATTAACACATTAAATGTGGATGTAAAAGCTAAGGCATTTATCTAACAGCTGAGTACTGGACATTTACATGGCATGAGAGTACATGTTCAGTCTTGCAGCTAAAACCCTAGACTGCTTTGTTACGTATACTTGGTTTTCTTTGTTATTTATTGAATGGTAAAGTAATAGAAGATGGCAGAAATAAACTGCCAGGGAACTTTCTCTTGTGGAGTGTAATCTTACATACTAGATGCCAGTGACATTAGTATGGACACATAGACTAAACATTACAGCCTTAGGATTACTTTTACCACAGTATTTGTGAACTTGCTATACATATTATAGCACTATATTTTCAAACAGTTCCAAAAAAAGCCGCTTTTCCTTCCATTGCTTCTTGGGCCAAAAATGAGATCTGCAGGTTATCTGAGAAGCTATCTGTGAATAATGTGCTTTGTTCTTACATTCCTGCCACTAAGATGTTTGTGATAATTTTGAATGATCAGTTTATTTTTGATACTGAGCAAAACTCATCACTGGGCTCTTTCCTCTTCCACAGTGCAAAAGATCCCCTCAGCACTTCAAGCCTTATCTGACACCTGACTTGCCAAAACGATTGCACTATGCTAACAACATTCGTATTGATAAAGTTCATCTTTTGGTGGATCGACAGTGGCTGGCTGTGAGGTAACATAATTTGTGTGACGGTTACCTTATCTTTTTCATCCCATTCTCATCCTTTTAGTTTCCTTCACAGATGCCTGATTTCCCATTTTGCTTTAGACTTGTTACATTTCCATGTTTGTTACTTTTAAAATCTTACTATGCGTAAAAAGGAAACACGCCTTATATATAAAACCAAGAATGTATTATTAGTATGATTCAAATCTGAACAGTCTAATGAAAGAATCATCATTACTCCAGATGAAATTTTTACAGAAAAAAAATGAAGAAAAAAGCAAATAAAGAAATGAATACTACTACTACACAGAAAAGGTCTCAAAACAATGCAGTTAAAATTGTTATACAATGCCTTCCTAGTATCTAGCCCTTTTCCTGGCATTACAGTCTCCCCTCTGCTGCCCTTCTGGGTCCTAAGGTTGATGGCTTCAGTCTGGTACATGTGTGGATATGGCTAGTAATCAGCATTATGAATCCTTCATCAGGAGGAATATGATGTCTGTGTTCCTTCTTCCACACTCGGTGATCTGAATGGGGTCCTTCCTTTATGTATGCTAACACTACAGCTTGCTTATTCTTCACTGGCTTGCAAGTTAACATTGCGTCTCAGTTCACTAGATATGGTGCATTCTGCAAGTGTTAGATATTTGTTCTTTATTCTCTTTCGAACCTCTAAGTCTGGTTTTGCTCAGTTCCAGGTCTGCATTTCCTTAATTGGCCGTTGGTGAGTTGTTTCTAGCCTCAGAGTCTCCATTCTACACAGAATAACAAATTGTTACTGCTATCTGCATAAAAACTATGTCTTTACCATGCAAAGATAAACTGATAAGAAAACAAATTAGACATAACCACCTTGCCATTACAAAAAATTGCTGTAAGAGCTAAACAATAAAAAAATAGCTCTGAGCAAGTCAGGAGCAGTTCAGACAAGCCTTAGTCCTGAGGCCTTGAAAACTCAATACAAAGCCTGTGGTGTTAGTAGCAATGCTGTATTAACTGAGCTACAGTCTTGCAGTAGGAGAAGCATGAGCTGACTTGGAATTTTAAGAATATTCAAATAGTAGAAAATGCTCGATCAGTATATGACTTGATTGTTTGTTTTGATGCAACCAAATAATTGTCCTGGACATATAAAAAGAAATGGCCACTGAAAAATCTCGTATTCACCTTTTTTTTAACTGCTGAAATGTTCTTGTGACTCTGAAAACAGGATACATGTGCTTGACAACTGTGTGTTGAATCAGTATGGGATGACTATATCTTTCCATGTATCTCAGCAACGGGTAAATTAAAACAAGTATTAGTCATTTTAAGTTAGACTATTCTGATGTGTTATTAATCCTATAATCCCCCCCCCCCCCCCATCCACATCTCTCCTTCACCCTTTAGAATCCATGATGAAAATGCACTGTCTTGTAAGGCAAGTCCCTTGCAGTCTTATTTATATTGTTCCACAGAGGTTAACAGCAGAGTCCTCCCATTATAGGTTTTCTATTAAAATGCAGATACCACAGAAAATAACTGAGGAATTCTTCCTAAGCAGATTACACTTGTTCTGAAACTTGTAGCTAGGTGAAGGCCTCGGTTCAAAAATAGCCATTTTGTCAATGTATTTTGAAAACATTGATTCACTGTACACTCAGTAGCTACCTAGACAGGATAATTCCTGTCCATAGCAATCTCTGTTACACGAGAAAGAGGTGTTCATAAAAGTGAACACTGGATGAGCAAAAAATACTACAATATTACGCCAGAGTCAGTTCTTAAGGCATGATCCAGAGTCCAGTGAGTCAGGATGACTGTTATTAACTGGTTCTGTTTGTGCCATTTTTACTTACACTATATGATGATTTCTCCTTAGGAATGCAAATTACACGAATTGTGATAGGGGTAACCATGGCTATAACAACGAATTTAAAAGTATGGAGGTAAGATGATTTCTATTCAAGTCTTGCACCTTCTTATATAGAAAATCATGATGTGCTAGGTGAAGCACCAGAATATAGAATATATGATAGTTTTTGCAGTGTGATTTTTCTTCTGTGTCACCCACTGGGTCCACATATTCATGTTGCCTTTCATCGATGTGTACGAGGCCTGCTTCCTTGGGATCCTGTAGTAAAACTTGTCTGGGCTCACCTTAACTCCATGGAGCCAGATAGACTACAGTAAACCAAGCATACCATGTTTAGCTGTGGGACACTGAATTCTTTCATTCTTTCATTCTTCTACTGAAGCAATGACTGAAAAATCTCCATAGGCCTTGGGAGTTCAGTTGAGCATCTGAAAGCCTGAGTGCTCAAATAAACTAAATCTCATTGACTCTGCTTATCGTACAAGACTTAATCATATCATCAGAGTAAAAAACTCATTAGTATAACCTGTATGTTAGTATAGCCTGTTTCACCTCGTTTTCACTTCTGGTTACAGTGAAAATATTTTGAGTTCTTGAGCTTTTGGTTTTTCATGTACTTTCTGTGATGTGAACCTTTAAGTAAGGTCAAGCATCCCACTACTAGTCCCATATTCTGTGCCTAAGAATCAGATTCTTCCAGATCTTCACAGCAATATTAAAACCATATGTCAATATACTGATCAGAATGGTGCTGAATGTTTGTATGGAAAAAAGGTAAATTCTGGTTACCATGGAAACCTTGATCATAAATAACCTTATGCTGGTGGCACAATGACTGAGGAAAATTTTTTTCTTTATAAAGGAGAAAAATGTCTTAGTGTTGTCTTTTTAAAATAAATTAAAAATTCCTTCTCTGTTACGGGAACATAAGAATATTATTTTAGAACAGATCATTGTCTTGTTTAGTCATGTTTCCTGTATCTTATGGCAGGCAGCTCAAAAGGCTTATAAACTAGTAGAAACCGATGTGAGACTGTAAGTAGTATCAATGTTCTGCCACAGTGCTTGCAGACCCCGCAAGGGCTGCCCAGCACTACATTGCTTCATTGGTGGTACTGATGCAGGTCTCTGCTGAGCTTGGGATGGGTCTCTGCAGTTCCCTGCTCCTTGCTTTAACCATGGCTATAGGCTCTTAAATGACCCAAAGACTTTAGAGAATGCAATGTATTAAAACAAACCCCAACCCCCCAATGCTTGTGTTTCTGGCTCAATATTAACCTTTGGATAGGATCTGTGAGTGTCATAACTCTGCATTTGTTGAAATGGCATTGTTACAGGCTGTTGCAATGAAAACATAAAAAGGTGTGAACTTGAAACATAGCAAAAAATAGTTTTCATAAGTATGCATCAAAATATTAAAGAACACCCCTCCAGATTCATTATATAGTTTAAAGTATCCTGAGAAATTAATTTATGTTTTGCACTTTTCTTCAAATTATATGCAATGGGCAAAATTTGCCTTCTTTACCAGAACAATCCTATATTTTAACTTTTATACTGTGAAAAGACTGTATTTTGTTCCAGTGTCCCTGTTTCCGTAAAATCCAACTGAATTGTTTTTTAATCTGGATTCCTTTAGATAACAACTTTTGTTTTATTACAATCTAGGCTATATTCTTAGCATATGGCCCAAGCTTTAAAGAGAAAACAGAAGTGGATGCTTTTGAAAACATTGAGGTTTACAACCTTATGTGTGGTGAGTAGAAACAATCCAGTACTTTAGATGATAAACCAACAGTGTTTCCAAATACCAGTGTTGTAAGAGCTAAAAGAAGGGTAACTAAAAATTCAGTGAATTAAATCAGAAGCTAGGTTTTTCACACAAAACGCTGAAACCATGCTCTCTTGCCTTCTGTACAGTGCTAAAATGTTAACTGCCAAAAATTGTTGTGCTTTGAAGGTTGTTTCTGATTGCAGAAGGATTCCACTAAAGAATCAGAAAGAACTGCTCCTGCCACGTGGCTTGCTGTTGAAATGATGCCTGTGGAATAATTGTGGAATAAGAATCTTATAGAGAGTTACCACTCTTGCTCATAACTTGAAATGGACCATTGCAGTCCTGGCAGTGAGCAATTAGGAAGTATGTGCCTCAGAAAATATGCATTAATGCATCACACAAAAATGCAATAGGCTAGTGTGCTTCACAATACATGATGCATTTGCAATCACATTTGTACTCTGCATTAAATCTTCTAATCTTATGAATGTTATGGCAATGTAAAAAACTGTATTAACAGTACTCAAATACATAATTACCAAATCTTGATGCAATGGAAGATAGCAATGAACCTTCATACCTAGAAAACTGGAAGTTGATGGTAGTAGTTACCATAATAGTTTAGATAACGGAATAAGCTGTTTCTTCTATATTTAGAATGAATGCATAGGAAATGTGCAGAATTGGAAAGATAATGACTTTTTAAAATGCCATTTTAGTCTTAAAATATGTTTACAAATTTCAAATGTTTCAACAGATTTGCTGCATATTACACCAGCACCAAACAATGGAACACATGGCAGCTTGAATCACCTCTTAAAAAAACCTTTTTACAATCCTTCACATGCAAAAGAAAACTCATCTCCTTCTTCATGTCCAGTTTCCCATCTGACTCCCATAGATGATCTGGGATGCACATGCAAGCATGTAAGTAGGGGCTTCTGGGATCTTTTAATCATCTTTGTCAAGTATGTTCTCTTTTCTTTGGTTTTTCTAAACTATGGATTCATTGTGAAAGATTCTCTTATATTTTACAGATATCAAATGTTTCAGTACTAAATGAGAGGTTAAATCTTACCACAGAAGAAAGTAAGTAGCAAGAGATGAAAAGGACAGCAATATTTTTAAATCTATGCCAGGTTTAGATTTTGTATTGTTGGTTCCAGTGGGAATTTTTGGAGTGTTAATTAAAATTTAAAGTGAAGTGGGAAAGCCAAGTCAGACGCATAGCTTTTTTTCTTTTTTCTTTGCATTTGTTTAAAAAATGCTAATTAATACTGTTATAGCAACACTTATGCATAGGAATCGGATCTGAATCCCATTAAAATCTTGGAAAAAACCATACAGGTTTCAGTTGTCTTTGGAGAAAGCCTGAACACTTCCAGGCTATATGCCGTAACTCTTGTTCCCCACCTTGTAACCATAACTTTGCCTTTCTCTGATCAAAAATTCCCTTAGATATTTCTGTGTGCTTTTTTATGGGTCTTCTGGAAATCTTAGGAAGCATTGTAATGCTTCCTAGCCAAATAAGATGTAAATTTCACTCTACTGGCAGGATAAGTTCAAAAGGTTTATATTGGTATGAAATTGCAAAGAAGAAAGAATTTGCAAGTCTGATATATTACACTGACTTTCGTGTGTTAAACTTAACATGAAAACTATTTTCTACATTTTTTTATTCCACTCATAAGCTAAGAGCTTAAAGAAACACATGTCCATGTTTACTGTTGGTTTTATTTGTATTTATTAGTGTTTTAATTTACATTTTTTTCTCTGCTCTCTTAAACCTTTGTGCCATCCAAAATGTTATAGAAGAATGAATCAATAATTATTGTTTAAATTCTAGTAAAGAAGGCAAACTCATATCATTTGCCATATGGGAGACCCAAAGTTCTTCAGAAGAAAAATGTCTACTGCCTACTTTCCCATCATCAGTATGTGAGCGGATACAGCTATGATATCTGGATGCCACTGTGGACGGCATACACTGTGAATAAGCCTGTAGGTTATCAAATATTCATACTATTCTTAAATATGTAATATAATGGATTGAAACATGGTTCAGTCATCAGAAGTCCAGGTTAAGAACTGATGGAGATTGTGTGACTAAGGTCCTTATGTCTGAAAAAGAAAAAGTGTCTTTGATATCTTTTAAATTTCAACTATCTTAAGCTATTGTTTAAAAAAGTGGGAATGGCCATCTGTTAGGGACACAAAAGATAGCGAAGAATATAGCTGCTGGTAAGCTGGTTCCATTAAGCCTGTTCTACAAAATAAGCTGTCAAGACAGTGCTCCAACTTGCCTGTCAATTCCTGAGGAAAAGCAGGCTCTGATTTCCAAAATCAGAAGTTTTTAAGCTTTCCTATGAATATCATGATCTTTTTCCTATTAACAAACCTTTGTACAATTCTGCAAGACAGTTTGTACTAATGCACACTTCTGCATGTTCTGTTTATTTGCTCTCTATACATTATATGTAGCAGTGCTACATATCAAGGTGCCGCGATTAGATCACTGGTCGGCCTGGACCAGGGAAGAGACAGATAACACACATGGTGTGAGTGCCAACTCCGTCCTTTATTGCGCAGTTAATTCCTTTTATACTAACAACGGTAGGTGGGATTACTGATATGTCATAGGGAGGCGACGACTAGCCTTCTACCTTTCCGTGACATCGCGAGATCTTCCGAACGGTGTTCCCTACATCTCCCCCTCCTCATGTCCAACTAGCTCCCATTGGTTACACACACTATTCATGCACTGTCCACGCGTCCAGTTGCACTCAATGATTGGCTGCATCAACACTGCACACGCGCATAAACATAAAATATAATTGGTCATACTAACTAAACATACGAGACTTATCTCAGTCTAATTGGTCAAGATAAACTGCCGAATTGAGGTTGTTTGTGCCAAGTTCTCTTTATCGTGGAATATGCACCTGTGTTTTTCTAATTGGTATCTTTCTTATTTTTGTCTTCTTGTTTATTCTGTTCAAGGCCTTCTAAAGGCGTCTGGAATGCTCTTGTGACCGTTAGCTAAATATGTTCCCACAACATTATATAATTTCTGAAAAATGTAATTATAGCTGAATGAACCTCTGAGAGTTCAAGACTATGTGGCTCTGGAATAAATTGTTTGAGTTTTCAGTGTCAGTAAACTAGTGGACATTCATTGGCTTAATTCCCCCTATAATTTGACCCTTTTTCTAAGTTGCCCCGAGGAAATAACTTTTACACTGATTTTTCTGTCTGAAGAGAACTGTTATTGATGTTTACATGATTTCTTATTTTATCAGTACAAATATGGGGAAATTATTTTAATCAAATATATGCTGCTAGAATGTTAGTATTTCAGAAAGTTTTACTCCATACTTTCTCCTGATTTTTCACAATGTGAGTGAAGGATCACAAATCCAACCCTAAGAAGGCTTAAAGTCTAGTGAAACAAATGTCCATTTCAACAAAGAATGGTTTTACTTCATCATATTTGAAGATCTGCTCTTATACCTTGCTATGAAAGTGCATTACCCTAATGAAAACCAGTTAATTGTGGGCAGATTTTTTTTCTGATTTCACTTTAAAGAGATTAAAAAGTCCCACCAGAGCTGGAGTCTTTTTAATATTTCAGCACTAACAGCAAAAAGCTCAAAAAAAGCAAATAACTTTTCAGACATTTTCCTTTGTTGAAAACCAAATTCTCAGCTGGAAAAGAAGTGTATGAAATAAGTTCTTGCTCAATATAACATCTAAATCAACAGAAACACATATTTGTGGGAGTTTCTTACAGTAGTTTATGCAACATTGTGGGAAGCAGCGAATGATTGAGACTGAAGTATTGGAGGGTATAGTTCACAGCTGACTCTAATACAATGATGTATGTTTTCTATAGAAAGAATAAGAAAGAATAAACTTCCTCTGTAATACTCTCAGAGACACAATGGTGAAAGGCTATAAGTCTAAGAGCTCACTCACTGACTTACCTTATACTGTAAGCTGACATCACGATTTTTTATTACAATATATACTAATCAAGAGAAAAAAGCTTTATAATTTATAAGAGCAGTGGAAGGACAGAGGGACAGAGCTAATGCCTTTGACTGTAAGCTTTGGCTACAATACTTGGGAATGACAGAAAATTGCAATTTAAATTGCAAGAATTTTTTCTTGCAAGAATTGTAAGAATTGTAAGAATTTTTATTGCATCCTAGGTTATTTATGTTGTGGATGAAGCCTGTGCAGTGATTTACACAATTTGTAAGGTGGGGCATTTCTTGACATTAGGTAGCTATAAAGAAGGGCTTAAACAGTAAAATAAATGATGCAGGCTGGAGTTTTGCATGATTTGGAAGTTTTGAAACTGGGCTGGCTGATCAAGCCTGCATAGTATTACTGCACTGGCATGTGATATCAGAATCAGGGATATTATGAATAATATATAGTTATAAATTTTAAATAAATTATGTCAGATAGAGTTTTGGTTACTTAGCATTCTCAGTCAAAGGAAAGTTTAAGAGTGAAGGACATTTATTTTCTTGAGGTTTTACCCTCATCTTCCAGGGAGGAAGGCAAATTTTCTGGCAAAAAGATAGTCCTTCCACCTGCCTGCAGACACCTGTGGAATTTAAATAGCTTTTCTATGTAGAATCACTGAAGTTTACTATAAAAATATATTAAAATGTATAACAATCTAATCTATACTGCCATGGGATGAAAACAGCAATGGGACTTGTATAAATGACTGGGATTTTTTGAACTAAAGCTCAGTGCACTGGGGATTATGGGAGTTTTGTCTTTTATGGTTTAATATTTTTTCTTCTTGACTACTGAAAAAAGATTCCTGGAGGTGGCTGAAATTGACATGACAGACCACAGCAGATGCTTGAAGTCTGTCATGTAATGCAAATAATTCATGCTTCTTGACATTAATTACTAGCTTGTCAAAAGACAATAACCTGCATCATAAAAGGTGATGCATGATGTGATAGGCAAAGCCATTTTTCAGTTGTAACTGTTTTCTTCAGAAGACATTATGGTTCTTTGACCTAAAAGACAAGGAACCAAAGGGCTAAAGCTGTTGAATTGGCGTTGAATGTTTTTTTCTGATTCTGAAGTTTTGAGGCGATGGCTATCACTGTCAAGACCTCATTTCTTAATAAATGAGCACTTTCACTAGCTTCTTTGAGAATCATTCTATTCTAATTGATAGATGATCTGTTTAAAAATAGCTTGTTCCTCTATTGTGAGGAAAAGAAATGAGGAGAGGTTGTAGCAGGGTGTGTGTGTTAGTTCACAGAGCATTAGCAATATGGCTTGCAATCTGGGGTTGCATTAACTGTTGTTCTCATTGTACTAAAAGGTGACACAGGCAAAGCCATTTTCATCTCTCAACAGCTTTTGATATTATTTACTTGCTGACTTGTAGATCCTTGAAAAAAGCTGAAATATTCTTAAGCAGTTGCTTTTCAGTATTTTGAGAGTTCATAGGTTCATTATGAATTCTCATTTCTTCAGTTGAGAATTTTCTCCTGTGATGTCCAATGGAAATGCCATGAGCAGCCTTCATCTCCTAAATGTATGGGAGTGCTCATAAAAATACAGGTTATATAATGTATTACATATGTGATGGACAGACAGTTCTAAAACACTGTCCTCCTGCCTTGGCACTTGGATTAGAGCTCATAGCTCATATAGTTAGCTTTAAGAAATGTGAAATAAGGAGAAGAGAGTTGAATGGTGTCCTCATCACTTCAAGTTGGAGAAAATGTGAATGCTTCTAATAATCCAGATTCATGATATAGGTCAAAAGTAGATTCCCTGCTGTATTTGGATAACATTAGGTGTGACCACTGTATTTAGTGAGAAGAATGAACTCTTCAGGACAGTCCTTGGCACGTTTATTCAGACCTTTGTTACTTTGATTCAGGTTTCCCTTCAGAGATCATAAAGAAGTTGAAGCCATCATTGAATATCACAGCTCAATTATTAAATTTAAAATATCGGTTTCTTCAGTGACCCTGATCCATTAACCCTGCCTTATTGATTTGGACACTAGAAAGGACAAATTGCTCAAATGAATTGGATGTCAGTTTTGTATTGGGATTTACATTTGCTTGACAATGACATCTTATCTGCTCAGGTGGCAAAGGCAGTCTTTTGTCTTTTATATTTCATCCCATATGAATGAAATATATATATATTTTCCATTAATATACAACCTGACCATAATATGGTCATCTACAGGAATTCTCACAGAAGGAAGTGAAGAATTGAATCAAGGAGTACAAAGAGGCACAAGAAGAACATTCCAGTTATTTTTTTCTGCTCAGTTTTAACCGATCAAAATAAGCAGTGTACTGAAAATCAGTTTAGATGTTTAACTACTGTTTATAAAGGTATAAAGAAAATAAATATGTTCCGTTCTTACCAAAATGAAAATAAATTACATGTAAATGAGTATGAAAAAGAAAATGCAGTTAAACACAGAAAAGCATATTCTGATGTTTTAGTTAATGCTATTGTAAAATTACGATAAAGGTTACAGAAAAGGTTATGGAAACAAAAGTAAAGGTTATAGAAACAATTATACTCATCAGCATCACTTTTGGCCAGATCTTAGCTAGTGTGCATGTTAACATGTCTCAGCGAAGGTAGTGAAGCTAGCCAGTAAAATGTACTGAATTTAGTATTAATTTATTTAGCTTTAACTCTTCAGCAGCACAGACTCTTATTATGGAGATAGCATCCTCAGATGCTAAGATTAGGTCATAGTGTCATCTTTATATACTAGCTGCTTTCCAGGAGGATGTGACATCAAGTCTGTGTTTCCAGAAATATGTAAAAGTGACAAATGAGCCAAACTTGTCACCTGTTTTTGCCTAAGGTATAACCTTATTTTGCTACTACAATTTTACATGCTGCATAAGGATTTCCCTGAATTACCTAAAACCAGAAGAAGTAGAGGAAAAACACTAGGCAGAAGACATCAGTGTCCATTACCTGCATTGACCTGATTCACTATGAAAATAGGAGAAGATTCAATGAAGTTCGTTCTAGAAAGTTAAAACCATACAAAGCATTGGGTTAGCCACAGCCGTGGGTGTAATACTTTTTTTTTCCCCCCCTTTTCACAGGAAAACACATCTCCTCTTCCTCCCACTGTTTCAGACTGTCTGCGGGCTGATGTTAGGATCCCTGTTGCTCGGAGCCAAAATTGTTCCAACTACCCAGAAGGGCTGACCTTCATCCGCAGTTTCCTCTATCCTCCCAGTGAGCATGGTTCTTTTTATAGCTAGAGCTTAG
Organism: Aquila chrysaetos chrysaetos; assembly: GCF_900496995.4. Lineage (NCBI taxonomy): Eukaryota > Metazoa > Chordata > Aves > Accipitriformes > Accipitridae > Aquila > Aquila chrysaetos. The sequence continues at coordinate 24,015,534 of NC_044011.1, read as the reverse complement.
AAAGTCTTAATCAGCTGGATGTGGGTTTATGTTTAAACATATACCCAAACACCAAAACAAACTTCTGCGGATCAGCATGTTGGGCAGAAAAAGGTTTCCAGTGTTTGTAGACTGACCAAAAGCAGGGCAACTGCTACTTGTATCTAAATATTTTCAGTTTAGAACATTTAAGTTTTTCTTTAAAAAATTGAACAATTTGAATTTGATGGAAACTGGTTGGAAAGATGTAAAGGGCTGTCCCTCTTCCTCTGTATGAATATTAATTTCCTATTGTCAAATTTGATAATTACTTTATTGAACAGATTTTACAAACAAATTTGGATATATGTTTGCAGTAGGATCATACACTCGTGCTCAAATGTGAAATATAATTGAATTACATGTACCTGCAATTTATAGTGACATATGAATCAAATTCATCTTTGTATAATATTTCATGAATTTTTACTTTGTTCTTTTATATAGACTTCAATTCATCTGCTCTTGAACAGTATGATGCCTTACTCACCAGCAATATTGTTCCCATGTATAGAGCTTTCAGAGGTAGGTTGCAAAGTTTTGATTAATTTTTATTATTTTTTTGTAATTATGGTTCTGGATTTGGTAAAGCTATGACAAAGACTTAAAAACATTAATGGGTGGCCTGCAGTATATCCAGATCTTGTGCAAATGTATTTAAAACTTTTTAAAAGTAGATGTTTGAAACTTTAAAATGCACTTATGTAAGTTAAATTTTTTTCTGTGTATAGTCCTGTCTGACCTCTGCTTAGGTGTACCTGTTCACTTCTGAATTTTCTCTTCATCTCTTTTGTGCTGTCCTAACGAGAAATCCTAGCTATGAAGCTCTCATGAAAATTTCCCCTTGGGGAAATGCTCAAGGTGAATGAAAATGGCACTTTTTCTTTTCTTTTGCGAGGTCTCAAGAGAAAACAGGACGAAGTTTGTAATCAATGCCCTGATACAGTGCCTGTTTCATCAAGCAGAAACTCAAACCAGATGATACTAATCTTGGAATATTTATTTCAGGCAGGTGTTTCTATTATACAAGTGCAATAAGTTACATTAACTCTTTCCATCCAGTCTGACTCACATTTGTTCATAATCACTGTTAAGAAATTGTCTACAATTTTCATATCGTCCTGTTTTACTCTTAGGCCTAGGCTCATTTTCTTAGACAAAGGATAAAAAGAGGAATTGTGTAAGGAAAAAGCTGGAGGCAAAGCAATGATATAACTACCTTTCTAATGCACTCAGACCTCATTTATTCATTCACCCATGTCATAGAAAAAACAGAGATCCAGAAAGCCTAACTGGCTTTAATCTTCCAATTAAATCAAAGACATTATGAAAAATCCAATTTTCCAAGAAAACTCTACAAGAGATTTAAACTTACAAGAAGTTACTCTAGACCATAAGCAAGAGGTAAATCAGTAGGGGATGCCCTCAACTCCCCAGACACATCTGGGTTTTTTGCCATGATAGCTGTAAATATTTGAATAGTCTCACTAGCTTATATCCTATAAATTATACTTTCTCAAATAACAGCTGTGAAATAAGCCAAATTGTCTAGTGATATTTGACATGAGTTCTGTAGAGTTAGACTAACTCTCAGCTGGTGAATATTCCTCCCACAAAGCTGTTATCTCAGTTCCTACTAATTGGCAGAGTTGCAGGTGCTAGCAGATAGGCCAGAAATGAATGACCTCTCAGCTCTAAAACTGTAGCTTCAGCTTCAGCTCAAATGCATTATCTCCAGTAGTGCAATGGGCCTTGCAGTGCTATAATAGCATTTACCGTGCCTTTTTCAATGGTGTGTGAGAGTATGTCCCTTTTGATGAAATCCAAATTTTGTGTTACAGAGTTGATTTCACAGGCAGTTTAGTTTGGAACTTTTTATTATTCATCTATAGCAAAAAAGGAACTAGGTTATTTTTCTTTAGTGGTGAAATAACTTCAAATTTATGTTAAATATGCTTGTATTTTCTTTTAATGACAGACATATGGGACTATTTCCATAATGTGCTGCTTCAGGAGTATGCTAGAGAGAGGAATGGAGTAAATGTTATCAGTGGACCGGTGTTTGATTACAATTACGATGGCCATTTTGATACTTTTGATGAAATTAAGCGGTAAGTACATGAAAAGCTAGAAGTCAAACTCCAGATTATTTCCCACTGTATTTCCGCACAAACTTCTATTCAAGAAGAACAAGAAATAGGTATCACAGAGAATGGAGTATTCCCTTTATAATACTAAACCCACTGTTGCTCATACAACAGCAAATACTCCTGCAAACAGATACAGTACTGTAGAAGTTGAAGTTCCAGTAAAGAGAAAAAAGCTTTGCAGTTACATGTGGATCTATGTACACATGCACATATACAGACCAGTAATATGTTTCCCAAGCTTATGCCTAGATTTTTGGGCCTCTGCAACAGAAATACTGGGAGAATAGATGACATCTAAATATACAGATGATGTGCTTTAGTGTAATTTTCTGACTTCCATGTTGTGCTCACTCACCTGTTTGTTGTTCCTCCCTATTGTCTCAGACTGATGTGTTTTATCAAAGATCAGATTTCTGTGTTTGCCTTCACTGAATCATGTAACTGGGAATGCAAAGTGTAACGTTCCCGAGTGCTACCTTTGCATAGCTATGGCTTACACAAGTCACTTGAAGGTCTGACAAGTTCTAGGTACATTTTAGTGAGCTCTGGTAGCATAACAAAATACATTTAAAAATTCATCTGTGTGTAGAAACAGGAATGAGAGAAGACTTGCATAAAAAAAAAATCTATAAAAGAGAAATATAAAAGATAAAGACCAATTATTTATGTTAGTGAATGAGGACAGAAGGAGGAAAAAACAGAATTAAAAAAAAAACAATTTAGATTGTTCCAAATATAGGGAAGATGCCTTGCGACAGTAAGAATGCTTATGTAGTAGAAAAATGCTGGGAAATCTACACAGCTGAATCTGTCACTGGAGATGTTTTATTCAAGGCTAGACTTAATACCACATCTGTCAAAAATGGTTTGAGAATGGGAAAATCAGCTCTGCCACGAAGTAGGAGGGTGGAAGGGAGGAGAGGCTAGAACTTCCTTCCAAGCAGAATGCTGCAGTATCCAGTTGACCACATAATGTCTACAGTTTGGAATAAGCATGTTTTATTCAGCATGGTTAGTCAGTCATACGAAGCAGTATAATGATTTCAGTGATGGTGTTTTTTTTAATACTGAAGATGTACAGCAATTTTGGGAAGTGTTCAACTCCTCATAACTTTATACACAAAAGTGACCATGTTCACAGAATAACCAGAAACGGGAAGCAAAGACATTTTCAATCAGGTATCCTAAACTAGTTTCTATAGCACATAGCCACAATTCATCATTCCAGCATTTCTTGCTGGCAAAGAACCAGAAGCTAATTTTCTCATCACCCTTCCCCCATTCAGTTTCATGTGGTTGAAATTCTTAATGTAATGAAGGGCAAATATGATGCTCTATCCTGCCTCTTCCAGATGTAGAGATCTTTGGCTTTGGCAAAATAGTGTTGACCATGTAAGCAATCCTGTTGGTTTCAGTGAGACTGCTTGTAGCAAAAGGACTAATCCTTGTGTGTTTGGCTGTTCATGCAACAGATAGTGAGGCTGTCTATCCCATCAGGTATTTATTTCAATTATAAAATAAATAAAGGTCATATAGTAGTGAAAGATCTATGCTAAGTTCTATAAATTACTAATGGCATCAGTGGTTTTAATACTTGATATCTAGATAAATTCCTTAATTAATACTTGTTTTCTAGGCACGTAAACAATACAGAAATCCCTGTCCCAACCCATTACTTTGTGGTTCTGACTAGCTGCAAGAACAAGTACTATACTCCACTGAACTGTTCAGGCTCCTTGGATGCTTTGTCTTTTATCATTCCTCATCGACCTGACAACACTGAAAGCTGTGCTGTAAGTACAGTTCTATGCTCCTGCATACCAATGAGCTTTGTGAACTGATTCCCAGTGGGATCCAGTCATCTGGAGAATCTTTAGAAGTCTAAGTATTTAATTAATACATTCCCCATGAGTTGAGAGTGAGTTGAGAGCTAAAGCAATGACTAGGAGAGTAAGAAGCTCCAGGAGAGGTAGCTGGAAACTAATGAGCTGACAGGAAGGCAAGGAAGAAGAAGAAAGGAGGGTTTGATAAGAGGACTTGGAAATGCTGTCACCTGAGAAGGGCTGAGAACAGCAGCACAGCCAACAGGGTGATGAGATAGCTTTATGGAAGGCTGCAGGATAAACTTACTCCAGAGGTAACAGAGGACTTTGAGTGTTATTCCCTTCAGTGTAGCTAGAATTCCTTCAATCCTTTGTTCCGCCTTTATAAAAAATTAGACAGTAGGCATTTAGATGGATGGTTCTGCAGTGGAAGTTCATACTTGAATTAAATAAAATCTATGCTTACCATTAACAGTGTAAATCTCATGTTTTGTAGCAAACAAAAGAAATTAGCTGAGTGTAATATGCATTGTTGAGCCAGCTGAGTGTCTATTCCATAAACTCTGGGATGCAGAAGGTTCCTTACCTCAGTGTGTGTATTACAGTCTCCCTACATACAAGTATAGCTGCACAGACTTGAACTGGCCCTCAAAGCAATACAACTGTGTTTATTCAGTTTATTTATAACTTTGAACTCATAACTCCAGACACGTGCAAGCTTGCACTGCTTAGAAACAACTTGGGTGTCTCCTCATTTGTGGTGTGGATAATCCACAACTGCCCACTTATCTTTTTGGTAGTTGAAAGTTGACTAAATATACAAAATAAATTATTTGAATGAATTAGTCTTTATACTTTAGAAATCAACATCTGTTATTTCTAAAGCTTAGCAATAAACCCCAAATATCATTGCACTTCATATTCATTGTGTCTTGCAGCGCCGTAAATTTAGGGAACCATTTGTGTCAGAAACAGATACTGTTAACGGAAAAGCAAATTACCATGTTTGCAAAAAAACTTTTGTAGTAAAAGAATTGAACAATAACATTTTTGATTGATTAGTGCTTACATCTCTATTGTTTTCCCTGTCTCTCTAGCAATTATTATTGCTGTCCAACAATCAAGACTGAGCTGCTGTAAGGACTTTGTTCAGGTTGCCAGGTGTCTGTTGTTTGGCTAGCCTGAGCACTGCAACTAATTTATACTGTAACTAAAACTGTCCTTACTTGTGTGTTTAAAACCTGACTTAACTGTACTTTGTAGTTAAAGGTCATACTTGCCATTTCAGCATAATTTCGCTCCTCTGTTACTTCGGAAGTGCGGAAGTGGGGAGAGGGGACATCCATTTGATTCTGTTTAAATGAGATCCCTAAATGCAAGGCTGTAAAGATGTCTAGGAAAACCTGAAAGAAGTTTTACCAGCTGGAGGCCTTTAGTCTGTCAAACCAGTTCAAACACTGATTATTGTCTAACAAACACCAACCCACCAAACAACAGAATGCCTTTTATGTGTTTGAACATTGTTCTTGTTTGTTTTGGCAGGAAAATAAGACACTTTCCGAATGGGTTGAAGAAAGAGTTCAGGCTCATTCTGCACGTGTTCGGGATGTGGAGCTGCTAACTGGGCTTGACTTTTACCAGGAAAGAAAGGAACCCATCTCCGAGATCTTACAGCTAAAGACATTTTTGCCAATATTTGATACTGAAATTAACTGAGTATCTGTTAAAAAAGTGTCAGTGCTTGGAAGAAAGCAAATTTAAGTGATTTAACTTTTTTCCTTGCTAAAGTATGTAGGAAACATGACTGCAGCTCTTCTATAGGAAAACACACTTAGAGGAGCTAATTTCATTTTTCAAATGTGTGTTCCTTGGTCAAGTGTTTTGTGCCAACTGAATAAAAATTACCTAAAGTAAATTAAATCATCATTGCTCAGCCAGGGTTTCAAAACAGAGAATATTTTATTAGTAGTGGTTTGAAAGAAACCTGCAAAAGGAACCTGTTTCATAGTAGAGAGACCCCAGAATTGTAAACTGTATAGAAAATATTTCTATAATGCAGTTGGAAAGTGAAGCAGTTTGAGAGGAGTGTGTGTGTTTTCTCTCTTGTGTTTATCAGAGAGGTTATGGTTATCTAATACTAGTATGTACTGAAATGTTCTGAATTTTTCTTTCTCACCTATTAATTCATATGGAAACTGCTATGTATTTAAAAAACATATTCAGACTTGCAGGAAGTTTGTATATAGTGGAAGTGTCTTCTATGATCATCCCCTGTGTTTTCCACTTGAGTTAATTCATTATGCTAGTAATGAGTGAAGTTAGAGTAAACAAGGTATATTTTGTACCCTTCAGAAATCTTAAAGCATTCTGAACATGAAGAGGTAAAAGAAACACTCTAGCCAGAAGAATTTTGTCTGGATATTTACATGTATTTGCAAGGATTTCTAAATGCCTGGCAATGTCTAAATGTTTGTATCTGTTTTTAAATATTTAAGCCTGAGATTAGAGCACAAAAATAGTGGTGACATCCAAAAAATAGTCAGTGTTCCTTTCCGTAGTGACTTTAACCATAGACTTTCTAACTCACACTGTGCTGTTCATGAATTACTACTGAGGGCAGGTAAGTGGGACAAGGCAGTGGAAATTCCCAGATTCTGCTACTACAGAAATGTCACGCATTAATTGAGTGTTGAGCTGATTTTCTCCACTGAAAATGCTGCTAAGCACAGGTATAAATAACAGCAGACAATTGACCATTTGTCTGATTTATCGGCACAGTGAGGGAGTTTTAAAGAAACATGTCAAAGAGTGTTTCAATCTGTAACTAACTGTGGAATGAAGGAGATATGTCTGTTTAAAAAAGGACGCTTTAAAAGCCTATACAAAAAAAAGTCAAAATCACCACAGGACATATTTTTCCCCACATCTTAGATGATCAGTGTATGCACATACAGTCCAAACGTAGCTTAGCAATATTTATTTTACATCAAGATGTGGGACCAAGCTGAATGTCAAGATTTATATCTTTGGTTAAACCATTACACCACTTCCCATGGAATTGTATTTCACCCTGCAACACTGTGGCATCTAACTCAGTCCATCTAAATCTGAGACTTCTGCTAAACTGCCTCAATTAAGAATACAACTGATTTTTCACTGCATAGTAAATCATACCCTAACTCTAGTCAATTAGCCTACATAACATACTAATTTAGGTATGTAAATTAACTAGTCTAGAATAATAAATTTAATTTCAGAGATAAGAAGAAGAAATAGCCTCTTAAGAGTATAATATTTGGTATGTCTACATTAGCAATTTAAAGTAGAACTAGCTTGACTGATGTGATGTTGTTGTGACTTGGTATATTTAAATTTGAATTAACCCCTGTATCACCAACCATGGCAACAATACAAGGTTCAGGCCAGTACTCTAGTTCAATGATGAAAGCAAATTTCTGGTGTAGTTATGCCTTTGTGACCAGTTACACTCACATTTGAATTATGTATATCTTCGGGTACCTGCATGAAGAAATAATGTCTTTGAGGTTTGCCCAGACTTCTGAAAATTAATTTCATCCATGCTCTCACATGCGACAGGTACTGGACTTATTTAGCAGCAAAACTAATTCTCTGTTCTCCTTCACAACATTCTTCACTATTCTTCTTTATCAAAACGTCTAGCCTTCCCTCCCCAAAAGTACCCCACCCTGCTGATAAAAGTTGGCCCCTTCTGCATAAAGATCCCTGCCTATCAGGCTGACAAAAACTATTTCTCGTTCTGTGTTTGTATAGCATCTAACAAGAGGATCTTGATCATATATTTGGGTTTTACACAAACTTTTGTGGTAACGGAGTCTGAAGTTGCAGTTACTCTAAGAAAGCAAATATGAAAGTGGTTTTGCTATAGTCACGTTTATTTCCCCTACTATTCATTCAGCTGTCATAATATCTAGCCTTCAAAAGTGCAGTGGGTCATTTACAGATAGAAGTATGGAGATTGCATAGGAATATCTAACTGAAATTTTTCTGTGAGTAAAGGACTTGGTTCTTAGCCCTTTATTCTTCCTTTGGCACTGATGCCTGGGTACTCTCTTCATGTTGCAGAGTCTCCAGCTTTCTCAGTGCCAATTCTCTATGCAGTATCATACAGCTTCTGTCACACCCCGTGATGTAAACTCTGCTACAAACTGCTCTGGCAGCATTGTGTTTCCTCTCCTTCTCCCCAGAGGCTGTAATGTCCATCTGTTAGTTGATCTTGTGGTTTCATAGGCCTCCTTAAACCTGTTGCATATTTTGGTACAGGAACAATGACGGGAAGTTTTCTTTCCCCCACCACTACTAAGTTCAACCAGAGAGCCTTGTCATCGACAGCTTTAGAACATGTCTGGATTTCTGACTGATTTGGTGGAAAACTGTGGGCTAAGTTTTCTTGCTCTCCCTTCCATAGTTACACGAGCCACTGCCTGTAGTGGTGACTGGGAGAACTAGTAGTGAAGTTGATGATAGAATGATGATTAGGGGACAGATTTGGCTCTGTGTACCACCTTTGTATCACGTAATGAAAGCTGCACATGGGAGGAAGTGCAGCTGTCAAAGCCTGGAGATTTATGCAAGGGAAATTCATTAGCATTTGGGCTTTGGTGACTTTATCTAAAATTTTAACAGGTTCATAGGTTTGCACAGGCATTTTTGTTTAAATTTGAAAACAAATGTAATGCCTTATCCATTTATAGAAATAAAAAAATAAAAAAATCTTGCCAGTTCATAAGAAAACACTCAATATTGTGTACATATGGTTGCATTACCAGTAGAGATAGAGCCTGAAACTTGTGCAGTTCCCTAAGACATTTGTACGGAAATTTTCCTTTTTGAAATAGGGTAACTCGGGCAATTTGCATGGAGATGGAAATGAACAGCTGCCTCAAACAGAATTCATGTGCCACCAAAGCTACAAACTACAGCACAGTCATTCCAAGAATCTAAAAAATTTATTGTATTTAAATAACATTGACCTGGAACATTTCAGCCACTTTGTTTCAAGACTCTTAAGTGGTTGTCCTGGTTTGCATTTCAAAAGAAAAGAATACTTATTCTTCATTAAAGTTATCAAATATACAAAAGTTATGGTATGTAGGAGTAGGAGGGAAATAAATTCTATCTTGTAGCTCAAAGGCAGTGAAATTGTATGTGACATTGTAAGAAGTCTACTCGGGACGCGTTCCTTACTGTAGAAAAGCAGAACAAAAGAACAGTTGACTGAATGTGTAAAATTGAATTTTTTTTTGCTCAAAAATGCTAAGAAATTCAGAAGTTAAAATAAAGAAACTGTAAAAGTAACATCAAATAGACAATAACACATAGTAAAACCATCATATGGCAAATATTTAATTTAAAAACATACTCCTTTGATAACCACTCTGCTTTATCCTGAGAACTAAGAAATAGTACCTGAAAAGTTTCTGAAAGTTTCAGACTCTCCTATTTCCTAGGGGATGTGGGTCTAACTTCCTCAAAATGGCAAGCCCTTTGTTTTTGTGGGTTTTAGCCAGTTTGGGGACCCCTAAGTAAGAAGCTGGAGTGTAATAGGTGTAAATCAATCTGCTGACTTTAAAAGCAGATGTTGCTGAGTCTCAGCTCTCATAGCCACCTTATGTGTGAGAATTAAAAATGTAAATTCTGTAAAACATGATTTTCCATAGACCACTGTTGAAGCTGAGAAACTGAGCACTGCTGTAGCCATTGAAAACCTGAACTCAGGAGGATCTGCCTGTTTCCGTCTCTTATGTGTCGGGTTTTTTGAATTTTAGAGTATTAGAACCAAACCTGTAAGCAAATACAGAAATTAGGCACTACCTATAGCTAGTCTTGTCTCTGTAGCAAGGCAGAGTAATAAGGAAAGAGCAGGCAAGGGAAACACAGCCTACCCTGCCCCAGAAAGTCCTACAGCCAGAGCAAGGAAAAACTTAACTGATTTTTTTTTTAGCAAGTGCTACTGTTCCCCTAACACCACGCCCTGGCTCTGCAAGATTGTCACCATATAAAACAAACATTTTTTTTTGCTTAATATTTATAGACACCAGTGGCTTTTTGTTGGTACCTCACTAAAGGCTACCTTCAAAATTGAGTGCAGGCGTTTAAATGGTACAGAATACCCTTGACTCCTACCTTGAACATTCTTCCTTAAGAAAAATAATATTAATTGATATAGAAAGGGCTGTTTTTTCAAATTACCTCCCACACTAGTCCTTCAATGTTTGTACATAGGATGATAGGATTTTTCATATGCAAAATGTGCAATTGTATTTATAAGTACAGATTTTTTTCTGCCCTAACTGTGCTGTTTCTGTGCAGCGCAGGGAGTTCCTGCCCCTGGGTAAAAAGCTGTCAATATGGAAGCAGGCACACCTGTCATGCCTCTGGACCTGATGTCTTGTCAAAAGTGGGGATTCAGAAGCGTCCTCTTAATCAAGCAGCACTTCCTTGCCCCATCACATGTGCCCTCTGGAGGGGGAAGTGAAGACTACTGGAATGACATTCCTTTCCATAGTCTGGAAGTAGCAGGAAATTTGAATCTTTCCCAGTCCCTGGAGCAGGAACCAAAGAACAGGAGCATCCTCAGAAGGATGAAGAGTGGTGGGTGGAATGTGATTTGGTATCGGCCGGGGTCAGGGCTTAGGACAGCTTTGGGTTTGAGATCAACCAGACATGAAGTAGGAGGAGTCTTTTGCCAAGGACCCAAATTACTTATGAATGTATATTAAGGAGACCTGGCAACTGCTGTGGCACACAAGCCAAACTGCCCACTGTCCAGGAAGGTCAGCCATCAGCCTGCTTTGCCTGTAATGCTTGGAAGTTGGAAGGAGAGCAAGTGCTTCCCAAGACTGGCTGCAAGGAAGGGCAGATCTCCAGGTCTTAATCCATGTGAGAGAAATGTGGCTGGGAAGAAGATGACTCCAGTTTTCCAGAGGCTCTCTGAGGAAAGGTAAACTTGCAGAGTTTTGTTTGCTGACTAGCTTGCCTCTTATCACTGAATCGGATTGCTGCCGAACGGAGGGAACAACTCACCAAAGGCATGTGTGGTTTTGCACAAGATTAGCGACTGTAGAGAGTGGTGTTACAAGCTAAGAGGCAGGGTGGTCTCATCTGGGCAGATGATGGGCACAGTCTTTCCTTCCTATCAAAGAAGAGGCTCAACTAATCTGATATTTGGCAGTAGGGAAGCCAATTCTCTGGCTGATTGTACCTCAACAACAGATGTTGTTGACAGTTACAATGACAGCAGGAGATGAGTTAGAAACCACTCTCTTAGGAGAGCCATGGCTGGACAACAGATATGCCAACCATACCAACTCCAGCTGTGCTTGCAAGACATACAAAAAAGGCAACTGAGGGCTTTTTAATCATTTCCATGGCTGTCTGTAGTGCCGTGTAGCTGAAAGAGAAATGAGCTCTTGGTTAGGCTCCACACTTTGACAGGGGCATGATAAGCCAAAGTTAAGTTCTTTCATTTCCTTAAAAACAGAACCCCCAGCTTTTTTTTCCCTAATTCTGCCCTTTAGCAATCTGTGTTCTTCTAAGCAGGCTCCAGGCAATGTATCCACAGAAATTCAGGAGGATCTCTGAGTGCCTACAAGAACCACTTATAGGATAAGATATAGGAAGAACCTGAAAAGACCTGTAACTTGAAGGTTAGGCTAGATGCATTTTCTAGATCATTGCAAACATAGTGGATCTTAATACACCAAAGTTTTTTCTTATGTTTAAGTTTGCTGTGTGTGCCCGTTGCCTCTTGTTCTGTCACTGGGCACCACTGAAAAGAGCCTGGCTCCATCCTCTTTGCACCCTCCTTTCAGGTATTTATACAAATTGATAAGATCCCCCTGAGCCTTCTCTTCATCAGACTGAACAGTTCCCACTCTCCCAGTCTTTCCTTGTAGAAGAGATGCTCCAGTCCCTTAATCACTGTAGTAGTCCTTCGCTGGACTTTCTCTGGTATGTCCATGTCTTTTCTGTACTGAGGAGCCCAGAACAGGACCCAGCACTCTGGGTGGGGCCTCACCAGTGCTGAGCAGAAGGGAAGGATCACCTCCCTTGACCTGCTGGCAACACTCCTCCTAATGCAGCCCAGGATACCATCAGCCTTTGTCACAAGGGCACATCGCTGACTCGTGTTCAATTTGGTGTCCACCAGGACCCCCAGGTCCTTTTCTGCCAAGCTGCTTTCCAGCTGCGTGGTCCCCAGCATATGCTGGTGCATGGGGTTGGTCCTACCCAGGTGCAGGACTTTGCATGTCCTGTTGTTGAACTTCATGAGGCTTCAGCCCATTTCTCTAGCCTGTTGAGGTCCCTCGGAATGGCAGCACGACCCTCTGGCATGCTACTCTTCCCAGTTTTGTGTCATCAGCAAACTTGCTGAGGGTACACTCTGCCTCATCATCCAGATGATTAATAAAGTTGTTGAACACTATTAGACCCAGTATAGACCGCTAGTGACTACTCAACAATGGGAATGCCTCAAAGGTTGCAAGGCTAATCATTGTGCCTTTTCAGGAGTGCTTTTTGAAGCCAGTGGTTTTATTTATTGTTAGGAAATTTTCTTAGTGGCAGAATACAAGCCTGTTATTCTGTAGGCAGGATAAAGGAGTTTTCTCAAAGTCCTGCATTTCAGATATGCCAGACTTTTTTGTGTGAGTGGCTTAACACTTACCAGCACAGATGGAAGCTGTATCAGTCAGCTGTAAATATAAACACTCAATTTGATCAACCAAAAAAACTTTTCATAATAACTCTGGGAACCAACAGTCGTTCTGTCCTTCTCTTATTATCGTGTGCAGGACATGCCACAGAATTCTCTCTCAAATCTCAGGAGTAACCAGCTCTCCAGGGGAAGAAAAGGGACTGATGGGGAATGGCTGAGAAAAAGCATTTTGGAAAGGAATGCCCCTTTTGCTTTGCAGGCAAGCCAGTAAATGTAATTTCCATCTATTCAGCTGTTCTGGTTTGCATTATTTTATTTCCCATTGCTATTTGTTTTCAGGAGAAAAGCTGATAGATTTGTGTCTAACTACCAAAACTACAGCTGTGAATACCATTTCTATCATCTCTAGATCATTTGAAGAATATTCCCATCAGCCAAGAATGCAAAACATGCTTCAGACATGATAGTTGGTTTTAATTTCTCTTTATGAATTTCTCCTCCATTTTAGGCAAAAGGATGCCTTTTCTCTTTCTGGGAGCACATTTTCATGCAGCAGCAGATTCCAAAGAGATTAGTTTGCAGCCCTCCTTTCCAGTCTTCCCTAAGGGGCATTGTCCACATCTTTTCATCTCACCAGTTTATATTCTTCTAAATTTTTTGTTTAGATTACAGATGCTGGATATCTCCCTAGCACCATTAAGCATTTCAAATCAGTCTTCAGTTACAAGAAGGAAGAAGGGCAGAAAAAAAGTACTGTCTGAATGCAGAAAAAAAATAGAATATTCAAGGTTTTGTTCCTTCACATTTTTAAAAGCTTAACTGCAGACCCATGGGAAAGGTGAGTTCAGACTGTTGCTTACTTTAATTTTTTCCACAGAAAGAGAAATCTTGCCTCATTTCCTTTCCTCACTTATGAGTTAGATCACATTTTACGTGGTATGCAACTTAGTCTTATGGGAATAGTACATAGTTTTGGAAACAGTTTAGCTACATGTGCTTAGGAAATGCACATGATATGATCTCGTATTTGTTTTAGTAAATTTTTATTTATAAACATTGCCGACAACTTTGAGGCTCTGTCTGGCATATTGAACAAGCTTCTGGTGGTTTGGCAGCAAATAATTCCCTATAATCCTGGTTCGTAAAGGCACAGTCAGATGCAGTGACAGCAAACAGGATACTGTCTGGTGGGAAAGCAGAGGAATGAGAAAAGAGAAGGAGATGGCAATGAGGCATGTTTCAAAAAGGACTGGTAACGTTCCCCTAGGAGACTGCGGGCTGTGGAGTGCACAAGGACTGGCCAGTGACCCCTTTTTGTAGTTGACCCACAACATTGGGTATAAGAAGCAACCACACCAATTTCTATTTTTTGTGCAGTGTGTCACTGGCTGTATCTTCTGTCCAGCATCTTCCTTTTCCCATGGTTCCTGCTTATTTTTTCTCTTACTCCAATGTGTGTCTTTTTCTCATCCCAGCCCCAGTCATATTTCTCCCCAGCATCTGTGGCTCAATGTGATCTCTGGCTGCTCCAGCAGTTGCCACTGGCAATGAAAGGAGTCCTCATTCCTTTCTCCGACTTGGCCCTTAGCATTTGGCTCAACTGTTCATGTGCCAACCATACTCCCTAAACAATTAATCTGGAATAAAACCAGTATGTAAACTAGCTCCCTGCTCGGTCTTTGGGACTGTGATCACTGCCACCTTTGCTTTCTCAGACCAGAAATGATGCTGCTTCTGCAAGTCAGGACTTTCAGAAAGCTTAAGTGTAAAGTGATTAATATAGTCATTAAAATCACGTGGCTTCTGCCAAAGGAACAGGATGAACTATGAGAAGTCCAGAAATAAGTGTTTTCAATGACAAAAGACTTTAACATTTTATGATAACATGTATGTCATTATAACTGTCCTCTGAGGTACTGATTTCATTTAACGTACTGGTGTAAAGACCCTTAGATAGAAAATTTCTGTTGGTCTGAATGACCTGTGGGTAAGAATTTCTAAGTAAATATCATTGTATGAGAAATGCTTTAAAACTGTATGGGTTATAGAAGTATATATAGTCTTTCTTTCAATATCTTCCTAACGTGTGAAATGTTTAAGAGAAATAATCCAGTGGAAATGTTGTCAGTGGTACTACCAAATGTTCTAGTTACTAAAACCTACCAAGTGTTAAAAGTTATGCATAAAAGCAATGTTAAAGCTTTCTAGAAATAGAAATAAAAATAGAATAAAGATTTTTGTATCTCGCACAAAGACACGCAGTGTATATTTCAAAGTAGCAGGAATTGATACCAGCTGTTAGTGCAGTCATGGAAAGCTCCCTCTTTTCCAGTCATGAACAACCTAATACAACCATGGACAGATTGCTGTAATGTTGCTTGACAAATTTGCTGATTGATTGCCGTAAAAAACAGGTCCTGTTGAAACACAACTAATGAATGACATAAAGTCAAAAGGCAAGTTGTCTAACTGATTCCTGGAACATCTCAGGAACTTCATGAAACCCACTGTAAGAAAGATTATATTTCTTCATAGGAATTGATTTTCTATTTTCTGTGATACGTTTCTATACTGCGATTAATGCAGAATAAATGCAGAGAAAAATAGCACTGACAAACTTTGTATGTTCTGGCTAAAGCTTCTGCTTTATGAATCACTGAATCCACAGTCTACTTCTTGTCCAACAAAGCTGCACAGCATTCTGGACAGCTATAGCATGGGATAATGATACACGGGACATGACACACCAGTGTGGTGTTTATACTCAGGGATTTTCCTGTGTGACATCTTGGATGGTTTACTGAGGTTTGAGGTTAAACTGAAGAAAACAATTATTTCCTTCTGGTTTCTGATAACCCATCTGCTTTTTAACTACTTTGTGAACTGCTGTCAACTTCTATGTATCACTTTTTGAATACAAATGAGGTATTCCCTGTGTATTGGTGGTGGACTTGGCTGAACCTAGTAACAACTGCAGTGATGCCCTAATGGCCAAGTAGAGGAGAGGAAACAAAGAATTGCATATTTTCTGCTTTAGATATTAATTCTGAGTGGTTTCACATATAGCTGCTTACAGGTTTGGCCAGCTCAGACTAGATGGCACAAGGACTGTGTTGTAGACCTGGAATCACCATTAGTGGCAGTGAAACTTCCAAGAAAGTGGTCTTAGACATCCTGAAGCCTGTACAGAGTTCACCCAGAGCTGCAGCAGTCTCTTGGCTAACCAAAAGCTTGCTTGAAACTGAACAAGGAGGTGACTGTCACTGGTGACACCTCCCCATCTTGGATTGCTAGTTGTCAGTAGCTAAGCAGCTTGTCAAATAGTTGTCCACATGGTCTCCAGAAGTAGTTGTTGTAGGTGGAGACAGAGTAGAACTGATGTAAGGCTGGCTAATGCACATTGATGATACATTTTTGTTGCTATTTAATATGTGAAGAGGGCTTCAAACTGTAAGGGAACATTGTGATTCCAGTCACTGAAGAGGTGATTTCAGTTTGGAGCAGGAGCGAAGGAAGGCTCCTGCTACAATATGGAAAATTAAGCCCCTATGTTCTTACCTACTTTAATCTCTTCCCAGACAGTAAGAGATTTTAAAAGCTTTTCTTGCTTAGCAGAGGAAACCCAGAACCCAAGAGGAGATAAACCACTCTTTCTAGTTGTATTGCTAGGAGTGGTAGTAGTGATGAACAGCAGAGAAAGAAAAAAAGAGCTATCTATGCTATAGAACAATGCTGGCACCAAATAATTAGAATGATAAATTTGCTAGCAGTAGATTCCAGCTTGAAATTGGAAGACAGATTCTCACTAGTAAGCTTCTGGAACAGCTACTCAATGGAAATTGCAAGGGATAAACAAAAATACTTTTAAGAAAGAGCTTGGTCAACTATGAATCAGCCTGAATTACACAGTTACCCATGATAACAGGGAACTGCCTCAATGACTCAGTTGGATCTGTGTTCTTTGCCTCAATGAATAACAATTAAATGAAAGACAAAAAAAGACATTTTCACTGTAGAAAGGTAATACAAGAACTGTTTTATTGAGACAGTGCTCAAGGACATTTAACAGAGATTAACACCGGAAGACCTTAGGGCCAGGAACTTAAGAAACTTACCTGGGTTTATTGCAACTTAAATAAAAAGTATCTGTGTTGCCAGGGTTTGTATGAGCACTGCTCATGCTGCCATTTCAGCAGTCCTAGCTCCTGCTCTGGTTTCACTGCTTGTGAATCATCTTCCTGAACACTTGGATAGGAAAACTGTTCCCTACTTGCTTTACTTCCAGCTGTGTTTGTGAGGTTGGGAAGTATGTGTGTGGATGACTGAAGGAAAAGGCAGTGGGGAGGGTCTGAAGGAAAAGGTGGTGGGGAGGATCCTTTATTCCAAGGGTGGAGTTGTAATGCAACTCATCAATACCTCCTTCCCGTATTGACTTTATTGACTGTTTTGCACAACATCTGCAAGAATATGTGAAAGAGAGCCTCTCTGAAATGTAACGACAGCAGATGTCATGGTGAGCCAGAAAATGTCTGTACAAAGTGCCTTTGATTAATTAGGGGGAAAAAAGGGCATCGATAGAGTTGGTCAGGAAAAGCTTAATAAAACTTAGTTGGGGGTTTGTTGAGGTTTTTTTGGTATGAATTAGTCAGCTCACTGAAATGAAATAATTTTGCAGAGTCTGAATTTGTTCTCAGTGGTGTCCCAACACAACCTTGTCAGCCAAACAATTTTCAGAACCAGGTTAGATGCCAACATATTATCTCCATGGCTTTTTTTTCAGGCTTCTCCTGAGCTGACAGACAACCTGAACTCATTGAGTCCTGGCTGACAGCCATATTGCTCCATGGCTGGCTGAGCTGACAAAATCCATAGTTGGAGCAGCTTGCAGGTACAAGCTTGATGCTGGATTTTGTACAACTTGAGTGTCTTAACAACTAGCCTGCTACTTATTTTGTTGCCTTTCTGTCTGACTGCTCTCCCCATCTAAAAGATGGCTCTAACCTAGTGCAGGATGTGAGAGTTTCTGAAGTCCTAAAAATGCCCTCAGGACAGGAAATTTTTTCCAGCACAGCGTTTCTGCCACAACTCTCCTCTTCAGCACATCCAAAACTCATGCTGTTGTCCTTGCTTTCTTTGCCAAAATCCTATTCCAACTCCTCATAAGAAAAGGATATGTGAATTTTAGTTGGAACATATACAGAGACTGGGGCAAGGCAGTTTGGCTAAAAAGAGCCCAGACACATGACGGAGGATGTGGTAGTTACTGCATCTACTCAGAAGCCTTCACTGCAGAGAAGCTGCCTTGCAGGTCATTCCCATTTATATTCACTGAGAGCAGTCAGTCAGAAGATGGAGAAGAAATGCAGGAGGCCAAAGGCAATTAAATGTATTAAATTACCTAGATGTGAGAGCTGATTGACTGAGTAACTATTACGTGACTATCATAATAGCTGGGTCCCTGCCTCTTTATTATTTTGGATACAGGATGCAGCTGTTGATCACTATTCATCAGAATCATTATTTTGTTAGTGACAGTAGACTACTCAGCTGTTATCCTAGGATGCTGGACAGTGAAAAGACCCACCTGTTTTATCATTTGCAGACTTCCAGAGTAGTTGGAAAAAAAAAAATAAAACCTACCTTTCTGTCCACTTTTCAATTATCTAGGGGACACGCAATGTATAAGATAAACACCAATGGCTGAGAAATAACCTCAGAAAGAAGATCAGAGGGAAATTCGTTTATATTCGCTGATGCATGACCTAAAACTGATACGCTGGAGCTTTGGAATTTTATACCACAAAGGGGAAGAATGAGCAGACTTACTGCGTTGTAGCTTTTATAGAAAGGTTATTCCAAATACTTTTCATGTAAGCCTTGCAAGGATACAGTATTTATGTAGTTCATAGGGTACAATTAATGCTTACTTATCTCTGCTTTCTACATAAAACTTCTAAAAAGATAGATGTCTGGCATGTACTTTGAGACTTTAAGCTCACACACAGAAAGGAGTATAGTAATATTTTCCTTGCATCCTCAAAACTCATTCCATTAATATCCATCTTCCAATAGCTAGTGGAGAAGCTAAACAATAATAGTTTTTGCTAACATGTAGCTTTTGTTTGTAAACAAATTACAGACTGAATGGAGTACAAGGGCAGCGGCACTGCTGGGACTGGCCATCAGTGTTTGGGATTCATCCCACCTTATTACCTGGTGCCAACTGACTAGTTCATTTTTGGGACTGGTGATTGTGGTGAGAAACCAGGTCACGGTGGGAGCCCCAGTTGCTGATCCTGTGTAAGCAGGCCTCCTTATCTGGTCAGTCTTCCTGATCAATCTCAGGGTTGTTGAGCTGGATTTCCTCATGTTAGAGAGATGCGAGTCATGGAAAGGGACAGGCTTGGGGCTCCTGTACTATAAATTGTGCTAGTAAAGAGGGCTGTGACAAAAGCCAGAGAAAATGTCTCTGTGAGGCATCAGGTGAAGAAACTATGGCTTGTCTACATGGGGAAATAATCTGTGTTGTTTCTGTGGAAAAGCTAATCTGCATTTACAGAATCCTCTTAGACACTCCCATTGCTCTCTAAGAATGCCAAGAAGAACATGGAGCTATGCCCGAAGTTTTCCTCATTCCATAATTGTACATGTTCTGAAAGCCCATGGGGCATTGTGGATTGCTAAACCAGAAGAATATGGGCCATGACTTCTGACTGTCAATTAAAGCGCATCATTACTTCATCTTAAGGAATTGTTTGCCTTACCCCTCTCCTCCCTGGAGAGTAATTAAAAGTAAACTCCGGATCTTTTTCTAAATAGGCTAGATTAAAAACATGATTTGAGATTAAAAATATAAGAAGATCTTGTCTAGCTGTTTGATTAATGGTTCTAACCATGTGTCACAGGGCATCACTATGAGTCAACCTGCTGTCAATAAATGCTATCATGATTATCGACACTGAACAAGTCTGAAAGGCTAACTAACAAAGAAGTGCCTTAGCACAAATGTTTTGTCATCTTCAAAATATCAGCTATCACTATTATTCAAATGCTTTCTCTGGGAATTATGCTGCAATTCAGAAGATAAGTGTAAGTACCAGGGTGACTAAGAGCAATGACCCTGTGGTGAGTAAACACACTGAAAGTGTTATAGGAAGATACCTCCTGAAGATAAGCAATTCTTCAGAAGCTTAAATGGCTAGTCTGAGACAAACTGATTTACCAATAACTTGTAAACTGTGGCCAAGCTATCTGGTACACAGAGCTCTTGGAACTTTCCATGAAAAAGGAACCCCAAACAAAAATAAACATTCACTAAAAATACACCATGTTTCTTTCTGGAGCGAGGGTAGAATGACTTTTAGACACCACTAACATCCTGGTTGAGTCAATTCAACCTCCCTTAAAATACATAGTTGGGTTTGGTTGAACATATTAGTTTTTAAATGGTGACAGTCTAAAGAAACATCCCTACAAGATAAAAGTGTGGGGTTTTTTTCATACCTTCTTACAAAAAGACAAAGGCATAGAAAAATCAATAGAAAAAAAGAGGAGTTCTTTGTCAGGTAAATTTCATGCACCTGCCTTTTGAGGTATTTTCCTTTTTTCCAGCTTCTTAGTCCTCGCATGAAAGGCTTATATCAGAAGGCAACACTTGCACAGTCTCTGCATTACATATCCTACAGCAAGGGATACTTAGCCAAGATTTGCTGGGTAATACAGACTTTCTCATAAGTGATGGGCTACTGAGAAACTGGGGACAAACAAGTTTAGGCAAGGGAAGAAAATATGGAATGAGCAAATCTCTCTGACATCTGAAGATAATCTGGTTGCGGCATGTCCATATAAGGAATTAGTTAAATGTAGACATCTGCAAAAAAAAGTTTGTTAACAAACTTGACATAAATTATTTGGAAGTTTTATAAAGGATACTTTACTCCTCAGAAGATTTGTTTGCAAATTATGCTGGAACAAAGAGTGGATAGAATAGTGAATGGGCTGAGAGTTTGCTGCCTGAAATACCCAGTGAAGGCTGGAGTCAGCAGAGGAGTGGCTGCTCTGTTTGTAAAAGACCTGCTTTTTGTTATTCTACTTCATGAATAGCTTCAGGAGTATTGCCTTCCACTGCTCTTATGGGCTACAAGAAGGTATGAAAGGAGAATAGTAGAGACTGGAAGACTTTTGTTTTTACTATTACTTCATCTTGATTGTGGAGCCAGTATTGACCAACTCATCATGTGTCCCTTCAGGACTGGTTTACCACATGTTCCCTAGATGGGGTCTGTCAGCCTCACCTGCAGACTCCAATTCTCTTTGTCCACTAACAAAATTATGACTCATATCAACATACTCAAATTCTGCTCTGAAAGTAGAGCAGTGGGTTGAGTTTGGATAACGAGATATCCCTTGTGATCTTCTGGGCTCCTGAAGAACTCGCCTAGAGCACCTTGTATAGACCTTGAATCAAACTTGGAAGAATGAGCTTCCTGGTGTTCCCCGAAGCCTGAATTAGCTGTTGTTCCTGACACCTAGCTCTGGTCAATCTCTGGACAGTCTTTTGATGATGCCCAGGTCAGGCATAATATGCCCAGGCCATAAAGTAGCAGGGATTCAGCAGTAGGCACCCTGCTAGAGACTTCATGCTGGCTCTCAAAAAAAGTGCCCTGCCCCAGAACACCTACTGCATCCTTCAGATGTCATCCTGAAGGATTTTTTTTTTTTTTCCCTACAATTATTTAAACATGCATTATTTCCCTTTCTTGACAGGCTTCTTGCCTGGGCCATGTCCCAGAAAATGGTTTCATTTTATCACTCTGAAGCAGTTTTACCAGAAGCAATGTTGTGCATCCTCTTGTACTTTAATATTTCTAAAGATCTGTTTTCACAAATGCAAAGGAGGCAAACTATGGAGCCCAGAAGAATACTACTAAAATGTTCTCCAGGAATTTCCCTGGGTAGTTTTTTTGTTGTGGGAGGCTAAGAGGAAGCAGCATGGATTAACTGGGTGACAGGGCAGAGCTGAAGATTCTAGAGTTGAAGGAGGACTGGGGTGAGCTCTGCTGCTGGTAATATCCACTCACACTGTTTGGAGACAAGAGTGTGAATATTTCCTACCAGGAGACAGGATTTCCCTGCTTAGTGAATTTTTCTGTACGTGCATGCTTGCATCAAGCCAGAAGAAACACAGAAGCAGAATGGGTGAGCAGGAGATAGGAACCTGGGTGCAGGCTGATGTGGCAGTGTGAGGACAGGCATTTATTCCTGACAGTAGTAACAAGTTAGTCTCTAATGTTAGATAGTTGTTTCCATTGGAAAAGAGTTACAGTCTTCCTGAGAAAACATGATTCTAGTCAGCTTACTTAGAGATTATTAGAGAGCCCTACAATTCATGGTTGATTAAAATTTATATACAGAAGTTGTTCTTATACAGTATTTAAGCTTTCAAAAGTGTTTGTGCACAGACCTGTCAGGATTGCAAAATCAGATGTCTGAAGGCTGTGATGGTCAAGACTCCAGAAACATGGAGTACTTCTTGTTGTTACTCTGAAGCACAAAAATGCCACAGCTATTCAAATTACTTGGAGACTTCATGGATGTCCTTTTACGGAGGGGAAATTTGATCCAAACAACAAAATGTTTTCATTAGGTGTTTTGTTCTGTTGAATCTGATCATCTCCTAAACTTACAATGCTTGCATATACAGCACTGAAATTCAGATGACTGAGAAACAGCATCTGCATCATTGAAAACCAAAGACACAACTTCCCCTCTCTTTCCTCCCAGGTGCTCCTCTCCCTCCCTTCTGGAGATCTTTGAGTTTTCTCTCTTGAGTTTTCCAGTTGGTCTTAACATTATACTTGTCAACTATAATGTTAATAATGTTAATATTAATGTTAATGATGTTTAAACTGCTGTCTTATGCCTTCATTAGTTTTTTTTTTCTGAAAGGAATAACAAATGGTACTTCTCTCATTATCCCTGCACATAGTATTTTAATTGTGTGGATTTTATCAAGTAATATCATATTTTACAATACCAGATATTTCCTTAAATGTGCAACAAGTTCCTGGATCACCTGCGGTCTGTTAAAACACTGGAAGAAACAACTTGCATTGTGAAAATCACAAACTTTTTTTTTCATGATAAGTCAGTGCAGGCATTCTTAAAGCATCATTCTGAGTACTTTTCAAAAGTATTTTCCAGATTCTTGTTTTGATGACATTTTAGTGTGTTCATATGAAATAGATGTTGTTCCAGCAGTGAAATACAAACTTGACATTCCCTGCGCTTGCTTCCAGTAAAAAGGTAGTGAATGCCAATGCCTGTAGCTGTTGAAAAGGAGACATGTAGCATCTGAATGGTAATGCTACTATACAGGGCGTAGGACTTTCTTGCATTACACTGACCTATATATTTTACGTGATGACAATAATTACTAAAATTTAAAGAGGTATTTCTTCAGGCACCAAGAATTAAACTGCAAAACTTCCTGCTACAGAATGGGGTAGATGTTAAAAGTGTGCCTGTGTTGAAAAAGTGGTTAGACATGATGAAAAATTATCTCAAACAGTATTTAGCAGGAGACCTTCCCTCTGGCTCAAAAATCTTCTCAGCTGCAGATCTTTGACCGCTGTTTAACCTGATTTAATACAGCAGTTGTTGTACTCTTAGGCAAGAAATAAAGGTGGATTTCAAAACTGTTTATATGATTCAGGATTATAAATCTGTCTGGAGATGCAGGATGTGCATTCCTAAATTCTTTAGGCATTTTTTCAAATCTCTGCCCCCAGTTGACCATCTATGTTGAAAGCCTTTTTTTTTTCCCCCATCCCTGTTTGTACCCAATCTTGTTCACTTCAAGTTGTCAAAAATCAATGAGATGTAAGGGGATTTCTCAATGTGATTTAGGGTGGTGAGGCTGGGCCTTAGGAATACATCTAACATTCAGAGGAGAGTTAGTTGATGTAATTTCACAGCAGTCTTTCTATATGTTACCTTCTGGATCACCAAGTTGTTATAGATGTCTTAGAAGAAACGGGTTTTAAGGCAGGAACTGAAAGAGGAGTTGGTCGTAGTATGTCTGTATCATGCAGAGACCAGCATGGATGAGAACACAAGTACACCTTCTGTTTATTTATCTAGTTTAAATCATAACACAACATTTAACTTGTGAAAGGATGTTTTATCTTCTTTAAATCACCAGCTAGCTGCAGTGGATGTTACAGTACCTACACTATTGCTTTGTTCTGGACTCCTCTCAGATTGATAAACACTGCTTTTAATTTCACTAGCATCACTGAATTAAGCCTTCAGGTCTTCAACAAACCACTGGACTAGTTACTCTAATACAGTATTTTTCCTTTTTTTTTCTTCTTGTTGGTGAACATCCTACAATTTTTCCATGGTAGGTACAAAAGTATTCTTCCTGGTAATAGGCTTGCCTGTGCAGACCACTTAGATATGGTCAGGGGATTAGGGATTAAAACTGTGTATACTAGAGAGATTACACTAACAACAGCATAATGAATGTCTGCTTGGGTAGCATTAAAGTATTCAAACATCTTATAATGTGCTTCCCACCAAATACTGCTAATACATTGTCATCATGTCAGGATTTTATAGTTTAAAGGTGTTGAGGCATTTTTTCTGAAATCAAATAAAGGAATTTTTATATAGTTTAGAGAGACAGGCAATCACTGTCAAGCAAGTATTTCCTATTGCTAAAATAAAGGCTTTTCATAGTTTGCTTGTATTGTTGCCAGCAATCTAACAACTGTTAGATTAATAGTTATTAAATTTGCAGTAATATATGCCAAACTAATACTGAAAGCAGGCAGGATTATGCCATTTTTCTTGAAGACCAGTAAAAGCCAAAAAATGGGTAATTCTTTGCAAAAACAATTTTCTTCGTGTACTTATCAAAAAGGGGCCATGTTGGAGAGTAAAATTAACAGATTCTGAAACAGGTAGTTAGTTATAAAAGACTATCATTTTTTTCTGACACAGAGACATCGTGATGGAAAGTTCAGAACCTCAGTCTTGCAATGTGTGTCTTGAAACTTTACCTTGCCCTCGTGTCTTGGATCTTTGCTCAGCTGTGTACCATCCCTCGATGCTGGTTTTACAGATATAAATCTGAGAAACACAGTTCAGTCCATACGGTTTGATATGTCTATAAATGCCATGGAATTTCTGACTTCATTTTAGTCATTACTGCCAGACACAATAAAACAGTTTCAGATATACCTCCAGTTTCATTTGTCCCTTTTATTAAGGATTTCTTCCATTTTTGTAAAGTTTTAGACATACTTTGAGTACTAACTAAAACTCCCTGTAAGGGTATCTCAGAAACTAAGATAATTGCTAATTTTTCATCGATTTTTAGAATAGTTTACAACGCAGCTCTCATGCAACAAGGCCAGAGAAGTCCTCACAGCAGGAGCTGAGAAACAGAGCTACATTAGCTCCCGTAAGGTGGAGAGCCCAGCGTTACACTGAGCAGCAACATTCTTTAACAAGCAGCGCCAGGCTTTTAGTCTGGAGCTCCCAGCCTCTTTTTCTGGCTACAGAAATTTTGCTGAGGATTAGAGACAATGCAACATGAAATAGTTGCCACAACCACCGGCAAAAGGTTTATGCTGCAATTTAAGGGTCAAGACCCAGCCAGCCTGGAGCTGATTATCACAGGCAACCTCGCATGATGGCACTGCTCTGCCGGCAAGCTCCGTCTGTCCCCATGCTGCGAGAGCAGGAAGGGTCTCCACACCCTGCCTGGAGTGAGCGGATAGTCCACTCGTGCACGGAGGTGCAATTTACACCCTCTGTCGCTAGCCCATAGTTCCTATTTGTGCCACAGCCACCTCACAAACTGGGGTCAGATGAGGGTTATGTGGGTACTTGGTGTTTGCTCCAGTCTTTCTAAGAGACAGATACTTGGTGGAGATTTTATCGAGGTAAAAAAAATGCAAGCGACAAGTGTCATGAGCTCTGAGATGCAGCAGCATGGTAAACTCCCTATGTTTACCTTTCTCTCCTAATACATCTTTTATGTTCATTTGTCTTCCTGGCAGCTGCTAATGGCTGAACAGCAAATTAAAATTGATAATGTCTGATGACTCCCTTTACAGATAAGGCCTGGAAACATGAAGCTGGTGTTGCTGCTGTTCTCCCTTGACATTTGGTGAGGTAGCTTGATTCAGTCACAGCTGGAGCTGGCAGCTGCGCTGGCAGCAGCCCTGGCTTCCTCAGTCTTTGTTGAAATGGTCACAGCCAATTCTTTGGAATTTGGATTTGCAACCTCAGTAATCCCTGCAATTAATTCATTGCACAAAGATGTCTTTTGTCACAGATTTATTAAAATGGTAATTGACTGCTATTTAACAATCTCCTCGCAAAGAGATCAAGCAGCTGTAGGTTTCTGAAGGTTTAACGCTGGAAATGTTTCATCTCTTCTCCCAGTATTCAACAGAAAAGACTTTTCACCCCATTTCTTCAGTGTCAAAACTTAATCCTTTTTGGTTTTCCATTCTCCTCTTTTCTAGAGTACCTTGACACCCTGTCAGTCAGCTGAAATTAGTGTACTTCTCACTGGTAGGTTAATTATTTTCCATGCTGGGTAATTATTTTCCATGCTTACCCTGAAGCACCTTAAGTGTTTGTATTGACGCAGAAAGAAATTACAAAATTGAAGGTGCTTCATAAGTATTTGTACATAGGTAAGTAACCGTTAATTAATAGTTACTGGATGAACAACGCAGAATTTAGCTCCAGCTGCAGAATACCCTTTCCTTCTGTGGAAAAAAAGGTACATTTTTGTCTGCAATGTAGTTATACATAATAGGTTTGAATCATGACTACACAGCGTGTGCTATTCAAACTTTTGAGTAGATGACTTACACAGGACAAGAAAGGAGATTTCTATTTGACTTATAAAATTAATCAGAAAATATCTTTCTACATACAAAAACATGAAAATGAGAAATGAAATTTTAATTATTTGTAAAAAAAACCTGAAAGCCTTTAATTTTCTCTGATTTGGGGGGGGGTTGGGGGGTGGGGGGGAAGGCATTTTCTTTCCTGCCAGCGTGACTGGAAATGGAAAGAAAAGGAAGATGTTAACCTACCACCATGTGATAGCAGTATCTTTTCATTTTTAGGAAAAAAAAAAAAAAAGTGTAGTGGCAGTTTGACTGTGCAACTCAGCTGAAACATAAAACACAGCAACAACATTTTGACAGGGATCAAAGTCACTTCCAAAGGAAATTTTCATTTTACCGTAGCTATTTTTCAGAAATCACAGATTTTGTCAGAAACTATGTGAGTGCCACTCTTTTCTGAATACACTGTCAGTTAAAATAAATCTACCATAGACTCCTCAAGCCCTAGCAAATCAAAACCATCATCACAGTAGCACTGAAAGACAAAGTCTAATGTCAATATACATAACTATACATATTATAATAACATAAGAAATAATGGAAAATGAGATACTTTCAGCTATTTTAAAATTAAGCATACTTTGAGAGCCTTGATGCTGCTGAACACTCCCTCATCTGTTAGAGAAACGGAGCGTAATACATTCCCGGGAGCCAGCAGGCCGGCGGTACACTCACAGTCCCCGCGCTGACAGCCGCCCCTTACACACGCGGGCCCAACCGGCCTTCCCCACGGGCAGGTAGGGTCAGTAAAAACGCAAACAGCAGGGCCGAATTTAGGGAGAATCAGCGGGAGGCGGTACCATGGAGCCACACGGTACCTGCCCAAACACAAGAGCCGGGAGGGTACGCAAACAGGAATTTCACCCTAAGGCTGCTGCACCTTCTGAGGGCGGCCTGGCCTGGGGGCAGTTATCCCGAAGTCACCCCAAACCGAGAAGGAAGGTCCCCCGGAAGGGCGCCGAGGCCGCCTGCTGAGCTCCCACGCCGGGTGAGCGGGTAGCCGGCTGGCCCGATGCCCCGCGTGGGGGGGGGGGGGGGGGATTCCGCGGGCACTCGGTGGACGGGAGGGGAAACCCTCCCCGGGAAGGGGCGAAGACTAGGCGGCAGGGAGAGAGAAGCGCCTTCGGCCCGCCGCGGAGACCAGCAGCCGGCAATAAAGCTCCGGCGAGCGGAGCCGGGGCGGCCAAGAGGCGCCGGGGGCTGGCTGCGCGCCTCTGGCGGCACCGGGACCGGCACCCCCCGCCCCCGCGCGCACCTGTGCCGCCGCCGCCGGGCGGCTTCGGGGAAGGCCGCGGCACCGCCTCCGCCCGCTTCCCGCGGCGCGGGTCGGGCGGCGGAAACTTTCTCCGCGCTCCCTCGTAAACACGGCCCGGCGCCCTCCCCCGGCCGCTATTTTGGAGCGGCGTGATGTCACGGCGGGGCAGAGCCGCGGGGCGGGCGGCCCGCCCTCACCTGCAGGGAGGGGGCGGAAAGCGGGGGGCAGCCGAGCGGGGCGGGCAGGGAGGGGAGCAGCCCGCTCCTCCTTCCGCGCCGCGGCCGGCGGAGGAGCCGGCGGGGGAGCGGGCGCCGCCGGCGGCCGCGCTCCCGGACGGGGCGGGACGGGACGGGACGGGGCGGGGCGGGGCCGCCACGCTATTAATAAGCGTGGCCGCGGCGGTCAGAGGGCTGAGCCGCGGGCAGCATGCAGGGCAACGGGCAGCAAGCGCTGGCGGGGAAGGACCATGAGGATCACCTCGGCGGGATAGGGGCGGCTGACAGCGGGACGTCGGCTGCGGCCGCGCCCATGCTGCCGGCCATGGAGGTGGCTGAGGAGCCGGAGAAAGCTCCGGGCGGCAAGAGCAAGGACCCCAACACCTACAAAGTGCTCTCCCTGGTAAGGGCCGGGGCGCCGCGGGGGCCGGCGGCGGTTGCGGGGCGGGCGGTCTTGCCTGGGGCTCACCTCGCCGGCGGGTGCGTGAGGAAGCGGCGCGGCCGAGGGCAGGTGTTTCGCCCCGCGGGGCTGGGGACGGGCAAGCTTCTCCCCGGCCCCTCGGGGACGGGAGCGGAGCCAGTGGCGGGGCCTGCAGAGCCTCCCGGGAGCGGCGTCGGGAGGGGGAGACCGCCCTCGGCCCCAGCGGCTCCTCAGGATGCCCAGGGCGGCAGTGCTGTGGGGCGGCTCCCCGCTTCCCGCCTCAGGGCTTCGCTTCGGGCACAAGCGTGCGGCTTGCGCCTGTGTTACTGCTTATAGACAGCAGCCTGCCTGGAAGGGGGATCCATGCTTTTTCAGTTGGTTTATTCTGCTCTTTTGACAGTGGTCAGGGTTGAATCGTCTCGATTCTTTTTCAGTATTAATGGTTGTCCTGTCTTCCATCGTGTGGTTTTAGCTGTTTGGCGTAGGGGACACACCAGCGAAGACAAAACCAGGTTAAAACAGGAAAGTATGGCTGGAAAAGCTAAAAAGACTTCAAGAGCCGAAAGGACGGTGGAAGTAAAAAAAACTTGCTTTTGTCACTGAATTTGAAGTACTGTGGACTGAAAGTTTGTCTCCAAGTGCTGCTTGGAGTCACTTTCAGCCCTGGTTCAGAGGCCCCAGTGGCCAAAGCCATTGTTAGCAGGTAGGTCACTTTCCAGTTTTAGCAATGCTGCTGTATTATAATTATCCTCCTTGTAGAGATGGGAAAGTAAGACCTTCCAGACTGCCTGGAGTGATCATTATGAGGCAAAAGTCATTATCAAGGTAAAAGAACTGTGGCATTCTTGGAAGGAAGCTTCAGTGGAACTGCAGCAGACTTTTTATTACATATATATATATCTATATCCATAACTAGTCCTCCTTTAAATACATTAAAGCATAAGGGTCAAGATGCTTTCCTAAATTTACCTATAGCTTTGTAATCTGGTTACCGTTTCACATGAACGGCCCACCATATCATAGTGACTACATGTTGGTTGTATTTTCTGACCTATTGAGTGCTAAGTTGCATTTCCAAGTTTGTCAGAATACTATAAGAAAAATATCAAAACTCATGTAAGGGTCTATGGTAGTTTCCATGTAGAAGTTTTTTTGGCAGCTATTCTGATGAAAAGTCACCTTAAATAAAGGTAGCGCTTTGTAGCTTGTTTCATTACTTTATTGTCTTCTGGGGAGGTTAGGTTGTGCCATAAAAGCCATTGCAGTTGGATGGTGAAAACAGCTCAGCTTTTTTCAGTCTTAGAAATAGGTAATGATAGCGGAAAATAATCACGTACTATTCAAAACCTAATGTTATTGTTCTGAGTTTTTTAGGTTCTAATACAACAAAATTATTAGAGTATACATAGCCACTTAAAGACTGGAGTTGGGCACAAGTTAAAATGTTTGCAGGTACTTACTTTTATGAATTAAGTCCTTATTTCCAAACCATAGCTGCTCTCTGAGAATTGGCAAAACATTCATTCTGTGCTGGCTAAACTGTCAGGGTGAAATATCCACCATCTATACAGAAATAATTAAAAACTTCTGAATATAAACGACCATGCGCTATTCTTTTCAGCTACTGGAGACACTGAGATAATTTAGAATATTCAGTGAGAACTTGAAAAACTTTCTAAATACTGCAGGTGATATTGGATTGAGTAAAAGAAGACTATGTTTAACCTAAACATCATGTTAGAAGGTAGAAAACTGGAATTGGAAATGCCAGGTTGTTCTTTCTCACAAGCCAATGCATTTATAATGCATTGATGATATCAACCTAAAGTAAGAAATAAGTGAGCAGACTTACCCGCTTCGTGTTTTGGGTTGGGCAGTGTGAAACTGTAACCGTGACTAGACACAGGTAAATTCCCTTTGCCTGCATTTACCCTTGTTGTATGCACTGTTGCTTCCTTTATTTGGGCAGATGAAAAAAAAAAAAAAACCAACCTGGTTTCAGGTAAGTTTATGTTGAATTTTTTGTAAAAACTGAGGAGTGCATTTCTGGTGATTAGAAAATACTTGAATTACTTTTTTTCTGGAAAGCACAGACTTGCTTGTGTTCTCCTCTTCTTATCCGTGTGCCTGCCACCTGTAGATGTCTGCACAATTTGTGAACACAACCTTGATGTTCCCAGCTTCTGTCAATGAGCCAACCTTACCCAATTAGAGGAACTGCAGAGTTCCCATGTACAAAAGGTTGTACTGTGTGGACTCTATGCATGCGTTTTCTTGGTTGCTCCAGAAGCCTCTGTGTTACATGGCAGTACTTAGTTGTTAACTGAATGTATGTTGGTTGAGGGAGGATGTAGGTAGATAAGGAAGTGGTATAGAGTCAGCTCCACTTCTAGCAGTGCTTGTTGTGGCAGGTGTAACTTTAAGTTCAGCTGTAGGTTTTCATACTGTGCAGGTCCTTCTTCTTGTTGCTGCTGCCCAGGGAGGATTCCCCAAATGGTGGGACAGGCCCACAGGGACTTACTAACCCATGGTGCTTCCCTAAGGCAATGGAATGAAAACATCCAGCTTTGAGTAATCATGAGATACAGTAATCCTCTTATACATTTATGTAACTTCTGTTCACACCTTTTCATTTAGCGTTTTCCCAATTTTCTGAGCTCGCACCTTTGTCCCTTGAAGCCCAACGAGCTACCTGTCTGTAGTCTCTCCAGGCTCACCCGCTGCTGATGTGTGACTGAGCAGCATGCTCCTGCCCAAGAGCAGTGGAACACTTGCTTAGGTTTGAGGTTTTCTATTCCAGCTTGCCAGTGACTCTCAGGCATTGCATTTTGGTCTGATTCACTCATTCCATTAAGATGAAATTTTCCATGCCTTTATAACAGCTGAAACACTGAGGAAAAAAGTAACAAAATAGGCAATGTTTCTTTTTGACAATTTCAGGCTTTGTTTGTCAGAACTGGAAAACTCATTTAAACTGACACTTTTTGAAAATTTCTTAAAGAGTTTTTGCAACTTTGGAATTCCTGATTAGAAAAAAAAATTATCAAAAAATTCCAGGTGAGGTCCAGACTGAGACATTGAAAGTATGTTAGTCTCCTCTAAAGAGTATCTCAAGCATTTCGGAGTGCATAAAGACAATAAATTGTGAAGTTTTAAAAAAATGCTGTTGTAATACACTTAAAAATATTTTGGTAAGTCTGGGATTATTTTTTCCTTGTACTTTTTTTTAATTAAGGCAGTCCAATCTTTTTTTTTTTTTAAGACTAGTGTTTTATGTGTGTGCCAAACACTAAACAGTCCTTGGAAACTTTCTTTTATTCAATTGCCTTCTGCAGTTTGTTGAGAGGGTAGCCAGAACTTGTACAATGCTTGTGAATTAAAACAATTTTACTTAACAAATTAAGACAGTGTAACTCTTGGCATGTACTCCCAGAAGGCTGCTCTGTGTTTTACAGCTGGTTGCAGATGCAGTGAGAAGCAATCCAGGATATGTGGTTGCACTCCTGTAGGTTTGGTTACTTTTTCTTTTGGATGGTTGGTGAACTCTTTATCAGCCTGAGGATCAGACTAAGGCAGTGGATGGGACAAAGCCTTGGAATCATCTGCAAACTGAAGCTGGTGAAGGATTCCGTGATAAAGATGGCATCCTTGGGAGCCTCTGTGCTGATCTTGGTTGTCTTTTTATCTAGCAGTGAAAGTTGAGTGTGCAGGGCTATATCTAGGGACTGGTAGAGAAAGAGAGGTTTTTTTCTTTCTCTATACTCAGCACTTGTTAGATCCCACCTGGAATACTGTGTCCAGGCTGGGGCCTTCCAGTACAGGAAAGATCAATTCAACTGGAGTGAGTTCAGCAGAGTGCCACCAAGGTGGTCTGGGGCTGGAGCTCTTCTCCTGTGAGGAGAGGCCAAGGGACCTGGGCTTGTTTAGCCTGGGGAAGAGATGGCTTGGCTGAGGAATACCCAACAGTAGCCTTCCCATGCCTCTGAGGATGTCATCAAGAAGATGGAACCAGGCTCTGTACTGATGTGCACAGTGGGAGAATGAGACAAGGGCAATAAATTGAAACAAAAGAGGTTCTTACTGGATATGGGAGGGGGGGAATCACTGAGGATAATTAAATGTTGGAACAGGTTGCACAGACAGATTGTGTTGTCTCCACCCTTGGAAGTTTTCAAGACTCAACAGCATAAAGCCCTGAGCAGCCAGGTCTGAATTCAGTTTTGACCCAACTTTGGGAAGGAGATTGGACTAAAAACCTCTTGAGGTCCCTTCTAGCCTTATGATTCTATAAATCTGTTTCCAGTTATCCATTGGTCTCTATATTAAGTTTAGTGTGTAATATCTGAATCATAAACCCACATAAATCATAAATGAGTGTCACGACACCACCAGACTGGATAGACCAGGGAGTCATGTTTAATTCGAAATTCCCTTGGACTAAATTAAAGAGAAATGACACCAAATGATCAGTTAAAGATTTTATTCATAACAGAAGCAAACTGAACTAGGGAGGCATGGTAGTAGGTGGCAGGGTTTCTCACAACAGGAATTGGCATAAGACTACTTCTGTAAACCGTGTAACCCAGGGTAACCATATATGTCAATTCAGGGAATAAGGAGATCCCTCCCGTTGAGTCATGAGGTTCAGAGCAGACCCCCTTGCTTTCTAGACTCCTCCTCAGAGAAGGGCCCAGGGGTGGCTGCATCCACTCTTAGTCCCAGACTTGGTCAACAGTTTTATGTCTTAAATGGATGAGATGTAGGGATTGTGGAAAAGGAAAGAGAGAAGAAGGCAGAGAGAGAAAAAGGAAGAGAGAAAGATTTCACCGGTCCTGTGTCCAGTTAGCCGAGGGGTCCAGTCCTGGTGGGCTTTCGCACCCGGGGCTTCAGTTTGTGTCCTTCTATCATCCTTGCCCCTCCTTCGGGCGGGCACCCGAACTTGTCAGGCTAATGAGCAGTTTGTGAGCCTTTGGGCTTGGGGGTCATTTGTGGAGTAACTTCTCCTTCCCTGCAGACCTGGCCATTGTTTGATCTTTGTATCAGAACAGGGAGCTGTGCACCCTCCAGCACACCCTCCCCCTCCTGTTGCTGATGTCTGAGCTGATGGGCTTTTCACCTTGGTTCCTTGCTGTACAGGGTTTGTCTTTAAGCAGAACTTGCCCCACCACAATGTTTGAGACATTAACTCTTTCAGTCTCTCACAATGAGTGAGACGGTCTTGGCTCAAGGGAGAGTATCTGCTGTCAATTAATATGTGCCATTATTGCAGTCAGGAGAGAGTCTAAGTATAGAAGAGAGATCTGTTGGCTATCAAGGTATTTTATATAAGAGTCCTGAAAGTCTTTCACTACTTTCTTCCAAAATAACCCATAGCTGCTGACTTTCTGCTCATACAGGGAAAGATGGGTGTGCTGTGTCAGCATTTTGGAGACAGCTATAGGTTTGTTTGGTTTTTTGTTTGGCTTGGTTTTTTTAATTCCCCAACAGAGATGAAGGTGTGGAAATGACCTTTTCTTATGTAGGTGTCTAGAAGATTGCACGCCTGTGAAGTTGTTTTAATGCTGATGTTTTTCCTCCCAAATATGTTTGAGGATGCCCAAACCTTTGTATAGGTTAGTACTTTTTTGGAATAATGCATTTCTATAATCTTTCTCCAGAAAAGATGTGAAATACCTATTTAATTATTTTATTTAATATACTTGTCAACTTAGTCTTACTCTCTCTTCTACATCTGCTGTTGGAGAAGGAAACATGGGGAGCAATTAGAGAGCAGGTGAGAAATTAATTGGAGTTGTTGTAGTGTGTTGGCCCAGACCCTTCAAAAGCTTGTTCTGCTGTTGGGTTTGGGCTCCTTAGGGGGGTGTGATCACTGGATGAACTCCTTTGTCTTCTGCCACTGCTGCTGTGTTGCTGCAATGTGGTCTTGATTCCTGGGGGAAGGACTGCATAGAAAGCTGGTTCCAGACTCAGATTTTCCCTCTGTGCTCATCATACCCGCTTGGGAATTAATGTAACTCATGTGAGGAGAGGAAAGACAATGACAGCAAAATATTTGTGCCCAAACCTTGTGATTTGGAACATGGTTGTTGACTTCAGCCAACTTTGGCTTGGGTATTTTTATGGTTGTCAGTCAGTTCTGAAGCATTGGATTCAAAGACACTGTACTTTGTGCCTGAGTTTGGGAGACCTGGGCGCCACATTCAGTCTTTCCTCTAATCTTTTTTTGGCCCTCAGCAAATCATTCCGTTTCAGCCTTTTTTGTACTGTTTTGCTTTGTGCCATGCCTTTTTTCCTTTTTCAGTACAGAAAAGTAGCCCTTGCTGAAATTACTTGCTCCCGTGAGAGTGCTGGGTTGAGCTTAGATGGAACTTTCATGTTCCAAGAAACTCCACACAGTTTAACAGTAATATTAAGGTAGCTGTTAGGTGATTTAATTTTTTTTTTTAGCATCAAATGTCCTTTGGTGAAATATGAGGTAAAAAATGACAGTGACAGGATGGCCATAGTTTAAATAGACTTTGAAGAGCTTTTGGTTCAGAAATATTAAAGCAGTGTTTGGCCAATCTCCAGTATTTTAATATTTTGTAGGAAACACTATTCCAATGCTTGGAAACAAGGGTGTTTTACAGTAAGTGTCTTGCTTGTCTTCCATCAACACTACAGCTCTCCAGCTCCAATGGTGGCTTGTTTTGAATTCTGCAGACACAGTAAAAATTTGTTTGACAAAAGATTTTTTTTTTTAATTGCATTTGCTGTTGATACTGCTTAAATGCATCTAATTACAATACAACTGTAATTATAAATACATACAATAAATACTTTGTTATCCAATTTAATCCGTCAAAAGACAATTTGGGGTTTGGTGAATTTTAAGATCATAGTAACTTTTAATGTTTATCTTCAGTCAACTCATTTTTCAAGGAAGACTTTGCAAATAATTCTCATTATGCACAGGGAGCTGTAAACCCACAATTTCTTTATGCTTCTTCAAGTGGGTACCTTCTTGCTGGGTATTGAAGACAAAAATCATAATCTTCCTCTCACACAGTAGAAGTTAAGAAATATTTAGCCATTTTAACTCTGATGGGTTTCCAGGGGTAACTTGTATTCTTGCTTTACTTGCATGTTACTTCACAGAGCTAGTCAGCATATCCTATCCTAGATGAGAGAAGCTGATAAGAAATAAAAAATACTATCCAAAGAAACACTTGCAGGAATTGAGGCTTTAGACAAAGCCTTTTTACTTAAAAAAAAAAAAAAAAAACCAAAACACCAACAACCCAAACACCAAAAAACCAAACAAACTGAAAAACAAACACCACCACCCCCCCCCCAACAAAAATTCCACCTATACAAAAATCTTCACCAAGGGAGAGTAGGGACTGCCTTTGTTTATAATTGTACTCAACTCATTTTAAATTTTATTGCCAAACTAGGTTGACTTTGGGTATGGCTGTGCCACAGTCAAAGGTGTGATTGTGACTTTGCTAAGGATACTTCAGCTTACTTTGAGCTGGGTAGTTTAGGTATTGCTTTCAGCATAGACAAAGCAGTGTGGCGTTTAGGACAGGCTGCAAGATACTTTCTTATGTAGCTGAGCTGGAGGATTTAAGCCATCTGGGAGGCTTCGGTCACCCCTCAGAGTGCAGTGTGTGAATGCTTCTGGCTTCCTGGACTCCAGCTGGAGTGCAAAGCTTGGAACAGGCTGAAGTACACCCAGCTGTGTGACTTGCGTGCTTCTGTCAACACTGCTGGCTGGTTGCCTGTCTGAAAACATCCATGTTCTGCCTAGGAATTTGTGTAGACTATCTGCTGATGGATTAGGCTGCAGTGTGCTAGGATCAGCCATTTGGTCCAGTCAGGCAAAACAAATGAGTGATTGGGGCCGGGATTAGTGTCATGTGTGTTCAGACTTCCTGCTTGAGCATTTGGAGCTCTGACTCAATCCACACCTTAGGGTTTTCATTACCTTTCTTTAAGTTTGCAGTAATAGTCTTTGTCTACCTGTCAGGCACCAGACAAGGGCAGGTCATGCTGAAAGAAGGTAAAACTGTATCTAGGCGTGATGACAAGGCAGATGCAGGCAGTGGCCTCGCTGAAAAGAGACAGTCTCACCGTACCCAAGCAAGGTGAGCAAAGCGGGTTTGGGGATGCTAACCAGGGTCAGCCAGTAGTCTAGATTGCCAGATGAGTATATAGTGATGAGGCAGGTCCAAGGTGAAGGAAGGGAGGGAGTAAAGTCTGAGTTAGGGTCAGGGTCAATAGAGTGTTTGGCCAGGATGGACTTGACTGCAGTGGCTGTAACAGTTCAGGCAGGGGACAGAGGCAAGAGCTGGCTAAAACAAGGTGAGGGGGAGATGGTGACTCTGCTGAGGCTTCTTCTAGCTTTTTGTTGAAGAGCTGTCCTCAAGGCTGGTTGAGGTTTCCCAAACAGTGCTCTCAACAGCTGAAACGGTATCAGAGAACTGGCCCCAAGCACAGGCAGCCAAACTCCTTGGGGGGGGGGGGGGGGGGGTGTCTTGGTCTGAATACCACTTCCATGTAGTTCTGCAAGGCTCTTGGATACTAAAATAATAAGGAACACATTAATAGTTTAAATGGATAGAATTTCTGTAGAGATAATTATTAAATTGAATTCAGAACAGTTTAGTTACTGTGCTAAAACTGTTAGATTTCAGGCAAGGCCAAAGATATAAAAATTATGCAAGGCTTCCTTCCAACTCTTCTGCTCTTTTCCTTGGCATTCTTTCACTAATATCAGTAGAACTACACAAGGAGTCTATTGTTCTGATTTGACTTACCATGGAAGCTATGTTTCTGTTGCTTTCAGCTGAAAGGAGGAGCGGAGTAAATTAAAGGCTTTGAAAACATGAAAGGTATGAAAATTTTCTCACCTTGGAGCTTGTATTAGAAATTGATATGTTGGCAAACATTGCTGTGACCATATGCTATGGGTAGTGGATAAATACTTGTTTTAAAGAATGTTCTGTCTGACAGAATTTGGCAGTGTGCTACATTGCAGTAGTGTCCTATTTCAATGAAACAGTAGTGTATATATATGATTTTCAGAGAAGCTATTTTATAATGATCAGTATTGGAATGGTATTTTGAAAATAGGACAGGAAATATATTAAAGCAATGTAAAAACATATTTTCTGCACTGAAAAGCAAAAAATACTTTTCTGCACAGGTGTTGCACAGGTCAGCTGTGTAAAGTTTTCTTTAAGGGTCCTTATAAGACAGCAGTGGATTTTATTGTAAGCGGGATGTGGTGGAGGGCAAAGGAGAGTAGTATAAATAAGGACACTTGACATACAGGCTATTGTTTAACTGTTCACCACTGAATAAGTTAGTTAAAGAGAAAAGGGAAGTAATGAGAAAAGGTGAAATATTTACATTCCTGAAGAAACTCAGGTGAGCGTGAACCTTGTCCCAGTTCTGCTGTGTAATGGCATATAGGCAAATCAACCTATATAAAATGCCTTCCAATATGTGGTAGTATTTGGGTACAAGTTTATGTAAAAGTTTTGTTTGTTTGTTATTCATAGAATAATAAAAAGTATAATGTTGTTATAGCTGCTTGCAGAAAAGTCAATAATCAAAACCAGCCATTTATCTTCCATTGTGCTGTTTATCTCTGGCATGATCTAGTGGGTCAGTTCTTGAGTCCTTCTGACTGAAATACATTTCTGTGTTGTGAGGCATCAAAATTTGATAGTCTGCCTTTTGTTTTTTGAGGGACTATATTCAAAGGGTGCAGAGGTAAACAATGGCCTGTCAGCCCTGGCCTTTCTTTTGGGAAAATGGCCAAAGGATTCAGGGCTAAAGATGTGCCTGTGATAGATATCAGTGTGCTTAGTAAAGACGTGTAGTGAATAGCTTTGAAAGTTTTTGTGCCATCTTCTTCCTGTACTGATTTGGTGTTGCAATTTCTGATGCTCCTTACATTCTTATGGTGTTTTACAGGATTTCTTCACTTGCTCTTTAAGGTCTCTGTGTCTTCCTGCTCAGCCTAATGTTGCTGTCATGCTGGCAGTAGCAACAGCATCTGCCATGGAAAATTGGAGGTGAATATAGGTTTACTTGGTATATTTGGTGGTACTATCAGTACCCAGTAGCAGCAGTCCCCTTTTTTACACTGTTCCTGTTACAACTCTCATGATGATACTACAAATTGGAACCGCTTTAGCTTTATTCTTGAAGAGGGATTTTTGGAATAGGAAGAGCATGAAGATGGCTCAAGGCCATGTTTTCTTCTCCAGTTTTGCTTTTATTCACAGGTCAAGTGCAGCTTGTTTGGACAACAGTTTTGAGTTGGCATAATACTGACAGCTTCTCTTTCTATGTAACCATGCATTCGTATGTGCTTGCCACAAAAGCAGATGGTATGTGGTGGTCTTTGTTCTGTGTTCATAGTCTGCTGTGCTGAATAAAATAATTGTATCTGAAAGCACAATATCTACTTTTTTGTCATAAATCAAGATTGGTTTTCAGTCCTGTTTATCCTTAGGTTTTTACAAAAACCTACCTGCTGATTAAGTAGAGTCAGCTGCTGTCTGTTTTCTGGGAATTTAACCAGAAGTTATATTTCCTCTTCTTTTTGGCTAGTGTATATTGCACTTCAGTTTCTCTCTAAATTCTCCCATGATGTAAAATGCATTGGAAACAAACAAACAAACAAACAAAAAAAAAACCCAAAAACCAGCCAGGGGTAAAATGTGTGTGCTTTGATAACAGCTCATGTGTTAATACCTTCCAGGACAATGTGTACCTATACAGTTGGACAAGCAACAAATGAGAAAAATATTTTAGAACCTAGATGACAGATGCTAACTCTGTTCTATATCTTTGTCTCTTTCTTGTTAAAAAACAGATGCTTGAATAGTTTTGGAAGGTATTTAGAGAGCTATGGTATGATATGTCTTCTGCTGATAATTCCCTGCTGAATGAACAGTTATTGTTCTTTGGTAAGCTCCATGAAGGCTTTTAATAATATCTTACAGTGGCTCGAGCTACCTTTAAAACATTCTTGTCCTTTGAATGACCTTATGTTGCAATAGTATGTTATAAGTCTTGAGAACATTCAATAGAAACAGAGTAGACCACCTGTGTGCTGCTTTCAGAAGAAAAACAATAATCCCTATACATTTTTTAGAGTAAATCTTTTTAGCTCTGAAAAGGTTTTGGATGTAAGCTCCAGCTTTTCCATCCACTGACTTCAGGATAATTCAGTCACCTTCAGTGTTTCAGGACAACCAGGACCTGAGAGCCTCAGGGTCTCTCCTCCTGGGCTCTAGGTGTGGAATGTGGATCAACAAAAGCAAGTCTTTGAAGAGCATAAAAATATTTACAAATGTGGAAAGAAGAGATGAGTGGTGCAAGGAGAAGGTGGTGCACTTGTTTCAGTGTTGATAACTTTTTTTAAGGTTATTTATTTAGGTATGTAGCTGTGTTGGTATGAGTGAAGTATCTACTTCCTTTCAGTTCAGTAAACTTTATTAAGTATCCCCTGCTTTTGAATATAACTGAGCTGTTGAGGGATTATCTCTGTTTAAAAATAACTCTTACAAGCATGAGTAAGCGTTCCTGCCCCTGGCAAGTGTAGATAAGGGGTTTTTCTCTGTACAGTATGCTTTCTGCATTTTTAACAACGCCCTTTAAAGACAGACGGTGACTCTGTTCTTACTTGAAATTCATTATTTATTACAGTGTTCTTTACTCTTTTGCAGATGAAATTCTTTCTCAAAGATATTTCAGTGTTAAGATCTATGTTGTTAGTCATCTATTCTAGGTGCACAAAACAGTGAAAAACATAGTATACCCTTCATGGTTTCCAGTGGTTGTGGAAAATTCCATGGGTTTTTGTAATACTGACATTACAGACCCAGACTAGATGTTCTCCCTTCATGGATAGACATGGCACAACTGTGAGAGTCAATCATGGAGGTTAGAATGAAAAACCACTACTTTGCATTGCTTCTTTGTTAATCGTGTAGTTGTTAATGGATGTGCCTTAAACCTTAGAGTGACAAGTTTTGTTGGCCATGGAACACCAGGGATGAAAAAAGGAAGATGGAAATCAACTGAGTACATGGTAGGCAAAGGGTGAGGAAGATCAACACAAAAAACTTAATTCAGAATGATTATTCCTTAAAAGAGATACCAAGGCATTCTTTGCTGAAGAAAATGCAGAGCAGAAGAGTAGAGGGGAAGTAGGGAAGATGGACAGAGCTAGGGAAGAGTAAAGAGAAAGGGACAGTAGCATTGACTGTGTAAAGGAAGAGTAAAATACAATAGCAAAGGAAAGGTGACAGTAGCTAAGGCTGGTGAGAGATTTCTATGTATGTCAGCAATACCTGTACAGTTGACCAGTCTCTTTGGGATCCAGTGCCTGCAGCCTGTGTGCATGCTGGCTCTGTGGCCCTTCCAGCAGCTCTCCAAAATCACTGCTGAGAAATTCTCTTCAGCTGCAGTTCTAGAGATGAGTGATAGAAATGATTCTGCTCTCTATCTATGTTATCATATTTCCATCTGCCCAGCTCAAAATAAAAGGCTTTTCAAATGTGTTCAGGATTGCAGTTTTCCAGACACTCAACCACCTATTCCCAACCGCTATAATGTTTACAAAGCAAAGCTTTTATTGCTTCCGCCCACGTAAAGGAAGCAGTGATGGGACAGAGATTCATCCCTAGATGACAATGGTTTTTGATTCCAAAACAAACTTTAAAAAAAATATTTTTAAAACAAAAAAGGACACTTTCTTCTCTGCAGTTTTTACTGTGTTGGTTTAAAAACTTTTCTCAGATACTATATTAAAACCAAATCTGACATTTCGTCCTAGCAGTCTCTCAAGTTACCGTAAAAAGTTCATGTGCTACTTTAGTGTATAATAAGGCCAGGTTCTTTAATTTTATTTGCCTTCCTACTAAATGTTGGGTTCCCATATTCTTTCTTAATTGCACCTTTTTTCTCAGTTCTTGCTTTCTCTTTTGAGGCGAAGAATGTGGGGGAGAGAGAGAATAGGTAAGATTTTCTCCTTTTGTTTAAAAAGACAGACTAAACCTTGAAGGCACGTGTTAGGTTGACAATGTGGTAGTAGCTAGAGATTTGAGTCTGGTGCTTGCAGCAGGACAGCTGCAGGGTTCTAATGAGGTTCTTGATAGTAAACCTTAAACTACATGTGCAGCTACTTGTCTTTATATAGATTTAAAAAATAAAAATCTTTACACAGCAGACTGCAGCATCCCAAACTTGAGCTACCTGTATGTAAAATAGTTCAGGTAATATTAGTAACCTACTGTTACAGCAAGGTCCCATGCAACAAGAAGCAAGGTAAATTAGTCCACATTTGGGCTGCAGCAGTGTGGTGACTTTCTGTATCTGGGTGACCTGTAAAGCTAGCTTGATTATTCCTCGTCATCTGTAGAGCTGATAATCTTAAAGCCTTTCCACTAACAATAGGTCAGCTACTAGTGTAACATCTCTTGCTGTGCCTAGTCAGGACTACTGCTGCTATTGGCCAGTATTAGTTGCTCCACATTGTTCCAGCTGAACATTTGTGCCATTTGTGTGGGTAATATCCACGTGACTGAAGTCATTCAGGCTCAAGATAAAGCTTTGATTCAAAGCCTTAAACACTAAGCTGCAATTGCATGGTATAGTCCACTAGATTAGAGCTGGCTGTCCCAGAACATTGTCAAATGCTTTACCTCTAAGCTTACCATTTTTGTGAAGGTTCTTAAGTGTTAAAGAAAGAAAGGAAAAAAAAAAGGGGGGGGGGGATAGCTTTAGTGTTTTGCAGTAAAATATTTTTTAAGACTAAAATTTAAGCTAGTGGGACTAATGTTAAGAAAGCAAAGGCTTGAATGTAATGAGTCAATAGAATTTCCCAGATCTTCATTTATTACAAGTGGGCATAGTACACCAGGTAAGAACGTGGACCATGTCTTGCATATACACAAGGGAAAACATCTGAGAGCAGAGCTGGTTTGTAGTAGAGACACAGAGAGCATTTGTAGTGTGCTGTGTTTTGTGATGCTATGAGGCTTCCAGAGTATTGCTTGCAGGAAACACAAGTTGTGTTATTCCATCAAGTAGCTTTACCATTTTGTAGTATTTCCTACCCAAAACAACATTCATATGCCTCAGTGAACATAATCCTTTCATGTTTTTGCTTGTTGGAATTAATTATGTTCATGGCAGTGTAAAACTGAAAATCTAGAATACAATACAAAACTGATTTTGTAACATTTGGTGCCAAAATCTCAGGAACTATTTGTGAGAACTTTAGTGAAGATTTACCAGTTTTAGTTGGGAAGTACTATAACGCTATCACTTTGGAGTGGGTTTTATTTAGATTTAATTTTTACATTAATTTGGTGTCACAATTAATTTGTGGTTTTTAAACATGCATTATCTACACTGAAGCTCCTTAAGGGAATATTAATAGTGCATTTAGTGGCACTGCAACGTGCTTTTGTTACAAGGATGCCTTAGGTGGCATAAGTCCCATAGGTCATGTAGCTATTTGAAGATATGGGAATAAAGCTCTTGCAGATAGAGTAGGTGTGGGTTTTGTCTGTTTTAAAGTGTGTTTGTGGTTACATGTCAGAGGACATTCTACTCTCTGATCTTAGTAGCAGGGCCTGGTGGGAGTAGAGAAGCAATATATTGCCACCCTGAAATAAAATGTTCTCAAGTTAGCTTTTTAAAAACAAATTAGTCGATTTGTAGTTTCCAAATAATATAAGTTAAAGGGACAATAACAGGTTTTGCTCTCTCCACTGATTTTGCTGGGCTTTGATGTGTTGCATCTCATGTGCTCCCTACCTAGCTGTGCGTGTGCTCCTATCTAGTTGGTATTTCATATGGAAAACTTCAAAGGTCCGTAACAATTTACATGGAAGATAATACTATTGATACTGATTTAACAGAAAATGTTATTGATACTGCACATGTTAGTATGCTGTTTAAAAAAAGAAAAGGCAAGTACAGAGCTCTGCAGTTGTAGTCATTCTTGACAGCTGGGTTAATGGAGACTTGCACCTTTCTGTCAGTTGTA
The DNA here is from genome assembly GCF_900496995.4 of Aquila chrysaetos chrysaetos. Taxonomy (NCBI): domain Eukaryota; kingdom Metazoa; phylum Chordata; class Aves; order Accipitriformes; family Accipitridae; genus Aquila; species Aquila chrysaetos. Next base: position 23,971,956 of record NC_044011.1, on the reverse strand, counting down.
GTGTATCTGGGTGCACTGATAATACCAGATTTTTTTTTTCTCATTCTCTTGTTTTCTTTCTTTCCCTGGCAATTCAAGGATAGAGTTGAACTTTAAAAGTATTTATTTCTCTGTTAGACATTGTTGAATCATCTAAGATTCTAGACTTGCTTGGTTCAGAATTCTAGGCCAAAGTTTCATCAGGTCCAGTCTATAATTCCGTTTTTTTCATGAATGCTGTATGTGTAATATTTTTTATATTGATTAATATGGTTTATGATAATTTTCAGTTCAGAAATCCAGAATAATGCCTGAATTTCAATGCTACGCATTCCAGAAATTGCGTTCTTACTGGCTTTATTAACTGCTTAGTGAACAAAATTGTATAGTGAACTCTATATTTGTTAAAAACAACACAAATAGTTTTTATTTACTCAAGTGCTCACAGACTTCAAAAAAGTAAGCTTGAGAAATAATTAGGTGCATTTTAAAATGGGGTGAATTTTTGCCACATCACAACATGATTCAGACATCACACTCAAAAGACTGACTCAGCAGCTTTTGCTGATTGGGGAGGAGGAAAAAAGGCAGAGACTTTGTGTAGGCATGTACGTAAAGTTATTGAAGTATTGCTTGAAAGCAATTTTTCCTCAGAAAACAATGACCATAAAGGTGATGTACATTCTCTCCTACCCGTACTTCCTCAAATACTTCTGAATAAGAAAGTCTGCATTATTACAGTGCTGTCTCTTTCAGGACTTTTGGCAAACTACCTTATTACATTCTACACTTGAATAGCATAGCCATCATAAGTGCCTTGTTGGCTTTCCTGGACTCTTTAATTACTGTATATGCATTGATAATGTATACACTTTTCCTTAAGAGTTTATGGACCAAATCCAGTACTTCATGAGATTAAAAGGAATCTTTCCCTGTATTTGAGTAGGCATTAGGTCTTGCCCTAAAATGCTGGACAAGGACAATATGGTGCTTGTTTGATAACTTTAATGCATTCAGAATCCAAAATAAACATGGCCATAGTTTCTGGTCAGTGTAAGACACTGTGGTCAGTCTAATGTGACATCCCACAGTTGCTTACCATGGTATGGACCAACATCTAGTACGAACCGGATACTAGGAAGTGGGAAAAGGTTTTCCTGCCTAAGAAAATTATAGGTATCACTTAAGAGCCATGCCTTCTGTTTGTAGTCTGTGGTCAATGGCAAAACTTCGTTTCGTCTTAGAACAAACTAGGAGGAAGGAAGAAGTGGAGCAAAGAGTTTTCTCTAAAATTGATATATGAGTAACCATAAACATCTTAATTTTTTTGTTTGTGAGAAACAACTATATCATCATGTCTACATTAAATTACTTGATAAGAAATGAAGTACACAGGCCTAGTCTTGAGAATATTCATGTTCATGCAGCAGTAATTAATTGCAAACAACATAACTACTTGTGTGTCGTGGTTTAACCCCAGCCAGCAACTAAGCACCACGCAGCTGCTCACTCACCCTCCCCTCCCCCCCCACCCAGTGGGATGGGGGAGAAAATCGGGAAGAAGAAGCAAAACCCACGGGTTGAGATAAGAACGGTTTAATAGAACAGAAAAGAAGAAACTAATAATGATAACACTAATAAAATGACAGCAGCAATAATGAAAGGATTGGAATGTACAAATGATGCGCAGTGCAATTGCTCACCACCCGCTGACCGGCACCCCACTAGTCCCTGAGCGGCGATTCCCCGCCCCCAGTCCCCCCAGTTTATACACTAGATGTGATGTCCCATGGTATGGAATACCCCTTTGGCCAGTTTGGGTCAGCTGCCCTGGCTGTGTCCTGTGCCAACTTCTTGTGCCCCTCCAGCTTTCTCGCTGGCTGGGCATGAGAAGCTGAAAAATCCTTGACATTAGTCTAAACACTACTTAGCAACAACTGAAAACATCAGTGTTATCAACATTCTTCTGGTACTGAACCCAAAACATAGCACCATACCAGCTACTAGGAAGACAGTTAACTCTATCCCAGCTGAAACTAGGACATTGTGTGAGTGAAAACTGTGAAAGCAGTGAAATCAGCCTCCTAATCTGCATGTTTATCAATTTCAGTACAATTGTATAACAGTATAGAGAAAATAAGGGCTTTCAAACCATCAGTGGTCATTTAAGATTACTTTCTTTTCCTTCCTGTTCCACAGGTGCTCTGTGTCTGCATGTTAACGACAATCCTAGGATGTATATTTGGCCTGAAGCCTAGCTGTTCAAAAGATGGTAACTAATATGCCTTTTATTTAGTAATATTTCTAAGGAATTCCTTTTTGTTTCTTTTTTACAAAAAGAAAAATTAATTTTGATGTTATCGGAATGCTTTCTTGCTGTAGGAAGAGGATTGGATGCATTGCTTGAAGCAGTTTCAGTTAGAGGGGAATGAAAATACTGGCAAATACATGTCAGGTGTACTCAGTACTTGTGTGTACTCACTTGAGAGGTAAACTGATCCTCGCACTCAGTGTCTGGTCTGGCAGCTTCCATATATCCCAACTGTCACTGTGGTGATGTCACATGGCTGGCTTTTCTCAGTTCACTATAAAAAAAACCCAACAATTTCTATTTCATGTTGTCCTGGAACATTTGTTTTTCATCTTTTCCAGTCAATTATGGGCAAAAAAAAAAAGTTATTTTTTTTACTGGTTAGAATTGTAGCCTGAAAATGTTCCTTGTGGAATTCCTCAGGCTGTTTTCTGTCCTGAAAAATATGTGGTTTTTTCAATGGTGAAGTTTCTTCAGGTAGAAGGTTATAAAAGATATTTTAAGAAATCAAGCTTCAGTTTGGGAGCAACTATTTGGAATAATTTCAAAGTTGATCTGTTTAACAAACAGGCCTACAATGATTTTTAACTAAAATTCAGATTATTAATTTCCCAGTAGAATCTGTTTAGGTTTTTTCTCATTTTATTACAGCTTTGCAATATTGGCTCATTATTATCTCATTTTCCTAATATCACACACATCAAGATTCTTGATAAGAGGAGCCAAATGATGAAGGATTTACCTCACTCCCTTCTGGTGATTGCACAGGAAGAAACAAACTGACCAACTACTTACGTGTTGTTATAGCTTCATGTCACCAGTTTTGTGGGTTTTTTTGTTCCCCCACCCCAAGCAGCTCCAGTCTAGTGGAAGAATGCTGTGCCTTTTTTTTTAACATTAAAACTGAACAAAAATTAAGCCAGTGAGCAGTACACTCAAGTTTGTAGCTCCTGTGTCTGGTTTGGAACAGCCCTTCCTGTGTCTTGAGATAGTACCTTAACCATGGTACAGCAGAATGCTGGACTGGGGCTTCTTCAGTTCCACTGATTTGTATGAAGACAGTCACTCAAACAGGGCATGAACATGGGAGAGTTGCAAGCATAGCTAATGCAGTCTAAATTCTATTTAATGTTTCATTATTTATAGAAAGTGGAACATTGTCAGATGTGAAGATGAAGATTAGTGTTCTCTGCAAGTGTTTCACTGTTTAGGGCACCCTTATTGAAAACCTAGGTTCAGATTTCCTCTGACAGAGATCTTCCATATTCTAAATGACTGTACTCATATCTTCTGGTGATACAGAAAGGTAAGGACAGTCACAACTAGAATTGTAGTCTTTTGTTTCACTTATTTCTGCCAATAATGAAACACTCTGTTCCTGCTAAAACAGAACAGAACTCTTTGTTCAATATGATAAAAAAATATTTTTGCTCAATAAGAGAAAATAAACATTTAGTTGGATCAAGACTTTCCTTTTCCTTTGGCTGTCACTGGTTTTGCAGCCATCCTGTAAGTTGTGGAATGACCAGCTCTGTCGTTCCACATGCTGACCTTATTCATTTCTGTTGCATGTTGACTGATTTGGGCTCAGTCACTGACATCTAACACTATCCAATATTACAGTGAAAACCTGCAAAGGTCGTTGCTTTGAAAGGACCTTTGGAAGCTGCCGTTGTGATAGAGATTGTGTCAAGCTTGGAAACTGCTGCTTAGATTACCAGGAAACATGTATACAACCAGGTAAGGATGGAAAAAAGCTGTGGGGCAAACTCTTCTATTTTGTGATGTGGGACAGCTCAGCATGTGTGAGTACTGTTGTGGTCAGCTGGCTGTAACCCCTGACTTTTCAGATAGGCTGTGAGCTCAAAGGAGGGCTGCTGAACAACAGGGTGGTTCTGATGCCAGTGGTCTCCCCCTTTTTGTGCTCCCTCCATTGCAACCATGGGTGGAGTTGCAGTGATGATGGTGGTACTGGGGACTCATGTGGAAACATCAGGGCTCTGGTGCAGCTGTTGCACACAAAGCAAGCTTGTATTTCACCCAGCTGGACTACATAAGAGCTGACATAGCTGGTAGGCTGGCTTTCCCATAGCTCCTCTGGGGAGAGAGGCTGTGAGGGACTGTGCTGCTGCCCTCCCCCTTGGGAAAGAGGAGGAACAACTGCAATTCAGTCTCAGCCAGCCTTTTGTTCTTTGTCTGGGGGTGAGAGAACAGTGATCTGCATTGTCCCTGGCATCAGGGACAACTCCTACATTCTCAGGCAAACCAGGAATAGGAGTGCGTTCTGCATACTGTATCTCTCTGTCATCACCAGTGTGAAAAAGTAGAAGGACAGAGCAACTCTGAAAGCTTCTGTCTCTCCTTACCCACCTACTCAGGCCCTCTGCCTTGTTACTCCCCAGCTTGAGTGTGAAGCAAGGGTCATGTGCTGGCCTTTGGGACAAGGCAGGATGACAAAACAGATTGTGCTGGTGGAGAATGATTGTGAAGTGAGAAGCAGGTCTCGTGATTTGCCAGAAAGCAAAGGTCAGATAGGCAAAAGTGTGAAAAGTACCATGGAGAAATTTTACAGGGAAATGTGTTAGTGCAGGTAGTAACATTAAGGACAGAACTTGAGTGTTTTCTCTAAATTAGTTTTGCCTTAATGCTTCATATGCAGCATTCTTTTCAGTTAACTGTTTTTCTTCTCACTCCTCTTCATGTGTATCTGTAAAGTTTATCAATGTAGTCTCACACTGAAATTAAAAATTCTAATGTTGACTTTTAAAACCAAATGATTAGACTGAGCTTAGGTCCCTGCTTCAACTGACTGTTATTGAAAGATCCTCTAAATTGCATAAATCTCTTTGCTTATGGAATAGTTGCATGGGATTTACCCTCCACTTTGTTTCATTACACCACTCTGCCTTAGTTTAAAGAATATTTTAAAAACAAACTGGAGAGTCTGTCTCAGCACTCAGAATGGGAATTCATTGCTTGGTGTTGTTTACGTTTTTTTAATTAATTAGCCTTAACATCAGTGGAGAATCAAATTCTAATTTCTAAATAGTATCATGTAACTAGAACCATAATAGATTCTTCTGTCTCTCTCAGAAGTAAAGATCTACTGACATTGGTAGAGTTACTGAAGTTCAGTATTCCTGAAAGTGACATTAACCTCCTGAGAATGCTTTTAGGGATTTATAATTGCTAGTCATGTATGAAGATGGCTGACTGTCCTCTAATCAAACATTTAGATTTGGCTTCCATGTCTCTAAGACCTTCACTTAAGTATTCACTTAGTTGGTAAACTCATTCACATTTATCCTCATTGACCTCAAAGGATCTACTTGTGTAGATCATCATCAGATGATTGCAAAATGATCATCTTCAAATGATACAATGTATTGGAATATTCCATTCAGAAAATCAACATGATTCAGGAAAAAAAAAATCTCTTACTAAAATCAGCAATGAAGCTGAAGTCAGTAGGTCTTCCTGTGAGCTTATATATACAGTCTCAGATAGTGGCAGAGTGATACCTATGCCTCAGAGGTGCTGAAAGATGCTGGAGTGCCTGATGGTGACTGGTAAAATCCATTGTGACTTCAATGCAAGTCTGAGTAAGTTACTGCTGCTCAGTGTCTTCTAGGCATTCCAAAGTCAGACTCAGATTTGGAGTTTTTCTTTATAGTATGTGGGTTTAATCTGGTAAATGCATAAATTACCATATTTAAGGAGGTCTGTAAAAAGGATTCTTATCTGTGATATTTATAATCATATGCTGCAAAATTGTATTCAGATGGCTATGCACTTGGATTATTTAGCCATGGGTGTTTCTATTTTCCAAAGTGCCAAAGCTTGCAATATTATACATGCATGAAATACCTCAGGACTGTTTTTCAGTGAGTACACATTTGAGACAGAACAAGATTCAGTTTATTAATTCTACACTTACACTGGTATTAATCATTGTGCTGTCCTTCTCTCTCATCTGTTTTAGCCCACATATGGACCTGTAATAAATTCAGGTGTGGAGAGAAGAGGCGACCAGAATATCATTGTTCCTGTTCAGATGACTGTGTGGAAAATAAGGATTGCTGTGTCAATTATCATGCTGTTTGTAAAGGTAAATATCCTAAACAAGTTCCTACAGTCTCTTATATGTACCCATATTTGTATGAAAGGAGCAAGAACATAATATAACTTCAAAAGCATCCAGTAAAATGAAAAAACTTGCATTTACCAATAAGAATGTACTGTCTTAAAAAATAAATTGCACTCATTTGTTTTAAGGAGAGGCAAGCTGGGTTGAAGAAGAGTGTGAGGACATTACTGAACGCCAGTGTCCAAAAGGGTGAGTATACTGTATATTTGCATAGCTCTACTCTTTGCTTACGTTTCATCTTTGAGATTATTTTCCCTACTGTGCCTTCCTGGGAGCTGCTTGCCTTTCTTATCCACAGTAAGAGCAGCTGCCAGACAGAGAAGGACACCTGTTCAGCCAGCATTTGGTAGTACTTACTAACAGCTCAGGTTGCGCTGTCCCAGCAGCACTCATGTATCCCAGCACTTGCTTGACTTGCAAGACATGCCTATTCCTGAACCCTGCTGCCTCTCACAGATGTGTGTGCTCTGGGCAGCTCTGTCTTGTGCCAGCCTCATTGTCCTACGTGTGCTCTAATACCTGCTGTCCCAAATATTTTTGGACCCATCCAGCAGTCTCAGGCTCCTAAGACTGCCTCCCTCCCTGGTCACTTCTAAAGACCTTTCCATTTCCTTGCCTGTTCCAGCTCCAGACCTGCAAAATGTGGGCAGATCACTGTCCCAGTTTCACCAGCAGTGGGACAGCATTACTTGCAAACTGTCTGAACTACTTTCTTTAAAAGGTGCAGAATGTCATGGGATCCTTGTATCCTCTGGCTCAGCTCTACAGTGGGCCCGCTCCTGCAAGTTATGTGTACGTTGTGTGAGGAATGACTCATGTAGTTTATGGCATCAGCACTCAGGCTCAAGCAGTAGAGCAAAGCTCCGAGCCAGGAAAAAAGCCTGTATTTCTTATACTGTTTTTGCTGTGGGATCTTCAAATTAACTTTAAAGCTAAAGTTGACTGCAAACTATGATTGTATGTATAAGTTCTTAATAGAAGTGACTTGAACATTCTTGACTGAACAGTGTTCAACTGGAAAATACTTTGTAGATATATTGTGGGGATGAGTTGAATTGATTTATGTTCTTGTCTGAAAAGTGTCAAAAAGTCAAAACTATTTTCATCTTGATGATTTTGAAATTATGGTGTGCTGGGGATATTTCTAGTAAAGTAAAAACATTTCACTTTGTTCTTATGTCATTACTTTTTTTGACTTATGTTAAGATACTTAAATCGTGCTATATTTATTCATTGGAGTTATAATACTGTCAAACAAAATACATTTCCTTTCAGAATATTTTTATACCGAACAAGTACTTTTCATTCAGAGCAATAACAAATGCTGACACTTCAGAACCTTCATCAAGACAGAAATTGGAACTTCTGTCCAGCTTGGAGCCCAGGTCCCTGATAAGCCCCCACGTAGGAGGGTGGTAGCCAGGTGGTTCTGGAAGTTTTTGTCATTAACTCCTGTTCTGAGGTTAGGGGCCATTCAGGACTGTGTAATGGGAACTGACTCTAGGATGCTGATTTCCCTAATGCAAAACTAGGAAGTGTTACCCCCATGGGGTGGATAAACAAGCAAGAGCCTCGTGCAGATCCACAGTCAAAGTTAATGGTGTAAATGCCATAGGGCAACTCCTGTTAGTTAACTTCTTTTTAGGGGTTTTTGTTTGTTATTTCTGTTCAGTGCATGAAATGGATACGTAGTTACTCTACTAAAATTGTCTTAATCCTGGCAAAACCAGAAATGTTGCAATAAAACCCAGGCCAGGAAAGGGTGATGTGGGGACAAAGGTGAATCAAACAGTGTTGACTGAAGGCTCATCTTGGACTATTAGCGCACAAACCACTCCCAAAACTAACAACTCTGTAAACAATCCACTTCTTCCTATGGTGGGGTAGGCAGGAATGCAGGTGACTAGCTCACTGCTCATTTTGAGGCCTCAGGATATCAATTCTGATTCTGTGCGTATTAATACAGCATGTTTTGTGGGTTCAGATTGCTGGTTTTGTTCTGTTTTGGTTTTAGTTGGGTTTGCTCTTGTGGTGCAGAATAGACAAGACAATGCAGTGTTCAATGAGGTGTTTAATCTGAGAAATCCCACTAATTTCAGTGAGACTGATCAAGTTGTTAAAATTAAGTACTCACCTAAGTCTTTCCAAGACTAGGTTCTATATTATTTAACTGGATTATAAAGTTAATGGGCCATAAGATTTGAGGAGAGATCTAGACCTTCTCACTGTTAAAGGAGTGAAATAAAACTCTGAGAATTCAAACCTACTTAAGCAGTTTATCCTAGTGCTTAACTAGATGGTTTTCCTGATGTCTTAGTATCTTTTGTTGTACTTTAAGCCTACTGCTATTAGTTCTATCTTCATTGAGCTGGAAGAGCAGCTGATTCCTTTCTTCTTTGCAGATCTCTCCTGTATATTTGAAATTTGCTATTATGCCTCCTGTTGAGGCTTTATGTACATTTAGCAGAAAAGAGAGCTTTACTTCCTGTGCTTTATGCTGTATATAGGCACTAGTGGGGGCGATAGGAAGTTTTCTGTGTAGTATGTTTAGCTTTTAAAGAGGACTTTTTTCTTTTTTCTTTTTCTTTCTTTCTTCTATTTTTTTTCCTTTAATTGTGGTCTAACTTGCCTGCGGTGAGGGAGGTCAGGTTGGCAGTATGGTCTGCAGTTCTGGGCTCTTCATCATCCAGACTAGTGAACCTGCTAGACCACAGCAAGCCTGTGTTGCCTGCATTATGTTTCCATAGAAGCCAGTTTATAGGAGGAGATAATTGCCACTGCATTTCCTTCAGTTTGGAGTCAGGATGTGACTGTGGTGTACATATTTATCCAAGACCTGTGAAGCACCCTTGTCATACTGTTTGGACACAGCCAGCATGAATCACTGGCAGGGCCAAAACTTGAGCCTACCAGGCTTGCTTGCTCATGGTAGCACATTTTTGAAGTAGCAAGTGTAACCTGGGCTACTGACAAGAAAAAGTCATGGAAATCGCTGATATGTCTCAGAACCGAGCTCAGGTCAGTTTGTCTAGGGATTTTACTGGAGCTGCTCCAAAGAGAGTGCAGTTAACGTGGTCTGTCATGCTTTGCTTCCCTGAGCACAGGGCTCATCACTAACTGTATGAGTTTCAGCATGTGTAGAATATACAAGAAGCGAAATGGCCAATCTCCCTAGTTGTGGCAATCGTCTATTTTGCCAAGTTTAATTTTACATGTGCAAGAGGGTCAGTAGCTGCATTTGCAGGCAACCAAAACATGTACTTAACAGTTGGTTTGCTTGTAACTGCCAAACCAGAAACAGTTGTGTAAAGTCCCTTTCTAAGGAGTTGTTTTAAATTTGGTTTGGTTTTTTTGTTTTGTTTTTTTTGGGTTTTTTTTGGTGGGTTTTTTTTTTTTTTTTTTTAGTTAAACTTGTTGGTAAGTAATATTGACCAGTCTTTGCATCAAAGTTCCTATTTTATTGCAGGAAACTTTGCCGTGGAGATTGTTAGACCTCTGCATTGGAGGGAATCAATTTATTGGGGTGGGCGGCAGAAAAGGTATTTGCAGGAGTTGCAGAGATCAGAATCTGTGGTGCAAAAAATACTTGTAATATGGGCAAAGATAGTACATGAAGTTTCCCTACTCTGTTCTGCCAAAGAACTTTAGTCTTGGTCAGAAGATCGTTAATTTCTTGTTCCCAGCTAATTGCCCTAAGATTTTCAAAATATGGTATTAAATATACCATATAAATAAAAACTGGGCTACAAACACACATCTTACACCCCAGACAGAATGAAACATTAAGATGTATTTGTAAGGTAGGCTATGTAAAGGTTCTGACTAGTGAAATCCTTTTGGCTGAACTGTTGTCCAAATTGTTGATTAAAATTTTTTTAGGATAGACATGTTTTGATTGCCTGACTAATCTTTGGTTTAATACAGTCACCTTTGTTTGACTGAAATAAAGCTTATAAATGTTTCACTTGTAAATGACTGTTTGGATCTTTTTGTGGGGTGCCTCACTAAAGAAATTGTAAACACTTTATAAATAATATTTGTCTTCTATCCTCACTGTTTTATTTTGGGAAACTAAAGTGCAACAAAGTTTTTAAAAAAAAATATTTTCGTTTTACAATTTGGAGACATTAAAAGGAAAAATGAGCTTGCAATTGACATGTAAAAAATATTCAATTCTTCTATGCAAATGTGTGTTTTCAGTGGTTGTTGCTGCACTGCAGTGATTTTTTGCAGTCTCACATGTCTTCATATCTATAGGTCAAACATAGGATATTTTTTCTTCAAGGAAGAATTACTGATGACTATTCCCATTGTGATGCAATATTTTAAGTGCTTACAGTTGGAGAGAAATTGTTTGAACAGGGCTGAAGCTGGGAGCAAGTCAAGGCTGGAAAACAGAGGTCCTGTGGAGATTGGAAGGCGAGAATTTATTTTTGCTAGTTCCAGTGAAATCAGTTTCTGAATTTATTTGTCAAGTTCCAGGCAGAAATAGTGTTACAGTGTTCCAGTCATAGGGCCACATTTTTCAGTTCAGAGATTGGTAGTACTTCTGGTACAGTAACCAAGTTCTTTGTTACGTGATCTTGATAAGATGAAAGGAAATATGTGTGTTATAGTTGCTGATGTAACATATCCTGTACATTAGACTTTCTTACGGTTTTGTGCACTGTATATGTAAAAAGATAAATTCCTTTCTTTCAGATAGATTACAAGTTGTTCAGGAGCACAGTGAATAAACGAAAGCCATGGCTTCACATTGCTTTTTCTCTTTCCCTTCTCTTACCCTTGGGGAGGGAGGTTGGGTTGGAGGGGCTGAGTGTTGCTCCAGTGGGACTGATTTCAAGATAAGGAGTACCAAACCTGCCAGATGGATTACATGAGCATCTTGGCTCGTTCTTTATTTTATGGGTGTTTGTGAAATCAGGCCTTGTCATGATTTCCCTGTGCTTGCCCTACTGCGATCCTCAGCCTCTTTGGGCGGGGTTGCTATGCCAGCCTACAACCAGAGGGACTGGATGGCTGGCTGCTCAGGACTGCGCCGGCCTGTGAACCTTCCTGCTTAGGAAGACTTACTTCCATGGCCTGGTTCATAGTCCCATAATGAACATCCGCATGATTTAGGGGAAACTTTCTTGAAATAAGTGATAGGAAATTATTTCTCAGAGTCTGTCTTTTAATACTTCAATTTCTGTTTGTTCAGATTTACCAAGTCTCCAGTGTTACTATTTTCATTGGATGGCTTCAGAGCAGAATATTTGCAGACTTGGGGTGGACTTCTACCTGTTATTAGCAAATTACGTGAGTAGTTTCTTTGTCTAAGCAATATCATGTCTTACCTGAAAAATCCATAGATGCGGGTATGCTTACTCTTTAAAATCCTCACTCTTCTTCTATGGAAATGGAAGTTGTTGCTCTAAACAACTGCGTACAGAGAACTTGAGGTGTGGGAGGGTGGAAAGGCAAAGAGAGGGAGGGCATGAGGAAAGGGCTCTTTGGATTTTTCAGTGAAACCTTAAAAATTAAGTAGTCCTTCCTGTATTTAGGAGGTGGATGCTTTTTTGCTGTGAGATTACTTTATTTCTTCAAAATAGAAGTAGACCCACTTTTTGCTCTATATTGCATATTGTCTCATATTTAGGTGGAATGGCTTTGGAAAATGGAAAGCAAGGTAGAAAGCATTTGATTACATTTGAAAAAGAAGATAGAGAAGGAAGAGATTAGGAACAGATGATACAGAACGGCTGGTAGAAATGTGCTGAATCTGAGAAAACTTTGATTTAACAAACATTTTCAGAAGAAATGAGAACCTCATAAGTACATATTTTTACCCTAGCTTTTGTACTGTCTTAACTTTGTAGTGTCTAAGTAACTTTAGTTACTTTTCCTGTCTCTATTTTGGCTGTGGTCTGTAAAGAACTGGTGGCATTTCTTGTCTGAAAAATATGCCAATTTTCTTGTCATTCATAAATTACTACCTGGGGTGGCTGGTCTCAGTTTGACTAAAAATAAATCAGTAAAAATACTTGCTTTTTTTGTACAGTGGTTGTTACAACTTGATCTGTTCCAGAGGATAACAATTCACAGATGTATTTGAGGTTTTAGCTTTCTTCGTTTTGTTCCATGTTAGAATAAAATGAGGTGTTTGAAACAATTTTATTAGATGCAGTTATAAAAAATTTCAACTGAAGAAGACTTCTTGGGCATTGTGAGGAGAGGCTGGCTATTACAGGTAGTTATAGCTGTGGCTGAGATACAAAATAACAGTGCCACAAAGTATCTGTAGGACTTCTGCTGACTCCTATAATAAACTTGTATTTCTCTTTCCACTGAACCCATGATAAATTCTGACTACTAAGAAATACAAATATCTTAGTATCTTCATCATAGTCACTTCACTTCTCCAGAACCATGGAGTTTTTGGTGGTCAAAACTTACTTTTTTTTTTTAAAAGGATTCTAAAACCATAATGTCTAATAATACATGTTTTAGACACAGCAAAATAAGGAACAGTCTGGGGAAAAAAATATTATTTCTGCATTATGTCTGCAGTTCTACATTAGTATGGAGCATTTTTTGGTAATCTGATACAAGACTTTTAGAGATGATATGCTACAGGATCTTCAGCTTTCTCTTGTTACAAAACCTTGCTCTCCAGGCTTTTTTCCCCTCATAGTAAAATGGTGGGTGAAAAGCTCAGATAAGGCAAATTTTCTTCAGTAAGAGAAAAATAGTCTCGTGAATGGAAATTGCTGTCACTGCGATGTATATCACATGGCACTCTGATGGCCTGTAGCTTCAAATCTCCATGTTCTTCACATCCCATGTGTCTAGGCACTGAAAATGGTGGAAGCAGTCATAGTGTAAAGATAAACATTTATACGAGTATGTAAATGCTGCTACAGTATTTTACTGTGCAGGAAAGGGTAATGAAATCTAGTACTTTGTGGTAGATAAGTAACAAAAATGGATAAATTGCTTGAATATTGCTGACAAATTGTATTGAATCCTTTTGAAGTTCATAGTTATTAATTTACAGGACTAGTAAATGTTCAAAAAGAGACACAGTTTGAATGACAGCATTTACAAAGCAGTGAACAGTTATTGGCTTTAAGTAACTTATCAGACTTCCCAGTTCTTTATTAAATTAGAACAATGTTAAATCCCTGGATTTTCCTCTTTAAAACACTTGATGACAAGTGCAGCATTCTGTTAGATAAAAATATTCCCAATATCTAGTCCTGTTAATTTAGCCATGCCTACAGTGAAATTCTGATGTCTCCTTGGAGAAATCAGTTAGAGATGCCTGTAAGACAATATAATAATTTCAACTTTAGCAAGTTTTATTATATACTCATTCTCTCTGCTACCTGCTGAAAGGTGGGCAATTCAGCATGGAGCTGAAGGTTTTCAGTGAATCCAAACATAGCCATAACGTGCGTATATGGGGCTCAGAGAAGACATTTTCCCATACTTTTATGCTGTGATATTATAATTTTTAAATAAATCTTCCTTATGTCTTAAATTGTCTTTAAGGCAACAAGTCAGAAAGAAGAAAGGTAACTCTTATGGAAAGTCCCAGCAAAACCCCCTAGGATTTTGGACAAAAGTTTTTAAGTGTATTTTAGTCTTACTTTAAAAACAAAACAAAACCCCCCTCCAACCTCCCCATCCACCCCCACAAAAAAATCCTATGACTTCAGAAAACAGCCTCAACAACAGATTTGGAAATGGTTGAAACGTGTTGAGTGTGTTGCAGTAGCAAAAATGGTACAAGTGATGATTTGTTACTACAGAACACAGATGTGGGAGGGACTGTATGTAACTTGAGCGGATTTAACTTTCTGGGTTGGCTTCTTTTTATCTTGATTATCTTAAATTGATTATTCCAACTGAGATCTAATCCAAAGCCCTAATCCAATGAGTTCAAAGTGCCTTGATGCAACACTTTTTATGTTATCAAACCTTTGATTTATTTTTCATTTATATTGTAAAAATAATGACACAGAGGGCCAGTGAAGACTGCCCAGTGGCGGTCTTTCCATAGGGTCATTATTTTTGGCTCTTTAGCATCAGTTAAAGTGGTTTTGGTTATCACATAGTATTTTTGAAGTTGTTGGTAAGGGCTTTTTTTTCCCTTTTTCTTTTCTTTCTGTTAAATCAGGGCCTATACATTTGTCTGTGAAAATTTAGGCACCTAACTCCAGTAAGGTCTGCTGAAGTGTTTTGGCCTGGCTAATGACTCTTCATACTAGCAAACACTGTGCACTAATCTCCTTAGAAACCTATGATTTTTATATTAAGATAAAGGAAACTTTGAGATTCATCTTGGAATAAGAGCTCATTTTTATTAAAAACAAACAAACAAAAACCTGCAAACAAAAAGGAGACTGCAAAATAAATAGGGATTTGACAGGTGACTGAGAGCGCCAGGGCACCACTGTGCCAGTGGCCAGTTCATCTCTGGGAGTGCCCAGGGTGAACTAGCCAGTTGCTGTCAAGCAGCAGACTTCACTTACTACATACCAGGGCAACTTTGGAGGGTGTGATTTCTTTGATTATTCATTCTTATCTATGCATGGTTTTCATAAGGACTGTAGGTTTTGCTCATGACCATTGAAGTCGGTCGTTAGGAATATATAAAATTTGTATTAACAGCCGTTTAGTCAGCTTGTAAATGAATGTGGGAAGAAAAATGAAATATTAACTCCATAATTTTGAAGAATGAAAACTTTCTGGGAATATTTTTTGTCTTTTTCTTTTTCTTTTTTAAAAAGGTTTATGTCTTCATGAGAGCAACTTGCAAGGGTTTTTATTTCTGTAATTTTGCTGATTTTCTTTCTTCCTCCCTTTAGAGAAATGTGGAACATACACCTCCAGTATGAGACCAGTGTATCCTTCAAAAACCTTTCCCAATCATTACTCCATTGTCACAGTAAGAATTTCTGTATATTATGTTTCCACTACTGAAGAGGCTGTTCATTATCAAGTTGTCTCCAAGGGAATAGTATATTTCTTTGATGGATTATTAAAATAATAAGATTTCCCTTCAGAATATGAAAATGTATATATTATACCCTTTATCTAATTTAGATTAACAGTCATTATATAACACTGCAGCTAAATGGTCAGATTTCATCTTAAGTAATCCAATCCTTCTAAAACTAGCTGCAAGAATTTCTGTATAGGTGGAAGGCCACATCACTTTACAACTCCTCATTTGTGTAAATATTTCCACTAAATTGCAGCTTGCTCT
This sequence comes from Aquila chrysaetos chrysaetos, assembly GCF_900496995.4. Taxonomy (NCBI): domain Eukaryota; kingdom Metazoa; phylum Chordata; class Aves; order Accipitriformes; family Accipitridae; genus Aquila; species Aquila chrysaetos. The sequence continues at coordinate 23,956,266 of NC_044011.1, read as the reverse complement.
CTTGTGGAGTAAGAGCAGCGTTACTGCTTTAAACTGCCAGCCTGGTTCACTTCTTTAAGGTAGCTTGGCATCATGCAAAGAAGAGTATGAAATGAAAGGAAAGATTTGAACTTTGCGTTGATGTTGACTCTGTGATGGATTGTACCCAAACCTGGATAGGAGTGTCACAAAGCTGATCTTGTAAATTTACCACCTCTTGTGTATAGGAGGAAAAAGAAAAATGGAGGTTTTCAACACTGAATACAGAGTTGGAATCCAGTAGATCCTTCTTGGTTTCATCACATCAGACCTAAAATTCAGTCAAATACTTGAGCATCTGTACCTTCTTTCTTACCTTTCCAGTTTGTCAGGACTTTTGGGGAGGAGTGCAGGTTCAGGAATGAGATGGTTTTTTTTTGTGTAATCCTCACAAATATCCATGGTTGAATATGCAGCTAAGAGGCATGGCATTGATCATGCCCTGCAGCCATGTGGAAGTGTCCCTAAATACAGTATAGGCCTTTGTCTCAGCTCCCTATTGTCAAAAGTAGCAGGTGTGGTGTTTATTAGGGTTGTAGTGGTGGTGGTGTTATATCCTTTAATGTAAAAAGGAGTTAGTCTGCTTGAAGGTAGAGCACAAAATCTGTTAAAACTACCTAACAGCTGGTGCCTCTGAGAACCTCTTTCTCTGCTCATGTAATGGTTATCCCCAGCTAGAGCTTTTACCTGCTGATGTGCAATTCTCCTTTGAAATCCCCAGGTTTTGGTCACGTGATGGAGGTCCAGCATAGGTAATTGCTTTGTCATTGGTACTAAAGATACAACAAATGCGTGAACTGAGATGGTGTCTTTCAGTTTGATCCCAGAGCAAGTTGCTTGCCTATTTTTCTTAATCTCACTGAGAAGCAATTAAGAATTGGAAGATAGGGCTTGGTAGCAATGGTAGGTGATGCTGTTAAATTTGGGTCTTGAGGTACTGGTGGAGTAGAAGTTGCATATAGATGACTCACTGGACATATTTGTCTAATGGACATCTCTTTGTGTAGCTGGAAGGTTCTTTTTCTTTATAACATTGTGACAAGGTACACTCTCAATTACAGGGGCTGTATCCTGAATCTCATGGTATAATTGATAACAAGATGTATGACCCCAAAACAAATGCATCCTTCACGCTTAAAAGTGAAGAGAAGTTTAATCCACAGTGGTACCAAGGACAGCCTGTAAGTATTAATACACTGCTGAGAATGTACATCAGCCTGTTATGTTACTTAATATCACTTGGATGCACAGTGATGCTAAAAGAGTACAGAGGGTACTTCTAAGTCAGCCAAGAAGCGTGACTCAGTATGATTAGGAATTACCATACTAGAGCTGCAAAATGACAAATGACAAACAAAGTGTAACGGATTTTGTTGAACTTAAATGGAATTTTCTTTAAGGAGAAAACCAGCTTAAAATGACTAATAGAGATACCAGATTTTGTTCTATTTTTAATATGTTGGGCTTGCAGTTAACTTTGCTGAGGAAATTAACAGACCAGTTAGTTTTAGTAATAAGTGGTAGTAAAGGTTTACACTCTGCCCAAATTACTACTATGTCTAAAGATGTGGTTTTAGAAGAAAAAGTCTCAGTTCAATCATACAGCTATGGCAAATCTGCTGTCAAAATGAAGTGGCATGGGAAAGTTTGGGTGAGTGCTAGCCTGAAGAATAGCAAGGGAACAGATGCAACTATTTAGTAATGTGGGGAGGACCGGATTTTTTTTTTTTTTTTTTTTTTTTTGAGGAAAGAACACAGAGGCGTAGACTTTGCAGGCCAGTGAGAAGAAAGTGGTGTAAAAGTCAGGCAGAAGGCAGACAAATCTGCAAACCATGAGATCAGCAGTAAAATCAGAAGAGTTGCTCCCATATTTCAAAGTATGTGGAGCGTAGGTCCTTGGAACTTTTCCATCTCTTCTCGCTTCACTGTTCTTGAGACCTTTCCCCTTCCTGGTGTTCAGCTGTGGTTCTACTATTGCATTAATGCTCCCTCCATGGGAGCTAATGGTTCCTACTTCTGTCCTGGCTCCCCCCTAGTGTAGCAGCAGAAAGGATGTGAGTGTTTGCCACAAGAAATCAGGCTGCAAGGTACATCTGAACTGCCCATAGTGATGACATGCAAGATTGACTGTCTGGAGCGCTCCACTTACTTACACTTTTAGTTTTTGATCTTGCTGAAAAGGTGCAGAGCTGGTAGGGGCAGTAGTGGATCTGGTAGTTACTCAGTTAATTCAGTGACCCACACTAATAATGACGATTTGTTCTCCTGCAGATTTGGCTAACGGCTATGTACCAAGGTCTAAAAGCAGGTACGTTCTTTTGGCCTGGGTCAGATGTAGCAGTTAATGGAACCTTTCCAAACCTGTATGAAAAATACAATAGGTATGTAAACTCCTGTGTCTTGGATGAATATTTTACTTTAACTGTTGCAATGGGACAGACACAAGAGAAAGCATAACTTTTTTTTTCCTGCTGTTCTAAATAGCTGTACACAATGTGGAAAAAAAGATAGGATCCAGTTAACTTTGTTTCAGTATAATGTAGATTCTTTATCTAATCATTTTGCCATTCCTCAGCAAATGTTTTAAAGAAAGATATGGAAAAATCAGCTTGAAGAGTAGCCAGCTTTGAAGCTTTAGTGCTTTTCTGTTTCTATTTATAAAAATCTTTTATGGGTGTGTTTAGAGTCATTCAATCCAAACCTCTCATACAGTTGAATGTATCAGGTCATGATGTGATATTGTCCATGAAAACTAAAGTTTTACTGTTGACTGTGGTAAATTGTTCTAATCTAAAATTATTTTCATTGCAAATTTTGAAAATATTTCACATTAAGGCAGTCATATTTTAGTCAGTGATTGCTCTTCATTGCAATTAAACTTTTTCTGCCTAATGAAAATTCTACATAAATCTGTTTATTACCATTTATTTAATAATCTTGAATCTTGCCCAAGAAATGAGGCTTTTCATTTCTATGTTCCTAGGATCATTTTCTCCTACTACACCCTTCATATAGCATGGAAATTCTGGTTCTTGACTTACTACCTACGTTGTTTTTTTTTTTCCTCTAGGAACTTGTACATTGTTACATGAACTTGTGTTAAGTAGCTGAAGTACTAAGTTTTTGGGTACCTCATGTTGTTACAGGTCAACATGCTTATTGTTGGTCTACTTCAGTAATTGATATAGAGCATCTTCTTTCTGACATAGTATGAGAACTTGTATTCAAACAGGTTAAACGTTTAAAAAAAAACCAAAACACCCCCAAACTGAAACTTTTTTTAAAACATAATACAGGAATGAAAACCTAGACATGATTTTGTACCTTGAAGCCAATTATTCTCTTTATAATAAACATGAGCAATACTGGGAGCTTTATCCTGATCACATTGCAATCAATGGGGACAATATTCAAGGGAGCTGTAGATCAGGCCACTAACTCCTGTGGAGTCACAGGCAATTAGCATTGATAAACTCACATCCTGCTAAATAGCTGTTAACAGCATCCAGTTGAATTCAATTTTCTCTGCTAAAGTACATTGATTTTTGTAATGCGTGACTAAAATTTCTTTAGCTCTTGGAAATACACGGTTGGTTGATCTTGTGTTGTTCTGAAACAGCTCAATCCCCTTTGAAGAAAGAGTGATAACTGTTCTTCGCTGGCTGCAGCTACCTGAAGATGAAAGGTAGGTATACATTTGCAAGTGTAAGTTCCTGTTCAGGTGGTATTGCAATGAATTACTTTGTCAATATGCTTTCTGTTTTAAACAATATCTTATGCATTATTCTAACAAAGTTAAAATATTATTTAATGTAAGCCTGTTTCTATGACTGAAACCTTTTTTATTAAGTTACATTAAAGGGAAATAGAGAAATGTATCCTTCCTCTGAATGAGAACATTGTTTCCAATATTTGATATCCATTGTTGAAATATAATCACTTCAAACTGTCTCAACGTGTATGTAAAATATTACATTTTTGGTACTGTTTGATATAGACCACACTTTTACACTCTGTATTTAGAAGAACCAGATTCCTCAGGCCATAAGTTTGGACCAGTAAGCAGTGGAGTAAGTAGTTTTGTAGCTTGTTAATTTTTTTAATTTTTTTTTTTAATTTGAAGCTTTGCTCTGACTCTATAATAAACTTCCGTAATTCATGTTAGATTAACCAAGACCATGTTCAGTATGCTTATTAGGAAAAACAAAATAAATCTGTGAATAGACAGCCCATCCATAATTAACATTGATAGAAAGCATGTAATAAACAGCCTATTTAGTAAGACTAATTTTTGTTTTCTTTATTTCAATAACTTTTAAATTGCCAAAGCATGCTTGGGTATGTCTTGTGTGCTGCTTTATCTGCTCCTACTAATTCATTATGTTGATTTGGTGGGGGGGGGGGGGGGGGCGAGGTTAGACAGAAAGTTTATATACTTTCAATTTAGCAAGAACCAACATTTTTATAGCAATGGTCCCAAGTTTTGATGATTAAGTAATCATGTTATAATTGTCATTCATTTTCTCCCGGTCTCTGTGCAAAGGTTAGATGAATATTGGTCTTATCTCCCTGCAGTTAGATTTTTATGGCTTCTCGGAAAGAGGGTGATAAAAGGGGCATTCACCCCATCACAGTCTGTGTTGTACCTATTGTATAAATAAGAAGTCTTTGGGACTGCGACTGTTTTCAAAAAAGAAGTCTGAAAAATAGCTTTACATTTTAACAAACTCAAGTGAAAAATGCAAAGGAAAAAGCTCTTGGAAATTCAGGAACACTAAAAATTCTCCTGTCTTGAATGGTTAGGAAGTTTGGGCATCTTAGCTAGGTATTTAACCTCAGTAGTGATGACAATAAAAAGCTCTTGCCAGCTTCTCTTGAGGTGTGAGCAGTTACTGTTCCTGTAAGGAACTGCAAGATGAATGTAAGTGCCTAGTGAAGTAGCAGACAACTAATTGGAACTGCATTATAGGGAATGTGTTCAAATTGGTTATCCTTTTCTTTGGTTAATAAGTGGATCTAAAGTTCTGTATGTTAGGAATGCTTTGGAGAGAAAGATCCTGAGGGTTTGTATATAGTCTTTCTGGAGCATCTCCTCTTTGGTCACACAAAGCAAGACAGCTTATCCAAGTAGCTCAGTGAGGTAACAGAATGACTTAATTTAGAAATACTTTTTTTGTTTTGTTTACTTAGCAAGTAGTCAGAAGTAGCCCCAGTGGCTGTACCTACGCAACTGAGCTTGAATGCCAGACCCCTGATCATGAAAAGTGCTGGACTGGTAGCTTGTTCTTTGGCTTTTTCAGTCCCTTTAAACTAGCTTGAGGCCAATATCCAGTTACAATTTCAAGGACAGTTTGCTCCAGGGTCTCTCCCAACAGGGATTTTGAGGAAGAGTGCCGCAGGCTTGGCCTCCTCTATTCTCTTCAGCGCTCTGGTATTCTCCCATCAGCATCTGCACCCTTAGGCATTCCCTGTTGTCCTTGGTTGTGCCCCTGGTAGATGCAACAAACATCCTCAATTTCATACTTTAAAACCACCCTTGCTGGTTATAATCTGGGTGTGTGGGGTTTGGGTTTTTTTACTTTTTTTTTTAAATGTCTTCAACTGAAATAACATAAAAATGTGTAGCTGTGTCTTAGTACAGTGTGGGGCCCAGAAAAAATTGGGGCCAGGAGCTGTATAGTGTAGATATAGCCAGTCTTCTGTAGATGGAGGTAGCCCCGAGCAGTGCAGGTGCTAGGCAGTCTGCAGGCTCCCATTTTTATTTAGCAGCATAGCTGTACCTGTCGAGTCCATTCTCAGTAGATGTAAAGACTATGCATCTAAAAGGTGTACAACTGAGAGAACGAGGAACAGGCAAAAAGCAGGTTTAATGGGTTATTGAGAATGCTGTAAGTCTCCTGTCCTCACAGTTCCTCATATTAGTGTGCGCTGTACGTGCTCTCTGTCATGAGTTTGGGGGTTAGTGCACTGTTCTATGTCCCCTGTGTCCTTCATTTATATCTGGACTGCATCTAGCCTTGAATGGTCTATAAGAAGAGCTCCTTATTTTTTATTAGCATGTACTGTTACAGTTTAAATTTATTCACTCTCCCTAGAAATAAATACTGTTTTTTTAATTGAAGGGATTAACACTTACTTTACATTCCTATTATGTCCTGCAGGTCATTATGGCATTACAGAGAGTCGACAACATAGTAGGGATGCTGATGGATGGTCTCAAGCAAATGAACTTGCATAAATGCCTGAACATTATTTTTATATCAGATCATGGTAAATTTTATTTTATAAAATATATCAGAATTTTGAAGAGCTGTTTTTATAAAGTAATATTCTGAGTTTATACTTGCATGTTTCTGGCAAGGTTAATGAAGCAGCTACTACCTAGAAATTATATTTTTTATTATCAAGATGCTGTAAGAGATAATCAGTGTAGGTGAGAATCAGACTATTTTGGGGGGGAGGGGGGAGAATTGGAGAACATAGGGAGGGATTAAACAATTTTCATATTTTATTCCTAATTCCTCGTGTGACCATTAGCAGCCGATAAAAGAAATAAAAATGTGAATTGTAAAAAATAACTTCATTTTATTCTATCTTTTAACTATACTACACAGCAATAGTTTGAGAATTGCTGAAGAAGTGAAAATACAAGCCATAACTTCCTTTCACTTATTAGTTCCCTTATCCATTATTAGAAGGCTGTGAATATGAAACTTTGATTTATTGCTGTAATAGCTTTTCTATATTTCTGGAATTATTTCTATAAGTTATGTATTTTACCAATACATTTTTTTCTGCTTCTTTTCCTGACAAACAAAATATAAGCACACTTCTATGCACCACGAAATTCATTTGCAGAACTCATTGCCACTGGGAATAATCCAAGCCAAATATCTATACAGGTTTAAAAAATGTTTACAAAATGAATGGAGGGTAAACCTGTCAAGAATTAAGAATTCAAATGCTATATGCAACTTGAAGTCCCTTTTGACTTCTGGAAACTGATAAGGAACACTGCAAGGAAGATCAGTCCATCCATAATTGCTGTGCTTATGGAGTATTTCTCTAGACATGTTACTGAACACTATTAGGTAGGATATTGGGCTAAATGAATATTTAGTCTGACCATTACTACTGTTCTTAGGCTCATAAGATTTCTTTACCTTTAGAGAAGAAAATTTATCTATTTATTCAATTGCAGTATCTTTCTCGGCTGAGGAAGTGGCTGATTGTGTGTATTTGTGTAATATTTTGTTTTCTGTACGTGAGTATTGTGGTCTCCTTGGATCAGATGTCTTGGGGTTGGTGATAAAGACTTGAGAAATTACTTTTCTGACTTCTACAACTTAACTTACATGTCTGCTCAGAAAGGCTACCCTACATTGATATTCCCACTTTTAATAAAATTTATTTCCTTTTGCAGGGATGGAAGCAGGGAGCTGCAGAAAAACAGCATATCTGAACAGCTATCTGGACGATGTTCAACATTTCATGGTAGTACCTGGTCCTGCAGCTCGCCTAAGACCTAATAATGTTCCAGATGAGTATTTCTCTTGTATGTAATTGCTAAACTAATTTTTGTTACTTGGTTATATGCTTTTGTACTTTATGAATACAAACTTAGGATGTGCACATTCCACTGGTAAATGTGAGTGAAGGTCAGCTAGGGACAACCTGGATAATGATGAAAAGAAAATACTGAGTAGTGCACCTGTGTTTTTGAAGACCATTTGACTTTGCAGGTCTGAAAGTGTATTTGAATCCTACAGATTACTTTTGCAGGCTGCCTCAGTGACCAACTGCAAATGCTCTTGCCTTGTGAATGGTATTCCTTTGAATCAGATCTCTGGTGCTCAAGACAGACCAAAAATCTCCCCTTGTGTCTCACCTACTTTCCTGATTTACCAGTTTATGTATAAATTTGCTGTATTTCTGTCTTAAAGGAATGTTAGATAGTAACTATCTCTTACATATTATTTTATGAGTATTATAATATATTTTCTAGTTATTAAAAAATGGCTTAATGGCCTGACAGCAGTTGAGTAAACTGCAAACAAACATAAATAAGATGATAAACCTGAGTAAAAATCAACAAATGCTTACAAATTTTAAACTTCGATTCATTACACAGTCTCATTTTAGGTGAAGATTTAATGCCTGCAGGTTTTGGTACTTTTTAATGTTGAATGCAGGCATTTCCTTCATGTTTCATAAGGCTTTTTTCTATCTAGATTATTGTTCTCCATGCCCTTTAAAACTTGTAGGCCTCAACTTCAGTGACTTTAAGTCCTGTTTACTTCATTGCTTGATGCTATTCTAAACTGTTTTAAATGTTTCCTTGGAGAACATGGGAGTCAAATGCAGTTCCAGGTTGTCCTGCAGAAACAAGTTCAGGAAGAAAAGCAGAGTATCTCCTGCTTTTGACACATGCACTGTTTTCATGAAGTAGCATAGCTGTCTTTGTAGTACTGCATATATCTATGCAGGAATTATTAATGGTTCCCTTGCCAGTGTTATCCTTTATGTAATTTAGTCAAGCATTGGATATTAGCCTCAGAACAGAGTAACTGTGTGAAATGTAATGGGCCCGTGTTAGACAAAATGTCAAAATAAATGATGTAATGGTCCCTTTTGGCTTGAGTCCAAGCATCTGAATCTTAGCCAGCTTGCACTTGGCTATTTTTCTAAGGATCGTTGCCAGGTAAAACTGCTGTCCTGATAGTTGTATTTGTTTTTTCTTCCTTAGCAGTTTATTAGTAAGTAGTAAAAATCCAGCTTGATTAGCACAGCATTTAGTTGCTGCTTGTGAAATCTTACTTCTTGGATTATTTTTCTAACTGTGGCGAACAGCTTAAAATTTTAAGCTGTAAATAAGTAAGAAAGGGGAGGAGAGACTGTGAACTTAAACTTCGTGAAAGCAATAGCTTGACAGTTTAGTGATTGTTTTGCTCCACATGATTTTCATTCTGGAAAAGTAATTTCTTATCTCCAGAAATTTTTTGAAACTGAGCTAATTATATTACATGGTGGGAATGCTTTCATTTTACATCTGATTTTTTTTTTAACTTAGGTGACTAATTCTTACATATGATTCTTCTAGTTAATTATGAAGGCATCGTCAGAAACCTCACAGTAAGTGTTACCTGTTGTTCTAGCTTAATTTCTGACATTTACAGTTATTTTATAGCATTAGCTGTTTACTGGGCTACTTACATAGCATCTGGACTTTGAATCAGTGACCTTCCATGTGCTATACAGTTAACAGCAACAGGAGTAGTTCCACGCAGGGGAAGGGAAGGTCAAAGTTGAGTAAGGTGTCATATGGCTGTCTGGTTGTGCATTAACTAAGGTTTTGTGTTCATTTCTTTTCACTAACTCTTAGATAGCACTGTATCATGTTGCTTTTCAAACTGGAAAACTTGTATCTGGACCATACTGGCTGAGGGCCAAGTCAGTGTAAAGCTCAGCTGTGTTTCCTGGGCAAGCATAAGATTTTCTTGCCCACACCTTTTTGATGAACAGCTTTGAGAGAGGTTATTGTTTTTTGGTTTTTTTTGTTTTTGTTTTTTTTTGTCAGTTCCAGCTTAAGGAGTTTGCTTGTCTGCTCTATACCTGGCTTCTGTTCTCATCTCTGCACCACAATCTGTTTGCCTCTCAGTTGTGAGGCACCACTGTCGGTGATAGCTATGCTGTTTGTGTGGATGACTTCACTATTCAAAAATTCTAATATTATAGTAGAGGGGTTTTTGTTTGGTTTTTGGTTTGGTTTTTGTTTGTTTGGGTTTTTTTTTAAATCCTTAATGGATCTTAGTTGGTGGAAAAATGTATTTGTCCTTGAGTGACCAATCTAAAAAGCCTTTGAATGTCCATTACTTTCTGTATTTTACACAGCTGTAGAATTACTGCACTAGATGGTCTCCTACCACTTGTGAAAGTATCATGATGTTCATGTCTCAGTGTAGTTCTTTATTAATTCTAAGCAGTACTGTTTGGTTCTGTACAATTGTAGGCTGTATGAAAAAAGAGTAAGTTATGTTCATAATCCAATATAAATATTCTTCTAATACCTATTATGCAAAATCAGTCAGTATTTGTTATTTAAATAGTTATTAGTATTTATGTCCCAGACCATATGACTCCAAACCTGATGTAGTCCTGTTGTCCTTAGTGGAAGTTATTGCAGACCCTTAGCAATTGAAGTGCTTTAACTGTGCATGACATAAGCAAAAATCTGGTGAAATGTACATTTTATATTTTAATTTAAACATTTCAGTGCATAGAACCAAATCAGCCTTTCAAAGCTTATATGAAACAGCTGCTACCCAAGCGTTTCCATTATTCCTATAACGACCGGATCGAACCATTGCACTTTTATTTAGACTCCCAATGGCAGCTTGCTAGGTAAGTTAGTCTTCAGTACTTGATTAAACAGCAAATGATTTCTTGTTTTCTCATAGCTTTTATCTTCCAGATGCTTAGAGTTCAGTGATAGCTATTGGACTGTGGTATTCTTGTTTGTCATAGCAAAGGGCATTGCAAAGAAACAATGCATGCTTTTCTCAACAGTTTTTGCTGGCTTGAGGAAGCTCAATTCTAAACTGGCAGCTATAGATACTCTCCTTGCTGAGTATGCAGGTAGCGGCAGTCTTTGTGACACAAATGTTAGAAACTAAGGTCCCCTTTGTCAGATACTTGAGCACATCTTGCCATGCTTTAGGAGTTTCCAAAGTGAGTCATGAAAGCTAAGCATGTGGATAACTACTCAGTTGAATCAGTCTTGTGAGTGATCCACTGGGATACATTGAACTTATTGAGCCCACTATTGTTAATTACCCTACATGTTCTGACCAATGAATTTACAACTCCTGATATAATGGCATCTGCTATAATAATATAATTTTGAACACCTCTGTGATACTCTGGGGCTTTAATAATGAAAGAGTTTTTCTGTGTATGTATTCAGTAGGTCCTGTTGTTAAACACCATAAATGCGTGCAAGTCATGCAAACAACGTTTGGGTTACTAGAATTGTACACATCCAAGTAATAGGTATGGACCTGGCATATATTGGAGATTTGGCTTTATTAGACTCTAAGATGCCCAGCTGAATGCTCTAAATTACATTAGAGTTTTTATTAAAAAACAACACACGCCCCTGCTTAAGAATCTACTTATATAAAGTACTGCGAAGTTCTGTTACCCAAATGACAGTGAAGTGAAAATCTCTTATCCTAAGAACAAACATTTTGTTCATCTGTCATCTGATATTTTACTTTAAGTGACTATGGATACTTGAGAAGTCCAAAGGGATAACATTTGCAGAGAAAACTATCATTCTGATTTTAAAGGCATTTTCTTCTAGAGCTTAAAGACTTTCTAGTCCCTATGGACAATCCTTTAAATCTTTTAATAGACAAGTAAACAATGCATCACTGAATGTATTTTATACTGATATGGTTTGTAAAGTGAGAGTTATATAAACTGTGAATTTTTAATAGGAAACCGCTTGAGATTAAAAGCTGCATAGGTGGATTCCATGGCTCAGACAATCGCTTCCCCAGTATGCAGGTGAGACTTAAGCTTATGCTAGCTCTTATTTTTAGCTCCTTCTATTTCTAAATGTGTTTGCTGGGCTTTGAGGTTTTTTTTGGGGGTTTGGGTTTTTTGTGTGGTTGGTTTTTTTTTTGTTTTGTTTTGTTTTGTTTGTTTTTTGTTTTTTTTTAAGATCTGTGACACTATTCCATGTTTAATCTTCCATGATTTGACAATGGAAAACCTGTTGATAGGGTACCCAGTAATGGCTTACAACCAGCAAGGCCACATGATGCCAAATGCCAGCTTAGTATATTCTCTGTCTGCTACAGTTTGACTGTGTAAATATTTTTCAGTAGGTTGACTCTATTCAAACTTTTTGTCAGACTTGGGACTGTCAGTTAATGGCATCTTTAATTGGTCTTGAAACAGATATAACTTATCCTTCTGAGGCTAACATTATAGCAGCATAAACTTCATACTCTTAATTACCTAGTTCAACAGAAAGGAGGTACCATGTTCCTGCCTCATCTGATTCAAATTAGGCTTGTTGAGTAAATTATTAGCCTACAGATTTTAGTATCAACAGTTGCAGAATGACAGCCTGCATTATGCTTTAATCTCAAAAAAACAAGTTAGAGTTGAGTTTTTGGCCTCTGTTTTTGCCACACAGCTATGAAATCTGAGACAATTGCATTGTTTGGAAAGAGCTTTGAGATGTTACCCAGGAAGATGCTATAGAGTGCTAAGCATCTGTCAGTCATTCACTATCTTGATACCACAGATTGTTTCACTTAATTAAAAATAAGCTGAATATCTCAGGATAAGTTTAAAAACAATCTTTTTGTCAGTAGTTGAGTTTAAGCCCTTGCTGCCCATGCCTCCTTGTTCTTATTCCTGCAACAAACCCTGCTCTATGCTAGTGTAAGCTTTGTGTGGCTGCAGTGTTAAGTAGGTCGGGGAACTGAACCAGAAGGAAAAGAGCCAGCAGGAAAAAAGAAAATTTGTTGAGTTGGCTGTGTTCCTGGATCAGGTTCACTGTATGGCTACAAAATAGCTTGCGCCAGTACAGCTCAGGAAGTGGTGCAAGAAGGAGAACAGCTGCAAACTGGTCATAGAAGCCTAGGATGTTGCCATTGCTTAAACCATTTAAAACATTGCTACCAATAAATGTTTTTATAGCCTTAAGTTAAAAGCTTCCCAATTGTTTACAGGGCATGAAATGTGATGGTTATTTTGGCTCAACATTTCCATTAAATCTCTTAAAGCATTTAAGAAAATTAATTTAATTTCTTCAAAAGCAGGGAAGAGCAAGGGACTTCATAAGTGGCTGAAAGCAATTTTTTAAAAGCAACAAGGAGATAGAATTGTGTTTCCTAATACTCTTTTACTACTTTTTAAAATTTATTCTTATACAATTACTTAAGAAAAAAAACCTGCTTTTGACTTGATCCATACTATGTTGGTAAAGTAAAGGTTAAGTTCTTGGAAGAAAATGCCCTCTATGAAGATATTTTCTGTTTGAACTTGTCTTAAACAGAGTTCCACTGTACTTTTCTCTGTAAACCCTAGGCTATCTTTATTGGTTTTGGACCAGGATTCAAGTTTCGTACTCAAGTTGATCCATTTGAAAACATTGAAGTATATAATTTAATGTGTGGTAAGTACAATTGATGATGGAGGACATCTTTGTTCAGTAAAATATGATATCTTTTGGACATTGTAAGTCTTCTAATAACAGATTTTTAAGTGTCCTTAGAAATTTGTCCTTAAGACTTGCTGCTGATCTTCACAAATAAAAAGCTGTTTGTTTTTCTGAGAAAGGTCCAGCTTCTAAATGACTAACAGCTGTTTAGGATCTACTGATCAGGCCACCTTGTATCTATCCTTTCCACTGGTCACTCTGTGTGTTCCTCTGTCTGTTTCAGAGCTGCTGCTTTGACTTGCCACTGCTAAAACTGACTACTTCACAATCTCTCTGCCATCAAGAAGAAAGGATATTTCTCTCTCATATCTAGCTAGAGGCTTTATCAGACTAATCACTCAGGCGACCTTATTCAGGCAGAACAGTATATAACAAGCATAGTAATGGGTATGAGTACAGCTGCCAGGCAGCTTATTTCCAGAAGGCCTGAGTCGGTCACCCCCTCTGCTTTTTATGCACTTGAACAATTCCTTATATTGTTATGTGTTTTCTTATTTGTTGTTTTCCTTTACCATATTTTTTTAGTTACTTGATATAAATAGGTTTTGAATTCAGATAAAATTTAAGGTTTTTTGGTTTTGTTTACTTGATTCATATAATAAACCCTCTCCCAAGTTCATCATTGTATGTGTCCTTTGTTTAATTTGTGTATTGTATCTTTTAATACTAGATTTGGATGTTTCCCTGTCCATTCTTATTATGTAATACAACAGGTGTTTCAAATATGCTGGTTTTTTTACTGATGGGCTGCAACTCTCTTGTTAGTTTGTAGTCCTATTGCTTTGGAGTCTCACTCTAGAGCTAGTTGTCTCTGCCATAGTCAGGTTTCCCATTTCTCACCCCTCTATGATGTCACTCTAAAATTCATAATTGATTTCTATTCCATGCACTCTGCTTCTGCATCTGAGTATGACAGACAGCTCGCTCCGTATACAGATACTCTTCACTTTATTTTCTGACACCGTACAGTACACAGCACCAGAGAATTGGTGTTTCTGAAAATTAGGTGCCTTGTGGCTGTTCCCCCCCCGCTTTTAAATGCAATGTTACTGTGACTCCTTGTTCCTTTGTCCCATCTTTGTTCTGTATTTCATGGTTTCTCCAAAAGTCTTTCACTAGTCCTACCACATTCTGTTCATTTATTCCCCTTGAGGTCTTCACCTGTTTTCCATTATTTCCTGCCTACTTCTCTCTCTTGCCAGGACCTATACTTGCTCTAACATCTGCATCTGTGAGAGAAAGTATTACCAAAGGGTTTGATCCAGGAAACACTTAACGGGAGCACTGCACATGCTTGAGATCAGTGGCGATATTCAGGTATACCACGTTTAAACCATGTGTTTAAATTCTTTGCTGGAATAGGAAACAGGGCATTGTCAGGAAGTGTGTGTCTCAGCTTTGTATGCTTTGCTGTCTTATGTCATGGTTGATCTTATTGTGCCCCCCTGACCTGTTCTGTGTATGCTGCATGGGAGGGGTAGAGTCCTTACTGGCATCTCAGTGAAGCAAGTTCAGTGACAGATTAGGTATTTTAAGTGCAGTCACTGAGGTCTAGATTTCCTCCATACTGTGTAGAAAGAATTAGAAGAATAGGATGTGCAAAAGCCAGCACATTAACATTCAGATAGAAAATTAAGTGAGGCAATTTACTCAACCTTTTCCTTGCCCAGGCCTTAGGTGCCTTCTGGACTGCAGAAAGGCATCTGCTTTCACTTGTCTGGGCCTTAGCATTTCTCGTGGAAGTGCCTGACTGCACCTTCTTGTAAAGTGCAGCCAGAGAAGAGATACTCTTTCCCATTTGTCCAACATCTCAGCACTTAAAGCATGAGCACCAGATATGTACAACTGTCTTGTCTGAATTGGGGAATTTTACCTCATGTTTTCTAAGGTGTTCAAACTGCCAGACTTGGGGATTTCTGGGGTGTTGTGAATTCCTGGATACTCCACTTAATAGGAACATAACAATGTAATTTAGCTCTTGAAACGGGGACCTGAGTTCTGGGACTGGTTCTGATTTGGTTTTTTGCTGCTTTGTGTAATGTATTCATTGGAGCAGGGGCTACTAAGATTAGAAAGGTTGTTTTATTTTTTTTTTTCCAAAGCAAAACAGGTTCATCTGGAGGGAATGACATTAAACATATGAGTGGCACAGTGCAGGGAGAAATGTGTTCAATTCCCTGTGTAGGAATGGAAGTTCAGCTCTAACTCTTGTGCTGTAGGTGCCTGATCTAGACACCAAGCTTTTGGATACAAGTGTGTCTCATCACCTGCTATGTTTTGAAAAAACCTTATTTCATAGATTCAGTATGAGTTAAGTGGAAGAACAACAAATCTATGAATGCTAGCAAGGATGAAGCATGAAATAGGGCTTGATCTATTCAGTATTTAAGATGTCTGAAGTGTCTCTGAGCATTGGTGGTAGGCAGCTTTTAGCTGTTTGAGTTACTTTAATGGCAGAGATTTAGGTATTTGTGGGGTAGAGATGGTTTTGTGGTTAGACTACTTTGGTGAGAATTTTGAAGCTTAGCATTTTAGACCTAAGTGACAAGCAGAAACCTATATTCTGTCTAGGTTCTTTTCCGGCTTTACCCTTTAGTGATGCTGTTGTGGTTTAACCCCAACCAGCAACTAAGCACCATGCAGCTACTCGCTTACTCCTTCCCCATCTCCCTGGTGGGATGGGGAAGAGAATTGGTGACAAAAAAAAGTAAAACTTGTGAGTTAAGAACAGTTGAATAATTGAAATAAAATAAAATATACTAATAATAATAGTAATGAAAAGGAAGATAACAAAAAGGGAGAGAGATAAAACCCATGAAAGACAAGTGATGCACAATGCAATTGGTCACCACCTGTTGACTGGTGCCCAGCCAGTCCCTGATCAGCGATCTGCCCCTCCTGGCCAGTTCCCCCCAGTTATATACTGAGCATGATGTCCTATGGTATAGAATCTACTTTTGGCTAGTTTGGGTTAGCTGTCCTGGCTATGTTCCCTCCAAGCTTCTTGTACACATCCTTGCTGGCAAAGCATGGGAAACTGAAAAATCCTTGACTTAGGATAAGCACTACTTAACAACAACTAAAACATCAGTGTGTTATCAACATTATTCTCATACTAAATCCAAAATGCAGCACTGTACTAGTTGCTAGGAGGAAAATTAACTGTCCCAGCTGAAACCAGGACAGGTGCTTATTAACTGAAGCTTGTGTATTTAATTTCCAAATAATTAAAACAAAAACCAAAAAGCCCCTAGACTTATTCCCCAAAGCTTCAATGTTATGTAGTCGCTAGCTTCCTGTGTTTGAATTCCCATTCTGTCCCCCACTGCAAGTTTGGATGCTGCAAGTTCACTTCCCTTCAGATGTAAGCCTCTGTCACTTTTTGCGCTTGTTCTGTCCCTCTTTACATGCAGACTAATACTATCCTGAGCCCTAGCTAAGAACACGTGTACTTCCTTTTAAAGGAGTTATATTGCTTTCTCTTTTGGGTGTTAGGAGCAGCAAGCAGTGCAGCTTTATTGACTCACCCATACTTGCAATCACAATGCAAGTAGCAGTGTATTACAGTCTTTCTCATCCTCTTAATATCACTTGAATTCTTTCATAGATTTGCTTGATTTGAAACCAGCCCCAAACAATGGAACTCATGGGCGCCTAAACCATCTTTTAAGGAACCCTGTTTACACTCCCCACCATCCCAAAGAAACAAGCCATCCTTCAGAATGCTCTGTAGTAGGACAAAGAGCCTTTTCAGTGAGCCTTGGCTGCTCCTGCAGGACAGGGGTAAGTACCGAAATGGTTAAAGCTGTGGAAGCAGATGTCTGTGGTGTGTTCAAAGAGTGAAACTCTGGATTCGCCAGAGTATATCTTTACCTGCTAGTTTTGCAGTCCCCTACTATTGGTTTCAAAATCAAATCTTGCCTGGGGTTAGTGGGTATTAGCCTGTATTTGTATATTCATTTTTGCAGTTTGCTTATGTTAAGTCATATCCAGCTCTGAAGAGCTTGGAAGATGCCACAGAAGCAAGCTTTGATGGGGAAATTCAGTTCTTCCTTGCTTCACTTATTATGTTGAAATTTCCCTTCTGTAAATGTTGTGTGTTTGGGCTGTGGTTTTCAAGGCTGTAGATTTACTTGTGGCAAAAATTTGTTTTTGCAAATTCTCCATAGCCCCTCTCCAGTAGATGTCAGTGAGTTCTGTACAGGGATAACTTGTGAGGCAGATGTTGCATTTGGTACTTTAAGTGTAGTAGTGGATCATAATATGGTTTGTAGAACACTTAGTAGAATCTCACTGGTTTTGCTTTGTAATTATAGGGCTTGCCAATCAGGGATTTTCATCAGCGTTTAAATCTCACTGAAACAGAAGGTAAGAACTTTAGATAGTAATATAAAATTGTAACAAAAATGTAAGAATTATTAAAAAATATAGAATGTTTGATGTCTAAACCTCTGAGAAACTCTCAAGTACATGAGGTAAAAGTTTTTTGAAATACTCACTGGGACCATAGCTCTGAGGTTTTCAGACAGTCCTACTGAACCATTTTTTTCTCAAATTGTATCATTATGCATGTGTCTTTATGGCACATGTATTATCTGATATTTTTGAATTTTCTAGCACTGAAGTAATGAGCATTCCAGAATGGGAAGCAAAAGTGGTGTATGGGGAAGTATCTCATAAGAAATCCCTGCAAATAGAGACATCATGATGGCAGAATACTTTTAATGAAGTGTAAGGGGTATTTTACACGTTTGAGTTGTTACATGGTCTTAAGCTATTGCATGTTTTACTTACGCTTTATTTCCATTCTTTGGATTTATACATGCCATGTTTGAGCTGCAATTTCTAAGGCTGTAGATGTGCTCATGACACTTAAAACAAAATAAACTATTTTGAGCATGAAGCAGGTAAGACAATAAGTAAAACATGAAAACTGTAAGTCAAAATGGAATGTAGCCCTTGGTGCTAATACCTTAAAAGATGAAATCAAGATGATTAGGCTGTCAGAGAAATAAGCTGATTGAGACCTTGCCTTGTGTGTGTTCATGAAACCTTGTTTCTTACACAAATAAACTCTGTATTTGGTGACACCTCACTGTAGCTCACTATTAAGAACTGGACGTAAATGCTCATTACAGGCAGGATCCAGTACTTGCTGCTTATTCAGGGCTAACTTAAGGCTTCTGTTGGTTTGTGTAGGTTGCCCTGGCACAAAGAGCAGATAAAGCTTTCTTGAATCTTTTCCAGTAACGACAGGGCATCTTTTTAAAATGTGTCCCAGAAATCTTTTAAAATAACTTTCAGTGTTGTAACACTCATGAAAGCAGCAAAATAAAATCCAATTAGTACAATATGGTGTATTGTAAGCATGTAAGTGGTTTCACTGACACAGGCTTGGCTAATGTGTAGGTGGATGCCAGAGTGCCTTGCTGAACCCGGCTTTGAGGAAATATGGCAAGGCCAGGCACAGTTCTGTATTGTAGAAATAGGAACCTAAGGCTTTAAACCTGTGTTTTTGAAACAGTAGGATTTTGGCTTGGATTATCAGTGAGACCTTGCTTAGCACTGGTCTTAATAGCAGTAATTTCCTTATAAATTATATGAATTAAGCACTTATTAATTAGATATAAAAAGCATTATCACACAAAAAATTTCTAGTAACCAGCCTAGATGCTTCTTAAGACTATTTAGAGTTTATTAGTTACCTCAGTTTGCATATTGTGTCATTGATTGTTGTAACTTGACAGCCTGTAAGAACAACAAAATATTAGCTGCATCTTTAGTTCTATGAAAAAAAATGTGAATTGTTTGCCTTTTCCCCCATGGGTGGAGAAATAAATGGCATAATCTTGACTATTTTTGTGTTGTGGCATTACAGTGGAAAAAATCTGCAGCATTTATTGCTCAATTTCTTCCCCATTTAAAACAGTTGTCTTGAAATTGTAGTTACGCATAATTTGTGGATGGTAGTGACCTATCTAATGAAAAATATACTTTGACACCTTCTTTATAATTACAGTCATGTAATGATTGAAAATACTTGCATTTTCAACAGCAAAGTAATATTTTTGTTGTTCTAAAATATTTCTATGATGTGCTAGTTTTCCTCGGTTTTTATTTTACTTCGGAGAACTTGAAACTTGAAAACTTCTGTTTGTTTCCAGTTGGCAAAATTTTAAATATTCAGTGTTTTGATGAAATTGAAGTCTACCTTAGTGGTTAAAAACTGAAACTTTCTGCTGACATTTGACTACAGCAAATGATTGCAAGAGCACCTGTTTCCTAAGACACTGTTTTGTTACTTCTTTGCTTTTTCTTCAAGATAAATGTTAGTGTCTCTAAAGTAATTCTGTTGCTAACTCTGCTTTACTTTTCAGCTTCTGTCTAATGACTTCCTCTCTGCTGATCCCACATAACTGCTTTCTGATACAGTTTTAAAGGAAAGTCTTCGCTCTTCCATTGGATGCAGTAGTTGGCAGTGCCTTAGGCAAGGGTCTGCCAAAAACTCTGTGCAGTGTTATACATAAAACATTTGGAGATATCTTTCTCTGTATATAAACTTTCTAAAGAGATGTGGTCCATGAGAGAGAAGAAGGAAGGTTTTGTGACTATCACACTCATTATAAAGCAAGTCCTTGCACATCTGAAAATCCAGCCAGTACTTCATTGTATCATTCATTTAGATGTCTATATTTCGTAGTCCTTTAAATGTCACTTTTACATGTGACTTTGTGGTTTCTTCTAAAATAGTCCCCTCAGTGGATTTCAAATCACCACAATTGGTTACTGTCCCATCTAAATGTTACATAGAAGCAGATCTCACATTATATACTTAAATTGAAACATAAAGTCGACAAAGACTTTAACTTTGAAACTTAGATCCATCTCCTGTTTTAAATGGCAAAATGTTTTGTTTTAAATATAAACTTAATTTGTACAGTGAAGTTTAAATGATTGCTTTGTACTGGCTTTGTCATTTAATTTATTGCCTTATAGAAACTCTACCTTTGATATAAGAATGAAAATTTTTTTTGTTCTGTTACTGTGACTTCTCTTTGTTTGGCAATTGGAAATTGAGGCAACCTTAGCTGTATAAAAGAGAAGGATGCTTAACAACTGGTATTGACTGAAATGTAACAAGCACTATTTCTGCTGCAGTTAAGAAGATAGAGAAACTTACTTTACCCTATGGACGGCCCAGGGTTCTGCAGAAGAGACATAGTTACTGCCTCCTTTACCATTACCACTATGTGAGTGGATACAGCAGGGAATATAGGATGTCCCTGTGGAGTGCGTACACTGTTAACAAAGATGTAAGTATATGAAGAAAGGTTAGAAGCAACCTTGAAAGGTAAAAAGCTTGAATGTCAGCTATTCCTGAACACTTCTTAGATCTCATGATATTATCTCCCAGGGAACAAAGTAGAACCACATGAGAGAAAAAGAGGAATTTTGTATGAGCTTTTCTTTGCTTTCCTATATTAATAAGGATTGGCTTTGACACTGTCCTGTTTCTTGGAGTGAGCTGCAGTTTTGCCTCCAAAGTGAGCAGATCCACCAGGATATGAGGACTCTATTGCCACTGATGTAGAAGCCCTATGAGTCTGCACTGGGCTACTGCTTGGCAGCGCAGGTCTGCTATAGCAGTCTGCCAGTGCTGTCCTCAAAGTCTGGTCTCAACATGGGTTTTGTGGTCTTAAAGCAGTGTTTGTAATGTGGCAGGATCCTTTTGAAAAAAATCTCAGGACTATCTTGAACCATTCATGCCCTGATCCAGTCGTCCTCTCAGAAGATTGTCCTCACTGGGGGGGGGGGGGGGAAGAGGTCAGTGGAGATAAATCTGGTCTTTGCTGTCCTGAACCCTATGCTAAGATGCACGTGTTCATGCAGAGCACTGATCTTGTGAATGAAAGTGTTTTTCAAGTTGGCCTTTCCCATTCAGAGAAAACTTAGAAGCAACATCATGCTTAAAAGGAATTAGGACAGTAGAGGATGCTTTTCAGTTTGATTATCTGGGAATCATAGGTTTTAAACTTAATTATAACAGTCACTATTTAACTAAACTCTGGCAACATTTATTTGATCCTAAATATTTTGAGGTTAGTGGCCTGAAGCAACCAGTTACTCTTAACAAGTGGCCCAGTAGAGAGAGATGGCTAACAACACATTTGGCTGCCACTGATTCCTAGCCTGAATGAACAAGTACCTTTACAGTAGATCAGGTTATCTTTAATGGGCACCTCTAGGTTGTCTTTTGGAAGACATTATTCTCAACTCAACTAAAATGCTGCAATTCTGTTCACTGTATTTCCAAAATATATGAAATGGATGGGAGTGCTTGTTTTCCACTGACAAAAGAGGAACAATTCTTGCATCTTAGTTAAGTCCCTTCACACCATTGAAGGTAGTTGCAGCTAAATATTTAGAGTTCTGCAGTCCCCCAGAGAGAGAATTATTGTAAGTCAGCTATCTGTTTTACCAATGATTCTTTCTTCTTGTTTAATAGGCCAAATGGGTTTCTGCTACAGAAGATATCTCCAGCTGTTTACACAAGGATGTTCGTGTTTCTTTTAATCGTAACCAGACGTGTTTGTTTTACAACAATCACCCTCACCTAACTTATGGATTCCTTTCTCCTCTAAGTAAGTACATTGCCTTCATTGTACAGCATATCTGATTTAAATAACTTGTAGTAGGTGTAGTCTTTTATAGATGTTCTTGATAACTAATCAGAGTACAAAGCAGTAGTTTCTGAATTGTTGCAGTTCACTTCAGCATATGAGAAAGAAAAACATTTTAGGCACTTCAGCAGTTGGTGGGTTTTCCAAGGTAAGGTCATTTAGTACTTCCTGAAAGCTTTGGAACTTGTCAGGTTTCTAAAGTGGCATCTTGTAGAAGAAACTGGAAGGAACATGTAAGCCTTGGGTCAAGTCTGGCAAGCTAGTAAATTGTGAATTAACTTTGTATGACAGGTGTTAGTTGGAACTATCTAAAGTAAAATTTAGGGATGTTTCATGAAGTAAAAAACTGCCTTGATAAGTTTATTTTCTATTTGAAATATACTGTTGTGTGCCATATGTGGTCTTTACTGAAGCAATTCAGCATTGGTCTGAAGAACGTAGCTCTGATTCTCAAACATATTACAAAATACTTAACTGTTTACAATTGGTTAAATTGTTTGAACTGTTGCAGACCTGATTTGGAAGCATTTTACATCGACTTTACTGCATAATGTACCGAGTAGTAGGTTATTTAAACATCCACATCAAGTTTAATTTGCAAAGTTCCTATAGAGCTTCTATTTTTATGCCTAGATTTTTGCAGTCAGAACAAGTTGGTCTGACACTCATGAAGTGAATTTTATTCCCTTCCCCATAATTCAAAAGTCTGTTCTGATATTTTTAAATCTCATGAAAATTTGTCCACTGTATATCTGACAAGTGCAATTACTGTTGCTGCTTATAAGATTATTTTGGATGGGATCCAGCATGTACTGAAGTTAGCACTTAGACCCACATCAGTTCCACCTTAATGTTATTACACTGATCTTTAAAATGCAAATTTAAAGTAACAAATCCAAGTAACTAATTGCTTTTTTTGTTTTAGGTTTCATGACAGGTGAAAAGAAACCTCACTATGATGCCTTGCTTACTAGCAACATTGTGCCAATGTATCCAGCATTTAAAGGTATTTTATTTGTATGCATATTTTGTGTGTACAGTCGGATATAAGAAAGACTGCTGGTTTTTTGCTTGCTTCCAAACCATGCAAATGATCCCTGGTACAGCTGCTTCTGTAAAATAAGACCTCCCTGACTGTGGGCTTCTTAATCTCAATGAAAAGTTCCTTGAAGTAGGATTATCACTTGTGAAAAAGGCCCACCATTGTGAGCTCCTAATCAACTGGCTCATTACATGGGAGCATAGTATAAATGTCTCCATATACTGTCTGACTTTTTTTTTTTTTGCATTTTCCTACCTACCTAAACAGGGGTTTATACTGCATAACTTCTAGAGAACCCAGATACTACATATAATTATGAGTTAAATTTATTTCCAGTTTAGGAATGTCTTCTAAACTCAGATGAGTTTCCAGGCAGGAATCTAGGGTCTTGATCACTAAGGAAACAGGAAAATAATCATGTCTGTAGTAGAAAAGGGATGAAGACCTGGGCTTTCCTGGGTAAAAGGGAACATGAGATAGTTGGCTGAAGGAGATTAAGCATATTGCTGGTGAAAAAGAAGGATAACTGTGGCACTTCTCTGGACAAGAGATGTCCTGTTTTGTAATGGAATAGGGATCAGCTCTTAACTGTAATTAAAAATATCATTGTTGTGGTTTAACTCCAGCTGGCAAGTAAGCACCACACAGCTACTCACTCACCCCTGCTCCATGGGATGGGGGAGAGAATTAGGGGGTGGGGGGTGAGGGGGGGTGGGGAGTAAAACATGTGGGTTGAGATAAAGACAGTTTAATAGGACAGAAAAAGAAGGGAAAATACTACTACTACTAAGAGAATATACAAAACAAATGATGCACAATACAATTGCTTACCACCTGCTGATCAATGCCCAGCCAAACCCTGAGCCACAGTGCCCCATGGCCAACTCCCCCCCAGTTCAAATACTGGGCATGATGTAATATGGTATGGAATATCCCTTTGGCCAGTTTGGGTCAGCTGTCCTGGCTGTGTTGCCTCCCAGTTTCTTGTGCACTCCCAGCCTCTGCTGGCAGGACAGTATGAAAAGATGAAAAGTCCTTGATTTAGTTGTTGCTAAGCAGTGTTTATAATAAAACATCAGTGCGTTATCAACATTATTCTCCCTAGCTTATCATGTCTGTTTATTCTCCACTGAAAACTCTGCAGAGTTGTATTAACAGCTTCTACCTTGGAGATTGTTTCCCACTTCCATTACTGTGTTTCAGTGTTATGGAACTACTTCCATCAATACCTGCTACCTAAATATGCTGCAGCCAGGAGTGGTGTCAATGTAGTCAGCGGTCCTGTGTTTGATTATGACTCTGATGGGCTCTATGATACCCCAGAAAAGGTGAAAAGGTGGGAGCTTTTCACGTTCTAATATTTTGTTTCTTTCCTCCATTGGTGGTGAAAAAGTAATTATGATCCTTGTTATTAAGGAAAGCATCTTGCAGAGATGGGCCATTGGCAGGTTATGTCAGTTCAGAGAGACAAATGGCCCTAAGCAGATACAGAGGTATAAAGCTAAGAAATAAGCAACAAGCACAAAGAGAAAATGCACCCTCAAAATGTGTTATCCTAAAACCTGAAGGTGAAGTGTAAGAGAAGCTGTTGCATGTGGAAGAATGTCTGCTAGCCTGAAATCTTATGACATTGCTTCTAGGAGTGGATGAGGCAGGGCCTCATCCCTGGTGTCATAGTTGACACTTCCTGAGCTGGCAGTGTTCTTCTACAAAGTTGTGAGTTCAAATACACTAGTTAGCAAAACTGGCTCAAGCCAGCAGGCAGACAGTTTTCTGGGCTCAGGCTGAACCCTCCGTCTACTCTGGATTCTTACATATTTTTATGATAAATCAGTTTGTTGTTATACCTCATCAAACTTGTTACTTAGATCAGCCTATAAGCCAAACTTGGTTTGCAAAATGGTAATCTGGAATTTTCCTTCCAGGCCTAAGCTTTCTTTGGGCTAAATAGGTGGATTGCTAAAATTGATATGCCAGAATATAGCTGATTGCTGTCATTTAGTCTTTGTGCAAGTATGATTTGGTGGATTTACAGAAAGATCTCTTGTGTTTCAGACACCCCAGTAATTCAGAAGTTCCAGTTCCAACTCACTTCTTCATTGTGCTGACTAGTTGTAAAAATACTTCTGAAACTCCTCTGGAGTGTGAAGGGTCTCTAGATGCTTTGTCTTTCATTGTACCTCACAGAGAAGACAACAGTGAAAGCTGTGCAGTAAGTAGTCTATTCAGTCCCCATAAACACCTGAAGTCAGGCTTGAGCTTGTTTTGCTTGGAGATATCCATGATTAATTAGTTAGAGACTATGAGGACTCTATCCTCATAGTAGTCTATCATGATCATCTTGAGAGAGAAGACAATATTTTTGTAAACAGAATTATATTAAAGTCTGTATATATGCTCAAATGTGAAAATAGAAGTTCCCTGTTCAAAGAGCAAAACTTAGAGCTAGCGGGGTAGAGTCAGAGTATGTTGAGACCATCAATGTGATACATACATAGACTTCTGTAGCACAAATATACAGTCAACAGCTGAGAAGGATGAAGAGCTTCTAGGAGAAGATAAGCCATCCAGAAAGAAGGGTCAGTGCTAGGCCAAATGCATACCCAAAAGGAGAAGACACAGATGTTCCTGAAGAGCACTGGTTCCTTCTAGTTCAGGTACCTTGGCATTGTGATGAGAATGCACATAGCTACGCTCCATGTAAACCAGAGCAAAGCATGGAAAATGTCAGTGAAGAATTATACAAGTCACTGCCCAAGTCAGGCACAGCTCTCAGAAATAGTTTTAACATAGAGATGGTGGATAGATGCTGGACCTCGTCTGCCATATCCCTGTTATCACTGGTGCAGCTACAAGCTCTCTATACTTGAGGAAGTAGCAGCAAGTACTAAGTTCAGGCAAGCTTATAACGATTTATAATCCAGTGCTCACTGTTTGTTAGATGTTTGCCAACAGTTACTGCTTTGTGCCTTTATAAAACATCAAAAGGTCTTTTGCTAATTGATTAAATGTACGTCAGAAAAAATGTTTTACAAACCTTTTTTTTTTTCCTTCCTTTGTCCCAATAGGATGGCAAGTCTGAGTCTGTGTGGGTTGAAGAGAGAATGAAGTTTCATACAGCTCGGATCAGAGATATAGAATTACTTACTGGACTCAGCTTCTATCAAGACAGAAAACAGCCAGTATCTGAGATTTTACAGTTAAAAACATATTTACCAACTTTTGAAACAGTCTGATTTTTCCCATGGAATGTTGTTATCCATTTCACAACTGATTTGTAAATAGACTGTTTTTAATTAATGTAAACTTTTTTTTAAATAAGCTGGAACATTTATTGAGAACTCTTGACCAAAATGCCAGTAGGGAGGAGAGTGGGTGCCATATTTGTATCTCAGGGACTCCTGATGGACTATGTATGTAACATAGGCTGGCAGCTCCTTTCATTCCCATTTGAATGTGGTAGAACCATGTCCATTACTAAATGCTAACAGCATTTGATCATCATAGTCTGAGACACGAACAAAAATGTTATCTTTTGTATGCACTAGAGAGGGAGAAGTTTAAAGTATGGGTTACGATCAATATTCTACTTCAAAAATATAATTACCCAATACAGTTCTGAGAAATAACTACATTCTTGGTGACTGTTGAAATATAAACAGCACCTCTCACTCCAGTTTTCCTTGAGG
Source organism: Aquila chrysaetos chrysaetos (assembly GCF_900496995.4). Lineage (NCBI taxonomy): Eukaryota > Metazoa > Chordata > Aves > Accipitriformes > Accipitridae > Aquila > Aquila chrysaetos. The sequence continues at coordinate 23,929,599 of NC_044011.1, read as the reverse complement.
TATGAATTACATTCTGAGCTTTGGGTCTCATAAAATAATGCAGTGTTATGGTGCAAGAAGCTATACTGAGGTTAGTAAAACTGGTAACTGGAACTTCCCCAACACAGAGAAGAGCCTGGCTAAAGGAGTTCTGTTACCTGGGAAGCCTTGGTATGTTGCTGCCCTCTGGTGTCTCCAACACTGAAGGAGAATTTGATGGATGTATATGCATCCTTGAAATGAGCAGGGTATAGGATGCATCAAGTCACTTGCAAATGAGAAGAAATTAAATCAGGAATATCTCTGAGCTCCTAGAAATAATTATCTTTCTTCAAATTAAACAAATTTGATGAAAAGATTTTGCTTCCTCAAAACAAATATGTCTTTCTCAATTTGGTGCATGATTTTGTTAGCTGTGGTTTTGAAATGCCATTTTTGTCAAGAAAAGGTAATTTTGTACTAAGAATGTTGTCTTAGTTAGACTGCTAAGTTGATCTTCTCTAATGGCACATCTCATCACTACGGTAAATGCCCACAGGCCATTCAGTTGTCTGTTGGCAGCAAATGATGAGATCCTAGCTGCATTTGTAGCTGTTCTTAGTGCTACATCATCCAAATTCCAGCTCACAGAAGTTACCCATGTTGAATGCAGATGCTGCCAGATGCAAGTTCTGAAGAAGCATGTAATGAACTTTCTTGGAAGCTTTCAGGCTACACAAACAGCTGCTACAGGCACTCAGGAGCGTAGGAACTCCCTCCTTTTCCAGTACACATGCTATCACCTTTGTAATTCTCCCACTCTCTCTAAAGCTGATGAGCCAAAATTGGCTCTGTTATGTATGAAGTTTGGCATAGTCAATTACACATTTATGTTCTTTTCATTTAAAAAGAAGAAAATACATCACGCACAAGTGTGTTAGAAGAATGAAGAGCCTGTGACTGAGCAGAGAGGCATTTTACCTTACAGCTTGGTCAGGGGATGTTGGAGGCTGGATTCAAAGCCTGCAGAAGTTAGTGGAAGCTTTTCCATTAACTTCAGTTTGAGTGGGCTGAAATCCTGGGACCGTTTTTTCTTTTAACCAAATGTATTTTCTTGATCTTCTGTTACAAGCATGATTTTTTTTTTTCCTAAAGTAGTTTCACTGTGTGAAATTTAAATGTGTTGTAGCAACCTCACATTATGATATGACTGTGACAGCATTATTCAGTGTAACTGCTTTGTAACATTGCCTGTGACCAATAAAAACATCAGAAGTAGTATGCTGTTCCTGACCCTTTCTGTACCAAATGCTACTGGCTAGTTAAACACTGGTGCAGATGTAGAGCACTATTTCACATTATTTTTGGGGGGTGGGGAGGGGGTTGCTTCAATCCCTGCTCTTTGAGTTGAAGATAACTTCTCCAACTGGAAAGTTGAAGTTATATTCATTATTGGAAGGGGAAGATAGGAAGAAAGATGATCAAAATGTTCTTAAATTTTTTTTGGAACTGGTACCGTCTCTTGAATGGATGTGACAGATGTTAACATCTTCAGAAAGTGGAGTGGTGCCAGTTTCAGTTAAGAGGCAGGGCTAGCCTAGCTCCTGGGTAAAGATGGAACAGGATAGGCTTCAAGCAGATGACTGCTGGTTTGACCTAGGAAGGATTTTTGGAAGGGAGAGGGGCTGTGAAACCTGTTGTTATGGTCATCAAGAGTAGTGGCTGAGAGGGGTTTGGGGTGTGGCTTTGCCAGAAACTGACAAGTTAACTTGACAAGGAAGAGAGTTATCCTGATTTAATCTTAGTGTAAATAGTTTTGCTTCTTTTATTTCTTCATCTTTGGTGTTCAGAAACATTTGTAATGGTGGTGTCAGAGCATTGTGAATAAATGCTGGTGCTAGTCATGTATCCAGTGGCTGGTGATACCCCAGGACAGCAGATACTGGGTTGTGTTTTTGAAGCCCGATGAGCCCCAAGGAGCATGCTACAGCCACCATCAAACTCATAGTTCTACAAAAAACCTACAGCTTTGTCTATCTGGATGTAAAATATTTTCTGTTTCAGCTGATGGATGGTATCGGAGCTCCACTGAGCATTCTTAGGTGAAACTGGAAGGTGTCATAGCAGCACTGTCATGACATGACTGTCAGTGTTATTCAGTGTAACTGCCTCTTAATGTCAGCTGCTGTGTAGTCTGGCCGCCTTGCAGGTAAAAAAGGCAGTGGAGGGGCAGAGTAAAGGTTGTCAGTCTGGATGTGCCTAGCAGTGTCGTGTGTCACCAGGCATTCTCAGGGAAGGCACCAGGAGATGCTGTAGGCTGCAGTTGGTGCCCACTGATACAGGGAAGGTGCTGACCAGTCTCCATCTCCTAAGCAATGGTGTTTGCTCAGGGTAAGGAAAGGGTGGCTGAGGCAGAATGTGGTAGGAGTCTTCATAGATGTTAAAAGGTTGTTCCAGGGTGGACAGAGCTAATCTAGTCCTTGCAACTGTTACATTCAGGAAGAAAGGAAAAAGGGCCTGAAGTTGCAACAGGGGACATCTGGGTTAGATCATGGGCTGTCTAACTGGGATGAGTTAAGCAGTGGGGTGGGCTGGTTACTTCAGGAATGAAATGGGTTGTGAAATGATTTGGGGCAGCCAAGCCTTAACATACCTGAGAAGCTGATGGCTCTGGGATGGCAAAGCAGGAATGAGGAGTGGGGCAGAGGACGTCTCAGGATGGTTTTGCTGCTGAAGAAATGCATGTGGAATTGTCCCTTCAGAGGTATTCAGGCAATACAGATTTATATCGCTGGCTGCTCGCATCAGTAACTGTGAGGTAATTCACTTGACTAATGTGTTACAGGTTTCTTGGTCTTTTTTTTACCTCAGGATCCACTGCATTTTGAGAAAATGAAGCAATATCTAACTGTCTGTATTTGAGTCAGGTCTGTTCTCGCAAATCTGTTCTTGACAAATTCAGCACCCACTAAACCACTGTGTTCAGCCCAGTGCACAACAGCCGTCTGCTAACTGCACCTGCCAGAAGCTGCCCTGTCTCATCCGGCGAGTGGGTGGCCTGGGCTTCTGCCTTCCCTTAGTCTGAGAAGATTCAAAGTACAAAATTATCCCTTTAAATACAAGGTTATAAACCAGGCTTGGCAAGCTGGGAGGAGGTACCACTGCTGCATGGGAGGGCACCCACTTTTCCAGGAAAATGAGATTCATGGGGACGAGAAGAAAAGAAGGGATATAAAAGAAAGCATAAATCTGTGGTTAGGGCACTCAACTGGGAGGAGAGACCTCATTTCTGACCTCCCTTCTTCCAAGATCTGCTGCAAAGCTCAAGACCGTTGCTGAGGCGGCACCTGTGCCAGGCTGCGTTGCCCATCGTATCACTCTGGGGTGGATGCTCAGGGGTGACAGCACTGTGAGGGACCTCTCCTCTGCAGGGTCACAGGGCAGCTGCTGCAACACTCTGTGCCCACAGTGGCACCGCTAATGAGGTTAGGAAACCATCCCAGGGCTCACGATGAGCGCTATACTCGGCTCTTTTACTGCCGTGCTGTGGTAAACTGTTTTTACTCCTCTGAGGAGTTCAGGGACAGAGTTAGCATGAGCCCAGCAACTTACTAAAGCAGAAGTTTCCAAATATTTTTGTTTGGATACCACCACTGCCAGTGGCAGCAGCAGCAATGTCTCCTGCTTACCCTTGTACACCCTGGGAGGTGTTGGAGCACCACACTGAGGTGCCTTGTGTATCGTGAGCAGTACGTCTACCATAGTTTGGGAACCTCTATGTTACAGGAAACCAGTCCAGGTTTGGCATCCTGTGACTCAGACTCCCTTGGAAAGGAGTCGAGTCCCTCACTGAACTGCTGTGAGTCACCACACTGGCCTTGAGCCTCAGGAAGGGCTGCTATGGAGACCGTGGACAAACTTGCAATAATTATGGAAGCCTGGCAACAGATTTTAGAGGATGCCATTGCAAATTATCATATTCCTCTTCAGCCACAACATGTGTTAAATTTGTGTTGCCCTTTATTGCAGGTTTAGTCCTTTCTATTTTTATTTGTTTTATTTCAGCAGGGAGACTACAGCCTACAGCGGGATGGAAAAATTTTGAGTGGCCCCAAAGCTCCTGACTGATCTCCCCCTGATCAAATGACAGCGGAAGGGCCCTTTCGTCATGCCTATGAGGCATATATGCATGGCTGAAAGTCAGTCTAGATGGTATGAGACTCTGTGTTCATGGCACTCTGGCAAAACTGCGCTTCAGCACCAGCCTCTGCCTGGGGCTTGAAAGAGAATTTGTTTGTCTCTTTGTATCTCTCTGTGCTGGAGGCCTTACCTTTGCCACTCTGCGTCTTTACTGGAGCTTTGAATTTGTGGGTGGCAAAAAGTGTGCTGCTTGAGGGTGATGAATTCGCTTTTAAATCTTGTACCTGCTGGCTGCATAAGTTGGTACAGTTCACTACAGAATTTTAATTATACTCTTTGTTATAGTGCTGTATATATGTTTAAAACTGTACCTAGTCTCTTTAAACTGGAGAAAGGAATGACATACACTTGCTTCTGCTGTTCAAAATAAATTGTTTGGGGAGGTGCAAAGTTTAATAATCACGTATGGATGCATTTTACTTTAAACAAATACTGAATGCAACTGCATTTGCTGGTGATATCCGGCCCTCTTCTGGTCTAATCTGAGATAACTGGGAAAAGATCTGTTCTCTTCAGTGTACATTTTCTAAGGAAATATGGCCCTGGGACAGTAGAAATCCAGGCAAACCACCTGGAAAAGAATGGGCTTTCCTAGGCTTTTTATGAAATACTTCACATTCTTTTAATTAGCTAACACTCCTACTACAATTTTTAGACACCAGAGCACTGGGAGAACTCAATTACTGCCATGTAAAGAATAAAAAAAATTCTGTGGAAGGTGGTTATGCTACGACTTCCTATGACTGAGGAAGGTTTTTTTCATATAAATTATTGTATATCCTGTGTATCAGACATGCCAGTGGAACTTATTACACTGCAGATGTTAACACTTTTCTTTCCTTGTACAAATGAGCTAAAATCACATAAATGTGCATTGCTAACTCCCACTGCTGGCTTCAGCGGAGCAAAAATGCAGTGTGACTCTGTATCAACCACTTCATCACTGGGGGGAATAACTGTTCTAGGGATATCTTGCAGAAATGGATGTAATCTTGGAGCTTACATAATATAAACCAGGTTGTCCACAGCTTTCTGCAAAAAAAAAGGAAAACCAAAACCAGCAAAAGCATGAGCCCAGACCCCTTGCCCCCATATACTGCAAGATCAGAACACACTGCAGCCAAAATAGCCTGATTCAAACTGGAGAGGTGGGGTATTCTGGCAATGAACACTCATGACTTCAGAGGAAAGTCAGCTAATGGACTGAGTGGTAAAGACTGTATTTTATTAAGTCAACAAATTTGGCTGCAGATCTCAAGTTCCAGAGGACAGGACTTGGACTGATACACTGTTCACATGGAGGAGAGAAGAGTTTTAGCTTGATTGGACATTTCTCAGTATGTATAAAGGGCAAAGCAAACAAATTTGGGAAGATCAGAAAACACCTTGAGGAAGGCGGCACCAATTGTTAGACACACCCACTAGCTGGCTCTAAGTCCTTATCAGGAATGTCTGTTAAATTGACTTGCAGGCTCCATAGCTTTGTCATCTGAGGGCATAGATAGCTGCACCTCTGGGAAAACTGTTGGTCACAGCCATTCAGATTCAGCATCTGATGAAAGTTGTGTTCAATATGCATAGCTTCTTGATGTGTAGCTCTTTGAATACAGAAAGTGTGGAGATTCCTACAACGTCCAGAATGAATCCTTTGCAAAGCAAGGAGAATTTGTCAAAGCATCATCCATGCCAAAAGAAAGCTTACGAAAGATGGACATTTTTTTACATTAAAGACATGATGGTCAATCCAAAGTATGACAAGAAAATGGCATGTGGAGCTTAATACCAGAGTCCACAACAGTCACTGAGTTGTAAATATTTCAGCAAGACTGCAACTGTTCCATTACTGAAAGGGCATCAGAAGAGGGGTAGTGCTTTAGGAATTGGAGGGAATGGCTCTATTAATTGACAACAACCACATGGCTATTTAAAAAAGAAAAATTAACCAGAAACCTGGTTTGGCCTAAAAGACTTGGATAAATATGTAAAAAGGAAACATTTTCAACTATTAATAAGAAGATAAATTTGGGGGACTTGGTAGATGGCAAACACCTCCTAAAGCCCCATCTTTGAAAACAGAACTTGCATTGATTTTAGCTCTCTCTTTGGAAGATGGTTTTCTCAGACACGTAATATATATGACAGATTTTGATGGTATAAGAGATGGCATTTTATGTAAGTGATGGTTTTGTTGGGGTGTGTGGATGATAAGAATTTCAAAGCTGTCCTGAAAACAACTAGAATAGCTGTGCTAAGGCTGAATTACAACACAAAATACTTAGGAGGGGAATATAGTGCTCGGGAGAGAAGTTAACCTAAACATGTTCTTCAACCTGCTTGGCTGGGCCACCACCTTTAACATGAAAATAACGGGGTAGAGGTATTTCTGTGTAAAGCAAACTATGTAAGGAAAAGTTTGGATTCTCAGACCAGCAACTTGAAAGCCATGCTTGTGCACAGGTAGTTACACGATGTAACTCTTGGGAGAGATTTAGAAGCTGAAGAATTTGATCAGTTAGGACCGGGCTGATGGTGAGCACAAAGCTGGGCTGTCCACAAGCCTTTCCAAGAAGGAGGCTAGCACTAGGCAAGAGAAGAGTTTTTTTTCTGACCCCAGCCTGACCCAGTGGTACTGATATCTCAAGGCCTCTGGGTCCTGCGCCAGGTCTGAGGCTCACTGACCAGTTCCAGCCAGGTTAGTTAAGAAGTCAATGGCAAAGGTCTGAAGGTCTGTGAAGATCCCGTGTTAAAAGTTGTTCACCTGGGAAAGGTCATGTGAGGAAACACATCTCTAAAAAGCCTCTTTTCTTTGCTCATGCAGAAGATGAGGTGCACAGTGCTTTTAAGGAGCAATGAAAGCAAATCTCAGGTGAATCTCTGGTTCTGAGTGACTTAAGAACAGCCAGTCCATTACTACTGCTATTGAATAAAGGTGTCATTCAAACAAGTTGTAAAATTATTCATATTTGTTTATGAAGGAAGTATATGCACCTAACAAACACCTGGCATTTCTTACCACTTCTTTGAGTCTAAAAGTAATGTAGGTGTCCATGTACCAGACTCTGCTCTGCACTTCAGTTGGGGGCCAGCTGCAGTAGGGAGGATCCAGAGGACAAGGCACAGCAGCCCTCTTGCCATTTGTATGTCCAAACCCATTTCACAGCATTGGATCTCAAGTAAAAAGCTGGATTGGAGATTTTTTTACAGTAGGTTTAGGTTAGATCCAGAGCATCAGACCCAAAGTCCTATTCATCAGACCAAACCTACACAAAATGGACACGACTCATTGTCTATGCATGCTGAAGTCATCAGGAGGGAAATGAGTTTCCCTTTCAACAATTTAACTCAAAGGCTTATTGTAACATAGTCAACTGGAAAAAGAGGTGCAATTATGTAAGGTAATTTCATGGATGTCTGACAGATCCCCAACACCTACGTGTGCATCCGTACCCACCTAAGGAGCAGAAGCAAGCCTTGCTTATCCTAAAACTTGGACCAGAGAAGGTTGATTAATTTCTAAGAGCCATGTGAGATAAAAAGCAAGACATTTAAAAATAAACTTTTTATTATTATTATCTTTAATAAATAAACCTCTCTTTCGGATTATTTTTCTGGGTACCTGCTAGTGACAAATATTGTGATGTATTGTTGTGATCTGTTCCTCCAGGATGGGTGCTCTTGGGAAGTCAGAGGAAGCCCAGGGAGGGTCTGCAAGGGGCTCCCGTTCTTCCAGCTCAAAGCATGGCAGCAGCCCGAAGCGGGAGAGAAAGGAGGTCAGCAAGACCTCATCCTGTGACTTGCAGCTCGTTCCAGAGGAGTCTTAATGGCACACTTGGGTGTTTTGTTTTCTGCATCTTTAGTATAGGTAACAATGATATGGAGAGTGTATAATCATATGTCTAAGTAATGCATGGTGCTCAGACAGACCTGTGTAGCTATTACTTTAATATTTTATGAGAAAATAGGAAATATTTCCTATATTCTAAACAAGTCTATGCTTAGCTCGCACCATCCTTCTTAACAAAATAGCACGAACTGTTTCAAGTGAGAAATGAGATGCCTAGCACCAAAAAGAGCATAATGAGCTCGTTTATCTTCATTTATACGAAGGCAAAGTTTGTACCTGGAGCAGGAGGTGCTGCAGCTGCAGAGCAGCCACACGGTGTCAGTGTGATGCAGAGAAAGAGCCCGGCCTGGTCCCCGGGCCCCGGCTCTCAGCCGGGCAGCCCCCAGCAGCAGAGCCCCACGCCAGCTGGGACCCGACGGGGCCGGTGTGGGACACAGCACAGGCTGTACTTGCTGTTTCAGGAGTCATTAGCCTGGTCCTGGTTCAGGTGGTGTAGCAAGTGCTATCTAGGTTAAATGTTAGAATATATTGCCGTACTTCCTACGTCATCTATTAACAGCATCATGTAACAGAAATTACATGCTCCAAAACTGCCTCTTCAAACAAGCAGTTTTTATCTAAATGCACTCATGAAATAAAATGACAGACCGACTTCTTTCCTCCTCCTTGTTTTGGAGAAGCAGACAGACAAAATACAGGTGCCAATGCACTATTCTTTACTTTCCGACTAAAGGACACGCTGTTTCTCTGCAACCCTGCTAGCCCACAAGTTGTCCTGGTGTGGATATACAGAGCACCAGAAAACTCAAAGACTGGTTTAATGAAGTCTAATAAAGAAGCTTAGAGATATCTTAGGCAAAACTGTTAACTATTTGGAACAAGAACCTGTTGCCTCTCACAATCAGCAGTCACCATACAGCACAAGGAGATTTTATCAGCCAGCATTACGGTTGCTTGTTTGGCTCTGCTCTTTGTTGAGAGGGCCATCATATATGTCTGTGTGTGGTTGCTAGCAAGTACACATGTTGTTTCTAAACTGTTTTGTGATAAGGTCTGTGGGGAATGCCATGCAGGAGCCAAAGAAAACATTACATAAACAGTCTCTAATTTGCTTTTCAGCTGTAGGAAATCAACGCACTCTTAAGGATAGAAGAGTCTTCCTTGATTTCTGCATGTAGAAAGTCTATTCATTCTTCATACAGAAACCAAGTTTTTACCCAGAGGGTGCTTGCACTCCAAAGGCTGGCTGTGCTTTCAAGTTTTGCCATGCTCATTATATACTTGCAGAAGTCAGAAAAGCCTGACCTAAAAATCCCATTTGTATAGTTTTCCAAAGGGTAAGATGAGCATACTCACATTTATAGAGTAGAATATTGTATATGACACATTTATATTATAACTGCAGCCTCATGAGAATAACTACATAATACAGAAAGCTACAATGGAGGTGTGTGTGCGCGTGCGTGCATGCTTCCATGCGTGTGTGTAAGGTTAGACCTCACAGGATATCCTTACACTAGATGTATCCCATGTTAACTAGCTCTGAGTCAGGTACTCTGGCTGTTAATTGAATGTGGGTAACATCGCCAATTCTTCTCTAATAGCATGTTGTTGGGTATCTAATCAAAGAACTGTAAAATAAAATGGCACTTCTACAGTGCTGTTTATTATTGCTAAGGAACATAAGGATGAGCAGCAATGCCGAGCATGTAACACAGCAAGCAAAGCCAAATGGTGCCTTCCTTTGCGATGCTGATCCCAGGTGTTTTCTCATAGGCATTAGCAATGCTGAGATCCATTCGAGATCACTGGCTGGGGCACATTCTGATCTATGTAGTGCTTTCCAAAGTGGCTACTTATTGGCTATAGAGCTGTGGCTGGAAGGATCAACGGAAGGAAAGAAATATTTAATTTATATGCCACCTTATAAAAATCTTCGCAGTCACACGCAGAAGAAAAATCTCAGTTGAGCAGAATCCCCCAGATAGGCAACTACAGCTACAATGCTGATGGGAAAACCCATGGAGAGACACTCATGGCAGTTCCCAAGATAAGGTGAGCTGGCCTTCTTCATTAACTCCTACCACATTAGATTTTAGAACCTTGATCAACTTATTGACCTTGGACTTTTTGACCTCAGAACAAGCCTAGAATTAGAACAATATGTATCAATGGAAAAGGCCGTATATGACTCTTTACATATTTCCATTGCTCTGCATATTTGCTCCCTTGCATACATGGTGTTCTTGAGAATTAAGTCAAAACAAATACTCTTTTCCACTGAGATCAATGAACTCTAACACTGACCTTCCTTAGGGTGGCAGAAATTGGAAGTTTGTGAAAAGAAGTATTTTCTTAGCAAGACTCTGTACTTTTACTCCCTGGCTTTACAGCATGTAGTGGTCCTCAACTATTCTCATGATTTTCATCAGATACGCATTTCTCTCTTGCTCTTGATTCACAGACAAGAAGGTGCAAATTTTGCACAGTGTTACCTTTCTTTCTTGCTCTTGTTGGCTGTGAAGCTGAACCCCAGAGGGATGGCCATCTGTTTAGCTGATCTGTTTTCTGTTGTTTTACCATTCCTCTCCTCCTGCCAGGCTCTCCACTTGGGGCTGGAGCTGTGTGATAGCAGAGCGCCATTACAGACGTCGTCTGGGCCATATCTGTCCTTGGATCAGTGGATGGCTCGGCACATGGGATGTAACCAAAGCCTGAGAGTTAGGGCAAAGTAAGTTCCTTCAGACCATGGTGTTGTGCCACATCACAAAGTCAATGTTGAAATGATCTCTCATCAGAAGACATCAAATGTCTTCTTTGGTGAAGAATAAAGACCTTTTTTTTTTAATTGCATGATTTAAGAAATACATAATTAAGAAAGCATAATTAACATCATATCATATCACAGTGTATTAAGATTATATCTAATACCTTCCCAGGTGTTACATTGTCTAAAGCTTGAACAGTATTTCAGATCTACTTTGAATCCTTCTCCATCCCATTCATTTACCAGATACTCTGGCTTATCACTTCCCTAGTACATTGTAATTTTAGCTGTTTACAGAATACTTTCCTGTGCAATTTATGCTGCTGCAAGTGCTTATTGTCCAGCAAATGCCCCAGGACCCAGCCTGTGTCCTCTTGGGAGCCTTCCCAGGCACACAGCCCTGTGCGGTTCCCCTGACATCGTACAGCCTCAGGACTTTGGGCCACAGGTGGTCTAAACCAGTGTGACTGCAGCTGTGTCAATTAGCTAGGCTGACCTAAGTCCTGAAAACCAGCTGAAAAGCTGGTTCTTAGCATTTAGCTCAGGAGCAGGAAAACATATTTCATAGCTGCTGAAAGCTGTTAAATACCTGCTTTTAATAGGACTAATTTAAAACAACAAACATTTCTTTGGATTGTGCATTTCTTTCAGTGGCCCAATTAATGGGGCTGAGTAATGAATGGAGGCACCACTGGATTGTGTTTACACTGCAGTACCGTGTTAGCAACCTTTTGGTCCTGCTCGCAAGGCTGTAAAATGCTTTGTTCCTCACAGCATAAACACTATTATACTACTATTAGGGTTGGACTTACTTACCATTAAGCAAACGTAAATACTCCTGCATTTGGCACTGCCCCAATAACAGACAGGAGCTGAGGAATGCTGCCACAATACACAGTCAGATGCTTCTGGGGGGACTTTTCAGAATTGTCCCAAATTCACTTCTCTGAGGGTGTGGGCTTGGACCAGCACAGAGAAGAGCTGCAACAGCCAGGGCTAGCGGTAATGACTGCAAGCAGTTGTTCTCTGATGCAGGAGCAATGCAGGATCATGCAGTGGACATGGGACCTTAGTCATGCTTCTATGCTCTGTTCAAATGCTAAATGTGTTGAAGGCTTTAGTACAGTTTGGGAACAGGTTCCTTGAAGAAATTCCTGGTATTTCCTGGTTCCAGGCAGGCTGAAAAACACTGTGAGAATGTGGTGGCTTTTGGTATGTCCATTTATGGGCATGAATCAAAGGAACTGCAGGGAGGAAAAAAAGTGGAAAATGAGAGGAAAAATAAGTTAACTGAGCTACTTCCTCTCTCGGATTCTTCTTGGGTTTTGGGCAAAGCCTTACACTGGTATTTCATCCCAACTACTCCTTGCTAACTACTTCCATATGTAGGCATAGTATAACATCAGTTAAAGCCACATTTAAGCACTGTTTTTAAAGAACTTAGGTTTTTGGTGGTAGGATGCAAAGTCAGAATGGTTGAATTATTATATGTTTAGGTAAGAATATTACTGTTCCTTCTTACATTTAATGTCCTTTTCAGTGTAATGGTACGAGTGCTTTCTTCAAGTGTGATGTCTGAAAAAGCTATGCTACATGAAAAAAAACTACAAATGATCTAGTTAAGAGTATGCTATTTCTAGTGGTGTCCAAAAGTCAGTTTTCTCAGCTGAGTCCCTGTCTTTGTGAGACAAACAACTGGATATTATTCAAAGACTTATTTGTTCCTGTGTGGTTATGGATCGTTAAAAGTGGCTCATTCTTGAAGAGTTTCTTAACTAGTGTCTTTTGGATGTTTCTTAGCTCTGAGGAATCTGACAAATTTCCATCTGGAGAGTAGAGCCTATTTCATATGAAAGGGCTATAATCCGTGTCTGTTGTTCACATCTGTATTGTGTTAGAAAGCTAAGCTGCAAATCCATGCAAAAGTGTTATGGTACAAAAAATCTGAAATACAACAGTTTAGAATTACTTCACAAATTATTTGATAGTCTAGTCTCCAGCCACCTTGAATTCCTGTTTAATGATTAATTGACTATCATTTATTAAATGACTATTGACTTCACAGTGGTCCTTTACCAACTGTATTATTAGTATTGCTGGAGATCCATTTTAAGGAGCTATTCATTTGAATGAATATACCTTCATATATGAATAAAATATTTTAAAAGTACAGTAGCAAACCTGCACAATAGGATTTTCTGAGGCTGCAAACATCCGAAAGCAGATTTCCAAAACAAGGTATTTTGGAAGGAATGTGAACCAACATTCTCTCCCACGTAAGTGACTTTGGACTTTTGAACTCAAGTTTTTATTCTTGCATCTATGCACCTTAGGCACAAAGAATGAAATCAGGAAACGCCTTTACGGTTGAAAGGCCCACATTTTAACCATCATTTAAGATGCCATAAATTCCACACAAGGGCTCCGTTTTCCCAGGATACCTTTAAAAGAAAGTCTTACAAACAGTATGATGCCTACCTACACCTCTAGGAGACCTTATAACAAAGTATTTAAATTTCTTTACCTTCAGAGATAAAACCTTCAGAGGTCTAGCACCTATGAAACGGTGTAAAATGCATGCTTCTGTCAGAAGACTACGTGTGTTCCTAGAAAAAAAAGGAGTGCGAATCATTATAATGCAGTGATAGCTGAGATTTATGATCCTTGATATGCTCAGGGGAGAGCAAAAACTTGCTAAACAGATTTGCATATGCAGCATACTTCCTTATTTTAATTCACACTGGCAACAGCAAACCACCATTAAAATATTCTGACAGGAGGCCTCTTCTGTCCTTCTCTGCTGGCCTGTGAAGGAGTGTGATAATTTGTCAGATGGCAGGCAAAGCAGCTGCATCACTGCATTACCAGGCAGGGAATAGGTTGTGGTCCCAAGTTGTTTTGGGGGAGCCCCTTTGTGAGTGTCTAATTACAGATGGCCTTTCTAAACTAAAGTACTGCTGCTGCTCTCTGGCCCTGTAGCCAGGCACAGCTGGTAGACAGTGCCAGGGGAGGCCACAGTGCTGTGCAGCTTAGGTGTCTGAGATACAGCCCACGCTGCCAAGGACTGGCAACAGAACCTGAATCTCATGAGCTGGTCACGAGGCTCAAGAGATTGATGCTATAAGGAATGGCTATTCATTATAATGTCTGATATCAATTTGTAAAAGAACGCAGGGCAGAGTTGTTAATGAACGGGCTTGAGCAGCATCATAAACACCCTATCTCTTAAGGGCATTAATCCCAACCTGCCAGGTATATTGCACTTCTTTCTGTTCTTCTGATCATGAGAGCTTCTATAGTGATGGCTATAAAGTCCACATACATCCTGTCCTTGCTGGAACTAGAAATGAGAGTTTTCTTTTTATTTGGGGGTGGAGCCACAGAAGCAGTTGGACAACCGGTGCTTGTGGTTGTATGAGCGTTTGAAATGTTTCCAGGGTGAACTGAACAGCTGCATCATATTCATAACCTGAAAAAAGGAAGAAAAAGGAAAAAAAAAAAAGGAGAGAGAGAAAAAATGCTGGAGATTCTCAAGGAGTTTAAGAGCCAGAGGCTACCCAAAACTATTTCATATGGGACACAGAAAGCCACTTCCTCATGCCAGGAGAATTCCTCGTATTTTTTAGAGGAAGGGGAAATGCTTCTATGGCCTTGTGCAAAGCCTGGTGAGGCCACTGGCAAGACTCCCATTGACTTTCCATTAGTTTAGGACTCTGTTGTCCGTCATTAGTCAAAGCTGGTGTTACACCGATTTGCTGCTAATGCTAACTGAAATCAACAGGATTGGAAGGTTCTCAGGAAGGATGGACATTTTTGTAAGCTAACACTCTTTCACCATCAGGAAATTCCAGATTGAACTTGTTTGCCTGAAAAGGATTCTTGTTGGAGAGTACATGTTTTTTCTGAAAACAAGAACTAATGCTTCTAGATCAAAGGTTAATTTTAAATTCAAAGAATCCCCTTGTCTTAATAAATGGACAAAAAAAAGTCTGTTATTAATGTAGGACCTAGCACAGGACTGAAGCTTTCCTTTTAGATTTAGGGGGGTGAGGCAAGTCACTCGCAACTGTCCTTCTATTGTTTTTTTGTTTATCTGAGAAGATGTTTGGACCATTATCAAAATGTGTAGCTCCTACTTCTCATCTGTGGGCCTGCAAGAGTTTGAAGCAATGGACACTTTAGACAGAACTGTCACGTCAAATTATTTGCCCCGGTCATCAAGTAGGAAGATAGCCCAGGTGTTTGCCATCAAAGTTCAGTGCTCTGTCTACCACACCATACTAAGGTCTTAATTCAAGTAAAACCACATCTAAGTTAGCCCTGCTCTGCATGAAGGTTAAATCAGAAGATCTTAAAGAGGCCCCTTCCAACCTGTGTTATTCTGTGATTTTTACAATACAACTCACTAGATCTTCAATGAGAATTTTACCAAATTTTGGACTTCTGGATTTGACTCTAGTCAGGAGCCACTTCAATGCAGATACTTTAAAAACATTTTCCTTGCCTTAGTTGAAAACAAATCATAACCAGTGGAACACTCCAATGAAATTAAAACATGTGGCATGGTATATTACGGCAGGAGTTGAATACTATGGTGACCAGCTGGCTCATTTTAAAGCCACCACATGTGATGCACGAGGAACCTGCTGCACTTTCTAATGCAATACTTGGCTTGGCAAAGCAAACCTGCCCCTGCCCTCCATTCTGAATTCAGACGAGTAACAAACTACAGTTGGTTCACTAGCAACAGAATAAGTAACCATAAATCATTAGCTTATTCATAAGCACATGTGCTTCTGGACAAAAACCCCACCATGCATTACTTGATTTTCATCTAGTGCAAAGCCAAGCCCTTTTAAGAATATGTAAAGGAATAGTGAAGACTAAAGGTAAATGAAATACCAAGCCATTTATATAAAAAATATAAATACTTTATTTTCAACTAAAAAGGTGCAAACATGTAACTTTTGGTCACACTTCTCAACAAATAAACTGTCCAAAAAGAGCCATAGTCAAAGAAAGAAACAAATGCTCAAGTGGAAAGACTGATGAGCTACAGAAGAGCCACTTTTCTTAAAGCCACTTGTCCAATAAAGTGGAGTAAATGTATTTTGCCAGATGAATGCTTTGTAAGGATGCAGGCACCTCAACTCTAACAATCTCCATCGTGATCTCAACTCACCATTTGGCCCTATCTGAACAATTTCCACTAGAGTATCTACTTCATGCTTTGAATGCATTGTCAAACAAGCTTTAAATCCTACCTACCTTGTTCCAAAAAAGAAGGCTATCATTGAAATTTCAAAGCATTAAACAAAGGCACAAAACTTTAAATTAATTTAGATAACTGTACAAATATATATACACACAGTATTTACAATATTAATAAGAAGTAGCTTGTTACAGGTAAATTAACTGCCACAAGCTGTCCAGTCTAATAGACATGATTCTGATTCTTGTTGACCAAGCCATATGAATCAGAGTGTCAGAGCTGAAACATTACTGTCCTGACTAACAGAACACCTTCTACTTAGCATGTTGCTGGGTGAGGGTTTGCATCCCAGCTGTTGCTGTCACTAAACCAGCACCAGCAAATACGCTAAGGGTCTCCTTCTCAATTGCACTACTAGATGAAGCATGCTGTACCACATTAAGGGAACATTTGCTTGAATCTGCTTTTCCTGCCTATTTCCCTTAACCCCTTCACACCACCTCATGAACAACATGTTCTGAAGCTGTGTCTTGCTGTGGTCCCACTGTCCGTTTTACGTTCTTCAAACCACCATGTGGGGTCAGTAGAAAAATTGTCTTAAGTCACATGGAGCAGTTTGTTGAAATTTAAAAAAAAAAAAACTGATTTAAATACCTTGTGCTATTGAATCATGTTTACAAAATGAGATGCAAATCAGTTCAAGTTGAGAATCTAGTTAGCGTCTCCTTCTGGCTTTATGCCATGTCTCCATACATCTTTCTGTAGTACAGAGACTCAAAGATGTCATTGTCTCCCGGGCAGTTGTAGTGGCACGCACAGGTCTTGATGAACATCATTTTCCTTTTCATGATCTCCCCGTCAGGGCACTTGAACTCCACGGGGAGGGTGGCTGTTCTGTGGGGTGTGCAGCAGCGCCCGTCAGTGCAGACACCACAGAACTTAGCTCTGTAGGTCTTCACGCTGGTGCAGCCAGACAGCTCAAACTTGATGGGCTTGGAGATTTTGGGGGTGCGAATGCACTTTTTGCCTTTCTGTCAGGATATAAGTGAATACAAAATGTTTAGAAGGTAGGCTTTCACGCAGCACTAAGCTTGCAAGCTAAGGGCAAGGAGACACGCTAATCCTTATTATATTTCCATTAGGCAAGAGTGTCTTACATAGTGCCATAATACAGCGCAAGAGAAAATTAAGGACATTTAATTGTAAACTATTCACCGCTGGGGCAAAACTCAAATTGGAAGGTGAGCCACTTGAAACTGACTACCTGTCAGAACTGTGCATTTTTTGGTAAGACACTGGGTTTTTGCTAGTGGACGGAAGCATCCTCATAGATCATACATAAAGATGAGACTATTTACCTTGATGTTCTCTTCCAGGTCTGCTTCGCAAGGTCTGACCATGCAGAGTCTGCTCTGTTTCTCAAGTCTGCAGAAGGCATTATCATTGGTGACCCTGGTTGAGATGCCCATGCCACAGGTCTTGGAGCAAGCACTCCATTCCGTGGTCTGAACCAGGCAGTTGGCACGCATCATTGTCGGGTCTGGACCATAAGTGTCTTCCAGTCTGTAGGCTGCAGGAGACAGACAAGCCAGATGAGACCACTGCCTGACCTCATGCCCTGCTAAAGGCTCTCTTCCGTTTCCTGAGAAATTCAAGCAGCCACACTTATCTGTGGGATGACTCCACTTACTGCAGCGCTCTAGCTGCCAGGGTGCTCCACGTCAACCCGTCCCACCGCCTTCAACCTCCATGCAGGGTGCCTCTTCCCCCCAGGCTGCCATCCGCAGAGGGACCCCCACTCACCAGCGAGAGCAGGTCCCACGGCGGTCTGCTCTTTGGCCTCGTCGCAGACCCACTCCTCGCAGCACTTGCCAGGGAGCTTCACCCGGCGCGGGTAGGGGCAGTCGGGGCTGGGCAGGAGGACGTCCATGCTGCAGAGGGGCACGCAGCCCACCGCCCCGTCCAGGCAGGTGCACTGGTACTTGCAGCTGCTCTGGAAGGACTCCCCGCTCCGGTACACCATGCCGCCGAAGACGCACGGGGCTCCGTCCCGAGCTGCGAGGAGCAGGAGGCGGAGGGTGAGGCGGAGGGGGAGGCGGGCGGGTGCTGGCAGCGAGGCCGGGCCGCAGCCCCGGCTTCCCCCTTCCCTGGCCCCCAGCCCGGCAGGCCCCCGTCCCCCCCGGCCGGCGGCAGCCCCGGCCCCCACTCACCGGTGCAGACGCCGATCCTGCGGTTGGCGGGGGAGCCGAAGTCGCAGAAGAGTCCCTTGTGGTGGTCGCAGGGGTCGCGCTCGGTGCAGAGCTCGCCCAGCTGCTTGGCGCAGACGCGGCAGCAGCCGCAGCCGTCGGGCACCAGGGAGACGCCGGCGGGGCAGGTGGGGCCGGGCCCCGCGCCGCACTGGCACTGCCCGCTGCACTCCTGGCCCTGCGCCTCCTGCAAGCGGCGGGGGGAGGAGAGAGAGAGAGAGAGAGAGAGGGGCGTCAGGGCCGCCGCCGGGACCGCGCCGGCCGGGCCGGGGGTGGCGGCGCCGCGGGCGGCGGCACTTACCGGGCTGAGGAGGGCGAGGAGAAGGGCTACGGCGAAGCTGGCGGGGGCCATCCCGCGGCGGTCGTCGGCTTGTGGGCGGCGCGGTGTCGGGCAGGCAGCGGCGTCGGGCTGCCCGGCGGAGGGGCGGTGAGGGGAGGTGAGCCGAGGTGAGGTGAGCAGAGGAGAGGAGAGGAGAGTTTCCCGCCGGGCGAGTCTCCTCAGCGGCGCTGCGCGGACGGGCCTGTCGTGGGCGGTGGGCCGGCGGGTGGCTGCTCGGTGCTGCGCTGCTCCGCTCTCCTCCGCTCCGCTCCTTCCGAGTCCGGCGGGAGAGCGGCTGTGTGACTGCGGAGTGCCGGGGCGGGCGCCCCTTTATACGCGGCGGCGGCGCGGCCTCGCCAATGGGCTGAATGGGGCCGCGGACAAACAGCGACATTCCGCGCATTCCTGCGCGCCGCGCCGCGCCGCCCGCCCCGCCCCGCGCCGCCGCCGCCGCCCCGGAGCGGCCCTGACCCCTGACTCCCGCATTCCTCCGTCTGCACCCCCCCCCCCCCCCATCTTTTTATTTTTCATCCTGATGTTTTTTAAACGTGAGTCACCTCCGCTGCCAGCGGCTCCCGGCCCCCCCCCCAACCCCCCGGCAGCGCGTTATTTCGAGGCGGGCGGCGGGTCCGGCGGGAAGGGGCGAGGGGGGCGGCGGGGCGGTTGCCAGGGGCGGCCGGGGGAATCCGCCGTTTCCCTTCCTCCGTTCTCCCCGCTCGCCCCTCGTCCCTCCCCCGGGCAGAGGGGACGGGAGGCGGGTGGTTTCGGGGGTGGCCCGAGCCCGCCGAGCTGCCCGGGGGCGGCCGGCCGGCGGGGCCCTCGCCTCGGGGTGCCCGGTGGCGAACGGTCCCGGCGCTTTGGTACCACCAAAAAAAGGTATAATTACGCTACCGGGTATAAATTGACTCTGTGTACCACTGAATCATACTGAATATTTGTAATGTGTTCCTTCCCTAATAGATGCTCTCTATGAATAGAGAGAGCGCCTATTTACTCTGAAATATTTGGCACAGCGGCCGGAGTCTGAAGCGTGGAAGAAGTGGCTATTATTTTCCCACTGCGTGTGTGCAGCTGTCATTTCTGAGCAACACGTTCCTCGCATATCCCTGCTTCCCAACCTTGCTGATGGTCCACCCCAGGATCGCAACAAGAAGAGGCTGGCATGCCACCGCACTCAGCCAAAACCTTAACGCTGTGGTTTGTATTTGACCGAACCCAAGACCTAAGCATTGTGGCTTGTATTGAATCATTGCAGATAACTGTTATGGTTTTCTTTTTCTTTTTTTTTTTTTTTTGTTTTTAACCAGGAGAATGGTTCTTCCCCCACCCCCCCATGTATCATTTGAATATTCAGTGATGTCATGTTGTTTGACCTCCGCTTTAACGCAAGGAATGCCAGCGTTTTGGCTTTTGACCTGTAGAAGTATGTTAGTGTTTAATGAGAGAGACCGGCTTAATGCATCTTATTAGGCAAACTGAAATCTGATGGACATCTTAAAAAGATACCATCTTTTGCATGGAGGCTTTCTCCCACTGCCATACCCCCCTTCTTTCCATCCTTCCATATGTAGGCATACTTCCACGCTATGATACAGCAATATGTATGCACCGGATTCTTGAGGGAAAAAGAAACATTTTCATGTAAAGCCTCAGTAGGATATATTGTACTGTAAAACTGTTATTTATATTCTGCCAGCACTGTACTTTGGCTGGTAAAGTCATTTGGATGTCATTTCTTCTACTTGAAACTCTCCATTAAAAGAAATTAAATTGGCTCTGAAAGAAAAAAAATAATCCCAGTAGAACAGTTATGGTAAACAATGTATGTTCCCATACCCATGAGGCCTCCTGAAATCTGTATTTACTTGAAGGACTCCAATGGCCTCAGTGCTGGGTAAATAATATGTGTACCAAACTATGTATGACATGCATACCAAAATGCAAATGTAACCAGGTAAACAGAATGCCTTTTTTAAATGCCTAAATATGGTAGGAGAACATCAGAGAGAGAGAGAGAGGCTCTAGACATGTTTTATAACTTTCCATGTAAGAGGTTTTTTCAGAGAAACAATTTTATTAAACAAAACCTAAGAATCTCACTGACAGAAAAAGTATGTTTAAAAGTAACAAACCACCAGAAAGCCAGGAAATCCAAAATTAAAGGATAAATCTGTCCTAAGTCCTCACACTGCGGGCCAAGTGCAGCAAGCCCCATCCACTTGCTGCCCTGAGAAAAAAGACTTAAATAGGCATTTGGACTTCAGAACTAATTCTGGTCTTGGACCACTGTGAATCCGGCATTAGCCCACTGAATTACAAGTTGTACCAGCCCACGAAAGTGGGTAAGAATCACAGTCCATCAGGTTTTGCCTTTTTGTCATTTTGGTTTCTGTGCTGTTAGGTGTGACTCATCGGGTACCTCATTTGTGCATGTGTATGTACGCACAGGGGTGAAGGGAACCTGGAAGCAAAGGTGGTTCTTTCAGAGTCCAATCAGTCTTCAGCTTATCCTTTCTGATGACAATGTGTCATGGGTTGGAGAAGTACGTCTTGGCGTTGATGCATAAAATGGTTAAAATGCACTAATTTTGACTTCCATGCAGATGTTTATACAGCACATGCTTTTAAGATAGTATATTTTTTCTGCTGAAACTAGGAATTCAGTACACTGGCCTTGCAGACTTGTTTACACAGCTATATACGGTATGTGTGTGTCTACATCAGCTTCAGTTGGTATAGTTCCTTTGGTGAAGTCTTGTAAAATGTACAGGTGTGGATATGCTACATTCCTCTCTTGTGTTTTTCCTTCTTTTTTTTCCTCCTTCCCCCCCAAAAGTCACTTGATCAGGTATCAGACATACTGAAAACCTGGCAAGACTACAGGAAAGTGGCTAGACTTGGAGTGTTTGTGTACTTAAAGAAAGAATCTTGCACATTTTCAACTTTCAGTCACAGATATTTTTTTATAAGAGCAATTGGAGGTCTGAGCCAGCCCTCAAAGCGGAAATCAAAAGCTCCCAGAGAAACATACCCGAGGAATGTGAATCTGATCCAACAACCATACGCAATGCACATACAGTACTGTCAGTCTTATAGGAAGTCTTGCCATATATGGACATCTGGACCCTGAGCTGTTTATCATCGTGATAGGCTTGTAGCTGGCTTCAGACATTTCTGGCTTGCCTCAGGTTTAGTATGCCAATTAGTTCCTTTCCCAAAATGCTCACCAGGATATTTCTTAAAAATTGTAATAAATATATCTCAAAATCCTGAGAGGTCTAGTTAAAGTTACGTTAGTAGGCTTTTGCTTAAAATGCAGATTCCAAGCAAGACTTACTCTACTAGCTCAGAAATAGACACAGAATAAAAATAAAGAGATCTATTCCATCATGAATGTGGTTGCCTGGTATTTGTCTTTCTTAGAAGTCATCTGGTAACTTGTTCTGTGTGTCTGTAGGCATAGAAAGTGCTCTGAAGTAGACTACTTGCTGGACTTCTACTCATCCTTTTCTGGAGGGATGCGTGAGCTCGTGAATCAACAAAGGCGAAGCAAAATAGAAAACTACATTTCGCAGGAGCTGTCAAGCAAGTTATCCACGTTGTGCCATTTGTATTGCTTTGTTAGAGTGAGGCACGCGGTGCGAGCCTTCCACTTTGGAGCTGTGACAGTTCATATCAGCTAATCTTGCCAATGAGAGGCATTGGCTCTTCTCCAAAGTGAACCAGAATAAGAAGGCTGGGTGGTTCAATGGATGGCATAGGGTCTATGGAAATGTTCGTTGCTGAACTGGTGGACCTAGTCCAAGTTCCTCGAGATACTCGGTCAGATTCTCTGCTAGCGTCAGTTGGGCAGATTCACTGAATGCACTGTTGGCCATCAAAATACTTGGACTTGAGAAGCCCAAGTCCGTTGAGCTAAAGCTACTCAGCACTATGAGCAAAGCCAAACCATCAGATATGATTCCCATTAGCAGATCTGAGTTCTGTTGTTTTCCATAATTGTCATTATTTAAACTTAGGTTCTTAATGTTCTAACGTGTAATATTTTGTTAATTCTAAAGTCACTGAGAATGCTGCTTTAAGCTCTTGGCTTCATTCTTAAAAAGTAACGAGTTTTTATGAATGTGTGTGGTCTTAAAACAGCAAAGTGATTACTGGAAGTGGAATAATCTATATGAGTATTCAAAGCACACTTAAAACTACTTGTACGAAAGAGAGAGTAGCATGAAGCCAAAGGTCCTTTATCTACTGAGCCTCAGGTTCAGTTTATCTGGTTTTATTCTGAAAAATTTGCCATAGTTCTTATCAGCACTGTAGGGAGCAGCATTTACTACACCTTTGGAGACGTTGGCTGTGTCCTAGGTTTTTGTGGGGAAGTGCAGAGCCCTTCTGCAGCTCACAAAGGTGAGTAAGGAGGGAATATACTTTCAGTTTATTTCTCAGATTTGACTGAGGTTCGCAACCTCTTGCGGTAGTAAGTCAACTAGTGTAGGACTGCAGTGAGTCATTAACCACTGTTTTGACAGTTGTCCTATAAATGGTTAACAATTCATAAAAAGTAAGTGTCACTGGCTGGAGAGGAAATGTGGCCAGGGACTTGATTCAGAACATCCACCAGACATCCTTTGAGGTCCATCTCTTAGAGGAACCACGTGGAAAAGAGCTGGAGGAACACTTCCTCCCACTCTGTCATGGCTTATGTGGGCAGGAATGAATCAGATCTGCTTATTCTAAAATGCATGTGATTTTATTTTCAGTTTTTCTACCTGCTTCTCTCAGGAGCTCTCAGTGTAAATTTTGAGGGTTTGTGGTTTTTTTTCCCCAAGCTGAGAGACATCAATGTTTAATTAAGACTTGACTGGATGAGGGACTTCGCTTAACAAATGCAGTTAGCTCTGCTGTAAATTATGGGATCTCTTAATTTATGTTGTAGCTGCTGTGGAGAAGTAGAGGCCTGGGGAGAATCCTGCAGGATACGTTTGTCCATGTTGTCCGATAGGGATCGATATTTGTACATTGGGGGTTGATGGAGTGTTTTCTTTGGGGAGAAAGAGAGAGATCACTGTCTGTAAAATTTGCCCCTTTTTTGATGCAATCTGAATTCACTGACCTTGGTATAGTGTAGCATGGGCTTTTCTGTTTACACAGGCCCTCCTGAGAAAGTGGAGGAGCTGGGTTATTGTATAGCTCTCTCATGCCTCCGGAGGACTTCATAAGCACACTGCAGCAGCTGACCTACAAAGGAGCGTAACGTCCTCAACATATTAACATTTTAGAGATTGCTTGATTTTCAGGAAAATCGTTCCCCATGGTTCAGCTGCCAGCTTGGCTGACTGTTTTTCCAGCAAGTGATGTGTGGTATGTGACCTGTGCAAATACATCTGTACAAGTGACGCAGACAGGGAAACTAGGATGTAACCTACAACAGCCAAGGTGGCTTCCTTATTGACCCATGGATGTGTGTGAAATTTAGCAACTACTGGACCAGGTCTGAAAACCGTCTTACAATGCTAATCTCTCTGGTGTCGGTGGGAAATTCTGTCAGAATGTTTTCCACATGGAGCCGAGAAAAGCAGATACTCCAAGAAATGTGCATTGTTAGGGAAGCGGGGACATTTCTAAGATATTTTTATTTCCTGCAGGAACTAATTGAGGAAACTTAGTTGTTTTAAATGGTGAAGGTCCCAGGTCTAGAGTTTACAACCATGTTGCTACAAATGTCTTGGTGATGAGTGGCTTTTAAGTAATAAGCATGAAGTTGTAAAAGTGGTAGGACTCACACTAACAGCAAGTGTTTCTGAGCATATTACTCCATTTATAACCCTTTTATTAAAGGGTTTTAAATAGAAATCAAGGTTAGGTTTTTACTGTACCTATGTGTTTGTTTTGACCATTTTGGACAATGGGGTCTTTATGAAGATGGAGTCTATGAAGTTATTTGTGGTGCATTTCTTGTGAGGAAGTTACCCGTGATGGATCTTGTGGAAAAGTCTAACCTTAATAGCATGGTAGATCCGTATGATTATTTAAGATTCAATTATGACATGGGATGAAAAGACAGTTCATCAATTGCCTTTTTTCATTACTTAAGATTTGCAAGGTATTTGAAAATCCTAAAACTGTCCTAACCAGTGTTCACCTGTGAGTTAGGAAGCTTGTAATACAAAAATTTCAGGTGAGTTTTAAAAGCATATATGAACAAGCCACATCTTTTTCTTTCTCCTTATGTCACTCATGAGATAGAGAGGGCTGAATTTCAAATTCCCTGGGAACAGCTTTCTTATTTTTACCATCTTAAATTGAGACCTCTCCTAGGCCTTCACATATCCACATATCTTTTTTTTCTTCATAAATGGCTTGCAAAGAGTGACAGTAGAATACATGACTTGGGAAGTGTGCTTTATATTTCTTTTTTGCCATCAAGCTGCCACAGGGGGGAGTAGAAGTTTGGAAAGGACTGTGCTGCCCAAGAAGCCAACGAGGCAAGTGGTGTATTACCCTGGCCAGTCCCTTCGAGGAGAAGAACGGGCGCAAAAGATGAGTGGATGGGCTAGGAGTGAAAGGGTTGGTTGGAGGAAGGAGCTGGAGGGTTTCTGCAGCTGGGACAAGCTGAATGGTTCACTGCATCGCAAAACCACGCTGTTTTTCTTATTCATTCCAACCAGCTTTTCTGTTCAGATGTAAGGCGAATGTGACTGAATTGTTTTCCTGCCTCAGGAGGGAAGATGACATGTGGGAGTTGTACAGTACTTGCAAAATCCCTGTCGTTCTGACGAAAGGCTTTTCCCACGTTAGGACTATTTGCTAATGAAGAAAAAATGCTAGGCAGAGGCAAGGCATCTTTGCAAGGCAGAGGACACAGTGAGGAAAGTTTTGCCAACTTGATAGAAAAGGATTGTTCTTATGGGACCGCTAGTGTTGGTGAAATCTGCTCTGTCTGCTTAATGCATGACTAGCTGGACTCTGCGGGTCCTGTGCAGCAAGGATGGGGAAGGGGGATGCACTCCTCCCGCTTTGGCCCCAGCTGCGGCGTTACTCTCTCGTCCCATGTCTGACCACAGCTTCTCTTGAAGCGCGTGGTCTGCGGTAGCAGCACAGCTGTCAGCCACCGTCCTGCCCTGCCAGTGGGCCTGGTGCAGTTTTGAGGAGGGATGTGGGCAGAGATGGGGATGTAGGTGTGAGAGCGGAAGGAGTGGGCTGGGATTTTGGAGTAGTGCAGCATGACAAGAGGGTGGAAGGGGGCTTATCCCTCCTGTCAGCTTCCCACCCATGTGCCGGATTTGAGCCCGTACCCAGAGACAGCCAGCCATGGTGCTGAGTGGGAAAGGGTAAATAGGGCTGAAGAGAGAGGTGCACGTATGTGTTTGTGTGGGAAGGGTTGGGGGGAGGACACAGAAGGAAGTGGAGGAAATGGTGTGTGAGGAGAGCGGTATGAATGAACCAGCCAAGGATGAGGTGGGCTTGGCAGCTTTCTTCCCGCTGCCTTCACAGTGTTTTACCACCGAGAAACAGTGTTCGGGTCTGTCCAACCACGAGCAAACTCATTTGCCAGAAGAAGAGAGGAGATGTGTCTGCAGTGAAGTCTGGGTGCTCCTGTTCTTGTTTTTTCTTAGGGATGGTTGTTACCAATTCAGGGAGTTAACTCGAGATAAAAATGCAAACAGAAAAAGATAAAATTAAATAAATTCAGAGCAACTTTGAAATTTTCCCTTACTTCCAATGATGCATGAGTTACAGAAGGAATTAAGGTCAGAAACATACTGAAGGTTGTACCACAGTTTATTGCACTCACCTGGAGTCTTGCAGTAATAAAAACCTGGAGAACACTGACCTGAGTCAGTGTCACAGTTTCACGTAAATCACTTTTAAAGATACCTACACTTGCGTCCCACTCTTCCTAAAGCACTTTCAGCTTGGTTTGTCAGAGCTTTTTTCCTAGAACATTTGCTGAGGAAATTGGCAACGAAGTGTGAGTGCGTAAAAGAAGAGAATAAAAAGGCAGGCATCTAACTGTGTAAAAATGTAGACCCTGGTTAGAGTGCTTTTGCAAAGTACAGTGTCAAGATACTAATTCTGGACACAGTGTGTGTTTCGTAACATTTGAAGAATGTAGTGTAACTGAATCATTCTTTTAGTTGAAAAGGTATAGATGTATGCTTCTGGTGCTAGAGGTCACAGGTTCGTTCCTGCAGAGACTTAATTTTACATTATGTCCAGAGCTGATTCATAATGCACTTTTGACATTTGAAAAGGGTTATTTTATTCCAATATAATTCCAGTAAGAAAACCACACATGCTGTATTTCAAGCCAGATTAGTTGATGAATGGATGAGGTGTCTAAATTTTGTTTCTTGAAGGCCATCAGAGCAAATCCTGCCAAAGTTATGTTTTAGCTCAAAATTCCTTCATTTTTGCTGCTTTTCCTGCAGACCAACACAGAGCAGTACATTCTTATCACTTAATTATATATAAAAAAACTAATACGCAACAAAAAAAAGGCAAGGTAACAAGAAGAAGTTCTGCCCTGCGGATACTTACCAAGAAAGCCAAGCAGGAACATAGTTCCAGGACTCAGAGCATATTTGATAGTCCTAGACTAAGTGAACCGATGCACTAGAGTTTTGGGGAGAGCTAAGATGGTAATAACACGGAAGGTGGAGAGAAAAAAACTCCAAAGGTTAAGGCAGTAGAGCGCCCATAATTTGTGTGATACGGGGACACAGTATCGATGCTGGGCGACTTCTGGTGAAAATAGACCCAAGGTCTGTGATCCTCTTGCCTAATGACTGCTCTTGCTTAGAAGGAAGTTTTGAATCAGTAAGTAAGCGTAGGGGCTGAGATAATTGTTAGACATAATACAATACCCAGCTAAAGATAGCTTCAGCAGATTGACCATAGGACAGTGGTGACACTCTGCCTGACCAGCTGTAACATGTCATCACCAGATCATGAGGGGTAAAACTTTCTTCCCTGCCCACCTCTGCCCTTTGCTCCTTGCAAAATATTCACTTACTTTCTCATCGTTTGTACATCAAATCCCTGTTCATTTTGGAAGCTTTCTGCTTTTCCTGACCATTATTTTCCCATTCCTACAGCAGTCTGAGTCTCAGTGCCTTTTCACCACCCTTCCTCGTTTTGCGTGGGTCTTAAGTGAATTGCCTCCTCTCAAGCACAGAGGTAAAGCTAGCCATTGCTCCTCACCGCCTTCAGCTCGGGTTCCCACGAACCTCCTTTTCTGTCTTCAGAGCAATGCTCCCTTCTTTGGTAGGTGACTCCTTGATCTGCTTCTCAGTATGAGCTGGTAGTTAAGACTACCTTTTCTAGCCTAGGTGAGAAGTTTTTATGGGACAGTGTATAGGTGAATGTGGGAGGCTTTTTGGTAGGCCATCGAGGGGTCTTAGAGGTTTGTTCAGCCTGTACAGTAGCTTGGATGCTGTTGTTAAAATATCTCTGCTTTCCAAGCTGGAAAGGTCACTGTGTTTCTTTAGAATATTTTTGGAGATGTTTCTGTGGTTTGTCAGATCTAAAAATAAACTATGCTCAACACGCTTAAAAATTATGACAGGATTTTTTTTTTCCGAGAGTATATAAGGCAAGCAGATATTTGTTTTCCTCTTAGGGAACCAGTCAGAACTACAGACAGGCTACAAAAATCCCCTTCAGATCTCCAGGACTTTTTTTTTTTGGTGTGTGTTTAAAGTTGGGGGCATCTGCCTGCCTATCTATTCATCTGTCTTACACAGTTTATACAGCCTATCATTTTCTCCACTGAGAGAAGAAGTCACCAGGAAGATTTGTAGTCTTTTCTCCTTAAATTTCTAGGGCAACTGGGAAGCTTTAATCAAAGTTTGTTTCCATTAGAAAGAGGCGTCCTGATGAAATAGACCCTGTGCATCCCTTGCATTAATTTTCACCAAAATGAAGCTTAGAAAAAACTTGGAATTCTTCTGTTTGTAAACATGTCAATGTTCCAGTTTGATTTTGGAAGGAAGAAACATTGGGGGAGTTTATTTTGAAATTCACTTTGTGTCAATGACCTACTGGTCTTGATTGGCCTGAAAAACACTTAAAATTTTCACTTTGAGGGTACTTTTTTTAATGTCTGTCTCTATAAGTGGGGCTGAAGAGACATTTGGAACGCAGTATTCTTCAAGGAGCAGAAAATTCATTTTCTGGCCCACAACAGGGAACACTGAAAAAATATTCTATGATTCGTTTAAAGTCATGAAAGCCTATTGTGTAAAAGCAAATTTGGTAATGCAGTTTTACTGTTTTCTGTCGCTGTAGTTGTTCCTAAAACAAATCCCATTGTTGTGAATGTCTGCAGTACAGAGCCTTGGATTGGGTAGTTCAAAGGCTCAGTGTTGGATAACAGGCTGGTGAGTCCAACAGGTAGGGATCTATCACTGATGACTTCTTTGGAGACCAGCTGTCATTCTGCATCTTCTGTGCTTTTACTTGAGTCCTGTGCTTGAGTACGCATTGTAGTTGGGCGCGTTGGCTAAAGCTTCGCTACTTTTACAGAAATGGTGCTTGTGTGTCGTACGTCTTCATTGCTGGGGTTGCAGGGGGAGTTCCTGAGACACAGAGCAGGAGGGATTGAGTTTAGTGAGAGCTCCTCTGGAGATCCGAGGGTACTAAACCCTTCTCTGATGGCACTCACATATGAGGGCCTTACCTCCACTCACAGCCTCTTCATGACCATTTTGTGTTTATCAGGTTTCATCTAAGTGGCCCTACAGAACAAATGTAACACTGAACAGCTCTCCAAAGTAGTTGTAGTTGGGTTTCTGCCATAACCCCTCAAGCATCTCCCAGAAGGGTGACGTGCCAGGGCCGTTTTCAGAGGGCTCAAGTGTGGGCTGCGTTGCTGGTGCCTACAGGTCTGAGAGCTAGTGCAGGTTATTCCTTCAGGGGTTTTCCTGCCTTTCGTAGCAAAGGGCAGTAGCATTTAGCACTTGCTCTTTCAGACTCACTGCTTTGCAGATTGGCATGGGGAAGAGCTGATGTGGGAGCCTTATCTACCTGATCTGCCACCCCCCCAAGTGCACAGGTTAGAAAAGTCATCCTTGCATTTAAACACAGAAGAGGAAGTGGCATGACCTGTCTTTCTATGCACCGATTTAAATCCCATCTTCATCAGTGAGTCTTATCTAACACTGGCAGAAAAACAGAGGATGTTGGTTCTCATGAGGACAGAGCCTGCATTTAGCTTTCTTTCAAGTGGTGCAATAAAATATGGGAATAGGCTTCGGCTTCCCATGTTTTAATTCTTCTTTTTTAATCCCTGTTTTCATTTTTGAAACTATTTGGATCCGAGAAGACATTTTTTCTCTTTCCACTTCTGATTTGTTTGCTGGAGCACTGCCTGCTCACCCTATTTGGATGTCAAGAGACTCTCTATTTTTCCATTTCTGGAATAGTCATTCACTACTCAGTGTTTCTTGTGCAAACCCTCAGAATTTACAGTGTGTTTATTGGTCTCTCATCAACTGCAGTTTCTCTCTCGTAATATTTTGTTTCAAAGTTTCTCTCAGATACTGTTATACAGATTTCGTTCACAAAATAATTCTGTTGTAAGCCTAGGAATTTAAGTGACCATCTTCCTAAAGGATTTAACCAATTAGCTAATTAAAATGTAAGGGATTTATATAATTTGTTGAACTAGTAAATTTAAGACATAATTGATGGCATAATACATTTTTAATAGTAAACAAGCGTGCGAAGGATACCAGTTGTGCGGAGTGTTACAGGAATGCACAGCAGAACACAGCCCCTGTGTTGAAGAGACCACACTCAGGTCCTGATTTTGCCAATTGTGCTGCACAGATTAAGAGCATGTTTTTATAAAAGAGCTTGTAAAATCTGGTAAAATAGGGGAGAACCAATAACTCAGGATGGGTATTTCCTGAGAGTGCAGGTAAGGTGGTTTGACTTCAGGGGTGTTGCAGTTGGAAGGAGAGTGGAGGTTAAGTGCAAGACTGTAGTCACCAGAGCATGGAGACTGGAAAGGGGCTAAGCATTATGAAGAAGGAAGAGTGAGGAAGAGGAGGT
The DNA here is from genome assembly GCF_900496995.4 of Aquila chrysaetos chrysaetos. NCBI lineage: Eukaryota > Metazoa > Chordata > Aves > Accipitriformes > Accipitridae > Aquila > Aquila chrysaetos. The sequence goes on along the minus strand of NC_044011.1, from coordinate 23,898,999 downwards.
GTGTGGCATAAACTGGAGCAGAAATGGCAAGAAAGGAAGATCAACAAACTGCAAAGCAGAAAAACATATGGAGGGATGACTGAAAGAGTAGCCCATGGCGGGTTTTGTGCTAGGGCCCATTGCTGTTCTGCCTGATGCCTAATTAGCTCAGTACAGGGAAACATTAATTGACTTCACAATTGACTCTTTCCATTTTTACAGTTATGGAAGTTGAAGTGTGAAAGGAAGCTGTAGAAGCACATAGACAGCTGGGATGTGCTACATGTATGTGAGAGTGGCCTGGGCCACTGAACAGTGCAGTGATGCAGGAGCAGTGGATGGGAACCAGTATTTTCAGTCCATAAAATCAAATATCTGCCAAATTGGATTTGCCTTATGACTGCATTTCTCATTTTACTTCCTCTCTGTCTTCCATTAAAGTGTACAGCTTTGGGGTAGGCACTTTTGGGGGGCTGTCTCAAAAAGGAATACTGCATCTATCATTTGGTTTGAGTGCTACCCTTTAAGTCTAATGAACTGGTTTGTTAAATTAGTATTATAATCGTGCTTTAGACATAGCCTAGTTTTAAGGCTAGGCATGAAATAACTCTTTGCTGAAAATCAAGAATGTTTGGGAATCTTTATTTTCCTGCTGTGGCCCTTGCTGGGTTTTGTCCAGGATGTCCTTGGAAATGCGAGCTCCAGATACATCATGAGACGGCCTGTGTTATGTGGCAGCTGCATGTTTCAGAAGGAAATGCTAGAGGAGGTGGCTGAATGTGCATGTGGACTTCTGGATGCTCATCAGCACTGATTCCAAGCTTCCTTTTTGGTTGTTGATCACTGATTAGCACTATAAAGCAGCACAAACAAGATAGATAGCTTTAACCACTAAAAATGCTCCCTCTTCCGCTCTCACGGTCTCTCTAGACCAGAATTTTGTAAACTGCCAGATGCAGTTTTGCTTCCAGAGATCTCACAATCCAGATTTTTGTCCCAACTAGCTATTTCAGGCCAATTTAGACTCTACTGAAAGATGGATTTATAAGGAAAATGTTGACAGATCCTGGCCTCTTGTATCACTGGTGGGAGCCACAATGATAATAATGATTTCCTTTAATAGTCTTTCATCAAATGTTCAAAGCGGTAGTTTTTCCTTTGGTGCAAACATCAAAAATGTGGACAATTTTGTTTTCCTAAACTTGGACAACATCTGTCTTTCCACCATTTCTGTGGCAATGCAGTACACCCTTTCCCAATTTTATTAAAAAACCACCTTTTTGGCTAAAGCGTGTGCCATTGCAAGCACTTTCATTCTGTCTCATATATCTTGTTCTAGGAAGTTGGAGTCTGCCTGTTTTGTTTCTCCAGTACTTTGTTAGTGTGAGAAGCGTAGATGAGAACTGTGTTTTTCCTCTCAGAATGCCTTCAAGTTGTTTGCCTTCCTAACCTAGACATCTTAAATGTTTCCAAGTAGTTAAATGACTCTCAGTGACAGTAATGTTTTGCTTAGGTTGCTTGTTGGCCCGAACCAGGACTGATTTTAGAGATGATTGTAGTAAGCTCTGACATCTGGAAAAAGTTATACTGAAGCCTGGCTGCAGTTTAGTGCTTTACCTTTTGGGACAAGCCTCTTGCATTTGATCTGGGTTGGAAATCTCAAAATCAGCTTTGGATGTGCATGTGGAAAGAAGGATATAAGAGAAAATGCAGGAGGATCTCACTGTTTCCATTGTTGTATTTTTTGAATTCTGCCCAGTTGGAAGGAAGGCACCCATCTAATGTCAGTGTAAAGGCTGAGAAGGCTTGTCAGAGCAAGGTAAAAGTTACATCTTAAAATGTGTATCCATGTCCTATAGGCAAACAATTTGTTCATAAAGCAGTCTTCAATGCCTGACAGGAAGACTGAGGAAAGATTTGTGCTGGCTCATGGTATCCCACACACAGCAAGAAAGTGCTTTCTAAAGAAGGAACTAGCTTTTCTCTGGTCAAGAGAAGGGTAAAAATTACTTACGTTCCTCTCAGTTCTGCTTAAGAGTTTGTAAAAAGGATTGGCCTTGCTTACATGCCTCTCATCACGAATGGAAATAGGCAGGCCATCCAAGGGAGTGGTCTTATTTACATGGAAACTGTTTTACGTAAGAAGAGGAGGCTGGTCCAGCAAAGGTGTGGTTTTATTTACATCCATGCTCTTCCCTTATGATTGGCGGGTGTTTGGAAGGTGTGGTCTCATTTACATCCCGCCTAGACTGCCTTTGGCTCATCTGGATTCAACCCTTGCCTGTGGCTGGAAAAGGAAGGAACTGCTGCAAGCAGAATAAAAACGACTGTGTGAAAAAACATGACTGTTTTCTGCCTCTGTTTCTTCAGTGTATGCATTCCTGCTGGTATGTACCTGAAAAGGGAAGGCCACGTTCCTGGGGAGAGGGTTTTGGGTCTGTGTAGGTATGTGTATGTATGTTCGTGTGTGTATATCTATTTGTAATTCCAAGGTGAACATACCAGGTTTTGTGCTGCCCTGGGTGTTGGAAGGTGCTGGAGCTGTTTCTGAAGAAAGGTTAGAAAAGCAAGTTCTTACTCATTGCAAATGGTTCCTTTTTGGTTTTTTTCTTTTTCTTTTCTTTTCTTTTTTTTTTCTCCTAAGGTGCATATACAACATTTCAAAGGTGCTGCTGACAGGTCTGGAAGAAGGCCTGTCTTTATTCTGTGTGTGTGTGACATTTCATGTAGTCCTTTGCATCAAAGTGAAGCCAGCATAAACACAATAGCAGCATTTTACACAATCTCTGAACTGGGATAGAAGACCACAGCACAGAATATGCAGGGCAGTCAGGAATTGGCTATGCTACATGCAGTTGCCATGCAATGGTCTGTCCCGTCCTCAACATGTATATAAAGTATATTCAACTGTAGGGGCTACTGTACATTATGGTCAGGAAGAAATTCAACTGTTAACTGGCCTCTATCTGCATTAACTTTGGGATGCAGATACACTTTTAGCAGAAAGCAGACTGGGGGAACTCCTTGCATGTGGATTGCGAAGCATCCAGAAAGCCTTCAAGCCGCTGTTGACTTGGTTGGATTGAATTTACTGTGATTATTCTAGTCCTTCCCTATTTTTCTTCTTCCAGCCATGGTTGATCAGGCATCATCCTGGTGAACTCCAGGCAATAAGAAAGGCAGAAGGCAGAAGAGATAATTTGCTGATTTTTTTCTCCTTTTTTTCTAAAAAGGAAATTAAAGTATCTTGAATCTGCAACAGCTTGATGATTGGTCCAGGAGCACGTACATGAGCATCACTGTTATTTTCACTGAGAACAGAGCTATCGTGTTGCTTTGGTTGTGGGTGGAAATTGAACAGAGTCCCTTCGACGCGAAGCTCTGATCTGACTGCGTCCAGAAGCGCTGAACGCTGAAGGAGCTGCCACCAATGCACTGGGACTGGCTGCCCCTCCATGGCTGGGATTACTCTGCTGCAATGTGCTGTTGCTCAGTGCAAGAACAAGGCACTTCCAAGAAGATAGCCTTGCGTGGGAATGTGCGGGTCACAATCCCTTTCTCTAATTCTTCTCACTGCTGCCTCTGCTGCCTCTGAGAGTACTCCTGTAACTCATGGTAAATATCTAGGCACAACAGCCTAAAGATACTAACATTTTCAAGTTAGACTCAGAACTCTTTTTCAACTTCAGATACATCTGAATGCCTTTATAGACACCTGGCAATAAGCCATTTCTCCTTTGCCCGCAAGAACTTGGTGAAATTGGAAGTCTAGCTATCTACCACACTTTGGTTTAGGAGGTGAAAGTTAATAAAATCTTTCCTCTCTTTTCTGTAACCAAGGCAAGCTGAGGTGCACAAAAATAATTGCATGCCAGTCCACCACAGGAGGAAAAGTGTCTGGCATTGTGTCCCTGGATTGCAGACAGGCAGGAGAGCCAGAAAGTTTGTTGTCAGGATCCCTCGCACGTACTCTGGGGCTGAAATTTCTAAGTTACCCATACATATTGCGCAACTTCTGAAGACAGGTCCTCCAGATGATGTAAACCATGTAAGTGATACGTGCTAAGGACACCAATATAAATTTGCCTTTTTACATCCAAGGAGCTGACTGGTCTAAGCTGCCATCGCAGAAGCTGTGTAAGTTAGCCTGGACGGTGTGCTATGCTGTTCTCCAGAGCCAAACTAGGCTATTTAAATAAGGCTTGTGAATCTCTACACTGCCCTGCATTCATGGCTAAGACTGCACTAAGAAACATATGCCTCATTTTTAAAATTGGCATAGGTTCCAAAACACAAGTGTGCTTTATAAAATTTTCTGGCTTCCTGATCTTCCTCTCCTTGAACTTTCTTCCTCAGGCTTACCTTCCCTCCTTCATCCCCAACACCGCGCTTGAGCAAACACTCTGGTTACATCTACGTGGGCAAGTGAAGGTGCCTGCCCCCAATGGCAGCTGTCTAGTGAATGTTGAGCAGCCATTCCCCATATCCTCGAGGATGTGACAGCCCTTTAGCTGGGGTGCACACATCAAAATAGATTGTTTCTTCTGTCAGAGGAAAAGATGGCAAGCTTATAACTTAAGGAAAAGGGATCTAAGGGAGATAAGAGTGTAAGAGACATTACTGCAGTTCTGTATTTGGAATCGGTTACGTATGTGTGTGGTAACCCAAATGATGGGTGGACTGCACTTTCCCATTACCATAATTACGTTTCCTTTCATAGCTAGGGTTGGGGACACATCCGGACAGTGCAGAACACATCAGTAGATTTAGTGTGGCTTACTCAGTCTCCATTTATCAGACTATGTCCCAATTATGTTACATTTCAGAAACAGAATAATTTTCTGGTTATAGCACACGGAATTTGTGGCGTTCTAATCCTAGTTGTCCTGCTGTATGACCTTGGAGAAGTTGTTTTACTTCTCTTTGATGGTAAAAAATTAACTTGCCCCATGGATGGATTTTAGTACCAAGCAAGTTTAAAAAAAATCTGAAGCTAAAGTTAGCCTTCTAAATCCATATTTAGGGGCTAAATGGGGTGACTTGTTTTCCACAATCCTGAGCACCCAGTAACTGTCTCCTACCAAGGCCAGCTAGAGATTTTGGGTGTTCAGCAGTCTGAAACATGAAGCAAAAGAAGAGTGAAAGCAGCTGCTTGTGTGCATATGAAGAGGAACTCACTGATGTGGTGTGGTGAGACAGGGACAGCAGTCTTTCCTGGGTGATTGTCACAGTCACAGTGGTGGGGAGATGTGGGTGGGATGAATCTCACTAATTTTACTGTCTAAAAGTGGGATGTCTGCCTTAGGCTGGTTGTTCAAGATCTCTGTAGTGGACCCCCTGGGTCAGTGGATCTGGAGCAGCTCTCAGTGGAGGGGACAGGTGAGCATTCCCTGATGTGTCATCCTGCCCATCTATCCGGATGTGGGATGAGTTATCCTCTGGAGACACTCAGCTCTATCCATGGAGTAAAGTGCTTCATAAATGCTTAGACAGCTTGCTCAGACTCTGCTGATTGTAAAGTCAGTGGGTGACTTATGGTGCATTAGGTAAGTCCAAGAGTGTGGCAGAGGTGCTCATAGCTGTGGAGAATGGTGAAACTCCATCGCAGGCCTGAGGAGTTTGGTTGTGAAAGCTATGAACATGTGAAAGTGGGGAGAAATAGTTGAGTCTTGCAAGGAAAAGGAAATAGAAACTTGACTGTAGTCATTGGAAACCTATTCCGTATTGATGGCATAGTTTGATTCCACTGGAGAGCTTTGTTCTTCTGGGCAGTGTTTGAGGAGGAAGATTAATTTTCCCACGGGAGAAATAAGCTTTGAATAAGTCAGCTAAAATGGATTGTTCTTATGTGCACCGCACATCTATAGGAGAGACAGAAGACGTTTACATGCTCCCTGAGGAGGAACCATGACAAGCAGACAATTAACCAATTCCCCCGGATCCCCAGATTTAAAGAACCACGTAATGGCTTAATTGAGTTGAGTTGCTGAGAGTGCGGCACTGCGCTGAGATTCGTGCTGTGAAGTGTGCGATTCCCAGAGGCATCCATCAGGTTTTAAAGAATTGACTTTCCATGCTAATTGACCCAGATGTGCTTGATTTTACCTCACAATCTCCACTTCATTCAATTACTGTTAAAGAGAATGGAATGAGAAAAAAGGACTCCATTTGTCTCATGTACTATATTAAAAGGAAGCTTTCCTAAAGCAACATTTTGTAGTGCTGAACAAATTGTTCAACTTGAACTGGAGCAGCATTTATTCCACTTTTTTTTTTTTTATTTCCCAAATGACTGAGCACGTATTTTGTAAGGAGTAGGGCATGTTCGTTAAGCCACTCTGCTTGGCAAAGGCGCATAGGCATCGTTGTCAGAAGAATGAGGGCAGCACAGATGGATGGATGGTGTCTGACCTGTCTGACCAGGCAGGCCTGAGCAGCACAGCGTGAGGGCTGAGCGCTCTCATGGCTTGGTGGAGTGCTGGCCCACCCGAACAATCAATAAATGAAGAAAAAATCACGGTTTAACTATTTTTATCTTCAAGAAGGCAAGGAGCCAAGTTTGAGGAATAGGCTTTGCAATGTGAATTAGCAGCTGAACTCTTCCATGTACCAGGCCAATAGGCACCTCATTTTGGCAAGCTATGGTCACCTTTTATGTGTGTGTAAACATCCCTGGAGCACACAGAGCAATTAGTGTAAGGCTGAGGTTCCCAGTGCATTCTGTGTGTGTGCAGAACCCGGGGCTTTGTTCCTTGTCAGTTCACAAGCCTTAATTCATTTACAAATCAAGTATCTTTGTGTGGCAGCGACTGAGTCCACCTCTCTAGCTACATTCCTGGAATACCACTGGAGGCTTTCTTCAGCAAGGAAGCTGCTCTCTACCTGGTTAATGATTTCAAGCTTACCTCAAATAGCACCAGCAAGAGGCATGTCGAGGAGCTTCTGTATATTCGTATTTAAAAAGGCTGTGTACCATTGAAATTAGTGGAGTTCATCTGAGTTTGCACGGTTGTTAGGGGAGCAGAATTTAGCCCCTGCTGCTTGTGATAAGCCATATTTTGTACCAACTTGTCAAGTTATGGAGCTCTGCTGTGAAGCGAAGGTGTTCAAGGAGTTTACTTCTTTGTTAAGAGTTGTATGCCATATATGGTCAGTTGTGGGTATTTTGCTGCTGTTTTCTTTTTTTCCTTAAGAAGGCTTTCCTCCAAACTGCTGAATCATATTGCAACCATAGACCTGGTGATTTTTCAGAATTTGAATCATAGTTGAGCTCTCTGGATATCAAGCTGTGAAGCCACACATGGGCTCAGCAGTTTGGCAACCACCGAGTACAGCTTTGGCAGTATCATATTCACAGTCCAGATGTTGGATGGTTCAGCCACAGCATACAGCATGTTAGAATAGAGCAACAACATGACTGAAAATTGCTGTTTAGTCTTCTTAATTTAAATACCATGGTTTGTACTGTTCTCAATGATTTAGCCTGGATATTAAGAACCAGGCTGCTTTAGATATGTATCCCATCCTAGAAGAAAGTCTCATGTAATAACCCCACATGCAGTGAGAAACCTCTTTTGGATGTTTTGCTCTTGCATTCTTCCTGCCAAGGTCTCCTGTGAGAAGTTGTCCCAGCTAGGCCCACTTCTGAAGTCAGTTATAGGTATAGTCAGGATTAACAAAAAGCATCAGGATCCTGTAGAACCAGAAATAAGAAAGTCAGGATGGTACCTGAGATTTGTGAATGTAATGTGATCATGTTTTGTCTTAATGTTCTGCTTTGCCCTTACAAGCTGCAGTGATTAATGCCTTAGTGATAATTAGGAAAGATAGAGACAATCTCTGTTAAAGCAGGATTCTTCTTCAAAGCTGTGCTTCTGCAGACTCAGTCAGTTGAGCTCCTTCCTGCATGTGCTTCATTTTAAATAATGTTCTGTAGCTAAAGTTTTGTGGTACAAGAAACTGAGGAAACTCTTGACAATTCAATTCCTGTATCAGTATTTCTTTAGGAGTACAATACTTAGTCTGTGAAAACAGCTACTGTTGTTTTGCAGGGCATTTAAAAGAAAGATCTTTATTTTTTCATAGCGACCACTAAATCTGGAAAGGAATAAACAGTGAATCACCTAGGCCAAATTACTTTCTTATGTCTGCAGAAAACACACTGACAAAACCTTGGTGGGTTTTTTTTGAGAATGAGAGACACATAGTAGCAAACCGTTCATCGATTTGATCTAATTTATTTCAGCTGTATCCTAAACTTGCGACCTAGACAGAAATGAAAATAGGGAACGTATAAAAAGCACTTATAAAATGCAAGATAGTTCCTGTGAAAATGTGAATATTGAAGGTTCATCCTTCAGGCAGGACCGATGATTCCCCTGTGCCTGTTGTGTTAAAACTGCACCTTGAAGGTAATATATCTGACAGTTTTCTTCCCTGGCCAACCAGTTAAACCAAGCAGTTTGTGGGAAGAAGTAGCACTGGAGCTGAGGAGGACTTGTGCTGGAGCAGGAGATACCACATAGGTGAACAGGAGGCAACTTTTGTGTGCTGGTCTCAGTGCCAAGCAGATAGACAGGAGGCTCGAAGGGGAATATTGTCCCAAAAGGAAGAAGGGATTTGAAGACAGGGAGAAGTGGCATTGGAAGAAAAAGGGCTTCTTGGGGTCCATGACATGGAAAAGAGAATAGTTCTGTTGTCTTGGCGTGAAAGAAGACTCTTGAAGAGAAAATGAGAGGAATGGCAGAAAATTAGGAAGGAACGAAGACAACTTTTTGTTTGCCTTGTTTTGTATTTCAGCACCTGGGGTAAAGCTGAGTTCCTCAAAGAACATTAACTGAGCAAAGCAACACAGGCCCTCGAAACAGAACAAAATGGCTGGAAGGAGAAAAAGACCCAGGCAAAGAATATTGTTAGAGAGTTCAATTGAACTGGCCAAAGAACCTGGAAATTTTACAATATATTTTTTCTGAGGAATAGATATGTATAGTATTTATCTAATAGAAAGTAGCAAGTTTTTGCACTGTTCTGTGTAATTTCCATTTTTCCAATACAATCGGCTACTTGAATGCTCACTTATGGAGAAGAGCAGAAAGGGTTTGAACAGAGCTTTCGAAGAACACTTTATTGTAAGAAGTGAGAGCTAAAAGGAGGAACTATGAAAATTCATACCAACGAAGGCCTTGCCTTACAGATTCATGAAGGTTCTTCAGTCTTCAGATGGGAGAAAGCTAGCTCAGATAAGATGTGTAAGTTGAAGTCAGAAAACTCCACCCTCAGTGGGTCTAACTGTCAAAACTATCAAAGCAGCTTTTGTGATGTGTATTTATTATTTCTGTCCTATCCAGGAGTCCAGCAAAGAATGAATGAAATCCCTGAAGATCTGCTCAGTATTTGAGTCATACAGTATTTGAATCATACATTATTGTGGTCCTGTTTTTGACAGAAGAAAGTCAGGTCAGAGATTGACTGGTTTGTTGACAGTTTATGTTGAGTTTAGTACTGTAAATTACAAATAATTTGCTTTTGCACAGTCAAAAATAATGCTTCCAGGAAGAAGTCACAGAAAAATGTATGTGGTAATTCTATGCAAATGAAATATATTCCACAAGTTTTATTAAAAGTATTGAAAAGAAACTAGAGGAAGCTTTTAAAAGCAGAGGGTCTTGTTTCTTGGGAACCGGAACAAGTGTAATGGAAGTAGATGCTTACATGGCGTACAGGTTTTACCACTTAAAACATCCAAACAGCAATGCAGCAAAAGGCTTCCTGTGTTCCTGGAATTATGAGATACACATGAAAGTCTTTTAAAATGCTTAAATTAGTCAAAGACTTAGTCATACTGAGTGCAAAGAAATGTATATGCTCGTTCAACTCTGCCTAGATTCTGAGCTGTTATGTGTCTTAGATACTGTTAATCCTCTTCTGCATTGTATTTCTACAGCATAATATTCTCATACTAGAGATATCAGACATCTTGCCTCAAATGTTTCATAATATGCAATTCCAGCAGGTTTATGTGTGTGCTTACAGACAGATGCCATCACATTTTATCTTGTGAGAAGAGGAAGTGCTAACTGTCATTATACCCTGTGTAATTTTAGTGGGCAGGAAAGACAAAGGTATTGTTGAAATGTGGAGTTCAGAAACAATAGGAGCTGGTTACATGGTGTGTGTTGAAATTTCAAGTCTTCGCACATCTCTAGTGGAATCCCCAGAAATACCCTCAATTTCCTTCAGCACAGTGACTGAGGGTATTGCACCAGGTGCAACACAGGATTTAGCAAGAAACTTTATTCTCTAAGTAATAATTGCCAAGTACTAGCCAGATACCTCAATTTAAATACCTTTTGAAAGGAAAAGCAAATCCTAGAATAATTTCTCATCTTTACTACAAATTCCAAACCCCGCAGTATATTTGGAAGAAAACCAGACATAGCCAAGGGATGGAGAATTATGCAGAAGCCGTGAAACGGCACTCCTCTCCCCCTGAATTAACAGCCAAATTAACAAATTGATTTTGTTACTCAAGGCAAGAAACATACAGTGTGTAATGAAAATGCTTAGCTGCAGGGTGGAATTGAAATGCCACAGAGGTTTTCATCCTGGCAGGGAGGAGAGCTAGTACAAAGCTGGGAGGGGATAATTAAAACTCTTCAGTCCATTGTGTAATATGTGAAGGAGGAAACATTTCTTAGGGGATATATTGTATCAGTGGTTGCTATATATACCTATGTATATATTTCTTGAAATGAGATAGTGGTTTTCTCACTACCAGGATATAGTACAGAACAGTTATTCACCCATTTACCCCAGGATAGTTGGGATCTTACTCATTTCTTGGTTTCATTTTTGCTTTATAAGAACAAAATCTAAAGTAATTGATTTGAGTTGCTTTCTGAAACCCCCAATTTAATTGATTTCTCCCTTCCATTACCAGAACAATAAGAGGTATGGTTTTTTAGCACTTGAACTTGAGAAAACCTTAGTTGTCCCAACTCCTCACAATCACCCAGTGAGATCTTATCAAGCCTCTGGTTTTGTTTACCTTGGTGCTTGGACTCACTAGAAGAAGGTTTTGAGTAACAGCTCCACCCATTTCTTCAATAAAGAAATCCAGGAGTGACAAGTTTGCATTCAGTGCGGTCAGAGTCACTGTAGGACCGAGTGGAAATATGATGGCTAGGAAAATAAAGAGAGGAACAAGGAAGGTTAAAAGAATTGTGTGAGACAGGCATTAACTTTTCTAATCCACTGAAAACGATGAGTGTATTTCCTGGATCTGTGTTCCCCCACCCATGTAGCCAGAAATAAATTTCACAGATTAATTTGTAGGAGCATGGAATGGTTTCCAAAGATCATTATTATCTGGGAAATAGATTCTCTTTTTCAAAGTACACATTCTGACTGTACTAGACCTAAAGAACTTGTCTGGCAAGCACATGATTTTCTTTTACATTGGTATTGCAAGAAGTAGTTCAAAGACTTTTTTTTTCCTGTACTAGTTCTGTTTCTGTAGGCCCTGCAGGAAGACAGTTTTTGGCTGTTTTCCAGTATATTAATGGCAAAATTGCCTTTTCAAGAAAGTGAAATCAAGAGCTTTCTCCTCTCTCCCTGCTAGAATACTTGTCCTAAAGAAGAGGATATAACTTCAAAGGAAAATGAAATGCCTGATTGTAAGTAAATAATGAAAACACAGATAAAACTGTAGATGCTATAGCTCTTTGCTTAGCCTCTTAATCTCCCCGCAAAAGCAGTGGGTTTGTCTATATTGCTTGTGACTTTTCAGTGGAAAAAAGTAGGAACTGTATTCTCTAGTCTATTTTAATGTCAGCTGGCAATGACCTTCAGGCCAGCATTCATTACTTACTCTATGTACTTGAAAGCAGCAATCTTTTTTCTGTGCAGAAGACCTATACTGCATGTTGTGCTGTTGGATCTCCTGGGTTTGTAGGGAAGTTGGTTTTCCAGATAGTATTTGTGAAAAGTTCTGAGCCATAAGTACAAATGAATCAAGCAACACGGCAAAGAAGGGAAATAGCATAAAATCTTTCATTTCTATTCAGAGAACCTTTTTATCTAGCGCTGACTGTATCATCGTTGTGCATGAGTAGTGTGGTGGGTGAGTATCACCGTCGTGCACGGATGAGTATCCCCATCATGCTTTCTAGGCACGCATGTACCCTAGGGCCTGGAGCCCGTCGCCCGTTTCCCCGTACCGCTCCCACAGGAGCACTTGCTGCTCAGATCATGTGAGGCTTGCCCTGTTCTCCTACCTAATACTGCCTGCAGCTCTATGCAGCCTTTCATGTCTACTTCGTCTTGGAGTTGTGGGTCTGCTGGGAAGGAAATCCAGCCACGAGACGCTTTAAGTAGCAGTTTGATCTTTATCAGTGAGATCGACTCAATTTAGACATGTACCGTTGAGAGGTCACATCTGGACTGGAATGTGTTAAGGGCTGTCAGAACATTGTAAGCAGGAAAGGCAGATGTTGCAACCACCAAGGGTTTGATGCCAGCAAAGAGTCTTGTAAATGGGGATGTTTAATAGACCGTGGAGAAGTTAAAAGGAAGGATTAGACAACTGGTAGGGTCAAGTGCACTTAAGTAATCATAAATGCATAGGGTGGTGCTGTAATTAAAAATGCTCCTGCACTCACTCGGTTGGCCTTGGCGTCGGAGCCATGCCTAGTACAGGCATAACTTTGGTTCCAAGGGGGTTCTGTAATTGGCCCAAATCATATGAAAGCTTTAAAACTTATACATAGGGTTAAACTTAAAAAGACAGGGTGGGAGAAAATACCCTAATTATTCAGATTCTTGAATAAACAAATTTAACCACTCTGTACTCTGAAGTGAAAGCATTTGTGATAGCTGTCTGGAAAGCAAAACTTGGCAAAAAAAGTTTCAATTCTTATTTTAACATGCTCAGATGAGACTATTTTTTAATGAGGATTGTTATTAAACATGTTACCTGAAAAGCATTGATAATATTTATCATTAGAAGCACTTTGATACTAAATGTCTGTAAAAAGCATAAGCAACTCTTGTTTTTTAAATGGGCATTTTTAATTGGAAAAAAAAAAAGTTTCTCTTGACTGTTTTTACTATCTCTAGCAAACACACAAGAGTTATGCAACTCCATTAAATGCTTAGAATAATATTTCCAATGCACAGTTTGCTTGTTAAGTTAATAGAGTGTTTTCTTACACACCAGGCCAGAATCATATGATGAAATTTGAACTGATTGCTTTAGGCTTTCATTCCCTTTGATTACTTATTTGGGTCAGGCATTTAGAAAGAGGATAAATCTAATATAAAAAATATTGACCTTCTCCTTGAAAACACATTTTTAAACAACTATGAGAGTTGCTGCTCTGTGCTTTGTGATGTGCTTCTTGCTAAGTTCAAGTTCAGATTTACTTATATTTTTTAAGGGACAGGAAGTTGACAAATGCCCTCCTCACAGCAACGATGGACATGTATGAGCCTGAGGTCTGTAAATGCTGGAGAGAAAGAAGAGGCAGGAAAGGGCTGCCTGCTAATAAAAGGATTATTGAGAATATAATACTTATGTAACCCAAAATAGCACTTCTGTTTCTCTCATATTATATTTCTTGTATTTGGCATGCAAAAATTCAGCTGGGATCCTGGCTTCTTAAAAACCCTTTTTACATGAAAAGAGAAGTGACCTTTCTTCCTTAAATGTCCTGTCCTCTCTTGCTCCTTATACAAATTTCAGCCATGTGGAGTGCAAGAAAGTAGCTTATCCTGCCACTCTAACAAAGGTTTTCAGGAAACTGAAGTTAGGACTGGATCTGGAGTTTACGTGGAAACTGGTGGAGCTACAGTGGAGCCTGTTTAGCAGCAATAAAACTGACAAAGTTTAACTAACATTGTACTACTAAGATTTTTTTTATACGCTTTTTTTTTAATACCTTTTTCTACCAAAGGCAAAAGTCAAAATCACTAATACAGACACTGCCTTGGACCACAAGTGAAATGCCTTGCAAGAATAGCAGGGGCTGGGAAGGATTGCAGAGGGAGATGGTGGAGTTGCCCTCCTGGAGTCTTTGCAGGCAGCATCTTCAGGTGTTTTGGACAAACAACTGTTAGGCCATCGGCCTAGAGAGAAAGAGAAGGAGGTGCAGGTTTGATAAGTGTTATCAAACTTGAGAACTCGTTTGCCAGATCTCAGTAGTGACATTTCAGGCGTTTTAGCATGAAGCTCTCAGGTGATTTGTGAAAATCCAGAATCCCGCCTTCCTGCATGGATAATGAAGACCTGTGTTTCTTGCCAGTATAATGTCCAGAAAGCATTTGTTCCTATATTCTGTCCCTGAAGGGGATATGTTCTCTTAGTACCATACATTTTGAGATTGGGCAAAGCATGAAAGCAAAATCATGAGGAGCTGTATTTCTGCCTGCTTCTTAGTAAGATAATAGGGAGTCTCACAGGGGATAAACGTAAGCTGCTTTGTTACTTATTTTCTTAACATTATTTTTTGTGGTTTGCCCATTCTGAATAGAGCAGGCAGGGAAACAGAAAACTGCCTTTCCTTTTAAATTATTTTGCATGCCACTGACAGCATATCCCCTGTGCCTTTTCAGTCCTACAGAAACACTTCCGAGTTTGTACAGCCCCAAGCCCAGCAAGGCCTTGCTCCATGACGATAATTTCGGGCAAGTAATTCACAGTAGTGATTCGCTGTGCAAAAGCTGATCCATTCTCCACCAGCGATGCCCTGTTCCCTGCTGGGAGGAAGCTGGCGGGTTGCTCTGTGCCCTGTGCTCTGTGCTCGGGGCCAAACCACCTCCCTTCTTGCAGGCAGATGCTACCAAAGACACCCGGCCTGGGCAGCGGGGAAGGCTGGAGCTGCCGGCCTCGCCAGCGGGGCCAAACCCTCTTCTCGCAAGCAGTAAAGGTGCCGCTTCACCCCATATGCTCCTGGAGAGTGGGCGCCCGAGGCTGGCCTCACCACAGTGCCGTGCTGGGACACAAGTGCTGGCAGCTGGAGGCATTCTGCCAGGGAAAGACTGTGCAACCTGAGACCTCAAGGCAAGCATTCAGGCAAGGGTTAAAATGGCTGGACAGCTTGCCCGCTAGAAAACAGGGTTTTTTTCTGTAGTCACTTCCCAGTCTTGGATATGCAGTCTCTAGTTACTGGAGGGATTCAGAGCTGGCACAGGCAGCCTCTTAAGCATTAGGCTGCCCTGTGTGCTTGGCACCAAATTCAGACAATTTTGAGAACAGTTCAGATCTTCTGGAGGTTTGGTTTGGTGTTTTTTTTTTTTTTTTTGTTTTGGATTGGGGGTTTTTTGGTATTTCTTTCCATAAGAAAGCAGTTCTATTTTTAGGATTTGGCCCAAATTGTTGAACCCAGCAGTTTGAGTTTTACTGTTGTTGTTTTTCCTCTCTTCAATCAAAATGAAGTGGTTCTGGCTGATCCGAGCTGAGCAATGCTGCTGCTTCTCTTAAAGTTACACTCCAGGAGATTTTGTGAGTGCACGGGTGCGTATGTGTGCGTGGAAAGTTTCTCTCAGTTTCCTGGAATAAAAGGGGTCTTTGCTTCCTCCAAATCTATACTCTGTGCTTGTAAACATCTCTATTCAGACTGGTATCGTGGAACATTGTGAAGGGAGGCCGGCCTAAAATATGTCATTAAAGTGAATTTTATACTTGAAGCTCATCTCCCCAGTCTCTTCTGTTTTCTTTCTTGCTGCAGCTGTATACCATTGTGTTTCAATGTATAATGTTTGTCTTAAGCCTGTATAGATACCAGAACACCCCATTTTTATCACCTGTGGAAAATCAGACAGCATAACAAACTGATGACCAGAGCAGTGATTGAAGCCAAGTATCCCTAGCCCCTTTCTCCTCTGGCCACAGTGCATATGTAGACCTTGCACACCCAAGTTAGCTTCTGGATGAAAAGGAATATTGCTTCCTCTGCATGGTGCTATGTTTCGGCTAAGTAGCTTTTTTAGCTATGCTGCTTCCAGGGCCCAAGGGATTAAGGTGAACGTGGAGAGCCACCCCCCTTCATCCTCTACACATAGTGTATAAATTGCCACTTGCTCTCCCTTTGTCTGAGAGCATCTGTCCTTCTGTTGCACAGGGTGTCTGAGCAGGCGGGAGGGCATGTGCCTGTTACTGGCTAGTTTGGGAGCTTTCCAAAGAAATAGGGAAGGGCAGAGCCCATTTCTCCCAGTTTTGAAGGGCCAAGGTGAGTAGCAATCAGCCACTTCCCATGTAACTGCAAATGTCGACCAGGCCACTGTAGACTGTCCTGAGGTAATTTTTGCAAAGTGTGGCTGGACACCTCTGCTCTGTGTTGTAGTTTAGACTGTTTTCCTACAGGCTGGGACTTTGGCTTGAAGAGGGGAAGGCGCCTTCCAATAACTCTGCGTACAACACGTGGGCCACTGAGGACAGAGTTAAAATCTGTGCCTGTCCTCAGGGTTTCCCTGTTTGCTATGGAGAGGCTCTTTACTCAGTGTTAGTCTCAGCAGCGCACAGGGTGGATGCTATTCCCTGTAGCCACCCCCTGCACAGTGCCCGGCAGTAGGAGCCCAGCATCGCAGGGCTGAGTGCTGGCTTTCTAAACACCAGGCATCCCCACAGTGCTGCCTCTGAATTGCTTTCTGGATGTAGACTTTTGCTCTGACTAATGAGTATAGACTTAAAGCCTTCCTTCCAGGACTTAAGGGCATCCAAAAGATCCGAGGGTATTTTGTTAAACATTTGAGTGCTCTCATCAGAACAATAATGAATTGCCAAACCATTTTCAACAGTTTCCAAATGTAAATCTAGCCCCGGGTCTTAAATCCTATGGAAAAAAAGGCATTCGTATGGAGTTTAGCACTTCCTGGGTCAGAAGTATCTCAGGTTCTTTCTGCCTCTGGCCCTGGCTTCCAGAAGTTCAGAAATGTGTGAAGGTCAAAACAAACCTTGTTTTCCCTTGATTTCCATTTTGCTTTCCTTAGAGTTATGGCATTTTTTCCTTATATCAGCTTGAAATTAATAGACATTCAAGAAACATTAATTCTGTTGTATTTGGGGTTTTTTTTCACCCTAACTTTCCTGCCAACACTCTAACAATGCAATGTTCACCTAGCAAAGAAATTTAGGCAATTATATGTTAAAAAGTACATTTTTCAAAGGAGCAGAGGTGTTTGCTTCAGTTTCCTAGGCAAATTCTCATACAATTAATTACATTCTGCCTACTGCATTCCTCTGCCACTTCAATTGGATATGGTGTTCTTCCTCAGTTTGTGCCCTACACTTTTGCACAGCATTATTGACTACTGTTAAATATTTGTTGGCCACCATCCCAGCAGTGACTTCACTATGGAGGCAGTGATTAAAGTAAGCCACCGGATAATTAGTAGCATATTCCTGTGGTATTTACCATCCAAAATACTTGTTAGTCCAAAATTTTCAGAGTGAGATGTATTTTTAATGATGACTAGGTAGTACAATAACTTGTGACATAAATGAGCAACACAATTAGCTACGGTTGATTTCAAATGAGGAGTATTTGATGGTGACTTTGGTACAGCAATATAAGAGGATCACTGTGGTCCACCTCTACTGATACCTTCAGACTGTGACCACTGTTTTACAATAGAAGCTGACAAGTTATGTGGGTGGATGACTTAGTGTGTTTCCTGTACGTAGAGGAAGAAAATGATCAGGGCCATCCAGCCCACAGCAAAAATCTGGAGGGGGGAGATGAGGGCTGCTCGCTTGATGCGTTCACAGTAGGTATGAGCTGTTCAGGTATGCATTGAAACAGCCTGGTACATGACCACTAGCTAATTCCAGGGAACTTTTCCACTACTCCCTGATGATCACAGCATTTCACAGCTCCCTGCCAGAAGTAAGAATCTTTTTTTCCCCACATTTCAGCACATTCATCCAGTAATGGCAGAATTGGGACCTCTGAAGCTAGTGTTAGAATGCTAATTTTAGCTTTTCTTTAATTTCACCATGTTACAGAAAAAAAATATCCCTTAATTTGCATAGTCCTTTTCCTGGCAACTCTCAGCCTTTAACATATTCAGTGTAGTGAACCAAAACCACTGCTACTTGCTTACCCTGAAATTATACCAGTTTATTTGATTTCACCCACCCAGACTATTATACCCTGGAAGCTACCTCTGTATGTCACAGGGAGGGATGCCAGACCTGGTGATCATGTAGGTGCTCTTGGGTCAAGGCTAGGGCTGTGCTGCCTTCCAGGACCACCTGCTGGCTGGCTGCAGGGGGGCTGAGGTCAGCGCGGACCTGGGGAAAGCCACCCTCCAAAACATGAAGTGTCATAACTTGGTGACCAAACCACACCAAATTCCTGTCTTGGAGAAGGAGGAGAGTTTTTGTGGAAAGGAAAGGAAGGCAGGAAGGCAGGCAGGCAAGGCAAGGCAAGGCAAGGCAAGGCAAGAACATTTTATTCTGGGGGCTGTAGTTATGGAGGAATTGCTGAATATGCCAAGAATTTACAGCCCAGGTGCAGGAAATTCAGCTAAACAAATCTAAATGTGACCTGACACAGATGCTGGAAAACTAAAATAATGAAGTATCATCTGACCTTATTCTGTGTGTTTTCTGTAATGGAAATTTCTTTGGTGGCTCTGAAACGCAGTGGGCTGTTGTCACTCGGTTGAGCACGACTGGGACGCAGTGGAAAAGCTCACCCTGAAGTGATAACTGTAGCCTTTGATCTTGTCTTTATTCCACTACCAGTCTTCAGGTCTGCTCAATAGCTGGCTTGTTTTGTTTGATATCTGATGCTGTTATGTGCCCAGATTTATGTTTCATTGATGTAAACGGTTCTTGTTGCTCCATGCCAAGAAAGACAGCAGCGGTCATTGGGCTGCACTTCCATAATGGAGTTGAGTGATGGAGGAAAGTGGGGGTGCCTTTGGGGTAGAGGAAGGAAGGGACCCCAAGTCTGAACCATCCAAACTTTTAAAAGGAAACAGAATTTTGATGGGTTTTGACTAAAAAATGTAATTGCCTATAAATATTAAAGTCTGCTTGCTACCAGCTCAGCTGCCAGATGGGTGCTTACAGATACTCCAGCCCTCCTGACTGTTTTCCTTTCTTCTTCTTTTTCTTTTTTTCCTGAAGGAGATGCCAGAGCTCATATCGGCCTTCTGAGTACACTAAGGGCTTCAAAAACCAACCTAAGCAACAGTTTTTGAACACACAGCTATGTGACAGAATATTTTTCTTAAGTGCATATTCAATTTAGAAATGTTTATGACTTTTTTGCTTATTACACGTATTATCTATTCTACTACTTTGAACTGAGCAGAACAAATGTTCTGCTACTTGGAACATTTTCATGTACTCAGATAATGCAGGAAAAAAACAGGAAAAAATATCATAAAAATTTTTTTTTTGTTTTCTGGAGTTGCACCATAACTCTTACACAGCAAACATTCTGAGTTTGTAAAGTTGCTAAGCTTCATCTACGTGTCACCAGTTTTTTAGTTCCTTGAAAGATGTTTGCACTAACGGATTTCACAACTGCATTGCTTCACAACTGCTTCATGTCTCATAAAGCAAATGTGTTTTCCATTTTTCTCTGCTGGGAGTTCTGGATTATAGAAATGTCCCCTAACTACCATTGTCTCTCACTTGACAAACACCTGGAAAGCGATACTATTTGTTTTGTGAAGGAAGGTAATTTCACTCAAGAAGCCAAGGAATAGCTCTCATTTTTTGTTGTTTTTGCATTTAGTGCTGCTGAGGAGAACATTTACTTTTGGGGGGACCAAAAGTGTCAGTACTGTTTTGTCCTTTTTAATGCTTATCTTTTCCTGGTGGTCTCAGCCTGTTTTGGTTCGCTTGTATGTTTATTTGCATACAGACGGATGTTGGTAATCTCTCGTGAGATCTGAATTCAAGGAGGAGTAAGTCCTGTACCCTGCAAGTTTTCTGGTTTCCTTTTCAGAGGAAAGCTCTGAAAATTAGGTCTTTAGGCCCTTACCATGGCCCTGAAAGCCCCTGGGTCTGTGGAGCTCACGGACACTGCCCAGTGCATCAGACCAGGAGGTTCCTCATTCACTTGACATTGCACCAGGAGTGGAAATGTCAATAAAGGCGTGTGTAGAAAGGAGTAGAATAGGCAGTGGTTTCACAGAAGTACATGATGTATATCTGTAAAGACCCCATTCCTCCAGTGAGGCAGTGGTGTTGTGATCACTGGTGTGATTAGCAGAAAAAAGCACAAAGCTGTTCCCCCCAGTGACACCAGTAGAGGCCCACAGTTACAGCACTAGCTGGTCAGCAGGCATGAAGCTTGTGCCACTTCAGTGGGAGAAGATACTGGGCTGTTGGCTGGCGCTCACAGGTTGTTGGGAACATCCCCGGCTCTGTCGTGGCTGTCAGCACTTGACGCCAGGCCTGGTGAGGGTACGTAAGGAGGCCGGAGAGTGAGGGGAGATGCTGAGGCAGGACCTTCGGGGCCGCCTGGCCAGCCCTGCCAGAGAAGAGCCTCTACTGCATGCTTCGCCCTCTAACAGTGCTACAATGTGAGGGAAAAGGAAAATAAAGATGTAGCTGCTTTACCAGCAAAGAACTGAGAACCACTTGGATGGAGCTTCAGAGGGGGGAGAGAGAAAGAGGGAGAGAAGTATCTTACGAAGTGACTTCTGTGAATATTTTTCCTGTCAGTGTAACATTTCCTCTTTTGAGAGAGAAAATGTCAAACCCACAGGTTTCAGGAGCAAAGGAAAAGGCCACTTTTGGTTTCCTGGTCAGGCTTGGGTCTCCCGTTCTGCACGTCCTCTCTGCTCGGCCTCCAGTCACCCTGCCGAGAACTGGGAAGGGCAGAGCTTGGCCAACAGACCAGGTTTCCTCCCGTGATGGCTTGCCTTACTCGTGCTTGCCTGGTGGGTGGCTGTTGCTTATGCCTGCTGAAGTGCTCCGCATGTTTTCATAGAATTATAGAATAGTTTGGGCTGGAAGGGCCCTTTAAAGGTCATCTAGTCCAACACCCTGCAATGAACAGGGACATCTTCAACTAGATCAGGTTGCTTAGAGCTCTGTCCAACCTGACCTTGAAGGTTTCCAGGGATGGGGCATCTACAACTTCTCTGGGCAACCTGTGCCAGTGTTCCACCACCCTCATCGTAAAAAATGTCTTCCTCATATCTAGTCTGAATCTACCCTCTTTTAGTTTAAAACCATTACCCCTTGTCCTATTGCAACAGGCCCTATTAAAAAGTCTGTACCCATCTTTCTTATAAGGTCCCTTTCAGTATTGAAAGGCTGCAATAAGGTCTCCCCGGAGCCTTCTCTCCTCGAGGCTGAACAACTCTAACTCTCTCAGCCTTTCCTCATAGGAGAGGTGTTCCAGCCCCCTGATCATCTTCGTGGCCCTCCTCTGGACCCGCTCAAGCAGGTCCATGGCCTTCTTATGTTGGGGGCCCCAGAACTGAATACAGTACTGCAGGTGGGGTCTCACCGGAGTGGACTAGAGGGGCAGAATCACCTCCCTCGACCTGCTGGCCATGCTGCCACTTGTTTGGCAGCAATAAGCATTTCCCCTTTGTACAAAGTGGAGAAAGATTCACTTGAAATTTTGGAAAAAAGTAACAATTTCATCTAATAATTAAGGGGCCTGCAGCTGACTGAGAGGTTCCCTTGCCCTGCCAGTCTCCCTCCCTACCACTTGTACACTGCTGAGCCCACCATTTAATCACCTGCAGGGGAGAGAGGAGAAAAGGGATGTATGGGGTAAGCTTGGCTCATACCAGAAAAGAAGAAATTCTCTGTGCTGCACCAAAAAGGGATAAGAAAGAAAAGCCCATACAGAAAGGCATGTTTTTTCTTCTATTACTTATAAAGGAGAATCTAGATACACTTTAAACCTAAACTAAATAGTGGATCTGATTCTTAATGTAATCAAGTCTTTGAAGAGATTAGAGACACCCAGTGCATCAGGGCACTGTGTGCAACAGTGATAGCTTGGTCATTCTTCTGTCATCAATGGGGCTCTGTAGGGATTTGGCTTGGACATGCTCTATTACATGGTATCCTAAGAGCTGCTGTTCCACCGACATCTTCTGGGTACACACAAATGTTTCAGAAGCAGCTGTCTGTCTCCATACACACGTGGCTAACTGGGTGTAGCTATATGGCCATTGGCTCGGTGGCGATGCTGAAGATCTGCAATGTTGCCCTTGCATTAGGCTCAGCTTTCAAGAGCTCATTTGACTGCCAGGTGTCACGGCACATGAGGGATGCAAGGCCAGCCCACTCTGCTCACAGGGAGGGTTACATGGGAGGTGCTACGCACCATTGCTACATGGATTTTCTCAAGGCAAGAGGAGTCTTCTCTTCGCCCAACAAACCTGCCGTAGGACAATACCCCAACATCATTGCACAAAGTTGCTCTTGTATAGGCAGGTCAAGACCATAGCCTCCTTGTGCTTTGCTGAGGTCTGAGCTTTTCAGCCCATGTGAGCCATTAGTTGCTTTCTGGCTTCCCTTTGACAGACATTTAGAGGCATGTCTTGTAGTGGAACTGTTGTTCTGAGAGATTATTCTCCTCCTAAAATACACCTCACTACAATCTAAAAACCCAGATGAGCCAAGGTTTTATTAGAAGTACTGACTATCATATGAGACCGGAAGAAGTGAATTGACTTGATAATGGAATGAAAATCTTGTTTTTAAAGAAAAAAATCGGTTTACAAAATGGAGACCGGGGGGTGGGGAGAGAGGGGAGAATTAAGTTTAGAACTTAATTCCTCCACGCTCAACAGCCTCATTTACAGGAAGAATACAACAAATCTCTTGTTTTTGCAGCACAAGGGCTTTATACAGGTAAACATGTTGAGAATGTTGCCTGTAGTGTTTGCCCAGCTAGACCATAAAGAATTCCTGTGAGCGGGGGGGAGCTAGTGCCATTGCACAGCCCCAGCAAGCTCTGCTTTCCTCCTGCCTCCATCTGCCCCAGTGCCAGGGAGGGAGACCGCTGGAATCGTACTATTCCTGTGAAGCCATCCAGCACATTTATTCTGAGTACAGACGCAGTGGTCTTCCATTTTGCAATTGCAGAAACAAGAATATCCTGTCGAGCTTTCTCGCTTTCCTCCCTTCCCCACTGCCACTGCTTGGTATGGCTGTAGGGAATATAAATGGAACAGGAAATTTGACCGCGTCCAGGATCAATGTCATTAAAGACACGTCTTGTTTTAAAATCTAATTTTATATAACTGCTCTGTTATATAATATGCTTTTGTTTGTCGTCTTGATTTTTATCGAGGTAGTGTACATTCCCCTGGACCTTTTCATGAAGGAATGTTTATACCTGTGGGCAAGCGCTAATGGCAGTGAAAGGCTTGCATTCATGGGAACAGCATTTAGCAATTCATGGTTGCCAAGGTAAGCAGCAAAGGCATGCCCTCTGCCACTCCACTGCCTCTAAAAGAAACAGTCTCTAAGGTAACAGGCTAGCACCCCTTGAGGCCAAAAATCTTTAGCTTTTTAGACAGAAAAACACATTAAATAATACCAAGAAAAGCATTTTTTTGTCCTGGCATTTTTTCTTCACAACAGAAAAGGGGCTCAAAGTGTTCTATTTTTGGTTCTGCGCAGGAATTTAATTCAGATGCTGCCCAGTGCTTTGTGGACTCAACACCCCTTTGACAGTTTAGTTTCAGGGGCACATAGGACTAATGAGCCAAGGCATGACTGCAGTTGGAGGCTGGCGTCTCCCAGGCCTGTGACTGTTGTTCAAGTGAATAGGCAATTTCCCTGATTAGCTTGGAATTTGCAGCATTATCTGGATAGTTACTTGGCATGAGCCCTTTTTCCGGGATCACAGTCAATGTGAGAGATTGAGTCACCTGAAGAAAAGGTCTACAAAGGCAGCACTAGCTAGATCCTGCTTGTGATGGGACAGGAGAATGGGCTTCTCTTCTCGACTTCATCTTGCTCTGCAGCCACTTGCCAACCCCTTTTATCATACTGTAGCAAAGGGGAGAAGTAGGTGAGTCATCATATTTTCCCAGCACAAGATTTTAATTAGGAGAAGAAACAAACAGTAGAGGGATGTTTTTAAAACTGAATTCTAACAAAAAGTAAAATGCAACAGCTGGATCACCTTTCTGCTAATGTTAGTGCGTCAGAGACCCACTGCATGCAGAAGACAACTTGTCTATGTCATCTGCAGGACATTCGTATGACTAACACCAGCACAGTTTGCTGGATGTGAGGAAGAGCAAAAGAAGTGTTTCTAGAATATTTTTTTTTCTAAATGACTCAAGCTATTACAATTGCTTGACAATTATAAAGTGACAATTCATGGACTGTAACTGAGTAATACAGGACCTGCAGGTTGTAATATGTCTTTTTACATCTGGTGCAGTTCCTGTGGCTCCTGGAATTGTAACAAAGGTCTTAGAGCTATTCATGAGAGGGAAGATGCCTCCTGGAACCCTTTTGCAACTTGTTTAACAGACCTGATGCTGACATTAATACATTTTTACTCCGAATAGAGGCAGACTGATAATCAGACCTTGCCGTATCTTCAGGTGTGCAACGCGTCTCAAATTTCAGTGAGTCTTTGGGAACAAACCTCACGTTATTGAGCTGACTTGTAACTGCAGGGGGGATAACGATTTGCCTGCTTTCAGTCTGACAGAAAGGATACTGCCCTGACTGCGTTCAAAGAGAGGACATACATCACTGACAATTCGCTTCTGTGTTTACCTTCACTTCATATTCTACAGACTAAAGTAATTACGGAATAACTGGACTTTCTAATGGTTCGAGGCATAATAACACAAAGAACATTAAACAAGGAAATTAATTAGTTACATCATCCACCCCAGAAACACCCACAATGTGACAATTTGTCATTATGCAAAAGACGCAAAGTCAAGGGCAAGCTAGGAAGTATCCAGACACAAGTTCAACACCTTGTCATGTCCACATTTTGATGCAGCACACATTCACATGCTGTTATGCAAGAGAAGTCCTGCTCCATTTGAGACACAGATTGGCTGGGGCTCACTAAATAAGAAGCAATTTGGTATTTGTTCATTGCACATCTTGCTCTTTATTCACATCTCAGAAGCACAAATGGACTTAAATTTCACTTCAGGTAGGATGGAGGCATGTAGCTGTCAGAGCTATTTGTGAGAAATGGCCTGTCTTCTGGGGCAGAGTCTGCAGGCATCTAAGCAGCTGACACAAAACATCCCTATGCTGCCTCAGTTCTGGGGGTTTTGCTGGCTTGTCTGATGATAATGGCCTCTTTCTGCTCTTTTGTAAGCTAAGCAGCCCTGTGCCTAAGTCCAATGGGACTGGATGTTGTAAGCAATATCTTAGCCTGCCTAGCACATGCCCTCAGCACTGAGTTCTGCAGTCACAGCCACTTCCAGCTGAAACATAACCAAGTTGTGAAATGGGTCTGGTCAGGAAAACAAAAGCACTGAGTCTCTAAGTTCTTGCATGTTCTCAGGAACATGCCTATAGATTTGGCTGAAACATTTCAGAACCATTCATCTTGAGGGAGATATACACAATATGCAAAAGGTCAATCATCTGATACACTTTTAACTAACAGAAAATAAGGTTTTGGAATGTGATGTTTCAGACAAGAGTATTAATAGGGAACAGTATTAGATTCATCTGTGAACTAGCAATAATAAGAACTAATGACTGAGTTATAAAAAAAAGCTTTTTCCTGGCTTCAGTTTACTTCCCTGAACTTAGTGTTGAAATTTTTGTTTACTCCACAGAGTAGGTTAACATGAGAACGCTACTCTGTATCTATAATTATAAAATATTATTTGATGTCTAAGCTATCATTATTAACAGGCTGAACTCTTTTATTTTCTTCTTTTCCCAAAGAACCATTATGTTGTTACGGTGAAAAGACAGAACCTTGGGAAACTTAAAGTAAAAACTGGTTGCTCATACATTGACAATGTTGTTTATAAAGCCTGTCTTTCAACAGCTATAAAATACTTGCATTCCCATGTTAGAAAGATGAAAATATGTAACTGCCATTTGCTTAACAGCTCTTAACTGCAGCTGGAAAATGTATTAGTTTCATCCGACTTAATTACCATCACATTTGTCTTTTTTTTCCAATCTCTATTTTTTCATCTATACTTTTGCAGATCCTAAGGCACAGTGTACACATGCATTTATATAGCGTTTATATTCCAATGTACACATAAACTGACATCTGAGGGACTGATCCAAAATTCAACAAGGTTACTAGAAAGATGCCTAGCTAAGCATCAGCCCATCCCCCCTGGAGCTTTGAGCAGGACTTTTCCTCAGAATTTATCCCCTAGATTTTGGTTGCTGCTCCCAGACTAGGTACAGGGACTGCATTAATGAGATTTTTTTTTTTTCCACATTCAGGTTTTATTCATCCATTTAGCAAAAAGTTGTCTGATGATGGAATTTCAAACAATCGGTGTTTTATACAGGAGCTGGATATTGGAGCTTTTAGAATATTCTTCCTATAACATTTAAACTTACCCAGTGCCCAGATATTTTTGTCCCAAAATGTTGGCAACTTCACTTCAGTTTGTGTTTTCAGTTTGGACACAAGTCGGAGAGCCCAGAGTCTTATCCAAACTTTATCTGAATGAGTCAAATGTCTTGATGCTGCAAAATTGGAGAAGTGATTTGAATATAAGACTTCCTTGACAGATTTCCAATATTTCTGGTCCCAGTTGGCACTACCACAGCTTCAGCTTTTCTTTTGTAATGTTGGCATTTATTTCCATGTCTAACCCAGATCAGGAAGCACAAAAGTAAAAACATTTGTAAAAAGGACCACCCTAACATTTCAGGAAGCAAGGCAAGCTTTGGGCAGTACTGATGCTAAGAATAGGCAAAGATCTTTTATTTCACTTGAATTACTTTGCCCGTCTTCACCTCAGCATTTGCCAGGAAACCTCAAGATATTAAAACACGGACCTCTTACATGAACACAGACAAATGTAGCGATGCGTAATGATATATGTATCAGCAAAAGGAAAATAACCTTTGAACCTGTGAACTGTGTTATCAAGGATGGATTCGTTGTATTTGCTAGATAGTAGTAGATACTCATGAAGAGAAAATCCTTCTCTCAGACTAGTGTATTTATGGCTAGACTGAAGTCTAACTTCTGAAGTGTTTCTCTAAAAATGCTGGTATAGGCCATGTTTTTTGTCTCCTTCTGGCTTAAAAAAAAATAAATCCTGTAAATGGATGTAAAATATTGTTTTTCTTTCACTCCCATGGGACATGTGTATGGTTGATAAGTAGAAGCTAGTAATCTTATCCCTGTGCTCTGCCACTTACCCCACCACAAATAACATGCCTTGTTGTTATAAATGATTTGCACCTTGTGGTGCTTTCCTGGATAATGTGGGCTTCTCAAGATCTCCCTTATTTTCTACAGTAATGTCTTACTGCAACTGGGACTGGTTTAGAGGTGATGATACATGAGCCAGGAAGAACCCTACCTTATTTTCAAACCAAGAAACAGCTCATTGACCTGACAGCTAAAACCACCAGCATCCTTTTGCTTTTAAACTGAGGAAAAGTGATGGGAAGTCACTGAAAGACAGTAAACGTGAACCACACTTAAATGCCAACCTGGCTTTAAATAGTGTTTTGACAACACACAGAAAACTATTTATTTTGAGACTTACGGGACTTCTGCAGGATTTGGTGCAAATACAATGAAAATTGTAATGTTTACATAATCTATAAATAAAACAGTAAAGAAACCCAAGTCCCACCAGGATCACAAGTCAAAAAGGAATAGGAATAAACAAGATCATTAATGCACAGATTAGTTGATTTTTTTGCCTTAAACAATGAAGTCATTGATATACACATATCTGCAGATATATATAAACACGAAAAACTCAGAGAAAACGAAAATGTTTGTCAAGGCCCATTTCCCAAAATACTACTTACGGGAAGCAGTTGAAGGTTTAACAGAAAGGAACCGGTTTCTTGGATTTGTAACTAATGTTTTTTAAGGGAGTGAGTTAGATCCTAGAAAGACACTAAGGACAGTCAGGTAACATTTTCTAGAGGTAAAATTAATCATAAAATACAGCCTAATGCAGACAGAAACACAGCCTGACACTATGTGCATGAAATTATTCACATCTACATGTGCATGCTTGCTCACTCACCCAAAACATAAAAACTTCTCTAAAAAAAGTGACCTCATTATCATATATAGTAGAAGGATAACTCTTGGTAAATTGGGGTGGAAAAATATCAACCTCAAGTGTTTGAGGGGGCAGAGGGAATTATATACTATGGTTCTTAAACTTCCTCAGGATTATTTTTTGACAGATCATCCAAAATTAATGGAAATGCCTCTTGGTCCTTTGGGTTCAAAGCAAAAGTCACTTTCTCTTCCTCAGACTCTACTGTGTATAAAAAGTCAACATTTCCATTTCTAATCTTCAAAGTAAATTACAACTGATGGAAAGGTAATGCAATAAGCTTCATTAGCCTCATTTCCATAGACACAGTATTAACTAAAGTCTATTTTTCTTGTAGACATCCTAATATCTTTATACTAATGGTATAAAAATAATCTTATTTTTGGTGAAATACACTGGTGAGGGAATTGCCAGCCATACAGATATAGCAAAGTTTGAAAAATTAAGATAATTTTAGTAGAATTTAAAAAGTCTGCTCTGGGATTTAAGGAAGCTGAAGTTAATGGCCTGGAATCCTTAACAGTTACTTACACTTCCCACAATTGGCAGAGAAGAAGAAAAATACATTTTAAAAGTGACACAATCCTGCTCCCCCAGTTTTCCACCACAAGGAATCAATGAGCTAACACTGAGCTGCACTGAATAATTTCCCCATTTTAAAGAAAGGGCACAATCACTGGTATTGGGGTAGCTATGGCTTTGTTCACCTAGACGTTAGTTAAGGACTGTGGCTGCTGACCTTCTGTCACTGTCTCCTTGCAACCGCTTATAATAGATCACTACCTGGATGAGTTAGAAATAATGAAGCTCCTTAAGGAGCTATTATTTAACCAGGTATGCCAGCTCATCCTCCTGCAGTGTCCCTGAGTGCGCTTCCCTTTCTCAGCACTCCCAGCTCCTCATGCTGTGCCAAACTCCAGGACATGTTGCCTCTGCACTCTTGGCACACGTCTGCCTCCATGCATGCACCGCCACCCCAGGCTGGCACAGTGTTTTCTGGATGCAAAGAGGCAAATGTAGTTTTGATGCCATACTAAGTGTGGGGATAGAAATATGTTTGAGGGGTCATGTCATGAAAAAAGGTAGTTGGACACCCCTCAGTTTAGGGTCAGATGAGCATATCAACCTGTTAACAAGAGTTTGGTTGCACTGATGTGCAAAGTATGTTGGAATAAAATGTCTTAGGGAAGGTGTCAGAGGACCAGTGCTACGTGGAACTAAGCCACAGATTCAGTGCTTTTCAAAGAATGGGGGTTGTTTAGCTGGTAACGCAAAACAAATTTTAATAAAAATATGGGATGCTTTTACAATGTCAATGAAAAAAAGAAAAGGTGAAAATCTGGGTTTATGTTAAGACAGTGAGGTAAGAGAGGCAATTCTTTTACTCTGCTTCGCTCCTGGTTGCAATAGTGAAACAACATTTGGCATGAGAGTTTGGAAGAGACCAGTAAAAATTGTAAGACTAGAAAACATGACATAGAGGAGAGGGTAAAGGAACTAGGTTTGTTTAGTCTAGAGAACAGAAGACTTAGAGGGACATGTTAACATAATCCTCCAATATATAAAATGTTATAGAGAGGACAATGTACATTTGCTCTCCTTTTCTCTTTGGGAACAGGACAAGGAGAGATCTACTTAATTTTTGGCAAAGAAAAAAATTAACCTTTAGGTCAAAATTGTGTTATTGACATACTGGAACAGATGCTAATGAAGCTGTGGAGCACCCTTCATGCAAGGATTTCTAAGAGCAATCATAGACAAACATCTGTCAGGCATGGCCTGTGTGTACTTAATTCTGCTTCACTGCTGGAAGACAGGTTTGGGGCTCCCTTCTAGGCGTTTTGGAAGACCTACTTTTTCTACAGCTTAGGACTTTAGCACAACATTTACTGCCAAGTAGCTTATGCGCAAAGTAAGTTATGGACTAGATTTTTTTAGATACTTTACGTTGTTTTGTGAGTATTACGGTGGTATTTTCCTTTCTGCTTCATCTTTGTAAATGTTTGCATACTTACATAATTGAGTGTATTGAATTAAGTAATCAGAGGTACTCAGGTTAAGAATTCACCCAAATTTTTTGGCAGTGCAGCTATTACACAGATGAGTTTACAGTTTAACCTCTTTTTACCTGGAAGTTCAAAAGCCAGAAAGAAACAGAATACATGTCAGTTATTTTGGTTTAAAATCTTAAGTCTACAGCAATAAAAGCTTTGTGTTATACTCCTTCATCTTCTCTTTGTTAGTCATTTGGATTTTGTCAGGGAACAGAAAATGGCTAAAAATCCTCTTCTTGTAAAAAGTTTCTAGCATTAAAATTTTTCTAGCATCCATGTGTATATGGCAGTTCTCATTAAGTGCCTGCGGTTATTTAACTCAGAAATGGAAATATAAACCATATCTTCTTCTATACAGTATCTATAAGGCTGAATATGATTTCCCGTCACTAAGAACTATACAGAATGAGAAAATTCTTCTGTGCTTCCTACTGGTATTATATGGTCAACTTTAAGGAAGGCACACTGGGAAGGATTTGGAAAGGTGTATTTTGTTTTTCAGTGGACTGCTAGTTCTTGGGTTGGTTAGATAAGAGACATAGATCCTGGAGGTGGCAGGCTGTATGCCAGGATTCACAGATTAGGCAGGAGTTAAGTTTATGCATGCAAGAGAGTTGCCACATTTGCAGACTTTCATAAGAATTGGTATAAAAGCACCTTTTCTTAGGCTAATACCAACATCGAAATACTGAAGATGATGACAAGTTCTCTAATTAGCTTGAACCATTTGGCCTAGGAAGCTTACAAAGTGCTTGCCAGGTTTTTTAAACCTTATCAGTAAGTTTTCTCATATCAGCAAGGAAAACTCTTAACCATTAAATAAGGATTTTAGTTTTCTAGGCATTATCGGCAAACACCTACTCCTGAGTAAGTGTTTAGGCTTTACACCTTTGTTGGTGATAAGTGACTTCCAAAAGCCCTGTGTGACTGCCTACTTCCACTTGCATTGCAGTCAGGGGAGACTTAGCTTTGGTTTTAATGGGCCCTGTACAAGGCTGATTTAAGGGCCATCCAGAAACCTCTTTCTGGGCACTGTTTCTCCAAATTTTTTGCACAAACCCCCAATGACTTTCTTATGAATTGGATGCTTTGACCCAAATCAAGCAAACGTGGAAATCAACGGGACTTACCACTAACTTTGCTGAGCATAGAGTCAGGCCCTTGAAGTTTTTGGAAGTGTCAGGCCAAAACTAATGTGGCTGAAGCAGCCAGAGTTCTGTCAGAGCATCGCTCCCATGCTCTCAGTCCCCTCTCACCAGAGCAGGTAGCTAGAGAAAGCTAGCTCTTCAACTTGCTTGCACAGTAGTGACTGAGACTGGAATGATCCTGCTGGGATAAAACAAAAATTAATGGGATGAGGTCTTTGTCACACCAAGTTCTAATCAACTCTTTTTTTAGGATATGGAAAAAAGGTATTAAAAAAGCCCCTGACTTTTCATTTTTGTGTTGGTAAGAAGGAATGGAGCACAGGCAGCTGCTCTCTCTTCTGAACCATCTAACCTTTTGGAAACTTTCAGGAATCACGCAGATAAGGATGTGCTCAGCTGTCATTTGCATGACCACTTATGGCTAATTAGGAAGAAAAGTTGAGAGAGCTAGGGGTTAGTTAGAAATGTCAGAGGCTGTGGATAAGTCCACACTGTAACGTAGGTGCTCAGCCTGTTCCCAGGCTCCGGACCTCTATTCATTTTCTACCATGGATACCAGAGTTCTGGGCTGTCTTTTGGAATAAATCTAGTCTTCCCTGAGATGAAATCCACAAATTATTCTGGGCATAATTTACTCCCAGAAAACACTAGTCTGGATTGTTCAGCTCTATGCAGTTTTCCTATGTTATTCTAGCAAACCCATGCTCGCAGGTACCGTCGCACAGACTGATGCCATGCCCCATGGTGTGCATTAATTTCACAGCATGCTATAAAGACACTGCTGCAACAGGCTGAAAGGTTCTGAAAGGTCACAACATAAAATCATTATTTCTTAGGGCCACGGGGGCTTCCTATGGCCTCCAGAGGAGACAGGTGAGTTGCTGCACAGTATAGACCTGAGCAGTATGGATGCAAGTCACCCCATGCTACCTGGTGTAGGATCGGTCCCTGGGGGTAAGCCTGTAGCAATGTGGTTGTAGCTGGAACTGCAGAGATAAAATGGAGAGTTCCTAAAACAGGAAAGAAATAGAGGTATTTTTAAGGATTCTCAGAAGAATGAGAAAGACCTAAGGAGAAAATATATTTACAAGCTATTCAGACAATAAAAGGTATGATGGATGAAAAGCACACTAGTTAGATAAAAGAAGCTCATTCTACTTCTGCCAATACTTCATTGTAATATGCCTCAGCCAGGCGCCAAAAAGGGATTTGCTCTACCATAATTCCTGCATTCAATTACCAGTGAAATATATTTATTGCTGGTCGTTAGCATCCAGCCTTTGAAATGGTGCACTAAGTGCGTGCCTCATTTTTATATTATTTAGTCAGAAAAAAGTCATAATTTAACTTTGTTTTGCAAGTATTCTGACAGACCACGGAAGGCTCTTTTTATTTTGCTGTCCAGAGGTCAGGTGAGTCCCTTGCAGAATTTTTTACATTAAAAACCTAAGAGTTAAATGCAGCATCTTTTCTCCTTGAGCAGGGTGATACGCACTGAAGGCTCAGCCCTCCTTCCTTCCCCGTATCCCAAATCCCCGGGGAGAGAAGAGGCAGAACGGTTCCTCAAACCAGCATGAAGCTCGCTCCAGAGACACTCTAGCGACGATTGTGCCGTTCTGGCAAGAAACGAGGAACAATTTTTCTTTCTGCTCTTGAACCTTCCTTTCAGAAAAAGGCAAGGACCTGGGAGATGAAAGATCTCAAACTCTAGACCCCCTGTGGCCAGCACACAGCACAGCCTCCTCAGCAGGCCACCATCTGGGATATGCCACCAATGCTATAGGAAGCAACTGCTCGCAGGCCTATGGGAAAATGGAAAACTTGCTACAAACGCAACAGTCTTTTTCAAGAATTTCTGCTTCCCAGAGAGCTTTGCCAATCCTGCCTCAGCACCAGCCAGTGTGTGCCGGGCAGTCTGGCTGGGGTTATTGGCAGAAACGTGGGTAAGTGCCATGTCAAATCTCCTCAGTCCCATGCCTGGTCTTCTAGCAACCCACGCGGGAGTGATGCAGCGTGGCAGTCCAGGAGAGCTCACTGCAGCAGCTATTTTTCTCTGGAGGTTTGGGTGATCAGCAGCCTGCATGTCCCAGCCATGTAGTCTTGAAGTAATGGGGGTTGGACAGATTTGGTGGGTGCACTGACTATTTTATAGACCTCTCAGGCTTTCTTAGTAATAGAGGTATAAGGAAGTGAAGGATCTGTTGCACATACAGAAGAAATCATACGCATTTACACTAAACTTTAAATCTGAGCCTATTAACATAAACACTTTGACCTCTAGAGGAAAAGCAGTGCAAAACAGGAGCGGTATTTTTACATATCTCCAACCCCAGGACAGCACATGAGAAAAGCCTCAGGCTTCTTCTTGGTGCATTCCCTCCACTTAACAGCTTGGATTTTTTTATATTGGGCAATATCAAAATGCTAGGACAGCAATAAAAGAAAAGCCTCAAACTATTCCAAAGGCTGTCGTAGTCTTAAAAATTTGAGTACTAAACTAAATAAAGTAGTGTGCCTGGTAGTTCCCTTTAGCTGTGGTAGACATGTAGAGTTATGTGCAGAATGGCTTTCATTAGCCATCCCTTTACCTCCAAAGTGAAAAAACCATCCATCTGCTCAAAGTCTGTTCTAAACAATGGTCTTAAACTAATGATAATAAAAAACAGTTCAATGGGCACTCCCCGGTTTGGTTTTAATTGCAGAAATCTTAATTTATGTGCACAATTTTATTTTCAAGTGCTACAATCTTTGTTCAGGAAGGCTTTTCTTCCTCTTTGGGGAGCTAACTTCCTTGCAGAGTACATGTGTAAATACATATGTGTATTAGGCACACCAAAGATCTGTGAACTGGTCTTATTTTATTTTATTTTATTTTGTTTTGTTTTGTTTTGTTTTGTTTTGCTTTGCTTTGCTTTTGCTTAATTTTATTTTAATTTTATTTTTAGCTGCTCATGCTTCTACATGCAAGTAGTTCCAAATTGAGCAAAATTACTGATGGGTATCTCGTTTGGAGAAAGTAAAGTAAGTACAGTTAAAACATGCATAAAAGTTCGTTCAATGGTCAGGGGATGCTCTGCACTGCCACTGCTTTCCCTGTGCCCTCTTCCTCACCTTTCTTGAACATATACTGTGGCACATCCTGAAAGAGAAGTCTCCATCCACCACTCCCTTGATATTGATATAAAGGCAGCTTCACCTCCACCTAGATTCTTCTCTTTCCTCAGTAACCATGAAA
The DNA here is from genome assembly GCF_900496995.4 of Aquila chrysaetos chrysaetos. Taxonomy (NCBI): domain Eukaryota; kingdom Metazoa; phylum Chordata; class Aves; order Accipitriformes; family Accipitridae; genus Aquila; species Aquila chrysaetos. Next base: position 23,864,365 of record NC_044011.1, on the reverse strand, counting down.
ACACAACATCCATCTTTCCCTCTCTCTCACTGTGTCTTTGGACTTTATGCCAGGTAAGAGCATAAGCTATAAATTGAAGTGAAATATACAGCTGGGTAAATAAAGTGAGACGAAAGGGAGTAAAAGGGAAATGTGTTTCCTATCACAGAGTTTAAAAAACAGACTTGGCACACAAGGGGAAAAAATAAAACAGGAAACAAGGTTCTACATATAAATTAAACTTTTTCACCCTGAACCTTTTTAGATAGCCCAGGAGTAATAAGAATGTGTGTTTCTTGGACCAGCAAAGCAAGCATTCCAACACTAAATGGCTTCCTGTTCAACACGTTCAAAGCCAGAGACTGTTTTTGGGGGTTGGTTAGAAATATGTGTGAAGTATGCACTTTTACTTCAGGCCAAATCAAATGTTTTTAATCAACCCCCCATCCCCCCCCCCCCCAAAAAAAAAAAAAAAAAAAAAAGCAAAATGTGACCAAATTTTTCTCCTTCACTGGGGAAGTTCAATGATTAGCCTTCAGTTAATCTGCAAACATTCACACTTCCCAGTAAAGATACTTAAAAGGGAACTGGTCAATGTCATTCTGCACTGGCATTTGAGGCTGTTGAGCTCTAATGAGTAGATGCATACAAGAGCTCAAGAAGTTGGCCCCATGCAAGGACAGGGAAACAGTGAACATTTGAGGGTGTGAAGTGTGTTACAGCATTTCCCCCCATTGGTGTCAAACCTATAATTCACAAATTGTTGATCCAGTTTCTTCTTCTACCACATCAGCCTCAAATGTTATTTGGTACTGCATGTTCTTTGCAGATAGATCTTTAGGGATTTTTATTTAGGTTTACAAAGTTTGATTACATGGCCAAAAGTGAAAATAACACACATAGGAAAAAAGCATGGAGCACCATATGCCATGGATGTGCCAAGGTGAGGAGGTTTTCCAGTTCCTCACTGAAGCCACAGGGTACTTTTTTGCAAAAAAAAATCAGAAAAGTACACCTTTTTTTTTTAAAGCTAGTGGGCAATAGTTACATCTAACTAACCTGGGCCTCAATTTTCCCTTCCAGTATAATTTCAGAAGTCTCACCAATTACTGCTTCTAGTAACATTTTTTCTCCCAAATCCAAACAAACAGAAGCCATGTAAGTGGTAGCCAACTATTTTCTTTTAATATTTTTTTCATTCCAGTGTTTTTGAGCAAACTCGGGATCTAAACACTGTTCTGTTTCAATATTTGAAGAATGCTATGTACTGAGTACAGTCCAAGATGGTATGTTGTTGTGAGACATTGGTCTTGTGTGTTGCTGTTGTGCCACCTTGAATGAACTGAGCTGCATACTTTGTTTTGGTTCTTTCTGCCTAATTTTTACAAAAAAAACCATTAGCAGGCCCTTACATTTTGGGGGTTTTGCTTGAAGAAAACGCATCCTAGGAAGACATCTGGATCTCCAGTCTCACCTAAGTCAGTAAAATTCCAGCTGTGCTGATTTTCACCAGACTAAGCAATGATTTTCTTTTGGCCCAGCCAACTATAGTACTCAGAGGTACTGCTGAAGATAGACCTAACAAAGATAGTGGGACTTAATGAATACTAGATAGACTCCACTGATGACTCATCCCTGGACCTCCACATACTTCAATATCATAACATATATCATACCATACTTGATATCCAGAGCTATTGCTGGGGGGGAGCGGGGGAAATGACCAACAAAGGACAGGTTTCCTGGATCTGTCCCTCTTTGAAAGTCCAGCTTTCCCAGGGAGAGTCATAGGAGTCCAGTTTCTAGTGATCCTGTGGCAGCTGCTCAGTGAGGCTCTTTTGCCACCTCCCTGGCAGACTTAAATTCAATTTCAGTTCAACTCCATGTCCACATTGTCTTCTGTCCTTCAGGATCCTTCCCTCCCACAAGCCCACCCAAAATAAAAGCATCATGTTTGTTTGCTATGTCTGAACCCTGCAACTTCCTTTCCCCCAGCCTTCACCATTAATCCTTTTGAGTTTCTGTTCTAGCTCTCTCACATCTAACACCATATTTCTACATACCAGCTATTTTTCTGGTGTGTTAAATCAGTCAGTAGCAAAGTAACATGAATTCTCAGGAAGGGGACCAGGTTTAGGTATGTCCCATGAAAACTGCAGGGTCCAAGCTTTCTTCAGAGTTGCGTTGGCAAAACTACAGGGTCCCAGAAGTAATCAGTATCAACAGATTAAAAACCAAAGGCATACACTCTGGTGTAGTCAATATGTTTCTTGTACCTCTGTCTGTTCTTCTAAAATTGACTTTTGAAACACATCCTTTCACTTGGGACAAGGGAAAGTAACGATCTGCAAAATACTATGCAGATACACATGGATTTTATGAGTGAGTCATAACAGTTACTCCTAGGTTCCCCACACACACTTTTGAGGAAAGACAGAAACAGAGCATGATAAAAAACCAAATGAAACATAGAGCCTGAGAGAGAGGGAGAGAGAGAAGGAAAAAAGAAAAGAGAAGAAATAAAGAAAAAAGAAAGAAAAGAAAGAAAGAAGAAGAAAGAAAGAAGGAAAGAAGGAAAAAAGGAAAAGAAAGAAGGAAAACAAAGGAAAGAAAGAAGGAAAAGAAAGGAAGGAATGAAGGAAACAAAGAAAGAAAGATGGTTGAGAACAGAAATCCAACTAAATATGGAAAAGAAAGCCAACGCAAAAGCAAGATTTCAGGAATAAATTATGGTAGTTTAACTCCCTATTTCTTCTGCCAGGTAGAGAAATCTTAATCCTGTTACATGATCCTAACATCTTTCCAGCTGCTTCAGTGAATCATTGCCATTACCAATATGGGCAGAAATTTACTATATCAGCTTCCCAGACACTGAACACAGTGTTGGCAGAGCTGATAGATATTAACTCAATGAGTCAGATAGGGTGTTCTTTTTTTATCTCCGAGGCACACAGCAGCAGCTCCAGCCATGTCGCCACTGCAGCTGCTGCCGAAAGCTGGGCAGCCAATGTGATAAAAGTAGGATTGCTGATCAGTGGTACTGCAAGACTTGCATGGTAAGTGCAAGCTGTCCCAGCAGGTAATGAGACTGTTATTGACATCCTGGAGTACTTCCTTGAGGTCATGTCAGTCATATTCAGGAATCTAGAAAAAAACCCAACAAATATTACTATAGCTGTCATTATAATGATACATAGTTGCAGACATCACTATCTCAGTTGATAAACTTTGTCTTGAAACTATCTTTTTCAGTCTCACAATGATTCCAAGTGTCCCTCACTGGAGCTTTGTACCTGTGGCATTATTTACCGTAGAGAATTTCATAATTTACTATTTTTGCTTTCTTGCTTCTAGCATACACCACTTTCAGATACAGCTGTTTAAGCAAAGAGTTACTTGTTTTGTGGAAGCAAAGTCCATACAGCTACTCTTTACATAATGGGAATAGGTGTTGTTCCTTGGCAGGAAAGGCTCTTTTTCTCTGTATCTCTGCTAAAGAAATAACTGGGGCTGAAGGTGATCATGATAGAACAAAACAAGGAATACACTCTGCACTCAGTAGAAACACATCATGAGCGAAACCTGAAGGTGCTCTGAAGCAGTCGACACGTGTGCTGTGCAGTCATCATATGGTTGACTTCTGCCAAATGGCATCAGTGGATGAAGTAACAGCCAGAGGCTCATGTTGCTCTTCAAGAGACATCAGACCTTATTTTCTCTGATTTTCCCATTCTTCTCTGCTTTCAGTGTTCCATCCTTTGAATCATTTAAGAAGTCCAAATTTCAAAACCAAATACTCGCTGAAAAAGTCAGGCTATGCTGATCTATAGCTAGGAAGCTGCAGCCATTTCTTCCAGATGGATGCATCACTCTATGCTTGTCTTGTCCTTGTACTTTTCCCCAGCCACAGTTGGCCACAGGTCAAAAGAGAATGCTAGGGAGATGAGTACATCTACCTCTCCTTATGAGCAAACCCACCTACCGGAGTCCACCCCTTCTCTGCTACCATACGGCATTACTCTGAACCAATCTCTTTTGGGCCACCCCATAGTCACCTCTCTTTCCACGCTATGGGGGACTGATGCTCCAGCTGCTAGCAAAATGCATTCCAGACATTGGTCTCCAGCTCTAGTTTCTATCTGTGGTATGTAAACATCAAACCTACGGGACTTGTCTGTCTGAGAGTTTAGCAGAAGGGACTCTCTCTCTTTTTTTCAACAGCACTTGTGTTCATCCCATTGGCTTTTATCATTTTGATGAAGTTGCACTTCAGGGATATTCAGGACCAAAGGCTGGATTCATTAAGTGATTTAGACAGTCTTGTCTACATACTAATTGCTTTTTCAACACAGTCACAACCATACTGACCCATCGCACTTCTGCTGAGCAGCCAGATGGGTATCAATGCACTGCAGGGAGATCTAGGGTGCTGTCGCATACTGTCTTAATATATGTTTCTGTGAAAAGTAGCTGAGATACTGTTTTTCAGTTGTCTAGTGCAACTTCGAGCATTCCTCTTTGCAGCAAGGTGGATAAAAGGAAGACTAAACAATCGGCTAATACAGTTTGGTAATGGTTCTGTTCACCAACCAGAAGTGTTATTTGTACAAGGCTACAGGAGCCCAACCTGTTGCATCTTTGCTTCTGAAAGTGAAATCTCTGAGTGTGAACAAACTGTTAACACATCATGTACATTATATTTATGGACATCTAGTCAGCTTGATCATGCACATAATTTGCAAGTAGGATCTGCCATGACACAAACATTAAAATATGGTAAAATACTGTAGATGACTTTTCACTTAGCACAGAGGAGTTTGTGCTTTTTTTAGGTGTAGTCAGCAGAAGTTCTTTCCTCTGGAAGAACTATATTATTCAGCAGAATGCTATATAAAGCAGCCCAAGTGGGTTTTTTCTTTTCTTTTCCTTCCCTTTTCCTTCCCTTTTCCTTCCCCTTCCCCTTCCCTTTCCATCTTGTTTCTGTTGAATGAAAATTAAAGAAAATAATTGGAGACCCAGGTACAATAGGTTCTCTTACTGGTAAAAGCAAGCTCCTCAGACAAAACACAGTTCTGAAGACAAGACGGACTCTGAATTGCTCCCAGAAGGCGGCTCAAAGCATGCAATTTCCAGCTATTTCCAACTTATGGAAAATTCCAGCGTCTTCTGCAGCTCATCAGATGAAAGGCTGCAAATCCTGACAGTGTAACTTCAGGTTTCCTTGAGCGCTATACTGCAAGAACAACCAACAGGTAGGCCAGCAATGGACTAACAAGAAACAAATCACAAGCTCCAGCAGGAATTTCTTTCCCAGTCTGGATAAATTACTGACAGGCTAGTCTAACATTTAAGAGAGGTTGCTTGACTGTTACCCAGTGGTAGATGTTAGGGCTCTGGGTGCAAGGACTTTCTGCTCTGTCTGCACCAGGCAGTGACTCTCAGCAGTCCTCCTCTTCCCCTCAGGGCATCCCTCAGGTGTGCTAAGTACCCTGATGGGAGATTGAACCAAAGCACAATGCCAATCTAAGTGATTAATTATGAGTGACTTTTAGTGTTCATTAGCAGTCAAGCCTTTTCAGGAATCCTACTAAGTGTAAAACTGCCACCCACCCACCCACCACTAGGGAAATGCTCTAACCTGGTAGTTCAGGAATGGGAACTAAGCCATTTCAGCCAGCTTGTTATCAAGACACCATATATTCATAGTGGGCTAATTAATCAGCATCTTATCAAAAGTAAAGACTAGAGATTTGCCATATGACTTAGTGGTGCCTCTGAGTCCCTGACAGCGCTTCTGAGCCACACAGAGAAATTTTGTCAAAAGGCATTGTGAGTGGAAAGATGCAAGCAGGAGCAAGTAGGAGGGAAAGAAACTCCAGAACCTGCCCCTTTGGTTATGCTGGGGGTCCTTTCCGCTTTCTTTCTGTGCATGCAGAAAGCAGCAGATCCCATACGTTCTGCAAATAGATACAAATACATGCACAAGACCGGGAACATCTTGTACTCAGATGTGAGTCAGTACTTGGCAGGTGCCTAACTGGAGTCAGATTTCCCAGACAATAATTAAATTTTCAAAAAAAGAATTAAAGAGCCAAGAGAAGGAGTCATTCCCACTGGTTAAGAGTATGAGCTCTGAAATGAAATTCCCTTTTCCTTCCACATAGTTGATTCTACATCACTTCAGGTGTTGCCTGCATAAAACATCCAGGAAAGACATGATGAATCTTATGAGGGCATCTTTTTCTAAATGGGTACAGGTTAGACTTGAATAATTGTTTCTGTCCTCCAAGCTGCCCAGCCAGTTCTGATCTGAAAGCTGTAGAGACATAATAACAATGTAGTATGGTGTTCAAACATGTTCTGTGAAAAGGTCACAAGAAGACCCCATTATCAGTGCAGCTGTCCAAGAATGGCATGTGGTACACCATTAGTTTTGTTGTTGGCTGTGGGCCAGGAAAACATTTCCATAGCAAGACATCAAATGCACTTTGAGGACTATGAACTCAGGCACGTCTGCTGCTCCTATGGGAAACAGCATTCAGCTTCCTCTTAGCCCTGTGGGACCGTGTCTCAGGCTTACAGCACATTTTCTAATTTCAGCATGAACAGCCAGATGTGACCAGAACCACAGAGCTGTAGGTGGGTTATGAATCTGTACATTGTAATTTGACTTTCAGTTGCTGCTGATTGCAAATTTTGTTTACTCTTTGATAATCGGTCATTTTACAGATGTTTGAAAACTGTCTTTTCAAAAACAACAATACATGAGAAAATGTTTGCCTTTGGTAGAAATTCTGTCTGTCTGTCTGCCTGCCTCTCTATCTACCTGCCTACCTACCTGTATATCTATGTAGATTGCTAGCTATGGACAACCAGAATGACGAGAGTCAAAACAAGTTGCTTTCGGGCACAGCAGTATAGCTGAATCTTTGTGTTCAAATTTTTTGATAAAAGGGCACACTCCTGTGTTGACCTCTGGCTCCTGTAATGAACCACATCTCCTCTCCAAGTGAGGAGGCTGTGGTGTGTCATGGAAAATGTGGTTTAACCAGAGAGCTATGCCTCAAGAGGGAAATATGAGCATAAAGCCCACCAACTATAACATGTTTAAGGTATTATGATACCGCTTCTGTTTCCAGTGAAGGCTGAAATTTTCTAATATTTTAATATTTTTGCTAATTTGTTACCAAATTTTCTGTGGAAAGACTATGCTACATTTATTCCTTTTCAACCCCAGTTCTCAAGGCAGCTCTAGATGTTTTTTCTGTTTGTTTGTTTAATGCAGTGTAGGGGTAGGCCATGAAAAAACATGATCCATAATAGGGTTGGATCTTCTCAGATACTGCATCTGAGACAGTGTGAGCCACAGGAACAGTGTTAGGCTCTGTCTCATCCCAGGATTTTTTAAGTTCCAAGCTGCAGTTTGTCCAAGGTGATATAATTTTTGCAGTAATAATGTCCTTCAGCATGCATGCAACAGTCCAAAGAAAGCTGAGTGAGTACAAACCACATCTCCATGAGAGCCAGATACCACCACAAAACCAGTGGGACGTAATACTTTCCAAGTCACAGAAGTGCCCTACCTTGAGATGGGACAAAAGCTCAGACCAGGATATATTTTTTTATTCATTTTAATAGGTGGGAGATGGATTTAGTGAGAAAGTGCAGAAGCTAACAGGTAGATTATATACAAAAAAGCCTCATAAAAGTATTTTGCTGGGAAAAGTGAGATTAAATATTGCGAGAGATAATTAATCTGTTATGATACTTGAAGACTAAAACAAAGGAATTTTTTTATATCCTCAGCTTCCGTTTCCTAAGCAAATTCCTGGGGATACTTACGGCACACAGCATTACAGCTTCCAGTTGTTTACCATGATTGAAAGCTTCCAGGTTACCTAGCAGCTGTTAAAGGAAATGCTGCTCTTGGCAGCAAGGGTCACTATCAGTTCAGTCCTGACTATGGCCGATGGGAATCTTCTGGTTGACCAAAATGCAGGTGGATTGAGCTCTAAGGGTTTTAACTTTCTGAGGCTCAGGAGGACACAGAAGTTCCCAAGCATGCATTTGTCTTTGGGACCATCATGTTCATGACAGGTATCATAAGAATCAAGTTTGGGCCGATAACACCGTCTTAGGCTGCACCTAGGATGCAGCCAAGGGAGAAGGGGCAGTCGTTTTGCATAAGGTGCTCAATCCCCCTCGTGTTGCTGTGAGAGCAGCTTCCTGAGGTGGTGAGTCCCTTCTGCCCAGGGAAAGGACACCCAGGGTCCACTGATAGCCTGTAGAAAGTTTCCAAATACAGGGTGTATTTAGCAGAAAACTCTCTTGCTTTGTCAGTACCAGTCCTCACTGCTGAGCAGAAGTCTGGTGTGGTGGGCTGGCAGTGAGGGTCTGGCCCCTCTTGTTGCTTGCTTGCTTTTGGCCTTTCTGAGGATGCAAGGTATTCAAAGGGAATATGTACTCCATGGCGTGAAATAGTATCCCTGTTACTGGGCCCCAGATGCAAAAAGACATGATATAAAAAGAACAAAATATTGATCTGTTCCTGTGGTGAATGGGTATGAAGGGGCTCAAAGTGCTGTGCTGTTACTTTTGTGGATCTCTGAGTAGAGATCTGTTTATAAAAACAAACAAATAAACAAAGAGCTAATTAAGTCTTTCAAATCTAGCCATCTCTGAGCTTCAGCAGCCTGGACACCAGATAGTTTTGAATCAGGGGTGCAGTGTCCAGTTCTGATTTTAAGGAGCGTCTTACACTTCGATGGACACTTAGGGTAGGATTTATCCCACCTTACTTAGTCCTCAACAAGTTACTTAATCTAATAGTACAGTTGCCCAGTCTGTGGGATGTCTGCTTTCAGATGTCCTTGAAGAATTTCTTAATCATCTGGCTTTTGGAAAACTTGTTTTCCACAGCTTCTGTTAAAGAGGAAACCTTACGCAATGAGGAATTCAGCACTCACTGGGCCAGGACGAGAGGGAGAAAGAGCATGACGCTTAAGGGCTAGCAGGTTGCAGGGCAGTTTCTATGTTTTACCCAATGATTGCAAAAAGTGACTCACCTTTCTATGGGCATCGACTGAAAACTTGAGGAAAGCAGGTACCAAGGCTCGGTCTGTCCCACCTGACTGGCTCTAGGCAGCTGCGGGTGATGGAGTGCAGGTGCTTTAGTGTTCAAGACCCAGGTGCCCAGCTCTGCTGAGGCGTAGTACAAAGGAAACTGGAGAGCTAAGCTTTTGGGCACAGCCAGAAAAATTGAATGTTGCAATACCTATCCTTCAGGAACTTAGTTCTGCTTTTGGGTCTAATGTCCAGTGTGATCCATACACGCTGCATGTATCCTGTGCCTTAGTCTGCACCTGCATCTATTCCTCTTATCCCCAGTCTTGCCACTCCTGCTCCCTTACAGGATTATTTTTATTTTGACCTATGACCTTCAGCAAGCAAGTATTTTTGGCTGAGTCAAGTTCTGTGTCAAAACACATTTTCCTTCTGGAAAAAAATAACAGAAGAGAATCTGTAATTCTCTCTAATGTCTCTTCCCCTTAAGCGGTCACTTGGAAGGTAAAATGTCCACCGGTACCAAATGGAGTTTTGTTAATGGGGCACTGACATGGAATAAACACTTTGGCACAGCGTTCATGTACTTCAAACCACTCCTCATTAGTACTGTTTATTCTAAATTGAGCATAAAGTTATAAATGGAGAGCATACCACTAGCGTCTATTAATACTGGGTCAGATTCTACAGCACTCGCTACATCCAAAAAGTGCTTACTTGCACCAGCAAGTTCTGTTTAAAGTAATGGTGCTTTAATTCTTTTTTGGCTGCCTAATCTGGCCCACATTTAGAGATGCAACAAGATTTTTTACAGCATTGGTAAGATGGTAAAAACACTTTATGGAAAAAATTTTAAGCTCTTGAAGAAAGTGATAGCTGATGTCATAAGTGTCATTCTTTCCATATCCTTCTTATAGCAGTGTACAATGGGGATCTTCTGCTGAAAAGGTTGCCAGTATTTCCAGTTCCACACTCTTTTTCAAGGGGTTATGACCTTCCTACCAGCAGTTTGAGCAGAAGGCTGTCGTGGAAGTGTTTTTTCCTATCTTGGAAGAGTGAATTTTGATATAAATTGCAAACTAGATTAATGTTTGTTAGATACTTTTCTGAGACATTCATTCGTGTATTAAAACTACATGTGGCAGCAGTTAGCAAAATCTTTACTCTAAAAAGAAGGAAGCATAGACTGGTTGGAGAAGTGATGAGCAGTGTTATTTTTTCACCCCGTTAACCATTGTAAGAAATTTGGTTTTAGCAACGATATGTATTGTGTCAGTACCAAAAAGGGGCTTGAGTACTCTGTAAATAGATGTGTCCACAGTACCTCTTCCAAAAGACCTCACGCTCCTTTTTTCCAACCCACTTTCTGTTGAACAGAGGGCTCTCAGCCTCTCTCCTGGGATCACACATAAAGCCGAGAGTTGATCACACATAAAGCCGAGAGTTAATCACACATCCACAAAGCCATGCTGCTGCACTGTTCCTACAGTGCCATTCTGACAAGCATCCTAAGTGTGTCTGTGGTCCCTGTGTTTCCATCTAGACTTCTGTCAGTGCCGCTCTTTAATTTAAATCTTCTTACTTGTTTTTTGTTTTTATTTTTTGCCTTGCTTTGTATTTGTAAAAAATGGAAAAATACTCCCTGTGCATTGTGTTGCCAAACCAACCAAATCACACTAACTTACCTTCTGTGTAAACTTTTTAGCACTCCTGATTTAAGAAGTCTTCTTGTACTTCATTTTCACTTGAATATAAGTCACTATACCCATTTAAGTGGCTGTACCTGTGCACAATAAACTTGGACTTCTACTTGTACAGACTGCAAAAACATGCTTTAATGAAATTTCTGCTGCCCTTAGCCTTATCATACTAGCCCTGGAGATACTTTCAAATGGTGTGATAAGAATCTGGTGAAATTTATCATTTCTCTGCTTGAAAACACTATTTCTAGTGTTATCCTTTTCCACTCACTGTGTGCTTGGGGACCTCAACTCCTGTGACCAGAATTCAGGTTCATCTCATTTAATCATTGCCACTTGAAAGCTGACATCTAGTACAAGCTAGCTGTCTAGGGTAAGGTTCTAATTGATGTAAGGCAATTCAGCTCACTGATCTTAAGGTGGAAAGACTTGTATCTTAACATAATCGTCTCTCTCTTTTAACTACAGAAGAAACCAGAGGAATTGACTTGACCAGATGCCATAACTTTGGGATGGTTATGTGAGATGAGTCCTACTCCAGATCTGGATAATACTTGAGTATTAGAGATCTGGATGATGCAAAAAGGTTTGAAGCGAGAGACAATACTGCATGCCACCAGTTCCATTTATAAGAAAGGGGGGGCATACCTAAAGGTGCTGGTACTGCACAATATATTAGCAACAAAGTGTTCTCTATGCTAAAAAAGGTGGGGAGGGAAAAGGCTCCTGAAAATTTAATGGGAGTGTTGAACAGAGAAATACGAGAGTTACTATTAGTTGTTCAGATTTGTTTATCAAGACTTTTAAAATTAAATCATCCAGAGATTTATAGCAAAGATTGCAATTTTGGCCTAAAGAAGGAGAAAATGTTAGTCTTCTTTCAATGTTAAAATACTCTTCAAATTTCATGATCTACCAAAATTTCCTAACCTTATCAGGAGAACCTGAAAAAAATTGTCTGAGAGTGGGTGTCACCAGACAAAAAGAAATAAACAAGGGCTAACATAACTATGAAATTCAGCATGTGAAAAGGTACTAGGCAGACAGTCAAAATTACAAGAACAAATACACAAGAGGGCAGAACCCTTACTGCCAACAATTACAGCAGTATTACATATCACTTGTGTTCTCACTTATGCTAACGTTATGCTAGTACAGCTCACTTGATCTTTCTGGAACTAGTCCTGATTTTCAGGGATGTGAAAGCGGAATCATCCCACATGTGCCTCTTTTACTTCTCCACGGAACTAAGAGCTGAGGAAAGTGGAAACTTCTTGTGACTGTTGATATTATACCCTACAGAAGGTTGGGCTGAGAAGCAGGAGTTGAATATCTTTGTATATATTCTTCTGTTACACAAGAAATTATTTTTGAATGCAATCAAAACATTGACCCTGGCTCCTATTGCACTTAACAGTGGCGTTAAGGGTTCTCTGCAAGCCAGCTGAGCAAAAATAATGAAACACTAGTCAAAGTTCAAAGCCAGGCCTCTTGCTTCTGATGGGAAAATCCAGCAGATTCTCCAAATTATGGCTTTCTCTGGTTCTGACTTTGATGAGTTAATATGTTGTTCAAGATATTTTAAAATACTTCAACGGAATAAAAATATGCAATTTCAAACACCAGTTAGTTTCTTATGTGAAATAATTAAAAAGTATCAGAATAGAAGTTTTGGAAGGTAGGGGTTTTTTTTACTTTTTTGTGCATTTGTTTCAGTGCTGATGAATAGGTCAGCCCTATGCCTGGCTACTACAGTCGTTACCATTGCTGCTACAACTACAACTGTGCAGTGGGGAAACATCTTGAGAAAAGGCAGCTCCATCACTCTTAACATAAAGAAGGAATCTTAATACCTGAAGGCCTTTTCATGAAGTCTAGCACGAGCAATACCACCCTCCCAGTATTAGCAGGCCTTCCTGGTCAGATGTAAGATAGATATAGGGAAAAAATGTCAGCAGTCCAGGGAGGTTGTTTTTCTTCCTTCTGAGAACTAGGGCAAAAGCCCAACTGGGCTATTTGCTGGTATCCTGAACCATTATTATTCTCCGAGTCTCATTAAAACAAAAGAAAACAAAAAAAACCCCCTGCCTTTGTCTCAGGTCATTCCAGAACATTTGCCCTCCCCTGTTATGTATCCAGGCAGGAAATGTTTTTCTTCTTTTAAAACGAGCAATGCAAGGATATTGTGGAGAATGCATGTAGGGCAATATGCTATCAGCACCCTGCAGTTGTTTATCATGGCCATTTTCAGCCCAAACGGGGACACCAAGTTCTCTTGGATTCTCACTGTGCTGGCAAAGTCATCTGTGTGTGACAACAAAAAACCCCAACAACCACTTCCTGATAAGTTTCAGAGGATTACTTTTCTCAGCCTTATCTCACAGTTTCATTCCACTACTGAAAAGAATGCAGAGTTTTACAGCAGACTTGCCTCTTTACTGTATATTTGTCAGTGATAACTGTACAGTTTTGCCTTCTCACATGCTTTGTCTCTCTCTGGAGGAGATAATGAAGAGGACTTACGAGATCTCCTTTGCCCTGTGAATGGATGTGGCCTATGTCTAAGGTCACTTCAAAACAACAGACCCTCAACTGCAGTCGTGGCTAGGGGCCTTTTCTATAAAAACGCATTGTTTTGCTGGAGGCAGCAGACTGGGTAGGGTTATGGCATGCCAGAGATGCACAGGAATGCGAGGCTACTTCATAAGCACAATTTCCAATCTCAGCATGTCTCTCCACAGCAGTGGTGTGTTATGAAATTAACATGGATGTTTTACGCAGAAAGCTTTACCTTCTGAAGGCCAGCCATGGTGCCACTTAGGCGAGGAGGGTTTCTTTCTCAGTTAGGTCACGAGACGAAGAGCACAGCAAGGGAAAGCCTCCTTTTTGCACACAGAAAAAGGAGAGAAATGACAACAGTGGAAAAGTCCTCACAATTCCTCTGCCCTTTTTCTAAAGAAAGCAATTTTCAGGGTATTCAAGGCTCAGTGGTGTTGGCTGCTTGGTTATTTTATTACCCAGCTTGTGACAGTTCTCCTCTATGCATATTTTGCATATGTCCAAACCAAATAGCATTTTCAATTGCACCCTGAACGGAAAGCAAAGCTCATTTTCGAACTGCGGGTGCCAGCTGGAGAGTACAGGGCTTGTTTTCTGTCTAAAACATGGACTTTTGTTTTAGCCTTAGCAACTACCTCTCACTTCCTCTCCAAATATGTTTGATCACTCCGGTGATACTACCGATGAGAGGGAAAAGGCAGGAGGGTGGTCAGGATGGTAGCCACAAATGTAGGAAACCTACATTAAAATCTCTGTCACAGATTTCCTGTGTTATCTTGCACAAACCACTGAGCCACAGAGCTACAACAGGCTGCATTTGCCTCAGTTTCTGTGCTTCAGTTTCACATCTGTCAAATGTGAAGCATAGGATTTCTATCGCATGAGTTCATGTAAATTCAAATCGTGACGTTCCTACTTATTTGCTGTAATGAGGGCCATATTGCTGTTTAAACTAAGACTTCTGAAGGGGACCATTAAGATACATAGCAAGAGAACTTGCTTTTACTTATTTGTTTATTCTCATCACGAGGAAGCTCAGTCTGAGCACAAGAATAAGTGCTGTGGAATGGCAGAAAAGGATTTCTTCATCCAGGAGAGATGAACAAATCCTTGCAACCTTGTTGGGAGAAACTGCTCCTCTCTCCTTAGGTTTTCCAGAAGAATAAGGGTAAAAGAATGGTTGAAATAATAAATTCTTCTGAAAAATTAGGGTTTCCTGTTGAGTAATCCAAAGCTTTATTGTTTCTCAGGAAGCAGAGAGCTGCAGCCTCTTAAAAAGAAAAAGATCAACCCACTACTTAGCACAGACTAATACAGTAACTGTTAACACTTAGTATTCATTTCTTGACATGCCTCTGGAAGTGTATTTCTTACCACAAAGAATTCACCAATGATAGTTTTCTGACTGTTTTTGTTTGTTTTGTGGGATTTAGAGTCCACTGATAGGAGGTACAACTTAGAAATACAGGAGGATAAGAAACAGTTAATTGCGTTTAAATAATTCTTTTGCTTTCTTCTTGCCAAGTACCTATCCAAATCTGCCAGCAAACTGGTAAATGTAAGTCCCGATCCTGGGCCCACACAGGTAGAAATGGAAATGATTGCCTCTAGTCAGAGTTAAGACAGTGGGCTTTTGCAAATAACAAAACATACCCAAGCACTGTGGTCACGGGGCTTTTTGAGTGAACCAGCATAAGGATCAGTTTGCAATTATCTAATGTAAGTAAGTGCTCTGCTGTTGTGGGAAAGTCGGCCCTGTGATCTAGTGGCTGAAGGGAAGTGCGAGAGCCGCCAGCACCCGGGCAGGGTGAGTAGCAGAACAGAACTGGCCCAAAGTTTCCCCACAGCTTGACCCAAACTCGGCAACAACTACTGGCCGGAAAGACAATATTTCAAGAGGACAAGTTATTCTTCAGTTGCTTGCTTTAAAAAATTAATGCTCAGTTTTGCTAGTGCAGTGCAGCCATAAACTCTTCTGCAGTGGTGACAACTTCAGTGTGATGGCTTCTTCCTACCCACCAATGTCACCTGCAAAGTTTTCAGTGAGCTGCTATGGTGAGAAAACTTATGAGAACAGAGTTATTTTAATTAATGCTTTTCTTCTCGAACCTTAATGTTGTTAACTTTAAGGAGTCATTAGAATGCTGGCATGAACAGGAGACAATGCTTATGGGTTTTAATGAATGCAAATGTGGGGAGGAACCCATTTTCATCTTCTAAGAAACAGAAGGGATTAATCTAAAATGACATACTTAATTATTCCAATCAGGCCTTCTTCAGTGAGAGGCAATAAAAATAAGAGCCTGTGATTATTTCTATATTTCTGAATAAAAATGTTGGTGCCATTAGCTAAGAAATATTTCAGTGACAGTTTGAAACAAATGTCTCCAACACACTTTTAATGTAGATTTTAAAGGTTCATTATTCTTGGCTAATTGCATGCCAGTTGATCATTAAAAACAGATTTGCCAAGGCTTAGGAAGCATGCATCCTTTACATGAATGTTAATCCTCAATAAACATGTTTTTAACAATCATTTGGCTTACTTTATATGTATAGCAGGGAACTGAAGTCACAGAATGTTCGTAAGATGCTTACTTTAAAGTACTACTATCATTTCCCTACTTATCCTGTACTGTCTTCTCTAATTAAATGGAAAACTGATTATTACATAGACATAAGACACTTTTCTAATTTGGCTTTTGCCAGATCTCCTCTTTGCAGAAGTTCATTTCTGATAGATTGCCCCAGTTTAATATTGAAAGTGCATAAATGAAATGTTGTCAGAAAAAAGTTTGCCAGAAAGAAAAAGTGCACCACTTCAGTTCATATAAAGAACATCATTGCATGTGAATAGATCCGTATTTTCTGAAAGACATAGTTCTGCCCTGAGCCTAGTGACAATTGATTCAGGCCTAAAGGGTTCAGAATGTTCTCTCCAAAGACTGGAGGCAGATTAAATCTGTCTAGTGTCCTGTTACAGAGAAAATTTCATAGTGCAGATGTATTCAAAGATTCACGAACATCTGCAGTCGTTTAAATTGGTTGTGTCAAAACAAAAAGCCTTGCTCCAAATTCTCTGAAGCTTTGAAGACAAAAAGAGGTTAAAAATCCAGATCTCAGTTTTGTAGCTCAGTTGATCTTCTCCATTATCTAATGCATGGGTGAAAACTGTTTTCAGGTAGAAATCCTGTAAAAACAGGTGATGTCATCTTAAAATTGGACAAAACTTGCTATTCTAGCTTAATTTAATTTTGAGTTCTTGCATTTATTTCAACACAAAATTCAAATCAAATTAAGAGTTGATAACATAAAGGTCTAAGCAGACACAGACACTAAGCAGAACAACAAACCTCCCTTAATTCTAATTTCAGTCATTTTGTGAGGTGGAGGATATTGAGATTTTCCTCTCATTCTGATACCAATGTATCACCCATACAGTCCTGGTCATTTTTGTCTCAATTCTTTATACTTTTTCTGAAATTGTGAAATATTTATGTTGAGCTATATATTCAGCTATATATTTGTTATTTTAAATATATTTATATATTGACACCTTCCAGCACAACTTGAAAAATAAAGCATATGGTATTCTTTCTGGCAGCTGTAAGGGTTTAAATCCCTTCTCCAGTCATCTATATCTCTAATCAGAGGGGAGATCATTGCTGTATGGTATGGCAGAGATCATTGTTTGCCTTCTCTCAGATCTTCCGTGCCATCTACACAATTATTCAATACAGAGGTAGTTATTTTTATTTTCAGATCTTTTGGTAACATTAAATATACACACATCTTTGGATGTATGTCCCTTTATCCCTGTACGAGGAGAATGCTGCATCCTTCTGCATGCTATTTGTTCTGTTAAAGACCTGTATGGAGGAGGAAAGGAGTCTGCTTGCAGGGCCACCGTGTGAGTTGGCCCAGCACTGTTTGGTACAATTCAGCTGACTACACGGCTGTAATGCCTGTTAGCATATGGTGGAAAAAAGCCGAAAGGGTAACCTAGAGAAAAGCTTTCTGAGAGTCACAGATCTTACTGTAAAGAAAATGCAGAACCTGGAGCTTTTGAAGGGGTAGGGAATGAAATCCTGGTTTCATTTAGGGCAGCAAGGGTTTTGCCAGAGATGCTACCAGGTCAGATCAGGTCAGGCAAGATGCAGGGCCTTACTTCCAGCAAAGATCTAAAGAAGTGCATTTTGTCTCTTCTGGGGGAATGTAAGAGCTCTTCACAGCTGAATGATCTGCAGGAGATGGGGCTAGAGAAAAAAAAAAAAAAATCCTATTCCCTCTACTATTTGGAGTGATCTGCGGTTATGGTGCAGATCAAGGAAATGACAACATTTTTTGCCTAAAGGTGCGCAGTTTGCCTGTCAGTTTTACTACAAGGGATCACAGCCTTAGCCAACAGTAAACTATCTTGCTTTGTCTTTCTATCTTCTTTCCTCTTTCTTTTCCTCCCAGAATAGCTCAGACCTGATATTCTCCAAATCACAGTTACTTCACAGGACTTTTTTCTGTCCAAGCCCCTGGGAAAGAGCAGGTGCACTGTAAGGTTGAAAATAAATAAACCTCTGGGTGAAATGCTAATGGCCAGGCTGCTGACCCACTTTGCACAGCTGGCAGGCGCATGCTTCCTCAGAGGATGTCCCTGCTGCAGAGAAGGTTTGGGCTCCCAGAGTGGGGGGGGTGTGTGCAGCCGCACATAGGAAGTAGAGCAATAGACCTTTCTTGTAAGCAAGTTGTCCTATGAGTCCCGAATTTGAGACCAACCTTTTCTTTTCTGGTGGAAGCTACGACTGGGTGGCCCTTGGCTTCTTGCAAATGGACATTTGGTTATGAACAAGGCTCATGTGATGATATTAATGATTGGTGATTAGTACAAGGAAATACCAGGCACATGGCCTGTTCTACAGGGGGTCATCAAGCTAGACATGGTAGCTGTATTTCAGGAAAATGCCTAATAGCCTGAAGGCTTTCTAATAGCATTAGAAGTTTTATGTTCTGGAGTAAGGTAATCAAATCTCATGCTTCAGGGGACGCGCTGATCTCCGCAGGAGCCAGGAAGGCATTTCCCCCCACGAGAGCTTTATGCAGTTGTCTGGGTGGTTTCCATCTTTTCCCAGGGTGATGGTAAATGGAGGCTGTTGGAGGCAGGATGCTGAACTGCATGGAGTGACCCCTACATATCTGTGTCCCCATGTAGCTCTTTAAGGAGCTAAAGATTTCGAATCCTATAGAAATGAATGCATTATGACAGGAAAGCTCCAGCAAAATGCCTTCAAAGTGAAACCCTGGGCCAGCTTTCAGTCTCTATTAGGTAGGTGCAGTGCTCATTGAATTCACTCCCAGAACAGAGAACAATACTTGGCAAGCTGCTTCTAGTGAGGAAAAATGATTAATGCCTTGTGTCAAGTGCTCGTAAAATGGTGTGGCACTTGTACACAGTGTCTTTTCTCTTAGGTAGGATGCTACTGACCGCGTCAAAGCAAAGCGGAGTGTTCACAGCATCAAGCTTTTGTTCTCCAGCTCCTAACGCACTGTCATGCCAGCCAGCTTCTCTGTATGCCCATCTGATAAAATCTGTGCCCTGCTTTGGCTGCCTTCTGCTCCTCTTCTACTCTTAATTGCCTTTGTGGCTTTTTCTTTTCCTTTTTTTTGTTTTCCTTTTCATTCTCTTCTGCCCAGCTGAAGGAAATAATTTGTCAGTTTTTACTGAAATTTTTACTTTGATCTGGCTGATGTAAATATTTTAATTCAGTGCAGAATATGATGCTGACACTTTGTCATTACCAAATTGAATTTTTTTCTCATGGGAACATTTCTGTATGCATATATATGTACTTAACAGTAGCATGGACAAAGGCAAATTGCTCCAGCAAGGCAACTTTCACCATCAGTTCAAGCCAACACTTCTCTTTTTTTTCTGCCTGGAACACAATGTTTAAGTATATTTTTCTCATGATGTCACAGTCAATGTCCTTTTTGACACCACAGTCAGTATTTTTCCCTAGAGATACCCCATATTTTTTGTCATTATTTTTCACAGACTTGTAAAAGTTGTGATGGTGCAGCTGGAGAAGAATTTTGAAATGCTACATCTCAAATACTGGGGTCTAGGAAAGTAATTGGCTCCTGAGTCACTTTGTGAGTTTAATCACCAAAACTACTTGAGTTTTTGCAAAATGAAAACTAGTCCTCTATCTGAGACAAAGATGACAAAGTAGAGAAATTAATCTGTCATTTATTTTTTATTTACTACTTAAAAGGGGCAAAAAACCTGTCCTCTGTCCAGTGGAAAATATAGAAGTAGTAAATGAGTAGATACAAATATAATGCAGACCATAATAGCGTTACCTTTGTCATTCCACATGGAAACAGCAGAACAAGGCAAAATAGTTCACAGAAAGTACTACAGCCAAGGAAAGCCTTCAGCTTTCATTCTTCTTGGGATTATCCTTTCTACTTGAACACAGAGTATTGCAGAGTGTTGGGATCTACCCAGACATACTGGAGCACGTAAGCTCTCAAAACTGTGCAGCTTTGAGGAGAAGCAGCAAACAAGGGGTGATGCAGGAAAACAAGGAGTGACAGCATGCTTCACATGATGGTCCCTTGTACCTATTTCTCCGAAGGGGACCAAGGATGATTTGATTCTGCTTTACACATCCTTGTGAAGTTGTTTGACTTCTAAAATATCATGATCTCCTTGTTCTTCCCTAGGGTTTGATGCAAATGGTAAACTTGAGAAGTCTGAAGGAGATGAGAACCACAAAAGAAGTGGTTTGGGGAATGGAGAGTGGGAAAAGAGTGAAGCTGTGATTTATGATGCAAGAGGAAAAAATTAGGAGTGACTTAGTTTTAAATGGCCTTGGAGAAAAGGACAAAAATTGTTACCTACATGCAGGAAAAGAAGGAAATCCAGTAGAGAGAGAAAAGAATATGATCAGAAGTTTTTGTTAGTGGTTTTGCATTTTGTGAACCGGAATGCTGCAATACTGGAAAGCAGTGGAAGCAGAGATTATGACAAGCACAGCTGCAGATATACAGAACACAGCTGCAAACAGCTTCTAGAGGATGTTTTATCTGCTCCACTGCTTCAGCAGAAGACCACCATACACTCAGCAAGAGACACTAAACGTGGTCTGTGATCATCAGCCAGTCAGTCAGACACAACTCTCCTGGGCAGAGTGAGAGGGATGCACAGCCTGCAGATTTGTCAGTGGGTTTGAAAGTCAGAGGAACAGAGTATCTGGGCAGTGAGAGGAGTATGCAGGAGGGAGATGTGAGAAGGTGAGTCTGTTCCACCTAGAGCAATTAAGGAGCCAGCTTTGTTGCCATTGCAACATCACTTACAAAACATGAGCCCAATCCCTAATGAGCTTAACTTTAAAAATATGAGAAAGCCTTTCTTGCCTCAGAGTACTTGTTATGTTCTCAGAATGTGCTGTTCTCTTTCCAAAAGCTTTTCATCTTAAAGTGAGTTTTCGCCAACCGGTCTGAGACGGAGCTCTGTGAAGCAGCATGGCAAAAGAACAAGACTGCGTGCCATTCAACTTTAATAAGTCATGGGAGAAGATATTGTTTAGCCTTGCAGAGTTTATACTCTCAGATTTATAACTGTAAGTAATTAAAAGGAAGCAAGCCATCTTGGGCCTGCCTGTGCTCCAGCTCTTACAGGGCTCAGTGTCCTGCACCTGGCATGGCCCAAGGGCCTGTGTCCTTTTTGAAAGGGAAGGGACTATTTGGGTTTGCTGCTCCTTGCTGGCAATGCAGGCGGCTCTGTGGGCAGTGGGAAGAGTTCATGGGGTCTCCAGGCTGGTCAGGGAAAGAGGAGAACATTGCTAAACTTCTCCCTTCTGCAAAGCAGGTTTTTTTGGTCTGTTGCCATCCCAGTGACTCCAGTATTTTGGCCCCTTGTGCAAAGCTTTGGATCCCAAAGATCTGGGCTGGGGAGCGAGTGCGCATGCAGAGCTCCAGCAGAGCTGAGGTTCCACTCTGTCTTTGGGAGGCAGGTGTGACCAGCAGCTGGGAGCAGACTGGGGAGGGCTGCAAAAGTGGCAGATCTCCCTAGGACTCTGGGCTGGCTTGTAAAATGCACCAGACAGGATCCTGGAGTCCTAGTCCACATAGGCACCAAGGGCAAAAGGAGAGGCAGGACGGAGATTTGGGAGGCTAATTCTAGGCACCTTAAAAACAGCAAGGCTTCCATGGCAGTGCTCTCTGAAAGGTTTACAGTACTTTGTGCAGGGCTGGAGAGAGAAGCCAAAAGGCAGAGTTTTAATGTCCAGCAGAAAAGATGGTAGATGAGCAGGGATTCAGGATCATAGGAACGGGGGATCCTTCTGTTGTATGGGAGACATATACAGGCATACAGATTTTGTATAGACATCAAAGAAACCACAATTCTAGCACCTAAAACAAGAAGGTAGTGAATGAGTTTTTAAACTGAAGAGCAGCAAAGGAAGCTGATGGGTATAGAAGAGCTCATGGTTTGAGACAATTCTTCTGTTCTGGATTCTGTGTCCAAATAGGAGACAGATCAGAGGATCAAAAATCACATAAGAAATGGAAAAACTGTCATTTAGAGTGCTAGGTACCAAAAGAGTGGTATGCCTGCTTCCAGAGGATTGCAAGGAGTCTAATAAAGAAGATGAGAAAACTGGACTACACAGCCCTTCATGAAAGTCTTGACACTGGATATGCCACAGCTTTGGGGGAAGAAAGATCACCACGGCACATGGTGGTGCAAAATGTACCTGAAAACATAGTAAACTCTTCTGGCACTGCAGTAATATTTGAAGTTAATGAGAACCTAACATAAAGGTAGATTAACAAATTAACAAATTTACTGCTTCAATGGGTAACACCAAGTTTGTACAGGCTGAAATTTCAGGCTTAAATAGGAAGAAAAAAAAAATTATCAGGTTCCTATCTCTAGCTGTGTGACAAAGTAAGCAACAATGAGTGCCATCCTTGGGAGATGGAAATGTAGTGCAGGTAAGAAGGTGAGGAAGTTTGAATAAAACAGGGAACAGCATTACGCACTTGTTCGCCCACACCTTGAATGCTGCGTGCCACTCTCATCCTGTCATCTGAAAAAGGGTGTATCAGAACTGGAAAGAGTTCAGAGAAGAGCTACAGGGATAGCTGGAGATACAGAATGCCTTCTGCATGACAGAAAATTAAGTAAACTAAGATTTTTCAGCCTGGGAAAGAGATGACTCAGGCCGATGTAGTGGAGGTCTATAAACTCATGAGTCGCACAGAAAAAGTAAGTAGTGGTGGGTGTGATTTAAATGTCTCTTCCAACAGTAAAATCATAGGACATGAAATGATGCTAGTAATAGCCAGATTTGGTTGGGGAGAGAAGGTTATTAACATGGTTGTAGTGGTCCAAGCTGACCTAAGTTCAAAGGGAGATGAGATGAGTTCAGGGAAATTTGTTGAGAATTTCTAAACACACTGAAATTCTATCTCCTTCAAGATTCCACTGAGATGGTAATATTTGGAGGCTATGACAGTATAATGGGGAAACATCGTGCATGCTAGTTTTATTTTTAGGATGTTCCCTCAGCATTTGCTTGAAGACACTTCCGGAGCTGATCTGGTCCCGTGGTCTGATCCACTGCAAGCTCTTATGTTATTGTGTGAGAGTAATTCTTTATCCAGAATAGTGGTGGCCAGAAGACTCCCAGACTGGGCCTGACGTGCATCTCCTGATGAGGCTTACGCCTGGGCTGGGTGCTGTCAAGACAAAGAGTAAAGCTTTGAGGGTAAAGCTGGTATACAAAATCTCATGCCCACTGCCTTCCCCATGACACAGCGGTTGCCTCCCACCAGTGCCAGTGCAGCTCTCTCTGGAGCAGTCCAGCCTGTGACCCAGGGCAGAAATGCAACTGCTTCAGGAAGGGTGAAACCCACCCTCGCCATTTCAGTGCAGGGTTTGCAGGGGAACCCCACAAGGAGTTGCGCTGGCACAGCTGGGAGGGCAGTTGGCCTCAGCCCTGGGGTGACGTTAACCAGCTGAAAGTGGGAAAGGGGAGGGGGAAAGGAAAGTCTTTGCTGAGAGAAGGTAAGAACAACTGCACCCTCCAGTGCCTTGATGTAATTGTGGCATTGTGCTCTAATCATATCAATAAAATAATCTGGACTAAAAAGTGCACCTTTGTTTTATAGGACCTTTTTTACACCCCAAGTATTTCATTCATCTTGGACAGAAAGCAACACACCAAAACCAGTTGAGTTGCCTCAGACGAAGGCATGACTAGGACACTAATAGGTGTCGGCTGCTTTTTGCTGCCTGACAAAATATAATGTGGAACCACTTTCCAGGAAACAAAGGAGCCATAGGGTTTGCAGATGGAATTTTTTTGAAAAGTTCAGTTTTTTCACTTAGCCACTGAGGGTACTAGCTGGGTACATGGGTCTGACTCTAAGAGATGATCCTTGCAAGAGGTTTTTAAGATGTTTAATCACAACATAAATCCTAAGGCAACAAACAGGAAGCAACGTGAACTTAGAAGAATTTCTGCTTTCTGTAGCCTAAATTCCAATCATGTTCCTCATAAAAAAGCAAACTGATGAGCAAACAGAACAGGAGGACGCACTGGTGAGAGGTATTGTCACGTATGATTGAATTGCTATAGCCGCTGCATAGTGATTTAGGCCTTCTCAAAGGTTTGTGCTGTCTTTGTCACCCATTGTTTGAGTTCTCCATATGGTTACATGTGTAGCTATAGTCACCAGACCTGTGTACTCAAGTGGGCATGAATATTCATTGCCAGATTTTTTGTGTTATATTAAGGGGATAAAAGTTTCAGTGAAAATATGTCATCTGAGAAGGGTTTTTTCAGTCATTCTGACTGGAAAAGCCAGGGGCAGCACACACTAGACACTTTTAACCAGACTTTAGTAAATTCAGATACAAATACAAATGGACTCTGAATGTTCAAGAGCTGCTCTATAGCTGAACGTATGTGCTAAAGCTCAGTGGAAAAAATACTCACAAAAGTGCCAGGTGTCAAGAGCAGTTTAAATACAGCAGACCAAGCCTGCCTGGCTGCTGATGCATAGTCCTGCCAGCTGGCTTGTGGGCTTTGGGTACCAGCAACACACTTGGGCTCAGAGCCACAGACCTCGAACTGATGGTATCAAAGCAGAGGATGATTTATTTTTGTTAAGTCCTAGACATGGACATTTGCAGTCGTTTAAAGAGGGTAAGTACTACCCCTGTGGAGGCAAGTTCATTTCCTTTGGCAAATTTGGGATAATAATTAGGAACTGTGGCAAAACTACTTAAAAATCAGGGGGACCACTGAGTCAAAACACAGGCCTAAATTAAAAGTGGAGAATACAGCATCAAAAGAAAGAAAAGCTGTCAGTACTTCACAAGGAGAAAAAAGTCCCCACCAAAAAGGAAAAGCAGGTAATATCATCATGACAGAAAAAAAAAAATCTATTTGGTGTCAGCTATTCTTCTTCAGGAAAGAAATAAAATAAATGATAGAGTGAAGAGAAGTATTAATACATAAAGTGAAAGCTCCTTTAGTTGAGGTGGTGGAGACTTTCTTATTAGAGGGCATACATCGCTGAACCACTAGGCTGCTAGACTTCTGGCTGACATTGATAGTTACTGCCTTTGCTAGTCAGAATAGAAAAAGGGCTAAGCTGTACTGTGGGTGCCCTTTGTCACAGACGATCCACCACCAGCAAGAGTTTATGCTTTTGGCTGGCATATACTTCCCCAAGCATGACTGCCAGGTCTGTCTCCATGCTCTGGGGAGACAGGACTGATATTATGAGCAGATACACACCAACAACAAGAACAAAGTGAATACTTCTGCCTCCTTCAGGTCCACTAAAAGCATTCACAGTCTTGCTTCTTGCTCAGAGTATTTCAGAAAGCCTCTTTACTGTCTTCCTACAGTGAGGATCCCAACACCTTAACCACAATAACAGGTTACATCACGAATAGCTTTACTGAAGGTAATGGAACTTTTAACACTCTACATATGTAATTTAAACCGGCTTACTGGCAGGAATAGTCTATGTCTATTCTAATAAACTCTTTCAGCCTGCAAAACAGAGGACTTGCATGCAAGTCCCCACTGGAAACGATCCCAGGAATGTTCAGACCCCAGACCATGTTCAGGAATTGTTTGGGGGTGCTGGCTGGCAAGGACTTAAAACGTGCCTGGGAGTCCTCGGACAGGGAACTGTATAGACAATTGCATTTCAGTGCTTGGGACTGTTCCTGGGCACTGTTTACCTTACTAGTGTAGACATAGCCTCATTGTCTAAAGAGGTGGACTCAACTACTTAGAGTGGTGAGTCTCTACTATCCACTCCACTCTCACTTCAGAGAGCTTCTCAACTCCAGAATCTGGATATATGTCCCCTTGCCTGCCAGCCATGTTCTGAAGTGAGTGAAAGGCAATCTCATGCCTTGAATGCTCTGAGAAGGAAACTTGAATACACAAGTGAGAAGGGTGATTATCCAGACAACTGTGGGACCAGAGTGCTCTGTCACACATTTCATCATTGGTCCACACCCACCCTAATATGATAAGGCACTTCCTCATTTTATGAGTGACCTAGAATATGGACCTACATAATGTTTGTGACAACAGGACTCAGTCTGCATCTATTTTGCTTCTGTCCCTTTTCTATGGAAAATGGCTATGTTTGCCCTTGAATTCCTTCCAGAGCACTATCTGGGCATGAACTGTTCTGTAATTAAACCAAACTATTTCAGCTCACAGGAATAACTGAGTGCTATTTATCTGAGAGGAATGATGTATATGATCCCTACAGAAGCCTGGAAAGACTTTATCAGCATGTCAGAATAATTTCACAGCTTAAGTAGAGAGGCCTAGAATAAACCCACAGTCTTCACGAAGTGCTGTGTATTACTAAGAGCTTTGTTAAATTATTTGCATTGCACTTACTTAAAAATACCCTGTATGGACACAAAGAAAATTGTATTGCTAATTGCACATTGGGCAAACACGTGAGAGTTATGTCCTGAGACCAGCAACACGACTGTTGCTCAGGCTGAGAGCTGCAGAGTTCATCAGAACTGCTCAAATGATGGTAAGCAGAGAGCTTCGTCTTCTCCTGTTGCATTCATGATGTGCTTCACACTGCTAGAGACTTTAACGGTGTTAAAAGGGGTCAGAAAGGGGTTTGAATCTCAGAACATCTGTCCATCAAGACCCACTTCTGGGGTCATGACCCCATTTCCAACTATACTGCCAAGCTTGTGCATAAAAGTAAGGTTGTGACCCTCGTTTAGGAACTAGTAGCTTAAAATAAGCTCTGGGAAGAAGGAATAAAAAACATTTACAAAGCAGTGTATACTTGGAATGCATGTCAAGTGTAGGGTACTTTCCAAAGAGACAAGACAAGGGTGAGGTCATGCAAACATACAATGCGTTGTATTTCTATTTAGGTCATTCTTTTTCTCCATAAAAGGGGAAGAGCTAACCATTCTCAAGACAGAGAGAATCATAGCAGCTGCAGTGGTTCTTCACTATTAGGTGATTTAGAACCCTGTCCTGCATTTTAACCATCAAAGTGCAGAAGTTACACACCCAGAAGTAAACAGTAGGATTTTCCTTTGGAAACTGGGAGTTCATTTGTTGGAAATCAGGATGGAGTGTGTGCTACAGCAGCTGAGGGTGTTAGTCAGTCATTGGATGTCTATGAAACATGGACAGGACCAGTCCTGAACAAGGCACACATCATCCTAAGATTATCAAATATAATGTTTCTAGGATAGCCTGGAGATGAGTCTGAAGCATCACTGGGGATTTTACCTCTGGCACCTAGTACATTTTCTCCAGCAAGGTGAATTTGAACAAAACATGTGCAGAGAGGATGATTGAAATGGCAAGGGGATGAGAGTCTTGTCTTACAAGATAGAGACTGAGAAGGACTGGCTTGTATAGCCTAGCACAGTAAAACAAAGGACAGGATTGCACTCCCTAAGTATGTTGATGGGTAAAGGAAAGCAGGGGAAGGAACTATCTGAGCTTAAAGACCGTGTTGCACAGGAAAAAAATATGGTTTTTTTTTAATATGACTGTGAATCACTGTGGGTTAGAAACTGAAAGAACTGGCAGTACTTCAAAGTTTTAGCAGAGGTATGTTGAGTCTGGGGCAAGGAATCTAACTAGTTTTAAGACACAGCTTGCTGAATGCAAGGAGGATGCATGCAGTATCAGGAAACAGGGAACAATGATATGGACATTAAACAGGTGATGTTCCTAGTTCTCAGGGACAAGAAGAATATGATTATCCTTCTGCCAGTAGTGTAGCCTGGGTATGGTACATTGCCCAAAGCTCTCCCTAGCCTGACACTGGAACACTTGCAGAAAACTAAGGTGGAGTTAGGTCTGCTGCTGTATAGCAGATTTGTCTCTAATAAAGAGGGTTGTTTTCCAGATACGAAGCCAACATTTTGCATTGCTCAATGTCATATTATCACTCATAGTTATATGCAATTCACCTGACTTTATGGTGTTTACAACTTTTAAATGTGGGTAGTCAGTTATAATAGCATTCTTATAGTGTTAAGCAGTGTCTTCCTGTCTCGTTCGCTCATCTCATTTTATGTGACACAAATGTGATTTTCCTCAGTTCTTAACTATTTTAATTCCATGTATTCTTTTCACGATCAATTAAGTTGTTTTTACTGAAAAGTTTACATAGATTTCCAAGTAAATGCTTATTCCTCTTCCTCCCACTATGATTAAGGTGGAAACTTGATCAGGTTTACAAAAGGGATTAAATGGTGACAGACACTGCAGCCTACCTTGTGCAATTAACTCACTTTTCAAACCAGATTTACTCCAGTGAAAGGAAAGACAATTCATACTCAAATTCTTTGTAGGGAATGCAGGCCTGTTATTCAAGCGATGCAATTATACAACAGAGATCAGGCAACACTCCTAACGCTGCAACAATCCACAACTATAATGAAGTTCAGGTCCTGATTGGGATCTGATCACTGGGGCTCCAGTCCATCAGCTTTTTTTTTTTTTTCTTTTATAATATTAATAAAATCAATAAAGGAGGCTTTTCCAGAAATACGAATAGACCTCTCAAGTCTATGCCTGTCATCTCTGTGCCTTATCTCTTTTCTTTGCTCTGTATATCTTAGTTCCATTTTTTTATGGGTCTTACTCCATGCTGTTGTTTTCCACATTATCGACTGCATGCCAAAGCTCTGGCTGGTCAGCAGAACCCTTGGCGTCCCCACTTACATGTCCCCCACTTTCTATTTAAGAAAGAGCGTCAGCTGCTGGGGATGGTGGACACATGGAGGGTGACACTGCTGAGGAGGTGGCTAGAGGGACACGCTTGGGAGGAGGTGCTCTGTGCTGGAGGAGATACCTCTGAGGGAATGCAGCTGTGGGTGACCCACAGCAGGGCAGTGACAGCCCTGAAAGACTGCAGCCAAGGCTAACCCACACTGGAACGTGGGCACCACTGAGGGACTGCAGCCACGGGTGATCCACCCCTTCTCAGGGATGCCCCTGAGGGACTGTTGCGAAGGATGACCCACACCAGAGCAGAGACACCCCTGGGCGACTGCGTCCTATAGATAGAATTGAAATTTCCTTTCTTCTAATCCTGAGGAACCTTCCCTGAATACCAAGACCTGTCAAAGACAAATTGCAAGTAGCCTTGTGGTGACCCTGCCCAGCTTCCTCAGCATTCATGAGTGTTTCCCATTAGGTCCCATGGAGTTATTCTTGTCCAGTTTGTTTAGAAGTTCCCTGACTTGATCCTCATCCTCCAAGGGTAAGTATTCCTTGCTGTAGACTTTCCCACTGATCCCAGGAACCTGGGAATCCTGAAGACTGTTTTTGCCAGTAAAGACCAAAGTAAAGAAAACCTTGAATACTGTGTCCTTTTCCATGTCTTTTGTCAGAAGGGCACCTGCCCTTTTCAGCAGCAGGCCCAAATTTTCCCTAGTCTTTTCTTGTTGTCCTTCATGTCTCTCACCAGATTCAGCTCCAGGTGGGCTTTGGCTTGGTCACCTCTGTCTGCTTTGACCTCTTGTATGCACTCTTTTTATGTTTGAGATTTATCAGGAGATCCTTGTTTGTCCATGCAGGCCTCCCATCACCTTTGCTTGTTTTCCTTCTTTTCAGGATGGACCATTCTTGAGCTTGGAGGAGGTGATCCTGCAAAACCAGTAAGAAGCACCAGAGTGGCTGAAGAAAACCAGTAAGAAGCAGAGTGGGGCAGAAAGAAGCCATGAGCACAGAGCAACAGGCAGAAGCTGTTATGCACATAATCCAACTTCCTGGGCCACCCACAGCTTCACTGCAGGAATTAGGAAGGACTGAGTGTGTCCCACAGCAAGAGTAAAACAAATTGAGACTAAGAAGTAAGGAGGATAGGTGTTTGACTTAAGGTGAGCGTGAGGAAGGAGTAGAAAAGATGTTACGTGTTTAATTGTTTATGTTCTCTCTTTCTGTTTTTTCTCAATACTTGGATCAGTGATCAGAAATTTCTGTTAATTGGTAATAAATTAAATTAAGTAAAATTGCCCAGTTTTTGCCTGTGACACTAGCAAGTGCAATAGTCCAACTTTCATTTCACAGCACCACAGACACCCTTTGGCATATTCTGCTTCGATAACGTGGAGGTCCATTAAAATCTTTGGAAACTACAGGTAAACTCACATTAAGACTCTTTACACTGTCCAAGTACTCTAGAGAGTTCTGGTATATAGCAGGGGAAAGCCAGCTGAGCTGTCGAGCCGACAGCAAGCTTTGACTACATTAATAAAATACTGAGTCAAAGCTGATTAATTTTGCTGTGCGACAGATACATTGGTTTGAGTTTAGTGCTGCACTTCTGTAATTGCTCAACTTCCAAACTACATCTGGTTTATGTCTGTTTTGGAGCCATGGAGCAGATGCACAAAGGACTGCACCCATCTCTAGATATTTTGTGCTGGGTATGTCTCTACCATGCTTTGAGCATGAACTGCTGCGTGTTCGCACTGTGAGGGAATAAAATTCTGCTCTCGTCTGACTGTGGAAAAGCCTCTGAATGTGTTGCAAAGAATGTTTGGACACAGACTCCTTGTGAAGGCTCTGACACACAGCTATAGACAGTATCAATGCGCTGCCACCATGATTTTGTCTGTCCTTGTAGACTTATTTCATGGCTGACATTGTGCAGACAAGGTCCTCTCAGGAAAGGCTCCTTTATAATGTGCTAGAGGGATAAATAGATAAGATTTGGAAGTTCTCTGATTTGTCCTTGTAAAAGCACAGGCTCCCAAATCTGAAAAGCAAGTGTCCTACATTGAACTCAAGTCTGGGAGCTGTAGAATAAAGGAATTTTATGGGCAGGGCTAGAATCTTTGTTTCATTAATGTGTATGTTTAAAAAATGCAAGTTCTCAGATTAAAAAAAAAAAACCAACAAAACAACAGAGAAACCGTTACATGAGATGTCAGTCTTTCTTCTAATACTATTTCCAAACATTTTTTATGAGATGCATAACAAGCTGAAGAACTTGGAAAGGGCATGGTTGATCTGAGGGTCCCTCTACTATGTGGCCAAGAACAGATGTATATGGAGACATCCAGATATATTAAAAAGAGTATTCTGGCAGAATCTTGTGAACAAAAAACTAGATAACATGTCCATGTCAGCATGTTGTACTGTCAGGGAGGATTAATTCTCTGCTTAGCATCCAAAACATATGGAATTCACTGGGAACTGGAGCAACAACTCCTACTAGGAGTGGGTCAACCTTTTTCCCCTCTCTTGGAGCAAAATTAGTTAGCAACCCAGGAACACCCCTGTTCCTTTTGGCTGGTTCTCTTGCCTTTTTGGCCTTTTTTCTCCCCAGGTGGAGGGGAGGATGAGAACTTGCTGAGTTGGTTTTGAGACTTTAAAAATGTGAAGAAAGGGAAATTAGACCTTGGCTGTGGTTTAAATTGAAATGGTAATCAAAGTCCAGGACTTTCAAGCTTAAAGGGTGTGTATACATTTTGGGAGCAGCTTTCTAAGTTTGATGTAAGTCAGTCTGCTTGTGTAATTCTACCATACCTAGCCTAGATTCCTGTCTGCAATTACATTTATTTTAGAAAATGTCTCTGATGGTATTAAAAAAAAAATCAAAACAAAAATTTTCTTATTCTAGCACAGTTATTAGTAAAATCAGAATGAGAATTCTGCTTCTGAAAAACAAAGGTCTCCTAGCTGCTACACTAACACTAACCTACTTCACCCCCTGTCACTCTCTGCACTCTTAAGTGGACCCATTTTTTTACTTACTACCACAAAGCAGCACGTGAAAGGAAAGGCACTGTAGGAGGCCGGGTGGCTTCGAGAAGTACTAGGTGACCTCTGATTACAACATCAGGAGGGAATGAAGTGCCAATGGGTGCTCTTAATCTTCACGCTGAAGCTACTGCACTATCCCACGGCTCCCACCAGAAGTAGGAGAAGATCTGCTAGATGAAACTTCAGGTGTATGGGGAAGAACATTTCTTTTTGCTGTCTATCTTGTTTGTATGTGGGACAGTTATCTGTGACTGAGGGATCCTTTTTCACTTAGTATCCCTTTCCTCTGAAATTGTGCTGAATTTGAAACCAGAGCAGTCTTTTGCAGTTACTGTTGAGATCCAGAAAGAGTTCTGGGGTATTAGTGGAAGAAAACAGATCTCCAACATCACTTTTTTTTAATGTCTGAAGGGGATGGTTTGTTATAGCAAGGGATTCAGGAAGAACTGAAAACCATGGAGTAATCTAGAAAATACTATACTAATGGCCTGTTTTGTAGAACCCTGGGCAATGGCGAGTATTACTTTGTCCTGGATACTTGACTCCCAGCAAATAAGTTATTGAAGTAAGTTTCCTTCTGGAAAGCTTTCTCTTGTGGGTAGGTGTCTGCCAAACTCCCCTGAAGACAGGGGCTGACCTGTGTATTCTCAAAGTTTATAATCTCAGGGGATGCAAGTCTTTCAAACGCTTTGGCATTTACCTTGCCAAAACAAGCTGAGAAATATGACTCTAAAAATAGCTCTGTCTTTTGGCTCTAGACATGCTTTAGGTAAGACATTCCTAAAGCTTAAAATAATGAATATTTTTTAAAAAATTCTCCTGCAGAACAAAACTGCAAAGCTGAAAAGGAGGATCATTTTTTTTTTGGTTTTTATTAATCTTCACTCCTTTTCAGGTCAAATACTGATCACATTTTTATTTATATACAATGGTTTGGGGGTTTTAAAAATTATTTTAAGTTTGTTGTAGTCCTAAGATCTTGGATGATAAAGATTCAATTAATAGAACTTCTACCTGGGAACTCTGAATAAAGCAGGAGCAATTTGAGTTAGGTGCTAACTGTATGGAGAAATGAAAGGACAGGTGTCTCCAAAGAGACAATATTCAAATTAATTCACGCTCCCCTGCTCAAAAATAAAAAGATCCCTGGCCTGTCTATCACTTATGGCTGCAGTTGAACTGGTAAGAGAAATCTGATGCCTTGCTTTGTTGGAAGTACCTCCTGAAATATTAAGTACTTCCTACCACACAAGCAGAACAGATGTTCAATTATTTGACCAAAATGTTTTTTGCCTGGGGATATTCTGTCATCCTTCTTGTCATGACATCGAGTCTGTGGAGATGCGCTTGTGATACATGTGTGCTATGCACATGTTTTACAAGTTATGAACCGTGAACTCTCTACAAAGAGGTGAGTTGATTTGTCAGCTGAACAAGCCTGGGAATAAAACAGGACCAAAATCTGCAAAAGGATTTAGGACTGTAACTCCTTTTTAGGCACCAATGCTCACCGTGAAATTGATGGAAGGATAGGAATCTAAATACCTATGTGGATCTTGGCCTGTGTCTTGTTGATCCCCATCCAGTGCCTTGTCTTAACACTTTCTCTTTCTCTAATCATCTCCATGTTTCCTGGAGTCCTGATTTAAAAGTCTTTCAAGATTCACCTTGTGATACAAGAATGAAGGAAGATAATTATTTCTGGGCTCTGGTTACTGAGATCCCATGTTGGTAATGTGATGTCTAACACACCTTGCACTATATATGGAAGGTCCATCAGTATGCTGGCTTTGAAGGTGCCCTTGGACTGGTCCTTATGTGAACTTGGCTGCCTGTCAGCAGCATGACTGCACAGTTTTGGTAAGCTTGGAAAGTTCCTTTAAAGGCTTGCAAAAGGGAAAGGCCTCATTTCAGCACATTTTTACCAGTGACTTAATCTCTTTTTAATATTTTTGTATATAAAGCATCATGTCATTTACCAGGTCAAGAAACTCACTGCCAAAGAATGTATGCCTCTGACTCTAGGAGAGAGGGTTTAAAAAAAAAATAATTGTTGTTGCCGTTCAGCAGGTTTCCTGGGTGTCTCATTCTTTAGCTGATCCACATTCTTTCCCAGTGAGCGAGAACATGATAAGGTACTAATGCCTATTTATAACTGACAGGGAGAGATACTTGCTTAGTGATGCGGTACTCAGCGAAGGAAAAAAAGGAGAAAAAGCAGCCCAGTCCCTAAATGCTTGCCCTGAGTTCTGCTGTTAGTTACTCCTCCGTGCTGGCATCCTTACTCTTCTTTGGAGGGCACCACGTGTGACTTGGCCTTTGAGAGCAAAATAAAACAACATGTTCAGGACTGTGCAAAATGAGTCACCAGGAAACCATGTTTGCTTTTCATCTCCTTGTAGTTTTCGTGTTTGATTTTTGTTTCTCTGAGAATGACTATTTATACGATGGTAGTACTTAGAGGCCCTGATCCAAACTGAAGCCTGCATCACTAGGCTGTGTGTAAACACATGGTGAGAGACAGGCTCTGCCCTTAAAAGTCGGTGATCAAAGTGATCCTGACAACTAAAAGATAGGACAAGAAATGGATATGATGTGACTTTCCAAAAATCACACCACAGATCAATCACTTGCCAGACAGAAGAATCATTTACTTTTCATCTTTCCTTCCAAATAGTTAAGAATGAGGTAGAAGGTAAAACAAACCTCAACAGGGGAGAATTCAATTTCAGTGAATCACTCTGGTCATTGCTTGCTACTCCTTGGTTCGTTGCCTTGTGCTGGATGAGAGAAAGAGGGATCTTGGATCTGTTTTGTACAGATGTCCTCACCACAGTAGTATGAAGACGGCAACTTTCCAGCCTTGCTGATTTTGTGACTCTACTCTTTTATTTTCAGTTGAAATGTCCCACATCAAATATATATGGCATCAGAAATGAATCTTCATCAGCTGAGAGGTAGCCCCCATACAGAACAGCTTTCCTTTTAGCATCCTCTTCAGCTGTGACTGTGCGAGAACTGGCAAGGAATGTAGTTTTTGCCAGCCTGGTAATCCAGGGTGCCTGTTTTCTAACCTGGCAGGGAATAGATGGGTAATTTTATTCCTTTTCTAAGAGATGGGAAAAGCTGAATATTAGGAAAGGAATATTAGGAACAGACAGAGCAGATTTACCAAATTTCCAATTAACATGGACATTTTTCTTTCTGTGAGGTCTGTATCCATATTGTTTCACTAGTGAGCACAAAGAAAAGCAAGGCACCACTTCACTGACACAAGCTGTCTTCTTGGATGTCATTTTATGATGTGTCTGGTGTGCTGATATCTCTTATGTAAAAGATTTGAAGAGTATGATTTGAATAACACCAATCATGTTCTAAAGACATTAGAGTTCTACTGGAATCACTTTAAAATGTATTGACTATCAGTGGCTGATGCCCTTTAAAGAGTTTGGCAGGATGATCTTGTAATTCCCTACAAATTTAGTCAAACTGTACTCTTTTCTGTAAGAAGTTTTCATCCTGGGCTTTACTTAGGACAAGCCAGTCTCTGCATGCACCTGTAAACATTCCAACTAGAAAAATGTGAGGAAACTACTGCCACATTTATTTAATTAATTTATTAATTAATTTATAACATTTGTTTATTATTGTTCTGAAAACTAAGCTGAGTTATGAATAATACTGCTCTGGAGATTTAAGCGTGTGACTGACAAAAGAGAAACTTCCTGAATGCCTGAACTAATTGTAATGGAAAAGTGAGCTATAAAAACCCTGCCTAGTACTTTTACTAATAATACGTTTTTGAGGTAATGTCTGCATTGTGCTTAGGAGCCATAGTCATACACTACCAACACAACATGGGGAATACTGGTGGGTGAGATCAAAAGGGGATGACTCTCCTACAAATTTATGGTTGCTTTGAAGGAAGATGACAGAGCTGGATACCAGCAGAAGACTGGTTACAGGTATGTTCAGTGATCTTGGCAATGTCAATCCTCCGGTAGCCTAACTTATGCCAAGATTTTCCCAGGCATCTTGTCAAAAGAGACATTTCAATAGGGATTTGAAGGAAACCAGTAAAATGCTTTTGCTTTCAAGACCATATTTGAAAATTCAATTATGTGAAGTTATGTGACTGCAAAAGATGGAAGTCGACTATCAGTATAGGTGCAATAGTAGGGGAGATAGGAACTAGCTAGTGAGGAGCCTGAAGTTTTTCTCTTATGTGAAAGAGTAAAGAAATACAGTTTAAGTTGCAAGGAGAAAGGTGACAGTAGTCAAAGAGATGGATTAGGAAAATGATGATTGTAGTAACTTTCTGAACGGCTAGGAGAAGGGTAACCCTGTATTAGTAAAAGCAGAGGAAAAATGGATATGTAAGGTGGCATGGCTGGGCAGCGCATCCATCTGATGTGTCCTGTTTTCGGCTGGGTTGTTAAAGTTAATTTTCTTTCTAGTAGCTGGTATAGTGTTACATTTTGGGTTCAGTATGAGAAGAATGTTGATAACACACTGATGTTTTCAGTTGTTGCAAAGTACTGTTTCAACTAAGTCAAGGATTTTTCAGCTTCTCAAGCCCAGCCAGCAAGAAAGCTGGAGGGGCACAAGAAGTTGGGAGGGGACACAGCCAGGACAGCTGACCCAAACTGGCCAAAGGGGTATTCCATACCATGTGACGTCATGCCCAGTATATAAACTGGGGGGAGTTGGCCTGGGAGGATCGCTGCTCAGGAACTAACTGGGTATCGGTTGGTGAGTGGTGAGCAATTGCATTGTGCATCACTTGTTTTGTATATTCCAATCCTTTTATTATTATTGTCATTTTATTATTGTTATTATTATCATTATTATTTTCTTCCTTTCTGTCCTATTAAACTCTTCTTATCTCAACCAACAAGTTTTACCTTTTTTTTCCATGATTTTCTCCCCCATCCCACTGGGTGTGGTGGGAAGTGAGTGAGCAGCTGTGTGGTGCTTAGTTGCTGGCTGGGGTTAAACCACGACATGATGGTAGAGCAGCTTTTCACATCCTTTTCCTGCAGAAGGGAGAGAGGCTTAACACCAAGGAACTGCCCTGCGAGACAAGTGCCCCATGCAACCGGGCCTTGAAAAATGAGGGCTTCTTTGGCTATGAGAAGCACCCCTCCAGCTTACTCTCTATAAAATAAACCTGCTTCTTGTGTTGAATCTCTCTGGATAGAAAACACAGGGAAAATATTAATTTGTGCCGTTTTCCCTTCCTGCAGGGGATGAGTGTCCAGGAAAGCAGGTGGTGACACAGGCATGGGGGACGGATGGCAGAGCTCTCCCTGCAGCGTCTGAAGTGGTCAAAGACTGCCCCGGCTTGTGGGAGTTTCCCAGCAGTGAATCCCTCTGCCTGGCTGGCATACGTTCACTTTGTATAATGCAAGATGAATGAAACAAACCAGACAATTTGGCCTTGAGATGCTATAATTGTGAACAAACTGTCCAGACCAAAAATGTTTAGAAGACACAAACCTCACAATCCTCCCTGACTTTTGATTTTCCTTTCCCCATGCTGAATCCATTAATTTAGATATTTTGAACCATGACTTAAGGAAGGCCTTAACTCTGCGGGTACTGACTGCTACAAGTTTGTACAATCCCTCCATGGGTGGGATTTGAAAAAATACTCGGGAGTGGCCCATGGGAGAATCCCATTTTCCTTGTCTAATTCAGTGGGTACAGGGTGGAATTTTCTTTTCCACACTTACATTAATGAAGCAGGCTAGGCTGTAACAGATAACTGATGTCACCACAGTTTGGAAAGTACATACTTAAATGAAAATATAATGCAGCCTTCTTACAAATTGTGAAACTGGACAGCCTGCAACCATCTGGCACTCCACCTCTGCAAGAACATCTGTAGGGACAATGTTGTTCTTTCTGTAGGACTACCACCCTCTAAATGCGACCATCACAGAAAGCCCCTCCTCAAGTTGTGCTTTATTCAATTTTCAAAGTGCATGTGAAAAAATGATTGCTTTTTCCAGTGCAAGCCAAAATATTCACAACTATTACATCCTTAAATCATGCCCTATGCCTGCTTGTATTAATATGAGCCATAGTAAATACTGTGCATCTCAGCCCCAACCCCATAATGATTAAATATATTGTAAGCAAGATTAAATACGTTGTAGACCTTAGGGAAAAAAAAGTATAGAGAGGTTGAAATCAATGCACGGTGGAGTTGCATGCTGATTAAATTTCCCAAGCTGGCTTTGATGGTCCAGGTGAGGACCCCCACTTTAGGTATCAAAACTACTTCTTTCTAGTGACAACCTGAGGTCAACTCCAGTAATAGGTACTTCCAGTCTAAAAAATCTTGGTGGCAACTGTCAGTTTTTCTGTTCAAGGCAAGCAAAACTGCTAATTTCATCATATGTGAACCACAGTAGGAAATAATTAGAAATTCCTTCACAAAGACAGTCATTGTGCATGGACAGGGTACCACCTTTTCTCAGCCTTGTCCTCTAATAACTCACAGTAGTAATACAGAAGGAGCTGAAACAATGTGTTCGGTTGTGTAAGAAGCATTTGTTTTTTCATTTACAGCCTTATTACTAATGCAGGTCTTCAGGGGCAGAACCACCCAGAGTCAATGGATGGAGTCACACCTGAGGATCTGCAGTCCAGCTCTAATTCTGACCTTGGGTCAACTGAGGAACCTGACAGTCTTCTCTTAACACTCATTTTTGCTGCCCCAAGGGCTGACAGAAGTGGTGACAGGCAGTTTCTGCTCAGATTTTCCTTTCCAGCTTTCTAAAGGTGTTTCACTTCAGTGTTGACACGTGACAGAACTGACTAGGAAACGTTACATGAGGATTGCTTTTACATCTTTTGCTACTCAGTAAAAGTCAGGCATGTGCCTAGTCTAAAAATATGTCCTTAACCATGGATGGAAATGGGACATAGGCACATGTTAAGTGTTCATCTGAATAAAGCCATTTCTTTGAAAGGGTATTCAAGGTGGCTGCTTAGACCAGCAGCCTGCATTTAAAACTGACTAATATTTTTCTCGGTCCAGAAAGACTAACTTCTGTCATGATTAGATCTGAGCAGAGAAATACTCAGTTGCAACATCAGGTCCTCTGATGTCTGGTGACCAGTCAGAATGGAAAAGACCTTGTCCATTTGGAAAACCTTCGGGCAGAAGCCAAGCAGGCTGCCTGCACGCCTCTTCCTTGCTCCCCTGCCTGCTTGGCTTCTTGTGCTTTGGTGGCTCTTATGCTGACAGTTCAGTTTCAGAAAGAATTTCTAACCAGACTGTATTCAGATTTGGAAATGTCGAAGTCCTCTGCGAAAGAGAATTGCTGTTCTTCCTCCACACAACTTTCTGGTTACTTAAATTTCTGTAATTTATACGAGTGAGGCTATAATTTTCTAATGTAGGGTTAAATGAGAAGACAGATATTTTTAATAATTATTTCACCTTATAGTCAGTCACCTCGTGGATTACTGAAGCCAGCTCACATGCCAGTATGGATGGAATAGGAAGTGATGACAAGATAAGCGTGCCTCAAAAAGATGATAGTCTATGGACATAAAATAGATTGACTTTTGCTTCACTGAGTAAGAAAATTAACATCGGTCATGCATGACATGTAATTCTTTTTGTGGGGTCTTTCCAAAGAAAGGCTATGCTTTCACTGCACAGTAGAACCTGATTTCAGAAAGTATTCTGCTGCACTAACCTGCAGCGTGCAGGCAAAGCACTCCCTGTCTTGGGTGCTTTTCCAGACTGCAGTAGATCTCCAGGGAACCACTCTTAATCCTAATTTTGGAGTATTTTTAACAAAGTTGTTCTAAGTGTCTAGCAGAATAGCCAGCCAATCAGTATATTTTTCAAAAATTTGATGCACCTGGAATTTTTCCTTTATGGTACACCATGATCAGAATTTTTTGCTAAGTGCCAAAGAGAATCCAGTCTTTCTGACCATATTCTAACTTTTCCAAAGAAAGGCTTTTTCTTCTTACAAAATAACTTTCTCCCTCTGGCAATATCTTTCCCATTTCTCTATAGGGGAAATTGCAGTATTATGAAGAAAAACACCAGAAATCAAGTGTGAGAAAACAGTAGTGCACTAATCAAAGTATTGAAAAGTAAATATTGTGATAGTCAAAGAAGTCTGCACTTCATTCTATGGGTAAGAAATCTCTATTTAGTCTGTGGCTTTGTGTTTGATTGTGGGCCAGTGTCTCACTGAGAAGTTGACACAGACATGTTTTCATATCTTGATTATTTTCCTGAGGCTTTTGTACTACCATCTTTATTTTCTTGATGAAAATGGACAGATTATCCTTTTGTGTCCAGGATCGGTAGAATACACAGTTACCCTGTGTCCGTACGTAACTCTCCCTTGCAAAGCCAAACACAGGAAAAATAGAGGATCTTCCAGAAATGACAGAGGCTCTTTAAGGATATCCTGAGCAGTACAAAAGAAACATAAAGTTTGATCAGCTCATCCTCTCCTCACATTTACCTTTGTATATGAAAGCATTTCGACCTCTAAAACTTTATGGTTGTCGCTCTGTCTGTGGAAGGCAGTTCCCTAGGTCGTTATTGCCACAGACATTTCTTATTGTCAAATTAGAGCTTCGGTTTGGCACAGGAATACAGGCTAAAAAAAAGAAAGTGGCTGTCAAACAAGCAAAAGTAATGCAACTGTACTCCATTTTCAGGTATTAGTACAGAGAAAAATATTTTCCTATCCTGGATGGATCATTTTGTATTTCAGCACT
Source organism: Aquila chrysaetos chrysaetos (assembly GCF_900496995.4). Lineage (NCBI taxonomy): Eukaryota > Metazoa > Chordata > Aves > Accipitriformes > Accipitridae > Aquila > Aquila chrysaetos. The sequence continues at coordinate 23,823,984 of NC_044011.1, read as the reverse complement.
TTTAGTTCCTTTTTTTTTGCTGCTTAGAAGACCTTGCTTGAATAGCAACTCAACAAACACAAACCTGTGTGAAGAGACCATATTTCATTCTGGCTTTGAATCAGACTTCTTCTGCAGAAGTTTATTTTCATGTCTGAAATTGATTTCCTATTGTTTTTTACAAGGGTGGGAACTAGATCTGGCTACCTTTGTCCATCAGGCTTGTATTCCATGGCTTAGATTATTTTACTGTATGTTTTTAATCTTTATTCATTTTTAAAATTCAAGGACAGGGTGAGGAAACAAGAGCTGTATACTCTGGAGAATCTATACCTCTGCCATTCCTCTGTCGTATCTTTTGCTTTAGGGATCTGATGGCCAGATTTTGCAATAACGTATAGAATTTCCTTTGTACTTCCAATAGGACAGTGTTTTCCTGCACCTAAGAGAGCCACTTCTGGAAAGACATAAAACAGGCCCCAGTTTATCTTCAGGATATCAGCCTTCATTTAAAAGAAACAAACTGAAGGCCAAATATTAAAAAAAAAAAACCAAAACCAAAAAACAAACAAATCAAAACCCAAAATTATTTGGAGACTACAACAGTGAGCATTGTAGTGCCTTGCTTTTAAACATACAGGTTCCCTGTGGATTGCATGGCGGGGTCGAGGACAAGCACCATCCCACGCAGGGAGTGCCTTAGTCAGCATTATCAGTGAGCAGCCAGCAGGTTGCCAGAAGGGACCTGCTGTGTGCTGTGGCAATTTTTCAAAAGAAAATATTTATTTTCACTGCTTTTTGTGTCAATATAGTACTGCATTAGGTATGTTCTTTGCATGTTCTTTTGGTCAGGGAGAAGGAAGGTCTGCTTTGTGGGTAATTGTTGTACCTATGTGTGAATTAGGCATCAAGTTCATAGGATCATAGGGTAGTTCAGGTTGGAGGGGACTTCTGGCATGTGAGGAAACAAGTTTAGACACACAGGAAACTTTACTGTCATGAAAAGAAGCACATATGGAATTTAGTTTACGCCAGGGTTGGATGATAGCTAAGCTGAGATTTCCAGGACCTTGTTTCTATGATTTTTTTACCCACAATCAGCCTAAGGGTTTACTTTGACCCAGGGTGGTCTCTTAGTTTGAGGACAACAAGGTCCATGATGAGCAGAACTTTTTAGAAACCTCAGTGTAGTCTTTCCCTGTCATCTGTCAAGGTGGTGACATGCAATGACAGCTGAAGAAACTACAAACTTTGGACAAACTTATGACATGTAAAATGTTATAACAAATTCCATAGAAAGTTTTTATTTTAAATACTAAAACGTAAACATGTCAGGCATTCTTGTGTAGCCATGCGCCTACATGGTAGCCCTCAGTGGGAATTTTGCTGCTTACCCTCAAGCTTGCAGGCACAAGAATGTAGAAACTAGGACTGATCATGAAAACATACAAGGTGCTTTAACATGCAACAGTCATTTTTTCTATTTTCCAATGTAAAAACCCCAAATATTAGCATCTTGTTGGTATTATATTCATGATGCATAACCTATACTGTTCTTGCTTTGTATGATGCTGTTTTATCAAACCTCTCTTTCATTATGTGGGTGCATATGTGTGTGCAAACACACACAAACACCTGGGCTACAAATACAAAATGAAACAGCAGTTCTGTAACGTGAATTGTCTCATTAACGTGTAGGATGCTAACTTTAGTTCTTCCTTCTAAAACTGAAAATATCCATTTGTTAAAGATTTTAATGCTCAGAAGACTATAGAGGCAGTAACTGCTTTCAAAAAAGTGGAAAATCTTGCATTAGGAGACAGGTATTTCACCCAGACAGCAGGCACAAAGAGCTCTAAAAGCACAGAAAACGGGTAGAAAATGAGTGCTTCAGAAGAGCAGTCATATTTGTGGAGTATTTTGCCTGACTTAGGCAAAGGAAGTTAATGATTTCCCAAAACCACCCTCGAAAACCAGACTACTTGCACAGAAAGCTAGAAGTGAACTTATAAAGCTTTGGTATGTGGCACTCCTTTGAAATTCTTTATGTGTTTGATCTGACAGGTACCATCATTACATGACACGATCTTTAGTCCAAATAACACATCATTTAATCAAAATTACATGGGGAAATGTTTATGTATCCACCATATTTTACACAGTAGTAATACACAATATGCAAAAAGATATCATGTAAAAGTATCATTGCATTGTAACTGTCCAGACTCTTCCAGGACAACTTGAAAATGCATGACAGCACAAAACTAAGCACACCACCTGAGCAAAGGGCAGTAGTCCCTGGGAAGGTTTCTTCTTGTGCTTTTATCCTATCCGAGCAAAATTACCCCCAAAGACAACTTAAGTGTGTGTTCCAGTCCCTGTGTACTCACACCACCTCCCAGAAAAGATGTGAGTCTCAAGGGTGTTCAAATCCATGTCCTGTAAATGTGCTCGCAAGGATGAGGAACCAGAACTTACATTTAACAAGCTGCCTTTAGGAGCTCTACCAGAGCTGTAGCCAAGCAGAACCATGCCATTACCAGTGGTTAATGCCTTTTTGCAGCAAAGTACCATTAACACCTTCAGTGACTGTTTTTTAATGGAAGTAAGGACAAACTATGGACGCTACTTTCATCCAATCATATCAAAAGATTAGACGAGTCACAGTCACAACACTTTCTCTGACAGCCTATCATTCTCTTTCTCTATGGGAAAATAAGCCCCGCTGTTCATTTCTGTGTCACGGCTTTGAGGTTTACCATGTTATGATTCAGAGTGGGTGGCAATTCTCTCCTGACCTCATCATAAGAAAGAAAAAGGAATGTCAGCATTGCAGATAAATAAATCTCCAGGCTTCCCCTGGGTCCGAGGGAAGAACTGAAAGATGAGCTGTATATTTATATGACTTTTCTGTACTGCGTTTAGCAGAGAGATATTGGCACTTGCATGAAGGGAGTCAGTGATGGGCCTGGAAGCAATCTAGCTGTGGTCAACTCTCATCTGCTCTCTTTAGGGGAGTCCTGCCCATTCTGGCACCCAAGCACAATTGTTTAGGCATACTCCTAGTCATTCCCATCTTCAAGTATGCTTGAAGTCTGCTTCAGCACCTAAATTCCACTCATAGCTGGACCTTCAAAAGCTTTTGGTCCTGAAGTTAGCAGTTAAAAGCAAATTAAAAAGAAAAGCGTCTACAGAAGTGAATAGTACTATAGCCATCTCCTTATACTAATGCTAATGGAAGAGGGGTGAATAACACAGGAAAGTATTAGTAGCAGTTGCAAATTACTCTCCACAAACATGTTTGGTAGATTCACCTTTACATAGTTGTGTGGAGAGAGAGGGACAGGAGGAAAAGCAGGCCCTAGCATAAATATTTTGTGTGGTGTACTCGAGGCACAGATATCTAGCTGAGACATACCTGTATAATAAATGCTAACTTTTATTGTGGTGCTGGAAAAGAACTAGACCAAATTTCTGCCTCTGTGGCTTCCTGAGTTCAGTACTGACCTTCCCGATGCCAGAGTAAATCAGAAATTAGCTAAATGAAGTCAACAGACTCAACACATCTGGTAGTGCAGAATAATGACTCTGCACATACCCATATTTCCCACTAAGAAAACCAGAGTAGCACTGGCTATCTGAAATCTCCCCTTTTGCCTGTAACCACAACACTAATATCTGCTTAGGCACTTGAATGCACAACTCTGAATTTTAAACAGAGGAGTACTGTTTCAATCAGGGGCTTTTAAGATCAGATTTGTATTTGATCTAGCAGAACTTGAATCTGTTGACCTTGAGGCCATATTGCAGAATTGCAATGTTATTATTTTAGGCTCTCTCTGGGCTGGTGGGTTGGGATGTGGGAGGATGGGTGGGGTCAAACCCTGACTTTTATTCAAAGTTAAATACTTTTCTATGTTCATATTAAATCAAATTAGACTAAAGTCATGGACAGGCATGTAATTGTGTCATTAAATTAAATGAATAAATTATCTTTGTTTTTTCCCTATATTTTGGAGATATAACTGTATATATAAAGAGAAATAGTAAGATAGATATGTATAGACATAAACAGATAACTAGATAGATTGAAACTCTCTAAACATTTTTCAATTAAAAAGGTTTAAGAGGAAATAAACAGCAAGAGAAAATACATCTTGAAATTTCCACTGAAGTCTTCTTCGTTAGGGAAACAAAAATAGAAGTAAGAGAAGCCACAGGAGTTGCAGCAGTTTCATTTTACCTGTCTCTCATTATGTTGGAAAAAGTTTAGCACATTTAGCATTGCTCTAATAAACCATTAGAAAGTGTAGTGAAGGGAACAATACTAAGATATGCTGGACAAGAACTCAGGAAAGCATTAAAACATGCTTAAATGCTTTATTGATGTATTTGAAGCATCCACTATCAATCAGAGCTCATTTTCTTTGCTACTGTGTAAACATCAGTTATGTTTTGTCTCAGCAAGAACCTAGTTGATCTAGTAAGTCTTTTCTTTTTTTTTTTTTTTTTTAGTCCTATAATTTGTTCTTTATTACTAGCTTGCCCAATTTACTTGACTTCATTTACATTGGATTTGGGTTAACTCTGTAACAATTTCTCCAAGCTTTTTCAAATAAAAAAGCACACAGTGCAGTGTCTGAGGGGAATCTGCAGACCCAGGTAACTATCCAAATGCCTTCTTCCTAGAGCTGCCTCGAATTCAACATTATGAAGGTAAAATCCTTTTGCTCTATCTATGCTTTTTTTACTCAATGACATTTCAAATTTACTACAAAACAGTTCATACGGTTTGCTGTAAGAGCAGATGCACTCTTTACCCCTGTCTTTTTCTGAGTGAGCAGTTCCCTCAGGCACTTCTCAGGATGTGGGAAACCAGGTTCATTTGCCTCATCTTCTTGGAGAAATCTCCGGTCCCATTTCCTAGATTTCAGGATTAAAAATCCTGATGCTAAGTGGCTGTTGTGGAGCTTAGCTAAAGCAAGGGGCACTCCATTTTTCTCTTGGACAATATCCTGTTTTGCTGAAATAATGCAGTAACAGGCACCAATGGTGGCAGAGGTGGCCCAAGTACCAGCTCTGTGCTCCAGCTGCCAAAGTGAACTACCCCCCTCACCCACGCTTTGCCCAAGTGCTGCTGAAGCAGGGCATCCATCCAGCAGCTCTGCAAATGGGAGAAGTGGGAGCAGACCTACAAGCCCATGCTTAACCAAAAATTTAAAATGTTTGTTATCCCTGCTTTATGTTGGCTGACATTTTTGGCATGCTTAGACCAAAACCTCTGGGACTCTCATGGCTGTCCATTTGCACAGGAAAAGTCTGCACTTGTGTAGGAAATGCATTCTCCTAGAAATGTGTTCAGCTAGTAGGTGTTGTCTCAATGGATAAGATGATGGGCCTCATTTATAGTCTGCAGCATTCACCAGTGCAGGCTCATGTCTGTGGCTGATCACACAGCTGACAATTAAAGACTAAGGTTGACCAAGGGAGAATGGATAAGTCTACTGGTGCATGATTTTGAAAACAGAACCAAAACATCAAACACCAACCTTAAGAAGATTACAAAATATGATTGCTATTTTAGACTTACTTTTTCCTATAAGGACTGATTCCATGAAAAAACCTTAAGATACGGTAAAGGTTAAATGTCTGATGTTCAGACTTCTTCTGCTCACAAGTAATCCTCATAGATGGGTTTATTCACACTGATGTCAGGTGGAAAAACCTATGTGAGATGAGATTCTTGCCTAGATTAGCAAAGCACTTAAGAATTTGTGTTTATTATTAGGTATATTCTGACTGCCATCAAGATGCTCAAGGGTGTTTCTGAACTGAGACTTTATATGTTTTGCACTGAATAATTAAACAATGGTTAAACATGTAATTGTCATGGTAACAAGGAACAAATTTTTAATGTGTCACGTAAATTTTGCTATCCTAAATGTGCATCTAACCCAAAATGCTTTGCTGGATTAGTTCAAAGGCACCAATAACTCTTTGGGGCCCTTGTAACTCAGAATGGAAGAAGTTCATTCTCCCTCCTGTCTTGTTGCAATCAATTTTTGTCCAGACTGGACAAAGCATGCTGTCCAGGAAAAAGGCAAGGTCAAAGACAAACAACTGCAGTGTAAGATGGCTGTAATGATCCGCCTTATCACTACTATTACTACTACAACAAAACAAAAGTTTATTTCCCTTCCTGATAATGCTTATTTAAGTGAGATAGAAAGTTATTTTTCTCTTATCTTAGTGAAAATTTAATTTAATTTTCACTCACTTCAAAACAACATTTTTTTTACCTTCTTGTTCTTATGGAAAAGTCTTCAAGGATTTATAGGACTTTCACCTACAGAAATTGAACGAAGATTGTATCAGAGGCACTATTCTAAAATGCGTAAGGTTCCACTTCAAGAAGAAAAGCTGTGGGATGGTTCAGAACTCTCTGGAATTTGGTATATAATCCATTAATTGCTGCAGGAGATCTCTATAATTGTGCAGCTACATACTGATTGACTACATTACTTTGTATACTTGTCTTAATATCTGTTATATCAATCTTTGCCCCCTACATTCAGCCATGTTATCCACCTTTTTTTTTTTATTTGAGAAGGTTCTTAATGGCTCAGATTGAAACGCATGAATGCTGCTGTTGATATGTGAAACCTACTATGATGGTTTAATCTTCCTGCAGGGACCAAATCTTGCATGCATGTTCCCATAATTAATATTCTGTGTCATCCATCTTTTACTCCTTTTACCAGAGGGGGAATTCAGACAAGACATAACCAGGGTGGGTACTCTCAAAATGAACCATTTACCTTTCTTTTCAAAGTAAAGCTAGCAACTTTTTTTAGTTATCATCATTACTAGAATTAGGACTGCAAAATGCCAAAATAAGCATGCTAAAAGCATAGGTATTCTTATAACAACACAATATTGACTCCAAGAGGATTTAAATCAAAGTGCTTGCCAGGCACTGCCAACTTTGACTGCATAATTGTGAAAAAGATTGAATTAGCATGGCAAACTGGCAAGACTGGAACTATGTTGGGCAGCAAAAAATGAATGTTATTGTAAATTTATTTCTGACACAACACATGAGAAATACGCTAATGACCACTCCAATAAAACTATTGCCCCCTCCCACACATAAAGATACCATTTATAGTGCATTTGGATTTTAAAGTAACCTCCTTTTATTTAGTTTAAATAAGCATGTCTCCTTAGCAACAAATGTCACCTAATTAAAGTCTGTCACTCAGCTTAGCATCTCAATGAAAGATTGAAGTAGAAAGGGGACTATGAAGCAGCTGAAAGCAAAAGGGAAAAAATGCAAGGAATGCCAAGGGCCCTCCAGGAATATCAGATAAGAAAAGTCACTGAAAAATGAACTCATTAAAGGAATAAAAAATATATTGAAGTGATGCTTGTTTAGAATTGCATATAAGCCTGGACTTTTCATTCTCTGCAGGTTTTTCAGGGTATCATTTTTAGGTGTTTTTTTCCTCTCAGTGAGGAAAAAGAGTATATAACTAACTTTTTTTAAGGAACTAGCTTAAAACCATCCCAAAAGTTTGAGGGAAGAAACCCTCTTAATACTGTTCACCATTCACAAAACAGTGTGGGAAAGTTCAAGTTTTAGAAAGAAAAATACCTTATCCCATTATCACAAAAGTGGAATCGAAGCAGGACTTTCAAAAATGCTCTGCAGTTTCTTGAGTGTTGCTGAAGTTTCTTTGAATAGAAGCATGTCTAGGGGAGTGCTGAGGACTCCTTGTAAATCCCATTTTGCTTAGGCCTGGCTACAGCAAATGGGTTGAAGACCAAACACATAAACGACTGAAATCCCAGTGGGACACGAATTAGAGAGTCGCAACGACTTCAAAGGCTTTGAAAGGGCCCCTGTGATCTTGCCTGTACTAGAAACGGGTGTCACTTCTAGACTGTCTTGTGCCAGGGCAAGTCTTGGGGCCAGCAAAGCTTTCACACCTGAGACTGTCTAAACCTATACATGAAACAACACGAAATATGGGGTGCTCTCCAGCTCTGCCTCAAGGCTAGCTGGCTGGCTGTGTGGCGTGTCTGATCAGAGACTATTCTCATGGCAAGGGCTTATCAGAAGGAGGAACACCCCAGGGAGAGTGAACCTGCGCCATCAGGCTAGATGGAGACTCTTCCAGGCGATCTCCAATACCTGGCCCTAGGGCAATTGGTTAGAGTCACAACTGACAGTGGAGCACCAGGAATGGAAGCAGCTTGTGCCTCTCCTGTATGGGTGAAATGTGCTGTCAGCCTCTTCTCTCCTTAAGCACGGCTGAAGCTCGGGAGGAGCTAAAACCTTTGCAGTCTAAAAGTGGGCTAAAGCTGCTTGCTCTGCGATCTCTTCCCCCTAAACTTTGCCTTGCTCACAGGTTTCCTCCTGCTGGTTATTTTCCCAGCCTACGTCTTCAGCTACTCTCCCCTTGGCACAAACACCTCCTTGTATCAGTGTCAGCTGCAGGCAGCCTCAGGGCCAGCACGGAGCCTCTGCTTTAGCCTAGCAGCAACTCAAAGCCTCTCACCTCTTCTTTGCTTCACTCTTAAGGCCAGTTCACTTGACTTCTTCGGAACCTGTGCGTTAGGATCAGAACTGATCCTGTTTAAAGGGCCAGGCTAGGTAAAGTTGCTGTTGGACGCTCTGAGGTTTGGAAATTAAGGTAGTACCCTGCAACAACAATGGTGTCATTCTGCTGTTCTGCAATTTCCGCTATGAATTCTACAACTAGGTGACTCAATTCAGGCTAAAACTCAGGAGGGCAGAGGCAGACAAACAGGAAAAAGCCTAAGAAGAATGCAATGATTCTCTTAGACCTCCAGGAAAGTTTGAGTTGAGCTCAGGTGTTGACCAAAGACATTTGGGGAAGGACTTCTTACCTGAAGATGGTATTTACATTGTATCACCAGCATGTTGTCTCGATTGGTTAATAATATCCCCGCTGAGCTCACTTTCGTCACAGCTTTTTCTCTGACCTCATTCTAATTCCTTATGTTTTTGTAGACAACCCCTTTTAAAGTTTTTTATGAATTTTGGAGGCCCCTATGTACAGGCGATGAAGAGGTTTGCTCATTAAAGAGGACCACTCTTGACACTCGTTCTGCAGCTCCCAATACCACAACGGTTATTTGCGAGTTTGGTCCTTTTGAAAACCATGTGGGTAAGCTCTGCTGAGTCAGGCCTTTCTATGCAATTTGATTGTAAAAGGAACCTTCCAAAATAAAAGCTTTTGCCAATCCCCCAGCATATGAAAATAGATAACTGCATGAAATTACAGCTGAAGTTCAGTAACAGAACAGAATGTATTTTGATCATAGGCTCCATAACATACTAACTGGTAAAGGAGGTGCAAAAAAAAAAAAATTGCTGTGATTAGAAAGATTTCATATTCGAAGAAGACATCTTAGCCTCGCTGAAATTAATGGCAAAATTCCCATTCCTTTTTGTGGATCCCAGAGCAGATTAGGCTCTGTTCTCATTTTCCCTCTTTGTATATCCTATGAAGATCTAGAGATAGGAGTGATTTATATTCCTGTGAAATTATACCATTTTCCATGGAGTATCAAAGCATTTATGAGTATTTCCCTTATCAACCATATGTAACAGGATGGATAATAGCAATGAATCAGGTGAGATTTCCAGAGTAAATCTCTGTATATCTGTTTAGGTAATGAAATTACACCATGTTTTGTCCCATTAGTATAACTTTCCAGTAATGTCTGCTTCTCTGCATCCCTGTCTGCTCCAGGATTTCAAGTCTGTGATTACCACTGCATGCCTGGACTGTACTAAAAGAGCTTTACATGTTATTCACCTGCAGCAGGATGGCACGGAGCTCACATCACCAAAACCCGGTAAGACAACACATGAGTGTGCTTTCCAGCACGTTTAGAGAGCAGAGAACACAGTGTACTCCTTAGTAGAGGATTTTAAAACCATTACACCTCAGTAAGCAGACTGTGGAAACTGTGTAAATAACTTGGTCTACAGTTCCCCTCAGCTCACTTAGCTCTGGATTTGCATGCAAGACAATGGTATAAACCTGTTACTTGAAATAGAAGAGGATGACTGCACACACATACACATACGCCCAAACTCTGAAGGCCAAATATACTGTCTGGCCTCACTGGTATTGCTTAGGGTGCAGAAGCTTGGAGCACTTGTTTTGGATTTACTGCTTGAATGCAGTCATTACTGGCTCTTTCCATTCCTGAATGATAAGTGGAGGCATGTGATTCATCTGGCATATGAAGATCCCTGGGGGTTTTGGTAGCCTCGCAGTTTGGATGCCAGAATCTTATCTAGGCATAAATGACTACTGACTTCATGGTTACTGCATTGGAGCCTTTTGGGGGAACTAGTTCCTCTTTCCCTAATCTTTGTAGGAAACAAACAACTAATTCCTAAAAGTCATTCCTGTGTAAAACAGCATTATCAGTGTGTACATGATAGACACCTTTCAATATCAATGTTATTAGAATATATAGACTTAGGTGGAAAAAAACTCCAAGTGTTTGTAAATCATGAGTTTCTGATCTGATACCTGGCCCAGCCCAAACAAGTCAGGCTACTGTTACATCCCTGTAAGTGGGGAGCACACTGACGGTGGGTCTAGCACCAAATCCTCCAGTTTTATCTTTTCCCTGTTCTCCTCACAGAGGTCCCATGAAGGAAACTCTCCTGGAAGCCTCATGGGAGACATACTTCATCTCTGCCTGCTATTCATGCTTTTCTCCTGAGCAATAGCATGGTGGTAACCCCTGCCAGCAGGAGGAGGCATTTTGTTTTTGTGGACGAGTAACTAAAATTTATACCTGTGCATGTAATAACTGGTTGGCAGATGAGAGAGTTTACAAAATCCTAATGAATTTATAGCACTTACGTAAACATCATGCACAGCTCAAATCAAAATACCAGCCTTTTGCAATATTCAAAAGTGCTTGCCCCCTCAAACTAACAAACGGAAACCCCTCACCTGCATGGCACAGTGGATCATGAAATATTTTCTTTTAGAGACTGAGAGGCTGTTCACATACTAACAGCCGTACTTTCTTAGGAAGGCACAAGAGTCTTCTAAACAGGCATTTAGAAATATTTAAAACAGTTGTTTCAGGCAATTATATTTTTAATAAGCTCTACTGCTTAGTTGCTTAAATTTGCACAAGTGTTTTTTTAATTATTTCAGTTCTGTGAATGGAAAATCACTGTAGTTTTTGGTGACATCCCTATGAACAAACTCATGAAGGAAACTTCAAATTTATAAGCTCCAGACCTGATCCCATTATTCAGCAAAAGGTTCTTTCCATCAATTCCTTTTACAGGACAATTGCAGTAAACAATGTTTTTTCTTAGCTCGACTCCAAGATACCTGAAGTACTGTGTTACTGAGAAAGGGAAAAGTTTATTTTCCAACTACAGACTCAAAGTAGGTAGAAGGCAAAATGTGCCGCAAAGCTGATACGATGCAGCACTAGCTCTTCCCTGGCCATGCCTTTTTTGTCTATAGGATCCTTTCTCCACTTGCACAGAGGGGATAATATGTGGTACTGGTGATTTTATGATTTGGTCCCCATATGTAGTGCCTATGTTGAGATATCTGTACTGTAAAGGTCCCTCGCTTCTTCGTCCCCGCCCTTGCACAAGAAAGCCACACAATTTTCTTTGCACACTGGCTAGGAGTCCTGTCCTGACCTACTCTGCAACCCAGGTTACATCATCCTGAAAGGCTTCCTTTTCTTTTTAATCTTTCATTTAACCTTCCAGGCCAATGAATTATATGGATCTTGAAAGAGAAAATCTGAGCTGAGAAATGTGGAATGCAATGTGGAAAAGAGCCTTTCTTATTTTTTGTTTAGCTGTAGTTCAGAAAGGGACAACAGCAAATACTTGAGACCCAGCCAGATGGGAATTACTTCAAGTACTATCTCAAGTGTAATGGAACTGAGGTGCTTTTAGCATACCGTACTCATTAGCTACTTGCAACATCCAACACTTCTAAGTGGTGTAGCCTGACAGCTCTTTTGCACAGTGCTCTGAAAATATCTATAGTGCATTTTGACTCAATGAAGTTTCAGCAGAAATTACCTTGGGGTTTTTTAGACTTTCATCACATTCACAGGGGAATGAAATATTACTGAGGCGCTAACTTAGATTTAAGAACAGAAGAATACTTTTTATAGCCACATTTTAGCTCTGTAAGAATGTGCTTTCACAGGATTGCTTTCTCACAGTCGAATTAAATAAGTAGAAAGGCATTTGTTTTGTATTGCAAACCAAATCATATCAGCTGCAAGGCTTTTATAGGTCGTTGGTCATAGTAAACACTACACCTGTTGATGAAAGGCAGAAGTTGTCTCTGTTTCGGCATGAATATGAGTAAGTTTTCTATATTTTGCCTGTGACTTTGTACAAGTTAAAAATGTGAATGACTGTGTGCTGGAGTACGTTAAAAGTATGGTGCTTATCTGTGAGATAAGAAAGTTTCATTCTGTATATTTTCAGCTCAATGTACCTGAGAACCTCCACCTCACTAGGAGGAACTGGTACATTAACATCTGTTCCCAAACAAAAAATATATATTTTCAGTCTGCAATAGCAAATTCAATTTATAGAAAAAGCAGAAAAAAAATCAGCAACTTGGAAGGAATTAAAAGAAGACCAGTAAAAAAAATAAATTGAAGCAAGGAAAAATCAATTTTTGAGAGATCTGTATTAGTAGATCACTATTTCAGAACCAATTTATTAAATCCAAGATAATGCTAGGCAGGCATAGGAACCCACTGATATAGATCTTATTTAAGACCAACACATAACTGAGGGAACATAAATACATGCATTACAGCAACCTGTAAGGGTTTTGAGAGTGTAAACACCACAGAGGTATGACTAGAGCACAAGTGAAATTAACAACACGAGCTACACAAAAATACAATAATATTATGAAAAATTTACTGATTACATCTAGGGAGAATTTTTTGGCTCTGGAATAACCTCCTGAGAAAACAATGGGAGCCCCTATTGTCTGATTCCTTTAAACAGAAATGAGAAAAAGCACTGGAAAAACATTGCTCAGAGAACAATTATTTACCAGGAGAGGAATGGAAAAATGAGTATATTGTCTTAGATCATTTAATCTGTCCATGACTTTTATGATTCTGTGAAGCCATACAGCTGCCTTAAAAAAATGTTACTGGAGGCCTAATTCATTGCATAATAGACACCCGGCTGCTTGTACTTATTAAGAAACAGGCTGAAAAATATTTAGAGAGTCTTTTTCCTGCAGAAAATAACAATGTCCTTCACTTTCTTAGATATCTCTTTCCTTCACAGTTAATGTAGAGGGTTTTTTTGCAGGAAAGTAAGAGACGGTAGGGTTTTCCACACTATACAAATCTTTACTGATTGAGGAACTCAACATGGCTTTTAAACAATATTCTGTTCACACTGCAGGTAAGTATCTCTCCGATATATGGGATCCTAAGAATCTTTACTGCTGAGTAGGAACATGTCAGATGAAAATTCAAAGGAAGGGACAATTCAAAATTTAACTCCTTGTAGGATGGAAGACTAAGAAAGGCAGACACAGATCCCGTGGTGATAGGGAAAAGTCTCAATATTTGAGTTCAGATGCTAATCAGCCACTCGCCTTCAGGAGGTAGCTTAAAGACAGCAAGCAGAAGACAGTTATTATTTCGTTGGCCTATGAGGCCAAATCCAGGCAGGAATCCAGTCTGCTGCCGTTAATGGGTGTAGCCTTTCCAACTGAAAGCATGTCACATCTCCACCTGTGCTAAAAAAAATGCAGAAATAAAAATACAAGAGCATGATGCCCTAGGGTCTTGAGTGAGGCCAAAGTCCCAGAGAATGTAGGGGGATGCCAAGACCTCGCAGAGGGCTTTGGCAAGGGAGAAGACCCACCGGGATGGGGAGGTGATGCACTGACCCCCAGAGCCCTGGGGTGGGTGAGCAGTCTGTCCCTCGAAATAGTGGGGCTGAACTATAGACTCCCAGATTCTGGGACCTGATAATTGTTAGTCTAACATGAGGGGAAGGTGCCAGCACACTCACCAGCCTCCTGCCCTCTCCTGCTTCACCATCGCCTACCCTTCACCCACCCTTCGGCACTGCTCATGGCCCTTTGCGTTCACTGGCAGTCCAGTAGGTAGCTGCTGCTGCTGCTGCACTGACGTTTAAGCTCGAGCAGACTCTTAAGACGTGTCATACCTTGGACCGGTGCCATGGGGAATAATTCAAAACAAAAATAGACTCACTTGTCGCATGGTAACTAACATACCTAAGAAATACAGATTAAAAGAAATTAATGATGATGGCTGCAATCAATGCTATTGTTCTAGCTATTAAAACACTTAAGAAGATCATTATATGTATCCCTAAGGACAGCTTGCCAGTGATTTTATTTTAGGCTGCAACTGCCTATCTGGAGAAAAGATTCAGGTTAGTATTTTGCACTTTAATCTAGCAGAACAAAAGTGTGATATATGTCAGTGATTATAACTAAGACTGGATAAAATCCAGCTAGAAGAAAACCCGTATTTTTTACAGTGGAAAATTATACACTTCTACACCCTGTATATATTGTGTGTGTGTCTATACACAGGTGTATATATACATATACATGTACATACATGTGTATACACACAGTGAGGTGTATATATATAAATGCATATATATTATCTATAATAATATACTAATGTATATAATTAATAAAGCAATAATTACATTAACATAGCAGTATTAGGACATTAATATATGTAATGAATTATAATATGCAACATATACATAATACTTAATGTATAGCATATCATACTATAGAATATATTGTTATAGTATAACACAATATTAATATAATATGATTAATATATATGATATATGTATAATGTGGTGATGAGCACTGCAGCAGCCTTTGAATAAGGCAAGATCTCTTTTTTGAAAGGCAGTTTTGGAGAATCTCAATCTTTTGAAGAGAGGTTAGGAGCCTGATGGAGAAATCTCTATGTGACACTTTATAACCTGATGTTAGGAAATGAATTCAGGTAATCATGATGCTTTTCTGACATCATGACAGATGTGAGCTATGATTTGAGGAGCAATTGCTAAAAGTAATGAGCAACTGACAGCTGTGCAGTGGAGCAGGCTGGTCCTTTCAAGCTAGTCAAAGTGCCTAAATATCCAGATATGAAAGCAAGACAGCAAATCAAAATTGGCATTCAGCAAAGAGGACAAAAATAGGATGTGTAAGGAGTTGAAATTACATTTATGCCATGTGATGCATCTCAGTATTTCTGATGCACATGACAGAGAAGTATGCTGATGATTTATTGGTCCTATGGTTATCAATTTGTCTCATATAAAGGAAAGCAAACTGATTTACATAAAGGGTGAAGGAGCTGGTGGGAACTGGTCAGAGGTACCGCCTAATTCAACAGAAACAGAACCAGGCACTGAAAGAATAATGAATCTTTTATAGTTTGCGGACAATTCACTTCTGTAGTTAAAGCACTTTCATCAGCAAAACCCAGCAAACTTTCTAGATGGTTAAGGAGTGTCATCAGGTTTTGGAATGACCAGAAACAGAGCATGGACAAACCTCCAGTTACCCTCACAAAACCTTTCTTTCTACTTGTATGAGGTCAAGGCAAAGGTTATTGTTACTAAAAAAAATAAGAAGCACATGAATTATTATGGTTACTTCCATTTGTGAGTAGACACTTTTATCCCATCTAATAATACCTATGCAGACTTCAAATTTTTTTTCTGTTGAAACATCCTGCCTAAAAACATCAGGAAATATATGAACATAAGTCTGAGTTATTCTATGTTTTCTGCTATACAGCTGAAGCCATTAACTCTGTTTGTGATGTGTACTTAAAAAGTCACATGCAATGATGAGGTTTACAAGAACAGGCCTGGACAAAAGATCAGCAGAAATGGTGAATAGTTCCCCAAACCAGCAGCCTGGTATGTCTTTACTAAACACAGCACAGGATCCTCTCAAATCCTCAGGACCTGTACCAATGGCCCAAGACCTGATGAAGCAAAAAGCATTTCATGCACCTTGATTTGCAGTGATATGGATAAGATTTTATAGATTTCTCAAATATTATACAAAATGGTTTCTATGAAGTAATATTTTTGACTCCCTTTTATGTAGCAGTGCTGAAAAAAAGCCAGAGGAGTCACACTGCAGCAGATTCTTTGTCTTTAAATTACAATGTATAATATACATATTATACATATTATAGAAGCCTCAAACAGAGCACTTGACTTTGCAGCCTTAAAATTCTGTAATATACTTGTGTGCAAAAATATATTTTTGCCTGTACATGTCCAAAACAAGAAAAAATTACGCTTCTTTCTTTGCAAACCCATTGCTGCAGCAGTAAACTGCAGCCTTTGCAGAGCTCTACAAATACATAGGCAGAGATCTGTTCCCTTTTCAGTGCACCGGTTAGTGTGCTCCCAAGACTGTACAGCCAATGCCAATTCATATAAGATGAAACAATGCAGTATATAATGGTAGTATATTGTAGAAAATAAACACATAAATAAGAAGAAATACATACATGCCTGAAAGCTTGGCAAAGGAAAGACTCAGACCTTATGCCTTAGTTTCAGAGTATTGGTGGAATTTAACATGATTCAGTACAGCATGAAACTGTGTTGGCTCTTTAGCATCTGAACTTGTGTCTCATCCTGTTCCTGTAGGACTTCTACCCGCCTTGTGAGAAGAGGTGAGCTGTGCCTGGGAAACTTGTTCTGTTTTTCCATTTTTTTGATGCTGAAAGTATTTGTTTCTCTGATGCTTAGGAAATACACACTTCAACTGAACTTCCTTTCCTATAAAAGACCTCAGTGTACAAGTTATCCTTTCCTTCCTGTTGCAAAATATTTTGACTTGTGATGATTAGGGTGGCTTAGAGAAAGCAACAAAATATTTGCCAACATTATATCTTTCTTCCTTTGCCTCCCTTTTCTACCCTTAAGAAAAGGAGTTCACCTTTCATTTACTGTTGATGTTGAAAACTTGGAAATCTGGCAATATTTCCAAAGTATGTTGAATACTCAAGATATCATCAATCCACTCCTAACCTTTAACAAAGATCTGCTATACTAAGTACTATCTCGAAGTGTATATGTTATATTCATGCTTCACTACATGTCCTGGTCTTCCCCCGGATTTCAGATGGAGCTTGACCTATGAAAGACATAAATCCTCACTCCAGAAAAAGGATTTCCTTCTCACCCTATTTGCACAGCTGTGATCAGCAGTCTTTTGAATGGGAGGTCCCTGCCTGTAAGGGAAAGGTTCTCACTACAGCAGCCTGCTGGAGTTCATGGGTTTCCTGGGCCCCCAACCTTTAATCTGCTGATCTTCCAGGGATAGCACACCTTGGTGAGTAGGCATTTGGAGATGGTTTGTGACTTTGGCTAGGAGGTACGCAGTTTTCATCATTTCACTGTATTCTAGAAAGGTCAGACCTCCTTATTTACCTAGTTTGACTTTTAAGCTCTCACATAGGTGACAGGCAGTTTGGGACCCATCCATGTGCCTGAACAAGTTGCTTGTGCCATTGTAGGTGTCCTGTGGTACCTGAGACATGGCACAGCTCATAACTGTGGGAGGCCCATGTTATTCTGAAACAAGAGCTGGATTCCAGGTAGGATACTTGGGTACCCTTCTGCCACGTTAGACACTGATGTTCAGATACCTGAGTCCCAATCCTTCTTTTTTTCCCTTTTCAGCATGCAGTAGTTTTGATTCATCTTCTTCCTTTGGTGATCTGATAGGTTTTTTCCCCTGGAACATGCTCCTGAGAACTCAAGCCACTTGCTCACCCTTGTGCTGAGTTCCAAGTTTTCCTGTCCAGCCCTCTCTAAATGAGGACCATGAACACCTCGGAACCTCTGCTACATAGGCCTACACTTTAGATATTTTCTTTTAACTGTTTTATTTTACATCTTCATGTGTAAGACAGCAGCTGTATCTATCTTCCCCAGCATACCTTCCCAGAACTCATGAGGAGATTGTCTAAATATCACACAATGCCTGTTGCCTTTCTATCTTAACCAATGGCCTTAATCAATGTCATGGTGTGCCCCGACTGTATTTATGTATTAATAAATAGATAGGTCTCAGCAGCGGTTTCTGAGCCCTGAAAGACCTCTAAATAGCATCCTATGCCCAGCCTCCAGCGCCTTCTCTGGAAAAGCAAGGGCTCCCAGATGTTCCCAGTCAGAGCTGCCACTCCAGCACAGTCCCCTTAGAGACCACAGAGTGTTTAAAAGTGCATGAAAACTGGTTGCTTAGGTACCTGCCTGGATCACATTTGACTTCTTTCACCTTGATGCTTTCCCTTAAGGGGACGGGTAACTGAGTAACCCGCAACTTTTCTTCCCCAGTCCCTTAGGTAATTTAAGGTTTTACACCTGAATGGTTTGCATGGCTTTGCACATCCAGTGCTGGGCCGTGAGAGCTAATCTTATATTCAGTACTCTGAAGAACATTGCTTAGCCCCACAGCTCAGGTCTTCTGGGCACCTTTGTTTTTGCTGAGCATTTCATTCTGTGACTGGCTGTTGGGGTTTTGTCTTTGTCATGCATGGTAAAGTTGTTTATTTGTTTAATACTGAATTCTTGGGCTGTAGTACTGTTGGTTGCCTTTGTTCTTTGTGAGCCAAAATATACCTTACCGCTGACAGACAAGGGTCATTCAGTGACTGTGTCAGGAGTAGGAGAGAGCTCAGTGGGAGAAGGTCAGCAGCTGAGTTATTTAGGGTGACTTCCTCCCTACTCCTCCTGTGCTTCTCCCAACAGCGGCTCCGCATGGGAACGGGTGTATGCATAGGAGTAAGCTGGCACGTGGGACCAACCCCTTCCAGGAACAATGTCAGAGTGGGGCTACCTGAGGATGGCTAGATTTTCTAACCTTCATTCTGATTCATAGCGGTTTGGGTCAGGGTAAATATGATGTTGTTTGTAATTAAATATGTGCAACAGTATGCACCTCCTCAGAGCTCCTCAGCTGCCCGCATGGCGAGCCCCGGGCGGTGCCATCTAGCTCAGAAGAATAAACAAACCATTCAAGACCTTTGTTTGCCCGTGAGTCATGAGGGGGGCTGCTCACTGGAGTATTAAGAAAGATAAACATATGGCAAAACTCTAAATACTATTTCTGGAAACCTTGACTGGAGGGAACAGCTAATCCATTGTTCAGAGTCTGCAGAGTATTACAAGGCTGGAGAGAGGAATGGGAGCAGGAAAGAAGCAAAAAACCAAAAATCCGAGAGATCAAAAATTCAGAATGGTTGTAATTACCCATGTAGGCACAAGGGCTTTGTGGGAAGAGGGGGATGAGTGACACAGGGGACTTGCGGGAGGGGTTGGATCTGTGCGCAGTCATAACAGAAGGCAGTTGTTATCTGTCTCCACAGGAAGTAAACAGGGAATATCATGCATTATTTGACTGTTATTCTAAAGGGAAAGAATATTGGTTAGAGATGATTAACAGTTATTTGCTGATTGCAGTTAGTAGAAAGCCAGCGAGTCATTTCCCCCATATGCTCCAGCTGAAGGGCCAGAGGGAATATTATACCTGAAAATACAAAGGCCTCCATTTTTATTGTCTGTATGAAAAGGAACATCTCTTTCATTTTCATTACCCATTTTATTTTCTGCTGGTTTAGTAGTTTCATTTATTACTGTAAATTAAAAGACCACAGATGTATGCAGAAACTTGTGGCATTTCGTGAGGTGTTGCTCGGGAGAAGCAACGCAGCAACCTCAGCCTTTCCTGAGGTGCAGACATGATCTCTTTCCTCAGGGCAATCCCTGAAAGTCTCTGCAAGGCATGTCTGTACCTCGCATGGCTGGTGCAAGTGAGTCCCTGTACCTTTTCCTGTTATACTGAAGAATAATGTGCAGCCACAGAAATTTAATGAAATAATTGCAGGTGTTCAGTGGAGAAATATAGCTTCCACCTTTATTTTAATTGTATTAGTCAAGCTGTCTGGGGTGAAACTTACCCGTGAAGACCTTAACAACATACTGGGCTGGTGCTGAGCTTCAGATGGCAACTAGGACTGATGTAAACAGGACAGGACCTTTTAGTAGCTCTTGATGTAGGCAGGCACTTGTGAGTTGGGTTAGGATTGAAGCCAATAGGTAACACTAAATCGGGTTATGGTTATTTCCTCTAATAAGTTAAGAGTTCAGGAAGATAACTAGTCTCAGGTACTGGTATAAATGTAGGTTGAGTCTGAATTGAGGACTGGTAGACAGCAGCCTAGAGATAAAGCTGGGTCTTTTGAGGGGTGCAGTTCCCAGATTAATCTGCTGGATTTAGTCCTAATCCAAGCTCCAAACTGCTAGCTGCCCTGGGCCTAAGCACTATCCCCAAGACACTGACTGACTCCTAACTTGCCCCTTGCTCACAGCCACGTACTGCCTCTTAACCCTATTTTAGCAAAAAAAATCACGTACCGATACAATCCTTATCTACCCTGTGCCTGCAGTTTAAGCAAAACCACCCCCCAAGCCTGAATCTCAGATCATTTACTGTGGCCTGCCACCGCGGACTTATCCCTGGCCCTAGGTGCCCGCTGTGCCAGGTCCTAGCCGGACCCCGAGACCTCCGCTCCTCTGTGCTCCCCCTGGTCTGCACCGCAAGCAACCTTTGACGGTGGCCCTGGCACAAAGCCACTTGCTGACCTGCAGCCCCGCCAGCCCTGAGCTGCCCTCTGACAGCACTGCCTGCCAGCCCCAGCCATAGCCTTGCCTGCGGTCCTGCAAGTTAGCCTGTATCCGCAGCACTATAATCTCACCCAGCTTTTGCTAGCCTGAAGTCACCCGTTGGCCCGAGAGCTAATGTGCGGGTTCAGTCAGAGGTCTCGCTTTCAGCCCTGCCAGCTAGTTTTAAGAAAAATCGGGTACGGTCTGTTGTCTCCCAGCTTCTTAATGCAAGACTTTCTAATGATCTCTTCTTTCATGCCAGAGCCAGGTTACTTCCCTGTCCCACCCACAACGCTGATTTGACTCAACCACTCCCTCAGTGAAATGCTGCCTCATTCACCAAACCCTGGCTGTGTGTTGGATTCATCCTCAGTCCCATTCCAAAGCCATCCACTAGCCCAAATCCTAAACCGAGTCTGGCACGGTTTAGGACCTGGCCCAGCTACTTCACTAGCTTCAAACCTACCCTCAGCCCTCTGCTTCCTTCTAGTTCTTATCTAATCTAACATAGTCTTGGGCAGTAGGTATTTACAAAAACTAACCAAAACTATCATGTGATGTCCCCCTACCAGTTTCAATATCGTAGGTCTCATACTGGTCATAACCTAAGCTCCAAAAGACTTCCCAGTAGGTCACCTATGGTTTATCTCTTTGCTAGCCTGCGATCACCAAACGAGACACATCAGAAACCTACCACTCAGCCACATACTGTTTCTGCCTGAAACTGTGCACAGAGACTACCTACTCTCTCTGAACCCCAGCCCAAGGTTATTGTTAGACATAGCTTTATTCCTAACTTTGCTCTTTGCTCTTTATTGATCCCAATCCTATCTGCAGCTTCATGTGTTAACTCCAACAAAAAGTTGCCTACCAGCCAAGTCCAAATTCTGTCTCAACACAGTTTCTTGGGCTGTCAAAGTGTAATGTCACTCCAGCTCTTTGTGGAGAACAAGATTTCACAAGTCTCACTTGATTTGAATTATATTTCAATACAATGGCACAAAAACGCAGTACAGAAAGCAGAACAAAAATCTTCATTCAAAACAGAATTTGCAGAAGGACTGCTTAGGGGCACCTTGCTATCCTAATAATCCAGATTTGTTCCTATTCTGAAATGGAATAGCCACAATTTCAAGATTTTCTTCCTATCTACAAGAAAGGTCTAGAATTATTTTTGTCTGTTTCTCTAAGGAAAATGGCTTACCATATTATTGACCTGGCCTATCTATTTGATCACCTCTGATATCTTTTGAATGCATTCACTAATTTCAACCTGACTTGTCACAAAGTTTAAATTTTGAAGTTCTGTGAAAGCTGGTTAGAAGCAAGGAAGCCGGATGAGTTCCTTCCAGAAGGAGAGGGAGGCAGAGCTAAGCCTTAGGAGGTTTTGCCTCGCAGCAGCTGCCCATTTGGTCAGAAGAGGGACCAGACAAGAAACCATCATTTATGTGTTTCTGGATGAACCATAGTCTATACGGTCTCAAGTCTGGCATGGTTATTATAGGATACAGAAAAAGAAGAGTGGAGAGTAGCAGGGAAGAGTGGTGAAGGGGTAAAGATGATTACTTAGGAAGTTTGATTTCATTTGTGTTAAAGCTCTCAGTAACATTTTGGGGAAAAGGGAGAAGGGTTTCAGTACATGTAAATCAGGACTCTTACGTAATTGTGACTCCAGAGGCTAGGACGTTCTGGGGGAAAAAAAAAATCATTAAAAAATTGTGGGAGTGGACAGCAATGGACAGGACTGCACACCACTTGGGGTAAGAACTGTTTTTATTTTATGCTTATTAGCACAATGCAGACCCTCCTTACTCAGGGCTTTTACATGCAGCTGTAATTAGTAACAACATTTTGTATCATAAAAGTAATAGCAGTAGAAAGGAACAAGTAGCTCTTGCTCCACTCTTATTCTATGATTACCTAAAATCTTTGGAAACACAGGGGAGGGAGCAGGTTATGTAGCTGCATTTGCAGCTGAGGTTCTGGCAGGAAGCATTAATAGCACAGGGCTCAGTTATTCTGCTTGTGTTAGTGGTGTCCCCTGACAAAAATAGACAGACTCTGCTGTCTGCAGTTCACAAAGAGCAGCCGAGGGAAGCAAAACAGTCTTCGGAGGTGGTCGGCCAGGAGTGGCCCAGGGTGGCTAGAAGGTGAGGAAGCGCTGAGTAAAACCTTTGCAAAGCTGGCAGAAATGTCAAGGTGACGGACAGCGTCCCCTTTAGTGACGAAGACGTTTACCTTCAGCTGCTTCCTCTCTGCGAGCAGGGCTGCAGGCAGGGCTTGGCTTTCTCCTCCGGTGACGGTGGCTGCTTTTGCGTTTCCATTGGTCTGCCTGTGCCTGCGTCCCTTTCCTGTGGAAATAGAAGATATGGGCAGGAGAAAAGACATATTTGGTAACGTTTCTCTTCAAAGCGTCTTTTTCACAAGGCTGCCTCAGCTGCAAAATGTTAAGGAAAAAAAAGAGATCTTGGAACTAACTCCAGACAGACCCTAATGCCTACAAATTTCTCTAAGTAAGCCAAGTCCAGAAAGGCAAAACATGAAGAAGGCTCATTATTTGACTGCTAGGGACACTCAAATAACCAGACACGCCAGTACTTAAGATCTTCATATTTCAGACGGCTCGTCTTTCATATCCTCCCTCATCCTGCACTCCCACCCTGCTCACTTCTTATATTTCCCTTCATCCCCAGTAACTCCACTGCATTTAAAATTGTTTATAGAACATATAAAATACAAAAATAGCTTTAAAATACCTATGGGGAAACAGTCTGTTCATCTAACCATCTGTTTGGTGGAGCCATTCACAGCTCCCCTAATTGCTTCAGCTAGTTGCTTACACGATTGTTTTTTTTCCTCTCCAGAAAGTCCAAACAAGCTTGGTGGATCTCTTTCTATTTTGTTTTAATAATAACTGACTGAGGAGGTGCTATGGAGCTTAGGGCATTGGGTGAGTGTCTCTGATTCACGGTTCTACCAGAGCTGTGCTCAGGGCAGGAGGTGGAGTGACTGCACTCAGTTTCGAGGTTTCCTGGGCAATTACTTCTCCCCAGGATGTTTTAAAGCATCACAGGACCGCTAAATCGACAGCCACTATCCCTGGCCAAAAGGAGGGGCAATTCCTTCCATTCAGTACACATCCAAGGTACCCCTGGAGACCTGTGCAGAGCAAAAATATTACAAGTTGTAAATTAATCAATAAAACCATTGTTTTAACTGTTGCCAAAACAACTGACAAGTTCAACCAAAATACCTGACTAGTTTTAGCAGGACAAGGATTGTACTTCAGCTATTCCCAAAGGTACAGGAATAGAGGCAAAGGGAATACTCTCAATCTAAGCAAAGCAGTACTTTTTCAGTATTACCTATCACAATTTAGTTGGTCCTCATATGATTTATGAAAATAATCAACTGTAATTTCTCATTCTAAAGTGGATTTTATATTCTGAAATGGTCTATCAGTGGATATTTGAACATAATGGTCCTTTCCCTTATTTTTTTTTCTTCAAGACTAGATTGATTGCCTCTGAGATGCAAATTGAATACAGTAGTGAACAGAAACTGATATTTGCTTTTGATGTTGAATGCAGAATTACAAGGATTTTTTCCCACGGTTTCCTCAAATCTAGTTTTGTTGCTCATGGATTCTTATTAATATGTGTTGGTTATCATCCACAGTCTCTTCCAGCCTCTAGGAAGCTTGAATTTGTCCCCAAACCATAAACTACATTAAGTCTGATGAGTGACTCCAATACAACATAAAAACTTTAAGGGGTGGTTAGCATGCAGACACTTTGTATTTAATAACGTTGCTTATGATACTGAAATAATAGTTGTTTTCATAGCTTTTAATGCCAAAAATGGCTATTCAAACATCCAGTCTGACCTCCCATATAATCCTGGCCGTAGAATTGGATTGTTTGGCTAACAAGTGGTAGACTTTTACAGCACAACTGAGTAACTGTCTGCAGCTGCTAAGTTACATAAAACATAGTTTTTTTCTTTGCTCCTACAGTGGGCTGATGGAGAAACTGTAGTCTAGAAATTATTTTGTAAGAATACTGTTTATAGTATGAGTAGGACAGACAGAAATACGAGAAAAGCTCTGGGGCTGCCAAAAATCTCATTTTTTGGAAGAGCAGCCCTTGGGCTTTGAGAAAGTACTGTAGGAAAAATGTTATTTAAATGAGATAATTTCTGTCTCACTACAAAATAATTATTCCCTGACATAAAAAATCTTTTGCGGACCCCCTCCAGCCCTCCTTGCTAGGGACAGGCAGTGTGGCACTGCGTCTTCTTTCTGGGTCTGCAAATTCCTTTCTCCAACACAGATTCCAGAGTTTGGGAAGCAGCTGAAACTCTTAGGTTGTTCCAAAAAACTGGCAGTTTATGGCTGGTCTTAAATCCTACCTTATTTGTTACCCTTATTCATTTTACCTTATAGGACAAGCAAGGTGTATAGTTTCCTTTTGCATAGTGTATTTTTTCCTTTTGCTGTCCTGAAGTTGCAAAAGGACTTTTCAATCCATGCAGAAGGCTATCTATGACTATTACACTAAGGGATGCTAATGGCAGCTATGGGTTACACGGCAGTGGCTGTGACACATCCTCCTCCCTATTCACTGTACGGTTTGGCAAAGGATCTGTGGACTTACTGCTGTTGAAGTCAGAGACAAAATTCTCCTTTCTTTCTGAGGTAAGAAATCTGGACCAGCCCCGAATCCTATTCACAGCTAAATGTTCCCAAAACAATGATACTTTTATAAAAGGGAACTAGTTTAATGGGAATAAATGTTGATACCTCTCATTTTGTCGCTTCATGAATCATTGTGTTACACTTCTGTTCTCTTATTCTTTGCATCCCAGGGTCTCTCACACTTCATACTGTGTTTTTCAGACAATCCGACCCACTGAAGGAAGGGGGATCAGTCAGCATTTACAGGGGTGAAAAACACTTAGCATACATTAGTGGTGTGTACAGAAAGTAAACATCGGTGTGTATATAGGATGTGATCTGGCTCACATATATCCACATACTAACACCAGCTAAGGAAGAGGTCATGTGAAAAGAAAGGGTGAGGGACCAGCAGGACCTGGTCTTTTGGTGGCAGTTTAAGGTTATAGCAGCAAGTTGAGAGAAGTGATTATTTCCCTCTACACGGCACTTGTGAGGCTGCACCTGGAGTGTTGAATCCAGTTTGGGGCTCCCCAGTACAAGAAAGATATGAACATACTGGAGAGAATCCAGTGTAGGTTCACCAAGCTGATCAGGGGCCTGGACAACATGATGTGCAAAGAGGGGCTGAGGGAGATGCATTTGCTCAGCATAAAGGAGGAAGGCCTCAGGAGTGTCTGACTGATGTCTACAACTACTTAGAGGGTGTTTGGAGAGAAGATGGAGCCAAAGTCTCCCTGGAAGTGCACAGTGACAGAGTGAGAGGCAGCAGGCACAGGTTGAAACAAAATAATCAAATTTACAACACACATGGGATATTATAGCATGAAGAGTACTGATTCAATGAAATACCTCTTGGGGATGGGAAATGGTGATGTCTGGAGACATATCTTGAGCTCTCAGAAGACTTTGGGGCCTTTCAGTCTAGAGTCAGTTGAGATCAGATCTGGAGATATCTGAGGTCTGTCAGAGGACTGAGTCTCTGTACCAGCCTTAGGCCACTTCCAGAGCCTTCCCAGTTGGGTGAGAAGATGATAGGGTTGGCTGAGTTCAAGGTAACTACAGGGTCTGTAAGTGCTGCTCTGTGAAGGAAGAGTGAAAGGGTTTGAAGTTTGCCCATGTTCTGTCTGAGTGAAAGGAGCAAATGTGGGTTTTTTCCTGAACAGCATTAAAGGTGGTTGATACTTAAGGTGGGAGAGTGTGTTCTTCATATGATGCATATTGTGAAGTGATAGAAGATGGGTCCCAGCTCGTGTACTGCTTTCCTCACCCCCAGCCTTTCCCACGCAAATTGAGGAGAGTGTCCAGCGCCATGAGGTGTGCGGTAGGGCCATGCCTGCCGCAGCTGTGGAAGCTCCATAGGAGCGCAGCCCCTTCAGGGTGCTCCCACAAAGGGGCAGAGAGATGGCTGTTCACACGGCATGCCCATGCTCTGCTGTGCACTGCATTCATTTAGTGAAGTTCAGAAGACTCATCAGCTCAGATATCTCTTAAAAAGCATGAATGGTTAATTTACTTCTGCAAATCTGCTTCCATTAAATTTCAGTCTTGAAATTTCTTACCCAGAAGCCTATGAAATTTTAGACATACAGTTATATTTCTATGGTGTACAAATCAAGAGGGAGAGATGTAGTTCAGGGATTTCCTCAGGGAGAAGACGTATCTTTGAAGGAAATGCAGAGGAAATGCAAGCTTGATGAGCAAAGAGTTCAGTGATCGCCCTCTAGATCTAAGGATCATCAATAATTCAGGACAATCTTTCTTAAAATATTAGTGAATGTGAGATATGGGGTTTCTTTAAGAACAATCAGTGGATACCACAGCAGAGCAATCTATAGGACTGCATCCATCAAACTGATTAATGCTTACAAGCATTATTAAGGCACAACTTTTCAGAGGCCTCACGCCACATACATTTCCTGAGACTGTATCAGAAGTTGTGGGTGCTGGAAACAAGACCAGTATCTGTGCCCAAGTGAGTGCTCAATTCATGTTTCCATGCTAGGATAAGGATGGGAAGCATATTGTCCCCTACTGTAAGCCACATGCCCCCTATAGGGAGGAAATTGAGGCTTGCAATCCAGATGAGAGTCATTGGCCAGACCCAAAATCCAGTTGATGGGGGAGCGGGATGGTGGGGAGTTGTAGAGTAAACCTTCCCATCCGTCCACTTATATATATGGCTTACCCAATTTTATCTGTAGTAGATATTATTATACTATTATATTATATCTATGCTACTATTATGTAGACATAATTAGAGCTTGCCATCAAATGATGCATCCTATTGTGGACTTTCCAAGTCACTGGAAAATAGGTTAAATCATTGAATGATGACTGCTCTGTGTTTAAAAAATATTTCCAGTGACAAATATTCTTAAAAGTAATCCACTCGTGTCATAACATCTATCTGACTGATGCTATACCTGTGTGAGACAATAACACATGAGTCTGGGGGTCTACTTGAAGAGTGTAGATAGTATCCAGATAGTTAAAATAATCTGGGGACACTAGAGAGCTTCTGAAAACTGAATACAAGAGATTCTCTCATCTGGTATTTGTTTACTTGAATGAGGAAGTTTTCAAAGCTTTATACATTTATTCCACAGTTTGGCAGCAGTGGGCACAAAAACTGGAATGAACTGACCTTTCCGACTTCTGTCAGACAAAGACAACCTCTGTGCCTCCCCTGCTGTCTCCTTGCCTCTGGCCCCCACTCCCTAGAGAAACACAGGACTGCTTCTCTTCATTTTTCCTTCCATTTTTTCATCTTCCTTTAGTTTGTTTCCTTTACCACTCTGCACCTGTTTTTAAAATGCAAGTTACTAGTGAAGTTATTCCTTGCTCCTGGGAGAGACAGATGGACTCTGGGAACCAGAGCCATAGCATCTTCCTTCTGCAGGGTGACAGAAATAGCTCCCATGAAATACGCTGTTTAACTAAACACAGATGGTCTCTTCATGATGGGACATGATGACTTAAGAAGATGGGCAATACCACACACACACATAAAGCAAGTAAATCCGAGAATGACAATTCTCCTGTAGGCTGTAATTACATGGAAGACAGTCTTTCTGTGAAAGCAAGCTGTGCAGGCAGCAGTCTCGAGGATGCAGTGTAACTGTGAATTATGATCTTTGCAAACTTCCATTAAGTAAATTTAGGAAAAGCCACAGAACTTCTTGCAGACCTTGATCTGATCCTTTGGCTTCCTAAAGGTGGGCATACTTCTGTCTGAACTCCATCATCGCATGTAGCTGTGAAATTGAAGCTGGGCTCATAATCTAGCATCCTAATTGTCAATAATACCATGAAGGAATCTCATGTACCTCTGGTGTGTTGTCTGCTAAAGGAGAGCATGTGGCATTTCAGCAGGGGTGTACATAGCCTGTCTTCTACTAGACACAGTGTCACACCTCTGCAAATATGTATTGCAAATCCAAATATACACAGCAATGAAGAGACATTGTTAGCTCCCTGTTTAAAGTGATGAGCAGTATACTTGGAACTAGCTGGGCATTATTTCTGTCTCATTTTGTAGCATTCGTAGTTGCTAGGACAGTCATAACTTGCTCAGCGGCCAAATCAACTGGTTTTGTTATAAAAATATGTGACTAGTTTTCATGAAATTTTTATCAAACTTAATGAAGTGTCCTTCTGTGTTTGTATAGCTTTAACATATAATGATGTTTGGAGTTTTTAGCTCTCATGCACTGTCCTGTCAGCAAAAGTTGAAGTTGCTGGGAAGGCTATTCAGATCTTACCAGATGTTACCAACAAGCCAAATACTGCAGCATCAGTTCATGGTTAATTAGCTACTAGCCTTAAGAAAGGTATTGGGCAACAGGGAACACAGTAGGCTGAAAAGACTTTTTAATTGGTTTGCTGTCTGTCTGATTATTATCTGCAAAAAACACATGGGGGGGGGGGGGAAGTAACAGCATCATTGTATGTACAGAAGCAGTTTATAGATAGCAAAGGCAGCTTGAAGAATTTGAGCTCCCAGGCCCATTTTGTTACACTGGCTCAACTGTTACACTCCACAATACGAATTTTTGAACCAGCAGAAAATCTCTCTATGCATGTAGTTTTTGCTTCAGAGACTGGAAACCTATCACAAAGTTTTGGTTTAAAAATTGTTGACACAGAAGGATGCTGCCACATGCTATAGAGTATTGTTAGAAATTCAATTGTCTGCACAGTTTTAAAATATTGCAAGAGCACGTGATCATGGTAGTAAAATGCAAAACTTGATTTTTCCTTTTGGATGTAATCTAAATTCAATCAGTCTGTTTTCCCATGTTGCTTGTGATCACTCAGTAAGGAAAATAATATCTAAATTTATATTTACAGCAGGCAAACAGGGATCACACTTTGGATTTTTCTCAGACTGAATATTCACAGATTCACAGATTGTAAAATATGTGTATCCTTAGCCAGGCTGGTTCATCTATCTATGTCTCTTTTTTTGTGAATTAAAAAGGCTTCAGATACCCACAAACATGCTATGAAAGGCAATGTAAGTTTATAAAGTGTGTTGGGATTCTCAGAAGAAAGGCATTATAAAACCACAAAGTATTCTTTCATAGTACAATTTATTGATGTGGTTTCTTTTCCACCTGCCAGATTCAAATGCTATGGCATGCAATAATTCCAATTTAAATGAATAAAATGACTTCTACTTTATTGTATTATAAAATGTATTGTATTACTACAAAAATCTCAAACGTGATACAGCTCTCTCAAGTGTAATCTAACAAGCACAGCTAGCTGAGAAAGCTGTTGCTCTGGTGTCTCCAGAAAAGCCTCTTTTATCAAGCGGGGGCAAATCTGATGATATTTTCAGTACAAATTATATCTGACACAGGGCACACACATTCTGAGGTAAAGGTCATTCTGTGGTGTAGTACATGAGCCTTTAATATACACCTCTTGAACTTGTGGATAAATGTTTCTTTCACAATGAGATAATCCTATTAAGCCATCCTGAGCATGGAAAGAGAGTCTTAAGTATCCTAATAAGATATCAGCAAAATGATTGCACAATGTTATATCCTTGCTGTTTATATAAATAGAATATGGTTCTCAGGTCCAAAACCTCAGCATTAATTCAGTCAGAGCATGGAATTGTGGCCTTTGAGTGGCGATTAGAATATTAATAAACTTGGCTGCATTTATTACACATGGAAAACAGATGGAAATGAAGGTGCCAAGACAGTTGCTTACACTCCTACTTACAGCTTTTCTGCAATACACTATAATTTGTCAGTGTTTGAACTTTTGACCTTCGGTCATCCTGAAAAGATAGCAATAGGCTTTGGAACAAGCTGATGCAAAGAGGCAGAAGGAGACAGGTATGGAGGGAAAATCGCAGAGCAGATGGCTATGCGGCCTCGGAGCGTTCCAGCTGTGAGAACTCTTGACTCAGCAAGTGATGCGGAAATAGCAGGGGTAGCAGCTTCTGCAAGCAAAAGAGCCAAGGAAGCAGCAGATAAAATTTCCTGGGAACAGGACCTGTTTGCCCAAACACTTACCAATGATGTACATCATGGGGGTTTTGTCTACATAATAACTAACATGCTACCTTTTCCAAGTGCTTTAGTACTGTCTTTTCTTAGGATTTGTCATCTCAGTTGTTGTTTTAAGACTAAATGGCCAACAGGTTGATAAAGCCAGGCTGCAGCAAGGACTGACTCTATGAGAACCAGTGGTGGCAGCTTCAGATGCTGAAACTTGAATTCAAAGTGCGTTTTAGATATTGAGCTTTGCATTATATTGAATCAGCCAGTTCAGTTATGAGGAACAACTAAAAATAGCTGAGTCCCATGCAGACTTCAGGGTAAGCATAAGCAGCTCAAAGCAATACATCACTGCTCTGAGTAGCACAGATGAGCTGCCACTATGCAACCTTTAATGTGGAGTTTGGCAAATGCTGCCATGAGAATTTTCTGATTTTGCTGAGACTAACATATGTGTGCCAGGGCTCAACAACCTGGCCATCCTGTCTACTGTGTGGGACAGCAAATGAGATAGAGAGATTTATTCTAAGGCCAAGGGAAGCAGTGAAGCAATGTGTCAATTTGTTTCCCATCAGGCCCTATAGATGTGCTGTAGGGGATAGGCTGCCGTTGTTCAGGGAGGCTGGAGATGACATATACAGTCCTTATGAGAGGAGAACAGAAGAGGATGGCTAAACGCATTTATCTAGGGTAATTCATAAAGTTGGAGTTTTCTGATGTAGTCGGCAGCATCTTATATGTAATCTGTCCTGTGAACTCCGTCCTTCTAGGACTTGAAAAGCAGAAGGAAGCAACAATATATTGATGGCATATCTCCTCAAATTGTTCTACAGTGGAGCACACAGGAATCCTGGACTTTAAACAAAATCCTTTACTGGGAGGAGCCATGCATGTTGAATACAGTGTCCCTATGGAGTGGCCAGCTGGTGCAGCTGTGCTATTGCCCAAAAGCCAGGTAAAGGCATGGTCTACTCTATGACTAGCGAGGAAGAGGAAGGGAGGGTTCATAGTTGGCCAGACATGGGGCTTCATTTCATTGCATGTAACATGGCCCAGACCAGTCAATCCAGCTCATGGACAAAATCAGAAAATGGTGCATGAGCATATTTTCACTACTACTGTGATTAGTTCTTCTTACAACTAAACTGCAAAAATTCCATTATAACAATGGGACTGTGAAAGAAAAGGAGTTTTGCTACTTGCACTCTGATACATTTTTAATTCTTGGTATCAGGAAATTACAGACAGGAGCAATGGAACAAAGCCACGTGGCTTTTCACAACACTGGCAGATAAGTTCCCAGAAGACAGGCTTTAATGTGTATCTGCAATATAATGTAAGGTATGGGATGGCATTTCCACTATTTGGGAGTGACATCCCTGACTAGCCCAACTTACCTCTCCCTTCACATCGTTCTGGAAAACCTAACATATGCTTAAGAAAGATGAAAATGTTTGAAAGTACTTAATTGCTGAATCCAACATACACTGTGGTTCCCACAGCCACCTTCGCCTCAGACTAAATCACACGGATCAATGTTTGTATTCTTTGTCAAAATTACCTAATGCATCATTCCAGCCTTTGACTGAACACAATGTCTTGTTACTCACGCGTGTTATCTTCAGGAAACAGTTGACATCTTTAAGTTCCTTCTGCAAGGTGCCAAATTAGCTGGTCTGAGGATGCAAATCCACAACTGACCCACAGAAAAGACACAGTCTTCATCTTGGCAGTCAATACTTCCCATATTGCCTTCAGATGTATGCCATTCCTGGAAAGAGCGATTCCATAAATAACTCTAGCACATGTTTAAATCCCTAGCACATGTTTAAATGCATCCCTTTTGAGGAAAGTACATGCTTAAAATTAAGCATGTGGCCTAAGTAACTTGATGAATAGCGATGCTTTCCTCAACTGGGGACAGTAGGAAGGAGAGTCTGAGATATCCATGCCCCAATGCCAGCTGAGACACTTTCAGTGATGCGGGTACCACTTGGTGCTGTACCAAAGCCAACAAGCTGTCTCCTGTAAATCACTAAGCAACTGTCAATTAGTGATGTATGCTAGTTGTTTGAAATATGCCTTACATTTACTTTCCTAACTGAAATTTTGCTTTTGGGTTAGGTTCTTTTTTCTTGTTTTTTCTTTATAGTACAGGGTTGGTCAAAAGCGGGTGGAATGAAAGAAAGTCCTAGCTCTTTGCAAGAGCCTCAATAAGGTTATAGAAGTTGCAGGGGAAGTTTTAGTTTGCTTTTTGTTTAATGTTGTTTTCCTAAATGTTTCTGAGACTCAGGAAAATGAACCTCAATCGTTTAATGAGCGTGGGCTTCCTGAGGTTTCCCCCTTCCCTGCATCTGAAATACCTTTGCCTACCTCTAGTCAAAAGGGGAACTGTTTTGCTTTTTGTGGTTTCACCATCATTTCAGGATTTTATTCATTGACTGATGTTTATAGTGTCTCACCAAAGATCAAAAGGAATCTTTTCCTTCTGTCTGTCTTTTCTGTTTTTGTTTTTAGAAACACAAGATAGGAAATTATCTTAGCACAAAAATGGCTTCTTAAATTAATCAAACTATTATGATGACCCTACTTGTTTGTTCATTAAAAAATGAAGCAGAACGATCAGTCTCTGCCAAATAAAACACTCTCAGCTATTTCAATTACTGTTTTAATTGGCTGGGCCTGCCTGTCAGATTATCCTCTAATCTGTACAAGAATGTTGTTTGGAAAAGATGAGGCATGCCTGACTTGGAGGCCACATTCATCACTCCAGCACATTCTGGTCCAAATATTGTTCCATTAGCACAGTGGAGCCACATGACACTGAAGGTGTCCTGGGTCTGCTTCCTTCTAGAGATCCCATGCAAGACACATTGCCCACATCATTCTGTGGAAATGTCTGAAAACACTGATGTGAGAGAAAGAAGTGAAAGTGAAAGCTCTAAAGCTCCACCAACGGGTGCATTTGGATGTGTTTACATATCATCAGAGCTGCCATTAGGCTGAGTTTAATAACTGTTACAAGAAAAAATGTGGAAAATCAGTCTTGGGACCTGTCAACTCTCACAGAGAGGCCTCTCCATAATTTTGACTTAAGATCTACCGTTTGAGTGAGCAAATCTGTGTCTTCTATGGATGTCAATATTCTCTGAGAACAACTTGTAACTATGCTGTGCTGTCCTAAGATGTAACATTCATATCTGCATTAGACTGCTTGGCTTTTCAACCCAGGAGGCCTCGCTTCCTTACTGTATGCCCAGTGTAACCATTTAAGCTTGAGGAAACAACTGAGGTTAAAAAAAAAAAAAAAAAGCCCAGACCATACAATTGCATTTTAGGCAAACAGAATTGTTTCAAAGTGGGGCTCAGAAATAGGGATCTTGAAATATATGGGTTTAATTGCAACAGACTTCACTTCTGGCACAGACTTCCTGCAAGTTCAGTGTGATTTTTTGTTGGTTGGTTTGTGGTTTTTTTTTTCCTTTGTATATTTGCTGCTTTCTTAGATGACTACAGCTGTTTTCCCTTTGTACACCAGAGCTGTCCTTCTCACAGCTGCCTGCTCACATGAGCTGCTAATCGCTCCTTAGGCAAAGCCAAACTGGAAAAGGCAGGAAGGAGATCACATACAAGCCTTGAAGGAGTCAAGGGAAGACCTGCTTTTAAAAAGTGCTTTGATACAACTATGGAAAGGGACGTATCAGAGAGAAACTGGTCTGAGGTTTAGTGCTGCACAGAACTAATGCACATTTGGGAAGAAGGGTAATTGTTTTCCATACTTATTGCATCCTTCTTTTCCGTTTTATGTATGAACAGGTACACATCATGTTTACAACTATGTCATCATGTGCAAGTTCAGAATCAAGCTATGGTGACAACGATGGCATGTTTTATCATAGGAATGCAACATATTTAACCTAGGAGTACTTAGCAGAGGGGTAGGTAAGAACCACTGAAAGAGATGAATCGGCCCTTCATGCAAACACATAAGCTGTGTTTAACCAACAGCAGATGGGCTTGTGTCTGTTCCTCTTCCTGACTATACACACCCACATAAACTCTACATGGACTGTTGTGTGGCTCTTCGTCATGTCAGTTATGAGATTAACATGACAATCCTATATAGCACATTAATGTTCCTATGGAACTGTATCCATTTCTAATCAGATGGTCATTAAAAACTGGGGTTTGGAAGCAAAGGGAAAGATCACACCACGTACTTGTCCTGCTTCTTGCATCCTTCCCCTAAATTACTGCCTTCTACTGGAGACGATACTGGTCTTCAAGTCTTTGCTCTGACACAACATGTGTATCTGCTTTAGAGTTTGACTGAACCAGGACTGTACTTTTGAAGTAACTGTGACAGTCCTACTTGCTTCTTGTGCTTTGGTTTGCATCATGGAGCTGGTTTAGGATTAATGAACTTGATTACTCCCATAGCTGGACAATGGGACCACAGCTGACACCCTCCAGCTCAAGTCAGACCTTTATTTCCCAGCACCAGGCAAGGGGTAGTCTGAAGTCTGAAAAACCGTGAAATGTGTATAATTTTGGGTGTCAGGTCTTCAGCACCAATTAGTTAGCTCTACAAATTCTCCCCTGTTGGTCTGCACATGTTAATGCAGATACATACATGGATTACAGCCCCCATACAATCAAGTCATCTGCATGGGATAATATGAAGCAGAGCAATGGCAAAATGCAGCTTATAGAGTATCAAGCAGAATGAACTGAGGGTCTAGCATGCTTTTTTCTTCTTCTGCCTTTTGGGACAGTGAAATTCAAGAATCAGTGAGCAGCTCATAATGCACTGGCAGCACATAAAACAAATAGAGTTGCTATTTTTGCAATAAGCAATTAGTGCCAGCTCACAGATCAGGGAAATGATGGTGCTAAAGCAGAACTGGTAACACACCAATAAATTGAGCTATCAAAAGGCCAAAGTCTCATGTTCAACTTTGATGATTTACAGATTTAATTGCTAAATTACAGCATGAAGATATACTTACAACTCAGTAAAGTATGGAAAGGCAGCTTTATTTTTCTATAGGTTATACAACTTGGACAAACTAAATCTGAAACCTCTTTGAGGAGGCCTGCTTTTAAAACAAGTTTTCACCTGGCTGGTTAAACTTTTATGACAGGACCTGTGTTTTAAGACTTTCATTTTTTCTTCAGTATTTATGTAATGCAGAAAACCAGGAGAACCTTTCAGAGGGAAACACACTACATGCCCTACAGCCTTGTTTTTCAAGAGTCCTATGGTTAAACTGCATAGCACTTTTTCATATCTGTGCAACAGGCACAATCCTAATGAGGATGAACATGGAGGCAAAGCAACAGCTCAAAGATAAATGCAGCTTATAGCACTTAATGATCTTTCAGTGTTTAGTATTGCTCAGAATTTAAAGTCATTGAGCATTTTTAAATAGTAAACGAAATCCCTTTATCTGATTCTTAAGATGGAAAGTAGAAGGTAGATAACAGCTAATGCTGCCTAAACAGTGATTCTGGTATTTATACAACTCTGTTTATGTTGATTTATGTTGATATTTGACATCAACAGCAGGTAGTGAAGCAAATATACATGGGACAATCATGATCTGCAACTTTATTTGGTGATTGTCTTGAGTAATTTTTTGAAGACCATATTTTATCTGTCTGGGGTTATCATACAACTGTGCACCAATAGCCATCACAGTTGGATAGGAGGGACATTCACATCAAATCACAAGCAGTATCAGAACCCATACTGGGCATCTGGGACATGCCAGAGCTTTTTTCTTTTTCAGAGGAGAAACTTCTTGCAGAAGATTGTTAAGTTTGTGCCTTAATTTTTGGGGCAGGGTGGGGTGGATATTTTATTTCATAATCTTTTAGTCTGGTTTCTTGCCTGAGGCACTAAGGTTTTGGAGATTGTTGTGTGTATCTCTGTCTGTCAGACATTTCAGTCCAATTACATTTGAACCCATCAGCCAATTTCAACCAAGTTCAGCAGACCTGAAAAGAGGTACGATACAAAGGTAGGAGAGAGATGAGTGCTCACCAGAGGAAGGCTGCGGTGAGCTAAACACCAGATAAGCCACACAAAAGGGAGATCTGATGAAAGCCCTGCTTCTGGCAGAAGCATCAGTAAGGTTTGTACCTTATTTCGTATCAGAAACCTCACTTCTCAGTCAAGGTTTCTCTTCTGTGTGGGACTAGGACTGCAGAAAAGTGGATGCTGAAGCTTTAATAATATGAATCACATATTCAGTCCAGAATGACTTCCATTATTGGAGAAGCAGCAATAT
The DNA here is from genome assembly GCF_900496995.4 of Aquila chrysaetos chrysaetos. Classification (NCBI taxonomy): domain Eukaryota; kingdom Metazoa; phylum Chordata; class Aves; order Accipitriformes; family Accipitridae; genus Aquila; species Aquila chrysaetos. The sequence goes on along the minus strand of NC_044011.1, from coordinate 23,786,736 downwards.
CTCTTACTGACTTTGTTTTGTTATCCTTGGATAGAAAAGGTATACTTGAAAAGTATCATGAAACTTAGGCTGCATTTAATTTCAAGAAAGATTAGGTCCAAATTGAGTTGTGGCTTTTTCCTCTCAGGAAATGGGGATTTAAGAAAAAAACAAAACAAACCCAATGAATTATTACAAATAAAAGTGCAGTGAGCTACCAACCATCCCCTGACACCCCTTGTTGTTACCTCTGCCACTGAGAGCAGATTTGATCACACAACGCTTTCTCAGCTGAGCAGCCCAGGGAATGGCACTAGCAGATATTCTACAGCAAAGTCAATCAATCAGAGCCTGAAATTGTTGCAGTTTCACCTTTTGACCTGTTCAATCCAACAATAAAAAACCTATTTCTTTCATGAATCTTTGCAACACATTTTTTAAAGCCGGTTCAAAGGGTTTTTTTCCCTCCAAAACAAAGAAGCATTATGAAGTCAACAAAACTGTTTCCACATCAAGGACAGATTCCCTTGGCATAGAGTCAGCTCCAAAGAAAGACACTAACCACTGAAACCTAGCTGCCAAAGAGTTTCATATATTGTTTGTATTTTCACATGTGCACTTATTACCAGAACTTTGCTGAACAAAAAAAAAGACAATGTACCTGACCTGAACCTTCGACAATCTTTATTTACAAATATATATTATGTGAAAGATAATAATAATAATAATAAAGGGAAATGTGGGAGGAAGAAAAGAAATTATGAAGATGGGTTTGCAATTGCTATATATTGATTCCATTGTTACCGGTATCGTTATTGCAATTGCTGTTGTAGTAAACTCTTCTTAAAAAAGTGACACAATAAGATAATTTCATGAGGAATTTTACTTAAAAGTGAGCTATTAAATTAAACACAAAACTAAAGGAGATGCTTTCAAAACATAAGCAGGACAGAGCTATGTAAAATGTTGAATTTCAAGAGAAGATATTTGTACCCTGTGCAAAGATGGACAAAATAATTTATGTGCAGCTGACTGTTTACTTATAGTCAGAGTCTGAGGAGAGAAGTCAAAAGAAGAATCAAAGATTGTGTGTTTGGATGACAAGCAGAATGGTGTTCTTGGCAGCCATAGAAAATGGGAGTGGAAAGGGTTTTGGAGGTAAGATAAAAAGGATTGGTTTTAGTTAGACTACGCCTGAGCTGACCTTGAGCCATTCAGGATGCAAAGTCTGAAAAAAAAAAAAAAAAAAAAAAAAAAAGAAGTGCCAAACTGAAAGAAGCTAGAGAAGGAAAAAGAGAGACATTTTCTGAAGCAGACTTGTCGGCTCAGAGTTAAGAGGTAAATCTGTACAAATGGTGACATACAAATGGTGAATGATGGAGAAGAAGTGGTGATTAACAAAAGCCTTGGAAACAGGATGAGCATTCACAGCTGACAATTACATACGACAGGCAGGCATTCCACTGAGGTACACAAATACCATATGACTGCAGGAAACCATTTAATTTAAGAAGTAGTTGAATTTAGGACCTCGTCTATCAAGTGATGTGATGAAGATTAACCCAGTTCAGAGCAAATGTAGAATAGTTTCTAATAATAACTAATTTGAGAAAATGCTGATTCAATCACTACTATTCCTCAAAGAGAAGGGGAATTGAATGTACTCCTTGTTAAGAATATTAAAGATTCAGGGTTAATAGTTATTAATTTCAGAGGAATATTTAGTAGCTTACCTTTAAAACATATTTTTAGATTATCAGATGAAAGATACTAAAGTAATGAAAAACTCTATTAGTTGTTTGTGTAATTATTTTAAATAAAACAATAATTGTCTTCAGAAAGATAAATAAAAACATGATTAACTTTAAGCATACCTTAAAATTTCATTTGATTGAAGTACCTGCTTAAAGTTGATCATTCTGGGCTATACTCAAACAGCCTGAATTCTCCTTAAATCTCCATGTCTAGGAGAAATAAGCATGCTTTAAAGAATCATTCAAAGAGCTTAAACTACTTGTTAAGCAAAGTAATAATTAGAATCAGCTGATAGGAAAAAACAGGCACAGATACTTAGCTAAAATACAGCATGTATTTATATGCTGTCTTGAAGAGAAACTGGCTTATGTGTTCATCTAAGTGCTTTCCTGAATCTAAACCTATGGTCATAATTAGATATGAAATTGGTGATGGATATGCACCATATTGCATCAATCACACTCTCCCCAAGTATTACTTTAATTAGCAAATAGTCCTGTTTGACCTAACTGGGCCCACTCTGGTTGCATTTTTAAAGCAGCAGATGAGAAAAGCATTTAGGCAATGGCCAGTTTACTAGCACATTGTTTATTGTCCATATTACATGTGCTTTTGAGGGAATATATTAATTTTAATTTTTTTTTTTTTTTTTTTTTAACTAGAGTTGAATATTTTAACACTATTTATAAAGCCGCACATTTTAGCATGCAAAGCAGTCAGGAACATTCCATAGGCATCTGCTGGGACATGGGCTACTGCTCTGCCAACTTTCTGTGGGCAATATTTTTTTTACTGCAATGAAGAGAATTCCTTTGAAAAGAACAGGCAAATATATGTGTGTAGTTTACATACTTTTGTGGTTCACATATTTTGTGGCTAAAAATATCCAGAGTCCATATCCCACCTTCAGATTCAGACTTGGAAGCAGATCCAGCTGCAGAGTACAGCTCTTGTGTGTGGCTCATCTTTTCTTGTGTGTGAAAATAATTTATAAAAAAAAAACCAAACCAGAAACCTTAAACCTTGGAATCTGACTTGGCATGACTATTCCTTTCATAATTTCATTTCAGAAGATGATTGGCCCAACTGTCTCTATATAAGGATAAACATGCAAAGCTTGGACAGCAGCTGAAAAACTAAAATCTGAAGACTTCCTAAAATGTGATATTTGGACTGACCAAGCTGAAGGAAAATATATCACTTGGCTTTAAAGACTGCAACATCACAGCAACAGACTCTCCTAAATTTCTGGCAGGTTCACTTGCTTGTTCATACTGTCACAATTACTTTCTCAATATAAAGCAAAGAAAACTACTTTTACTACTGAACTTAACTAGGATGTTTATTATGCTCTTACAGTACTTCTACAAATGGAAATGAGCTACATAGAAAGCAAGACCCCAGTTCTTTTTCTCTCTCTAGACAAGACGGGGAGAATGGGAACTACTGTTACAAATTGAGAAGTTAAAGACTGTAATTTTCAACTGACAATACTATATTATTCCTTGCCAGTTTAAGGTCTATACTTACGAAGACACACTCACCATTTAAGGTGGGAATGTTTATTCTGACCAGTTCTTTTTAAAAACAGTTAATTGATCTCTAAAATGATACTCCAAAGGAAACCGAGGAATACATGTTTTATCTGGACATTTGTGCAATGATGTGAACATAGGGACTTTTTTTTTTCCCCTGAATCATGTGACTGCTCATTATTGTGTAGGCTGAAACACATACAGCTAAGCAGGAATTCAGACTTTTTTTTTTCTTTTTTTTTGTCTAGGGCAAATAGTTATCCTGCTTTCTCTGACATGTCCCCTCTTTTAACCCAGCCCAAAATGTAATTCAGTTGGAAAAAAGGGATGTGGTCATTTTTTCAGAGGGTCTAGGGGGTGTCCTGCTGCCAGACCAGACAACGGCAGCAGCTCTCGACGGGTTGCTGTGTGTCCAGAGGTCTTGGACCAGTGGCCAGAGTGCTGGTGTGAGCTGCCTCTACAGACACCCTGGGCTCACTGCACATACTCGCAGGAGTCAATCTTTGCATCTAGTCTGATGCACCCAAAAACGTTTCTGATGGCATGTGTTAGCCATCTGTGCAGTGCATGCATACATATATTCCAGTCCAGGATTTCCCAGATGGAAACATGGGAGCACTTTCTGTGCCCACACTGAAGTAGTCATTGTTAGGAGTGACTTGAGTCCATGTTTGCCCACGTTGCGTCATGCCTCAGTACACAGACACGGAACCAAATCAGCTTTCATTAGCATGGCTGCATGTGCTCATGCAAACACAGCAAAACATTGCATAACTTAATACTGCAAAAACTTCATATCTTCCTCACAGAAACTTACTGTCACCTAACAAATGCATTGGCTCTGAGAAAAGGGTAAAAAACCCCCAGCTTTGTTAAACCAGAAATGTAATTTAAGTTGTCCTTGGTTTAATTTTTGTATTGTTCACTCTCAAGAAGTACTTGTTTGACCTGAGGTTCAGTTTCCAGGGTGCAACTCACATCTGTTGATTTCATCATGGGAAATAAGTTTCCCTTCCATTGACAGATAAGTAACATTAGGAGATTGCTGTTTCACTGGCCACAGTCGCCACCAACGAATTCCAACCAAACTTTCTTCTTCTCTTTGAGATATCTCATACCCTATTCCTTTGCCATCATTCAACTCTAGTTGGGAAAAATGTGTTCATATTTCCCCTGAAAAATGGTCTCTGATGGCTTAGGAAGTGGATCAGGATTATGTGTTTCACATCCACAGGCTACAGGGAGGTCCCAGATTCATTCCTGAAATGCAAAAATTTATGTAGCCACCAAGATGCTAAAAGTACGGTAATGTTGTTTCCAGCCTTAACCAGGAGGAACTGAGTTAAGATGGAAGAGTAGTTCTGATGAGAAAATTGTTAGAGAAAGGCTTTGCTGTTTGAATAAAGGCATGAGGTATTCTAAGCTATGTGCCTTGCATTAAACAATGCAGACTGTACAAACACTCATGCAGTGCTGAGGTTAAAAAAACCCACAACACCACAGAAGCACAGGAAGATAAATCACCTGGTGCAGCCCATGCCTCAAGGGAGGATCAGGTATGCCTAGGTCCCACCTTGCAAATGTTTGAGTGTTATGTTCTCTAAGACCTCCACTAATGGAGATTCCTCAAACTTCCCAGATAATGTGTCTCAGTCCCTCATTACCCTTACTGTAAGAATATTCAGTGTATCTCTAATATGGAGTCCCTTGCTGTATTTGAAGTCCCAGATTTTTTTCAGCCTAGCAATGGCATGGAGAACTGAATATCCCCTTCCTTTCTGCAGGCACTTGTGATTTGTTTGAAGATTTTTTCACGTCTCCTCTGTCTTCTCTTCTGCAAGCTACATGACTATGAATTTCCATTCTTTCCACCTTTGGCATTTTTTAAAGACCCTGAATTACTCTCGGTATGGACTTTCCTCAGCTGGTGCATGTGTTAAAGAGTAGGTCAGACTTCCTGAGCAAGGTAGCACCACAGGTTTATTGATTATACGCCACCAGCTAAATGTCCTGCCTCTATTCTTACCAGCCTCCTTGCTTGCACTAATTCAGAAAGTTATTATTGATACCTTCTGACTTCCATTAGTTAGACTAGGTCAGATTTCTTCATGGGAATCTGGGGAGTATCAAGGCATAGAGCCTTTCTCACATGAATTTACAAGGAGAATAGTCTTTCTTTACGAACATCCACATGCTTCAGCAGCACCTTCAGTGTGAAGGAGGTCCCTTTCTGCTTCCCAGCTAGATTTTCACACTTCTCTGGTCAAAGAAGTAAGTCACTTGTCATGGAAATCGGAAATAAAGAGGAGGAAGCACAAGGATATATTTCTGATCACCGATTTGATTCTGGTTGACATTTGTTAGCAAGACGATTCCTTTCTCTGATAACTATATGAAGTGGACCATGGAAAACTTGAAGGAAGCCACTTAGGTAGATTCTGAGAGCCCTTGACTATGAACTCCAATGCTGACCTCATTCGGGGCTTCAGATTCCTTATATGTATACCATCCATTATCTTCCCTAAGGTTTATTTTATCTTAAAGAGGTTGGATCTTTCAAAAAGCGAAATCAGTTATTTTGATAGGAACACCTTTGGGAAGAGTTAGACCCAGAGCTAACACATCACAGGGGCAGCCAAAGACCTGGTTACTATCATGGATCCATGACAGGAGTTTTGGAAATGCTTCAGAAATGCATCATTTTGTTTTGAAGCTGTATGCAAGCACTGAAGAAAACGTTCAAAGAATAATATGAAATTTTTCCTTTGGGTTCTAGTACAACAGTTCCAGACTTTTTAGCACTTGGACATTGCCATTTGCAGAAATCATCAGTGCTGTGCTCACAGTAACCCTTAGCCCTAATGCCCGCCTTCTATATGACAGAGCATTAGCCCAGGAACTGTCTTACGTCTTCTACTTCTCCATTTTTAGTATGCCTTTATTAATACTTATCTACCTGCACAAGAGATGCTGATCTGTGAGACTGAGCTCACTGTTCTATTACACTGAAATTATTAATACTATTGAGGAAGAGGTGCTCCAACTTATTTTTTATTAGTTCTAACAGGTATCTTTATTTTTCCTTTAAATCCTCACTGTGAATTACTTGATAAAATTTCCTGGGCAAAGCCACAGAAAAATTTTACAACTGTGGCCATTGCATTTCTCTAGCCAAATCTGCATCGAGCGTCACTTGATGCCTTTCAAAAAGTATAAAGGAGTCTGATAGACAGTCAAACACAATTAAGCAGATTTTAAACAGAACTAAAATTAATACATAGGATTTAGGCCAAACTAACAGGGGATGGGAAAGGGACTTCCACAGACAGTGAGGAGCAGACTTATCTTCAGCATGAAAGGATATTTGTACCCTGTACACCCTGGAAGTGGAGGTAATTGAAATACAGCCACTGCAGTTTCAGAGCTCAGCTCTGCAGCTACACCTCAGCACCAGTCTAATACTGTACTGCAGAAATGAGGTGCTTTTAGACTGAAGCTGATGCATGTCTGGCCATAACAAATCCTCAGCAGAGTGTGCAAAACCAGCTTAGACATACCCAGTGTCATAAATGCAATGAGCCCTGTTTTCAGTATCGATTCATCTTGGTCCCTTCTGTTTCAGTTTCAACTCTCCTTCTCCAGCACATATATATCTGGTTTATATTGAAGCCATTTACTTTGCTGTTTCTAAGACCTATTGCCAACAGCAGTGCTGTAAAATAAAGGAGTCTTCAAGCAGCATTTTTCTAAGGGTTGATTGCTGGCATTTTCAGTATGTGTTTGCAGGTGTGTGTTTGGCATGCTGGAAGCCTGAGCATGCCACTCCTCCAAGCACCTTGAAGTGCACCAGGACTAGCAGAGCAGCATCTGCACTTAAATAGCAAAATACTGTTCAGTGAAGAATTGCCTCGGAGTGAATCCCAGGTAGTGCCATTCGTGCATGCCTATAAACTTTGCTGCCAGAGGAGGCTATTGGTTCAGTCACATTGTGGCAGCATTTAAACCGCGATAGGGTAATTTCATCAGAGCAAAAGGTGATTGCTGCAAAAGATCAGGTGCTTCCTAATTCCAGCTATAAGACTCATTATATCCACAGAATCCAGAATTCCAGAACAGAAAAGGTGCTCCAAAGCCTTGGCAAACCTTCCAAAACTCTGCCTGTGTTCTTCATTGCTTGGAATAATCAGAATCAGTGCAGCTACTACATAAATCCAATAAGCTCTGTATGTAAATCAGTTCAGTCACACAAAGGACATTAAATAAAAAATATCTAACAAAGGATCTTCACAGTTTATCGTTTGCCAGGCTTTAAAGTTATGACAGTGAAGTTTCTTGTTTTCTCTTGGTTGGTCCTGTAGATTATTACCCAATGAGAACTGCACCCCATTCAGGAATGCTTGCCTGGAAATCTCAGACAATAAAATGTCATATTTCTCGCCTGAGCTATAACAGAAATGAACACTTCAGCAGAGGGTCAAGGGAATGACATGCCATTACTGCAAAAAATTTCTCCTATGGCTACTCTTTATTCTCCCAGTGGGATTCTTCCCAGGATAATGATGGAAAGCTGTTTGCACATGAACTGCTTCCCTTTTAGATCTAGCAGGCTGACAGGAATCATTCCTGTTCTAAAGACCCCAAAGTCAAGTGAGCTGAACTCTTTTGGAGTGGGGCTCCAGTGCTCAGAGCTTTTCTATTGAAAAACAGTTCTTTATAGGGTGAAAGAATGGAATTTTCATAAAATCTGTTCATCTTAGGTATAGCAAAACTGCACTTGAAAGCAATTCACAGACATGGGAAAGAAAATGCAGGCACAAGGTGCTCTGTTTTTAAAGGACTGTGAATGAGCAGCTTAATAATATTGGTATAATACTGGACAGAAAATGGATGCTTACAGTACGCAGATCAGAAATAGCTGTACCACTTCCATAAAGCAGTATGTGGACAGCCTAGCAACAGTCACATGCATTACATGTAGCACCTGTAATGCAAGTTTGGCCTATATAAGTTTGAAATTCAGGCTTGGAGAAACAATCATTTTTTATAATGGATTTGTTGACAAACAAAAGAAGGGAGATACCGTTTTGTCCCAGAGGTACGCTGAAGAGAGGAGTGGCTCACTGACTCCTCAGTGGCTTCTCCCATCCAGAAGCATGCAGGAGGAAATGTTGGGAATCGCAGAGGAAGACATTACGTAGCCCTGTTTTTCTTACAGAAAGCCTTTGCTACTGAGCTCTGGAGGGGGAGGGTGGAAGGAGGAAGGCTTCCTAACCCTCTCGCTGTGCACCAAATCCTTGTCAGGGGGATCTGCATGAAAGACAGAAAAGTCCACCCCATCAGTAAGAAGCGCAGGCACTGCAGTTCGGGGCAGCCTCCCCCCTACTCCAGGTGTCTTGTAGTCCAACACCTGCGGGACCAAGCAGCTATTAGACATACCAGCTGCAAGGGGGGCTGCTGCTGTGCCAGTTCCTACTCATCCTGCTCTTTCCTGTACACATACCTCTCGAAGGCCTCAAAACCATCTCTCTCGCTTCTCCACTCTACTGTCACAGCAGTTCCACCTTCATCCATCCTGGCTGCATCACTTCACCTACCAAACACACTCCACCCTCCTTACATCAGGCTGTTAACACCCGTACTCCCTGTGCTGATGTGTCTCTCATCTCCCTGCCTGAACAAGAAGGGCCAGACCCGAGAGGTCCCTGCAGCAGGCTCTGGGGAGCTGGCTGGCTACGGGTGATCAGCAATGGATTTCAAAGTGAAAAAATAGAGAAAGAAGCTCAGTGATCTCAAATACAGTAAAACATTGATAGTTTTCTTCAGTGACAAAAGCTGTATCCCCGCACAGAGAACTGCATTTCTTGTTATTTCTAATCTTTTATATCTCATTATTTCACTGTTATCCAATGAATCTCTGATTATTTTAATCGAGAAGAAGAATGCATCAGCCCTCTTCTTTAAAATATACCTCTCAGTACAGTGCAAAACACAGAAATTGCCAATATATCGTTATTACCTACAGACACCCTGAGCTCTGATCCCCACTAAAACCAACTTTGAGAACAGCCGCACCTCGGCTTCGGCCCTAAGCGGAAAGGAGGGCTTTGGGAGGGGCGGGGGGCTGCGCTGCGCCCGACGGGCAGCGTTTCCCACAATGGACAATTGTCTTCCAGGTGTATTCATTTGTCTCCACCGAACAACATTCCCCAGCGCACAAAAGCCTTCAGTGTGGGGACAGCTAAGCATAACAAATGACATACCAGACTTTCCCGAGGTCTTTGATGATTATAAGAGGTCTCTGTTCCACCGTTATTGACTTTGCTGTCTTTGTGTTATTCCTTTAAAATGGACTTAGTGTGTTGCATCATTTCAAGTTCTGGTGCAGGGTTTGTGCTGGAAGGTAGGGAAACCAGAGAAGGAAGAGAGACTGTGAAATAATTCTTAGGCTGGCACTTTCTAAAATAGTCTGTTAGTTTGTTGTCTTTCTGGCTGCTGGTTTTGTTGTCTCCGCTCGTTTTTTACAAGGCAAAGGTTTTACAGAGTGAACGATCTTCATGCAGCTCCAAATAACTACTTATTTTGGTAAAATTTATAACACCAGATTCTACTTTTAGCCAGGAAATGCAAACAAAGCTTGGAGACAGCTTGTTCCCTGACCCCAAATTCATTCCATGTTGCTATAGCATCACCCCCTGAGAAAATGGGACCAGCTCTTTTCCTCTCCTCAGACCTGCTCAATGGGCTTTTGTCAGCTGTTGAATTATAGCATTAAAATTCAAATACTAGGGATTTAATGGAGGATTATTATGACACCCTGGTGCATTCTTTGTGTTGCTCTTGGCAACAAACCCAAGGAATGAGCAAAAGAAATAAAAACGAAGAGCTGTCTTGTTAAAATCATGCTGGTGCTACGACATATTTAGGAGGGAGAAAAATGGTTCCCTAACTTTGACTGTTATTGTTGTACCAAATGGACTGAAAACTCTTTTCAGCCAGTAAGCATGACTTGCAGCTGAACTCTATTCCAAAGCTGTTATCATTTTCTGAAAACAGGTTTCTTTCTACCTTGTGCACAAAATAAATGAGATCAACAGTTGGGAGAAGGGCATTGCATCCATTTACTACTTTCCATTGCTCATCAGAAAACAGAAACACTTTTTAACATTCTGGCATGTCAAAAGTGTGAGAGAGATTATTTTAAAGCAGAAAGCGCAATCTGTCTCAGAATAAATGCATAGTATTTTGTGTCTACGGATTGCATACGAATGACTGCTACATAAATGCTTAAATTGCTCATGTTTTCTACTAATGTCTCTAGATTTCAGGAATGTTTTGCAAAAAAACTCACCTTTTTCATAGAACAGAATAGGATTTGGTGTTAGTCTTTAAATAGGAATTGCATTCTGGACCATATCGCCAGACTGTTCAGTGAAACATCAAAGAATTCGTACACGGAGCAGACTCTTTGCAGATCATCTGCCTTCCCTGGAGAAATTGGGCCTAAATTAATCTCTGGTATAACTGCTCTGAACTCTCCCAAAGTGTATTTTCACTTTTTTTTCCTTTGTGCTAATTACATTAAATATATATAAAAACTCCCAGAAGTACTGGAAATAAGAACAATATATAATTTTGAACAATCCAATAGAACAGTAGTTTGAAACTTTGGAGGGCATCTTTTAACATGTCCTCAGTGAATGAATATTAGCACAATATATTTAACATGGTGAAATCAAGATCGTGAGCTGAAGCAGAAATAAGTAGCCAGTTCCTGTTGGGATGCCTCACAGAGCAGTTACCCTGAAGTCCTTTTCCTGGGTAATGAGAAGCAGAGCAGGGCAAGCATATTAAACATGACCCTGCACACCTCTGCTTGTGCTGGCTGAGAAGACTCGGCTGACAGCGTCTGACTGGTGAGCACAGTTGGGACAGAAGCAAATTATGGACTGGGGTTATAGACAAAATGAAGTGATAGTCAACTAATAACAACAACAACAAAATAACCTGATCTCAGGCAGGTTCACCTTGGCATTTAAGCACAAAAAACTTTGAGTGAGGAAGAATGGAAGAAGGGCTGCTTCAGTATTTTGTTTTCATTAGTAAAAACCTGAAAGCATTATATTAAATTCTCTCTGTAGACTACAGTACCCCACAAAAAGGAAAAAATCTCATAAAGATGCCTGGATTTTGAGAACTGTACAGAAAAAGGAGAAAAGTGTTTCTTATATGGCAAAGAAATCAATGACTGTGGTAATATGTTCCTAGGGTTTTGGGGGGGCTTGCCTTGCACAGAAAATTGTCTTTCTATTTCAGGAGAGCTTCACACACAGGATTTGCCCAGTCCTAGGCTGAGGATCAGAGCAATGGACATCTTGAGGTGATTCACTGATGTGTTCTGTCCTCTTGAGGGCTTTGAATAGGGAACTGATTAAGCCCCAGGTGCTTCAGGAACCATTACAAGTTTAAATTCACTTGAGGCATGTCCATTATGTCTGCAACCAGAGTGCAGAATAGCTGTCAAGTGAAATCAGTGGCAGGAATTGTGCCAAAAAATAAGTCAGCTGCTGGGAACTTGCAGAGAAAAGCTACCTTGCTTACAGGAAGGAGAAAGGGAGAAAAGGGGCCTCCAAGGAGGCTCAAGGAGGGGTAAAAGCATCTGAGAGGGGGCTTCAAGGTAATGTGGAGAAGCCCAAGGCACAGTTTTGAACATGTTTTTCCCATGCATGGGGTACCTTCTTTTATTTTCGCAGTAAAAATATGCCTTCCAAATTACTGATCTTTACTGATATCTTCCAATGACTAATGAAAAATATGTGAAACGTGTATTAGCCTAAAATGTATGATAATGTGTCCCAAATAACACCTTGCCTAGCCACCCTGGAAAAAAACTGCAGTGTGTAATCAAAATAATGTCTGTGTAGAATTAATGTAATGACCAGCATAACGTGTGGAAGAAAATATATGACCACCAGGTGCAGCAACCTAAAGAGAGGTCTTGTTTTTACAGTTGATCTGTTTGCTCTGGTGGAGATGTCATCTCTGCTAGAGAAAGTACCACATCAGGGGATGTCTCTGGTTTCTATTATGCCCATTTTAGCACCTGGGATCTTTCCTTTGTGTGACTGTAGGGTACAGTAGCTCCTCTATTGTCTGCTGCTGGCTTCACACATTGAAAACTGGACATGTGCAGTAAAGGGAATTCAGAAAAAGCCAAACCAGCAGCTATCCCATTCTCTCATAAATACCTTCCTGTTTGTGTTTCCAGACCATCAGGAAAGATCTTTTCAGAGAATTGAGTGGCTGGAACACCTGAGAAATTTTCTTGACACATTCTGACTAAAAGGCTTTAAGATGAGACTGTAGCTTTTCTTATAAATGGTGCGGGTTAGATAGACATCAAGGACACGCGTTAGCTGGCTCCTCTGGAAAAGCATCAGCTTTCTACACTACAAATTCTTTATTAAATCCTGATAAATCTAGTGTTAGCATTTTGTTCCCTTTATTTGAACATGATTACTCACTGGTATTTGTAGAATCTGTATATTAAATATGCATTTAGTTTATAGAGATGGTGAATATTTTAGAGCCTCTCTACCATCCAGATTACTAAACTACATCCTTATGCATGGTTCAAAAAGTACTATGTGCTCTTGAAAAAGTACTATTTGCTCTTGACTTATATCTCAGGTTACTGCACATGGCATAACTACCGCACGTAATTAACAAATTATGAGGTGAGACTTCCAAATTGTAGCAAATATGTTTTTCTCTGTAATTTTTTTTCAGTCTTTTGTTTCTGGGTTTATTACAGATTTACACCAATTCAAACAAAATCTGATTCAGGGCACTAGTTGTACTACAATTTCCAAAGCAAGTGATATTCCTACTACAAAAGTTAACATTTCCTGTCAACGGGAAGCAAATCACAATACTGTGGGAAAAACAAAAAGTCCCACATACCTGGCTGACCTCAGAGAAAATCACCTACTGAGAGGGAAAAAATATTATTTTCCTTCAGTAGGACTCCTTTTTTTCTTTCTCTCTTTTTTTTTTTCCTGATGATGAGACATGGCTACACTGAGCAGCACCTGTGGAACAAACAAACAAGTCTATAAATAAACAAGCCTTTCTTGCTGACAGAACTTTGCTCTTTTTTGCTCTTTCATCATCAAGAAAGACAGCTAGAAGTACTAGATATGAGCTTCTCTGTCTTTTCTGGACTGGCTTCAGCTAAACTTGGCAGAGAAGCCAAAATGACAAAGCAAATGGGATTATTCTTTAGATAAATACTAGACTACAAAAAGCTCTCAAGGTTTGCTGTGTATTAACATAAGTATTTTCAATTGGTTTTGGCTATTTTCTGTTCTCTCACTGGCAATGAAGAGAGCAGTACCCAGCCTTTTGCCTCTTGCTGTCCAGAAGCTCATCCTCCTCAAATTGCTTTCTGCACACATGCCCTGCAGAAAATGCAGTGAAATGCTTGTTTTCTCCTGTGAGCTCATCTTGCTGCCCACTCTGACATCCTACTCTAAAAGCTACTTCTTTCCAGTTGCCTTGATAAATCCTGAAGAAATGCCACTTCATGGCTAGGTGTCTGATGTTATTCTTCTGCAATGCCAGTTGTGAGAAACACATCTGCTTTTCACAAACGGAAGTGTTTACACTGAGTTATTACTAAGGCACCAGACATTTCCTACATATTCTACAGGGATTTCAGAAAATTGTCACGAGGACAACTGCAATACAATTCTAGCCAATGGAAGAATATTATTTTAATGTTTGTCATTGAACACCTGGCACTTAGCATATGGAAGAAGTACACTTTAAAAGGTGTTTTTATCACTCTATTGCTCTGGTGGTTTTAGATAGCACTTAATATTGGAGGTTCTCTGTGACAGATGTCATGTAAATTCATAAGGATCAAATCCTGTCTCAGACCATATGATCCATATTGAGAATGCAGACAAGAGGTGGGAGAAGAAGTAATCACAGGGTGATGATTTGACTTATTGAAACTTTGGGAACAGAGTAGTATTTTGAGAACAGAACACACCACTTGTTTTTCTGCTAGTGCTCCTTGATTATTTCATGGAAAATAGCAGTTTTAAAGTTGTTCCAAATTTCCTACTGCTTAAATGACCCATTTCACTTCCCTGTAACATTGTATGAAATATTTGTCTACATAGCTCCTGAAATTATCTCCAAAATTCTTTTACATTTTTCCAGCCAAATATTATTTTTCCAGGATGAAATCTACCCTTTCAGTAAATAATTTAATGTTCTAAAAAAATTTTAAATGATTAAAGGAAAAATGTAAATAATGTTTATAAAGTTATTGGCTATTTTATGAAAAAAGAAATATAAAATGGATATGAAAACTTGTTTTTTGGAAAATGGCCCATTGTTGGACTGTTTTAATTCCAAACTGTGTAACCCGTAGCCCACAATGTTCATCAGCATAGCTTAGAAACTTGTCAATTCTATTGGTCTTTCCCATCTTTCCCAAAGACAGTAACACAGTCTCTGTAGATCTTCATTTTAATGGAGCTGAGAGTTTCACTTCTCTATGGAAAATGTGCCAAAAATCAAGTTGAAAAATCTCTGTTACATTTAAATGTAGCATCATTTGATTATTGTCACATCACTGTCTCTTTCTCTAAGACATCATCTTTTTCTCTAAAATGTTGAAGTATATGTGTCAAAACCAACCTTTGCTTTCTCATGTTTCATGACCATTTTGTGATGTTCTGAGTTTTTTCAATGGCTCTAATCAGTTGCATATTTTCATACATTTTCTTTTTAATAATGACATTTCCATTTTATTTATTTATTTTCAAATTTCCAGCTCTTGCTCCAAGGCCATCTCCAAATTTGGTAGCAATGTCAATGGGATGCTTCCTGGCAACTGTATTGCTTGCATTTTTGTTCTGTGATTGCATTCACTAAGCCCCTGCTCATAACCCGAGACCTTGGGGGGGCAATAAAAGCCTGTTTTCTGTTGCAGTAATGTTTTTGTGCAATCCATTTCCTTCTGCTGAATTAAGAATGACTTTATCTGTAAAAAGTTCTCTGTTATTTTTATAATTTGGGGCTGATGTAATGGTAGCAATTTAAATAGTTCTGGGCAATGTTTTTCCTTCGTGTGAGCATATGGTCTAATCTACCAACAACATGCACTGGTGATTTATCAAAAGGGCTTCATTTTCATAGTCTTTTATGTTGTACTAGGCATTCCTTTAGTTTGGAATAAAATTAATTCTCTAGCCAGCTCATATCTGAGTGTGCTTTCAAAAAGACAACTCCCACTGTCGCACTGGCTGTGCAACTACTCCATGTCACCTTTTCTTTGACTTGGTGACAGTCACAATAATTCCATATTTCAAAGCCATTTGCTGTATAGGGTTTTCTTCAGTGTGGCTAATTTATTCCACCCCTTATTTGTTCTTGCTTTACAAACTGTAACAACATTCTTCTATTGTCACAGGTCAGGCATTTCTTTTCCTGCATTCTGTGTTGGCTTTGTCATTTGACCTACAACATGTCAAATGGTTTTTCACAAACATTTCACTGATTGTTATTACTGAAAGTTTTATTACACTGCTCCTTTGGAGATGAGATCATAACATTAAAAAGAAGACTTTTCCCTTCTTTTCTTGCTTTTCTGGTTAATGCACTTTTATGTCTGCTAGCATTTTCACAATTTGTTGGAACACTTCATATCACCCTGTAATCTCTACTGAACAACATACTGATTTGCAGTTGAGGGGTATTTCCTTGCAGTTTCATGTACCGCGGACATCAGAAATGAGTTCTTTATCATGTTAATGGGACTTTCTTGAGACCAATCTCTTCCTCAGTCTTAGCGAAGGGATCCACTTGACACAAGTATCTGTTGCATCAACTTGCTTTACAAAGAACTTTATCTTCTGCATAGGTAAATCTGGGTTTTTACATGCAGTATGTTTTTAAGTACCTCTGATGTATCCAAATATTTTCAGTACACTGCGGATGTGAGATTCAACTTTGTCCTAGTCAAGTTATTCTGCTACATAAATCCAGATAAACTGCACAGAACTTACCTGTTTGGTTATTTATATCTTTCATTTCAGACCAATGCCAAACATTTCACATAAGTCAGCACCTGTGCTCTTCTGCATTTGGTCTAGCATCATTCAACATTATCTGCTTCGGATGGATCTTTGCTATCAGCTCCTTTTGCAACAAACTGGTAACGGTCCTTCTGATGGAGCAAGAGCCTCCAATGGGAAGTTTCAGCAGTAAACAGTGTCTCAAAGAAACATGTACCTAATCTTAGGGCAGTGATTACTCACTGTGATCTGGAGGCCCAGAGTTGACTGAAACACAACCCCCTGCTGTTCCATTTTGCAGCCGGGTGTTATTTAGATTAGTTTTCAGACACTAGTACTTGTTTTCATTTCCTTTGATATGAGTTTTTGGACAAATAAAAAGAGTTTTGGGGACATCAACTGTTTCTTGTGTTCGTAAAGCCTGCACCAATTATTGGGACATTCAAAAGGGAAAATGGTGGTCAAAATCTTATCCTTATTTATATCCACTTCAAACCATTTTCTGGAAGGGATGGCATGGGTACAACTGGTTTTAAAAAGTAGTTCCCAGAGAAAATAGCAGCAGGGAAATTGGAGTTTTGCTGGAATTGTACTAAAGCTTTACTGGAATCAGATTCAGTACTCAGAGTAACTCCAGATTTTAAACTCTGTTCTTGCCCAGCTGGTTTTCAGCCAGACTTCATTATTTTTGGTGAGCTCATTTAAACTTTTACTTTATTCTTCAATCTGCAGACAGCTGGAACATTAAACATAGATTTCAGCTCTTGTTTTTTTTAAGATTTTAGTAAATGTCTGTGCAGTTAGCCAGCCTGTTAATCTAGACTCATGCAAGGGGCAGCAGAAGCACTCCTCCTCTGAAATCCAACAGCATAGGAAGACAAGGGCTGCCCTAGGAAATCAGAATAAACTTTCCAACAGCAATCTTCAATGAATGTTTGATAGCAAAGTGCTGAAAACAGTCATCATAGATAATTTTGCCATTTTTATAACATTTTTTAAAGTGAGTTTTTAATATTACTTGAAGATCCCATTCGGCAAGCATTCTGCTTTCTTATATTACGAGGAACATCTTAACCAATTTGCTGTTCAAATACTAAGCGGAACAGATGCAATCTGCAGAATGGGGAGTCCCTAGAGCTAGACATGTGCGTAGCTACCAGGGATTTCACTTTTTTTTCTAATTTGCCTGGGTTTAAGCTGTTGACCTCAGTGATGTCTAGTGTCAATGAGTTCCTCAAATTAATCAGGAATTCTGACAATATTTCCATTTGTTTCATATCTGCTGCCTTTTGATTTCATCAGCACACCATCTTTCTTGTATTATGAAAAAGGCTAAATATAAGAGGCCACATGCTTTTTCTATAACTTCCCATATTTTGAAAACCACCATCACATCTGCTCAGCATTCCTGCTCTCTTCACTGTTTCGTACAAAAGATGCTGCTTCTAAAAACTGCTGTCATCAGTTGTGGACTCCCTTCTACATTTTCGTATTGCCCAGAACCGATGTGGTGCTTTGTGTGAGAAGGTATTGACGGGTCTCAAAAGGAACCATTTGCAATTTGCAGGTCCTTCCTGTGCCTTTTCCATGTGCTCTTGGCTGTCTCTTGGGCTGTTGATACAGATGAAAAGGTTCTGTGGCTGACCTCAGAGGAATTCTTCTGATGGGCAGGAAGGCTGGCATGTTTGCTTGATGACTCATCCTTATACCCTCTTTTCCTGCCCTTGCTTCTTATATTTGAGTGATATCAGATAACATCTATTAAAAACAAAGCCGAAAAAAAGGACTCTTAAAACTTACAGCTCTTCACAACAATGGCTTTCTCCCTTCTTTGGGCAGCTTATCACTAAAAGAAACCATCAATGAAAGGGTTGGATCAGGGTAACTCCATTCTGGCTTTGCTTCCCCTGCTTCTGTGCTGTGTCCATCTCCTAAAAGCCCTTGCTGTTCTGCCATTGCACAATCAAAGATAGCTCTGACATACAGCTGCTGAATTCTGACTGTTTTAAGTCTAAACATTGTGAAGTCAATTATGGAAAAAATACATGACTGTTTCACCAGAAGAAAAAAAGCAGTCATTTATATTTAGATCTTGATGTTGGGTTCTGAGAATCCCAGATGTCAAAACACTAACGTCAAGGAAAATGGAAGTAGCCCTATTGACAATTCAACCAAGTGACAATGTAAGGTTTCAAGTAGTTATTTGTGAGTTAATGAGTGATTAACAAGTCACTCTTTTTAATTACTTTTCCAGAAGTACTTCAAAGGTTTCAGATGGAATTTCGGCTGGGTTTGGATAAGTATTGGCAAGAGCTAGTCTGCAAAATTGATTGCGCAATGGACAGGCATTTTGGTGAGATTTCTAGTTCTTCCATCTGGTCACTTGGAAATCTCAGGACTAGGTTCTATCTTGGCCTTTTCTGGCATTTTTAATTCAACTTAAAATCAAGAAATGGAACAGCTAATGAATGCTGCTGAATTTAGATTCTTGTTCTTTCTAAAAAGATTTTGCTACTCCTAAAAAATACATAATTTCAAAATTGTGGTAGGTTTTAAAGAAAGTACCATTGCTATTTCTGTGACTGAGCAAAGAAATAGAATGCATTTGATTAAAGTCTTGAAACAGATGGAATAGCTTCAATTTTTTTTTCTCTAATAATGCATATTTAAAAACACATGCAAATTCTTCACTTCCTAGACTGAAAGCCCCAAAATAGCACCAAAACCACCACCAAAACTTTAATTTAGTCATGGGTAGTCCAATAACTGCAAACCCACAACACAATAATAAGTTAACAAGACTGTAGCTCTGTCTTGCTTTTGGCAGCTGGCAGTTTGAATCAGTACACACTGTTACAGATAGAGGTAGACTGAGTGGACCACTGACTAAATTCTCAATTTTAGAGTGTGGATTAGGCTATGTAGAAAACAAAAATATTAAATGTAATGTCTCTGATAAATATTGACTCTCTGGCAGGCTTGAAACCCATAATGCTAAATAAAATATGCAGTTTCTTAGTGAAACTTGACCTATGAAGTCAACTCCAATAATGTTATAATACATTGGAATAGGAACAAAAAACAAATTAAATGTCTCCTGGGGCCAAATGATTACAACAGGTTTTGACTAACTTTCTTCACTTTACTTTTCCCCTTGCTATTTGCCACCTAGCACTCAAAGCCTGTTTCTTATGTTAGGAATGCCTGGTTTTCCTTTTTCTGTAAATTCACAGAATATTAATTGCAAACGTGCACAGCAGTTAAATAATTACCATAAGAAAGATCCAATTAATAAAACATTTTGCAAAGGCATGGAGGGATATAATACAACACTATTACAGAAGTACATCTGAAAGCAAAATGACCCTATAAATAATCCTTTACATGTTTGGTTTTTTTTGTGAAGATAATGGTTATAAATGTATGCAACTCAAATAAACAAGAAACCTCCATAATCTGATTTGGGATAACCCTCCAGCATCACATAATCTCCTCCTGCATACTGTGATGTTCAGTAGTCATATTTACAAAGCTCATTTTGTTTTTAATAATTCTGAATGACAAGAACTAAAACTGAGAATAAAACTTAGCCATCCTAAGTCAGCTGAAATATTGTATGTACAATTATGATCCCTAACTTACAACCCCATCTTGGAACTGCTGCCATATAGAGAATACGGTCCTACTCCATATGTCTTCTGAAAAAAGTACTGCTGAACCTAATAAGGCTATCTGAGAAAGGGAAGAAAAGTCTAATTTCTTTGTGGTAGACTGACCAATTTTTGCATTTCCACGTTTTTCAAGTGTTTTCCATACAGTTCCATAGATTAGCAAAAAAATAGGATTAATGAGCCATATCCTTTGTCTTTATTTTCTGCGTCCAGGTTTGTGGCTATTTTGAGAAAAGTAGCACAAAGCATCCCTTAGCCTATGCCTTGACTATACCTGATCTTCCCAAACGGTGCAATGGGGGTAGAGATAGGTTAAAACTTTGGCTTCCAGCTCACACACTGTTACACTATGGTAGATCTGTTATCATGAGGTATGTTTTGTGTGCCCACAGAATATTACAGCCTTCCTTTGGGGACGAGCTGTGAAGCACACCACCCTGTAGACCTCCGCTGCGCCCATGCAGCTTTGCTCAGGACCATAGGTCAGGTGTAATCTGTCTGAATTAAGTGATTATCTAATGTATCCTGTTCTGTCATCTTAATCAAACAAACCTTCTGTTGTGTATTGGGTTATTTTTTGCTTTACACAAGATTGCCAAGTTCAGGAAAGTTCCTATTTTTACTGTTGACTAGATGCCACAGAGGTAAATGATAAAGGAATAAAGTAATTTCTAACAAGAGTGCATTATAAACAGAAATTCAGTTGGGGCTTAAATTAAGCCTTTCCATGTACTTAGAATTTTTACAATTGAGTGGCACTATAGCAAAAAATCTCTAGGTAGATGACAATTAAAAAAATGAAAAATCTTGCTGCAAAGTAATGGTTAACACTGCTAACAAAACTAACAAAATAACCTGAATGGAAAATACTCTGTAGAATAAGAAAGAAAAAACCAGTCCTATAAAGCAAAATAATTTAGCGCTTCTTTCAGATGTTCCATTATGAGTTATTGAGAACCAGAACTAATGTATCAGATTAAATATAAATTAATGGGATGTAAATTAAATGTACACTAAGCATAACAGTAGACAGACTGCAAAGGAAAAGGTTTCCAGTGCAGTGACTGACTTAATGTATGCTTTGAGATATAAACTGAACCTGTGTTAAGTGAAGAAAATGCAAGTCTAAAACCACAAGCTCCTTTCACTGTTTTGAATGGTCTGGGTCTAAATTAATGATAACAGTAGTTATATTATATTCTATTTTTATTGTTATCTAATTCATTTAAGCTTTCAAAGTGGAAAAAAAAATAGTGTGTATGCCAGGCTTTAGCCTGCTGTGAATTAAAGTGTCTGGGTTCTAAATTAGCTGCAAAACAAGGTTTTTAATGGGAATAGCAATTGACCCTTGGCAGTCACAGAGTTAAGAACTGCTGCTGTAGTATTAAGTTACATCTCTGTTCCCTGGGCACAGTCTTACAAGTTATATAACAGCAACCATTGCAGGATTACTCAATCCCTTTACCTAACCCTAATTGCATACTGGACTTGTGGCTGCCGTAATAGTTCTCCTCTATTGCCACGCTCAGAGAAGATGTCAGTGACACCACCAAACCCAGATCCTGCTGCCTGCACAGACCAATAATGTTCTGCTTACTAGTACCACCCACCCTAAGGGACATTATTTTGTTTTTCCTTCTCTCCTTTCCTAGCTGGCAACCAATTCCTGCCCAAAATGATCTACTCCCGGAAAAAATCTGCACAAATAATAGATGCATAAACTACAGGTAACAGTACATACTGTACTTCATTTATTGGCATTTGTGTGAGACAACCACCCAGCTGGAGAAGGAAAGACAAGACATATTAAAATGTGTGATACAAGGCTACATTTTTACTTTGGTTTTCTGGAAATCATATGCACAATAGCAGCAGATCTTGAGTGCTTTTGTATCTGACGTAGTCTTTAATATGCAGTATTGACAGTATCCAGGCCAACATTTTCAAACCTGTCCACCTGTAGTTAGGCAAACAAAAATCTGGTTTAAACTGTGTCAGTGCTGCGATTTTTTGGAGAGCAAATCATCTGATAGATCCCTGTTAACATCTGCTTGGTACAACCTTTCAAAGATAACATCTGACCCACCTTTCAAAGATACAGGGCAGCTGTGTCTCACTGTTTTCATAATCAGGAGATTATATGACTACTGATTACTAGTAGTAGGCCTCCAAAGTCATTGATCTGGCTCAGAGTCCTCTTCTGCAAGCTGATGGGCAAGCAAGTATTGAGAGTCAGTTTTGTCCTGAAGAAAAATAATTGTTCCTATCCAGGGAAATCTGGCTCACCACTTTTAACTCTTCCTGTTCATCTTGTAAAACTTTTTCCCAAGGGGAAAAAGCCATCTGCTACCAGACTGCCCAGTGCAAAGCCAGGTCACCGACAGTGCAAAGAAAAGGATTCAAAGAGGAACAGGCTCTCTGCCATCCCATGGACCCGTGTTCATCTAAAAGCAACTGCCTTTCGGTGGAAATGTGCCTGCAGGAGAAATCCAGCCCACACAGTTTCACATGTTGTCTGCGGAGTCATCTCACTGGCAAGTCAGACTGGATAAGGGATTTAGCTACCTTGTGGCATTCAGCATGTCATACGACAGATGGAGATTTCTCAGAAATCTCTCTGGCATGGTTTCAGCAAAGGAAACATCTGCGTGAAAGGCAATAGATGCGCTAAGAAGTTAAAAGGTCTCCTAAGCGGTGTGCTTTAACAGATTTGGTTGCTAATGAGGCAAAAGGCAGAAAGAATGCACCATGCTGAGAACATACTGTTACCTCTCCAGACTTGAAAAGTTAGCCTAACTCAGAAGTTCCTCCTAACTTGCAGATGGATTCCAGCAGAAGGAAAATTTCATTATGGAGATGGGCAAAGCAGGATAAAACAGTGTTTGCTCACTGTTCAAAAGCTTCTTTCCCAAAAGCATTTTGCCCGAAAACACACTCTTTTCTTTTCCCTCTCTTCTCAATTTTCCACCTTCTTAATGTTACCTCTAATTTTGATACTTTACATACTTTGGGCCACCTTTATTGTTTTCTTCCTCCCTCTTACCATTTCCTGCACAGCATGCTGTGCAAGTGGTAAGACCCAGAAGGAGCTGCTGGATATATATTGCACAGTTTAATCTGTGAGGCAATTCACTGATATCATTTTTTCTTGGGTACTTCTGGCAGGAAGAGAGGCTTATTGTTCCTACGTACTCAATACATCAAACAAGATGTCTGTATAGCACTGTGGGAATAGATGTGCACTTCTACACTAATCAAAATAATGACAACTAAAACATAAAAAGGAGTAGATTTTAGGGAGGTGAGATTGACTGTAGGGGAGCAAAGTGGTAATTGGGGTAAGCTGGGTCAAACAAGCATCCTCTGCTTTTTATTCCTAATATCAGTGTTAGTCATTTTAATGAATGATTCCACATTCCTTCACTTTTTTTTTAAAACAAACTGTGTCATAATGCAGAGCTACAAGATCTTCATAAGGTGCAGTTGTACCAATAACCTTACAGCTTACTCTCAATGCTTTCACGATTTTTGTGGATACATATACATGGGCTGCATACATTGTAGTCAACTGTGACCTGTGGATTTGCACCAGTAAGCATATTAAAGGGACAGCCTGTATTTGGAGCAAGAGGGTCTGCGCTGTCTCTGCTTCCATGGTCAGCTGGTTGCACAAAGTACAATTACGGTTGCCTCAGCGGGTAGCTGGAGCAAGAAGAGCACACTCTGCTCTTGTCGGAGTACAATGGTGGTATAGTAGTATAATTGTATAATAGTAGTATAAAAAAGTATAATAGTAGTATAATTGTCTAACAACTAAGTTAGACAAATATAACCAGCTGGAAACATAATATTGTCCCTTTCCTGTGTCGCTAATAAATTTTCTGCAGTGGCTGGGCAAATTATTGATCTATTTGATCTAATGCTATTGTCTGCTCACAAGTTGCCTAAGGCAGGCTTCCGTTTCATCAGCAAGCCCATTATTTAAACTACAAGATGCATTCATAGGTTACACAATATATTCCCTGGAAATACTTTGCTTTCAGCATTTGCTATTCATAAATCTCTTCTTGGTTAGCTAAATCCTGTGATATTACTTCAGTTGCTGCTTTGAGTAACTTACTTACTTTTAGAAACAAGATGAAACTGGCATAAGTCAGACAGCTTTAAGCTTTAATTTCTTCACAAGATGGAACACAAGCCTTTGCATGGAAATATAGCTGTACCTTAGTTACAAGGCTTTCACTCCCTATAAAAAGTTACAGAAGTATACCTTGTGTGGAGTGGTGATAGTTTCCATCAGGCAAAGGTTTATATCACTTGAACTACTCCAACACAAAGCAAAGGCACTAAGCTAGTCAGGCAGTCACTGAGAAAAACACAGTGAGTGGAAACATGGGTAGTAACCACAAATTAGAGCAATCTCTGTAGTATAAAGACTGGGGCCGTGCGCCTTGCTGCAACACAGCAGGGCCTGGACCCCAGCTGGGACCTTCAGGAGCTACCAAAATACATGTAAGACACAGAGGACACAGAGAAATCTGGCGTGGTACTAGTGAGCAATGCTGAACAAGCACCAAGTGACGTCTGCCTGAGGGCTGCTGATGTAAGTTGGGTGCTGCAAAAATCCTCGCACCTGCCACCACAGCAACCTGTGTTTGCTTTGCCACTGTTTGCACAATGTCCTTGCAATACAAAGCTCAGTATGTTAAAGAGAGCAGGGCCTAATGGGAAAAGCAGTTGGGTTGGAAGAGGAGAGGGGGGTTGAATTTAAGCTGTCTGCCATCAGTGACATTACAGTCACTCACAGGTGCCGGTGGTGACAGCCCCCAGATAAGTGGAGCAAGATACTCAGATTCTTTGTTCTCATTCAGACAACTCCTCTTGGCTCCAAAGGAAGTTTGAGTGGAAACAGGATAAGGTGCCTGGTATTTTGCTTAAAGCTATTAGAGCTGGAAATAGCCTATCAGATTGTTGGGGAACACTATAACATGTCTATGAAGGTTTTATCAAAACTACACAGAAGCAAAGGAGCTACAGGAAGATACTCATCCCCCATGAAAGATTAATCATAACCAAATCTTCCAGAGCTTGCTCCTACTGCTGATTTCATGTCTGCTGTCTCTGACTATGCTGCAAAAGGATTAGTAAACTCCCGTGAGACAGTACCAATCTCCATGTCTATACGCTTCTTCTCAGCAGCATTACTTCATAGCCTAGATATCTACTGTCAACCAAAAGCACGGGCCAGCCCATGAGACAAACACAGTAGTCAGTCAATAGCTGATTGCAGACATCTGCCGTGCTCAAGAGCAGCGTTCAGCAGTGTTTGTATTAAAAAGCTTTTGTGGCTAGACAGCAGGACTGACTTGCTCGGATCTTGGTTACGGTAACAGTCCCCCAAGGCAATGACGCATGGCTTGAGAGAGGAAGCAGGTTCTCTGATTTACAAACCATGCTCCCCCTCTTCTCTGCCAAATAACTTGAGTGTCTAATTGCACCTTAAAAGGGAGACAATCTGTAAGAAAAAAACAAATTTATTTATGAATAAGTGCTGACTGTAGCTTACACAGCCCTTGTATTTGTCTTTTGTCTGTCCTACTTGCACTTTATGTGTTTAGCCACTGTCCTGGGCAGGGGACTCTGTGTATCACCCCAGGATTGGTCCTAAAAGGCACTGAGATTCAGGGAGACAGTGAACAAGTCCTTCTGCGAACAAGCAGAGTGTTGTGGTGGCACCATCCTAAAGCAGGTAGCACTGTGTCCTCCGTGACAACAGAGTACACCTGGCCCGTGGAGGGGCTGGTCTTTTGAGAGCTAGTATTTCCCTCACACTACCTTCTTCCCTAAACAACAGCAACATCATACAAGGTTTCCTCAAGACTCCAACAACTGGCCCATTAAGTGGTCCAAATTTCTGATTTAAGTTGAATTCATGGAAATTTGAGTATTTGCACCACCATCACTGGCTTATTTTGCTTTTGAGGTGCTGTAAAGAAACTTTACATATGGTCCCTGTCTTTCTATGCTTGTGCAATCAAAGCTGACAAGCTGTGGCTCAACACTTTTCCCTGGTGTTTCTCTAAGGATTTGATATGGTAACATCAGAGAAGGCCCTTCCTGACATAGTAAAACTGGCAGAGATAATCAGTTTTCAAAATATGAATTTACTTTGAAAAGCCAAAATAAAGCATAAGAACAAAGAATGGGGTTCTGCAACACGATCTAAAAGCTAGGAAACCTATACTTTACTTTAGTGACAGTCACCCTTCACACTCTCAGGTTCAGGGAAGAGCTAAGTAGGTCTGAATTACCAAAGATGGCAAAACTTAAGAAAAATTATCTGGCATACTTAAACTTCTTGTCCAAAAATCTGTTGCAGCAAGCTCAGTTTCTGCATATGTATTTAGCAATAGTAATCCAAATGTTGCTAGTCTTGCTTGTATTATTTGGATTTTCATGAATACTGGTTTTGCCTGTTCAGCATTCATTGTTCAGGGGGTGGGATTTGTTCTCTACATTTTGGTTTTGGACCAGACTGCTGAAAGTTTCTAAGCAAATTAATTATTTGTGCCTAAGCACCCTTTTTCAGTTATAGATACAAGGGGAGCACTGACATTTCTCAAACAGGGACATGAAAAAAAAAAAAAAGATTCTCTGTTTGAATATGGTCAAGGGAGAGAATTACAGACAAATTGAATGCTGGAATGTGAACAAATATTCTCCAACTCTGTGTTTGCAGCAGTCAGGCATCTCTCACTACAAGAAGGGCAGTCATTCCAGGATGTAGTGAAAGGCTCTCAGGTTTAATCTTTCCGTATTTCTGTGCCAAACAGGTTCACATAGTTTGGACAACTTTTGAATAAGCATCAGTCTTTTGAATACTTATCTAAGACAAACTTCAGAAAACTTTCAACTCCCTCTATTGGAACTAATTAATCCCTTGAGCTAAAGCCAGTGCAGCTGGGTTTATGTAATTTTCCAAGGAAGGAAATTATTACATAAAAAAAAAAAAGTTTATCAATACATTTTTAAGGAAAAAAGATAGGATGCTTTATTTAATAGAATAAGTCCCTGCTTTTGAAGCTATGGTCATAACAAACATTATATTTGATGGGGTTAAGTATTAGACTAGCAGGTGACTGCCCATACATAAACCTGTCCTTTCTGAATTCAGAAGTGCAGGCCCCAACTCCCACTGCACTTTATCTGAAATTATATAACAGAGGCAAAACTAATGATTTCCTTCTACTTTCTCTTGGAGCCTTTTCTCAGGAGAAATCGCATCTTTCTCAGTGCCTAAAAAGCCAAAGGGAGGCAAACATAACAGCTTTTTGAGCATGCCAGTGCTCCATTTATTTTTCTTCTGCTGGTACTAAGCAACGGTGAAGGATTTTACCTCAGAGCCTCTGATTCTACATTTACTTCTGTGTTCAGTGTGGTTCCCTTGTTCTGCTGCTTTGTCAGAGCAACCTACCTCACTACACAAGTGCTGGAGAAGTCATTTACTGAGTGTATGAATGAAATTCAGAGCTGAGCTGCAGGTGTTTGTGTGGATTGGAGTGCTCCTTCCAAAGAATAAATGTGTTTTCTTGACAGCTTCCTCATGATTTCTTTGCTTGTAAAGCCAGGGAACGGGGGAGGTAAAGGATAAGTGGGTCAAAAGCATGCAGAACTGTTCAGAACATATCATATCTAATTATATAGCAGAAACTGGTTTTCATTCTGCAGTAGAAAGATAGCAAAATCTTCCCCATATTTCTGAAAAAACTAAGTTGCTCCCAGTCTCTGATTTTGTTCGAATCGGACCTCAGTTTAGTTTTTAATCCCAAATGCTTTCAAGTCAGGCGGAGAATGGATTTTAACCCCAACATATCTGGCTAATGTATTTACCACCAGGCTGTGTTTTAGTTCATTGGTCTTGTTTCCATGAAATGTTCAATGCTCATTTCAATGCTGTGACCAATTCTAACACCAGCCATTCCCTATTGCACCATTTTCTTCTTAGCTGGTGATTATTGTATGTACACTTGTTTGTGATGTAAAGACGGACTTCAACATCTTGTGGCTCAGGTATGCTTACATAAATGCATACTCATGCCATTACTTTCCTCTTAAAAAAAAAGAAAAGAAAAAAATCAAATAACATGTGTCTGGAAAAAATAATTTATTAAAGAAAGATTCAAATTTATGAATTCTTCCCTCTGTTGTATGCCCTTTTCTTATCTGTCATGACGAGGTACATCATTGTCTACCACACTTCATGAGATTTCATTTACCTCAGGAGAAATCCTCATACGGTTTTTATTTGACTTTGATTCAGGCAGAACTGACTTATGTTTTACTGTTTTTTTCTTGTTCTGGGCAAGTGAAGGCCCACCTTGATGAAAAGATTTCCTCAAAGTCACATTGTTGGTAAGGGCCAGAACAGAGCTCAGAGCTGAGTCTCAGGTATGGACACACAGACTCACTTGCTGGGTGAGAGAGGGTGTCAGCTGGCAGAGGACATCTATTCACTTTACATCCTTGCCAGGCAGTGTATCCCCCTTTTTTCCATGTAGGTGTCAGCTACTTCCCAGTGACCTCAGGGTGGAAGGCTGGTGCCAGGGGTGCCCATGTGGTGGTGGGTCACTCACACTCCCTCAGCTGGGGCCTCATGTCCTGCAGCATTCCTGTTCTCCCTTACCAGGCTCTGCTGCCTCCCACAGGCCAGCTCTTGTGCAATTCCAGACGACACCATTTTCTCTTTCACAGTTTTCTGTCAAGGATCAAAATCAGAGATGAGCTAAAAAAAAAAAAAAAAAAAACCAAAAAAAAAACCCCAAGCATAGCCTTTGGGACTCTTCTGGAAATTGTATGTCCCCTTGAGATGAGAAGTGCTTGGTTGTTAGTTTCTAGTAGTAACTAGTTTCTATTTTTTTTTTTATCAAGTTCTAACTATTGTATTCAAAACCGGATCTGAATTTCAAAACAAAATGTTCCTGGATGCTCATCTGGAGGACAAGATCTTTAACCCAGAATTATTAACATACCTCCATCTATCATGCCTTGCTTACACATGGGGCTTTTACCACAAGACTGCTGAAAGCTTCAGGTAGGTGGATAGTTTGATTCATTCTGAAAAAGCTCTAAACTTCCAGATGTTTATCTCATCCCAACTCCAAATCTTTCACCCACCTCTTCTTTTATATGGTTTGTTTGCAGTGCTGCAGTCAGTATGTATCTTCAGGATACATTATGAAAAAGAGAAGGTAGGTCACGAAAGACAAATACAATTCTGGTTTTAGCAAAGACCTCTGATCACAGGCATAGACAAAGTAGAAAGAGATTAATGAACGTTACCCTTTCCTTGGATTCACCCCTTTGAAACCGTGTGATTTATGCAACGTCCCATATACCCTGCATCTCTGCTATGAACTAATACGACATTCACATGACAGCAAAGCTCAAATTTAGCCCTTAAAAAGCTGCTTGTTGAGGTCTGAGATGACGTGGGGGGAGTAAAACCTCTCTAATGCTTAAATCCTCCTGCTGCTTCAGAACAGTCAGCACCTCATTAGCCTTAGCTCTTTGTTTGATAGGAAATGTCAGCTCGCCACAGGAAATCTTCTACACCCAATGGCAGGAGCATCTGTCTCCATCTAGTGTTCACCCATCTGCATTTGTACTCGGCTGCCCCACCAAGGAAATCACAAACCCAGAAGGCAAAGCAGGGGAGACACTTGCTCACTAAAAAGACATCCTTCTCACCCACAAGATGTCAGAATTACATGTTTGCCACAGTCAACGGTAGCAGCTGACATATAAACCTGCTGGCGAGCTGCTGGGGCATTCAGCCCTCTCACCTTCGTCTTATGCTAAAAGAGCGGGAAGTGACAAAAAGGTTAGACAATCTTGTCTTTTTCACAGTATTCTTCTGCCCATGATCAAAGTTACATTTAGGCTCTTTCTATTGTTCAATGCCGAGGGAATTTCTTAGTATGAGAAGTGAAATGTTTAATTAAGGAAAAATATCATGGAAACATTTATAGGAATACTTTCCACTGTAACTCCCAAAGTACTGGATAAGAGTTACTCAACTTGCCTCACAACGTGATTGTGGAGAAGAGAAATGTCACAACCTCTGTGGGTTGTGAAACCAAGATAATTTTCCCCCAAAACCTTCTGGGCAATTTGAGGGCATTTGAAGTGAAACCAGGGACAGACTACCACCAAGGTAACTCTCTGCTCCAGAGGCCCAGCTTTTTGCTGCGCACCTTGACTGATCATTTATAAGAAGAGAAACCTGTGTACAAAATGCAAGACAACCATTTTGCACTGGAAGAAGCAGAACTTGAAGGGGGTGGTAGGCCACACAGGCACTTTTGGGAAGAGGATGAGTCCCTTCAAAACTTTAGGGCCCTAGAGGGACCTCCAGGCTGCCCAGCTGGAACAGGACTCCACCTGGAGCCACTACTGCAGAGGTACTGCTAAGGCTAAGCTGAGCTGTCAGCCACAGAGACAATGTCCTGAGAAACCCAGAATGCATATAAATACAAATTCTTAGTTTTAAAATAAGAGGCAGAAGAAAGATCCTGGAAGCTTGATATATAGCAGAGTATATTAAGAGCCTTTGTGGGAGCCACGGTCTTACCAAGTCTTCATGAGGTCTCTGTTAGTCCTATAAATGCTGAAATAATCACTGGCTGAAGTCAATTAAGCCCTAACCCCCATTTCTTAACACTTCTGTATTTCAGTAAGTGGAACCAATTCCAAAATCTCAGAGAATAATCTGAATGTCAGTAGGATGAACCCAAATGATTTTGGTGAAAGCCAAGAGAGGCAAGCAAGGAAGTCATGGAGCTCCAGCATGCAGTTAGTACTGGTACCAGCTTCCAATGGCTTAGTATTTTCTCTAGGCAAAACAGATTTACAGCAGCTGTTAACATGTTCACACATTTCAGTTTTCCTTTCTCACATCTGACTGTCTTCCCAAAACATGTTAACCCATTGACACGCAGAGGATGCTGAGAGGTATAAAAGTGTGAGGGACCCAGGCTGCCTCTCATGGCAGGGGCCAGTGAAGAAGGAAGCAGAGAGGACCTCAGCAGGAAGAAGGAATTTAAGACCAACAGATTGTCTGACCTGTGGGAACCTATCAGACATTCAGGGAGATCCTGAAGTGCTGGGGTATGGGGAAGTGGTGCACTGGATGCCCCTGGAAGAGCTGTGGGAGTGCAAGGAACTCCAACTCCAGCTTAGAAGCAGCACCAGTGTAAGACTCCAGGAAACAACACTATTTCACATTCCTTGTTTTATTTGAGAACTTGCTCTTTTGTTCATATTCTCTTCTCTAATGTTCGACAGCTTCTCCCTTATTCTGAGGACTCATCTCAATTATAATCTCCACCACTGAGTTCTTGCTGATGTCTAGTTAATGAGAACAAGACAAAGACCACCCATGATCTGACTCATACAAATACTGCAAGTGCTGCTGATGTTGAAAATGTCAGTAAGAGAAAATAGGTTGAAGCTATCTGTAGAAAGAAGAGAGGCACTGGGATAGCAGTATACAGCTTTTGGCATTTCATGTAAATCTTATTTTCATATTCCACTGCTCCCATCTGTCTACCTTGCCATTCCTCTGAAAAAAGGGACCTTGTGTTTAGATTTTGACACAGATTTGCTGGAACACTTTCACCTTGATGAGGAACACTCCTAGTTGGTGTTACATATGTCAGAAGGTATAATTTCCCCTGGGTGTTAGGGGTAAACAAGAATGTGGACATAAGTTTTTCAATGTACAAGGGTTGAGTTTAAACTTTATAATAAAACTGGATGAGTTTTTCATACTTCTGAATTTCACAATGACAATTTCACATGGTACCAATCATTAACGGGCATACTGCAAAAGAAATTCAGTTTTCATTAAGCATCCAAAAGCTTGGATGCATTTACAAGCCTCCCCGGTTTGGAAATAGGCAGACATTTTCATCAGATCTGGATTTCCTGAACATATTCCAGGGATCTTCTGTCTCAGCCAGCTCAGAAATGGTACAAAAAGAGTCACTGGAGTGTTTCAATATTCATGTTACTGGTTGACAACAGACAGATGGATGCAACATATGATGTATTTTATGATTATCATCATTACTATTATTACTACTACAGCCGGTATTAGTTGTGTGTTTATATACATCTTCCAAACTTCAAAACGTTTGAGCTCTGGAGCAATTCTTATTTTTGCTGAACTACATTACCCCTTTCTAAGCAATAACAATAGTTCTGTTGAGTAGGCAAATACATACTTGTGGGTATACACATAATTTAAAGTGAATGTTGTGCTCAGGAATAGGCTGAAGTGGTAGGCATTAAGTCCTTTATAAATTCCCAGAACAGTAAAAGCACTTGCAGTGGCAACGCTTTCTCATACTACCAACATACCTCCAGTCTGTTCTTGTGGAAATGTCCTTAGCCATGAGAAGACATTCCAGTTTCTGTGGCAATTCAACTCTCAGCTTCTTTGGGGAAGCTGCCAAGAAAGTTGTTCTAGAGGAAGAGATGCCTGATGTGGTTTTGGATGTGAATAATGGTAACAGCAAAAATGGTAACAATGGTAGCAGTTAGTTTTAAGCAGTTTGGGTACTGGGAATCTCACAATGCCTATTCCTTCAATTGCACCTACATTCAGTGTACTAATGTGACATTCTGCCAGTTTATGCAGACCATCTTCAGACAGCTGCCATTTTGGATAAAATTAAGTTCCAGTTGCTTGAGTAGCAAGGGTACCATATAACCGCCATGGGTTAGCTAGGATTTTAGGACTTAAGTAGACAAATGCCAAATTAAAAACCTCTCCCCAAATCCAAAATTTCTCTTAATCAGTAATGATTCCACAAATCAGAAATCAATTTAGTACTTAAGTATGTCGCATAGGGCTTTTACTACTTTCATGGTAACTTTTCTGCCCTGTAATGCAGGCATGAGACTCTGAAAAAGCTTATGTGTGATATATGGAGGCAGACTCTGACTCAAGAGCCATTCATGAAATAATGACTGGAAAGAACAATGATCTATGGGAATTCTGCCCAGATCTATGAAAACTGCTAGGATTGCTTTTCCAAGACTAATCAGCCCTGGGCAGCAACAGCTTGAAATGTTGAAACCAAGAGCATTTTTGAGGGAGGACATTTTAGAAGAATGTCTTGAAACTGCATTTTGTAACTGTGGAGAACAAAGTGGAGACTTTGTGTGGGGTATGATGCTGTTAGAAGTAGGATGCATCTCACCTAACTTCAGGTGTCCTCAAGGAACATATTTAATCTAAACTGGTCATTTATATTTCCTGTATTATCAATGGAGATAGGCAAATCTATATTTAGCAGGTATAAAAGGTTTCTTAGTGACACCTGCTTTAGGATATGACACATTAACCTTGTATGTGTCAATCATTCTCCACTAAATAGCACCTAGAAAACTAGATTAGACAGGATACTTATCTTTTAAGTATCCTGACTAAAGGTAGGGGAGACAAATTCTGCTTTTCCACCTCTCAGGAGAAGATACTGAGAATTCACTCCAGAACCTGTGCATAGACTGCAGTTTTATTTCTGTCTGTGTTAAAACCTTTGGCTTTCATTGATGGAAGAATAATTGCTCTTGCATGCTGTGGCCCTAAAGGTTATAATCCAGAAGTACAGACTTGCTTCTTCCTGATATTTGGCCCTTGCCCTGGGGATGGGTTACGGAGCTGAGCTGGTAAACAGGCAGGCTGTATCTAGTAAAATGAGACTGTGATCTCTTCCAGTCCCATGAGATGTTGCTTGCCTCCTTCTCATGAGAGACCACAGGTCTTTAGTTACCTGCACGATATCCCCATGGGACAAACCCCCCAAAATATCAATGCTTATCAGTGCTGGAAGCCCCATCATTGGCACTGTAGTTAACTGCATATGATTTTTTTGTGTGCAATTTCATTGTCACTGTGTGTATAGCTCCCAAAGACCCATGTCTTCTTTCATACCTTAAGTGTAGATGTTCCTATCAATTACAATTGCTTGTGCTAACTGCCTGGGCCATACAAGGATTTAACCAAAGCATCTGAATTAAATGGACAAAGAAGTTAAGTCAAGTCCTACAGTCTAGGCAGGCATGGTTCTGGCCACAGCAGCCACATTATTTTGAGCATAGAAGGAGGAACAGCAAGGAACATCTTAAGAATGGTGTTTTCTGTCTTCCCTAGACAAATTTTTTGAGACATTTGTATCTGCATTCTTTAGGTGGATAGGCCATTCCATCATAATGACACCGATACCCTTTGGCACTAACCCAAACCATTGCCCTTTGCAAACTCTGGTATAGTTTCGGACAGGGAGCAGACTACCTTAGCCAACTTTGGAAGGTGATGAAGAAAAATAGATCTTTGTCCAAAGACTCCCTTCTCTCAAGTATGAAGGACTTGCCTGAGCCAGAAAAAAAGAGGTATTCATCTCAGTAGTTTTGTAGTCTGTACAGAGAAATAAACACCCCCTGGGGTCTTATCTTAGACAGGGATCTGGCACAAGAAGGACAACTCAACCTTGAAGGTGTCTATCTGTGCTGGGGAGATGAGCTAAGTGGCATGAAATAACTTCTATGAGATGATGTGCCTAGCAAAACTGGGAATCAGACTCAGATTTCCCAAGCCCTGACCAAGTGGTGATACCACAAAACCATCCTTTTCAATGGATTAGTATTTAGCTTTAGAAGAGCTGCTGTTATCATCTGTATCTAATTAGCTGTGTTTATTTTAGCAGTGAAGGTACTAAACAGATTGTCTGATTTATTATTTCCAATACATCACGCATAATTGATTTGTCAGTCCCTTGGAATAAAATATAAATAAAAATAATTTTTTGAATAAAACCAAAATGAAAAAGTATCAATGATGTCAAACAAATAAAAAGAGTAAATGAAGGTCACATTAAGTCAAATACAATATTTCAAATGTTTTGTAAAGAAAAAACTACCCCATGTTTAAGCACTTGAGTACTTTTAAGACTTGTTTAGTTCTTAATGAAATTAATTTTTTTAAAGAAACTTTTTTAAGAAGCCTTTTTTTCTTCCCTAGCAGGAATAAATTGGCAAAAGAAAGGTAGCTGCAAAACTGAGCTGTGGCATCAAATCAGCAATTTTTTCAAAGAGAAGTTCTATCAACTCTAGCATATTGGAGCTGGAGAAACTTGTAAAATGGCTGTCCCTGAAAAATGAAATTAGAAATGAACATGCATATGTATGACAATGTTCACACTCGTATTCAGGTGAACCCTGCAGCTCAGTGATGATCACTTGATTCAGTGAAAAAAACACTTGCCATAAAAGAAAACATTGGACTCACCACATGCTGGGAGTCTCCCAAGCAAGTCTGTGACATAGACTTGTCAACAATTTATTCAAACTGCAGCAGGTGGCTTAGACAAAGAGAAGGGAGGAAACCTACAAAGGTAGTCAAAAATCTCAAAGATAGGAGAAAAGCCAACAAATTTCAGTCAGGTTTTTCACTTCAAAATAATTCCTTTTTAGTGGTAAGAATCCACCAAAAAATGGTAGGACCTATCTGGAGCTGTGCCTGAGCCTTTGGGACAGCTCTGTGTTCCTACAGCAACAACAAGATGTCATGGCTCTCATTCATTCCCTTTCTCACCATGAGCTCAGACTGTAGATGGTCTCTTCTCTGTTATGCAAAAGTAGTACAAAAGCCTATCCCTGAAGGCTGAGAGCTTCCAGCTACCAGTGTTAAATCTACATGAGGTGTGTGGCATGGTGGTTTGCAAAACTATCCCCGACTCTTGGGCGAGGCTCCATCTGTGAGCTGGAAAATGATAGCTCCAAGGGTGACCAAAGGACAGGGAAAAGCAAGGTTGCCTTGTAACAAATTTGGATCTGCCTTATGACAAACCACTTGGAAAACAAGCAGCTGCAGAGGAGTTGCCAGTATTCCTCTTAATTTTTTTGCCTTTGAAATAAATTCAGCATCTTTGGGACTGTGAGAGCAAGTGTGAGTATGATCATCTTTCCAGAAAAGTGCAAAGAGCATATGGGTGAGTGTTTTGACAAGGCATTACCTATCTTCTTACAAACTGGAAAAGAAGATTGCATATAATTATCTGAATGTCATCATACTTAGGAAAACTTCTGGCATCTTTTCACTCAAAATGTTCGCTCCAGCCCAACCTCCATCCATGATTAGAAAACATTTTGTGATGCCAACAGATTGTTTGTGGGAAGTTTTTAAAGAAAAATATAATTGATGTTAAAAAAAAAATAAATCCCTTTTAATCAGTTCCTCATGCCAAAGATTAGCAGTGATCTTGACGTGTGCAACATAATCAGTCATAATCAAATCCTAGCTGGAGTAGTACCTCAGATGTTGTTAATTGTATTCCTATTAGCCTAAATTTGATTTACCCATTAAGTGCCGATGGAGGAAGCAGAAACTTGTTCAAGATATTGTATGTTTGCCTTGAGCAGCCTCATCAAATGGATGGAACTACATAGCAATGGAGCACATACAGTGTCAGCTTGGAAATGTCCACAGGAGTTGAATTTCTTGCTGCATTGTCTTTCAGAAAGAGTTTGCCTGATCTTCCCTGCTTCTGAGCTTAAAGACTTCAGAATGTAACTGAAAATAATACCATCTCTACCAGATATTCAAAATATCCTTCCAGGATTTAATTGTGAATTATGGAAATCCCTACATCATTCTTGTAGTACTTCATTAAATTCTAAAGGCTTTTCCCTAAAAAGGTACAGACTTCCTGATGTTTCTCTTGCCTTTTCCACTGCCCTGAGATTTACGCAGTCTGCTAGCATGTGCAGTTCAGCATTGTTTCAACCTACAGGATTTAACATTTCTTTTTGGATTGAAAATATGTCTTTCCTGCAACCTCCATCAAACATGCAAGGCTCTCAGCCCTCTCTGAGACTTCCCACTGTGGGTAGTAGATATTTTTGCTGAAGTTCTCAGACAGTACTCTTCTCACCTCAGTTCACAACACTTCTTCCCCCATTTTGTCCTATACTCTGCTTCTTGCTCCTTCTCCATTTTCTACCTTTTCTGCAAAGTTGTATCAATGCTACTTGCCCATGAATTATGAAATAATATATATAGAAAAAAAAGGTAGCTATTGTTTTTCAGAAGGAAGAAAAATTGGCAAAAAACTTTTTGAAAAGGTAGTGTAGGTGGGGGAGATGCAATCACTGCAAATGCACATTTTTCAACATTTGAGGCTTACACACGTTAACACAGTGTAAGTTCATAATCATACAACTGCTCACTATGCACAGCTGTAGCACCTGGTTTTAAACCAGCATTTCTTCCTCCTTCTGTTCAAGAGAACCCCACTAAAAAAGTCATAGTTTTTCAGGGAAGGGCAGTTTCAATGTTTGTGCTTCTCCTCCACAGGTGGGCTTTAGAGCAGTGCACATGACTGAGACCTTTGCGTCCTGCTGGAGCAGAAATAGAATATGAATAATGACAAGACAACACATAGTCTCAAAAAAGTACCTTCACCAAGTGTATGTGAACTTACTAGCCACTTAGGGAAACATAACAGTAGCTGGGGTTCCTTTAAGCAGGAAAGTTCGCTACCAAATCCTTTTTCTCATAGGTTAAAAATTCTCATAAACTAGATGAAGATTATACAATAACAAAGGTGAAACTGTCACAGTACAGAATGCTAAACTTGTTTCTACATGTCTCTCCCAGGTTTTAGCCCAAATCCAAACAATAGGGCCACCATGCATGCTCCCTCTATTGTCAGATGCTGATAAGAAATACTACCTGCTTCATAAGATTACTGGGTAACTAATAACAATCTCTCATTTTGAACAACTTTACAAAAGGAAAGACCCATTGCTCTGGTCAGATGTGAACATCTGTTGTTAAGGAAGTATCACTTCACCATTTCTTCCAGCCTATCAACAGTATTTTGGCCCTGTTTTCCACAGCTGGGATACACATTTTGTATTTCTCTGAGGCTAGAAAAGTTCAATTTTCTATATGCTTGAAAAGATGCAAGTAATATCAGTATTTTAGTTTGTGAAAACTGAAGCAGCAATGTCTTGCATCATGCCTCCTTCCTACTGCACTTCCTGTATCAGAACTAGGACAGAACATAAGGAGACACATACAAGTCAGACCAAGGGTCCATATAGCCAGTGTCCTTCTCCAACAGTGGCCAATGCAGGTAAATAATGAAAAGCATAAAAGCAGAGGAAGAAAATAGAGGTATATTCCCAGAAAAATCTGCCTCCCTATGACAGTTTGTGGTCAGTCACCTCTTGAATCAAAAATGCTATCTCTGTGTGTATCTCTCTCTCTCTCTCTCTCTCTCTCTCTCTATCTCATTCCCTGATCGGTTTTTCTCCCAGACCAATGCAGAAAACATCTGAGTTGGGAAGAGAAGATTTTTGTTAAACCTAGTTACCTACGTCTCTCAAAAATAGTTTATGAAATTAAGACCTTGATACTACTACCTATAGTAGTAATTACACTGTGTGTCATGACAAGGACTTTTCTAAGTAGTGGTTAACAAAATTGAGAACACTTTTTTTTCTTCAGCTTGTTTTTGTGAACATGCTTTTTTTTTTTTTTTAGATTAAATTTTAATCATCTTGCATAAGAGAAGAGAGTTCAGCAGAAAATTATTTGTAATACATACCCTTTGTTTTCAAAAAAAGCCTCTATACAGTCATCATTTGGAAGCATGGATGGTCTCAATCTTGAAAAATGGTTCGAGTCTGGTTGCCAAACCATTCTTTCCCATCATACATTGTACTGATTCTGCAGCCAGGTAAATGGCTTCTGAGTACTGCTCTCTGTTGATTGTTATTGTGCCAGTGTACAACAACAACTTCCAGGTAAGTGTAGCTTAGCACAGTTCATTCTGACTCAGCAAGCAACTGTTGTCCCTTTGGAGGTTTACAACAGTAGTTACCTGCAAAACTTCAAGGCTCTCATGTTAAATTTTTCCCTTTTGTGTTGCAAGTGTATAAGGTCTTTAAGACTGGTGACACCACAAATGGGCCAAAAGCCTTCTGTGCAAACATGCCAGAAAGCCCAAGATTTTCTTGGATTATTTCGATATTTAGGGATTTATTTATTTTTTGTGCTGCATAAACCTAGTCATTTCTAATAGAGAAATGGCAATGCGCAGTAGAGAAATGATAATGTTAGTCTCAAATTTACAGCATCTACACTAAGCTA
Source organism: Aquila chrysaetos chrysaetos (assembly GCF_900496995.4). Lineage (NCBI taxonomy): Eukaryota > Metazoa > Chordata > Aves > Accipitriformes > Accipitridae > Aquila > Aquila chrysaetos. Next base: position 23,747,486 of record NC_044011.1, on the reverse strand, counting down.
TATGTTGTCACTGCCACAGCATATGATGCTTTTTATCCACATCGATCAGAGAACTCCTCAGCTACCCTGCTCAGCCCTCCATCCCCAAACACACTAAGCTATAGCAAAACTCCAACATGGTTTTAAGATTTCCAGACCTTGGAAAAGAAAGTCCCTGCCTATCTGCTAATATTTCTTCTTGGTACAATCATTTTCCCTTGCCACTGAAATCTCACTGATGTGCTCCAGGAAAGAGGCTGAACTACCATTTGAACTACTGAGCTGGTTGGCAAGCTATCATTAAATCTTTTGTCTCTCCTCTCCAGCTCTTTACTCTGCTACCAGCCAATCTATGGGAGATCTACCACAACCAGTGTTAGCCATAGATCAATTATGTGGTCTATGGAACAGTAGGCAGTGTGATTGTATACACAGGTACAAGTGGAAAAAAAACCAAACACAAGAATCCCATCATTTTGCTGTGTGTGCCTACACATAACTTCAGGAAAAGTCAGCACATGCTGTTTGGTTCATCCTGGAAAGCACAAGTCATGAGTTCTTGAGTCATCCACCAAGGAAATGGGATATCATAATTATCTTAGTTACCTCATCCCTTTCTTCTGCTACCACATACTACCCTATCTACCTCCTCTCCCAGTTTCACAGACCCACTATAAGGACAGCAGCTGTTGTTCAAAAAGTTGAGAAAGGCTTACTGTCTGTACTTTGTAACTTTATTTTTGTCCCCTGTTTGTTATTATGGGACACAACATTTTATAGACTTCATCTCTAAAGTGAACCTGACACATGGGTTTCCTATCAGTATACCAGAAGTGGCTTTTGTGCTGTATTTTAAACTAGAAATTTTCTAAGTTAGGATGGACTGTGTTTTTTCATTCAGGAACACAAACAGAAGAGGGAAAACTAGGAGAAAAATTAAAAAGAAAGCCTTTAAAAATGTTTCTTCTGCAAAGATCAATGAATCTTAGACAGAAGGAAATAGATAGAAAGTTCAGTTGTCCCTTAGTGAACTAAGATCAGATTTTCAAAAGGGTCTGGGGAGATTGAGGTGAGATGCTCATCCTCTTTATTCAGTCACTGGAAAGACATGGATGCATTTGCAGGCAGTTAGAGGACCCACGCAGCCTCCTTTCAGTGCTCGCCCCCATTCCCTGTTCAGGAAGCCAGTTTGTTTCCAGAGGGTGCCTACCTCTTCCAGAAGAAAACAGTAGGTACTTCTGACCACCTGGCATCCAGCTGTCCAGCTATGCCTGCTCCAACCTAATGGAGCAGGGTCCCGGCTTTGATGCACTGAATCTCACTTCAGTGGTACCCGAAAAGCAACCAATAGAAATTTCAACCATATGGAAACAGGTCAAGTGCTTAAGTATTTCTGAAAACCCAAGGAAAAGTTTGGTTACACAACACCTTCAGAAATCTAGCCGCTGGTGTGCCAATGCTGGTGGTGGTGGCATGTGATCTTGGGTGACATTTTTCCAGCAGCTCTTCAGGATCAGACACTTCCTACACTTTGTCATGTCTGGCTTTTAGACATTCCTAAAATGCAGGGGGATCATGCAAAAATCTGTGCAATGAGGAACTTGCCATGTGGTGAAAGGAACTCAAACTAGGTCCCTCCCTGAACAAAAACAGATGGAAAAACACAGACAGACCACATCAGTGCTCCATGACCTACATCAAACCTCCCTCCAAAACATCTTCTAAACCATTCAAGAACCACATCAGAATAAACTTCCTATTGCTGAGATCTGTCAGACCAACAGCTTACAAGCATTCGGGCATGACCCAAAAGTGGGTCACCAGAGGACACCCACTGGGTTTCATCCCACCAACTGAAAGGGCAGTAAAACCCTGTGGTTGCTAAAACCAAGCTGGAATTTTAAGCCCAGCGAGAAGGAACAATTCTCTCCCTCACCCACACCTTCCCTTTCTGCCCCAGCTGCCCTTGCCCTGGATTCTGTCTTCACTTGCCCCCCACAGAGTAGATGACCTGCTCTTCAGTTGCCCTCTCACCTTCCCATTGTTCCTGCCCACCACTAACAAAATGCCCATATGACCCCATGGTACTGTGTCAAAGTAACGTTGTCCAGCTGCTAGGAAGCACAGAAATAGCCCTGTTCCATCCCTACAGTGTCTTATTTTGTCAAGCAAGCAGCCTCCAGGGCTCGTCACCTTGCAAACTCAGGCATAGCAGTTTCCCAGGGTCTCAGCTCATGTTTAAGCCTACCAAGCCCACCCTGTTGCGTGATTATGTTTCCCCACATTAACGGTCAACTCCTCATGGAGTAGAACAATGTTTATATTTGATATGACATTTATAATGCTTCTATTTTTGTTAAATGGGAGGAGGTGGATAGCAAATGTAGTCACACATATGTAGCAAGATTTTTCCAGCCATCCCTAACACTATATGAATAAAAAATTTAATGGGAAAACGAAGAGTTGCTAGGCCACCAGTCAAACTGAGAAGTCCTGCATTAGAGGAGCCTTTTAGCATTTTAACAGAGTTGGCATTTCTCTAACTGATAATGGACTATCACGGCAGCTACATATGGGCTCTGTCAATGGAACAGACAGAAGATTTGTCTTCCAGTCTTTTCTGTATAGGAACAAATCAAAACGCAGCCATTTCTACTTTATAATAGTTGTTTTAATAAGTAACAACAAGAAAAATGAAAAAGATTAAAAATAGTAAGAAAGTTTACCTGCCCGGAGCATTGTGTTACTGCAGGAAGTGCAATGCAAATAGAGAGTGAAAAGAGTGTTCCAGCTCCTGTTTATATTCTAAGGAAACAGACAGACAATAGCACACGAGGAAACAAGAAGCCAATATTTGAAGCAGGGGTTTCAACACACCAACTGTTATTACACTTTCCCCTGAATATCATGGCAGAAATGCCAAGGCAAGTCCTGCTGGATAGCATATATTAGGACTGCTGGCACCCCATTAGATTCCAGTAGGGCAGGGATGGGTAATGGTATTTGTGTTATAAGCACAGAAAGCACTGCTGTTAGGTACAGTTCCCTAAAGTGGGAATCGTACCTAATGCTGCATTAATACTCCTCTTTTCTCTACTAAAGAGCTTTAGACTCCAGTCTCAAGCATTTCATAGGTTTTACGGTGTTAACTTACTGTGACATCCCTCAACAGCTGAAGCACAGATAACGTTATCTTACAGATAACAAGCATGCATGTGGGTAATCTGTTTAAGTTCTTTCCTCAATTAGCTCCCAGTAGTAAATGTGTTTAAAAATTAATCACTATTTCTGTTGTGTTTTGCTCAGAAATCCATACTTTTCTTATCAGTAGTCAGTAAAAGCTTTCCCAAATATTAAGATAAATAAATAAGCCAAGGGGAGTTTTAAAACATTGCCTTAAAGGAATTCATAAGTATATACTTTGTGTGATTAAACTTCTCTGTTTCACTACTGAGGTCTGGATGTCTACATTGATACCATATAACTGTGGCTCAAAACCCCGCTGCCCCTTGTCTGACATGTCTCATGCTATGTACACATGCTTGATGTGGTTTTTCTGGTGTTCATAAGATAGTCATGAGGTCTTGATTCATTTTCTTATATCAGTGATATGGTTTGCCTGAGATTTATATGAGTGTTTTCATTTGTTTTTTTTCAGGGAGGGACCTGTTTTTAGTTCCTGTCGGCTGAATGTGTATATATTCATCATTGCTGGGAATAGTTCATGATTTCCTGGGATACTGAGGAAAGCAAGAAGAGCAAATCCAAGTTTTGCAAACATTCTGTCTTTGGAGAACAACTTAAAAAAACATGTAATGTTTAGATTATTTTATGTGAAAGGCTACTGCTTTCTCAGAAGAGCTCTAGAGCCATGCACAAGCATAGTGACACATGCAATTCAATGCAATACAGATCTGTATGGCACAAACTTGCCATAGGGTAGACAACTGGCTTGGTAATTTGCCAGGTGCATCACCATCTTCCTGTCATGGGAAGCATAAACAAAAACATCAAAAAATTCAGAGGAGCCCGTTTTCTTAGTCTTTGGTAAACTGATATCCCACTTTAAGAATTCCTGCTTTTTGGGGCAGGAGGGAAATCAAAACCTCTGTTACATCATCTTCTAATTCCCTAGAGCAAGGAACAGGGGAAAAAATCACATTCCTATGTTTTCTACATGTTTTCATCAGGTACTGGAGAATATTGCTGCAGTGTCTTTTAGCTGCCTCGTTAGAGACTTCTCATCTGCTCAGTGCAACCACTGCAGATTAATTGGAGCTGGTTTAAAGTAAAACTACTGTTACATTATGCTCAGTTGAGCAGATTTACACTGAACCATGTTGATGCTGTTCATTTATCTTCAATACTCAACTCTGGTTATGTTTGACATGAAGTATCCAGAAAGCAGGAACTGACCCGTGGAAGATTTACTATCTTGGATTTAAACCCTAGAGGATGGCAGAACTACTATATTGTACAGCACTTTACCATACCATATCATACTAGGCTAGGCTAGGCTAGGCTATGCTATCTCCTTCCACTTCCCAGGACAGGCATTGTGCTCAAAAGTATCTCTGAATTTGGGTAAAATTGAAAGGTCCATTGTGCCTCTTAGAAAGTGGATATAAATTAACCACAGACACTTATCTATTTTATATGTGGGATCTGGCTCACCTCCCTTTGGTCTCACTGTCAACTTTTGTGCCCTACCTCCTCTTGAACCCGTGCAGCATAACATAGAAGGAAGAGCCAAAGCTAGACACGTAAGTATGATATACACAGTGTACTTTCAAAACTCTTTGTTGCAAAGCCAGCATTGGGTTGTTGAAAAGCATGATAGAAGGCTGTTACTTACTATATTCCAGCTGTTGTCATAAAAAAAATCATGCTGCTTTAAGTAAATGCTAGTAAAATATCACATTCCTTCCTTTAGTAATAAATTAAAGTGTTGTGAAAATATTACAGAATTAATAATATTTGGGAAGATCTGGTTTTTCATAAAGCAGCTGGACCTACAAGTTTTGCAATTTACAGCACCATCTTGACATCTTTTGAAGTAGAGCATAGTGGCTAATATCCAGTTGGCTGTTTTCATCCTTGCCCAGTTCTTGCCACAGATTCCTACTGGATGAATAATCAAAAGGAAAGAAATAGAAAGTATAGAGACAATACAGTTGATAGGAGTAGAAATTAATAGCTAGGAGATCAGTGATCTAATGCATATTCATAGAAAGAGGCGCTCTCCATATTTTTCAGATATCTGCACTAGCTTCTGTGCTGATCTGGTGCTGTGGTATTAGCTATTCCCAATGCATAAAATCCTGTTTTCTTCTCACTTTGAAGTTGTGGCATGACTTCAAGGGGAAAAGGAAAAGGCTGGCAGAGTTTTTGTAAGGCTTATTGCAGGATCTGTAAATAAAATTAGTCACTATTAAGATTAATTAAAAATTACATTTGCAAGTACAAAACCATAAAAAAGGACTGGGGTCTACTGCAGAGGAAATGCTCATTAGAATATTAGGTTAGGTACAGCACAGGTCTTCTGGTGTGGGTGTAGAGGTTAAGATAGCAAACAGACTAAGTAAAGATCTATTAATTCAGAGTCCATCTTCCTGAAAAAACAAGAGATCAGGCCAAATTGAAATTGATGCCCAGTGACTTCAATAATTAGATCATAGTCTCATGATACAAGGCACATCATATAGTAAACTGAGCCAGGGCCAAGAATAATGAACAGAGATCTCATTAACTGAGATTCTGCAAGTTTCTAAATTTTACTAAATCATTTTAATGTCACCTCTCACCACTAAGTGGCAAAAATAATACAGTGAAAGCACTCTGTATTTGCAGTACTAGACATACCTAGCATACTCCCTATGCCTCCACGGAGCTTATAAAAATAAAAGCAAGTATTTGCAAATCAGACCCAATTAATTTATTCTTAATCCTTTCCAAGATTTTTTTCAATAATAATCCTGGTGCTTTCCCTGGAAATTTTCTATCACACATGGAACATAATTATTTATAAAGCGATAGGAATGTACATATAAACATGCTTTGTAAATGTGTAGAAAGTATGGGCAAGGTTATAATTTAACTTGGACTAAATGGAACAAATTGCAATCCTGCAGAAGACAAACTAACACATTATTCTATGTAACAAGCAGTTTTGGTGTGCCACAATGCTTCAGTGAATAAGAGTTTAAGGATGTGGGAACAATAGACTTACAAAGTTCAAAACATAACCATAGTGGAAAGTCTGTGGCTATGTCGAAAAAAAATTTCACGCTGCTTATCACTATCTGCTGTCCACATTTGCTTTGCTGGTACCCTTCTAGTCTGACCCCTGTGCAAGTAGATCCACCAAAGAGAAATTTCACGCAGAGCTGAAGAATGGCTTTTACAGGAAGGAGGAGCGTGGAACTTGGCCGAAAAAGGAGTATATCATTCCAGTGCTAATAAGCAAAGCGAGGGCAAATGTATGTAAATACAGTCCAAGTTACAAAAGTTTATGCTATCTGTCTCTGGAAGCTGCATAAAGGATGAGCAGTAGACTGAATTATGATCTATCTCAGCACAGACCATCTGGCGATATTCTAATACTAGTGGATGATGAGACTTGCTGCCTTATATCCATTTCTTTTTTTCATTGCCTCTCTCTTCCAAATATCTAAGGAATAAAAAAATTTATCACCCTGGGAGACAAAAGAAAAGTTGTTCAGGGGCAGATAATCAAGGTGAATGGGATTCCTAAAATGCTGAAGGCAGACTCAGTTTCAGTGTTGGGCTCTGTGGTCCTTCATGCCTTCCTCAGAGCTGTCTGCAAGGGAGCCATGGCTGTCCTTGTTCAGTGTAAGCAGGTTACATTTACTTCACAAAAATATATATTGCTGTGAAGGACATTATAGTGCTGTAGGGGGACTCCCACCTGTATAGGACTTGCAAGTATTAAACTTTGCAGTACCCCACTTGCCTCTGCAAATGTTTTCCAGCTTAATCTGACTCTTTTGCCAGGTCATTGTAAACCTCCATCTGTCCAGCCAGCCAGCCAACCAGCCAGGCCTGTGGCTCAGAGACATCCCTCTGGCTTCCAGCACCCAGCTGGGACTCCTTTGGCGGGAGCATGGTTGCTACTGGTTGCATTTATAGAGCACGAAAGGAGGCGGCTCGAGAAAGTGACTCAGGCCACCCAGGAGCCATCTTCTGGACAAGGCCATGTGTCTTCATTCACTGCAGGGTAACCGTGCTCCTGACATAATCCCCACAGGCAGGTGACAACAGCCTGTGGAATGACCCAGGTCTCTGCTTAAAATGCATTTTCATAAAAACTTAGAAAGTTGGAAGAGTTCATATTTGTCTTCTCCTTCTATAATTCACCTTCCTGAGTCGATGCACATTTTGGAATAGAACAATGTATTTTCAAACACAAAGCTCTATGCAATCTCAGTATCAAAGTGGAAACAAAGTTCTCATCTAGACAACAGCTTTTACTTCTCTGTGATAGAGAAAGCTACTAGTTATGCAAATCTCTGTAAAATTCAATCTGCTTTTTATCACAACATTTTATCAAGCCATTTTTTCTTTAGGGATAGTTTTCTGGCCTACCAGACATTCCCATGTACTAGAAGTTTTGCTACACTTCAGGGAGAAGTGACATCAGCAATGACTACATTAGACTAAAAGCCAGCAATGACAACAGCAACAAAAATCACACCCCACAACCTGGAGGACTACCTGTGCAAAGATTATCTGATTTCTTAGCTTGGGAATAAGATCATACTAGATTTCTTGCAGAATGTCATTTTAAGTGCGCCATTCACTCTTACACACTTTTGACTTTTTTTTAGGTGGTCAACAATGTCACACCCTCTTTATGGCAAAAGAGCAAATGGAGTTAAATCACTGGTTCCTTTCTCTGAGGTGATGCAGACCTATGAAGCTAAATGTATGCATTTCCTTCTTTATATCCAGATAACCAATTTGAACTAAAAGGGAAAGTGGAAATCTATCTGGAAAAAACAGTAAACTTTACCTTTGTCAGAATTTCCTTTCGAGTTAATGGTATAATCAGCCATTAAGTAAGTATGGAACAACTACAGAAATCAGGAATACTTTTCAGCTCTTCTCCTCAATGACTTCAGAAGAGATGAATTCTCCTCAGGGGCATCTGCTGGCTGATGATATTTTCTGCTCAGCGTTTCAGGTGGTAAACAATCTGTGATGATCCAGGGAGCATATTCCAGGCCCCTCCTGACACCTCCATATTCTGTAAAACTTTTCTGCTGGAGCCTGTGACCATAGTCATATTCCACAAACACTTTGAGCAACTCTAGACTAGCTCTGCCAGGAAATTTATGATAAGCCTTATAGGAAATAAATCTTTTCATGTTTGGAGCAGTCTGCTTCAGTCGTTAAAATCAGAAGAGTCTGGAAATCAAAAAGAACAACACATGCGCAAACAATTAATTTAGCTGTTTCACTAACTGAAACTGAGAAAATGCTGTGTTAAGGAACAATTAGAGCTTTATCCTCTGTAGTAAAACAAGCAGATTGTCAGGTTTCCTGTGAACTGTCTGCTCCTTTATGAAACCATACTCATGATATTAGTAGCACAGCTTTTAACTGGTATGTTGTAGCACCTGTGCTGCTGTCCATCTGCACCACGTGCAGGGCAGGGAGGGCAGACACACGCCGATGAACCAAGGTGGTAAGTCAGCAAACGAATCCCTCCCTGGCACACTGACACCAGTCCCCAGTAAGGAGACTATAACTTGGAGGGTACAAAGGTACCTGAGATGTTTAGCTCCTTTTGAAGACACCCAGGTTCAGAGCAGAGAAAAATGCCTGGGGAGGAATACACTCTCTATCCGTACCTCATCTTGTGTCAAACTAGGATCTGTTCTTCACCTCCCCATTCAAAATGTAATGACTGCAAACAACAGGAAAAGGCCACCTTTTTTTTTTTACAGCACACCAGGCTCACATACCAGGCCTGGCAGAAGAATTTCACCACAAAATATCTGCATTGTCAACATGGCAGCATATACAAACAAAATGGTTTTTGTATTTTTAAATTGTCTTTCTTCTTTGCATTTAACTGACTGTTGTGTATGTAAATTATGTATATAATTATAGGAACTCAAATACAATTACATATTTCAAACTCATTTCCTTGAAATTGATACAGCCACTATTATTAGCAAAAGTAAAAAAAATGGTCCTTCAGTTGTGAGGAAAAACCACCACAACAAATGCATGTCACCAGTAGTGACAGAGTATTATACATTTGAACATACTCACAACACAGAAAAGTGGCAGTCATAATAGTGCTACAGATAATTGCATCATATTCACAGTAAAGATGTTACTTGGAAGCAATTCAATTTTTTGGCAAAAGCATATGGCATCTATAGTCTCATTATTCATCAATTGATATCAAGCCTTCAATTTAGTATTGAAAGAGCTGTATGTCCAAATATGTCTCTTATACATCCAGTGATAATCAACCTGGACATTCACAGTAATAACATGAAGCTTTAAAGATGTCAAATATTGTGAAAAACTGTAAAACCTGGATGCTTATCCTATCTCTGTAAAAAAAACATCTGAACTTGATGCATTTACAAAACTGAGCTGGAAATACCACAGGAACCAATATTCCCATAAAAGAAACAGATTGTGTTATCTTAAAAATTTCTGCAAGATATCTTTCTCTCACTGCTCACTCTCTGAACCATGTGCTAATGTTAAATTAATCTGCCTTTAGTCAATGTTTGTTACTTATAACTAGAGTCAAAGAAAAATTAAAAGCAATCGATGAGAACAACAGAGCAAGTAAATCTCCTGATCTTTTAATCTCCTATTCAACATTGTTTTGCTGCATAAACTTATGCTACTTCTTAATTGGCATCTGTTTCCATGGTCTTGGAAATATCTGACATTCCCATGTATAAGATTTTGTACATATGTTTATTTTGTAAGTTGTTTCTGAGCTCCTTTTTTTTTTTAGTTTGAAAGAACAGCTATGTTTACACAAACAAGAAGAAACAACACCATGTGATCTACAGGTGTACCTGGAATTCGCCATTGAGAAGTGCCAAATGAGGGGATCAAAAGAAATCTGTAAAATAACAGTAAATATGATACTGTAAACACTACCAAATAATGAGTGAAAACCCCATTCCTGCCACCAAATCACAAAATTGATTAAAGAATCTAGATGTTTTCTTTAAAAAAAAAAAAAATCCTTAGGGAGTGTAAGTATTGCATTGGGAGAGTTTTAGGTACTTTGCCTGAGTTTTGTACCTCCTGTAGGACCTCAGCTAGCGTGACAGCTCCCCCCAGCATACTCCTTGCCCCCACAGGGAAGTAGGTCTGCTTCCAGCCCCCACCTTGCAAATCAGAACTGTCCGATATTTGTTGCTAGTTAAACACAGGTTTTCTTGTTACAGCAGTTGTTCTAATGGGCCTCAAAAGAGCTCAGGTTGTTCTCAGGCCACAAGTTGGATAGCACTGATGGAAAAATCCCCCCTGAGGGCTTTAATTTTCAAGGTAAAGTGTTCATGCAGATGTACAATCAGAGAGCAATCAGCAGGATGCATGTGCATCATATCTGCAAGCAGCCCATAGCAAATTATATGACCTGGCCATCAGTTGCCTTTAAAACCATGGTTGTTTCTCAGTGCTGCCTCTCTCTTAGTGTTGTTGCTTATGTGTTGGGAACTCGACTCCATGTACAAACAGAGCAGCTGACTGTGAGACAGAGGATCACAGGCAAACTCACAGGTACCCGTTATTCTTAGTCAACTTCAAGGACACCAGAACTTTTTGTAAAAATCAACGGTGGGCACCAAGTTCAGACTGTGCCCACTAAATGTTCCTGCAGGTGAAACCGCCATGGTCCAGGGGATTCAGGCTTGCCAGTAAATTACTGTATGACATGTTATTCTCCTAGAAACAATTTTCACAAAAACCTGGGCCCAAATTCTGGCCAGGATTGGTCTGAAAGGTCTGCTGGTCATCATTTGGTCAGCAGGTCAAAAGCCCTTTGGGACAGCCTGTTCCATTTCTCCCTTGCTGAGCAGGTTGCCTGCAGTGGGACATAGATGTTCATGGGTTGTCACACCACGAACCCAGTCTCCTATCAAATTACAGCCCTCAGTCCACAGAGCTAGTGTGCTGGTTCAGTTACATCTTAGTGTGTTTTCCATGCAAACTGTGGTATTTAACTTTGGGTCCACCCTGAGGATCATAACAGGACATAATTAGAAGGGCCGTGCCTTGCCCAGGGGCCCACCACCCAGGAACTGCGGGCAGGCTGCAGCCTTCCTCGGGGTAGTTTTTCCAAAAATCTCTTTGATGTGATTTACACCCACAGAGGCACACAGTAAGAGTGCGGAGGCTCAGACCCACTGCGATGTTTGTGCAAGTGGGCACAAGGATAGAAAGTCTCTTTGTTCCCTGCCCTCCCCTGCTCCCACACTCAGCTTTCAAATGTGGGTGCTGGACTCTGATGGCACTTTTCAGCACCTACAATGACGTGATTGATGCACTTTAGGATCAAACTGGGTAGCCTGTTTGCCAGACTGAGATATTTCATGTAGGGCCTCATGTTTAAAATTTCATCAGATGTTAAAAGTTCAAAGTGGTTTCAAGTGATCTGCACCTGAAGAAGATGACTGCAAGTGAGCACATTGGAGTTTCATTTCTTTCTATGCCACCACCATTGGAAGTCTCTTGTCTAAGTTTCCTTAGCTAGAAAATGGCAATAACACCTTGATCATTTGCTATATCAAATGTGACATGCACAGTATCATGGCGCTGAGTAGTCTGAAGCCATTATCTTGTTATGATGCTATATTTCATTCCAACATCACCCTTTGCTGCCTTAAGAACCAATCCTCACCCAAGCATCAGAATTTTTTATTCTCAGTGTTAGTAGCCTAAAGTGAGTGGTACTTTGCTTCTCCTTTACAGTAAGGTCAGAGAGTGCACAACTGCTACATCAGATTAAGAATTAACAAATAAGGCATTTGATGCTCAAAGGAAACTGTCTATTAATGCAAAAATCACAAAGGCCATGTCTTCACTCTCCAGCTGGCAAATATTTACTCTTAATGATCTTTTCATCACTATAATTTCAGAATTTATATTCCTGCCCCTGTTCTAAAAGACATGATTGAAAGCCAAAAGACTGAGATTGATTGTTCCTTTCAGCCTCACCTTGAAACTCACCTACATTGCAGTAAAGCTTTTACTCAACGGTTGTTTCTCTAATTATCAAAGGCTAAATGATTCTAAATTAACTGAAAAGCTACCATTTTTTCTTAACACGTAGGGAGAGAGAAGTTATATCTCTTTAGCTGTACCTTGTTGTTTCATCACCAAACACACCTCCTCCTTGTCACTCCCTGACAATAACTTTAGGTACCACTTTGCACTCAGAGCCTCCTGTGAGGGGAGTGCTGTACCATAGCCCTGCAGTAAGTACTGGGAATGTGCTGGATGGGGGGCTGGAGAACAAGGGCAGGTGGGTGTAGGAAACTTGTGGGACAAATTGTCCTGGGTATGAACACCCTAGAGAGAAGGGTATGGGGGGGGGGGGGGTGTTCCTGGGGAGCTCACTGATATCCAGCTTAAGCATGGGTGCCACAACTACCCCTGAGCAAGATTTGGGTTGTCCCTCCTTGGGCAGGAGGAATCTTAAGACTTTAAATCAGTAACTTTTTCTTTCAATAAGTTTCTCACTCAATTGTCAGGTGCAATGTCCAGTTAAAATAAACTTGGCTTTGGGCTAACAGTGAAAGATAATCAAAGCAGCTCGCTATCCCACATCAAACTCCTCCCTTCCTCTGCGTCAACATACGGCTTGGGCCTGATGCCACTCCAAGTGTTCCTGCTGCCAAATACTGTTTTCTTTCACTGTCTCATACTTCTCTTTCACTAATAATAAGGTTGTTTTACTTGATCTCATTTAAGCATAGCATTGTTCTCCTGTCACTTCCACACATATGCAAAAAGAAACTGCAGTGGAAAGAGACACTGCAGGAGGAAAGCAGAGGTGAAAAGGCAGCAGGAGGGTCCTGAGAACAAATTCATGAGTTGGCCCAAACGCATACACCCTGAGGAATGGCGGACCACCCCTCATCAGTCCCTCCCAGCTAAAGGAGCTTGTGCAGCACTACTGTAAATACAGTTAGAGGGGGCTGACAGAGGGGTTTGCAGTGCTGGAGCTCTACGTGGAATCGGGTTGTAGTAGCAAGCTCTGGAGCACAGACAGGACCATTGCATTGTGCAGCCTGGAGCTGCTGAGGTGTCCAGAGGCCATTGGTTTGCACGGTGGAGCTGTCCTTCTTGCAGACACAAGTTTTAACATCTCTTTTTAACACATTTAGCAGAAGTCCTTTCACTTCAAAAGAGACTGATGCTGACCACATCAAAACATCAGTGATGACTGGCTGGCTATAGAATAACAATAATAAAAATGCTAATTACACTCATTTGCAAGGTGAGCAAGGGTCATGTAACACTCATGAAAAGGTCACCTTGTGAGGTGGCTGAGAATGAGGAATTCTGACCTTTAAGACTGAACGTAGCCCTCTGAACACGTTTGCTTTTGCTAGCTCAGAACACAACATAAACTCCCAATAAATGGGCACTGGCTAAGGAAACAAAGAGATCCCGGGAATGAGACTGCTGCCTTTCTCCCAAAGAACCCCCTGTTATCAAGAGAAGTGAGTGGTCTGGAAGAAAAATTGTTGATGTCTCCTTTCCCCGAAGGTACTTCAAACAGTAAATGAACACACAAGATCCCGTGTTTATTTTCTTTTAAATATATTTTTGAAAATATTCTATGATCCAAAATATGTGTTTTTCAATTTTGCGTGCCATAGCCCAGCCATGAGTGATGTATTTTATCCATATTCATAACAGTGTACAAACTTTCTATTCATAGCTCTCTCCACAGCATAAATTTTGGTGGGCATGCTGGAATTTCCTTCTGTGGCATATGGTAATCCTTTACCTGAGGGCTTGCTCCAAATAAATGTTTACATTCCTCTGACAGCTCACTTGAAATGTAAAGGAACAAGGTATGTGAGTCTTCCATTAAATAACTGACTGCATTTACATCTTCAGGGGAGGAAGGCACATAGCGTTCCTACACTGGACTGGCTGCAGGAATGTCCAACCTTGTTTCCTCTCATAAATATTTCATAATAGAAAAGACCTTAAAAATACGCCAGTTTAAACTGCGGATTGACCCTTCCAACTCCAGGCACCATAGCTAGGAGGGACTGAAATAAACACCACAAGTAAGCAGTGCCCGCAGTGGGCAGTCATCTATGGAAACCACAGCCTCCTCTTTGGTCCTGGGGACCATCGTTTCATTCGGAGGCTATTCCAGGGAGGGCCAGCTGAAAGGGAGGGTGGTGGGTGGCAAGGGTCACACATCAAAGGTGCCAAGGAAGGTGGAAACAATCTGGAGAAAAACTTCCTAGTCTAGGACTGGGTTTTATTTTATTTCACCCAGTTCTAGCAAATAGCATTTTTACTTACACTGATGAAAGAATGTCTCAGCAGCTAGGGATAAGCACGCTGAACCAGTAAATAGGAAAAATGCCTACACACAGTGTATATATCCAATTACTGAAGTAAATGTGCTGCTGTTTTACTCGTTAGCGTACCAGGTCTACTCAAGCTCCTGTGATTCCAGCTAGTCACATGGGATTTCTTTAACCTTTTAATTATTATTCATATCACCAGGGCTATTCACTTGGCCACCCTCCTTTAAGCTGCCACCAGGCTGGGGCTGGCAGGTTACCAAAACATCCCCAAGAGAAAGAGCAGCACAGGAAGTCGGGAGTTTGTTATTCTGCGGGAATCCAAACCCACAGCTTTCTCTGGTCACTCCTGCCCGCCTTCCTTGGCAACTGAGCTCTAATAAGATATCCTTCAGCTGCCTTTGATATCCTTCACTGAGGGGACACGTTGCTTAGCCCCAGGAGGAAGGTAAAACACAGAGGCTCTTTATCCTCCATTACTCGCATTCCCACACAGGGAAATATCTCACGTTGCCCAGTTACGAGTCTTGTGTTTCCCGTAAGTGCTTGTCAAGAGGACCATATTGTTTGCTGTTCCTCTCGATTGCTATCAAGAATACTCGGAGGCCTCTCTAAATGGACATGAGGAGCTTGTGCAAACTGAGCAGAGATAAAACTAGTACTGGAGACTCAGAATACCTCTCAAAAGCTGAGAAGTGCCTGAGTGACAGCTTGTCCTGGACACTTAGCAGCTGATATGTACCCAACAGCCTTGCTTTAAATGAAGCAAAGCTTCATGGATGTTACATGGTTTACGCTGGCATAAAACGAGGGGAAGCAAATGGACCCTAGTAGCTACAGTAAATGATAATTACCACAATAATAGTTTGTAATAAAAACCAGTCTCTTCTCTGAGGAACAAAATTGCCTCTGCAACCTCTAATTAAGTTGGGATCTGAACTTTTTGTGGGCTAATTTCCTGCACAGTCCCCAATTTACAGTGTGGAAACCAGGGCAAGTATATGTGAAGTAACTTGTCCAAGTGTCACAGAGGAAGTCAAAGACAAAGCCAGGAGTGGAAACAAACCAGACCATAATATAAATGTGCACAATTCCCACTAGAATCTGAGAGCACATTTATTTAAGCCTAAATTTTACTCTTACTTAATAATCCTGTGCCTTAAAAACAAAACTATCCTTTGTCTACCAGTAATTTCAACATCTACCCATTATTGGGAAGATGGATGTATTCATTAGGCAATTGATACAGCTGTATTGAGTGCCTCAGCACACTTCTTTGCTGAATTATGTTTATATATATCCTCTACCAACATGTTTCCGAGAAATGTAGTAAGGACAAGACACTCTGAGGAGGAGAGATAGTTTCATTCAGATAATTCTTATTTAAAGTCACAGCTATTACCACGCAGTTATCATTGCTAACACAGTTAAAATCAGATTTTTTAAAGCAGATGAATAATAGTACCACATACCTCTTAAAAAAATCCACCAGTAACACTAGTTTAGCTCATACCTGTGGTTAAACATTTCTGTCATGGATTATCAGACGATATGACTTTTTTAGTCTCTAGGGACCATCTATAACCAAAACACAGAACTATATACATCAAAGGTAGTAGAAGTCAACACCAAAATGGTTTGCATTTCTTGCTGCAAAAGTGACCCTGCTGTGTGACACCCAACATGCCCAAGAAAAGTTCCTGGAGATATGAAGCCTTTTCAGCACACTTTTTTAAGTCAACAGACTTGGGGTTCATTTAAATGACGAAACAGATGACCAAACTGAAATGTCCCTGCTGGAAATAACCTAACTCCCTCCTTCCAGAACTTAAAACCGAACACCGTCAGCAAAGTGGTTCAGAAAATAAGGTGGCACATAGTGAGAATGATGAGTTTTGATGTTTTGGGGGACCCAAACCACACAGGGTTTTATAAACTGACTTGACATTAGGGTATATATCTTCCAGCTTAGGTAATAGCCTATTGAGAAGCCAGATGGGATTTCAAAGATGCTAGTACATTGTTCATATAGATACAGACAAGCACCTCAGAGGTTAATATCTATGGTTGTCAATATAGTCAGAGTGCACTGCAGAACTGTAAACTTGTATATAATCTTTATCAAAAAAGTAGCGCACTCTCTCTTTCTCAGCTATTGATGAACACAGGATCAACTTGTACTGGTACTCTCCCATAGCAGCTCATGCATCCCAGTCCAACCTTTACATCAAAGCCTCCCAGACTACCCTTGCAGCAAGTCCCCAAGGCTGGCAGGCTGAGATTAACTTCATTATTTTCTAATGATGGAGATGATAGATACAAATATTGACATCTTAACATTTCAATTGAGTTTTTCAATGGGATTTCCTAGCATTTGGAGAAGTTCCACTGTGTTTAGCTGGTGAACTGTAAAATCCATCCACAGTCCTCCACCAAACAGCTTTAGAAAGTCATTGCAAAGGGGAAGAACCACACTTAAAATTGGGCTGTGGTATATCACTGCATCTTGATTTCATATCCTCAGTGGAGATGTTGAGAGACCTCACCTAAATTACCGGGACTTTTCCAGGCATATTCCTGTAGATTTCGGCACACTTCTCACCATGTCATCAGTCTCACGCAGCTGGCTCCACAGAATTGGAATTTAGAGCCTTGTCATTCTAAAATACTCCTCTAGCACATGGATAGTCTTGTATATCTAGAGTCTGCCTACATTAAGTCCCATCAGAACTGTACTTCAGGCCCCCACGCAACTGCTGTGCAGCAGAAGCCAAGGGAAGGGGCTGCCGTTTCCTGTACTCAGGAAAAAATCCACACCGGGGCCCATCTGCAGTTAGGGGGAAAATTGTCACAGCACAGTAACACAAACAGCTGGTGTCATGTCCCAAAGTTGGAGTGACTCAGGTTCGTGGATTTCCTTCGTCAGAATTAAGGTGAAACGACACCAGGGGAATTCAAACAACAATCAACATTTATTCAACCTAGCTAACCTTGCCCAAGTACACATGAACTAATCAATATGAACCTCGCAACATGTTGTTAAACCCCTGTTTGAGAAGAGAAGGAAGGTGTAGAAAAAGAAATGGAAAAAGGAACTTGAAATATATCAGAAGGAGAGCCCTCCCGTTGAGTCACGAGGTTCAGAGCAGACCCCCTTGCTTTCTGGACTCCTTCTCAAAGAGGAGCCCAGGGGCGGCTAGATCCACTCCTAGTCTCAGACTTGGTCAACGGTTTATGTTTAAAAGGATGAGGTGTAGGGACTGTGGAAAAGAGAGAAGGAAAAGAGGGAGAGAGAGAAGAAAAGGGTTTCACCAGTCCTGGGTCCAGCGTTGGTCCAGCCAGCGTAGAGATCCAGTTCCAGAGGGTGCGCACTAAGAACTCATTCTCCCTTCTTTTATAGCATGTTAGTCGATGGTCTCAACATGCGCAGTCCCATTCCCAGGGTTCTCTGGAATCGGTCAGTGAGCTTTGGGGTGGGGGGGTTCATTGCGGAGTTGCCTCTCTTTTTCTGCTGGCATGACTGCTTAAGATGGAAGCACAGTCCCATCTTCCGTGGGCTCTCCTCCTCCAGGCACATATGCTGTGCTCCTTCTCCTGGTCACTTAAGATAAGGAATTGCTGCTTTGGAGAAGTGCCCTCTCCTCCAGCCACATTGTCCTGTTCACAAAACTCCAGCATTTTTACAGAGGCCGTTTTCTCCACCAAAGTTCTTTAATGAATGTTTGAGACATTGACTATAATTTGTCAGACCGTCACAGCTGGTCACACAATCTCCATCCTTAACAGAGGGCAGGGTCATTCATCCAGACACACAAGGGAAGCTAGGTAACATTGTACGGCAAACAGTGACAAAACTGAATCACAGATTACAAATTGCAAGGCAGCAAATCAAATAGTCTAAGTGAGATTAAAGGTGGGCAAAATAAGAAGTTGAAATAATCTATGCTAGCCTTTAAAATTATTTCTCTACTGTCACATTCTGAAGGCAACAAAATCTTTTTGAAAAGTGCTGTGTTCCTCCAAAGCAGCAGTGGCAACTGTTTGCACCCAAGTACTTCATATGAACTGGAGAGCTGCTTAAAGTCTATGAAAAAAGGAATTTTATTTTCATTCTTCTTTACATAGTGGAAAGTTACTTGACAAGTTTGAAAATATTTGCAAATTTATCTAGGTTTGAAAAAAACCGCCAAACTGTATGTGAGATGTATAAAAACTCAAATTCCTCGAGACTTGTTTATTTCCAAGTTAAGAAACCAAAGCATTTGATGGTTACCAGAAAGAGGGCAATGTGCTTTCATGCTGGTTACATCAAATACTGTTTCCCATTGTCTGCAGAACAATTTTCTGTCAAGAAATTGCTTTGACTGAGCTTTGGGTAGTAACAGACTTTTACCATTAAATGCAGTCCTGTTTATCACCATCAACCCAGTGGCAGACTGTGAACCACTTCCATTTGGTAATCCATTGGGATTTATAGCTTTCTGTGAAGCCAGCAAGCTCTCTTGTTTTTATAGGTATCTCACAAAAAAACCAATAACCTCTGCAATTCAAAAAGCAATTGCTGGAGTAAGTATCCTAGATACATCCCTGGCTTGGTATATTTCAGCTTTTATTATATACCTTTCAGACCAAATTTTGCTCGCATTCACGTACTTTTGAAATTAATGGTAGGAGCACATGGCTAATTTAGTGGTGTATAGTTCCCTGTGAACCACTGTGTCCATACTGGGAAACAACAAAGTGGTCCACAGAGGACTTAGTGCCTGGATGTCGGATTATTAGTTGTGCATTGGCTGACATCTGAGCAGTATCAGGATTTTTGTATTACTGTTTTTTATCATTCTCAGTATCACTCCATTATCATTTGTGCTTTCTTCCTAGGCTCCCCAGTCAGATGCTCTTGGCAATTGGAGAAAAAAAGAGTGAGCAAGTTGTATTTTTTATGCACTCTGATGTTTTAAAAGCTGTACAAGAGACAGGAGTTCAGTTGATAAGCATCATTTAAAACAAATTGTTCAGTATGAATGAGATTTTGAGTGGTATTTTGGTCCCTGAACTAAAGACAGCTGGCCACATCCACAGAAACAAAGCTGTACATTCAGATAAGTAAACCTTGCGGGATTTCAGCCAATGGGACCTTAAAACACTTAGTGCTTCAGAAGTGTGGATGGTATGTGTTACATTCCTTTAAAAAAAAAAATCCCATTAGTATCAGAAGTCAATGCATTGCAGAATCAACAAAGGAACAATTTCAGCTCTATGAAAATCTTGTAAGAATATCCAACTAACTATTGCTGCTGTAGGTTTTATTTTATAGAAAGTGTGTAAGGAAAAGAAAGTGTCAACCTACCCATGTGTTTGGATGGTAAGTGACATCTTGCAACTGAATCTGTTGAAGTACTTGGTTCCTGGCTAGATTACAACTAGCCTTCACCAGCCTGTTGAGTGTTGGTGAATGTAGAAGGTGGGAAGGCTGAGTTCAAAAAAGACCATTTTGTTGCCCACCTTTTTCTGTGTGTCCTTCTGGAGCTTTGTGCCAAAACACCATGCACTATATCTATGGCGCTGGTCTCAGCTCCCAGAGCATCACTGTATTTCCTCTGGGATGTCACAGCCCGTGTGTTAACTGAACAGCAAATAAAGAAGCATATTAGTGAAAACAACAGAAACAAATCCATATTGCAGTCTGCTTCAAATGATTTCTCATCATGCCTAGTCCTGCAATGTTTGCAGACCCTCTTCAGGCCTGCTGGACACAGGCAGCAACAGGCCGTCGCTCTGCCAGGCAGCTTCCTCGCAAACACGTTCAGCAGCAAAAGTCTTGTCAGATATTCCTAAATACACTCATCCTTCTTTGAGCTGGAGGACTGAGGTCAGGGATAATTAAAATATCGAGTCTCCCATTACGCACTCTACTTTGTAGAAGCTCCATGGCCATGACACTCTGCTCTCTGGCATCAGCAAGTAAAAGAATAATTCATCCTTTGTCTCCTATATTATTTTTCACCTTGCAAGGATGCAGCAGCTCTTTTCAGGACACCCTCGGTCATCTGAAGAATCATGCCCACAAACTGCCATAGAGCACCTCCAAGAAGACGGCCAGGAGCCATCCCCTTGGGATTTAGCCAGTTCTCTTGTTCCACGATCTGAATTGCCTCTTTCAGACGCTCCCGGGGAGAAGAGTTAAATATCAGCCTTGAATGCTGCTTTTCAAAGACAGCCATGTCATTACTCATTTTAAAGTAAACAACTCCTGCACTGCACAGTAGAATGAGCTAGGTGTTTCTTGTGTTATCTATAAATTGGTGGTTTTGTCTGTGTTCTCTAGTTTCTTTATTTCCTATGGATAAAGATCAGTAAAATATGAACCAACCTGATCTATTGGTGTATACCTTTATGGCAAAACCAGTTTCCAACATTTAAATCACATAATGGCCTTATCACTCCCTTTTACTTCAACAATATTTGGACACGGCCACGCCTTTGTTGAAGATGATGAAGACATGACAAGATATAATCTGACCACAGCTGTGTTCCACTGCCCTTATGTTTGCAGATCTACCATTTTCTTCCCCTTCCCTCAGATTTCTATTTTATTTTTCCCCTTTTCCTTTCTTCTTGCTATATTACAAGTTCTCTCCTTGCCTCCCTCTTCAAGAATTTTTTGCAAAATTCTGCTTTCATACTCTTTTTCTCAACCAAGATAGATCAGCAGAGTGATCTTTTATTTTATCAGGAAGAAGCCAAGGAATGATAGTGAAGGCATATCTCCAATAGCCAATTTAAACAGTGAGGAGTTTAAATGGATCGTAGATCCTTTTCATAGTTCATCCAGACTGGTCCCATGAGCTGGCAAAAAGAGGAGCTTCTGCAGACATCATTACTGGTGGTATTAATGATCTCATCTCCTCTGACGTAGGTAACGCAACAGCTAGTGGTCAAGGTGGCTGGGAGTAAGGAATGTACCGTATTTTTTAAACGGAAGGAGACCAAATGACCACACAGCCACTGCTGCTAGTTTAGAGGGGAAAAAAAGAAAAATGCACTTCTGCTTGTGTTTGTGCACTATCTTAGGGAAAATACTATTACTATGTGTTAATTTTGAGAGAGCCCAAATGTCCCTGTGTTTTGTGACACTTTCAGCGTGAATTCAAAGTGAGTGATCGGAACTGTGTGGCAATGGTTCATGGCCTGAAATCTCTGTTTTTTTCCAAGACAGACAGCTCTGTTCGAGATGCTTCTATTCTGTAAAGTGTTAGAAGGACCATCAGAGCACATACCCTGCTGCCTTCTTCAGATAGGACCCCACTTCTATCAGGACAAACTAATGGTATGTTTGATTCATGTCACACAAAAGAGGATAAGTGAGGGCAGATTTAAACATGGTATTATACTGAGTTACCATAATAATCTCCCTGTTCTCTGAGTTTTAAGAAGCAACGCGTGTCAGGTCTGGATCATGGAAAAAACACAGTGCTGTTATAAGATGCAGGAAAAGCAATTCTCCAGGCCCTGTGTTTTTCATGCGGAGATTCGCTGCATGATGGCAAAGGAGGGTTTCAGTTCATCAATTGACTGATTGTTGTAGTATTTGTCGTTGTGGTGCTTACTTGTTTTGCTAAAGGAAATGCTTCAGCAGGGAGCGCACACACAGCCTGGCACAAAACAGAGTGGGCCCACATTCCTGACAATGACGGTTTACTTAGCTGTGCGGGGGAGACTGTTTTCAGCTGGCCGTTTAGAGCACCCATTTTTTCCTGAAAAAGGGAAAACATAATAATACCATGGAGACTCATGGACTTGAGCTGCCTGATTTCACCACCAGATCTAAATTCTTCCAAAACAAAATACCTCAAAACATCCAGTGGCAACAAGGTGTGCATTTATGCATTGCTGTGGCAGGCTGTGGATCGGTTTTTCATGGTGACTTTCAGCCAGCTCAGTACTACAAACCCAGGCACGGCAGCCTTAGGTACCCATTGGTCTCCAGGCTGTTGCACTGGCATAGACTTTTCTCCAAAACCTCAGCTTTACACGGTACAAGAGTTCTGTACTTCGTGCATCAAAACCCTGCGGGGTGGGCTGAGAATATTTGGAGGTCATTTTAGGGGATGAGATGGCTATGAGGTGTAGAAGGCTGGGATGGCTCAGCTGGGAGATGAAAGAGGGTATAACTAAGGTTTGCACAACAAGGAAGGCAGTGGAGAAGGTGAGGGAGAAGGTGTTCACCCAAATTCTCTGCTAGTAGAACAGGACTCAGTTTAAAACAGGTAAAAATAACTTTACAGAGCAGGCAGTGCACTTCTGAAACACGCTGCCGCAGGAGCCCTGGTGAGGAGTCAGAGCAAACCTCCAGGCTCAGAACAGTTTTAGACAAAATAAAGCAAAATAGGTCTGAAAAAGACACCATTGGGAATGGGGAGGGATGTTCCCCCCGGCATCCCCAATCCAACAGATATTTTTACGCAATTGTTAATGTTAATCTAGAAAAACTAATCTCCCTAGGATGCCTTCAACAGAGCAAGTTGGGGAGGATACTGTCACTCCCCAGTGGCTCTCTAGCGAGGTCAAGGAGGCTGGCTTATTTAGGCTGAAGTTAGCTTCAGCTTAAACCTCTCCCCAGGTAAAGAAAATTTACTTTAATGAGCCCATGACATAAGTAAAAAAGTCATATAGTAGAAACAAAACCCCCAACCCTTCGAGCTGTTTTTAGAGAGAAATAAATTTACAAAACCCAAAAGAATCAGTGTCAAATTTTTCTCCCACGATGTCAACCATCCACTGACATAAAGGCAGAGTTCAGCCACAGTGGCTCGGCTACGTCTTTGTCCCCTGTGGCAATGGGACTTGAGAAAATTGCGTGACTTCAGCAAAAATTGCCAGTATCTTGAGCCAGGTTCTGCGTACTTTGGACTGCTGGGAAGCATCATTGCTAGTCTTGCTTCAGCTGGTGAATGAGAACTAAGTGGACCATATTTTTACATCAGTTTCAGGAATGAGATTATAGCCTTTGACTCGGAAATGACTTCCAATATTCATTTTGATCCATTCTTTTGTATTTATCAGGGCTGACTGCTTCAGGAGTCAGTTATTGTTTTACCCACTAAACCCACACCGCAAATTACTTTGGTATACTGCCTTTCAGTTTATTTTTGTTCACAATAGCCCCAAATTCCTTGTTGAATGGCAATCCATGTGTAAACTCTCTGTGAAGAGGAAAGATAACCTCTTACTGGAAAGTGTACCATACATAATTATGACTCAGTCTGAAAAACAACAAAAACTGCCTTGGTGTTCTGATTTGTCAGCTCCCCTGTGTAATGTTAACCAGTCTTGATAATCCAGGGCAATAACACAGACTGCCACATTTCAAGTTTTCTTTGCACCATTCTATGCACCAGAATTGCCAAATTCATTGTCATTCCTCTGCTTCTGCTCTACCTTTTGGGTCTCTACATCTTAGCTGACCTCTAATAAGCATAATTTATCACCTAGAGAGGAATCCTGTTTCTAACCTCAAACTATCCCTGGCTGCAAAGTGTGGAAAGGGTACATATATAAAAATATATGCCCATAATATAATATACTCATATAATAATAATAATAATATGTACCAATAATATAATAATGTATAACAGTGATCTATGGCAGTAACCTCCCTTTCCCACCCTTTATCCACCCCGCACAGTTGTAGACTCCCCCCCCATTGATGATTAATATTAGGTAGAAAAGAGAGACAGAAAACAGTTTAACTGACAGGACACTGTCCTGTCTGCTGGTCCTAAGAGAGACCAAATCTTCACCCTCGCCCTGTTCAGAACCAGGTGTTTTGGGCCTCCCTTCCTTCCTAGGAAAGATTTTTCATGTGGAAGGATGCTTTCTGTATTTACTTCAATCTTACTCTCATCGGGCTGCAGTGTGCGAAGTAGGCTCTTGACTTGCTCCTTCATGCCTTCCTGTGAATCCAAGATTAGCATGGGTTGCTTGCTAGTGCTGGGATTTATTGATACAATGAATTTCACCAAGTTTACAGTTCCAAGAAATCTGTGTCACAGGATAACAGGAAGTGAAGGAAGAAACAGTGCATGAAATGAAAAACATTCTCTTGACTACTGTAGGTATAAACTGAATTTTCATAGAAACTAGTCACAAAAAGTCATCCAGAAAGGAACCAGAAGTAAAATTAGTCATCAGCCTGGTAAAGCTGTCTGTACTAAGTCCTCTTTGTATGTTACAACAATGTATGCAGTTAGTTTAAAATAACAGTCACTGGAAACCAAGACAAATATGACTGATGCTGACTTTGTATAAGTGTAAATGAAACAACAGAAAAATTAAAAAATACCTCAAAGATAAACACATCTGTTTGTCCAGTAGCCACCTCTCACTCTACTGCAACCCTTTCTTTTTCTTTTTCTGTTCCTGTTCTGTTCTGCTTCACTATCCCAAATGGCATCCTGGCTTGCTTTCATTCAAATTTTTTTAATATAAGCCATTTTTTAATGGCTTTCTTTGACTTAATTTTTAGAAATCTAAATGGACCAGTATTAGTATATTCATCAGTCTGACCATTCATTTTGCCTACAGGAATTCCTTGGGCTGTATAAAGGGTTTTGTTTCAGACAGCTTGTTCCCAGAGTATAGGGCTTCTTGACAACAGGGAACTCAATTAACAATTGCATGTAGGCTACGGACACGCACCCTCTTGGGCTGTAGCTGCATCAGCTGAAGAAGTTATTGAAGCAGCACCTTGGCCCCATGCACTCGTCCCCTTCTCTCTGTGGCACCTAACCAACATCCATCAAAAAAAGATGAGCAAATTTTAAGAATTTAAAGAAGGGGCCACTATTGCAGCTGCTTATTTTGACTGAAACAAGGTATGGGAAGTCACATGAGAAGCCTGGCCAGCAGATCAGAGGGGATGATAACTTCCAGTAGCAGAGTGGGGAGGAGGCTGGGGCACTCACCTTTTTGTTGGCACAGCTGCAGCTGGAAAAGAACATGCATCCATAGACTTGCACAAACGCCAGCTGCAAGAGAGGAGATGAAAAACCCAGAAGAAATGCCATATAGGCATGTCAATGTGCATACAGTTTGAAGCAAAACATCTTGGGCTTTCGGTGAACTTATTCCTCTCAAGACAGCGGGACCTTTGCCATTTACATCTGTAACAGAAATAATTCTGAGTTCTCAGGATGACTTGAACTGCATTAAATGAAAGGACAGTTTATCACACATCATAAGATGAGTGTCAACTTGCTAAACCACATAATTAGATCATGTGTCTGAGCCCTACATTCTTGCTTGTGCACCTAAAGAAATAGATTGAATTTCATAAGCACTGGGATTCCAGGCATCTCCTGTTGACTTAGTCATTCCAAAGGCAACTGTAAGGTACCCAAATTTTGGGAAAATAAAACCATTTATATCCTTGCATGAGGGCCAAGGAACCTACTTTTAAGTACATTTCTGTTAATCTTTCAGTCTATGCAACTGAATGCAAGGAAATAAAGTCCATTTGGAAAAGCAAACTTTAAATATTGCCTCACTTATTTTAAAATACTACAAAAACTGTAAGAATACTCAAACAGACTAGATTTTACAGCAGCACAATTATAGTGTTTTGGATGACTGTGGCAAGATCTTAGCCTAGTGTAGTCATCATTACATTTCTTCTAGGTACATAATTTTTTTCTTCAGAACAGAAACCTGTTTTTCCCATCAAATGCAAATCAGCCTCTAATTTCTAAATCTAAAAGGTGTGTCAATCATTTGAGCAGCTGTTATCTTTCAGATAAATGTAAGAAGATCTTTCAGCCTTTATGTTTAGTTATAAAAGAAACTACTTAAATAGCCAACAGCAATCTCTAAATAATGCAATGACATTTTGCCTCTTCTTTGATTTTGCCGTATCTTTCACAGTGTATTTAGAAGTGGAACTGCCCCACTGTCAGGGATGGAAAGCTTTATGGTGGTTTTCTGCTTTCTACTCAGAAGTTTCGTGACAGTGAAACAAAGAAATTACTCTCACAACTTGGTGGTTTCTAGATTTGAGTGTGCTTGGTAATGGA
Organism: Aquila chrysaetos chrysaetos; assembly: GCF_900496995.4. Classification (NCBI taxonomy): domain Eukaryota; kingdom Metazoa; phylum Chordata; class Aves; order Accipitriformes; family Accipitridae; genus Aquila; species Aquila chrysaetos. The sequence goes on along the minus strand of NC_044011.1, from coordinate 23,720,875 downwards.
GACCTAACTGTGTTTAGCCATATCAGTCACCTTGTCCAAGTTCAGTTGGTATGGCAGCTGTAAAACGCTGGAGAACACAGTGCAGTGAGTACGATGCAACAAGTGCATGCTTCAGTGTAGTGGGGGCTCTTGACCTTGCAAGGAACAGAGAAGAAGAGATAGGAAATGGGGAGGGTGAAGCTCTGAATAGTAGAAGATAAAAAAAAAAGTAAACTCTCTGCATGTACCTGCACATACTTAGTCTTTTCCATTACACTAAAACTATGTACAATATACCATAGCATACTCATTTTTACAGACAAAGTTGTAGATATTACAGTATCTCACTTTCCAGCACTCCTTTCTTAATCTCTTTCCCACATGTTAGGGAAGTCAGTGGTGAAGAAACAGATCCATGTGCGCAAAGTTCATACATCAAGCACCTGAGTGTAAGAGGGAAAGGCAGCTGTGAACCACTTTTATCACTTCCCCAGAGGAAGATCAGCCAGTGTCTCAAAGTGTCTGGAGGGATGAGGGAACAGTAACCTGTCTTTCTTCATTTATGCTGCCTGTAGAGGCCTCATGGGGAAAGCTGTGCTGGCTGAAATCTGGAAGGAACTAAGACATTGTGTGCCTTGCCCAGGCAAACAGTGCCCTGACATTGGCCAGGTCCTTCTGGCTTCTATACCTAAACCTGTTATTCTTTCTCCACTTGCCATATGACGTCATCAGGCAGTCAAACCCCATCTGTTCAACCCAATGTATTTTTATTCAATCCAGAATTTAACCTAACCATTTGTTTGAAATTTGCATTTCATTGGATCCCCCTCCACCAATTTTTTTGTATGTGTACATATGTATTTATACTTGCATTGTGCGTATACATGTATGTACGTATACACATCTGCACGCACACACATATAAATGTAACAATCATTTACTGGCATTATAGATCAACCAAAGTGACATCTGTTATCAGGGACTTGTCACCTCAGGGACTCCTTGCATCTGGAAAAACATGAGAGCAGTGATGTTCTTGCCGGCCTTCCCCCTCATCTTTCCCTCATACCTCAACTCACTGTTGTTATCCCCTGTTTCAGCGCACTAATGTTGTGCTGGGATACTGCACAGATCCATGCAGACCATGTTTAAAGCGGACACTTTTGGACCAGCATTAAGTGAGCTCTTCCTAGTTGAGGAACCTGACCATGTATTTGGTAGTATTTTGTTGTGTTCTCCCTTGCTAGAAAAGCAAGTGTCGTTACACGAATAAGAGGACAGTGGCCTGACTTTCCACCTGCCAGTGTCTGTGTTTGAAAAGCAAGCACCCAGGCTGTGCTGGATCCAGGAAGTTCAGATGGAGAGAGAGGAGTTGGAATGGAAAGCCTTCCCACATTTAAGTGTTTTCTTTTTCAGTACAAACTGGCTCAAATCAATTCATCATCAGTGCATCAGACATTAAGGCCCTGAATGGAAAGTCAGTTATGGATAAATTTGAACCAAAATATATTATGGCCTAACTCTATGCTGCAAAAGTTTATGTACGTGTTTGAACTGGAAGATGCCCGATTCAAGCAAACAGTGGCGCTAGCATGAATTAAGTTAAACACATGTATTAGTACTTGCTAGCCTGAAGTCTAGGACCTTGATTCAGTAAGTGATCTCCTCCTCAGCTGAGACACAATCATTGGTCATTAGTGTCCCGACCTAATGTTCTGCAAAGATGCTAACTGGAGGGTGAGACAAAACATCTAATTTTGCTTCATATTTGCAAAGAGCTAGGCATGCATAACTGGCTAGTGACCATATCTCAGCTGAGTCTTGGCATCTTCTTAAAAAATTATCATTCAATTTCTGACTATGTGAGCATTTAGGCTGGGTTCACAGCTGGATTTAAGCTCATAACTCCAGCCTAATTGCTTTGAAAGCACCTAATTTCCAAATGTGGTCCCTCTTGGCCTTTACTTAGCTGCTTTCAGACCCTGCAAGCACTTACATTTTCTGTCCATCATATTTCTCAACCTTAACACAACATGTCTCAATCTAGTTCTGGTCTGCTTCTTCCATCTGATCTGGTAGGTGGTTTTGGAGCACTTCTACTGATGAAGTCTGGCCACAGCAGAAGTGCTTCCACCTTTTTGCCTCAGATCATATTCACCTCCATTGTCCTCTTCCCACTGAACTGCAAGAAAAGCTCTGATCTGCAATATGAGAGGATCAGGCTCAATTCCATCCTGTTCTGAAAGGCCTTTGCATGTCTAATGCATTTACAGGTGAACACCATAAATCCCAGGCAACAGAGTACTCTGAGACCCTCTTTGATGATTTGAATAACAAACTGCAGTGAATGACCGCATGTTCATTAGGTCAGAGAGAGAGAATGAATGATTTTACAGACTCTTAGGTTGAGTGTTCCCATGGCTGGGGAAGCATCTCACCTGCTGTAGTTCTTGACTGCAAAACTATGTTGAATGGAGGGTTCACCTCTGGGAAAGGAACCCCTCTTCCTTGGCTCACAGCTCTGTCGGGCTCTGCCCTGCATAAAATACTGCTTTTGCCATAGACTGGCTCAGAACATCTAATATTTGTGTAGTTTAATGATCATCCAGGAGGTAAGAAATACTGTTTCCAGTTCATACAGGCAAAGGAAAGGAACTAAATCTCATATTCTTCTCTTCTCTGGTCCTGTTTCTGCTAGCCCCCATATTGCTGCAGAAAGGTCGCCATGGCTGTAAACTGTGTGAGTTTAGCACAGCACAGGCAGCTGGAGATGGAAGAGAGCTCAGGGTAGTGAATTCTGACAAAAAATCACCAATTGCCTGCAGTTTGGAGACTGGGAAGAAGTGGAATCTCAGATAATATTTCCTCTGGTTTGTTTATAACCACACTGGCTTTTGTGGATCCAGCTGATGAGGATTTAGACCTCTCTGCACGTTGTGAAAGGAGGGTAGGATTCTTACCTTTCAGGTGATGGAGTTCACTAAGTCATCTAAAAGCCTAAAGCTGCAGTACAACACAGAAAATCCCATCCTGAGCATCAGTCTTCTAGGAGTCTAATTCCCATTGATTCAGATGAGTCTAGGTGCTTTTTAAAAGTTTAACCCTGCAGTCTTAGGTCACAGTCTCTGCAGGGCAGGAACCAGCTATTTCATCTGGCTGCAGAGCAATACCTATTCCTAGAGTTTACAGTAATAGTGAATGCAATGGCATTCAGCAACTTACTATCAATTTAAATATGAAGTTTACCACCTGGCCTGGAAGCATTTGTTCTTTGGTGTTTTCTATCTGCACGGACTGTTACAGTTTGTCTGAGAGCAAAAGCTTCATCGCTATCTCCCTCCAATGGTAAACTTTGGTAATTTCTTTTGCAGAAAGAAAAAGATATTCAAAGATATGGCACCAACTGTTTATGGATTTTTTTCCAGTCTGATGAGTAGAGGGTCAGACTGACAATTTTAAAAGTCAAATACTCATTAGAACATACAGTCACTTGAAAAGAATGCTTTCCATTTATCACATAAGTATGTATTTACATAAAAGAGAATCACAGGATTGAGCCAGAGTGTCATTCAGGCTGAGCAGGAGCTCAGGAGGTCTCCAGTCCAACCTGCGGCTCACAGCAGGGCCAGCTGCGCAGTCAGACCAGGTTGCTCAGGGCCGCGTCCACTCGGGTGCGGGAAACCCCCAAGGAAACCCCTCCATTGCCCGGCTGTCCTCGGTGTGAAAAAGCTTTTCCCTACACCCAGCCCGAAGCTCTCTCTCATTTCAGCTCGGGCCCGTCGTCCCTCAGCCTCCCGCCCCGCAGCACGGCGAAGAGCCTGGCTGCGTCTCCTCAGCCACCTCCCCCGGCGGGAGGGAGTGCGGGGGGGGGCCGCTGTCAGCCCCCCGTCGCCATCTCTTCCCCAGGCTGAGCCGGCCTCGTCCCTCAGCCGCCCCGCACGGGCGGCGTGCTCCAGCCCGGGGACCCCCACCGAGCTCCCTCCGGTGTGTGTGAATCCCTTTCCCGCGCGGAGGCAGCACCTGCGCGGGGGGCTGAGACATCGCGTAATCTAGTGTCTGTGCTACTATTAGTATCGCTTAATACCACGCCTTGGAAGACCTCATTGTGTTTCTTCCATGTTAACAAGAGTGGCTGGGCGTCTCTCTCCTCCTGGCCCCAGAAGAAGACAGCTGGCCCCAGGGCCCCGCTGACGGCCGGAGGGCAGGGGACCATTGCATCTCCCCAGCTGATCCCCCCAGGGAGAAGTACTTGCGTGGCTGCCCTGGTCCCTTATGGGACCTCTTCTTTCAGAGTGTGAAGAGGGCCTGGGCCAGGGCAGAAACTTTCACTCAGAGCATGTATCCTTTACTGAAAACGTGGAAAATATGAATATAGCTCAGCTGAGAACACAGATCGCACAAGTCAAGGTCAGGTCTTGCTGTGGTTTCACCGTTTCCCAGTAGCAACTGCAAGAATTTCCATGCTTTTCGATCTGAATTTCATTTGGAAAGTATGTAAATGGCTATTTTCATTGCTTGTACTGGCTTAGTCAGAAACTCATGCTGAGGAAGACGGGCATTTTCCAGAATTTTCACAAATAGTAAAGACATCATAGTTCACTCAAGAGATGCTAAAGGAGAGAAGAGGTTTGACAGCATAGCTGTGAAACAGCTCAGCGTGGCAGAGTTCCTGGTTGTGACAATTCAGCGTGTGGCACTGAGAGGCCTGCATGAGGCAGCCAAAGCTGTGCTATTGGACTCCAAAGCATCCTTATTACTAGCTATAAATTTTGCTCTCACTACTGGTACCCTGTTCTCCTCATGTCTTGCTGCGATTTAGTCAGTAACATGGTAATCTAGTAAATAATAAATGACCAAGAATAACACATTTCAAATGGTGAAATACTTGCTAAAAAAATTTAAAATATTAACTGTTCAAGTGTACACAGTTTTTGCAAATAGATTCAAAGACTATGCTCACATAGATGTTGGAGCTTATTTCAGGGATTAAAATGGTGTGTTTGGCATATGTGTATGTATGCATAATGTAAGACATGGAATAAAATTTGAGGGATAATTTATTCACAAAATCTCATTTGACAAAAGAAATTTTCAGAAGCACCTCTGAGAGTTACAAGTCTTGGTTGTAGTCACTGTCAGTGAGACTAAAGCATCACTCCAGCTGTCTCTAGCAAAGAGCCAGAAGATTGAAAGGATGAAATATTAATTGAGCAGCAAACCTTCATGTAATGTTCAGCCTTAATAAAAGATTATTTTTACCATTATTACTTACCATTACAAATGGTAAATTTTAAACAAATAATAATATGAAACTCCAGTTTTATGTCAGCAATTTGAGGAATTGTGTGAGAAAGTATTTATCCTAGGTAGAAACTTTTTGGTAGGATGGTTTCATACATTGCAGAAAGAAAAGGTATAGCTGTCCAAAGGCCAAAAAGGAAGATGACATTTCAAGTGAGCAGGCACATACAAAATTCAAGCTGGGACCAGTATTTCCTAGTGCTATGGTTTTCCCCTCTGTACATTTCCCATGATCTGAATTGCTTCTTAATAAATCCCCCTAGCAAATTTTCACACTCAGCAATCTAAATTTCATAGAAGTAAAAAATATGGTGATGCTTAAACAAGAACACAATGGATTCTTGTCAAGAACACTCAGTCTCTGATTTTTAAAATGCTGTTAGTGAACACACGCTGATCATTTGATACGAGGTAATCTAGGAACATGTAGTTCTTTGATATCTTTTAATGACAAAGTAGGGATTACATATCTAGCCAAACAACAGTAACATATTTTCTCAATGATGTAAAATTTGCTAAATGGGCCGTGGTCAGTCGATGTGGTACATTCCTACCTGTACTCCAGCCTCTCTTTTCTCCATCCCTTCAGTTCCTAAATATTGCCTGAACTTTATTGGCTCTGGGCTGAGATCCTGTCTGATGTGTCTGAGTACATTTCAGCACAATAGGATTCCAACCTTTAAAAGAAATACATTATACCCTATTTAATATACAATTTATAGTTTATATAATACATGATACATCAACAGAAATACATTATAAAGTGTTTTTCCAAAGAAGCAGAGAAAATGGGAAGAGAGTCTAAAGAAAATGCCACACTAAACAAGCAGTGAAAGGTCTGTCCGAGTCCCGCCATGGGCGGCTCTGAAACACATTATAGCACATAGCGTTCTCTATGGCAGGAGCCCACAGACATACAAGAGAGCAAATATTTATTTCACAAATTTGGACCCTGCGGTGGAACATAAACATTTTGTATGTTGCCTGTAGCTCATTATCACAGATCCAATGTTACATTTCTCAGAAATCAATCACCTAGGGTGCACTTTGTACTGAGATCCAGGGTAGGCAAGGAATAATAAGGCTTTGTATTTAGACGATAATCCAGATGTAAGTATAGGTGTATCCCCCAGCAGCCTGCTAGAGAGCTCCGAGTACCCTGACCATGGGCCAACCCCATCAGTATCGTACTGTTTATGGTCACATTCACAGCCAGCCCTGAAGTCAGCTCTGTCTGGACAGTCCAAGAGAGCTGGGTGTTCTTGGCCAAGGAGCGGGTGTTTTTCCACAGCTGGGACAGGAAGGACTCGAGTGGGTACTCGTGAATGGGAGGAGAACTGGGCAGGTTTCTGCTGCTGGGAGGAGGTAACTCCTGGTCAGTGGTAAGCTGTCAGCAGATGAAGAGCTATACGCACATGTCTTTCAGGGAAGAAAAGACAGAAATCTTGGCAGGGACCACACTCATTTCTCCACTGAAAAGTCTGATACTTCAGATGCCCCCTGGAGGTCTCAATTGACAGGCATGAGGGATTTGTAGTCTTGCATGTCTCCAGAGATATTTCCACACTGGGGAAGAACATCAAGTGCAATCTCTAAAAATATTTGTGATGCACAGGAGTGCACCACATCTAATGCCATACTAACCCTAATTAATTTACTCTTTTTTCCAGTAATTAGAGGCAATGCTTCTCCACCCACAGCACAACACTTTGAACCATCCCTTTGCAATATCAGGTAACTGAAAAACATTCACTCTGTGACCGCAAGAAGCATCTATTTTATAAGCTGAAATAAAATACTCCTTAGTCTTGGAAAAATGTTATTCAACCCACTTTAAACCCAAGTGTGCATTGGACTCTTTAAAAATGTATGGCATGAATTGCATAAACGGACTACAAAAAAAATTGACAATGTTTGCTCTTAAATTACTGCACAGGAATAGCTACAAATCGCTCTTTGTGTTACGATACAACATAATAGAGGAACTGTTTATGATTTTGTTTTCCACAGATCAAGTTCCCCTCACCTCTTCTGAACCAGCCGTGTACAAATTTTGCAGGTTTTCATGGTCTGCTGTAGCTCACCAGATCACTATCTCTGGCTCAATCCTATTTGTTAGCCATTTCCATTCTTGGCTGCAATGGTGGTACCCACAGCACAAATTAGGGCAAATTTATGAGCTGCTCTAACTTGCAGTCTCCCATCCATGATACTAAACTTTTCTATTACCTAGAATTCGCCAAGAACAAACCACCCTTTCTCATCTGCATGTCCTGAATCTCAGGAGAGGTAAAGTGCTAAAAGACCAATTGTGCTTACTTTATAATGCATGTGGGAAATCCCCAGAGGGAATATTTGGGGGAAATTGAGGACTGTTGGTGTTTATGCAGGCACAATGAAAGGCCTTGACTGAGGACCAGATCCTGGCTCTCTAGTCCCCTGATTGTGCTGAAAGCCCAAAGAAGGAATTCATCAAACTCCTACCCATTTTTTACACCCCTAAGACCCTGTGGATTGACAGAATAAAAAGAACCTGATGTTGTTCCTCAATGAGAGGAATGGCACGATGAGATGAGAACTTCTATGAGACATCAGTACTAAAACTTGGATTAATGCCCATTAGGAGCTGGCTCCCTCAGGCTCCCAGTGAGAAAGGGAGGTAATAATCTCAGAAGACCATCCAGCATATCTGGAATCTGAGTAACCCTTTGGATACCCTCTTCCTATTGACTATAGAGGAAATCTGATAGACTTCTGCAGCTCTTCACTGTCCACTCTCATCCTTACCACCTTAAGTAACTTGGTATTATCAGCAAATTTTGACACTTCACTTTCTAGTCACTTTCCAGAGTATTTCTGGATATGCCGAGCACTGGGCCAAGTACAGATGCTTGCAGAACTCCTTTAATGACATCTTCTGTTGTGAAAAGCTGGCAGAGCTCTCTGGGTATTATAATCTTTTTTGACCTGTAGAGATGCTGAAGCTAAGTACAGAGCTGTGGCTTGTACCAGCAGTTATACCACTCTGCCATGAAATAATCACCAATAATATCTGAAAATGTGTGTCCTGCTTCATGTCCTAGTACAACATTTGCCCGGTTTTTATGGTAACTGGAGTATCCCACTCCAAATGTGTGCTGTGCCCTCACTGTGTCTCTGATTTCCCACTACCTCAGGAGGGCACTACTATAGGCCTCAGACTATATCCTCCCTATTCGGCCTGAATTTCAATCCGCACAGATCAAGTGAGTCATTTGGTATGGGGTTAGTTTGTTCATTTGAGCTGATTCTAGGCTGTCTGTGAAAAACAGCACTACTCTACTACCAGCATTTATTCTATATTTTCTGTGTATTCCGTGTTTGTATTACAGTGCCTAATCAATTGTCTTCCTACCACAGAGTTCCCACTAAGTGTCTTCATTGCGGGCTAAGCATCTAAACATAACAAAATCTCCCTCCCATTTCTTAGTCTTCTTACACTTGTGTAGAAGTATGAGTATCATTGCTCTGGTGGTCTTTTTGGCACTCATGTTTGATGGGTTTCATCCTCTTACAGATCCTTCATTGAGGACATGGAATTCATGTGTCTGAATTCATGGAATTCATTGAGGACATGGAATTCATGTGTCATGAATTCATGGAATTCATGGAACTTCTTTCCTGCCCTTTGCCATAGGACTGGTACACAAAAGGACCACAGCTGTAGAGTTGTTGCCAGCACTTCCTACAGGCCTGCCTCCAGGCACTTTGCAAGGTCTATCAGCTATGCAATGGGATAGAAGACAAGGGGATTTCATGTCCTTAAAATGCAAACTTGTTGTTTATTAAAAGTCTAACAACTGAAAGGGTACAGCTGCATCTAACATTCTAGATGTCAGTCATTTTCTGGTGATTGCTCCAAATATTTTCACCCTGCAGCCTGTGCTCTGTTTTAAGTTTCAGAGATATTACTACTCCCTTCACTACAAGGTCAGGGCCAAATGGTATTAGTCAAAGGGAATTCAGCTGTGGACTTACTGAATTATTATTTTTATGCCTATAGTATATGATGTATCATCTTAAAAGAGCCTTACAACCAGAAGAACGGAAAGAAGGTTTTAAAATAAGTTTCTCTGAATCTTTAAAAACAGAAATTTTAAGTTTCCATGAGCAAGCCAGGGAGGTACATGCCAGGATGTCCGGTTGCCATGAACTCAAAGGAACTGTGGTGGAGAACGGATCTAATAAACTCGTGCATGAATGTGATACAGTGGCAGGAGATGACATGCTTCAAAATACATGAGACTCCTGCGAAGAACTGAGCATCGTCAAGCTGTTATAGGTGATCAGAGATACGCAGGGGCTTCCACGTGAGAAGTGAGCAAGCAGACGGGGTGCATGGGTGGAGTGAGAGAATGATAGAGATTTACAAAGTCATGAATGGTGCAACATATGTGAATAAGAAATTCTATTTAGAGCCCGAAGGCTGTTTTTTAAAGGTTGTATGTGTCAGTGGTGTGAGAGACTGAAAGAGTTAACGTCCCAAGCATTGCGGTGGGGCAAGTTCTGCTTAACGACGAACTCTGCATAACAACGACCCCCGCGCAGCGAGGAACCCCAGGTGAGAAGCTCCCATCGGCACGGGACGGCAGCCACGGCGGGGAGGCCGTGCGGGCGGGTGCGCAGCTCCCCGTTCTGACCGTGCCGTTCTGAGGGTGCTGAGCGGGGCAGCTCAGCCCGCACGGCCGAACGTCAAACCATGGTCACGCCTGCAGGGAAGGGGAAGTTACTCCCCGAACGACCCCCAAGCCCACCGGCCCGGTTCCCAAAGGCTCACAAACCGCTCATGACACCTAATTAGCCTAATGAGCTCGCGTGCCCGCCCGAAGGAGGGGCAAGGATGATAAAAGGGCGCGAATCGAAGCCCCACGTGCGCCTCGCCCACTCGAACGGGACCCCTCGGCTGACTGGAGCAACGCTGGAGCCAGGACCGGTGAAATCCTTCTCTTTTCTCCTTCCGGCTCGCTCTCTGCTTTTCCACAGCCCCCACACCTCATCCCTTTAGACATAAACCGCTGACCAAGTCTAGGACTAGGAGCGGATCCAGGCGCCCCCGGGCTCCTCTCTGAGAAGGAGCCTAGAAAGCAAGGGGGTCTGCTCTGAACCTCCTGACCCAGCGGGAGGGATCCCCGCCTGCCCAGAACTGATGTATATCTGGTTACCACGGGTTACTGAGGTAGTTCCATGCCAATTCCTGTTGAGAGAAACTCCGCCACCTACTGTTAGCGCCTTCCAGGTTCAGGTTGCTTCTGCCACGAATAAAACGTTTAACTGGTCGTTTGGTGTCGTTTCGCCTTAATTTAGCCCCAGGGAATTCCGAATTCACCACGACCCCTCCCTGGTCTGTCCAGCCCGGGTCGTGACAAGTAGTCCTCACGAGACTGAATCAGAATTGTTGTTTCTGAATATATATGAAGGTATGAGAAATTTTTCAGAAATTATTACTGGTTCTCCTTGCCTGTGCTGCCAGAAGTCCAAGGCATCAAAATTCCCTTCAAGGAAGTGGAGTGAATAAGTGACCAGTTACTCATTTCATTTGACGACCTGTAGAAAGATCACCTGAAATTGTCATGTGAAATTTCAGGCAGCCAAATTCTTGAGATGTTTTTGTTGCTATTTTTAATTGTTGGTTATGTTGTTCTTGTTCATTGTGGATGCCTGAGATTATCTGTCTTGAACAGGATCAAAATTTACATTTCAAATATGCTCCAGAGACATAAGATACTATAAATGTTTCTTGTATTGTTTTGAGATTGTTCTTTGCAAAACTTCTGTCTTACTATAGATATAGTCATAAATTAATTTCAGTGAGGTTAAATGAAGTGCATTTTCACATACTTTAAAATAAATTGTTTTGCAACAGTTGTGATTAAAACAGAAACTCATATAGACAAAAAGAAGAGGGTGGCTAAAGCTCTAATTTAAAATTGGTTTAAACCAGTTTGAAGATCATAGACCATCTGGGTAGGCTCAGATGCACAGGGAACATCTTGACTCGGTCTGCATCCAGGTGCACAAGAAAAGTCCAAGAAACTTCAAGGAAGCAATGAGTGATTCATGCTGACTGCTAGTCAGAGGCTGCCAGTTATCCAGTTCTCTCTTTTCTCCATCTCTCAGCAAAACTTTAGCTTCCAGCCCAGGGCCTTAGCTGACAACACTACCTGTGTGCTGCTGTCCTGCTTACAGTAAGCCAGTCATTCAGTACTGCATTGTGATATGTGGCGAAAGAAACGGCATCCTGCAGATAACGAAGATTATCGGTTCCTCAACAATGTGTGTGTGTACATAGAGAAAAATAGTGTGGGTTTTATGAAGAGAAGGGAAAAGAGAGAGACAGGGAGGAAAGATAGCATTTGCTATTGATATTTACTATCAGGACAGCCCTTGCACAGAGAAAATATTTTCCCCATCAGACTGCTTTTGCAGTTTTCCAAACTGCAGCTTGAAGAAAACAGGAAGAAAAAGATCCCTCTATTTTTCCAGATATCATACCAGGATGCCAGCCTTTTCCTAGGTCATCATATCAGCCTTGTTGATTGTTCAGCCCACTGTGATCTGCGTAAGTTGTTTTACCAGTTGTGTACCAACAGCAAACATTTGCCTTTTGCCTTCCTGTGTCACTGAGCTGCTCTCTTTGCCCAGGAGCTCCTGGCCAGCTGCCACAGACAGTAGACTCACCATCTTGACTCGGTCATATTTATTAACTCAGTCTAGATAAACACAGCTGATCAGCAGCAGCCAGCATACCTTACTCAGCTATTTTTCCTGACAAACTCTATAGTCATGGGGCGCAACTGTGTTATTGACTTGGAGGTGACTACCTCCACAGAGCTCTAGAGAAGGACACAGTGCCAGTAAGTGTGAAGTGCGAAAACATGAGGCTCCAAAACAAGCCCTGTGAGCCTCTACAACTCCTAGGAAACAACCTTTTCCAGGTTGACTGAAGAAAGCATGAATTAACAGACACAAGCTTAATTAATTCACTGGTTCCAATGGAAAATGACATTTCTTGGCCTGCCCAAAGAAAGGAAAGAATGTGAGTTTAAGGAGGGGAAAATATTACAGCCAAAAGGGCATAATTATCTTCAGGGAGGGTGATTAATTGCCTGAGAATTACATGGTCTGAAAGCTGATGTATAAATGTTTAGTAAGCACCTAAGACCAATTCATAACAAATTCCCTTGAATGTAACTTTTGCCACACTTGTCAGTTTTGCTTTCAGCCAAAAGATGCAAGGCTGTCTTGCATCACGGCTGCAGTTACAGAAAGGATGAGTGCCAGCAACTGATACGGGTATCTGGGGGATCTGCTGCAGGGAAGAGAGCATCCTGGCAGCCCCTTACTGTTGTAACGATGCTTCTCATCTGCAGTGACTCTGGGGTGGGCAGAGGTACGTTAAGCTCACATTTACCAAAATATTGAGAATCAGAGTCAAAACAGCGAGCAAAGTGATTACATGCTGTTGCCCGGTCTGTCTGCTGTTTAACTGTCTGTCACTGCGCTGAATTACTGTCTTGCATTTTCTGCTTTACATTTTTCTTTTAAACAATACAACTGGCTATAGATGCTTTCCAAAATTCTCTGTGTGGGAGTATTAGAGGTCTGCTAAACAAGCCCTGGAAGACGAGAGTTAGTTTGGTGGGTGCTGGTCGGTGAGCTCCAGTTACTACCAGAGATCTGTTGTGGGAGGAAGGAGAATAGAGTCTTTTCACTACTGACAGCTGTAGCATAAGTCTTTATTAGTTTTATTGTATTTGATTAAAATAGTTCTCAGCTGGGCTCTATGTGGAAGTCAAGGCTACACATTGCCCCTGTTTTTCGCCCTGAATAGGGATTTTGTTCCTGTGATCCTCTGATGTCATGAGCTCGATTTTTACCCTTGATGTAATGCCCACTCGCACTTCTTCCCTGACTGCCAGCAGCAGGGAAGGAGGTACAGGGAGATGAGGGAGCCTGTGTGTCCAGTCATCTACCCACTGAGGCATGGGGCTGAGAACAGAAAAGGAAGATTAATAGAAAGCAGTCCAAATCCCAGTCCAAACGAGCTGAATAAAGTTAGAGAACTGGATAAAACAGTCCCTCTTACCGTTGGACCTGCTGTCTCAGCTCTGGAAGCAATAACAAGCTGGCTTTGTTTTTGTGATCCAGCCTCCGGTTTGTGGAAGACGGCCAGCAGCCAGCTGCCCTTGCCCCGTGCTGGCAGGGGAGCTGGGGGATGCTCTCTCTGGGACAGGCAGTGGGGAGGTAGATTTAGACATATCGTGCACGCCTCCCAAACTCCTCATTTTTCGCTACTTTGGTGTTATTTAGGCAAGCATGAACCTTTCCAAGGAAGGGATGATACAGTAGAAACAATATGCAATATTTTCCAAGTAACTTTTCCCTCACCTACTATCTTAAAGAAGTTGATAATCTATTATTGGCATTTACCGTGTTCTACAGTAAAATCACTTGAGAGTAGAGCAGAAAAGAAAGGAAGGTAAACCATAACTGCTAGTGATACACCATTTTCCAGGCGACTTATAATTCAGAGTCTGCTTTTTCATAACAAAAACAGCATGGGACTTGTTGACTGTAAAACTCACAACTGAATTAAAAATTAATATGTGTGGTACAGTCTGGCTAAGCCTGTGAGAAACCTGAGAAAAATATTGAATTTCAAGTTTTTAGTAATTCTCACTTCTAATAATCATAATTCAGAAAAATCTTGCTAATTCTTCCATGTGTGATAAAAATGCTGAAGAAAAGGATGATCGTAGTGAGTGGTAATGTTTTATATTAGCTTCTGAAGGGAGATGTAAAAGTGCACTAATCTCTCTCAGATACTGCTATGTATCTCCATAGGACATGTGTTAGAAGGGAGGTAAAAATCAGCATTGGAGACAAAAGGTGAAAAAGAATAAAAAACACTTGTGATGAATTATTCAGCTTTCCAGTAGGATTATTGTAAAACTGTTTAATAGAATCAGTTACTACTAAGGTTTCCCCATCATTTCCCATTTGCAGGTCCTATTCTCAGCTGTGTATAATGTTTCTGAACTCTTCATTTGGACAAAATTTTCTATGTCTAGTGTGTGCTTTAGGCTGCTTTATTTGTGGGAAAAAATCAGCCAACATGATTCACTGGTTTCTAAGTAAGAGGTTAGTTAAAAATACATTGGTTTTCACACAGTAAAAATGTTCTGGTCACTTTTCCCTGGAGGCACTGAAGCACCCCTCTCATTTGAAACCTGGAGTAGAAATTGGGCTTGGCGTGAAGGCTGAGGGGAGAGGGGTGCTCAGGCAGTACGAGTGGGCTTAGAGCACACTCTGATGTATAGGCAGTAAACCAGCAAGTCCAGTAGTCTCTCCTCACTGGGCTGCTGCCAGCAGACGTCCCTCAAATCTGTTGTTGGGTCATGCATCTTTTCCCCCTCCTCCCCATCTGCCAGTCCTATGCAAATCTGTGCAGCAGTCTGCATGAACCAGGGAGCTTCTGGCTGTCTGCCCAGACTGCTCCTTGGCTGGTGCAAACCATCCTGGCCAAAGATTGCAGGTGCTTCTGTCTCCTCGTCCAGGAGGAACTGAATTGTAGGCTGCCTAATTGACATCTGGGGAGAGCAGTTGGCATTTCTATGGGTAGCACCTAGTGGCATCTCTCTGATTTTCTCTTCTTGTTATTTTTAAAGATGAAATTGCAGAAAAAAAAAAAAAAAGATGTTTTTGAAGAACATCTTGCGATGTTTTTGAAGAACATCTCCCAGGTTGCAAAGTCAGGCAGTGACAGATTGGCTCTCTCCCATGTGTGCCTTTTCATCATGTGCTGTGGTTTGTACAAGATCTCTGCCTCATCAGTTGTGGAGAATAAATGGTGGGAAATAGTGAATAGTGTCAAGAACTAGCTGGCAGGTTTTAAGTAATACAGCAGCTGCTTATTCAGCCTAGGAGAAGGTACGTTGTTATGTGGTTTGTCTTCCTACACAGGGGGAGCACAGAGGCATGGTGCTGGTGTGGGAACCCTATTAATCCATCAAAGAAAAGGGGCATTGCCTGGACCCTCCCAGCACATCACAAGGGGAGCAGTCAGCCCCATGGGGAGTGACTGGGGGTGACAGCCACTACAAGAGTTAAGGGTAGAGGCTCTCTGGAGCATCCCACAGGCTAAGGGGGCTGTGCCTAGGGGTATTGGACTCATGTTGTGGTTTAACCCCAGCCAGCAACTAAGCACCACACAGGTGTTCACTTACCCCCTCCCCACCCTGTGGGATGGGGGAGAGAATCGGGGAAAAAAAGTAGAACTTGTGGGTTGAGATAAGAACAGTTTAATAGGACAGAAAGGAAGAAAATAATAATGATAATATGACAATAATAATAATGAAAGAATTGGAATATACAAAACAAGTGATGCACAATGCAGTTGTCCACCACTCGCCAAATGATGCCCAGTTAGTTCCTGAGCAGCGATCCGCTCCCCCCAGTTTTTTTACTGGGCATGATGTCACATGGTATGGAATACCCTTTTGGACAGTTTGGGTCAGCTGCCCTGGCTCTGTCCTGTGCCAACTTCTTGTGCCCCTCCAGCCTTCTTGCTGGCTGGGCATGAGAAGCTGAAAAATCCTTGACTTAGTCTAAACAGTACTTTGCAACAACTGAAAAATATCAGTGTGTTATCAACATTCTTCTCATACTGAACCCAAAACATAACACTATACCAGCTACTAGAAGGAAAATTAACTCTATCCCAGCTGAAGCCAGGAGAACCCATTACTGAATGCAGGAGAAGAACATTTGGGGACTTATTATAGGATGTTTAGGGGAAGAACCAAAGGCAGTGAGATAGAGCGATCAAGGTGGTTGGGCAAAAACAAGGGTGGGAAAACATAGGGTTAAGGGGGTAAAAGGGGCCGGTTGCACATAAGCAGCTGCTGGTCAGTACATGTGGCACAGGCCATGGCCAGACAAATCAGCACAGCCTCTCCTGGCTTCTCGCTCAACTCAATTTCTGATTATTTTCCTCTGCATGTATGCACATGGGGGTCTAAGTGCCAGCATCTGGAGCAGGACGGTGGGTTACAGGGCCATGTGTCTGGGTGCCAGCACCTGGAGTGGATGGGGGGGGTGAGTGTGTGACCATCGGCCAACATCTCACTGGACTGGCTGGTGAGCTGGGCAAGGGGCTTGGGAATTGAGGGGTGTGTGTCTGTGTGTGTATGTATGTGAGCACCAGCAAATGAAGCAGGGTGTTGGACCTTGGGGGCTTGTAAGTCCTGGGGCCAGCTACTGGAGGGATTGACATTACATGGACATATCTATTTCCCACTGATGGACCTTCATTGTGAACTGCCAGAGAAGGGGGCAGGATTAAGCTGTTTGTGCTGTCTGCGCATGCATAAGTGCTGGTGTTGCTTTGTGGGGCCAGCCATGTACACATATATGCAAGTATACATATACACATCATGTTTGTGCATGTGTGCCTGTAGGGGATACACACGCAGAATTGCTACTGGCTGGACCTGGGGACATGCAGCAGCAGCTACCCCACCTCTGTTGGGATGCTGGATTCAGTAAACCCAAAGAGATACGGTATCTCTAAATGTAGAGTAAGCACCCTGTGTGCTAATAGAAAGATGAAGATGAAATGGACAAATAAAATAGGCAGATAAAACTGATAAAAGTCTTTTAATAGTTCCCATTAGGTGAGTACTGAAATGCTACAGTGTTTAAACCCCTGCATCTCCCACGGCCTGTCACTTCTTTAAACACCAGTTATTGTTGGTACATTCACACACGGCAGTCAGGGCTGATGGGGAGCTTGCGGCAGCGGGAGCAGAACCCCAGGAAAGTGTCCTTCTCTGCTGGGCTGTTCCAGCCAGGCGAGGTGATGCGGGCACTGAGCATTCTGGTGATTCTCTGCTCAAGAGCCGTAGCTGAAAAATCACCCTGCACTGTTAGGTGTCGGGGCTGCCAGTGACTGCTACAGCTCTGGAGTCATTCTCCCTTGGTACCACACGATGGCAGGACCTTAATTTTAAATCTCTGGTTTATATTTCTATTTTATTTATTCTGGGTTGTTTTTGAATTTCCTTTCTTTCTGGGGCTGTCCAACACTCTCAGCTCCTGCTATTTACATGATTAAGATTAAACAAGGAGTTTAAATGATGCTTTTTTAGTGATGAGGTTTTATCTGCATAGCATTGTTGCTTTAGCTCTGGGGTGGGTTAAACACTTCAAAAAAATAACACTGCTTTACCAGTATAACTTGGTGTAAGTGCACCTTTTTGGTTTCTTTTCGGTACCATTTATTTCCTTTTCCTTCTGGGAGTAGGCCAGCCACTGCAAATATTTTTGTACTGGTATAAATTACAGATGTAATACATTACACTTAAAATGCCTCGGCTTTTGTCCCTGGACAAGACCTTAGCAAACTGACTTATTTGAAGAAGGCAGATGTTTGGGTGGGTTTTTTTGCTGTTGTAAAGGTATTTTCTGAAGCGCGCTGACCATGCCCATCGCTGGCATTGCCTGGTGTCAGCTCCTTCCCTCTGACCTCTGCACCTGCACAGGATGCTACACCAGTAGGAGATAAGCCAGGTGGGGACTGAGGATGGGTTTTAATGCATGCATGTACACTGACCACCCCCCACCTTCCTTTCATTCATACTACTGAGGTTTCCCCATTGCCTGGGAGGGCAAACAGCAGGACTTAGGACTGGTATCAAAGGCTGTTTAACACCATCCCCTCTAGCTCTTTGTCAGAAGGTGGCATTTCTCCCATCCTATGAAGTGTCCCTTTTAGCGTTGAAAAGCTTAGAGCCCATACCACATGCAAATCTCTCAGGAGGCAGCAGAGAGTGCTGTTCAATAAGCAGTTATGTTTTCAGTCTGGTTCTCTTTTTTTCAAGTTTTAATGCAAAATCAAAGAGGAAAACATGAAAGGGGGAAAAAGAAGTACTCGACTCCTGCTCATAGGAAAGAGCCCTCCCTAGTCTGCAAACTAAGTGGTGTACTAAATACCAGCTGGTATGGGACCAAAAAAAAGATGTGAACAGCTTGTATTGTACAAGATTTACATCTCACTGTACTTGGCAAGTCTGTTTCTCCTGTCTGGGTATCTCAGCTGCACATTGCTTAAAGGCTAACGGGTGGGCATAGGGGGGCAGATCCATAGCATAGCATGGGGAAGGTGGCAATTACCTGCTATCAAGTCCAGAATTCAGGACTTTAAAATTCCTCCTCGGCTGTTACCCTGCTCTGCAGGCAGGATCAGCACCCTCGTTCTGCTAGTGATCAGGGCTGAACAAGCAAAATAACTATTTCTTTATGCCAGCCTGGGTAAAGTATGTGTCTTTTCTTCTTAGGAGACAAAAGAAAAATGAAAACCTTGGTAATAAAAGCAAGATCAGCAGGGATCTTGTGTTACACATGATGAGGTAGGGGAGGAATAGGAAAATTCTAGCTAGGGCTCTGGAGTAGGACTAAAGGGAGGGAAGCCAGAGAAAGGAAATTACAGTAGTAAACCAGCTGGGAACTAAACCTAAATAAATGAAGATAAGCCCTAGTCCAGCAAGTACTGATTGAAAGGGAACAGCCTGAGTTTTCCTGATAGTGCAGAATTTGAAAATTCTGAGTTTTCAGTAAAAATTAAACTTTGAAGAGGACATTGTATAGATGGATATATTTTACTGTCCACGCTGGGGTTGAGGCTGACTAGCAAATTTAATACATTTATTTTTCTGATATGAAATCTTTTCCTCAACTTGCAATTTCCAAAATTTCTAACCTGTTCCAATATCACACAAACACTTTTCAAAACCAAATATATAGAGACATGCTCTGTGAACCCATGTTTTTAAACAAACAAACAAAACAACCCCAGAAAAGAACCATTTCTGAGTATTAATTTTGGCAAACAGATATTAGTCCTTTAACACAGTTTTGGTTATGAACATGATGCATGCAAAAATATACCTACAGAAAAAAGAGGTGCTTGTAAAAGGCATGTTTTATCTTTCTATCTAAAAGGGAAAGTTATTGTCTGGTTACCAGACCATCTTCTGCCAATACATGAATGTTCTGTAAAGTAGATGGGTTTTGCCAAATCTAAGATTACCTTTCCCAGAAAATAAAGTCCCAGGACTTCAAATAGGAGATGAACAAGCAATTGGACAGATTTAATAATCAGGAAGTCTTGGCTAATTGTCTTTTCCAGCTTTTGATAGTTTTAGTTTGCCTAATTGTCCCAAAAATCCCTTTAATAGTTCCTTCTCCTCTTCTGCACCAATACACTCCCTGTACATTTCTGACAGTCCTCTATCTCTGTGATATCCAGCTCCCATGTGCACATTTTCACAGATTTATCCACCATTGCCCGGTTTGGAGTGTGTAGTAGTTTAACTGCAGACATACTTCTGGTGATGGCATGGGTAGGCTACTGAACTCAGGACTCCTAAGCTTGGTTCAGTGCATTAGGTATGAAGCCAGTTGTTCTTTCTGTCATCCCTTTCAAAAATACCTACAGATTTCATATACAGGGATCATCCCTCTTGTCTCTAGAGCTCAGTTCTTCCCCACCCTAGCTAAAAAGCACTAACCTTTGGAGGTATGTTCAGCTGGACACATTTATCTTTAATTTTTTTTTCCCTGCTGTCTGGTTCCTGTGATGCCTTTCTTAACTTTCTGACCTTCTTTTCTACATCTTGCCAGCCCTGAAGGACCAACTCCTCTGCTGCTGAAGGATGAGGTAGTCTCGTATAGCTCTGTAATGGATTTGTGTCACCTTACATCAGCAGTGGATCCAACCTGTTAAGTCTAAAAATGTGTCAAGGTTCAGTATTTCAATTACGATCTCCCCAGAGAGGCATAATCTGGGAATAGCTTCTCCCAGGTTTATTACATGATGCCACAAATAATGGCCAACACTTGAGCAGCTTTTACGGCTTTCACAGCATATTGCAGACTTGTAACTTGATGTCTGAAAGACATAGATATTTATAGAAGTTTGCTGTATTCCCCAGAAATTCCTTGCAAGGTTTTGCACAGGTTATGAAGAAGTTTTCAAACTATATCCCCTTAAATATCTTAAAGACATCCACTGACAACAAGCCAGTCACACAATCTTAAAACAACCAGTGAAAAAGAAAAATGTACTATACAATATCCTCTTTTAGTCCTGAGAGCAGAAATTTTAGGTAAAGCCAACAGGAGACCCACAAAAATTGTATTTGCCTTGACGAAGTAGGTATTTTTAATGTATTTTCTATGGTACTGATAATCTGTGCTTAAATAAACCTGATAGCCACTTTAGATTGTCACATTATTTTTTTACTCCTTCATAAAGCAAGGCTCTTCACAGTATTGTGTCAAGCTGTAAGAACCTTTTATTCTCTAGTCCCTAGGTTAGAGCAGGGGAAGGAGTCAGCAGCTTGAATTTTCCTTTCAAGAGATTAGAAATTTCCAGTCAAAAAATACCATTATCTTTCTTAAAAATCACTTCAAACAGGGAAGTTAAATCATGATTTAATAATGACAATGTGCTGAGGAAATGGTTGCTCAGGCCTATAAAACTAAAAGACAGAGTAATTTTTTTTGCTTTGCCACTATTTCGTAAGGGAGTTGTAAACCATGTGTAATGAGGCTGCCTGGTGGTTCATTAGTAAGAGAACCACATTCAGCTCCCAGCTGGTTTCTTGCTCACTAGGATGGAAGAAGCTGGAAGCCTTTATAAGGTGATGTATATGTAACCCATGGGAGACATCAATAGGAAAGGAGAAAACAGTCTTACAAAAGGAATTTACCTTGCCAGTAACTCTCTGAATCTCCAGGAGTATTTGTGCAATGTGTTTGTGTTTTACAAGAAGTGTTTTCTGTCTCTTGGAGCTCACCTCAGCACCACATTGTTAGTTGTCATCAGTAGTGAAATTGCAATATGTTGTCCTAAGTCAGATGCGATGCCCCAGATTCACTGTTATGTGAGTCTGCTGCATACAGAGTAGGTAGCATGTGTAAAAATATATTTGCTTAATGTAAATACTTTGTTAGTATGATCTTGTGCAAAGTGTTACTTCACATGAAATACTGTCGGGGAGAGTTGTCCCTCCAGGAGGACCCGTGTTTTGCACCATCTGCCTCTGCTATGAAGAGCAGCTAGAGGCCTCAGCTGGCTTGAAGCTAGGTAGAGGGAATAACACTTGGTGTCATTTAAGGGGCTCTGGCATATCCCAGGTAAAACAGTACGTAGGCATGCATGGCAGCTAGGGGAAAAGGGCTGCCTTTTGTACAGTAGGTACAAAAAAAACCCCAGGCCACATATGCTTTTAGCATCTGAGGCTTAAAATACAAGGAAAAGGTATAAGTTGAATGAAAAATATGTCCCACTGCATATTCTGTATTTTTTCAATTATTAAAAGGTTGTGATATTTCAAGATAGATGGTCATCCCTCTCCCAATGAGCATGCTCTGCAAGCCAAGAACTGCTGCAATATATATAGTTATCTATATGCTGCTTCCAACATAAAGTTGATTCCTGCAGTATGATCTGGACATAATCTTAATAATTAAAAACATAATTGAAAGAATTTAACTCAAATAGAATTAAATAGAAATAGTTTAAACCTAATAAGTCTGGGAGATGAAAGCTGTTGCCTGTCCTAGCTAACACAAGCCCTGCTCTGTCTGTCCTGGACTCTTCCAGTCAAGGGAGCAAGCAAAGAATCGCACAATGATTTTATTCTGAGCGAGTGGTGATAAGGCAGTTGCTACCATCTGAGTCTGTAACAATATCACTTACAAACTCCCAGCATATCACCCTTCCTCTTTCTGAAGTAATTTGTTTACATTTTTAGGGTTTGTTTGCATTTGACTAAAAAGGTAGATATTTAATTCAAAAGCCCTTCTTAAAAATCTTAACAATACAGTTTAAACTTCAGCAATTTTAAAAGGACACTCCAATGAGTATTTAATCAGCCCCCTCTACACCATTCATCCACCTTCCTAACTGTGCACAATGGTTATACTTTATAATTAATATTTTGCTTCTAAGGCAGGTATTCACAGGGTACTGAATGTTTTCCGTGTATATCAGAGCAACTATCCTCCTTTGCACTGTTAAAATGTCCCACTTTCTTTATACCTTTATGTTCATCAGCCATGCATATTTAAAACCCATGTAGTATATATACAATCCAACTATACAGTTTCTTCAGTTCAGGGTTCCTGTCATATATTAAAATACAGTTTTATCCAATTTTGTGAGTGTATTTTAAAAACAAGGAAACATATTTCATTTTCTCCTTATCCATTTCATTGAGACGCAAGGAAATTTGCAGGGCAGCCATGACAAACCTGGTGGCCACAGTGAGTCCCAGCCCTTCTCTCCATGGCCAAGGGACAAAGAGTAGCAGAGCCTCTGAACTTTGCCACACACAGCCAGCACTGAAGTTATAAACGATGGGTCCCCATCAGTGCTACAAAGACTGGAAAGGCAGGACACATGGAGCAAACAAATGTTGCTAGAGTCAATGGCTTGCTCACTGCAGTTGCCTGGGAAAAGCTTCCTGTCCCTTGCATATTTTTACAGCTGTGGTACATGTAGTCTTGAAAGCTTTTACAGGTTGTCTTGAAGGTAGTCAGATTTAGCGTAGGTACTGGAAGCAGGAGTTACTATTCTCCTCTGCCTTCTGCAGTTACATAAACCAGGGCAAAGTAAATTTTAGAACAATTATGTTTATGACAGCATTTAAAAATAATTTTGCACCATTTAATGTTGGTGTTTACACGCTATGTAGAAGAAAATGGCCCTCCATGCATATTACCTCATATAGGTAATACATTATCTTACCTTGAAGAAGGGCAGGATGAATAGGGGAAACAATCACAAATTTAGCAGAAACACATTTGTACCTGTAAAAGAAATGCAGTGTAACTGTACCTGTTGAAAATGCTTTTCAACATCAAAGTCTGTGGATACAATGCCAACCAAGCAGGTAATAGGAAGAGCCACATCTGATTATGTGGGATCGTTCAAGTGGTGATGGGTGTGATTCTTGCTCAGTGGTTTGGAAGAGCTTGTACTGAATTTTAGTGTGTCTTCTTTTGAGCAGGATGCAATAACTCATCCTAAAATGGCCAGCTCTCAGAAGCAGACTATGTCATGTTTTTAGACATCTTAAATCATCTTATGTTTGCCTGCTATCTTACAGTTTTCTTGCAAACTGGAGTTACCACAAAACTAAAAATTCAATCTGGGAAAACACTCTACTTTTCTAGTTTTGATGTACAAACATAAATCATGTTCATACCTCTATAGTAGGTGAGCGCACTAAGCACCAGGCTTTAGGTTTTGGTAGCCGGGGACGGGCATCTGCACTGCAAGCACTTTGCAGGGGCTGAAGAAGGGAGACAGCACGGCTGCCCCCACCCCTTTGGTCAGCTTTGTGCCAGGCTCGGTGCACCCACAGGACGCTGGTCTCGGGGGGTCCGATGCTCCTGGGGTACCCAAGGCCCAGGGAAACCTCTGTGGGGATGGAGGAAGCAGCCCAGAAGAGCTCTCCGTGTCACAGCTGTCACTTTCTTCTCCCAGCTTTCCCCTCTGCTAAAAGGTTTGGGATAAGTTTGTTATCTCTCTCTCTCTCATGCAAAGGCAGGGATGTACTGAAAATCAGAAATAAGAGGCAGAGAGCGGAAGGAGTGGAAATTCTTAAACATTCCAGAAGTAATAATTGGTCTAAAAATAGACCACTTTCTGCATGAACGGAGGAAAGAGGAGAATGAGGCCAGTGTTTCTGCTAGGTTTTATTTATTAAATTTGTGCCTCTTCAGCAACAGGCATACTATGGCCATACAGTTCCTCTTTTTAACCAGCCAGTCTGGTTACAAAGCAAGACCTCCCCAGTGAAAGGGCTTGAGCCCAGCACAGTTGCACTCCCACTGGCTGCAGCTCTGCTTCTCGCCCTTGCATCGGTCCACACCTGCACCCAGCCCAGATGTCACTGCGATGCAGGCACAGATGGGCTGACACGGGGTCGTATGATGGCTCTCGTGGATGGGATATGCGAACAGAGAATGACACCCTCCTCTATAGGGGCAAATCGAAGAGCTACATAAACTCCAATGCTCCCTTCTCAGCCTTCCTGCATCCTGGTTTTACGACACACAGGCAAAATCCCAAATGATTTGTTGATTTAGATACCGTGAATATTTGAGGAGGGCCATGTGTTTATTAAATGAAAGCTTCATAATGTATAACAAAACAAAAAGGGATTAAATGATATTAATAGTATATCTATAGATAGTCTACAAGTGACAGGCAGCTGGACCATTGTGTGGGGAATCTGATTTAAGGAGAATGGATTTTTTAACTGCTATTGCAGAGTGCAACTCCTTATCCCACTAAAATATTTATACATTTAGCTTCTCACTAGAAACTCTTAACACATTTCTTCACACAGAAAAGCTTTGAATAACAAAATTGTTAAAAGGAGATATTACATTTAGTCATTTTGTGCTCAACATCCCTAATTCATTGATGTTTCCAGTGTATACTCAACATCTCAACCATGGTTTGCTTGAAAACAGTATTTACCATATATACTCTTAACTGTAACTATTATGAAAGCTTTGGGTAGCAATACAATGCAAGAGTATATGCTTTAGCATAGCACAATATTGAAAGAAAACCACAGAAATCTGTGCCTGAGAGCTTTTTCATGTGCAGTGTGACTAGGTATCTGTTTGCCTTACCTTTTTTTTTTCTTCAGTGGCATAGAGTTAGCTCATGGCATTTCTCACCTTTATCCTTGCTTTGAATTTTTGACAATTTCAGCCTTTCCTCTTTATTTGTTTTCTTATTTTAAGTTTCTTTTAATAATGTAATGTGCTCACATTTGGTTTGGATCCTTTTAGTTGGAAGCATCCCAGAACTGTATCACCAGTCTCTCTTTTTATTTACCTGTGAAGCAAAATTTTCCTTTCCATTCCTCCAAAAGCCATAAAACAGTTGCAGGTTAAACAAAAATGAACTTTTAGTGTATACAGCAGGTCTTCCTGATATACTGGCAGTTATGTCTCTCAGACATCCTTTCTGAGCTGGCTTTGCTTTACATCATCTCATGGCATTCTGGATGGCAACAATAAACACCCATCTGTTCACATGTTCCTAGGATGGGTGCCATGGAAAGGAAATCCCCATAGATAAGAAAATGCATCAAATCAGAGAACAGCCAAGTGAATGGAAAATAACCCTGGATCTGCTTTATCTTTGTTGCAAACCAAGTCAATGTAGGACTGATGCCAGCAGCCCACATCTATTGGAAAACGAGAGACAGCATTGCATGTGAAGGGGCTCCCCTGTCCAACACAAATGCTCTTTTCTCATTTCATTCCCTATTATTTTTCCCCTCGTTCCCTGACAAAAAGCTGTTCAAACATGCCCACTATAGGGATGGGTTTAAGTGTAAGAAAGGCCAAGGCTCCTGCTGACTGCTTTTACAATTGATGCACCCTGGACTCTCTGATATCTTGGCTGGAGGATGCCCTAGCTTTTCACATTCAGAACAGATCTGTACAAATAATCACTCAGAAGATTTTTTTTTTTTTTTTTTTTTCCTGCCTACAATTCACCATGACTGTTACTTGTTTTTCCTTTTTCAACCAGTTCTATTCAGGAACATTAAACAGAAAAGCATAGTTCTGCTGCTGGGAGGAAGGAGACACCTAAACAGTTAACATTTCTTTATTGAAACTTCAGGGTTTTGACCAGGAAAAAAAAAAAAAATCCATATGCTATTTGGCATACACCTTTTCCTTACCTTACCCAGCACCAGTGGGAAGCATGGCACAACATACCACTGTCCAGGTATATTTAGAGCAAGCAGCTGCCCATCAACGGTGAAGAAATTTCCCAGGATTTGGTGGGAGTTGCTCTTACCCAAGTGCAGACTGGAGCCTCAGGAGGATTTAGTAGGCACCGTGAACCTCTGTCTTCACAGCTATTTTAAACTTTCTTTATGCATAAATTTTGTAATGAGATTGTTGTAGCTCCTAGAAGATTAATCTATACTTGATTAATTCTCTCATCTCTACTTGAGGCATTAGCTGCTTCAGTGCCTCTCTTCTGTGTCGATTAGCACACACACATTGTCATTTTGGCTACCCACAAAGGAGCCTTACCAGCTTTGTGATGCTTTCAGTCTCACTTCTCAAATACAGAGAAGACAGTTCCAAAATCCTCTCCTTATTTTTCTTCTTATGTGGTATTTCTTTGCATCAGAACAGCCTGCCTGCATTAAGAGGTGCAACTGCACAGACAGGTATCAGTTGTTAACAGTCAAAGAACAAAAACGTTCAGAAAACCAGTTTATCTCAGCTCAGTCAGGTTCTTGATCTGCTCTGGACTCACCACACTGCACCAGAGTGCTCAGTGACATAAAACATATGTAACAAAGTCTGTATATAACTAAGTTTACAGAGGTTGGTTGTAGTGCAGGTGCTGCAGTGGTCAGGGAAGCACTCTCAACATCCAAAACAACTTATTTTTATAGCCACACTCCAGTAAAGTTTATGCAGCACTGTGGAAAAATTATAGTTTATTGTAACTGCAGCGTAGCTATGAAAGTAAGGGTTTTTTGGGATGTTCAAAGTCCTTTTCTACTGCATTGCATAATTTCATTGGGGAGCAATAGATTAGGTAACTTTTGGGAATCTTCCCTGCCCAACACAATTTGAGTAAAAAAGCTGCAGGCTTCCAAATAAATAAAAAATTGTACACCAGATGCAAAAATAACCTCTTAACAGTTTGGCCTATCATGCTGCTCAGCATGTGCTAACAATAGCTCCTGGCAGGCTTGTACTCTGGTTCCCTGTGCATGCCAGAGCCTGGCTGCAAGATAGATCTTTATTGCTAGTGCTATCCAGATCAAATCTAGCAAAGGTGTGCCTAGCCCTTGCCAAAGCTATACTTGCTGTACAAACACCTGAAGACAAAAGAAACACACTGAATTACCAGGGACTGGGGAAGAAAAATTCCTGCCAAGTCAAAGGACTTGTACAGGAATTGCTATGGGGAGATTTGGGGTTCTGCCTGTGTTTTCATCCCTTTGATACCTATAGCACCTGCTTCTTCTCAGGAGCTGAGCTGGTTTGCAGTGTGTTGCTCCCAGAAATGTCCTTCCTGAATGAATCCTTCCTGTAGCTTTATGGCACGTGTCAGTCATGCCCAAATACATGTTCGCAAGGCCTGTCCATACAGCAATAATTTCATAACCTGCAGATGTCAAGAACAAAGACAAAATAATAAAGCACACACCAGATTGAATGTGGTTAACTAAGTTGCTTTTAGTTTATTAATTTTACCCATATACATAGCTGATTTTGAAAACACCATGTGAAAGAGCCAGGACAAAGTATAACAAAATGGTATGGGAAAAGATTTCAATATTTAATGTGCCAGTGTAGCTACTGTGTTTTATACATACTTTACATTGAAAACCAAAACACCCACAGTTTTCAGGGGAAGTACACATTTTATTTTGAACTGGCAAATTTAGTTTATTAATATGTAAAAAAATAAATCTACAATAGCAACAGTGCAAACACATCAGAACTTGCATGGCATAGAGAACACAAATGAATAAAAATTATTATACAAAGGGCCCAATGTTTCCTATAGTACTGGCTGTGACACATACAACAAACAACAGGGTGAGGAATAAACTGCAATGTAAACAGGAAGATGAGCTGCATATTACTGGTTCTGTCTTGTATGGTCTCTCTATTTCAGGGGGTAAAGCTGTCATGCCTTGGATCTGCAATTAAAATAATAAAAGTGATCAGAGTTTTGTCACATAACTAGTTGGCAGCTTGCATGAGAATCTATTGTTAGTTTTGTACTGGGGTTGCAACTCTTACTGTGAAGACATCAGGCTTAGTAAAAATATTAATATATTGCACGCCAAATGATCAGCCAGTGTGCACATCCATTGTTCTCAGCTTGGGAACAGCCATACACACTGGCATCCTCTCCAGTAAAGCAAGGTTAGGCTTTTGTTTGTTGATTTGTACGGCCTTATTTTGCTTTGTGGGATTTTGGTTTTTGTTTTCATCTTTCTGGCAGATAAAAATGGAAGTTTACAGTGTTACAGTGCTATGGGGATATTGGATGGTATTTGAATGTATTCATTTGTACATACAGGGCTTACACTTGCATGTACAAGGCAGTTAATTGTGTACACATTTCATGGAATCAGAGAATGGTTGAGGTTGGAAGGGATCTCTTGAGGTAATCTGGTCCAACGTCCCTGCTCAAGCAAGGACACCTACAGCAGTGTCATATTTCTATATATTGAGCATTTTTTACTCTTCCCTTAGACCTCAGTGCAATTTTTATGGAGTTAGACATAAGTACCTGCCTGTCATGGTTTTGATGTGAAATTAGAGAGATCTGGGTACACTGCTTGGCTATGTTTTTCCTAAATATACTCCCTACATGTTAAAGAAAAGAAGCTCTGCAAAAAGCAAGCTCCTGGGCACAAACATTTTTGAATGCCCACCTGCACAGCATGTGCTTACTTTGATTCCCCCCCCCCCCCCACCATGTTGCAGTTATCCTGCACTGCAGAAAAAAAATAATCTAAATATTGACTTAATCTTAGCAAACACACAAAGCTAAAAGTGATCAAGGGACCATCCCTACAGAAGGATGAAAGTATTTTCAACTCGCTTCCTCTGCTTCAAGTTTTTTCCTTCTTGTAACAACTCACTGATTGTTTGGTCATTCAGGTTAAATCTGTTCTTGATTTTGATGAGGATGGCCAATTTAATGTAGTATCACTAATAAGGGAAAGAAAAGGAAAGAGTCCTAATCTTAGCTTTGATGAATATGCCCTAGTCATTTGAAATAGGAAACTATGATTAAAAGGAAGAACTAAGCACTCCCAGTTCCAATGAGCTCACTCTTTGACTACATTCTTTAAGTCATAAGTATTGTTCCTTCATCCTGTAAGATAAAGGGGAACAGCATTTTCCAGAAAGTGTACCTTTAAAAAAAAAAAAAAAAAAGAAAGAAGCCTAAGCCCTCTTAATAAAATTTCTGTGTGCTTTTCATCATCTTAACTTGCCCTCGGACCAACAGTCAGTGAAAGAGTGGCTACACAGCTGCTACTGGCCAGGAGTTGCAAAGGTCAAGAAGTTTAACCAAAATTGGTGAATAGTCACATGTAGTGTGAATAACTACTTGTCACAGAAGGTCTGCAGTGGGACAAATATTAGAAAAAAAACCAGAGCCTCTTTGATTACTTATAGCACACAGTATTTCATTGACATCCCATAGGCAGAACAGTCTGATCAATGTTGGAAAGACCCAAGAATGCTGCTGCAGGAAGGGCAATTTCTCCACCACCTGAAAGCACTGTGTGACCCGCTACAAGGCAGTGTGGGCTGTTTTGTGGGGTGAGGAGAATGAGGCAAAGGTCCTTTCCTAGGAATTATTTCACCAGTAGTATCTTGTATTAGCTCTGTTAGGCTGGCTTAAAATCACAGTAGGATATAAGCCAGTACAATGAAACAATGTACCCTTCTGAGCAGAAAACCTCAAAAAAGTAAAATGAAGTCTTGAATTTGGACCCTGTAAAGGAATTCAAGGAGCAATATATGTTTTTCAGCATCTCCTTCAGGAATGATACTACATGCACTAGTAGTTCTTTATAAACACACACAACACTAAAGATGACAGCTTTTCCCAGCAGTCCTGCTGAAACACCAGTAGACATTTAGAATAAATAATAACTTACTGGGGAATTATTTTTATCTTACAGTTTTTTTCATCAAGAGAATTGGGAAAGGAAAACTATAGAAGATAAAATCTTCCGAAGGTGCACAAAGAAAACAGCTGATCCAAATGCACTTTTTTTGGCCCGGTACTATAGACATCTTGAAGACACAAGACCAACAAAAAATGAAGATATATTGGAAGAGTACTTATATAACTTCAGGTAGTCTAGATGCCTGAGTTAAGCTAGATTCAAGGCTTCCTTATGCAGTCAATAAGCTTCCCCCTACAGAGTGACTCAGAGAAGAAATCTGATTTAGGGATTTTGAATCATCCATCACAATACCCTAACATAAGTCCCTGACAATGGAGGCAGCCAAGGGAAAATAGCTTTCTAACTTGGCCACCTAATCTAGACACATAGGGTTACTCTCTAATCAATCTCAGACACACTGAAAGACTCCATATTCCTATTACTGATCCCAAGTGCTGATCAAAGCTCCAACTTTTCTATTCTTTTTAAATACTTCTAGAACTCGAGTTAGGTGAAAGCATTGATAAAACATTCTCATAATTTGTTATTGTATGTAAATGTAATATAGCCATGTAAACAGTCTGCAGACATATAACCAAGTACTTACTTGTTGGCAATGAAGCACGGTAAATCACATTTATTTCATGGCATTGTTGCCTCCTTTTCAGCACTTACGACTTACCGACCATTCTGCATTGTCTGTTTTTGAACATCTCACATTCACTGGTAGTTTAAGCACAAGTTCATTATAGGAGAGACCCTCTGATCTGGACCATTTGAATTTGTTCATTGCATCCATAAAAGACAGGTTTTTATACTGCTTAGGACTCTTGATAATGAAAGGCCAAGTCCTAAAGAAAAATAAATAGATAAAGATTTAAAAAAAATAGCTAAATACCATCAAGTTGGAACTGATGAGGAAAAGCTTTTGAAGACTCTACTCAGAAAAACAAATGTACTATTAATAACATATATTATGCCTAACTCACATTCTCAGCTAAGTTCTCTGCTACTGAAAACTGATGCAGTTTCATTGATTTTAACAGGCTTACGAAAGTTTGTCAGCAGTTTAGGACTTGCTGCCAGATGCTTTTAGAAATGAAGGATTTTAAGTTAAAAAGAATTACATTGCTGTTCTCTGATCTACAAACTGAATACACAGGCAATACAAAACAGATCTTGTGTTGTAACTTCTCAAAAACCCAAAACAAAAGCCACACCCTCTACTAGGCTTGGCAAGCAGTGTTGCAAAGAAACATTTGCCATTAGAAAGCTGCTTCCAGATGGCTCTGCCAAGCTCTGGTCATAACTGGGATAATAGGTCAAAACTCAGCCTAGCCCAGGAGCTGCTCTAACATGCATTGGCTGGGAGCAGTGCCAAAAGATCAAATGAGAATAACTGGTGGTGTGGACATTGCCTTTTGGCATGTCCCTATATGCTGGCTGCAAGGGAACTTTTGGCCAGGGGTGGCATAGAGACCTGTTGCATTACTATGAGAGAGCTGACTATCTGCCTGCATCTGGGAATCTTCCCCATGAACAAGTGGGGCCAATCCCATTTCCCACTAGCCAAAAATGTGGAAAGGGAAGGAATGAGATTTCTTGTCTTTCATTTAGTACAGAAAATGCAAAAAAACCCAACCAACCATGAAGGAAAATAAAAATAAAAAAACCCAACAAAAAATACCAACCCAAAAACTCAGCTAAAAAAAACTTTTTCCATTGTTTTTGCTTTCTCCTTGTTTGACTATACTGAGATGAATGGAAACAACATGGTGGACGGATCAAGTTTTTAAAAACAGAAAGTCCAGTACAGCTAGTGGAAGAATGAAAGTAGCTAAAACTTTATCTAAGTAACCTGATTAATACTTTGGTTGGAGCATGAGTTACCTTTTCAAAGCACTTTAGACAGATCTGTGTTAGCTTGCAGTAGACTGTCTCCCACTTGCTTTGGGTAAAGTGCTGCCTATGCCAAAGTTCTGCTCTACTCAACATCTAGGCACAGAGGACATAATTTTAGTCAAGCACCTATTTTGCACTATTGTGGCCCAACGGCTTTCATCTCAGCTCCTCATGATTTATACCACTGTTTGTGCCACCAGGCTGGGGAAAAAAAAAGTTTTAAAGTGAGCCACAGTGCCTTGATCCTGCTTCCAGTTTGCCTTCATGTGTAAGTCGAGAGACTTTAGAGGAGTCAGTGAAGCAATTCCAGTGTAAGACTGACACGAGAGATGAGTATCAGGTCACATATCCTTAGGCTGACAGAGCTTAATGAAACAAGAATTGTGGATTAGGTCATAAATACTAGGGGCATTAATAATCTCTTCTTCTAATTACTATTCCATTTGCGGCAGACTGTCTGCATACTTACTCTATTCAAAACATCTTTATTTCCCCAGGCCAAATGTGCATTTTTTCCTTAAGTACAGTTATCATGAATGAACACTCAAGAGAGCATACATTTGTTAGAATATTTTCTTTCTAAGCTCAGAAAGACTCTTTTAGCTAGGACTGATTTAGAAACTGTGTTCTCTCTGTATTAAAAAAGATTGTAAATAGAAATAGTGTGGAAAATGAAGTAGACATTGATTGCATTGTGACTTTCTTCAAGCTCTTCTGTCTTGGATATAAATTTCAGAACTAAGACCAGTAAGCCTGTACATCAATTTACTTTGCAATAATAGTTTTATATGGCTTTGTTAAGATAAACTGTATATGGAAAGACAACTTTTAAAATGTAAATGTGATGACACACTATTAACCTATCCATTTTATTTAAAAATCTTACTATTACCTTAGTTTAGTGCAACTAACAATACAAATGTAATTTAACTTTCACCACTAATAGTGCATTCTACTTTCTATTGTTTGATTATTTTTCTGCATTTCATTCATTTGGGAACTTTCCTCTTTAGACTATTCTCACTCTGTTTACAATCACTTCCACTGCTGATCTGCTATTGAGATGCTTTAATTTTAATCACTATAAGGAACACTTAAAAACTGAAATATGCTATTCATTGATTTTTATATATTCACACACATTTATCCTGTCTATAGTGGGCTTCCTCCCACCTCCTACCAAAATTTAAATTTTATGTTGGATCCTGGAAATCAGTCTTGCTCTTAGTGAGCATTATCACTGTACAGGTCATCCCACTGACATTAAAGGGCAGAAAAGCCAGATCCAACAACACACTGGGAAGCATTTTGTTCTTGCCAAGGACTCTCATGATGAAGGACAGCAAGACTTCTGCTGACTTACTGGAAAACTCTAATACCTTGTTTAAAATTCACCAGCCTGTGGTTTACCCCAGTGGTCAGATGCCAACTGAATTGCATGGATCTTCATGGTGGTTATTATAGATCCCGAGTTGCCTAAATGGTAACAGCCCCTACCCTCGCCATTCACAGAGGGGATATTTAATGTTTGTGGAGCACTGAAGTAGACAGATGTTACAACAAAACGATATCACCCCTTTTGAGCTGAGCAGTAGGCCAACGTTCAGATACTTATGGATTATTTTTATTAGGAAGAAAAAACTGATGAATAAGCTAGGGGGTTTTCTTTCTGACATGGATTTACATCTCAAAAATGTGCAGTGTCCTGCTTCTCTGAACAGTAGGAGTCCAAGACTCAGGAGAGTATCTTTGCACAGAATTGCAAGCCCCTGCTGCTAACAGTTCACCTAAAAAGCTCTTTTCTTCCTCTTGGCTAGATTCCTACCACTGGTTCCATGTTTTTCTCTCTACTTACCTTGAATGTCATCCTCTGACCTGTTATTCTTTCAAAGACTCCATTCTCTCATTTCTCTCCACCATGGTGCTTATCTACCATTTATCTTTTACTATGAACAATTTCATATTCTCTCAATCCCTCAATTTCCTTTCTAACATACACCTTCTTCCCCTTTTGCACATTTTTGTCGGTGTCACCAAGACAGCGTTAAGCTCTATATGTAAGCAACAGTTCTAGGATCTTGTTGCACTAGAATTATGTGCAGAATTATGTGCTGCATTATGAAATGCAGCAGAATTATTGACAACAAACCTACCCATGCTCCCAAACTACTTTTTCAAAAGTATCTCTATATATGTGAAACACTGATATATTTTAATAAATTGATAGATTTGAAACATTGATATGCCATTGATACATAGTCTTTTTACAGAAGGTTGTGGTGAAAAAAAGCCTGCTGTGAGAAATAGTATTTCTTTAGCAGAAGAAACTGCTTTTTTATTTAAAAAAAAAAAAAAAGGCAAAATAATTTGGCAGGAGAAATAAGTAGCAGCACAGCATATTGACCAAAGAGAAGTAGCATGAGTGACCCTGCAACATGTTGCACTACCAGAAAGAAATAAAGGTCGTATAAAAATGACCCTATAATCCCACAGACAGAAATAGAGGTGCTACACATGTTCATAAACATTTTACTTGCCTGACTGGTCTATAGATTTCCTTAACACCAATGAACTGGAGCTGTTCCATTATATCTGGAATACTTGCACATCGGGTGAGGTTGATTCTTGGGTAATAGAGCAGATACGACAGGCACATTTCATTCCTGGTGCTCAGACCACCCTGAAAATGGGATTTTTCTTTTAATCAAGATAGCATTGGAATCCCCCAGATAAAAAACACTGATTAGCATTTATATGCTAATGAAACGTATATCAGGAGGCCCAATTCAACAGGTTTATCTTGCACATTAGGTTATCAAGTAGCAAGAAGTTATTACATAATTAATTACAAAATACACTGCAAGTTCAAGCAATAGCTCCCAAGTTTAAAAGATGTCAGAAAGAACATCAATAAAATAAGACTCCTATTATGTTGAAGGGTACTATCTGAGAAGTTCAGGTTTATTTTCAGTTGTCTCCAAGGTACTTATATCTACCATGTTTCAGAAAAAGGGCTTCAAACTGGAGCAGATGTAGAAAAAAATCTCCTAGGATAATTAGTCTGTTTAATAAGAAATTACATGAGCTTTGTCTAGTAAAACAGAGGCCAGGATGGAATATGTATCTGTATGGACTCTCCTTGTAAGTAAATATGCAGGTAAAGAGTAAGAAAGAAAAGTGTTATTTAAGTTAACAGATAATGTTGACTCAAGAACAAATGAGCATTAACTACAAAATAATTAGAGTAAGATTTTTAGCTAGCAGAAGAAACAGACGTTGAGAGCCATGGGGCAAACAACTAATTTAGAATTAATCTTGGTAAATATGGACAAGATTATGAGCTGCACATTCCTAAATCCCATGCGGGAACAGTTCCACAAATCTCACAGAACCACAGGAATAGGAATGGAGAAGACAAAACGTGTGAACCAAGGGCCAAGAGCTAGTGGCGTCCCCACACAGGAAAATAGGATGAAAACACAAAAGCCTTCATTCCCACTCTTTTGCTTTTCTTTATATACCTACTGCATGCGCATACACGCAAGCCATGATTCAGGGAGAGGTATCCCTGTGCTCTCTGGATGCCGGCAACAGGTCTTCCCTGCCGAACAGAAACCCCTCAGGTCTCACCTCCCAGAGGTCTGGATCCAGCCACTCCAGAGGAAGCGGAATCAGCCCCTGGCGAAGGCTGGGTGCCGGCAGCTACATCCCTCCCATAAACATAGTGGGTCTGGCATCACTCTCTGGTTTCGCAGCCAGCTGGCACAGTCCGGCTCATGTCCCAACAACCAAATTTGCTTCACCTCCAAAACGCAGTGGCCACGTTGCAACGGACAGTGCCTGGCCTCTGCTAACCCAAAAAGCTGCATCTGGGAGACCATGCGCTGCAGTCCGAAGGGGATGCTCACCCCCTGGCCATGGCCCTGCCTTGTCCGCTGCCACGGACACGCACTCGGGGCTGTGGCACAGCCACTCCTCATGCCTTCGGCAAAGGCGCACAGGTACAGCGCGGGCTCCTCCTGCACCGCCCCAGGGGCAGCAGCTCTTCGGGAGGGTCCCTGCCGCTGGAAAACCCACCGCATGAAAGAAAGGTAATGTGCAGAGGCTCACTGTGCCCAGCCTCCTCCTCCTCCCAGCCCAAAGGACCTGCATCCTGCCTGGATTCTATGTTAGGCACAAAAGCAAGTGGTCCCATCTTGGTCATGGCATAAGTAAAAATCAATACGTAAGAACTGGTAATTACAAATTTGGGGAAAAATGCCTAGCAAGTTCAGAAAAATAATTCATTAGAATATGCAGAACTTGCATGTTAATACATGTTATGAAGAAAGCACTCCTTATACTAGCAAATTCTGATTTTTAAAGGTCTTTTATGACCTGCCTTGCTTATTTTTATAAACTAGTCATACGAATGCCTTATGCAAGAGATCAGACTGTGATCATAATCGTCCTGATGACTTTTAAACCTAAGAATCTATGAGAGGAAAGATAATATGTAATTACATGCACACAGGCATTAGCAAGTAAGTTCACACTTTTTAATAGCATTTTATGAAAAAGATTTTAGTCCCCAATATTATCTGTGTACTTATTTTGATCCATTAAAACTTTTCTTACCCATGTCATGCGAATTCGGTCCACAGTACTGTAGTGACATTCTGTGATTAAATTATCCCCCTGAAACACAAGATTTAGGAAGTTCACAGTTCTGAAGTTTATCAACACCAGCTTCAGGTAACCACAGATGACAGCAAACACTTAAGAAATAAAGATCAGAGCAGTGGATACGACTTTTTGAAAGAGCAAAGGATTAGGTAATTGGCATATGATAAGGCCTTGGCACTTAGCATTCATATTATCCCAGATCCTCAGGGATCCCCCGTGGATTTAAACGGAGTCTTAATAAAAGTCTTGTCTTTCTTTTTTAAATAGCAATGGAGGTGCCCAGTTATAATCCTATTTTCAGGAAAATTGTATATGTAGATGATGTATACGCATGGTTCTTGCTCCAAAATTCATCCAGTGCTACTTTGGATAGCTTTCCCCAGGCTAATTTATCCTGCCAACTTCAATAGAAATACTTGCCAAATGAGGAAAAGAAGGTTTTCCACATCACAATAACAACTATTTATCTGCCAAGCCTGGGAGTAGAGGAGTGGCAGTGGCAGGCAAAAACTTAACTACATTGACAGATATGTATGGGAAAGGCTGAATACTTACCTTCTCAAATACATACAATTAACTTTTTGCTGTCTTAAACTGATCTAACAGTTTGGTACTACCTTTATTCCCTGTACCTAATCAAATACAAATCTCAAAATCACCATGATAATCAAGTGGAAATTAAAATATTGAAAAACATAGCCAGACGTTAAAAATCTGATATTTTGGGGCAACTTCTTATCACAGGGATGCCAGAGGTCTATTTGCTTTGGTTCACTTTTTTGTATTGTCATCTTCCCTTATCACTCATTGTATTAATATTCCCTGAAAAAAATCATATCACCGTTCAAAGGTTGAGAATTTCTCCTTCCCTGCAGGCTGTCTCATTGCCAGATCAATGCTAGCACTAACTGTACTCTGGGCTGCTGGAAGAAGGTGTGTCAGCCTTGCGTTGCCCAAATGGAGACAGAGCTTTCTGAAGCAGCGTGAACTGGCACAGCTTCGCTGCTCCCAGGGGGAATATGCTGGTTCCCACCAGTGAGGTCCCTGGTTCTCGTGGCTTATGGACTGGGTAACATTCACTAAAAGTGTTCCTTCCGTGAGATTAGATCTTTTGTTTCCGAATTCAGAAGAGAGTGTCACTATGCGAAGAAAACAAATAACCTGGACTCCGCAAGCGGAAAGGAGGATACACCTTTGGAAGAGCTTGCAGAAGGAGAGAATAACAAGAACTTATATGAAAATTTTTAATATTATTAGTTAATTGATTAGACTGTGGTCTGAATTACACCAGATGATATATGTAAAGCTGTACAGGTAGTTTTGCATAAGATGAAAACAATAAAAGGCATGAAAAGGGCTCACTTCAGAGATAGAATTCCAGCTTCTTCTCAAGCAGTCTTTTTTAAGTTACTGATACTATCAAATACCTCTTTCAGTCTTTCTGCTGTCTACTCCCTTTTGTTCTTGAATTTTAAGAGGCCTTTCTCTATAATCTGCATGGATTTTCCTAAAAATTTTACAGGCTTTCTTTGCAAGCCTGTCATCTTCTGCCAGCTCTCTTCCTAAACCCTTCAACACTTCTTTCCTGGAGGAGGTAACACCAGTTTGTCTTTGAAGTCCCTGTGGAGTACAGGCAGTTGGACTTCAAAGAGCACCTGAACATCCAGGTTTTGCTGTAGAAATTAAATTAGAAAGTTAGCATTTTAGATTCTTGCCTTTAAAGAACAAATATCAGTCTCCCAGTGTGGGAGAAGAGACGTAAGAGAGAAAGGGACTTGAAGAGAAGCTTGGAAGTTTAAACCATGGGGGTCCTGACCATACTTGAAGTTCAGTCATTGCGATGATCTTTTCATCTCCCTTTCCCTTACTGGCTCCAATCATAAACAAAATCCAGTTGTTTGATATTTTGCATCTGACCAATTCCATCAAGTAACCACGGGCTTGTTCACATGCACCGGGACAAGCACATCCCCAGCTGCTCTGCTGGCCGGATCTGGAGCACCCAACCTTTGCAGCACTAAACTTCCTGTCCTGAGGCCAAAGCTTCAAAAACAGATGCCGGCTGGAACTAGCAAAAGATGAGTGGATAATTTTTAAATGAGCGACTCATCCAGAAAAATACAGACTCTTTTCATGCAGTACCTATGGATAGCTACTGCTTTACAATATAATTGTAGTTGGGATTTTTCTAAAAGTTATATCACATTATTCTCACAAGAACAGAAGGTAGAATTGCATGATTTCTTCTTCCAAAGAGTTTTGTTTACTAGTGAAACCTCACGTGGAACATGAGCATGGAGTTTTACTCCCAACAACAAATAAAAATGTGAAACAAACAGAAGACTTGGCTGATTTGTAGACATATTTGCAAGGCTGGATACTTCCTGTGTGCAAATACTCAGGATGTGCTACTTGGTTCCAACTGCTCCATAAAGCTCCATAAAGCCATGTGGTGGCATTCCCGTTCTTCAGCTGGCTGGATGCATAGCCAGGCGCACATGTGACTTTATAATCTGCTTTGTTCAAACATTTATGATAGTAAAGTTCAAATCAAGTAACTGTGGACACCAAACACACCCAAAGAATAGCTTGAATTGATGGGCCAAGCCAGTTCTGTATTGAATTGGGTGGACACTCCTGAGACTGCAACTTTAATATATTAGTCACTCTGCGATAAGTGGAAAAATTAACAAAACATTCAAGAATTCTATGATTCTATGATAAGAAATTCTGTAGCAAAATTAATCCTAAATGTGAGTAAATGTTAGGCACACAATCTCCTAAGCACTTTCAGGGAAAGAATTAAGAGTGTCATACTGGCAAGATGGTTCGTTCTTCTCTCAGATACTGAAACTCCTGGAAGTTGAAGTCAAACTCATCGTCATAAGCAAGCAGCTTCTGCTCCTCGCCATTGTGGAAGTGGCGCATCCTGATAGCTCTGCCAGCAAGATGAGCATGAAGAAGTACCGCAAACACATGAATCCCAGCAGGTCTCTCAGCACCTAGAGCCTGGCCAGGGGAAACCAACACCATCTGTGCCCAGATGCAATGTAACAATGTGATGCAATGTACAGAGTGAAAATATATTAATAAATGCATTTTACATTCCCTCAGTTTACAGCAAAATTCAGTCTGGTGCCAAAACAAATCCATATGTGAAATTAAGGTTTTATATGCAAAAAAGGCTAGGTCTTTTTCTGTGATTTTTTTTTTTTTTTTTTAAATAAAAATGTCTTTTTACTCCTAATGCACACACCTTTACGAAAAGCAACCAAACTGCCAATAATTCTCAATAGCTTAAGACTTTCAAGGGAATTATACTAGAACCTGCACATTATTTTAGTGTTAATGGTCGATACTGATGAATGTGGATGCTTACGTGAAAAAGAATTTATATGCAGTTATGAACGATGTTAGCAATATTGTGCCAAAAGAAGGACTTTAAATTAAGAGGCTGTAATTATAATATGCTCTACTTCCCATCTTCAAGTAAACTGGTAGTGAAATACTGTAAGTTTACATCTGAAACTTTTTTCCAGGTCAAAAACATTTTAAAATTAACTTTCCCAAATTGACACAAATCTGACATCAATCCCATTCTAGCTGAGATCTACGG
This sequence comes from Aquila chrysaetos chrysaetos, assembly GCF_900496995.4. NCBI lineage: Eukaryota > Metazoa > Chordata > Aves > Accipitriformes > Accipitridae > Aquila > Aquila chrysaetos. The sequence continues at coordinate 23,680,600 of NC_044011.1, read as the reverse complement.
ATCCGAACTTCTGGTATGCCAAACTTTGATCCTTGTTCAGAGCCCAAACTAGAAATAATCTGTTATCGCAATACCTTTCAGGTACAGTACAGCCTCGCAATAATAGATTACTCAAGTGTCTTTAGGCTGAAAAATGCTATAACAATATGCAACATTTAACATCACCAAGAAGAAATCTAAAGTCCATATCTAATTGGCTTTTCACTCTAAACCACATCATAACAAGCATTGACTCAAGCTTTGTCTATAAATGACAATGTATATGAGAATCTCCCGTGGTACATTAATCACGGATTTTAGACAATGCTTCCATTATCTATAGAGATATTTAAATTATCTTGATGTAACCAAGTGTTTAATGAACGCATAATTTTGTACTTTGGGCCATACAACAAAACCTGTTCAGGTCTTTAGTTTCTGTGGTTGGTCTAAGAATACTTTTCAGGCTTGCACTTCACTGTTAGGAGCCTTTTGCACATGCACAGGTCTTAATTAACCTCTCTCAACATTTTTTCTGGGCTAGCTATTCCAGGCTATTAATAGCTTTGCCATGGAAAGCAATGTACGCTTATATGTTGAACACACAATTAAAGCATTGCAAATTATTACTCATATCAGTAAAGCAGTCTGAATACTGAGCACCCCAAATACCAAGATCAAAAAGACTCAACATTCTGGAGGGCAACATGTAGCAGATGCCTTTGCTCGCGTATCTTTAACTGGTAACTATCAATCTGCCCAAGAAGTTAAAGTGGCTGTCCAAAACTATTTCTAAGAATAAAAACCAATGGGTTCAGGCAGGAGACATACCTCTTCCAGACATTCCAGTGTGCAGTGACCCTCTGACACAAATTCAGGCATGCCTGGTGGGATATTGTGGAAGAGGCTGACCCAAAGACCAGCTTCTATAACCCCAGCATCATATTTCCTTAAAACTGGAGTATAAATTAGCCTCAGACCAGAGTTATCTATCAAGCCTGCAACAAAAGAACACAGTCAGCCATGGCTATAAATCAGTATTTTAAAGAAAAAAAAAAAGAAAAAAAATCCAATTGTTTCACATTTTTCAAGGCTTGTACTAATTTTCTACATGAAAATCAAGTAATCAACCGCAATAATCTGGAAATGAGTCAAACCATATGCAGGAAGTAATAAATAGGGGCAGCCCACAGGAGGGTTGTTAAACATGGTATCTTGATATCTGTGGCGTTCAGATGTGAATGAAAAATATGTGCTGTCTGTAGCCCTTGTGTCCCTTCCGCTAAGTTATCCAACACAGACCTCAGAGAAAAGAAGTTAGATCACAGGCAGAGCAAACAATACAAGGAAATAATAAGACCTCAAAAGGTTCCATGTACGATTTTCAAATGAAATATTGGAAGCACAGCTTAAAGTTATTGGGTTTTTTCTTTAAAATTTTCAAGCCATGTGTTGTCTTCTACTTGTGAATTTATCTATTCCTTCACCTTAAGCCCTAGCATTAATTATATTTTTCCTTTGTTTTGGATTGCCTGTCACATTACAGCACACCTCAGATGACCAAATACATCCCTTTTACAATCTCCCCAATTAAGAGAGCATCAACTAAACATGAAAATTGGCCTCCTAAATCCCAAACTTGAAGGTAATACCAGCACCCTGAGTAAAGTAGGCAAGAGAACTACAGAGGATTTTAATGCTTCACTCACTCAAGGACTTCTCTTGATTTCAAAAAGCAGTTTAAAGAACCAAAGCCTGCTGGGAAAAGGTTGAGTTTTTGAGTCAAAATGATATGAAACTATTTTGTTCACCTACATGTTTAGCCATATATGTGTATTTGTGTATCTGTTCATAACTTATGTTGCCTCCATCATCTAAATGCTTATAATTATTTCTCTTCCATTAGCCATTTTATTAGCCAAGATGCACAAAAACCAAAGATTAATTTGTGTTGCACAAGGCCTACATTCTGTTAGTTCATCTGTTACCTTCTTTGTTGTCCCTTTTCAAATTTCAATTTTGAAAATTAAAAATGCAAAAAACATACCAAGTAGAGAAGGTAAGAGGCTTCCTAGTGACCTATATTAGTCTTCTAAAAAACATAACAGAAATAACAGTGCCTGAAACCAAGTTTGACATCAATATGAAATCAGCAGGCTATTTTAAGACAAGCAAATGATGGAGAGACAGAGCAGGGACTAAGTTACCCAGTCACTAAAATACCTAAGACGGAGTAGTATGTAATTATTAAGGAGCAAAGGGTATGAACTATGCATAGCCAATTAAGAGTGGTAATCAACTATGAGGCATTCTGCAGTATACAAATCATGACATTTCAGGTGATATATACTGTCCCACAACATCCCAACTTTAAATGGGAATCCATACTCATTCCCTTTCTGAAGCTATTTGTACAGTCTCATCAACCTGAATTTTTCCCCTTGTGGTACTTCCCCTTCAGGCTTGTTGCTAACATCTAACTACCAGAAATTTTTATGATATCCAAGAGTTTTTGATAAACAACCTCAAAAGATGCCACCTTTCAAATGAAAAGTGAATGTTAAGGATATTAGAAACAGAAACATTCAAAACCAGCCATGTTAGGAGCAGTTCAAACATTTTTGAGTCTGACAGGGAGCCAGGAGCCAAGGCTGACTACCAAATCTGAGTCACTTACAAAAACATTACCCCAGATCACAACATGAGGCTAACAATGCAGCCTTTAACCACAAGACCCAAGCTGGGAAAATGCAGGTGCCAAAACATGAAAACGAAGGTGACCTGGTTGCAGGTTTGGTGCTGTGTCAGGAGGACTCACATGCCCCCACCTGAAGCAGATGGAGCACCCAGGTCTACTCCCTCACACTCCTGGCACGATGTTATACCATATAGTTTGTCAGGGAGCAGAGAAACATGACCTGGATTACAGGCACCCTGCTCTGCCTACGCTGTCCAAATTTTCCCAGGTCTTTGGCGAGACCCTGCGTTCACCTGGGACTCTCCCAGCAAGGCAAAATTGTCCCAATTGCTTAAAAAGAAAATGAAACATTATTGATTCCCAGTTTTTGTATGTGCCACTTCAACCAAAACAATGGTATCGTACAGCGCAGTTGATTAAAATATAATAGTGAATTTAGGGACACAACCAATTAGAAACAGTTTCTCCACATGTGACTTCTCAGGCTTTCAGGTAACATTTGATGGAAAAGCATGCAACATCAAGGACGCAAATGAAGTTTGCTCTATCCCATACAAATGTGCACACTGAAGGGAGGGAGTCTGTCATTAAATAAAACAATTTTGAGATAGTTCATCTACTACAACACAGAGGGCGAATAACAGTAAGACAGAACACCATAACCCACACAGAGGATTTTATTTTAACACATGGGACATGGGTGTGTAAAGAAAGGCCAGTACAAGTACACTGTGCTGCACTGGATTTTACTCAGTTCCTATATAGCAATCACCAGAATATTCTCAGGTACAGTAGCTCAATGAACTTTTGTTTCAGAACAAAAAAGTATCTTTCCAAAAGTCAGCTTCAAAGTTCCCTAGAGTTTCTGGGGCTCCCTGGTTTCTTTGTTTTGCTTCTTCTAAATATAAATGAATTTTAGAAAGAAGATTAAAAAATACACCATTATAAATGAAAAGCTTATCTTTTAAGATTAATTTCTTTAACCCAGTGAATGGTCTAGCAACCTGAGTCTATGCTTCACCTTCAGAAACTGTCCACAGTTCAGGTAGATGTCTTAAAAAAAATACTAAAAAAAAAATTAATAAAAGGCTCATTCCCTGTGTTGCTGTCTCACAGTCTGGGTGCTGTGCTGCTCGCTCTCAGTCATTGGATTTCCCAGCAAAAGGAAAGGAGAGAGAGATATAGCATGAAGAATGTAGTTACAAAAGGAGATGTATTCACCCCATCCACAATTCTTTGTATATCTGAATCTCCCACTGACTTCAGGTTAAGGTTTTGAGTGCAGTGAGAAAAACACTGTGAACCAGGAACTATTGAGCAGGGAAAAACAAGCCTCAGCTTTGTATTTACTCTGTTTGCCATGCAATGCAACGAGAAACACTGGTGTCTAGTACATTTTCCAATCTTGCATGTTTTAAAGAGTGTGAGGGTACAAACCTTCTGTGTATGATGGATTGTCATAATGCACCTCCATAAGAACGAACTGAGGGTCAGCTGCTGTGCCAATGGATAAGCCAACGTGAGGAGGGTAGGTGAAGCCCTGGAAATCAACACACGCATACAGAGTTAAGGTATTTTTGCTATGGTTAGGAGTTAATTTCTTTTTATAAATACATCGACTTTTTTTTGCAATGATACGATCATATTAATGATAAAATTTACAAAGGTAACTTCTTTTAAAAATTTCTGAACATGGCATTGTAGCATAATATATTTATTATATACTCAATATGCTAAATAACTATGTCAAATATAAACCAGCAGATCCTGTGCTTGCTAGAGGATAAAGCCCTGAGCAAACTGGTCTCACCTCACCACTGACCCTGCTTTGAGTAGGAGGCTGGACTAGGGACTTCCTGAGGTCCCTTCCAACCTGCATTATCCTGTGATCTTATGATTATTTATCCTGTATTTATTGCTTGAGCAGAAAAGGAAAATTCCATTTTAAACGTATAAACATTGCATCATCAAGTAGTTAGTCTGACAATAAACCCTTATGAAAAAGTGAATCTACATTTTAAATGTTCCCAGTTTCTAAAAGCAGTAATTTCCAGGAAATACTGAGGTTGTACATAATTAGATTGTTTTTCCTGCACAAATCACTGCATTCTAAGTATATAAGTATATAAAGATGATCTTCATGGCTACATTTACATTAGCAAGCCATGTAGTGCAAAAGAAATAGCTCTGTACAGTGCCACAGATTGTGCTGGACCCACTGTCCCCAAGTGATGCTCCTTTGGACAAGCGCTGGTCAGACCCCATGTACTGAACCCCATTTATTGTTGGGAGATGCTGGGTTCACCCCTGCATGTTCAGTTTAACTTCATCCTAAAGGGGGCTGCACAAGTTCTCAAACCACTCACGATGATAAACAGAGCTTGGTAAGTGGGGATAACCAGGAGATTTACTTCAAAAGCTCACTCCTGATTCAAACCGAAATACCAGTATCTCCTAAGTGAACTTATTTACCAAATTCACTTTCATAGGAATTATTCTGCATCATTTTATAGTATATAGCTAATACTTTAATACGCAATTTGAGATTCTAACTTTTTGAAATGCTCAATTTGAGATCCCAACTTTCTGATGCTTGATGAACATTAATGAATTAATCGTAGAATATAGTAATAAATATTATCACCCCCATTCTACATAAGGGTAAACTGAAGTAAGTGAATCAAGCACTCCAGTAAACCTGGATGTAACCCAGATCTGTCAGATTCCTCTCTATAGATCTTTAACAACAGGATCATCCTTGCAAAAGCCTCCATAGTAGTTGTCAAATGATAACTTATTTATATGAGTTTTTTATTTCACTTAGCTTAAGACAGTTGAAAGTACAAATACTAGGTCAGAGCATAGCTGATGGCGAAAATGCACAAAGCATACACAAGGGAAAATGCTCATAGTGGATTAAACTTCTTTTGATGGGTCCATGTAGCAGCTCTGGCTTCCTCACACTGCAGCACTCAAAGACGGTTTTGGACTGCAAGACGGCAAATGAAGGCTCCAGAAACTATCATCACCCCAGTCCCTCTCTGTGCGCACACCATGGTTTGTGTGGGCACACACTGAATCAAGGGGGTAAAGGGGGGGGGGGGGATTCTTTTGGCAGTAATGCTGCCTTATGTCAGCTGAAAGCATTAACTGCAGCCTAAATTAACATATGAAATAAGCTGAAAACAGAGCCTGGGGTTAACATGGCATCAGAGATTGTGTTTTCTGTAGATATGCCCCATTGCCATGAGCAAAGTGGTCCTTGTGCTGGCACTGCACTGACACAGGATCACTCCTACACTGAAATGATGTCTCTTTGGGCAGGGTAGGGAAACTTCAGCACAATATGCCTGAATGGGGCAACACTGTAACCAGGTCCTAGTGAGGCAAAAAATGCATTAAATGTACATCTAACTTTGGAAAATCTTGCTTCCATGTCTTTTATGCAGTCACCTACAGAGACTGCTTTTCTTTCTGTCATTCTCCACAGGTAGCAGATACTGGTCATTGCTGGAGGCAGTGTATTTCCATATCAGATGGGACAAGCTGATACAGCGACAGACTTCCATGCTCCCAAGCCATCTTTCTTCCCCTAAGGCATCAACTCTCTCTATACTATTTTCATTACTTTTAGCTTGTCACCCTGGATGATCATTGCATTTCATACTTCAAAGACCAACAAGAAGTTGAGGATTTACTGGTGAGGCATTTACGGATTGTGATTGTGTACCCTTAAAACCAGACAGATTATGTAATCACTAATATACTAGGAAGAAGTTTCATTATAATACACACCCTCCTAAAGCCCCATTGATGAACTATACTGGACAGCCATTCATCCTACCTCTCCTCCAATGGCCCAAGCAAAAATGACTGTCTCACACGTGAGAAAAGAGTCTGGCATGTTGGGGTGGTAACACTCATGCCCGTAGTCTAGCACACTGTCATTCAAATTGCTGCTGCACTGGTAGAGCAGGATATGGTGCACCAGATTCTCATGGCCTTTCTGGATCAATGGCTCAACCTGTCAACGTTAAAATGAAAAAGAAAGAAAATACGTCTCAAATGTGACTATTTCAATGCAGGTATGCAGACAGAACTAAAAATTACAGGGTACTTTTTTTTTTTTAAAAGAGGAGCCTTAACATTAGGTTGAGATGTTACTTCAGCACTCTGTACCCTCAAGCATTGAAAACTTGATTGCCCAAGTGTATCAACAGGGGACAAGAGAATTCCGTGCCTTGATGAAAACTCTATTGCCATCTGTCATTCCAGCACAAAGGGGATATAAACCAGCTGAAAGTCTGTTCAGCTAAACCAGCTTGGTATCTGAACTACTCAGAACTTTTCATCCCTGTTTCTGCCTCTTTTGTACTATTTCAAACTAGAGCTGCCCATAGATTCTGTACATCTACGGTGAGCCTGGAGGCATACCCCACATTCCTCAGCACCTCAAGATGGACTTTCAAATTTTTTTGACATCTACAAGAAACTAGAATTATTTTACAATCTGCTCAGTTGTAAAGACTTTATTAACATGAAGTCATTCCTGAGAGGTTGGGTGCTCCAGCCTGTTTATGGCAGTGATGAGCTGGAGGGCTCTCAAGGGTGCCCGGGTGCCCCCAGTATAATTTGACCGAACTTCAGGGTAGGCTTAAATGATTTCATTCCCATATAACAGTGTTCACTCTATTTGGATGGATGATGTTAAATCATCTCTGTCAGAGATGACATCCCTGGGGCAAACATGAATACTTCTGAAAAAAATTATTTTGTTTTTCAGAAAGATCATATTCCACAAAATACCAGCATATAGAAAACAGTATTAAAATGAAAGGAGTTTTTCTTTTGCTTTTGCTTTCAAAGATTGCATCCTGTTCTATCATATCTACCTTCAAGCTGAATAAGATACACATTAATGTTTTCACAAGAAAAGTAAAGCTTTAGCAATGCAACTCTTAAAATGTAGGGTGCCATGCAGTATTGCCTTTTAATTTTGGGAAAGGGAAGGTATTTTAAACAGGAAAAAACATATATATATATCCTAAATTTGCATCCATTTGTTTTGCAAGCACATGAACCCTAGTTACCAGAGGACCAGAACAGGGTAAGCAAGAACAGTTTATTACATTATTAAAATATTGTCAGCACAATATTGTTACCAGAAATTTATCTCTCTGCACTTTGTTCAAACCACTAAACCAATTACAAAAGAGGAAGGGCAGGAAGAAGCAACCAGAGCCCATGCATATCAAGACCACCCTCGTCGATATGAATCTGCAAAATACCATTGAAGTTAGGCTCTCAGGGAGTCCAGCTGCTGCTGAGTACCTGCATGTCTGTCCAAGAAGTGCACAACCCAAAACCACCCACTTCACTGTGCTTAGAAGTCAATGGAAGGATGCCAATTTACACGGAGGCACCAAAGTTTTGTTCTGATGGCAAGACTGAAACACTTCACAAGAGATCTTCTGTACTGTCCTCAGTAATCCCTATTTCAGTTAGTGTTACCATCATCATGAATTACTGTACTATGGAAGCAAAAGGTATTTTTGAAGAAGAGAGTCAGTTTTCCCATCAGATAAGAATTTATTCCCAAATATATCAGACTGACTGACAAAGATTCAGAAATCCATTTCAGCTTGATGTTGCTTCTTCCCTCTGCTCTGTCATATACCTGCATACTTATCCAAATACTGCAGAACCAAAACACGCTCATATCATGGCAGCTTATACATTAAGTAGCAGTATATATCTCTCAAGAATTCTGAAGCTCCACATAATATACAGGTTAGCCAGTGAAATGGTTATGGGAATATTATCCCTGTATCTACCAAGAAAAAAAGAGTATTTTTGTCCCAACATGTGATAGTTCTGTCTGCTGCTACATGATCCCAGCACCTGCTGTGCTTACAATCGCTACTTCAAAACCAACTTCCCCTCAAAACAATGGGACATCACCAAAATTAGAAACTCGCATCCTGTCATCAGTTTTTAGTGGCGGTTACCTAAACAATAACAGCACTTCAAAAAGTACTTTGGTTCAGCTTTCTTCAGTGAAGAAAAGAAAAAAAAACTAGAACAAACCCTTAAGCATCTTTCAGATGCATCTTGTAAGACAACTTACATTCTTCAGATGAACAAATAGATAATGAAAAGAAGCAGCAAAGTTACACTTTTTACACATTTTTATTACAATTTGGTTAAAGAGGTGCCACCTTTCTCTCTCCCCTTTTAAATAGAGAAAAAAAGAAACTAGTAGGAGTGGTTAATAATCTATCAACAAAAATATTAGAAAAATCTTATTAATCACAAAGTGTTCATTTCCCAGAAATGTATGGAAATATTTTAATGGCCAGCTCCCTAAGGATCACAGCTTCATTTCTGATTGAAACAAGAGAAGGAAGAGGAGCAGACCCCCTAGACACGTTGGATTCCCTTTCTCTGATTTGATGAATAGCTAACTGTATTTACGTACTAGAATAACTTCAGCAGAAAAGAAAATTAAAAAATACGATCTCATTCTCTACTGTAGTGATTAACTGGAGAAGGGATTTAACCATGCCATTCTACATCCCAGGTAAGTGCTGCCCTATTTACTCAGCCATTTATTATTTTAGCTTATAGAATAAGTCAGTTATTTAGGCTGCCTCCCTCTTCCTCTCTCACTTTCCACTAAGAGCATCTGTACAGCTTAGTTTGCTCCAAGCTGAAAAGAAATTCCAAAACCTCTTTTTTTTTTCCCTCCAAATAAACAAAATTCTTGTTTTCTGGCCAGCCTTACAGACAATGATGAACAATAACCGAGTTTCTCAAATACAGGGCCAAATTCAGCAAATCACTAATGCATTTAAAAGTGCACATAAGTAGTCCCAGGTGTAAAACTAGTTGCTAGAGCAGGTATCTATAATTAAATATGCAGATCAGGGTGGCCTGGTTTCCAGAGTACTTGCAGCCTCAATGAATGATAACACAATTTGCAGGGCTCATCTCCTACAAGGTTATTCCTGTGTTAACAGATCTTGATCAGTCTTGACCCTTAACTATATGCATTCATTTTTAAAACGTGGGCTGTTTAACGAACACATTCAAAGTTTCCAGTTCTTTTAATTTTTTAAGCATAAAGTTTATGGTTCTTTGATAATCTTTAAACCCCAAATCACACAACAGAATGATAAACGAAGCTAAGGTTTACTTTTGCAGGTCTCCAGTCACAATAATAGGGGACCAACCCTGAAAAGTCACCATGACTGTCTTGTTAATTTGTCTCAGGAAACAGTGCAACTTTTAGAATACTTATGAAAAGATAATAATTTAGTGTGGTAAATTAGGGCAAAGGAATGAAATACAGAAAAAGTGATAAAAATAGGCATAGCACATAATAGTCAATAAACTCTGCAGATTTAAGAGAACAATTCATTTTTATTTGGATTCATATTTATACACAGCATTGTTAACTCTGTTCTCGTAGTGTAAGGGAACTCTCAAATGACACTTTCGGCCACCGATAACTGAGTAATTTAGATGGGCTGCAGTGAAAATGGAAATCCGCCTTTCAATAATTATGGGGAAACCTGTGACTTTGAAACATAGTTCCTTCCCCTTTCCTTGCTAATTCCTACCCACCTCTTGCTAGCCAAGGGAGTCAAGAAAGAGGCTGAAAGGAGACTGAAAGGGAATATGCATATAACTACTGGTTTTCCCCATTTCACATCATTCTTTGAGGCTCATCTGTGGTGCTTTCACTGTTGCTGACATGCAAGGAAGACCCAGCTGTCAGGGTTCATCTCTTTCCCATGTTGTGAATAAGCCTGCAGAGATACTGCACCACCGGGGCACCTCAGTGACTTCTTCCCCTGCAGGCAAAGTGCATTTTCTGCTTGACATTTCCTAACTGCCAGAGGCTCAGAGAACAAAAGCCCTATATCCACCCTCCATCAAAATGCCGAAAGCGTTTGGGACCGCAAAACATAAGTGCATGCAACAAGACATGTTCTCTCCTGCTTTTTCATGAAACCTGCAGAAAGAAGCTCCTGTTTTATTATTCATGATGATTTGCTTTCTGCGTCCTCTCTACCTTTCTTGAAAGCTTGGGCAAAAGATCTTTCTAACCCAGCACACTGACATATATGAACCTATCTGACTCGCACTAACAGAGATAAAAAAATAATAGATGTACGACAGTTCCCCACCACATCAAATCAGGTTTTCCAAAGAAGGAGATATTTAAAATACACTGCACTCAAATGCAAAATGAAGACACTGCCTTCTTCAGCCAAAAGCATGGGTTACGGTTATGGTGTTTGGTTAGCATGACCTGTACTCCTCAGGCAGGTTGAGAGGTTTTACAGAGCTCCTTTCGTCATACTGGATCTCTTAGCACTTCTGAAACTCCTGACTTTCAAAGAAAATAAAATAACAAATTTTCAATTTATTATCAAGTTAAAACAGATAAGATGTGGGCTTTCCACCTGTTAATTTAACAGAAACCCTATTCTAGTCAACAGGCTGACATCACATGAACAAAGAAACATGAACATGCTTACATCTGCCACTGCCAGGTTATTTGGCTTCAATTTGTCTTCCTCTCTTCAATATTTCCTATTATCCCTTTACCTACTGCACAACTGAACCTACCACATGTCATTTTTTCTTAAAAAAAAAAAAAAAAGCCAAAATTGTAACGTAGTAGAGCCTTGCATCTCAAGCTGCTGATAAGCTGGGTCAAGATACTAATGTACGATGTATTAAAAAGGATGAAAATGCAAACAGCTCAAATGGTCCAAGAAGTTAGATTCCCTACAAGGGAAAAATATCTCCAGAAACCTGGAAGTCTTTCTTGCTTATTCCTGTTTATCTCCCTTTTTATTTGCTTGGCTCTCTTTGATGTTAACAGCTGTGGTTTGTTCTTCATGCCTGCTTGGGAGAATGATGAAAGTTAGTACACTATATCCATAGTCTCCCCATAGTGTCCCTGTTAGAAAATATAGCCCACTGCATGTGGGCTGACTTTATTTTTATATATGAAAATGGCAACAGGTTTTTGATCTTGTTGCAGTGATGCTTCTACACTGAAATGTCAAATGAAAAATACGATTTTATTTTTTCTGGCTCAAAAGGTAGCTTCAACTTAATCTTACATTTTAAAGACGCTATGGGATGGTATATTGGCATATAAATGACTCTGAATAAGGCCACAGCCTTACACAATACCTTGTGTATGTAGCTGGTGATGACACAGGGAAAAAACTTTATTCTGTAGTCTCAAAATTGAGAATAAAAATTTGACACAGTATTTTTGTCCTGACACTGCTGCATCTAAGAGAGGTTCTAGCCTGTGGTTGGTTATTTTATTTATACGAGCTTGCCGTGTCTCTGATTAACTCAGACCAAAAAGTGATGGTTGTGAAACCGAGTACTGGCTGAGTTTACCTGAGAGAATTTTTGTAGCAGAAGACAAAGTTATAGGGTCTGTGCTTTCTATACTCATCCTCAGAAGAACTATTACCTTCTTACTGATTACTCCAGTCTTTGTACTTCTTTCACAAATGTGTACCATGCACATATATTGAATATTTGTCTGATTTAGAAAAGCTCTTCAAAGGTAGACATGATGTCTTCCTATTAGGAAGCATCAAGGTTTTTTTCTGATTTTATTTTTTCTGCTTTTCAAATGTGTAGTTGCGGAATGAACAAATATTTATCTAAACCAACTCTTTTAAGGTTTCAGATTTTTTCTCCAGAAAAGCAAATACTTAGAATACTTGGCTTAATAAAGTTGGGTCTTTTTCAGCAAAAAGCTCCATGTATTCCAGAAAAAACTCAATAATGATATGGTTTTATTTTCATATGAATGTTCTGAAAGAAAAACACCAGTCGTTTGCTGACTAACATTGCTTCTTGCACACAACCCAGAGGTGTGCCGAGCAAAAACTCAAGAGCTGGAAATATGCCTCTGAGCTGGGGTAGGCGTCTAAGTCCATGACTCCAGGGCAGACCAGTATTTTAACCCTAACAACCTAACAGCTATTTCACATCAGTAGAAAAGCCTGCCTAGGCCAGCATCACATCTGGGACACTAATCTGCTGCAGACTTTCAGCCTGCAATTCAGGCATCCTGGGGTCAAGTGGGGACCACCCTCCCAGTGCCCCCACCCCGCCCCACCTGTCAGAAAGCATTAAATTAATGCCACAGAATAGTTACAGCTGAAAGAGATACCTCCAATGCTCAACCGGCTGCAGCCTAGCATGGACTAGCTGCCATAATCTTTCCCAAGATCAGCAGTATCATTTGCACGTACACAGCTGAGTGCCCATTTGTTTTCCCCATTGTACAATCCAGATCCTAAATTCAGCCATCATTACTAACAAAGCCCTTTAAATCGCCCTCTGTCGCAAGTGCTTCGGAGTTTATACTGTGCCGCCTACTTAGAAAGGTGTATTTTTTAGTGACCGAATTGCAGGAGGCAGAGTAAAGCCACTGTTCCTGGTTCACCGGTGGTCATCTACGTACAACAGGGAGCATTACTGCTTGACTTGAGTTGTCCTTCAAATGTCAAAATATTCACCCAAATTATTTTCATACACATCTTTCACGTCTTCCAGCTGGAGGAAAATATAACCTGTATAGTTAGTGACATATTTTGATTCTCATATTTTAATAAAAAAGAGATGGAGATGAGAAAAAGGCCCAGCAACAGCAACCGTCCCTACCCCCAACCCCATAATGTGATTAGGTAAGGTTTCTTTGGACGATGGACATTTTCCAGACCAAAAATAGAGGTTCCATACAACTTAAGGCATTGAAATTTGCATGATTCCTCCTTAATATGTGTGGAGGGGTTTTTTCCAAAGCAAGATTCAAATACAGGACATAATCCCAAGTTGAAATAACAGTGCTGACTTATTTATTTATTTAAGCTGTATTGTGGGCATTTAGGTTTAACTGGCTTTGGGTATACTTTAAAAAGCATAACAAAAATTCTAACATCACTGTGGAGTCCTTACCACATGAATGGAAAACCTTATTCAAAGCACAGATATTTCCTGTTCTTGGTGTAAAGAAGAAAGGATTTGTTAACACAGTGACTGCATTGTTCAATGAGGGCTCTTATTTAAGTTTTATTAGTATACCACATTAAGAAGTAATTACCATACCTCCTTTTTAAGCTGCTGAATTTTTGTTGGAAAAGAATACATACTTTCAGGTAAAAGTTACTGTTGCTGTGCTGTTAGCCTGGAGAGGAGGCTATATATCTAAATTCACACAAGTCTTTCTCTCCCCACATACCACTGCTAATGATTACCCTGTACGTCCAGAATTTCTATAGGTGAGTGTGCAGAACAACTTAAATATTTTAAGTAGGAGAGAGGAATCAAACAACACAATAACCAATAAACCCAAACATTTAAAAATGAGAACTAGAGATGGATTTAGGGCTTCTTGTTCTCTCTGCCATCAAGTCCGTTCCCAAATTCTTATTCCTAATTAATTGCCTGGAACTCCGCCACTCAAAGAGTTTCAGTCCTTAAAGGCATGCAGTAATTTAAACTAAATCCAAAAGAAGTATACCTCAAAGAAATATTCATAAAACATTTTTTTCTGCCTGAGGTATGTCTGAAGATTTAAGATAACTCGTTTAGTAACAGTTAAAAAGTATAACCCTGAGGAGCAATCTGATAAAAAGCTCAGGTCAAGAAAAAACATGTTTCATTCAGTTACGCTTCCTGGCAATACACTCATTGCACTCTTAAGCAGCAGAAACACCGGCAGAGTGGTTGCGGTATTCAGTGCGGCCATAGTCTCTCAGCACAGTTGACACACTCCAAGCAGAATTAATTGGCAATTAATCAGCAACATCATTACTTTCTTGTGAAAACAACATCACAATAAAGTAATATGTAACCAAATACGTTTCAGATCTAAAGCCAAAATGGGTAGTCTATAAAGAGTTTATATATATCAAGAGGAACATGTAACTTTAATAGTCTAAAGTCAACAAAGGTACTCCCTTTTGTTCATGAAATCACCGTTCATGCACAGCAATGAGATGGCAATGGAAGAGGCTTTAATTTTATTGTACAACTGCAAAACGTTCCCTTCAATAGTGTAGCTTAATAGCATCGTACTTTTTCTCCTCCTGCTTGGGAGTGAATGTGCAGCTTTGCCCGATGACAGAGCACATAAGAATTTACAGCGTGTCCATTTCTTGTTTTACACATACTGGGGTATACTGATAGGAAACATGTTTCCTGACAAGGAAATGCTGACTTCTGTGAAGGACTACCGAAAGAGAACACACATGAGAAAGGCCTTAGGCATTCAGATACTGAGCTTCTACAGGAATCACCAACCTGGGCACTCTGGCACATAAAGCTGAAAGGAAAGCATGGGGTAAAATAAGCACAAGGCTCATGATTTTGACATGACACAGCCTCCTGAGTCAGCAGAACAAACCTCGGGAGCTATTGCTCATAACCCTCTAAAAACTTATATTTACAGGCTTAACATACAAACATGAGATGGCTTACAGAATAAGTGCGGTTAGGTAATGCCTACATTAATACTATGATTTCCACATTTTCTCACCCCGAGCCAGATCCTGGTACCCTTGTGCAGTGCTTCAACACCCCTCAGCGACACCCATGAAGTCACACAACAAGGGCCATTTTCAGATGACCTGATTCTTTGAAGTCACTTGAGAATACTGTATTAAAATTATACTACATTAATTCTCTAGAAACCAAAAGTGTAATTGGCACTTCATAAAACAGAAAGACACAGTTTCAGTCCAAGCAATTTAAGAGATAGTAATAGAAAGGTCACTGAAACGAGAGGATGGAGAAAGGAGACTAAAGAGCATTAGTTTGCAGTTTATAATAATCTGCTCAGATACTTATGTTTTCTCAGGTTAGGGTTGTTTGGGGGTTGTGTATTTTAGTTAGATCTAAGATGCAAATTATTTTCATACCAGGTAAATCTTCACCTCAGTCTTGGTGCAAAGCAAAACTATTCACCATCTACCTGTGGTTCAGTTGTCATCTGCGTGGATTTTGATGTCACGCATGCTATGTGTGGATGTGGTGGAGTGCTATTGTCTGACTATTGTCTGTCTATTTTTCCACTGTTATTAATGTTCTTTCTTTCTATTTTACCCCTGGGAGTCAATGAATCTATGCTCTGGACATAGCTGTGACTACTGTGCATTGCAAGTGGAAGCAGAGATGGAGAGGGTATCACAATGTCATTCGATGAGAACTAACCCCACTAGCTAATGCTGGGGTTGCAGAATGAGAGGTCAGTACAGAAGAGAAACACTTTAAACAGATCAGAAATGAAATTTCTTCTCCATTTAAATTACATTGCAGCAGTTAAATGTGGCCTTACAGAAAGTTTGCTTAAGATGCTGCTACTATGTGACTTGTCTGAATTATAAAGTTGATCTTACGAAGCAATGCCAAGACGCTAGCAGGACCAAGGTAGATCTGTTCTGTGATCCATCCAGACACTCACCTCACACCGTGCAAGCCCCATCAAGTCAGATTTTACTACCTATGAACCTGCTGTTCTGCTATTTGCACAGAAGATGCTTTATAATTGCTCATCTAAGGCCCATTTCTACTCTGAAATATTTTATTACCTTCTATGATAAGAAGCGTTTATCAGTTGGCTGCAGACAATTCCTAGACATAATTTTCTTATCTTTTCAGTGCACTAATCACAGGCTTACTCTAAAACCAGACACAAAGCTAAGGATAAGGAAGAAGAAACAAAGACATGATACCAGACAACATGGGGTTAATCAATAGCAATCCTCTCCTGAAGATCACCCCACAAATCATCTCAGAACTAGAAGGTGAAACTCAGAGAACTTCACAAAAACTGTACCCTCCCCTTCTTCATGCTCACTATTGGTCATATTTTAAGTTAAAGCTCCTGTCATCTCACACTTGTATGTAACTAGAAATTACATAACTTCTGAATTTCATTTAACCAGAAAAATCACATAAAATACATATTTTCCAACCATGTGCTGGCATAGTCAATACATTGCCATAATGGACAGATGTTGTTTTAATTTAAAAAAGAAAAATCAAAGAAACTGGATTAAATTAACTAGATGTTCAAGTTTGCTGATGACAGAAGTGAAGTAAATTATTTTTGCATACTAAGTATGGAATAAATAATGCAGCAATAGCTGCATAGTTTAAGTATTCTTATTGTAAAGATTTAGAAGTGAAACGAAAGAAGACTACCACAAAATAAGAATATGTTTCACTAAAAAATATAAAGTTTGGTGTGACAGTAAAATCTGTGGTCATACGTATTTTCATCTTTGATCACAGAATGAAATAATATATGAAATAATTTTACATATGAAATAATTTAGCAGAACATGAGAGAAGACAGTATTTCCGTTATTTCCCAAGACAGTTGCTTCAGAAACTTTTAATTTCCAGCCAGTTCAGTTATACGATTCTTTAACACTGCAAAGCCTAATGGGCCAATTCAGGCTTGCACTGAAGAGACAGCCCTTCAGATCAAAGGGCAGATAGCTTACAAGCTCTGCAGCATAAAATATCATTCGGTTGCCAATCTAATTTACCGAGGCCAAAATTGCTTTGCAGGGGAACATACAGGAAAATACAGAACATTTGTTTATGTCAGGCTGCATAATGCAATTTGCTAGAGTTATCACATTTAGCAAAATGTAAAAGTTCAAGCCAGAGAATGACAAGCAGTTACTGTCTGGTATCCCTCAAGTTAAAAATCAGTGCCCTCATTTAGGTACTGAAGGCTACAATCTGCCCTTCTGGCTTTCAATCAATCAGTCTCTTAAACTGGAGTCCCTTTGTATTTTCACACTGGGGTCTTTGGTATTACTAAAGCATTCCACTGTCAAAAAGCAGAGTTACCCTTGGCAACAAGTTTTTTTCTGAGTTTTTACTTCCTTATCAGAGATTGCCCTGAAACTGAACATGAAGATTAACTAGCAGCTGCTGCTGTGCTCCAATACAGGCCTTTCTTCAATTGAAAAGAGGCTCCCTTTCCTAAGGAGATCAACAATGGCAAACTTTGGTGCTTATATAAAAACACACCCAATGTAACGCTTCTCATTTAATGCTAAATAATTAAGTTTTTTCTGGCAATATGCTTGGCCTGTTTTCACTAGTCACATCTTAAGTTCAATGCCAAAAAATTACACAAGGTTGTGGTCGAGAAAAATCCATTTTTCCCAAAGGCAAATAAAAAAAAAGTATTATTTTGCAATTTTTGCTCCTATCACAATCTCTCCTCTCCCCTGACCATTTTGGTGGGACCTGTCTCCCCTGCTTCATCCATCCGAGAGCTACATATCTAATACAGGCTGGTTATCTGGGTTCTCTCATCTGTCAATAGAGAGAGACTGAGCCATTAACAGGGGATGCCTGAGCTCACATATTTCAGACACGTCTTCTAAGATGATACAAATGCCTATTTTTGCCACTGTAAGGTCATGTAAGCAGCTGGCTCAGACCTGTAGGTAAACCCACTTAGATGAGAGGAAGCCCATCTTTGCGGTTGGAAATTTACTGCCTTTAATGCGTTGCCAGAGTTTAATTTATTGTACTTAAGAGCTACTGTATTTTGACCACCTAGCCTAATCCTCAGCGTGGGGCTCCTTCCCCATTTCAGCAGCGCTAAACCTGCTCACTCCAGTCTCATAAGCAGGTTCAAATAATGCACACAAAAGGAGTGCTTTATACAGGAATCTAAATGTTTAAGAGCTTACAAAAATGCAACCTACTATCCTCCTTTCCAACGCCAAATGGCCTCTAAAACTGGGTGTCCCATTAAAAAAGTTCTCTTACAGAATCTGAGGTACTTTATGCTCTTGAGCACAGCCACATCGCAGCCCTTCTGCCAGTATTTCCTCTGACTATACTAGTTTCAAAAAAACCCAGAAAGTTTAGAACTGCAGGAAAATGAGTAATTCTTCAAGAAAAGACATGTAGAAAGAGCTAAATGACCCTACTACCCAATTGTATTTGTTATTTTACATAAACTGTTTTTCCTACTTTTAATAGTGAAATTCAATGTCTGACATGTTTTTGCCTATGGGATTATTACTACTGAAGCCTGGGAACTACTTTCCCTGAGGAAAACACAGTATATTTCAAAGAAATTAAGAAAATATAGAGGGAAAATTTATGGAGTGTTGAAACTAGCACAGACATGCTATACACTGAAGCTGAAAAGCTTCACACAACTCGATTATGGCATGCCTGGCATGTAGAATACACATACCACTCCTTCACCAGTATATACTGTAAATTTTCAGACGTTTACACACAGCATTAAACAATTTGTCAGGTGTAGTGGGAGACCACAGGTATAGAGAATTCACAGAAAAATCTAGAGACAGTAGAGGAAATACTCTATCTTAAGGTTTTTAATTGCAGCAGAAAAAGCAGTGGAGCACATGGGAGATCTGCGGTTAATGTGAAGCCAAAATAATGAATCTTTAGCAGATGCAGTTATATTAATAAGCAATACAATTAAATAAAACTAACAGAAGACAGAGTATTGAAACCTAAGCTAAAGACAGTAATAAAAAAAAGCTGTATCTGTAGAACCACAAGTAGAAAGAGCAGTAAAAACAAGCTTTGAACTTAAAGCAAAAGCTGTATTTACTGAAATACTGGGAAGTATTTCTTACGAATGTGAAACAAATTTTCACTTTCATGCCGCTGCTAAACGTCTGCATGATGCCAGCTCACAGTAAGCAAAAAATAAATTCAGCAAATAGGCAGGAAAAAACAATCATCAACAAATAGCCTTACAAACTGTGAAAGTACAGAGAGGCATGTCAGCACACACTTTGAAAACCATGAAAATCAGACATCTCAACGGTACAAGAATTAAAGGATTTCAGAAGATGCAGTGTGCTGCCGCTGAATAACTTCCTTTTTTTGATTTTAAACTGAAAGAGCAATAAGAAAGAGACTTTTAAAACGGGCAATTTACAAGAGGGGGGTTGCTGCAGAGACTCCCCTTTTCAGCGTGCGCTCCTCCGGGTAAGCCCCTCTCGCTCTGCCAGCCCCGGCGCGGCAGGGACTCTGCCTGCGAGGGCTCTCCACACCCAGGGAGCTGCCCACACCCAGGGAGCTGCCCTCAGCGTGGCTTCAGCTGGGAGACAGAAACCTTTTCATGCAGACGTCGGTGCACGGACATGCCTGCGTGTCTGCTCCACCAGCGGGTGTCCCCCCCCTCCCTCTGAGAGCTCCTGCCAGAGCAGAGGTCCTTCCCCAGGTGCAGTCAGTGAAACCAGAGAACTTGCTTTAGGGATGTGATTAAGAGGCACGTTCAGGACCAGCCAGAGTAACGATATTTACAAAGAACTGCAAAAATCCTAGCAAGAAAAAACCTTAAACCCATCTCCAGAAAGCCTGGGCTAATAAATGGAATGCTTTTTTTCCTAAGCAAGCTACTTCTGAGAAAGCTCCCGGCTAACTTCCGTATGTGAGAAAAATAAAAATCCCTAGGGTAGCGAGCCTGAGGTACATACCACGGCCCGAAGCTCAAAGCAGCAAAAGAGGCCAAGGCACGCGTAGCTGCAGGAGGAGTTTGCAGCCAGGCAGCAATGGGCACTCTCCCATGTGAGGAGCAGCCAGGGTCCATCGCTCCAGGACCACCGTAGAGCTGTCCTGCAACAGCTGATTTGAAGATAGGCGACTGCCTGCTATTACCTCCCAGCAATCCCTTTCATCTGTTCTGCATATTGTTACTTTCAAAATTGACCTATTACCCCGATAATTGGTTCTGTTAACAAAAGGAGGGAAAACCTGAAGAAGTTTAGCACATTTTCAAGCAGCCACCACCCAGCCAGGTAGGCAGCTTGAAGCTGAGGAGTGATGCACAAAACCAGCTCGGTGCCTGGTATGGGTTGTAATCTGGCTAACTCTTATCACTATTATGCCCAGCTATTGAGAAATCATCTTATTTTGTTTTATTTCTTAGCAGGCATAATGTTACTTGAGTTATTTCTCCGGGAGTTCCCAGAGGCACCAGAGAAGATCTCGTAACAGAAGGCATTGTAGGAACATGTAGGAAGACACAATCTCTTCCCTAGGGAAGAAGCTGCAAGAGATATGAAACAAAGGAAGATTAAACAGAGAAGTCCTAACCCTGGCTGGATGCCCTGTTATCGCAGTGAAGCTCTGCTCTCCATTAGTAAATGCAGCATAACGAGAAATTACTTATCCATGTCCTTATTCTACCTATGAGATTAACACAAGATTACAATCTTATCTCTTGCACAATTTACATGTCATGTAGTGCAGCTTGATCAAGAACAGTCAATGAAAATATGCTGTTTCTCATTACCTGAGGTTCTTGGAAAGTAGCATGAATGTTATGTAAAGTGAAAGAAAAGACATAAGGCCTTACATAATTTACCTTCGACTGGTTTTGAGATCTCTTATGCTAGTTATTTCTTTATCTTGTGCTAACAGAAGAACCCAGGCCTTGCAATCGCTACCCAGACAAGGCTTTTGATTCACTTCAAATCACAAGCTTGCTCATGCAAGCAATCAGGTGGAGGACCGCACCTGAACTACCCGGAAGGCAAAGGCAGCATTATTGGGACATCTGCAAAAAAAGTTTCTCATTGCCCAGACAGTCATTCAATTTGGGGGACTTCTTTTTCCATGAGAAGAAAAAGCACAAAAGAGGAAAAGGACGTGTTCTGGGCATCCTCACTATGCAGCATCAGAAATGTTTTATTTGTACAAGCACTGGTCTGGCCCCATGGACCGACGGCCCGTTTCCACCTGGGGGACTTCTGCTGTGCTCCTGGCACACACCCTCCGGTTGAGTTTCACCGAAAGGGATTCAGTTCATGAGCTCCATGACTGCTCCATGGCAGTAACCACGCCGAAGTAAGCAAGAAAAACTTGAAGATTCACTTCAGAAGCGTGCTTCTCATCCAAACTAAAACACTACTGTAGATGCACCCCAAGACCAAGTGTTCTCACTTACCCAGCTGTTGCACCACTAGATTGTATTTACAAAATATATTTGTAAATGCTTTGAATATGTTCTGCCTGACAGCATATAGTCACTCTTTTTTAAAATAATGCACGGTCAATGGAAGTTAAAAAATCCTTTTTAATTCGGAATCTGGATTCAGAATCTTGCATTCGTGAACCAGAGACGATTAAAAGTCTTGGCCTCTACCTTTAATGATACGTCTAATTTTTTTGCACACTGTCGTCTCCTTCATTAAAATGTTGTGCTTTCCTGATGAAACTGATATTTTAAAAAATACATTATTACAAAACACTCAGAGCAATTTTCAGGAAGAAAGGAATGACAGAGAACAGCTGAACAGTATGAAAAAAATTCTTATTGTGGCCATTGCACCTACTTGAGACTCCAGATCATCAGCAGATTTACACATAATGCACAGCTAAGCACACACTTCCATGGTGCTGATGGCACACATTGTCCAACAAGAGCTGAACTGCTCTTAATTGCTCCACATAATCATACAGGAGGACAGAAATGGCCAAAGTCAGCTCACACGTACGCTACTTCAGTAGACTGAATTATACCAGAGACAAATCTGTACCATTTTCTAAACATTTTTTTTTCTGTCTGTAAAAATGAGATGTGTAGGTTTGTATGAAAATAGTGCTACAGAAGGAATCCAGAATCAACATCTGTGTAAGTATTTAACTAACACAGACAGTTTGATCAGGCCAAATAATTCATCTGTCCTCCTTTTGTGAAATTCAATCTTTGTTTGCATAGCTAATATCCTCCTGAGTAGCCATAAGCCCCATCTTTTGTGCATCAGTAGGCTTTAGGAAATGTTTAATCAGTTTGCAGGAGTGCATAGATACAATTCCACAACAACCCCCTATGTGTCACCTACAAAAGTCACATATATGAAAATATAAGTTGTGCCCCTGAAAAGAAATGCTAAGGAAGTGTTCCTACATAATTCTTCTCTCTTTCTGTAATCTTTTTTCTCTCTCTAAACTTTTTTTAAGCAGCAAGATGAAATTTGTTTGCTTTTCTGAAGGTGGAAAATTGCTAAGGATTCTACTCTAATGTTTAACTTTATAAAAAACAAATAAATTGCTGGTTTAAAATATGATTTTAAAATTATAATATTCTTTATACATCATCATAAAAATAAAGAATATAAAACTATTCTGCAAGTACACTAGTCAGTGTATTTCTGAGCTAAAATCATGTTTCAGCTTCAATCAACCACGATTTTTTTTTAAATGAGTAACTGCATGTGCAGTCAGGCAAAACATTTAAAAAATAAATTCAGAAACTATAAATAATAAATAGTTCCAGGTAACTTTTTAGCAAACCAGCATGTATCTACAACTTCCACCAAACTTAACATGGAAAGCACCATTCTGATACTACCATTTTGAAGCTCTCTCACTTGAAAGCAGAAAGCTAGGAATCCCAACAAGCATACTGTATTACAAGCAAATTCTGCTTTTCATACAGATCTGTGAAAGTAACTGTCACAAATTTCAAATGTGGTTAAAGATCCAGTACCTGCAGGCAGAAGTTTGGACCTTGCAATTCTTCATTCTGATAAAGTGCAGAAACGCACAGTATTTCAGGATAACTATAGGTATTTCTCAGACATACACTGGAGATCACATGTTAAGTTCTCTGAGTTAATTTAAAATTTCAGTCTTACTGAATGCATTGGAGAAATATGACTGACAATAATCCAAAAAATGGAATAGAAATGTATACTTAATTCATGGTTTCAAAGAAAGGTAAAAATGAGGGCCAGAGCTATCTCACTGTGCTATCTTAAGCAGTTTAGAACAATAATAATAAGTTGTTCTTTTAGGAGGTTTTCAGTATATTGCTCCTGGGAAGGAATGTGAGAACTGTCTTTTCCCCAGCACTCTTAAGCTTTCAGTTCCAAACTGAAAGAAAAGTTAGAAAATGTGTTATAGGAAAACATGTTTATGCATGTGGGTTTTGAAATCGCCTTGGATCCCACTGAACCTTGTGTGGATGTTTACAGGTTTTCATTTTAATGTTTAAATAAACTACAACATCCATCTCTTTTTTCATAATATTTGGCTTTTACACAGCGAAGATAACGGAGTCTGTGCTCATGTGATGTAGCGTGGCATAACTCCACTGTGGTCATCGCAAGAGAGGTGACTGGAATCAAATAAGAACTTGGCCCTTTATCTGAACAAACTTCACCATTTAATTATTTTTTAATCTAAAATTACTGTCTGTTAAAAGAAATTCATTAAATTCCTATACAAAAGCAGAAACTTGATGGAACATGCTTTTAGACAATTTTACTTAAGTCTTTGCCAGAAATGTTTACAGACAGAAACAATTTTCAACCTCATCTTCTTAAGGGAGAGAGGACATAGGGCAAGAGAAAGGAAGAAGCTCTGTCACCGCACGTGCTCGTTGTCAGGGCACACCAGAATCGGGTCCTGGCCACACATACACATACACTTGACCCATGTTTGAGAAGACAGACAAGAGGTCTTGCTTTCATTCCAGTAAGCAGTGAAACAAATTTTGAAAGTGCAAGAATTGATTTGAAGCATAATCGTTATCTGAGCTCCTCTAAATTTGCTCAGTCTGAATCACTCACCTTCGTCACATGATGCTTTTCATGTTGTACAGGAATTTTAAACATTTGGCACCAATATGTTGTATCCTTATCTGGTACAGGCACCTGTCTTAATAAAAAGGGCAAGAACACCATATTATAAAAGTCACATTACCTTGCTGCGGAAGCCCAAAGCTTTGGCTGCCACCTTATCCCCAACTCCACATAAAGCCAAAACCCGGAGTAACTTACGTCTTTGTTTGTCAAGTCAAAGTATGGCAAAGAGGCAGATAAGACTTCTTCTTTCTCAGGATTCAGTAAACGTAGACTCTTTGTACCACGATTAGACCCATGGTAATTTTGACCTGCTTCTCCCATGTCTTTGTGGTGGTAGGCCCATATTACTCGCACCGTGCTCTCCTAAAACAAAAAACAAACCAAACCACAAACCAAAAAGTCCATAAGAAATAGGAATAATATCTTCCTTACATAGTTCACATAAATCCTATTATAGATATGATGTAGGTTTTGCTGTATTTGAACAATGACAATGTATACCAGAGGAGCAGTCACCTACTGACACAATTTTGCCTATAAAATTAATAATGTTTTATACTCATAGTGTTCATTGGAGATATGCAGAAGTTGAACCTGTCTCTGGTGGATTCCTTCACTAAAGTCGTGAATTTAAGTCATATCTGCAAATAGCAGAACAGAGTCATAAATAGGTAACCAACTAAATGCATGAAAATTTTTTTCTAGAGATATCACTTATTTGGCCAGCAATCAGAAGGTTTCCCCCCAAAACCTTTTCCAGGCTCAGCTCTGTAAAGCTGTGAATACTTCTGTGAACTGCTGTCCTTACATGCTAGGGAAGATAGACATTCAATTACAGAACAGATTTACATCTTAAAAATCAATCTACAGCCACAGCACAGATCAATTCTCTGTAAACCATTCTCAGATTGCAATAATCACCCTTGAGACAAAGTACTCTAATAAATCCTGAAGTGTCCCAGAATGTTAAATTATGCTGAGAATTTGGAGCAGGTGCGAAAACCATAGATCCATTGACTGCCTGAAAATCTGGCGGTTTATACAGCTGTGGTTTGCTTCCTGCATCTTTCAGCTCCTCATGTTGTTATTATTGTGTATATTGTGAAAACATAGACAATGAAAATAATTTTGAACTACTGTAGCAATGCTTACAAAATGAGTAGTAAACAACCCAAAGCATAGAAAGCCTTGCAAATCTCTCTAACCTATCTGTCATTTCCAATACAGAAGACATCAACTTCATATAATTCAAAATTATGCTTAGGAAACAGTACAGCAGTCCTTAGGGCAACACAAGAATTTACCGTTAAAAGTAAGTTACCATGGAAAGAGTTTTATGATAAAACACTTCAACTTCTCAATTTTGAATAAAGAAATAAAACAAATATGTACTTTGAATATATCTATCTGCTCCAAACTTTTTAAAAAGTCTATCTTTAAGTTGAATTACAAGTTAGCGTCAGACCTAAAAAGTGTTTCTCAAGCTGGCAACTGTGGGATATGGGACTTCATGGCCCAGAAGTACCTGTTTCAATCCTGTGTTCACTTGGTGTGTTAGAAATTAGAGAACATAATGCATTAAAGTAGAAGGACAAAGAAAGCTCAAATTAAAATAGAAGAGCTTAATAAAACTAGCACAAATATTTTACCTGGTTAACTTAAGTTGACCAAACATGTTTTGGAAAGTGAATTTCTCCAATTCTGTCCTTTTACTAAGATGCGGTTTTAATAACCAGCTTTGTAACCACGTATGCATTTGGCCTATATTAATTACTTCATCTCTTTACATATAGACAGGGCCTCTTACCGTTATGCTCTTGTCATTTGTGTCACAAGTGTGCAGTTCTCTGCTAAAAGCCAGTATTGTATGTGTACTGTTTTCCATGGCATATTCCAGATGGTAATCCTGTTGAGGGTCCTTTTTTAGTACTCTGTTTTCATCCGTAAAATAATCCTGTTGAAAAGAAAAGGTGGCCCATTATTAAAATCTAATATTAAATTAAAAATGAAACTTTATGCCCAATTCTGAAGCCCCTTAAAACACATCTTTATGTAAAATGCTGAAGTACCAGAGTTTTGTATCAAATGATAAATTTGAGGCAGCACTGAACTTTTTTTATTAGAAGTCTCCAAGAAAGCAAGTCTCCTTGATAAGCAGCTTAAAGAATGTCTTGAGCAACTTTAACAACACACTGCTTGTACGTAACTGCAGAAATAAAGGCTGTAGCCGACAACCAAGAAGCCTAATTTATCTTAACTGGGATGTCGTGAACTTTGGGAGAAATTACAGAGAGAACGAACTTCACTTAATATTCACATCAACGCTATTGTCATTCCCTCTTTTCCCGACTTTTTCTTTGTTTTTTTCTTCCCCACAAAAAGCAAACCTCTTGAATGAACATCGACCGGAACCAGAAGCCCTACGGCTTAACTAGCACGAAAAGTGCTCAGTTCATACAAAAGGTGCTGGGCTGGGGTTAGGTTGGGGTTTTGGGGGGGGTGGAGCAGTTTGTAAGCAAGCCGCTCCCCGCCTGGGGTTCAGCAGAGGCACGGTACAATGGAGGAGCGGCTGCAGCGATGCCGAGTCATTAACCTCCTCACCCCGAATTCCTGCGGCCCCGCGCAGCTGGGAGCCGGCCCTCCCTCTCCTCCCACCCTGGCCACCTGGAAAGGGCTGGCCACCGCCTCAGACGCACCTCCTCTGGTCGCCCTCCTTGGAGTTTTAGGCTGTTTCTGCCCGGTTTGGGATGGGGAGAGCGGCTTCTAACTAACAGATGTATTTCTTACGCCCAACAGGCTACAGGCAGACACCATTAATTGGGCGGTGTCCTTGGCAAAACAGTGCAGCGCCGGCTGTTCCTGGAAGACGTGTACTTCTGTAGCTATTTGGACCTCCATTCACTTTTAGAGAGATTTCTAGCTTTCCCCTTTTGTTAAAGTGGAGGTTACCAAGCTGAAAAATTGTAAAATGTTACGTCCAAGTATTTTGATACCGGTAAAAGTAGCTGATATCTTAGTAATTCCCTAAAGGATAATTTAGGAGCTGTAATCTTAAGCTTAACCCCACCCTAGAAATCAGCGTGTGTGCAAGAGACCACATGCACACCAGTCAGAGTTCACAAGCTGGTCCGCCTTTTATGGATGTACAAATAACTGCATGCCCAAACATTTCATTAAGGTATATTAATTTGGATGAAAATTTGTATAAAACTATCTCAGTCATGATGCAGTTTCAAGGAAGAAAAGGGTAGAAAGCTGACCGTTTTTTATCAGTACGGAAATATTCTGATTTAATTCTGACTTGCCAAAACTAGTGAAACTGTTTGCGTTTTTTTCAGTTCTGGAATAAATCTAAATCTCAAAATGTTGAAAGGTACCGAAAAGAGTCCTTCTTCTCCTGTCAGCACCTCTCACAACTACAAAGGAATGAGTACATATGGGAAAGGATACACACATGGAAAAATAATCACACAAAAGAGCAGAAGAGGTGTCTGGGACCTGAAGTTGTATGCTGAAAGAAAGGGGACTGATGAGTTATGTTTGTTTAGAGGAAGAGTCTTCGATTTGCTTTTCCAGAGGGGAATAATGGGCCTGTTCTGGGATGGTGCTTGAAGATGGGTCCTTTATGTAATCAAAACACTCCACTTTAACCCTGCATCAGAGCTTGGGAAGAGGCAGTGTATGTCTATACGCAATACCATCTCTGCACCGAAAACACTCCTCTATGGAATCTCCGCTTCCACCTTAAAAATAGTAAGGGCTTGTCTGGACGAGAAATGTAACCTTGTGAACATTAGCTTTTATTAAAGTGAGATATCCTTGCTGAAATGTTACATTAAATTGGAGGCAGGCACCCTTGTACTAGGAAAAGCACCCACACATTGAATTATTGAGGAATACAAATCCAAGAATAGCTTTTCCTCATGCGAACAGGTTGAAAGTCTGCCTGAAACTGCTGTGAAGGAAAGCTCAGAAACGTGAAGCACAGTTAGGTGTGCACACTCAAATATTTTGCTGGTGAACTTCACCTTTTCTTAACAAGTCTAGAGGACACAGCTGTAACAAAAAAACCTCTTGTGATATAGCCCTGACTTACATGAGCCTGCGGGGGAAATGCAAAAATAACTCAAAGAAGTTGTGTAATTAAGGTATTAGCTCAGATGTGCCTCGATAACGTGATTGTCGGCGTAATTATTTCATTCGCCTGGATGACGGTCAAAGACAGGTCACAGCTCCGGCTCACTGCCAGGGGCTCATTTGTTGCTGCCGGCGAATGCTTTGGGGAAGGTGGCCCCAAAGCCCAGGCCCCAGGAGAGGACCACACTGCTCCCCGCGGGAGAAGAGCCGCGCTGGGAGAGCCGCGTCGGGCGCTCGCAGTGCTGCCTGCCCGGGCGCTCACTGCCTACCCCTGCTGTCGATGCAGAACAACACCTCGCTCAGTGATTCACCTTAAATTATTTTGTGGGTAGATGCTAATCTGACCAACTAACATTAATCTTTCCCATGTGAAAATTTCTGTGAATTAATGAATTCCTTGTCTCTACTTACTTTCTTTGCCTGATACGCGCCACCTTGAAACAGCCCTTGAATATCGGGGTGCTGAGAATACCTGGGAAGCAAATTTATGTAGTGCCCAGGAAGCAGAGATGTCCATTTATTCCCCAAATCCTACAACTCCACTGAGCACAGGGGGACTACCCTAGAGGAATCAAGTGTGAGTATGCTTGCCAGGAGCTATTTAGGTGTTAGTGAGCTGCCTCTATTACTGTTTTTATTTCCTTTGTTGAAAATTATCCAGATGTTCATCACAAAAATAAAATCAAATAATGTAACAAAAAAATTTCTGAACAGCTCAGAATTTGATTGCTCAACTCTCACATGAAAACGGTTTGTTTACCAGTTTTAAAACAAAATAAGGCCACATTTCCAAGGAAACATACTGATCTCTTTCTGTTCAAAGAGAAGATTTTAAGTCAAACTACACAGACTTTGCTCAATTTACTCATCAGAGCTTAAAAGCCTTTAAGACGTGTTTGTGTACAAAACGTAATGAACAAAAGGAGGTTATCAAAAATGAAGACACACTGACAAACTGTGATGCCACATCCTTTTCAGGAGCATCTTGGAAAAGTAAGAAAAAGTTAGTTGCAGATATATCTACAAGGATATATGTCTGTATCTTTATATATCTCCTACGCTTCATTTCAGAGTAGAAAAATAAGAATAAAGTCCTGCTCCCATGGTACAAATGCAATCAAAACCACCACATTTGGACAGCCTACACTCCACTGAAGTCCTTGCGTCTCGTCAAAGGAGAAAGCTGGGTACCTCTGAAGGCCTTTGAAAAGTGACAGCACAGAGGTTGGATCCACCAGAGACCAGAGAGAGGACATGAGGCAGCTGGGCTTCAGCTGAACTGAGGGTATCTAAACATGGTTCAAAACTCCCTCAGGGCCAGACTGCTGTAACACAGAACTCATCTAAATTCACAAGTTTCACTCATTTAATTCTGTAGAGAAAGGGGTGTGACGTTTTCATCAACAGAATTACAGTGCTTCGATATCTATCACAGATGGTCTGAAATGTGCCTCGTATTAGAAGAGTTTATCCTTCCTACCAGGTGGGAAAAGGCTCTAATGTGGCGACCTCTTTTACACAGATTTGGTTTTTTCAGCCCATACAGTTAGCTAGAAAACCTGTGTCTTTTGTGGGATAGATTATACTGATACAAGTCCCCCTGAATTTCATGGGGTCCCAGCAGAGAACTACGATAATTATCAAGTCCTTAAAACTGAATTCCTGAAACACTCACAGCACAAACCTGACAACATGGATTTATGGACTGATTCGGCACTTGCATCCAGATTCTTCAGTTTCTTATACACACAAAAGTATAGACCACGCATTAAATGAAGATAAAGTTTTCAAATTTCACATCAGCTTTACAGAAGTGCAAGCATTACAGAAAGAAAAGATAAGGGTGAATGAATTCTAGAATGAATATGTTATTTTGGTTATTTAAATAGTAAGTGTTTAAAACAGTTTCAGAAGTGTTATTGGTCACGCTACGTAATAACAAATATGTTATTTTTATTTCAGAATTTGCTTACATAAACTGTTTACACGTGAAACATTCAAATTTTCTGTCCTCCCTTTGATAATATTGCATAAAATGGCATTTTAAACTCTGGACTAAGTTGTGCAATCAGTCAAATAATTGGGTATCTCCTTCCTCACATTACCTAGAAGTTGAAACAACATATGGAAAATGAAAAATCTTCCTGACAGTACAAGTTATTTTATGTTCTCTTCCAGATGTGAAGCCGATCACGTTATACTGTTTTTCAGATCCCACTGACCTCTCTCTTTCTTAAAAAAAATGTTTTGCGGCATATATGGTTTCTGATTGCTGCTCTACAAGCAGTCGGGAAGAATAATTTCTTAAGGATGTGAAAAGAGGCTGGTTTCTCCTTCGAGAATGTAAGCACAGCTGCAGAGGGAAGCCTAACCCCAAAAGCACCACCAGCTGTCATCGCAGATTTGAGCAGGTGTTTATGGGACTCCCTCCCCAGATCTTTACAATGTACCAGATTGTTTTGTTTATGATATCCATTTCCCATCCTAAATTATATACAGCACCTTTCAACCTCAGGCAGCATAAAATAACTCGCAAACTGTGGCCCCGTCCAGCAATCGCCTTGCAGGCTCGGCTTGCGAGCAGCTCTGCCGCCCTGATTTATACATGCTGCCCTTCTCTAACTGGGAGATCGCTGCCATTTCAGCAGCGATTTAACACTTACGAGCAAGTAAAGGGGCAAGCCAGGAATGGGAAATGCGGGAAAAACAAGCTGTCTTGCAGTTAGTCTTCACCTATGGTCTGTAGCCAAGCCATGCAGTTTTGAACATCCCCAAACTACCCAAACTGACGTCTAAGACCAGGGCTAAAGACAAGTTTGGCAAAGGAATCGGGAAGCTGTAACCAAGAAGAAAGTTGGCGCAGGAGAGGATCTATCTGAGTATAAATAGGATGGATAAATTGCTACAGTACGCAAAAGAACTGACCAAAACGTTTGTTTGAAATAAGCACCAAGCTATGCCTTTCCGGGTTTCCAAAAAAATAACTGTGGTTAACATTTCTCTTTTTTATTGTTGCATTCAATTTAGATGGAATCCTGCTGCTCATGGTTCCAGCACACACTGGATGTTACCACCAAAAAGAAGCTGGTTTTACATTGTATTTGGCAAGAAGCAAACAAAGCATGAGTTTACAAATAAGCAAACCAAACTTTTTTGCATCCTCAAATAAACTGCAGCTTGAGTTTCAGGCAAAGATCTTACTATGCTCTTAGGGAAAAGCAGAGCCCACCCACAGAAAACTAACATGAAGCAGGAGTCTGAAAGCATCACTGCTCTGTATAAGAACACCTTGAGAGCATTCCAGTTGACTGATCCAATCTTGGGATTGGCCCCAAATGAAACAATATCCACAGAAAGGGTACAGCAACAGCAATCAAGCAGTTGCAAGAAGGTCCTAAAGTAACTGGGACAAGTAAATTCAGTTGCTGCCCTATGAGCAGTCTGTAATTAATGTACTGATTTTTTTTTTTATTTTTTTTTTTTTTTACCTACGCAGCAGATTAGCATGAAGTGATTCAGTCCTTGCTAGGAAGCCTGGATCTCACTCACACCGGCAGTTCCGAGAAGCTGAGCACAATTCCTGGTACAAGCCCAATTAAACTGGCTGAATTACACCGGAGTAAATGTGGATTATTTACGTCAGGTGTACTACTAACTTTGACAAGGACAGAAGATTTTTATCTCTAACACATAACTGTGGGTGTGTCTGCATTTTAAATGCAGACATATACATATACACAAAAAAAGACATACATTTTCCACATGTGTATTTATAAAAACAGATAATGCATGTATGTGTGTGTACATGTACATATATTATCTTTGCAAAAAGAGGGTGTGCAATTTTTTACACATGAAACGCAGTTACTTACGTAGAGACATGTCTTTCTTCATTCAAACTGTAAGTCAATTGAATACACTTCAGTGTATTTCTTGTATCTAGTTAAATGCTGCCTGGGGCGGCTTCCTGGTAGCCTACAGCCAGCAGTAACACCCCTTGGTTTCTGTGGCATTCCTGGGAGATAGATACAAAAATATTGCTTTCTCCACGCACAAATGAAAAACACTGAAATGTGGAGAGCTCTCTAACTTACCACACAAAGGTGTAAGAAGCACGAGTGGTTAGAAGTTGAAATATGACATTGCTTATTGGCGTGGATAATTTGACTTTGCAGCAGAGTCCCGAGGACCTATCCGAGTCTTTACATCAAGAATAAATGTTGATTTAAGAGGTTATATTCCAGTTATATCAGAAGCTATAACGCTAGATTAAAGGCTGTCCTAACACAAACAGACTAGACAAAACATGTAACTATGTTTTAAGGGAAAGAAAACCTGTAAGTAGGAGACACTGTATGATCCAATCTCACAACTGTACTTTATCACAAGGAACATTCCTTACACAGGAGCCACATTTAACCAGTACAAGTTTTCTTGTTTTAATTACTTTAATTACTTCAATTATGAGGAAGTTTTAAAAACACTTAAGGGATTTTCAAGCACAGCTATTAGTGATACATTTTCCCAAAAGTTCTGTAGGTGCCTTAGAAAATCTCACCCCTTCCCTCTCCTATTTCTAAGATACTTGTTTATATTAAGAATTAAATCCTTCCCCCATTATTTTAAGCCTTTGCATCACTCACGGTGGCTAAATTTCCATCCTGCCCCAGGTACTTATTTTTGGGGAGCTGTAAGAAAATTTCATTTTCTTGGTGTTCCCAAAATCCAAAGGACAACAAAAAATACCATAAAGAACAAAAAACCCTTGCAAGACAGCCCCCCAAAGCCCGCAAAATACAAGAGCTACAGAATTCTTCTCATCTTTTGTTCACCAACTGTTGCTTCCTTGTCCTAACTATTGTACCTCTGAAAGGGAACTACAAAGCCCCCAGCCAGTGGAGATGTACACTGGAGTGTCTCTTTATGCCCCACATCGAAGCCATGAGGGACTCATTAGTCATCTGGAGACTTTGCCCCAATGCCCAAAGGCATGAAATACCTCCAACAGAGCACCAACTGAGATATGTCAGTGTGGCACTCACTTTGCATCTCTCTCTTGGTGCCTTTCAAGTTGTTTTCTAAACACTTCTTTTGTTGCTGTTGGCATGAGTGCACTTAAAAGCAGCATATCGTTAAGTACAGAGAATGCTCACTGTTTTCTGTCCTTTAAAATCTCTTCCAAGTACTTCCCTATGAGCAATTAAGCTAACTCTATGGGATACATTTGATAACAGATATTCTTTAGCTTGGGTGACAGTTAACAAGCAAGGCTGTAATGAATAATAAAGCACTTTTTAGTGACACACAGTCCCTATTCACCCTGAGTAGGGACTATTTTTGTGCAAGTTCAACAGAAGATTCTAACAATGCAACCCTCTTGTATAACTTGCACAAAATAGGCATTCATCAAGGAGGATTACTCTCCCCAAAATGGGGCTCTCAGCAGCTACGTGCTGTGGGTGGGGATGCACAATTCCAGACAGGGGTGGAGACCAAGGAAAAGGCATGGGTCTAGCATGAAAAATGCATGCTGTGTCAATTCATAAGCACAAAAGAGATGCATTTAAAAAAAAAAAAAAAAAGAAAAGGAAAAAAAAAGGGAAGAAAGAAAACTAGATGCAAAAGCTAAGGCTGCCCCAAGAACTTTTACAAAGAGTAACACATGCTGCAAGCGACCATGGCAATATCTCAAGGTAACATTTTGCTAAGTATGAACTCTCCTTTCAAGGCCACCCCCTCTCTATAGAGACAAAGGCAGCTCCCAGCTTTCCAACACCAGCCCCCACTGGTATCTTCTACTTGTTCTCAAACACGCTCACCCAAACCACACATAATCTGCCATTCTGTCACCACAGGGCTCTCAGTTACATGCGAGAATAATTTGTTCAATGATCTCCCTCTTTTTCTCCTTCTGCTTGGTAGAGGTGCCTGCCTCACGACAATACAGTAAAGCTATGCATATATGTATACATGTATTCATGCTACGTCCTCTACATCCTTCCAAAATATGTCAAGGTTCCTATTCCAAATACTGAACTTCTGAAATGTTACGACAGTAAATGCATAATTCTCCCATCATTTGAATGCTCTCCAAAATACTCTGGTACACCGTGAAGGTTTGTTCTTCTTCCCTCATGACATTGTAACACTTTTCACCTTGATGTATTTAGAGAGAACTAAACCTCAGACTTTCAAATCATTTTAGTCTTTACTTAAGCCAGACAACCTTTTAGCTTAAATACAGCTCAAACACCAGAAAGCAAACCAAAACAAATAACTCATTACACCCAAGTTCAGGATACACCTAAAAACTAAGAAAGTAAAACCCAATCTCGGCTATCCAGAACTTTGAGTCACCAGATTTTTTCAAGGCAAGCACTGCCTGCTGACGGTGGGAATAGCATCTACTTGCTCTGAGAGGATGAAGAATAAATGCCACAGGAAATGTTTTCTCTCTTCTCTGAAAACTATCTGGAAGTTTTCCTCTACCTTGATACATGGATCTTCCACAGACGAAGGAGTATCTGCTTTTACCTTTACTGACGGCTGTAGTCTAACTACACTTACATGTTTGCTCCCAGAAGAGGACTCTTCCTTCCAAGAACACTTTCTATTTTTAAAGGAGGAGGCAGAATTTAAGGGGAGGAAAAAACGCTAAATTCTCCCAAAAGACTAGTGATTTCTATGCCCACTTGAAAGGCTATAAAGGTGTTTCAGAACATCTTCTGAAAATCAGGCCACTAACAAGCACCTCAAAACTTTCAAAGAAACCAAAAAATGACCCTTCTAAGAGTTTAGACCACGATGCACATTTTCCGACTGATGATCATGGAATAAAAACATATTTCTAAAACCGAAAAGAAAAGTAAGTTCTTTCATTTTAGGGTGTACGTATTTTATAGAGTGCAGCTAGGCATAAAACCACATACTTTCAAGGGTACTATCTATGAAAAATTCTTTTTCAGCAGTAAATAATGTAAATGATGATGATACACACTTAACACGGAACGTGTTTTTAAAATATTAACTGTATTTGTGTGTCCAGTAAAGGGAAGAATTAGATATTATTGAAATAGCATTCTAGAACAAGTTATTCATTTTATAGCAATCCCTGCTGACTGGCCAGAAAAAGCCTTTGGACAAATTCTGTTTCTTCATCGTCTTTGTTTCTGGTGCAAGTACAGAAATATTTTAACAGAGCAACTTTTTAAAAGACCGCAGTCCAGTTTAAAAAGAAACCTTTCTGCCTAGAACTGAAGAAAGAATGGGGATGGAGAAAACCTCATGTCACAACCAAGCTTAACAGAAGTGTTTCTTCTGTGCCTTAACAGAAGTGTTTCTTCTGTGCCTTACCTACTCAAAAGTGCAACAAAACTCATAGCACTTAGCACAGCATATGTTTATGTGCTAAATTAGTGTTTCAGGAAAAACATCAGGTGTTCTGTAACAGGACTTCTCTCTTCTGTCCCAGTTGTATTTGTCATGGGATGCCAGTGAATAAAATCTTCAGAAGAAGAATGGAATTTGTATGGGCCATTTTAAAACTACGCTGAAAACCAGCGACGGGTGCTGAAAAGAGCCAGAAAAGTGTTTTGAGTGTTGGGGAGAAATGTGCTGCAGTGGGATGCTTAAAAAGCTCAATCTATTTATTTTATGCAAAAGAAAATTGAGGAGTGACTTGATTACAGCCTATAAATAACTTTATGGAGGCGGGATGTGGGGGAAGTAGAGTTTTTAATATAGTAGAGAAAATACATAACTGGAACCTGAACCCAGACAAACTAACACTGGAAATCGGGAATAACACAGACTGGCCATTGCCACAAACTATCAAGGGAAGCAATGGATTCTCCATCACTAGATGTCTTTACACTAGCTTTGGATGCCTTTCTAAAAGGCTTGCTTTACCCTAACAGGATCTATGAACTAACCAAGCACAAGGTTTGGGTTTCTCTTAACGGTTAATAGATGTATCTTCCTAAGCGTAAGGCTCCAGAAAGCCTTACATTCTGTGAGCTAAAAGCTCATTGCTTGATGACCAGAATAGGGTTTTTTTATCATTAGTGTTTCATTTAGACTGAGGCTTTTCGGAAAATGGTCTTCATTTTGAAATATGGAGAAAAAAATATTCTGAAAATCATTAGTCTGAACTTAGATAAGACAAATATTTGCCTAAAGTTCATACAGCAAACTAATTGGGGAAAAAAAAAGGCAATATTTATGATAAAAGATCCCTTTTTCTGGAAAAGTTTTGATTTTATAAAATCTTGACAGAGTAGGGAGACCATATTAAGCATTTAGTTTTCTCATGGTGAAATGTTAACAAAAATCCATATCCTTAAAGTAAAAGCTGTCAAAATTTAAGCAGCAGCTTCAAAGATCAACTAGCTCTAACACAACGAAGACAAGACAGACAGCTTCTCCTAGACTGTACTCTAACAACTGGGTGTTACTCTGCTCTTAAATTGCCTCTCTAAAAGTTCTCATTCAGGCAACTGGGGGCGACCAGATGTCCTGGCGAGCCTGATTCCCCTTTCACTCACCCGTGGGACAAGCTGTCCCTGCTCCCCCAGCCCCAGAGCAACTCCTCCAGGCTGGATCTCAGGTCGCTGAGAGGGGACCGAAGGTGTGGGACCCTTCCCCTCTCACCCCTCCTACCCCACCAGCCACCGGTGCCTCTGAAGGGGATGCTTCACTGGAAGCACCAGCGGAGCCTCTGTCCCACACTCCTGTTCCCAGCCGTAGCCCTGGCAGTATTTAGACAATTACAGAAACACACCTAGAGAATTATACTGATACAGCTGGGCTCCTCTGAGGTTGCTTTACGAGGCCAAGCACCAGGAGCCCCAGTAGTTACTCTGTAAGTCCTTCTCAACATCTGGGTCAAAACACCTCCAGGTGAGGAGAGGAGGAACACCAAGGCCAGGAGCAGCACCGGCTGTACCCCAGCAGACGAGGAGGTCAGCAGGCTGGGAAGCTGGTGGGACCGTGCCCTCACACCACTGGGATTACAAAGAGGAAGCTCAGGCGGCACCAGGACATCCAAGCTCTGCCACTTGTTGGCAGGGTGAGGGAAAGGTGCCGCACCTCGCCGGGAGAGACTCTGCCATCCTTCCCCTCTCCTCCTCGGGTCCAGGCTCGGAGGGCCGGCAGGAGAGAGCGCCCAAGGAGAGAGAAAAGGGCTGTTGCATTTTCTGCTTAAAAAGGAAGGAAACCCGACACCTTTGACGAAACCCATGTACAAGTTTAGCGGGAAGGTTGGCACGGAGCGGACCGAAAAGGAAGAGCTCCTCCGGGGTTGGGGCTGGGGGGGAGAGGAACGCCGAACGATAGGAATAACCAAAAAGCTGGAAGGAAGAGGCAAAGAGGTGCGCAGATGAGGGGCGAGGAGGCTGCCAAAGGAAGAGGGGCAGGGCAAGAGGGGCGTCCCGAGAAAGAACCAGCAGGGGGAAGGACAAAGAGGTCCCGGACGCGGGGAGGGAGCGGGGTGCCGGAGCGCTCTCCCCCGGCAGGCGCCGGCGGCTTGCGAGCGAGGGGACGGAGCCGGGCCTTACCTGCAGGTAGGGCTGGCCCCTCTCCACGCCCCCCACCACGATGTCGGCCGAGGCCATGCCGCCGCTGGCCGAGAGCCCGAAGCCCACGTAGCCTCGGGTGCGCACCTCCAGGCGGAAGGCGAGGGAGCTGCCGCGGCGGCCCCAGCGCAGGCGGTAAGCGGCCGCGCCGTCCAGCACCGCGCTGTGCGGGTAGCTCCGCGGCGGCGGCCCGGCGGCGGCGGCGGCGGCGGCACACAGCAGCCCGGCCAGCACCAGCGCCCCGGGGCGCAGCCGCCGCATCCTCCCGCCGCGCACCGGCGGCCGCCGGTGTCTCTGCCTGCGCCCGTGTGCGTGCGTCTCTGTTTGTGCGTGTGTGTGTGTGTGTGTGTGTGTGTGCGCGGAGAAGGGGGGCCGGGTGCCCCGGTCACCCCGCCCCCGCTGCGGGCGGCACCGTGCCGGCCGGCCCCGTCGGGGCAGCGCGCCCTCGGCAGCCGCTTTGTTCGCTCCCCGCCCCGGCCCGCCGCTGGCTGCCGCCCCCCGCCGGTTCCCCCGCGCCGCCCGTCGGGGCCGGGCCGGGCCGGGCCGAGCCCCCGCCGCGCCGCGCCGCGCCGGCAGCACCTGCCGTGCGCTCGCCGCCGCTGCCGGGCTCCCGCGGGGGCTGCCCGGAGAGGCGCTCGGGGCTGGCGTTAACGAGCGAAAAATCCTCCTCCTGACGGGGGAAGCGGAGAGGAGGCGGCGGACGGGGCTGCCCCGCTGATCGCCGGGGACCCCCGGCCCCGCGGGAGCTTTAACTCCAGTGGAAGGAGTCCGCGGGAGGAAGCCCGGAGGCAAAGGAGCGCTTCCCAGCTCTCAGCCGCTCCTTCGCTCAGTGCGAGAGCGCGGTGCCGCGGAGGGATGGCTGAGCGGGCGATCGATCCCCCGTCGGGAGGGCTATTTTTGCTCCGTGAGTGGCAAACGAGACCCCCCCCCCCCCGAGTGATTTGCACCGAGACGGCTCCAAAAGCACAGCTCAAAACCCCACCCGCGTCCCTCGACACCCCCCGTCCGGGTCCCCGGTGCCACCATGGCTCGGCTGGCCTGGCCACACCGTCCCCGACACCCCGGCAGCAGCAGCTGCACCCACCGCCAACCCCACTGCCACGGCGGTAGGAAAGTAAAGATCCGAAAGATGGGTTTGGAGGAATGTTCCCCGGCCCCCTGCGAACCTGGATGGAAAGAAAAAAAGAGCACGGCACCCAAAACGGCAAAGTCATGGTCCACAAGAAGTCACGGAGGCCCTTGAAAGCTCCAAGCAATACGAAATCAGTTTTAAAATGAAGTTACGCTGTTTGAATTGTGTTTTGTCCATGTTTAAACAAAAGAGAAAGAACCTGGCACTCAACAGAAATTAAACATTAATTCTATGAAAACCAATCAAACTAGTACATAAGGGAAGTTAGTAATGCTTCCTTTCCAGGCTTTTGCATGAAAATAGTTCACAAGTATCACTGGGACTTCTAGAATATCACCACCTACTGTGATGTGAGGAATACATCAAACTACAAAACAACTTCTAGAAAAGAAAATGCTTAAAAAATGCTAAGCACCAAAAATGACTTTCACCTAAAACATCATAAGAAGTCAGAGAAAAACAATAATTAGATACCAGTGGAAAGAAAATAATTTTTAAAGGGAATAGATTGGCGTGACCTTTCTTCTAATTACAGCAGTAACTTCAAAGGTACAAACTCAGATGACTGACAAAACAGAAAATGGTGAGATGCTGAGTGTTTAGATTCTCTTCTAAAAAATTGCTAACACCTACAAGTGGATGCGGATTAATTTAAGGAGAAATTGCAAGTGTGCCATACCTCTCGAGG
This sequence comes from Aquila chrysaetos chrysaetos, assembly GCF_900496995.4. Lineage (NCBI taxonomy): Eukaryota > Metazoa > Chordata > Aves > Accipitriformes > Accipitridae > Aquila > Aquila chrysaetos. The sequence goes on along the minus strand of NC_044011.1, from coordinate 23,640,729 downwards.
CCAAAGGTGTGACCTCAGCACTAAACTGGGGGGATGCACCCTTTGTAAAACTGTGTGTTAAAGAAGGGGTCCTTAGGACAGTTACAAAAGAACATGTTTATGTTTTCTGGGGGCAGGGACAAAGAAGGAATGAAGAATGTTTCTTAAAATTAGGTTTTTTCTTAATTTTCTTATAAGACAGTATACTATGTTTTTACACAACAGGAACCCTGAGATAAAGTTTCAATCATGTGGACATGACAAGCTCATACAACAACTTTGCTCTCGGAAAGAACACTTGAATTACACATCTGGTAGGAGAATTGCTGCCTTTCAACCACAACAGTGGTCACCGAAGTCTAACTAGCGCTTCGTATAGCATGCACGGTATAAGCGTTTGTACAAAATAATGGAAAATACTCACTTTAAAGTACTCCATCGTGTCTCAGTTTGGTAAGGATGGTGCTGACAACATTTTAGAAGCCTGTATACAACAGGGGATATTGTTACCTAGGGAAAGATGATGGAATATCCCGTCCAGCACAGCAGGAAGAAATAGGGTTCCCCAGCCAGCCTGGATGCGGGTGCCATGAGGGAAGCAGAGCTGGAGGGAGATGTGCACCGTAGAGGCTGTTGTCAGTAAGAGCTGTGCATCTCCCTGTACGAAAGCCCGACCTCCGGCTCCCGCACCTCCAGCCAACTCCCTGCTCCTCTTACAGCAAACAGGCACAGACAGAAAACTGACAAACAGGCTCCAATGAACTCAACCTTGGGGTCAGCTGAGATCATTCCAATCATTCAGCCAAAAGCCAAAGCAGCAGGATCATCTGGTGACTTGGACAAACTGCAGTATCTCAGACAAGCCAGAGGTTGGTTATAGTGGGTCTGGTAAAGCGGTAACACTCACGGGAAACAGCCCGGTGTTTCTGGGGAGCTGCAGGGGCCTTGGAGGGTGGACAGCCCCCGCACAGCCCGGCATGCGAGTGTCTTGTGTCGGCAGAGCCTGTGGCCAGGGCTTCCCTATTCCACAGCTCTGGAGCTAACCCCAGATTGCTCCTGGGCTTTTTTTGCTTTTGTGGGGAAAAATGACATTTTGGAGGCTGAGAGCTGGAATGAAACAATACTCAAGTTCTTGAAATCTCCTGTGGGATTGAATGATCTTCCCTCCGCACAGCTCGAGGGTCAGTCTGCTGCTTCTCAGCAGCTCCGAAGCCCTTATTCCCAAAGCCCTTGTGACCCTTTACCAAAACCTGGGGGTGCTGGTAACCTGTCTTCCAGCAATGGCACTGCACTCAGCAGCACTGCTCACCCCGTCAAGCTGGTGACGTTTAGACTAGTAGAAGTGCAGGAATAGCAGCCGTATTGCTTTCCAACCTCCAGCAGATATTTTTCCATTAAAACAAACCATCCGAACAGCTTTGCAGAGCTGCACAGTTGATCTACAAATACTGTGACAAAACCAACCTTTTTCAACTTGCTGCTATTTATAATCCCAAGAACAATACTCATGTAATAAAACTTTCCTAGTAGAGTTAGAAGAGGCACTTTGTGGGCAGGGTAGTACAATTCCCAAAACTCACATTAAGAGACTTTGGTGACTTCACCAAAAATTTTTTGCATCGTTAAGAGACCAAACATATGAAGAAAACACAGTCTAAATCTGAGCCTTGGCCTAGAAGTGATGCTGCTGGCAGAAGCACAGGGCGACATCAGATTACCACCTGAAGTCAATCCCGCCGCTTCTCTTCTCGAGGAAGGCAGTCGCCTAACCAAGTACAGAAAGATTCAGCAAGTGGTTTTCTTTTTAAAAATCTCTTACTACCGTTACTTAAGATGATCTTGCCAATTGCTCCCTCGCACCATTGCACAGCATGGTTCATATATTAAAGTACTGACTGAAAAATGGCACCTTCTTGTTCATATCACAAATACCTGAGAAAAAAAGCACAGGATCTATGAAGCATTAAAAACTTACTAAAACCGTAGACATCTTTTGATACAAACCAGTGCGCTTTGCTGTAGGAGACACTCCACCCATCAATTCCCAAAACTGTAAGGAAAGAAAGAACACAGCACAGCTGAAACAACAACCTCTGACTGTCCAGAAGAAAGCTGGCCCTCAGCTAGTGAGATAATTAAGCTGTATAAGAAAGAAACCTTAAAAATCACTTGGAGTCAACAGTGACACTGGGTTTCGTCCAGAGCAACAACATGACTGTCTCCCTCGAACACACCACTTAACTTACCTAAAAAACACTCCTGCACCAGACATCCCTCGTCTAATTAGTATAGAAACATTTGACACTGTCTGCGTAAGGACTTTCTCTGGTCCTGCAAGATATGCATGCAAATGCGTTACATACAAGCATGGCACCAAGTACCTGTGAGTAATGCTGTGGAGAACAGTACATAGCAATTACTGTAAAAAAAAAATCTGCTATGACACCTATGCAAAAAGCATTTAAACTGTATGCCCTGTGTGTGACAGACAGATGGACAGACAAGTACACTTTTAATTACACGTGGATTAACTTAGTAAAGATATATAAAGCACAAGTAACCATTTTAAAATGGTACTTAAAGGTACATATGTTAAAAGGTATTCCTCTTCAGGGAACATCAGTGCCCAAACAGATAGATACACTTAGTGAAAAGTAAAAAAAACTGAGATTGGGTTAAATTCAAACAAAAGGGAATGAATTCTTCCCCACACCTGAGGAGATACAACCATGTAGAAATGCCGTGGCTGAGGTATCCCCTTGTGGCATTTGCTGTGAATCAGCTCCCAGCATTACACTGTGGAACTGACTGCAGCTAAGTGCCTCCTTTCGCAGAGGTACTCGTAAAAGAAGGGAAAAGACAACAACCACAACCAAGAGAAATGAGAGACTCTTTGCTGTAAAGCCTGTCGGCTTTTCCAACTGGTCTAATAAAACTCTTGCCCTCCAATTTTCTCTCCCAAGAGAAGTAAGAAGTTTTTATGAACTTGAGTCAAGGTATTTGGAAATTTGGCAACATCTGCAGAAACCAGCCTGCCAGTGTGGAAAAGAAAGCTAAATCATTCTGCTAGTGCCCCGAGCACAGGATCAGGAAAATAATTTTTTTCTAACATTGATTTTACTTTTCTGTCCTCAGGCAAGTCATTTAAAACATCAACCGACATGAGTGCAAATTCATCATAAGAATAGCTGAAAGCATCCTAGTCTTTATTTATACTAGTTTGAGATTAACAGAGCATTTAAAACATAGGTTGTAGGGAGCACAGGAGCGCTCCAAAACTATCCTAACTCGAGCCAAGGTCAGGCTGCTTCAAGAACAGAAAGGTAGAAATGGTCCACCTCTGTACTCACTGGTCCCAAACATTGCTTCCAGCTCCAGTGATTAATATATGTTACTTCATAAGGAGAATTTGTATGTCCCTGGTATGCCAATCTGAGAGCAAAAAAACCTACTACCCCCAGCAAAAGAAAAGAAAAATGCGAACCATGTACATAAAATGTATAAAAAGAGAATTAAAAAGACTTATAAAAGCCTTCGTGCTGTTACTCTGTTTACAGTGATCAATTAAATTGCAGGCACTTTCCACTCTACAGTGTAAAAATAATTTTCAAGTATTTGGGAAATGGGGTGGAAAAAGGACAAGGGGGAAAAAAAACTTTAAAGACCAAAAGGTGAAGTAATAGAGCGAATTCCAGAAAAAATATATACTGAAATGCTGGAGAGCTTCTATCGCCACTTTGACTTACAACTTGCTTTCAGAGGCCTTCCATTTTCAGAAGACACAATGGAGCCAGATACTTCTCCTCTAAGAGCTAGTCAATGCCTTTGATAACTTTTTAGAAAAACACAGGAGTGCATAGGAATGGCAAATACACAACTTCTGGTGTATTTATGTGGCCATGCTGCTGTTCTCCTAAGTGCAGCTTCAATAAACATCAGTAAAATAAGCACGATGCTCTGTACTCCTGCCTTAATCAAGTAGGTTAAGACAAAACGGTTGTTCCCAACTTGAAGGTTTTTTTCTCTAAGTCAAATACTTTAAACAAATGTTTAAGAGCAGCCAGATCATCGTGTGTGCCCGAGGGAATGTTTGGCGCTGGCGGAGGCACAGGTGGAACATTTCCACCTTCCTCTTCTTGAAGCAATCTTGGCCTTGGAACAAGACAGAACCGTTTTCCATCTCCTCTTACTTGTGCTGGTATTAATGTTCCCTAGGAGCCCATCCTGCTGGCTCAGCATTTTGGAGACAATGTCAAGTTCAACCCACAAACCTTCCTGCTCTCGGTCCCCCATCTACAATGAACACAAACAGGATTGTCAGTGAAGGTGGGCTTATTCTGCCTAGGTATTCTCCCACTGTAACAAGCTTCCAGCTGGATCTGCAAGCTACTTCTCCAACCCTTTTGCATCATGTTGATGTCAAAATCTGGATTTATGGAGGTCATTCCAATGGGGGATAGAAATCATTAAATTAAAAGGGTAAATAAAAGGTGCTTAATTTCATTTTCACTGGTAAGAACAGACTTCTTGTTGCCCTCTGTTAGCAGGATGGTGTTGCCGTTGGCTAGGTAGTTTATAAAAGACTTTGCATTAATTAGTAATGTATAATCAATGTTCATTAATTTGCTGCGTGTAAGCTAAATTGCATAAGAGAACGGCCAGCAGGCATCTAACCCAAAGTGTGCCACAGAGCACAGGATACACCAGAAACAGGCTGAAACCAAACCGGTTTATGTCTCTGGGATATCCTGTTGCCTGCAAACGGACAGAACAGACAGCTCTTGCTGGGCTGCTCTCTAGCAAGAATGCCTCAGTGCCACAACACACCAGCACGGGTAAATTAGGTGTTAGGCCACTACCCATGATCAGGCTAAATCTTCATAATTAATTGACTCATTAAGGAACAATAGAGAGGCATCATCTCTTTGCCCTTAGCTCCCCAGCTCCTGTCAACACCTAGGAGCATCCTCAACAAGGTAGCACCAGGAGGCAAAGAGCATCTCTTATTTCCCAGAACTCGCTACCATCTGCTAAACCTGGGTATTCCACACAGCACTAAAACCTACCACATTTAGTTTACGTACAGGTGTTACAGTTGTAACGTGCAGGCCTGAATTAATGAGAAAATCCCTATATATAATGAGTATGAAAACAGCATATATTTTAGAGAGAAATCTCTCTAACTTTAAATGCACACAAACCATAGCTGAAAAATTGAAAAAAACCCAAAATTTAGAGTTGCATACATTAATTTTCCAAAACAAATGAGGCATCTGAGGCTTCTGGTTTGGGGAGGTTTATGGTACACCTCTAAATTGGTGTCTCATAGTCCCATTAAAAATTCCATCCCAAAGATGATTACACAAAACACCTGGCTGGATTAAACACTATAAAATAATTCCTCTTTTCTAATATTTGTTCATCTACAAAGTACCTCCTATACTCTTCCTCTCATATGGCCAGATAAATCCATTTATTTGCAGTAGAGGCAGAGTGCAGGAAGCCAGCCGGCCCCAGGAAGAATAACAACCAGTGCCAGGTGGACTTTCACCACAATGACAACGGTGAAAAAAATGGAGTCAAACTGCTTCTTTCTGCTGTATCTTTTTAATTTCAAACACAAGTAGAAATCTGGAAAACCAAGGTTATTAAACTCATTTTTTTTACTGGTTATAACAAGATTGTAGAGAGACTATCATAGATTTTATTGGTTAATTAAATATTGTCTGTTGCTATCTCCACACAATACTAAATTTCTGAGACAGAGTATATGCTAATGGGTTAATAATGATTTAATATTAATGTCTCTTTTACTAAAAAAAAAAAAAATAATAATGCAGGTTGTCAAATAATTGTCAGATTGAGAACAGACCTGATGATTCCCCCCCCCCGCCTTAAGACAGACTGGCTAAAATAAAAAAGAAAGTCTTTATCAAAGTAATGCACTTCCCAGGTGAGAGTTAACCTCCTGAGACCACCTAAGCAAAACCCTGACTCTGGGGCAGGATGACCTTTTACCTGTGTCAGACCTAAGAGATGTCTGTCTAGCCTCCCCTTCACAATGTCCATCAGCGCAGATTTTTTTCTCTTCTCCTCTCTCCTTCTCCCTTTGGATAGAATCGACTCCGATCCATCACCATTCTTCCCATTAGAAAGCTCTGTTAGGTGCCAAACTTGGAAGCAGCGATTTAAGCCCATAACTGCTGTTCTGCACCTTATGTATTTATTTGACTGTGTGGAAGCCAACACAGCTGTTCTTGGAGGAAAGGAAGGCGCTTCCCGGTCCCTACCCCTCACTGCCTTGTTCTCTGTCTGCATACAGTTCAGAAACCAACTGGGGGGTATAGGTTTTCAGCCTGTAGGACTTTTGTAAGAAGCTGAAGACCATGCCTCCTGTGCAGCCTTCACAAAGCTCGATAGGCATCCAGTTTCCTAAATCTAAATGAATGATCTCTACTTTTTTTCCTAACTGGACGGATGGGTTCAGAGAGCATAACTTACCTCTGGGTTTAATTTCCCTCTCTTATTTATAATGTCAAAATTAGCAGAACAAACACAAAACAGGAGGAGAGCAGGAGGTGGGACTTGGTGCCTTGGGGGGATGTGTCATTCTGCACAAGTGGAGAGCATCCCCATGCCCTACCCTCTGTGCAAACAGCCTGCATAGCCAGTCAAAGTTATAAATACACACACGAAACAAAAATGTAGCAGAAAGAGGGTGCCAAATGTACTACATCCCTTGGACAACAACGGTAGCATCTGTCTTCCCAACGAATTATGAAGATTAGCTTGCAGTTACTGCATCACATAAAAGTTTCCAGAATTTTTCAACACAGCAAACTATTGAACCCAATCCTGTTTCCACTGAAGTCAGTGGTAAATTCCCAATGCAAACAGGAGAAGTAACCTTGCTTTTGAGAAGAAAAACATTCCTTGGTGGAAAAAAAATACCCATCTTTAAAACTTTCAAGCACTCTGCTGAGCTGAGTTTTTTTACTTAGAACTGATGCAATACGTTTTGCTCCTGTGTATATAACACCCCCCCCAAACACTTACGCACACACAAGATGGCTTATATTTAAGCAAAGAAGAAAGTTTTGTCAAAATGTGGAGTTTATAAATAAAGTGTATGCATATAAAGTGTACACAGGTTGAGGAATGAGATTCTTGCCTGCTGATTTCAAGGTAAGTTTACCTTAAGATTTCCAAAAGATGGTGTTCAACATGGTCACCGTTAAAATGTCTGGATTTTTCTCCTGGATTTGTTGAGTTGCTTGTCATGGTCGTAGATGCTTTTGACAAGTTTCAAACCTAGAATGACAAGCACTGTTACTATGAAAGTGAAAGGAATATGACAAAAAGCAATGAAATCGAAATCCTTAAAATTAACAAATGACATTACCTCTTGACATTAGTGATGTCAGTAATGGATCACTAACTTCAGGGTACACAAAGCAGACTTGAAGAAGGAATAAAAAAAAGCAAAACCATAACATCAAGTGTAGAAAAAAAATAAAGTCACAGATACGTGATAGAAAAAGTACCCTGGAAGCAGTGATGCTGAAAGAGACTGAGGCTTCTTGCTAAATAATCTACTGAGTAAGAAACACCCAGTGTGAAATGACAAGAGAGAGGAGAACTGGCTGTGCCTCCAGGGAAGGCAGCAAGCATTGCTGTGCCCTGTCCCTTATGCCAGGATCCAGACACTAAAAAGACAGTTAAGAAACTGAAAATATACAGAAAATGACTGAAAGACTCACTGAAGGCCTCAGAAATCTCTTTCCATTTCTTAGCTCTGAGTCAAAGGTAAGAGATGAGTTGATCATGGCCTGTGAATACCTATGGATAAAATTACAATAAAAAAGATAATCTGTAAATAAAGATATCATCCAACTGTATCACTGAAAGCAAAAGCTGTTCAACTTCAAAGCAAGAAGGACAATTGTATGGAAAAGTTAAACGGTAACCATAAATGCCTGACCAGCTTCCCAAAAGACGTGGTGGGTACTCAGGCCCTGCAGGCTTCAAGGCAGGACCCGTGGTCCTCTATGCAGGTACGTGCCAGCTCAACCTGGAGCTGTGAATTGTGTGTAGAAATTTCTGGGCAATGTTTCATGGTGAACAGACATCAGAGTCACAGTAGCCGTTCTGGCCTTTACACAGGCAGGAGATAGCAGGACATAGATTTTAAATAAAAAATCTTCATGGGAAAGATAAATTCCGATGTTTAATGACAAGTTATCATTGTAAGATATTTTAATTGATGTAATACAACTTGAAGCACGTTCAGGCTGCTGTACATGTCCTGTTCGGCACATGTTCCAGCATCTGAGCTGGGTAGAAAGATTGCTCTCCCAGCCAAATCCTAAATATTCACCATCACTTTCCTGGGCAGGAGTTACCATTTTTCCCCCATCTCTCCCTTTTTTCCCTACACTGCTTCTGCTCCTCAGTTTACTGCCCTAACCACTCCCTAACCCAGTGCTTGCCAAATGAGTGGACCCAAAATCATGCTTTTAAAACTTTTAAATTAGCCTAGTTCATTATAGTTTTGACAAGAAATTACTTTTTTTTTTTCAGGTTTGTTATATAGCCCTGCCCCATATTTGTATGAGGGAGTCTTGTAATCGCTTTGCAACACCACCATTCACCTTCCCAGTAGCTGGCTGTGTAGAGAGGGGTCTGCACGGATGGTTTATGACCATACGAGAATGTCTTATCTGGTGAAATATTCTCCCATGCTCAGTTTGCTCATTTAAGAGTTACTCTAATAGAATTATTTATACTTTTGCATTCTTATTATAATACAGCCATGTTGAGGATACAGTGTCATCAGTATATATTATTTTATGAATCACTGACATTTTTTCAAAGACATTATGCAAGTGTTGCAGAAGAAACAATAATTATGATGGAGAGATTTCTAGTGCAGACCACAGCAGATCACAGACATTTCTTCTAAACATCAGGAGAAAAGCAGCTGTCAGATGTTCCCATATGAGCACTACTGTATGGATTTGCAGCCATCTAACTTTCATCGGCACAAACATTTTCAAATTAGGGCTCACTTCACCAAAGCTGGAGTCTTCCAAACAAAACTAAACGAATCATTGCTTGGAGCACACAATAACAATCCAAAGCATGAATACGTGTTATTTCAATTTTTGGTGATGACAGGTTTGTTCATATACCCATGAGATTGAAGCCTGAAACCCGTACTTACATAAGAAACTTTTCTACATGTGACGGTACCAGCTCAGCTCAATAGCCACAGACTGTTTGTAGGGACTTCTGGGTGGAGCTGTATTTATCACTTTCTGCTGGTGATACGAATTTGGGTCCTTGTTTGCTTTATAAGTCATCAGATGACTCCAGGCATGCTAAGCTGCGTGGGTGTGAGGGGAGAACAAAGATCATGCAGAAGGGACTGCTTATTTGCTGGCTTTTGTTTTAACCGAGCCTTTAATTCCTTTTGTATTAGTCACAAGTCATGATATTAACAAAATACATAGAATATCCTATTTTGACAAAACATTGCTGGGCTGCGGCAAAAAGAAACTACCTCTTCCCGTAACCGAGCTTGCTTTGAACTTCCAGGAGCTGCAGTCCTTTAATATGAAAAGCTGACAAGTAAAAAAAAAAAAAAATCTCTTAAATATTTATTCTAATTTAAGAAAACATTTACTTTTAAATATGAGGATCAAACCTGATTACTTGATTCCTGAATTTACTTCAGGTCAGGTTGTGTGGTTACCTCATGGTTGGGGTGGAGGAAAGCAGGGAAGAGGTTGCACAATAAGACAGGGAGCCCCCCCCCCACCTTACTCCTCTACAGAAGAGCCAAAGCAGGGGCTGTCCTTTCCCCACTACCAAAGAGAAAAGATTTCTATGAGAAAAAGGCATAAAGATAGGAAAACAGCTCTGATCCCCATTCCTGCAGGCTTGGGGGTTAGAGCTGGCCAGTCTACAAAAGCTGTAAATCAACAGGAGTGCTTGTTTTGCAAAGCCAGCGGCTCTGGGGGTGCGCTGGGGGCTGGGCAAACAAGACTTCTGCAGCAATTGCACAAGCAAACTATTAACAGTGCAAATATAAGAGAAGTGGCTTTTGTGCAAGCTGGATACAGGAATACGTAGGTACAAAACAGTCTTCTCAAACCTCCCTCCCAACGGAGGTCAGAGGCATTCCCAAACTGAATTTTTGCAAAGGATTGGGTTTTTTGCCCTAAATGCCCCACACTGGTGCCAAGATTTCAAGCAGTTGACTTACTTGGGTGATGTGTGATGACATGGCCTGTGAAGCACCTTGCAAACAGAAAATTTTTCCACAGTCCATGATTTCTTTATGATATGTTTTCATACACTACTCTAGCTCAGAGCAGGAAAAGAAGCTCCCCCTCTCCCCCCATTTTCCTTCCTCCAATAAGAGGAAAATCACCCTACTGAGATCAACTGGATACAGAAATTGCTCAGCAGGGAAAACTACAGGGAATTACAATCCCTGCTGGGAGGGGCAATTCCATTAGAGAGGATCTCCATTTCTTCTTTAGGAAGGGCTGTATGATAAAGACAGGCCACAGAGAGCAGTATTGGGGAGTCTCTCTGGGCACAGAGAAGCTGTTCTTCATCAGGGACTGGTCCCAGCGGCTCTGCCCAGGGAACTCACACTTCCACCACCACTTCGCAGACTTCCCACCTCTGAAGCTAAGCCCTTTAAAGACACCAGTTCCCAATACTGCATCTTCCTTTCCCAGACAACACACTACTAGCACTCACCAGCAAAACTTACCAACAGCGTTTGCTTTCTGATGGCCCCTTGCCCTGTTAGCGTTTTACAGATCTGCTTTAAAATACCAATACCGCTATTGCCAGCAGACAATGATTTGTTCTGGCAGCATAATGCTCTGGAGCTCACGTATCTGGGCCCATAATAGTTGTGCTTTTGAAGCAGAGTTCCTTGAGGAAGCGGTGAATTCAGTGCTCTCCCCCAAACCCTCTGTGGAAGCTGGAGAAGGCGGTCACAGTACACATCCATCTGTGGTCACAGCCTCAGAAGACTCATGTGATACCAATGCTGTTGTTGACCACTTCTTTCCAACCTAGTTGCACAATGTGTCATTTTCAGTAAGTAATGGCATTTCATGGACTTTAAATCATAATGTCTTTTTTGTTTAGCTTCATTCAGCTCGCTCTATTCCTACAAGCCTGACATTGCAAAGCCAAACTCTCAGTTTTCCATTAAATAGATGGTCTACGAGTAATGAACTTTGGTTTGTTGGCGCTGTACTGTAATTTCACAGTGCTAAGTATAGATCAGAGTCTGACTCCTCAGCATTTTTCAGGAGCTTCTGCATTATTTTAACACCATACTCTTGTTATCCTTGGTAGGATAAGAGGTTACAGCCCAACCCCAAACTTCCCTGCAAATTGCTAGTTTACGTGCTCGCAGCCTCTTGTCAGAGATTTCTCTGTGAAGTACATCACTGCTAGTTCAAGAGACATCCATAGTCACCTGTTTATTCTTCCAGCAAATCTTGGTCTGGGCTAATGATGTAAAAACACCCTCAAGGGTTTTCCAGATAGCATCTGCAGAACTTAGGCTCTAGGTCTTGGTCCTTTTCACCACCGTGTATCACCAAACTGCGCTCATACAGCTGGTGGAAAAATGTCATCAATGGGGTGACTGGTGTGCAGGTGGTCCAGGTTGCTCTGACCCTCTTTGAGGGAAAAGGCAGCCTAGGTGGGAACGCCACAGAAGCATCTCGGGCTTCCAACTCTTAACACTAGGCTGTTGCCTGAGTTTCAACCAGACAGTTAGGGTTTGTTGGTTTGGTTTGTTGGTTTGGTTTGGGTTTTTTTAATAAATTATTTCCCCATCACTACCTCAGAAGCAGCATGGTTCTGAGGTGCAGTTGTCACCTACTTGTTTTCATCTGAGATGACACCCATGCACCAGCCCAGACTAGCCCCAGTCTTGTGCCATCCTCTTAAGTCTACTTCATCCCCTTGCCCACAGCATCTTTAACAAAGTAAACACTCAAGTTACTTTGGCACCCATTAAAAGCAAATCAGTATTATTAGCACCGTAATGACTAATAGTCATTAAGCACTACTCAGCACGGTGGGAAGTATTCTGTAATGCATATCCACAGAAAATTTTACAACCCTGGATAAGTATAAAAAACACAACAACAAACAGCTCCTAAAAAGAGCTCGTGTTAGAGGCTGGGTTAAACCATGTTAAATTTGCATTCTCCTTTCTCATTTTGATTTACAAACCCCATATGGTTTTTTCTTTAGTGCTCAGGAAGTTTTGATCAGACAAGTAGTTTCTTGATAAAGCATTTGATAATGTACTTTTTGCCTGCCTTAAATGCTTCTGTGCTGATTTTGTTATGGACCGCATCAAAAGATCTTCTATGTAGCTACATGGCAAAGCCTAACCAGGAAAGACTGAGGACCAAGCTGAGGAAACTCCTCCCTTCTCCCTTTAGGAATGACTACTGAAGGCCAGCTGAAATTTGGGGCTCCAAAAAAAAAAAAGGTTTAGTTGCCAGATGAAAATATTCAAGGTGTCCTTGACATCAAAGAGCAGCATGTCAGATAAACATAAGATTTTACTACATCTTCCTTACCTGCTGTGGTATTTTGAACACACCTTTCCAAAAATCAGTCTTGATCAGTCTTGCCTTTGCATTCCTTTGGGGATTGGAGTTGCTGCATCCAAGCAGAGAACGCAGCTTGGGGCAGGGTTCTTGCTAGAAACATCCCAACAGAATAGCACAGGAGTATTGCAGATATGATTTTGGTGCAGAGGAATCGTGGTGAAAAGCACTACTGAAGAAACGTGCATTGGGAACAGCCCATTTCCTTCACCAGCACCTTCCCGATAGAACAGCAGAGATGAGGAGGCACAAAAGTAATTAAGAACCAAAAGTAATTTAAATATCAACACTCCTGGACCCTTTGCAATCTTAAGGATGCTGTCAAGGCAAATATCTTTATGTCTTCCTGAAATTTTGAATATGAATTAATAAAATATCTGACTTGCTAAGTGTCTAAGTTTTTGAGAATGGTATATATTTTGTCTTACAACAACTCGTGCATAACCAAGCTGAATTATGCCTGTATATCTCAATTCCTTGATATTCCTATGATGCCATTACTTTGGTCTTCTTAATCCTTTAACAAGCCTTCCTAACACATCCTGCCTCTGCTCCAGTCCTCCTTACGTTTGTCCTTGCTCTGCACACACCCCTCCCAGAAAACAAGAACATAACTGGGAAGTCAAGAAAAGTTCAGGGATCTGAGCACTTCCCTAGACTCATAATAAAAATGACTCCCTCAGACTACTGAATCCTCAGGATACAAACAAAACACAACATGCAGAAAAGCTCCCGTTTTTCTCCCTCCCAAAGCTGTAAGACAACAACAGCAGAGATGGTTTTTCTGGCTGTAGAGAAGACCAGCTTCAGAAGGCTATTCATAGAAGAGTAATTTCCAAAATTTGAGTCATCTGTACTGGGTGACAGTCAGCCACCATTTATTGCCCAGAACAATGTTGCATAGTGTTACTCAGTACAACCCTCCGCAGTCATATCCAGTTTCTCAAACCTACAGTTGTTATATTTGCCTCTGCCCTTCTCTATAGCACAAGCTATAGAAAGATCCTTTTCTGTCTCCCCTACCTCATCCTCTCCCCTCAAATATTTTTCTTACTTTCATTTAGTCTTGTGGTCTTTATGTAATATTTCTGGGTTTTCAGAGCTCTTCTAGTCTATGTGCATGGTTTACAAAACATCCCTTTAGCCTTTTTATGCAGAGCTGTGTTTGCAAATGGATGAATCACAAACCTCATACTTTTTTTTTGAGAAATAATTTCTACTGAAAATCCAGAGGAGCTGCAGTTTAGCTAGAGAGTTTATGGATATCTTATGTCTGGGGGGAAAGAGAAACTTGATGTCAAACTTCCATTGCCCTGGCAATGTTCAGAAGTAAATTGGGGCAGGGCGGGGGGGCAGAGGAGATGACAGGAGGGTTGGCTGGCAAGGAAATGCTTGGCTCACTGGGCACTTGCCTGTTTTCAGGTGCAGTTCTATCAGAAAATTAGAACTGGAGAGATTAAAAAAAAAAAAATCCCACTCCAGTGTCTGCCCGAAGAAATAAACTGAATTTTCCTCTTCACTGGGAAGAGATACACTGAGATCAAGGCTACAACTGGTTGAGTTCATGGAAGTCACTGAATTGATGATGTCAAATTGCTCCATCACTGAATGCCTTTGACACCGAGTGAATAAAATGTTTGTTCCCAGCCTAGAACTACTGACTTGCATAGCAATCATGTAGCCAACCTAAATGACCTTATTTGCAGAAAGAAAGTCGGCACAATGGGGTAGGCAGAACCTTAAAACAGAGCTGGTTCTGCCCGTACGGGCTGCCAGGCGAAAGCTGGAGCAGGGGAAAAGCTGCCAGTAGGAAAGGCAAGATCAGGATAAATTGAGCAAAGAGTTGCTTTTAAAAAAAAAAAAGCCTCCTGTCAGGGTGAGTTGGTGTGAGGAGCATGGGGAAGATGCTGAAGGAGGCAAGCCCAAGTCCTGGAGTGGGACCTCGGTTTCTGAGGGCACCACTCCAAGGGTGGCAAAGCCCGAGAGGTGGATTGTAGCGGTGGTTGCCTTCTCTGTGCTGGTTTGTGCACCTCCCACACTCCGTTTGTGAATCAGATACAACCCCCTCTTGCAAAAAACAGTGTTTGCTTCTCAAGTTTCTGCAAGCAGTGCTTCACAGAGACAGTTTCAAAGGGACAGGGACACTACATAGTTAAGCAGAATGACCGAGCAGCAGTTGACGAGGTCTCAGTCCTTATGGACAGTCACAATCTGCCCCAAACAAAAGCTATGGAACCCTATTAAAACAGCCCATCTTTCCAGGTAGCTGCTCGTTTAGTTTAGCATAACAAGAAACCAAGAAAATACCTTTCCCATCTCACAGAATCATAGTGATATTTTTCCTGAATAAATCCCAAATAGCATATAATCCACTCCTCTCGGTTTATACAGTACTGAAAGCAAATCTGTATATTTCAAAACATATTTTATATTCCAAATATTTCTAACAAAATCCGTATTCCTTAAAACAAATTAGGAGAAGGTGATTTCTACCCTTCATTGAAACATCCAGATAGTGAAACTGTGAAAGAAACTTCCACAAAAGGCATAACAAAGAAATTCTTCACTCATCTCAAGGCACCACAGTCTTTAACAAGAGCCAGTCCAACACTCATCCACAAAGCAACTACTAAGATACACCCAAGTGGCTCTCTCCAATAATGCAGCTGCATTTGCTCACTGTAATTTCAGATTCTTCAGGTGTTCAAACACCTGACTCTATTCCTATTTGCAACCAGACGAGCTTAAATCACTACCACATCCCGCCCCAGCATGTGACGGCTGACCAGGCTGCAGAAGAGCCCCTTCCTTGCCTGACTCTAAAACTCAGGCATCAGAGAGGCACACATCGATTCCTCTTGCAGTAGATGGTATTTAAAAGTATTTCATCCTTTAAATGAAAAACCTGCTTTTGCCTTAAGACCTGAAAATTAATGATGCCCTGTGCTTTTGTCTGGCGGCTCAGGTGCCAGACTGCCCTTTTCCAGGCACTGTGGGTCAGCAGTGGAAGAAGGATGGTGGCTCATTGCTGCGGAGACAGCTCCTCTTCCCCTAGAGCTTCAAGGCTTGCAATTGCCTGCTTGGGAGTTTACAAACAAGCTTATAAACTAACAGAAGAAATGCAGATCAGGGACAAACGCTCTAGTTTCCTTCTCCTTTTAAAGTTCTCTTTTTATTATTTTAAGTAATTTGCTGAAGACATCAAAACCAAGGCTGACACAGGATAAGAAAACCTCAACTTGTTTTTGTCATCTTACAAAGACAGTTTAAGTCTCATTTTTAATAAGCATTTCTAATCCTCCAAGCTTCTTCATCCTAATTCTCCCTGACAACACAGTGGCTACTCTCCAAGATTATGTTTATTCTTTATCTGGTTGAAGAGCAGCTGTCAGGGAACAGCATATCAGACAATGGGGCTTCTCGCTATTTCAGTGACACTCAGTGGCAGAGAAGTTCTTGAAGAGCGCAAGATACGAAGGTCTAATTCTTCCTTTCTGCTGGGCTCTGGGAACCCAATGTTGGGTTTTCAGTTCTCTCTGCAGAGAGAACATGTGAGTGTACGCGAATGGGGCGAGGTTGAGTGGGAGGGAACAAACACGGCGCAGATGGCAGGGAATACATTTATCTACTGTCTCTGCAAGTTGCTGGCTGATGTTCTCCTTTAGAGCAGAAAAGAGCCTCTCCTTGTCCCTGCTTACCTCCTTTAGATAAAGGTCCATCCAGTGGGCAGGGCTCAGGAGCAGCTGAAGCTGTCGCTGAGGAACTTGCTGTGGGTCTTGAGAGTGGTCAAGTCCTCTCTCCTAAGCTGCAAGCTTGGCAGTCACAGCAATAGCTCCAGCAGCTTTTCCTTCTTTAAGTAAAGGCAGGAAGGTATATTATCATTTATACTGCCTGGATTATGCAGTTTGCCTGCTCCTTCCTACGCTTATTACCTCTTCAGACTTCAATCTGCACTGCCAAAGACCAAATATTTTCTGCTTAAACATTAAATAAAGGAAAAACGTGATCATAACTCAGTCCATGATAAATCCTGAAGAACTTGGTTGGGGGGGGTCGGTGTGAACAATGCTGCTAGCAACCTCCAATTTCTTTATTTCTTATTTTTACTTTTTCCCCCCACTTTTTGCAAGACATATTTTAAAATATGTGGCATTGATAAAAACAAAGCTGCAATCTTTTCTTGTTCTAACAAGCCTTGTAATCTAGGGTTTGGGGTTTTTTTTCTTAAATCGGAAGAATCTATCTTATCAGCAGTAGGAGAAAAGTGCTGTGCTGTGGACTGAGGCATAACTATCAGCAAGCAGACACTTCTTCAGAATATTCTTGCAAATATCAACAAGTGTGATGCATTCCCTTACCCCAAGTACCTTTCTGATATTTGGAATAGGAGCAAAAGGAATCACTACAGCTGTGTTCAAGCCCAGACATTCAAAATAGCCAACGGGAAAAGCAGAGAAGCAGTTGTATAAATAGTAAATTACGACATCGTTTGGTGCTCTCATGATGTTCTGCTTGAGGGAATACAGCATGCCTTTCGAAAATTAACATTTTATTACTTTTTCTGGTTATTTCTGGGTTTGTAGAGTTCCTTACTGTTGTGCAAGCAAACACTTGGCCTCCTGTATCATTGAATATGTTCGGGACACACAAAGAACTAAATAAATGCCTTGTTATCTGCATTCTTAAGCTACAGAAACTTCTGCAGCTTCAGGGGCACCATCGGAGGCACGTACAAGGACAAAGATGTCTGAAAGCTGATCGCTTTCAGATATTTATTCTTGCAACGTTATGTTGCAGTAGCATCTAGAATGGATCTGCAGGGGGGCACCTCATCAGAGAATAATTACTCCTCACTCCACAACAGCTTTGGGTGAGAGATTTGGACTCAATTGCAAACTGAAAAGGAAAACTGCATGCCATGCACTTAAGCACCACTTTGCACTGTAGGTATCATAAGAAACAGAAGGTCATCAAATGTTGATATACAGCAGCAAGGAGATCTCTGCTCTTTCCTCCCTCACTAACTTTCTGCTCCTGAAAGCATCAAATAAGTTCAACCAGAACTAAACAAAAGCAAAGCAAGTCGTCTCTTCCAAATGTGATACCCAGCAACACAAACAGTCCTTGAAACATCCCAAACTGGTGATCAACTACAAGGGTATTTGAACTTTCAAACTTTACTAACAGATTATGTCATTATCTCCCTCCCTCCACCTTTTGACCCCTTACTTCCCAAGCTGAAATTTTTTTTCATGGTTTCAAACTATTTTTGATGCCCCACATCTAGCCCATACCTCTGACATCAAACATATTTGCTGACTATATGCACACAGTGTGCATGTGGGTGACTTAAGGCGGCTCTTCGGTATGAAGTTAGTTTGGGAATATTGTATACCCTGCCGATTATCAAGAGCAATTTCCAAGGGGGGAGGTGCAGGGGGCAGGGAAAAAGCCTTTAAAAAGCTGTCTGCCCCTGTGATTTTCAGCTCTTTGAAAAAGCAAGAAAGAACAGAAAAGCACCCCTGGTGTGTGGTTAAGATAACTACAAAGGAACTATTCTTACCAGGTTCCTTCAGTAAAATGAAGGGTGCTTTGATTGCATTTTTTGGCCTTGCTAATCTGACAGATATTGATGGATAATATGGAACAGCCAAAATCTTTGTTCTAAAAACATTGACTCATACATGTTACATCCAGATGTTTTACTGGGTTCTTAACAGATATCAAAGCTTGCTTTAAATACTTGGAAATTGCATTTTATACAGTTAAGCATGAGTGTATGCAGGGGAGGGAAAAGATAGGAGGAGAGGAGCTCCCTTAAGAGCAGCTTAAAAAGGAGTATTTATGTCCCCCAACATGGACACTCTAAATACAAAAAAGCCCAACACTTTTGTTTCTGCGTAATCAAGTTTGAAAATTAATAGCACCAAGATTCTTAATGAGCAATTAGGGCCTTGCAGGCTGGTCTCTCCAATGGGCACAGGAGCCTGTGTGTAAACACTGCAGTGCTGACCTGCTGGAACCAGCCAGCCCCCAGCTGGCTGCCCAGGCAGAGACATCCCCATGACTTCTGACAGCTGGCCCTTCAGCAGTTCCACAGGTAAAGGGCTCCAGTGTCCCCCCTCCACTGGGATTCAAGAAAGGAAGAAATCTTTCATCTGAGAGCATGTGGGGGAGCCACCCCCACACCATAAGCACTTTTTACCAGTAGATCATGAAGAGACGCAAGCGATGCACGCACCGTGGCTCTCAGCAGCGCTCTTCTCCCTGACAGTGCCTGAACCACTACCACCAGGGAGCAGTTGAACGGGCGCATGACCCTGAAAATAAAGAGCCAACTCCATGTGGGAAATAAAGACATGCAGACAAATCAGACACAGAAGAACAAGAACAGAGGCAGCAGGCTGCAGCAGGAAACGCAATGCTGCGCACCTCGGAAATTCTGAGTCACTCAAAATTGTTGCCCCAGCCTGATTCTCACCAGCTCCTGATGGATGAAGGTTTACATACTGGCTATTCTGCTTTGCAGTCACTCATCCCAAGATGAGCGATATTCTTCAGCTTGGTAAGCCTTTTAGTAGAGAACCCTCCTAGTAGAAAACCAAACAAACAGACAAATTGCAATGCAGACAAAATGTGACAAGTATCAAGCATAGATAGACTTTCTGATCTGCCAGGAGCCAGAGCTGAAGATCTGCTGCTGAAGTGCTGCTCTTCCTTCCCCAGGCATGTCAGTGGAATCAGTCAGTCACTGACAGAAGCAGGTATGAGGTATTGCAACAGAGAAAAGGATCTCCTGGGCAAGTAGGATCAGGCCATTCCTCTGCACCTGTTTGCAATAGCGTAAAGAGTTTGTTAAACATTAGGGTCAGGAAACTTGCAAAGTCTGTTTTAGACAGTTCCCTGGTGAGGAAGCTACTCAGCTGCTCTTTTAGTTTAGACTAGTGTAGTCTGGAAACAAAAAAAGGCCTTAGCACCACTAGTGACAGCCTCACCATGGCTGGTAGTGGCCCAAAGCATATCTGATGGTTATTTAACAACTAAGGGTGAATGGAGTCCCAGCCTCACTCTCAGCACAAAGGCAGCCACAGGAACACAGTGGCTGGGATCTCAACACAGAAGAGTCCATACTGCAACTTAAATTCCTCTTTCAATCTCAGAGATGTTTTTCATGTTACATAGAACATAATCATGCAGTTTCACAGGACTTATTTTTCCTCCATTGCTTTTGGAATCCAAGTACAGCAGCACAAGCTTCCTTCCGCACCATCCCTCAAAATGCTTCATCCTATGCCGAAGGAGAACTAGTAACAATCTACCCTCAGCACCCGCTGTCAGCAGCCACACAGAGCAAAGCAGCCTTTCCTCCAGCAACTGGGCTCACGCGGGTGGGAATGCAACATCCAGGAGCATTTTCATTAACCATGTGAAGTGCATCACAGGGCTGATTGGCCAGCAGAGCTGAAATTCTCTGGAGTTGTTCAGAGCAGTTTCAATCATTTATAAAAAGGCAAAGACAACAGCTGTGCTTGTAAAGACGGATTCTGAAAAAAAGGAGCTACTAGAAAAATGTACTCTTTAAAAGACCTTTATTTGGGTTGCATGGTTACAATTCTGAAGTCCATTTGTGCTTACAGTTAGATTGTTCCCAAATAATATTTCATAGCTCACCATGTAAACAGTGCATTCTCTATCAGACTAGTGTACAAGAACTTTATAAAATACAGATTAAGTGACTTTTTCATTTGTACACTTTTCAGATTAGTTCACCAAGATCAATTAAAAAGGCAAATAGATTAATTGGCAAAAAAAGTATTGTTGCATTTTTAATATATTAGTACAAAATGGCACAAAAGAAAAAAGGTCATTTTAAAGGCTATAAGCATCAAACGTCTTAAACAGTTTGAATCAGTTCAACTGATTTCAACTTAATTTCATATATCACTGTTGAACTTGGAATTGAACTTGTAATCTTCTTTTCTTCAGCTGTATGAAAGACCTCACATACAACTTTGGATCTGTTCATGGAAACCAAATCACAGCAGTTTCATAACAGTGACATTCAAGTGCAGTTAGGAAGTTGGGAATTTCTGTTCTTCCCAGTATATCTAAGAATTCACAGACTAGAGCTTATTTTCATCTAGCCAAGCTCATTGATGCACACTTCAGATGCAAAGATACCAGACGTGCACATAAACCACGGTATTTCTTAATGCAAGAACTGAAACAAAAACTCCACATAATTACATCATCCACCCTACCTGCCTTTGCAGGAGGCTTCCAGGCATAACCATACTCAATGCCAGGTACAGAGATATATAAAGCATCTGAAAGATTTCAGGCAAACTGAAGGCTTAATTCAAAGGCTTCAGTTACAAAAGAGAGATCACACCAACTTCAGCAACCTACATTTTATTTTTGAACCACCCATATCAAATGGGCAGGTGAGTGGGATGGAAGGGAAAGAGACAGAAAGACATTTCTAACTTAAAAATAAATTCTGAGATGTGAATTCATTGCCTCAAGCAACAATTCAGGAGTTTGTTTTGGCAGCAACATTTAGCAATATCCCAAAAGATAATTACCCGCCCCATCAAAAAAATTATCAGGATTTTGATTAACCCCTAAACCTTAGGAGGTTTTTATGTTTAAGTTAATGGAACAGTTTATGACCTTGACTGTTTTTTTTCTGGTAAGACAGCACCCACATCCAAGAGGGCAGGCAGTTATATTGACAGTAGTACTGAGAATGTTACTTCTCAGGTTAAAACAAGAAGTCTTATAAAAAAAGGAAGTGTGATGAAGTACAGAACCATTATTTTACTCAGCTTCACAATGAGCAAACCATGACTAGGAATTTCCTTTCATAATTTAAATACCAATTACAGTGCTTTCTCCAGAGACTTATTAAGTAGATAACCATATGATGATTCCAAGAAGCAATACTCCAACAGCAAGTATAATAATGAGGATGCATATCTTCTTTCGGGACCTTTGCTGCCAACAGAGAAGAAAACAAGTTGATTGAAAACGGCACAACCACATCAGAAGACTACTCAAATGCTTTTATGGTCCTACTGCTTATGCAATCTAAATTGTGTCCTTACTAACAACAAGTCATATAAAGTTGTTCAAGAAAAAAAAAAAAAAAGAGCTAAGTTATCCACAACTTACTTTTATGGCTATATTATTCAACAGAATGATTTCAGTGGTATTTTCTGGCATACATAATAAACTAATGAAAGAGAATGCAGTAACGTAATGAATGGATGTAATTAGAACACAGGGGGGAAGAAAACATGAGAGAGCAGGTGACCACATATAGAGGAAAATGAGCAATCAATCTGCACAGTAAATGAGGTAGAAATGGTCTGCTAGAAAAAAAAATATTTAACGACTATTAATGTATATACAGAAAAGGACAACGGACTGCAATTTTAAACTGGAAGATTGACTTTGCATCTATTCACAGAGTTATTTTAAAGTTGTTTTTGTCAAGTTTCTTAGGTACAACTTGCTCTTAATGAAAAAAGAGAAAAGAAAAAAAAAAAAAAAAAAGACACCTGACTTAGAGACCCAGTTATATAGATATCACTACAATAAAGTTATGAACTTGTCCAGAACTTTCACATCTCCCATACAGGTCTGTAACTTGATATATCAGAGCACCCAAGACTAGCAGCAGTCTGTCATCCTTTATCTGAAGGATATGGAATCTGAAGGTTTCCTTCACAGCAGGAAAGGAAATTACCAGTGGGTTTCACAGGCTTTTGCTGATAGCCAAGGGATAATAACACTCAAATCTTGGGATTCTAGGCCACAGCTCCAGAAGCAAAGCCAGGCTTTGCTCTGTTTTGCAGAGGTTGTTCTGCCTGGATGGTTTTGGTTTTTTTTTCCCCTTTGAAGAATTACATCTGTGTCAGTTCTTCATTGGAGCTGCCAGTTCTCTGCCCACTACCATGCAGACTACCAAGTTTCTTAACTATTCTCTTCTTCTAGTTTTACTATCTCACTGCCACTTCTCCCATCGTCAGGCTAAGATTTCTTCATTTCATTGTTTCACTTGCTAGAACTCAATACGTTTGCTAGAGTACCTTCCTGTTTTTAAATCTGTGTTCAGTTCTCTCCTTACACTCCCAGTCTCTTCCTTTTTCATCCTGGAGACCACCTCTTGCCAACACTGCATTGAAGTCAAACATTTCCCCTGTAACACTACTTAAGCAAATCAGTGGACTAAAACCATGGCGATCTTATTCCCTCATACACTTGATCGTCATTTCTACAAGTGCTGAAGCAACAGTGGTAAAAGGGGAAAGAAAGGAGAGGAGCCTGGCTTTGCCCAAACAGCTCTGCTGTGTGAATGCACCCCACATGGCAGATGAGTGGTGCATACCTCGTCCAACCACAAACAGGAGTTGTAAGGGTACCAACCATGTGCAGCCTCGTCCCCGCCAGCATGCCTGGGCCTCTAACACTTTCTTGAGGGGGTCAGACCATACAGATATAATATTTGCTTAAATTAAGATAAGTCTGCTGAAAGTGGAAATGATTTTTCAGTGTCTTGGAATAAGGATGAGTTTTCAAGCAAAGGAAAGTTCAAATCTGAAGCAAACTACACAATCCTTTCAAACATGGGCCAACTCTGCAGAGTGTTTGGTGTCTGCTGCAAGACCCAACTGAACAGAAGCTTGTCAAAAGTCTCGATGACCTTCCTTTGAGATCAGAAGATATTCATCCTTTCCCCCTCAAGATAAATCACAAAGTTATTCATTTTAAATTTCAACCAGAAAACTAACACCTTCCACAGAAAATTTTGGCTGCTGCTATTTTTTTTTTCCTGAACTCTGTCAGTATCAAAATAGGAGCCATCAACCGTTCTTAACGTGCCAATTAGTGCCTTCAAATACAGTTCAAGGATGCATCCACCCCTTTCCCTCTCGCACTTCTGAAATTAGCAGGCAATCCTGCAGACATTTTGTCACTGATTTACTGTCCTGGCTACTAGTAACACACACAAGAGGATTTAAAAAAAAAAAAAAGTCCGCAGACTAACTCTGACTTAAGAGGGAAAATTTATTACTAATAAGATTATTTCTAATAAGTTGCCAAAATGTTACACAGAAGTGGCATTTCAAGGTATTTAAAAGGCTTTTCAAAAAATTTTGAGTTTGAAATATGTTTTTAGTATCAGGGTAGCAATTAACGGAAGTTGGATATATACAGCTTTGAGAATATTTTAGACAGCAAAAATTGGTACTAACTGGCAGCATCTTCAGAAGACTTCCCTGCCTATCTTTCCTGCTCCTCCAGTGATCTTTAGAGGCTTGCTCTCCATATACAGGAACTTTTTACTTCTTGAGCTGTAAAAGGAGTGGTTGGTTTGTTTGGGTTTTTTGTTTGGTTGGGTTTTTTTTCAAATAAAGGTATAACTCCAGGTGCTCTGAAACAGCCTGGCTAATTTTACAGGAAACCCAAAGCTTTCAGAGGTCACTGACTTTTGTTTTATAGTGACCTAGAAATACCAACATAGTCTAACATAAACCTTTAAGTAAGTCTCCAAGCCTTGAGGAAATTGATAAGAAAAATCTGAACTGCGTAAGAAAGTGGAAGTCAGGACTACTGAGAAAGGACAGTTACACGCAACTGGCAGTCAGCATTGACGTTACCTGGTAGTTTGCTGCTCTTGACAGCTGCTGGTTTGCTTGCTGCACGTGTACGTCTGCATTTTCGACATTGGCTTCTATGCTGTCTTTATTTTAAAAGGAAAGATATCAAATTGTTGTTAGTCATAACCCAGCCAATGGTTTGGAATGCTGAAATACACTTGAGAGCATATGTAATAGCTGCCCCCTCAACTGCTGGTGTCTTCATCAATACCCAAAGTTTTATACCTTGCATTATGGAAGTTTGACCCATCCTATACCTATGTCCGAGTTTATTTCAGAACCACCCAGGCAATGAGTAGCTGAATTCATGTCAGTAACAGCTCCCCTGTTCTAGATGAAACTTTCAGTACTTCTACTTTTTTTTTTTTTTCTTTTTCTCTTAACTTTTACTTGTCCTCCAACTTGCTACTGGCTACCCTCTGCTCAGATTAAAAAAGTCCCAAGGCCTATGAAAGCAGAGGAAACAGGCACACAAAACACCCCAAGAGGCACGACACTAGTTTGGTATTCTACCATACTGACACAGATTTTTTTTTTTTTTCCTGGAAAACTATGAACAGATTATGGGCTAAGGTTATAGAACAAGCCCTGAAAATGTATGCTGGACACAGACAAGAGCATGGCTTAGCAGCAGACTCAGAAAATGTATTTTCCAATCACATTTAGTTAAAAGAATAAACCTGTCTGCATGGAGGGCAAAGCAGGAACCTATGCTGAATCTGCACACCTATATCATTAGTCAATACAGTAAAACTCCCCACATGAACTCCAATTTTATGTTCAAACAGTTCAAAAACCTACTTTTAAAGACATTTTATACACATGAAAAACTACATAATGTTTTAAACTACATTTTAACCAAACTTTCTTAATGTCTCCCCAGTCACCTCAGCCAGTGTACCCATTATTAGGTTACACCTGATTTGCTTTAGCATGGACATTCTCTTTAGAAGAATTCTTCCAGCAAAAGGAAGTTCTACATCACTGCTCTCCAGAGAAACAGTATAAAAAATTTTCAAAGAACATTTGAATTGGACTTACCTATCACATCACCTTGTTCATGAATCATCATTCCTAGATCTTTAAAAATTTCATTGATGTCCATAATATCTGCCTGCAAGGAAATAATCATCGTATTAATTCACATAACATATTCTAGCACCTCTGTACATTTAGATACAAGTACTGCTCCTTCTCCTCCTGAGTACACAACCATGACTCTTTACAGGATAAAAAAAACCCCTTAATATATTTATTTGGAAGGCTTTTTTGGTACTACGAGACCAAGTTTATCATAATCAAACTAACCAAAGATGAGTATGTGTGCAAAGTACACTTCACATCACATCACAAACAGGACCTCTCGTTACTGAGGGCTTGTCTACACACATCCTTGTATTAGTTTAACCGAAGGGAAAGGCTCATGCCAACTTTGCTTAAAAGCTATCTGGTTAAGCCAAATCAGTAAAAGCATGTGCAGAAAGTATTTTGCATTAGTTTTAGTACACTTAAATTAAACACACACGAATTTCATAAGCACCACAGTTTACAGAAATTACCTCTATAATATGGCCAGGCTATTGCACCTATATTACATTATCCTATTACCATCTGGCTATGATGAAGTGATAGATGCCATGTTACCACTGTGCACATGATCTCTTCTTAACTGATGACTGATTCATGTTTAGTTCAATTCACTGTAAGTTATGGGTGGCAAGGGAGAGATTATTGAAAAATGTACACATAGAATGGACTTTGCCACATGCATCAGTAAGACTTCCTGAAAAACTCCAGTTCCAGG
Source organism: Aquila chrysaetos chrysaetos (assembly GCF_900496995.4). NCBI lineage: Eukaryota > Metazoa > Chordata > Aves > Accipitriformes > Accipitridae > Aquila > Aquila chrysaetos. Next base: position 23,614,618 of record NC_044011.1, on the reverse strand, counting down.
ATCTTTCTTGTTGATCGTAGAGATGTCTGGAATCCAGACTGGCTGCAAAAATTTATTTTGTCTTCACATAAGTCTCTTGATGTCAGCATTTCATCACACGTGACAATTTTTTGTGTAGTTTACATCTTGTTTTTAAATGTGTTTAACTTTTTGACAAGCCCTTAATTGCAAAAGTTTGAATGAAACAGAGTATCACTGTATTTCCAGAAGTGTTCAAAAAAAATGCTTAAGAAATGAAGATGTTGAACAATACATTGGGAACACCTGGGAGGAAAGGTATAATTTTGCTTCGTTTATAATCACTGGTAAAAAAAGGTTATTTAATATGACAACTATGTTGGAAAAAGATTTTATGTATTTTTTCTTGCAATCACATGAGCACTCTCTTATTCCATAACTGAAACACTGAAGTTAAATACAGTATCAAAACATGGCTTTCATACAGTAGATTTCTAATGCACATTTCACATCTAAAGGCAATTATTTGTAGTTTTGAAGGAAAAAACCCACATCCACAAACAAACCCTGACTCCTCAAGATTAATGTCTGCAATTAATGATCATGCCACTAAATGTTTTTTCTTTGGAAGCATTAAAAGCATATTTTGCTGTAAAACCACTTGTACTTACCTCAAGCTGCCTAATGGAAGATTCCCTCTCCTCAATAAGACGGAGGTCATCTTCTGTAATTTCTTCATCTTGCACTTGTGCTTGTGGTTGACTATCAAACAAAAAAAACCCCCACCCAGAATGGAACAGGCATGATGAGAAATAACTCAGAAGAATAAAACAACAGTTAATACATAACACATACTTTACATTATCAGTTAACAAAAATGCACATTTTTACCCTTGCCTGTCTAGCTAACAGGGAAGGTCTAACAGTCACACCTTTGGTATAGGAAGCTGCTGCTGTAGCAACGTTGCACATAGCATTGAGCTACCTGATTGGAAATTCCAAGTATGAACACAAGGGCAAAGTTTCTTCTGAATTATAAATTGCAGAGTTTATATCCATCTGAGGCAAAAGCAAGCCAGCCAACAAAACAGAATCTGAGACTGAGAAGCAGTTCTTGGAGAGTAAGAAAGAAATGGGAGATCCCAATAAAAACTGGACCCTTACCACAACTTAGCAGTTTTACTCTGTTCACAGGTTGGACTCTGCTTACCTAAGTTTGGGTCTCAGAAAGCCCACATACAGACTTAGGGCAGCTTAAGGAGATGACTAATGCTGAAGCATGGGAAGAAAAGAGGGAGATGATGTGAACTGCTCCTTTTCCTTCCCACATATTCCATCAAAGCCTCTTCTCTACACTTGTCCTATGGAAGAAAGTCTAACTGAACAACCTATCCCAACTCCCTCCAGAAAAAGGCAACTGATCAGAAAATAAAATTTAAAAAACAAACAAAAAAATTGGCAGCTGGCTTCCCTGCAGGCCATTTATTATTCTGAGCTAGGTTAAGACTTAGTAATAAATTCAGCCTACCTGTCCCAAGAGACAAGTGTTCCTTCTTTGTAGCTATCTTCAGGAGCACCACCCTACATGATCAGTGTTTAAAAATAGAAATAAAACATTATGGCCCTGAAAGGAGCACCATCAGCATTTCTATAATGAGTCAATATTACAGGGCTTATAGTAAGTCAACTTCAAACTGAAACGTGATTTAACATGTTCTCATCCTCATTTTGCTTTATGTATGCATAAAGCAGAAATACAAGCAAAAACATTCAGCTCAGTAACTGCCTGCTAAAATTTACAAGTACAGCAATGTGTATTTGGCACAGAATGAAAAGGCAAAATTGATATGCTAACAAGGAAAAGCTCAATATCTCAAGCTCCTCAGGAATCTCAAATTCTCCATTTTAATATTGCATAGAAATCTGGCAAGTGATTCTTCCCTGTAGGAAAAATCTGTTGATATCTAAAAGTCCAGCAAAAGCATTTAAAAATCTACTAAGAATGGCTTTTGCAAGATTATGGCATGAACCCAGGGGCGGTTCATGTCTTTGTGTGACAAAGGCAAGGAAAAAGTAACAGTTCTCGGGGGAGTTACCAAAACTTAATTCAGCCTTTACTATAAAATCATATAGCACGCATTTTGCAGTATTTGAAGTCAGACCTGAGCTTTTGAAAGTAGCATTGTGGAGGCAAGTTTGACATCGACCACCACTAACACCATTGTAAACAGAGTATAATGGCACATTTTCTGATACTTACAGATACCCTTGAGCTGGCTCTTACTCTGGCTACAAAGTCTTTTTCTTTCTCAGCAGCTTGCCTTTGGAGTCTTTGGAAATTTGTTAGTGCTGTGGTGAACTCCCCCACAAGACGGTCTTTCTGTATTTTTCTTTGACGCTACAGGAGAAAAAGTTTTACCAAGTCAAATGAGCTCAGGCTTTTCAAGGCTTTGCCATTTTCAGGCTGCTCGATGCTAAGGCATATACTCTTTTTTTTCTAAATAGTTGTACAGGAAGGCTGTCTACAAAACCATTAGCAACTGCATGAACAAACCTTCCTTCCCGCTGGGATCATGTAACTCTGCACAATTTACGGTATTGAAAGAGGAAACCAATGTATTTATTTTCATTTAACAGCTGGAAATGAGAAATGGGCAGGGACAAGAAAGCTTCTATCTTCCTTATTATCTTTTGATTATAAAACATACTGTTTAATTATGAAATATTTTGATACCATGAATGCTAAAATATGCAAAGGTGACCGAATGGGGCGGAAGGGTGCAGAAAAGAAAGAACAGGGCACTTCACATGTATTTTACATAAATGCTGGAAATACATATTGAGCTGCATCCAGAAGTGGGTTCATGTCCCCTCTTAAGTGCTTTTTACTGGGCACTCGGGAGAGCCTCCACCATATTTCCCTAAATGTATACATTATATCAACCCTTCCTTCCAAATTTCTGAGAGGTTATAATTTGCCATTTATCAATCTGTTATTTATGCATTTAATTGAGAGGTAGCTTTGATGAAGATGCTCATGATAAAAGGAGTAAAATTAAACAGTAAAACATCTCACCGCCAACTTTTCAGCTCCAAGATAAAGAAACAGAAAAACCATAAAAAACCCCACCCAAACATACTTTGCCTGAACTAGAGGTTATATACCAAGACCAAGTTTTAACACTTCCATTAGGAGTTTACAGCTTGACAGGATGAGCACACACAGATCATGGCCTGCCATTTGAATTCAGTGTTTCAAGACAATTCATTTTCCTAAAGGCTCCTTGGTAACCAGCCACAGACCAGGCAAGTTGTTTGAGTGACAATAACCTGAATCCCTGTTTTCTGGGATCCAGTTGCTCATCCCTTATTTAAGCAATGGATTTCACTAGGATAGGAAACTATAGGATGGCAGACAGGAGTGCGTTCATGACAACAGCTACTTCACATGTTACCTCCTGACGAGATTTTACACCAACCTGGGAAAGAAGCAGTTTAAAAACTGTTACTAAACCAACTTGTACAGCTCCTGTCCGCTTCTCTTAAGAAAGGGAAAAGCCTGTGGACAAGACATAGCACGTATGCTAATCTGAGTGATGTAGAACAGACCTACTATGCATAATCAAATTATTGGGCCACCTTCCCTGCAAGTGGTTTTGGCACACAATTCCTTGACCCTGGAAGCAGTCAGAGTACCTGCAGAGTCAGACTTAGCATCACTGCAACGGATTACAAAGTGCCCAGCTACCTGAAATCACAGGCACAGTGCACTGCCTTGATTCCTACCATTTCAGTCAAGCTACCTCATTCCTGATACATAACACCAACTTTGGAACAAGTCCGGACTGCAACAAAATACTCTTATGTTCTAAGTGTCCCTATTGTGCAAATGTGTTGACTAACTAAACAGCACTTTGAAAGCCCGGTGAGGAGCACAAACATAGGCATGCAGAACTGAAGTCACTCAAATACTCTACATGAGCCAACATGATAGTCAAACAAGCCATGCTCTTTGGTTTTATACCTGTTCGCTTGTTGCAGGCAAAGATCCAAACTCTTTAATGTATTTGTCAGTTTCTTTGGCAAGCTGGTTGGTGTATTGCTGCTTCTGTTGCCTAAAACCAAATGCAGAGTTTCATTAGAGACCACTGGGTTCCTTTGAATTTCACTGATTCTCAGAAAAGCAGCAGTACTAAATGCTCCTCAAGTGCACAAAGCCATCTTTATTCTGTTCTTCATTGTAAAGGCGTGACATCATGGATTCCAGGTGGGACAGATGCTGAAGAAGGTGTGTTCCTTAGCATGACAGCATCGTTACTCACCTTTATTTTTTTGAGGTTTCTCCTATTTTCCTAATGTGCAGCAATAGGTTTCTAGTTATTATGAATATCCAAACATGCTTTTCATAGTTCTTTTGAGTCTATCAATAGTTGGGCACACCTGGTCCTTTCTGAGTTCAGAATAACTGTAGAAAAGACCAAGTTTCTTCTGTGTGGAAGAACATACTGTGGCTTGAATATAATTCCAATACCACAGCCCATGAAAGGTCAATTCCTAATAGTTACTGGAAAGCTTCTCCAAAGAGATCTATATGCTCCCATGATACAATAGCTGCAAACTTAACTGAAAACTTCATGATTTGCTAATAGCTTTAACAGTGCTTAAAATAAAAAGCCTTGTCTTCAACAGCATTGCTATTTTTGTTTTTTTTTTTTATCTCTTTGCTTCTGATATTATCACACACTCCTTTACCAATCTTCATACTTTTTTCCTGGAGCAACTCAAATGCTTTACCTGCTTTTGCATCCTCCTCCCCAGTGTATATAAAAAGGTTTTATCTGGAAAGCTATTAGCAAACAATCAACATCAATATTTAAAATAATAAAATAACTCTTCAGATACATACCAACATGAAAGGAAAGGCCAAGCGTTCAGACAAGTGAAAAAGGGACAGATGAAAACTCAGGGAAAATTACCATATATATTACCTCCATAAAGCGACTGGAACATGACCTTCACAACAGTTTCTATCCTGTTTAGTTGTGAATTTATGCCCAGATCCTGTCTGGTTACTGCAGAAACTGTATATGTTGATCTTCACCTATTCACAGACTCCAGTAGCATATCTACTGTGGATTGTACCTAGCTAATGTTATGGGCCCTGAACTCAGGCTATTATAAAGCAATTTGGCTGTTCACACAAGATGAATGTGATACCTTTGGTCCAACACACACCTCCTCCTACTATTCAATGGCCACAGTGGGGCATTAACCACACTGAAGACTGCCAACTTTCTCAGGGTTAGCACAACACATAGCTTACATGCATTTATGATGCTAAGATTAATGTGGTAAAGCAGTTTAATGGAAAAAAATCATACCGGTTCATTAGACCACACAGAGAAGCAGAGAAGAGCCAACTGTCTCTGCTAGTGGCGTATTAATGAAAGTGCACCTTCAGGTGACTGAACTACAGCACAGCATCTGCCTTGGAGCCTTATTTAATTTCTGCTATTTTAGCATTTCTGGTACATGTTTATTCTATAATGTCATCCCTTATTGTAGCTTTCATCACTAAAAAGACATTCCCCTCTCTCCCCCAGTATCATATCTCACAAACTTCCCCCAATATATTCATTACCTTGTGAAACTGATACATACAGATTTGAAAAGTTGACTGGAGTGGAGGGGTGCGGGTGTTTGTTTTTTAAACAGTGATAGTGCTTCTGGTCCTGCCACTTTCCCTTTGCTGACATACAGCATGGGTTTTATAGATGTATTGATACTGCAGGCAACATACATGGGCAAACCAGCTGACTTGAGTTTACAGACTACCCAAGATTAATTTTAAAAAGCGCATCTCAACATTTAAGTTTCAAGTATTTCTCTATCCTTGCCTTTCTTGGTGACATCAAGTACTCTGCCTAACAAAAACCCACCTCATCACCTACCAGGAGACTGTTTACAATGCAATGAAATTAAACATTTTCATGTGAAGTACTCACAGCTGTTGCCTCAACTCAGGCGTGTCTTGTGGTGTTCCAAGCTGATGTAGTATTCTTTGTATTTCAGCAGCTGTTTGTGAAGAGTAAGAGAAATTTTAATGGGGCATAGACAATTCCCTGCTTAATTTTATGCATGTTTGCTTGACAATTCTAAAGCCATAGAAGTTGACAGAAACTGATACTCAAGACTTTTTCAACCTACTACAAAGACTCCACTTAAGAAGTGCCAGAACAACTAGTGAACGGTTTTTGCCAAGTCAAAGACAAAGCCCAGGGTTTCTTATAAAGGATGGGAATGTATTCAAGTGCCTAGGTAGAAACATGCCATTTAAAGATCAGTTAATAGTTTCACTATAATAAATATAAATCAAGCCTTTAAATATTAATTTTTAAAATAAGCAGTACAATTCTTATTCTGGTTTAATCGTATTTTACGCATGCCATTTTGGAAAGCCATATGAAAGACTGCCATGACATTATCATACACAAATATCTCAGAACCAGTGCATTAATGAAGAGACAGCAACAACGCATTCATGGGCTTAAGATAAATTAACAAAAAACAAACAAACAAAAATGTCCAGGTTTAAATTGTAATTTTGAGATCCTTACATTTTTAAATGTGGGATACACTTAAAAATCACTGGTGGTTTGTATTTCATATATTAGTTTTGAACTGCAAGAAGTGACACATCATCTGAGCCTTAGTTTCAGCTTAATGTATTTTACTGTCACATGAGAAAGCAAGGAGAAAAATGGACAGACACTTCAAGGATATGCAGTTTATCACACTGCAAAACTAATAACCTTGACATATTTTATCTCAGCTTAAAACCCTCACATCTTCTAAAATGAAAGAATACATATGCAAAATAACTTATTTTTGTTTGACCTCAGCTAGGAGTAGACTTCTCTTCCCTGTATTTCTGTGGCCCTCCCCAGGCAAACTGGTGTACCACACAGTCAATAGAAAATATGACAGTATAGTACTTGGGATCCTCACTTTACTAGCACACTATCTTTTTTTCCTGAATACAGTTTAAATTGCTGTAAAAAGCATCTATAAGTAATGAAGAAAACCATAAAAAAAAAAAAAGAGTATTTTCCATATACCATGGAAGAGATCTGTAACAGACAGAACTTCAGTTGCAAGACAAAAGTTACCTATGACTTATGTTAAGCAGTTTGATAGAACTGGAATTTCTTAGAACATTTTAAGTAATAATATTAAGTCTAATCTTTGTTTCATAGCAAGTCTCCAATTAGATTATATTGGATTTTCTACACTGCTTTACATAACGTCCCGATGTCAACAACTGCTATAGCCAGGTATACCTGTGCATACCCAGGTAACAAAGATATGAAAAAAGGGGAAAGTTAGTACCTAAGTTTTGCATGAGGTAAAAAATCAAATACTTCAAGGCAGAAGTCTTTGGGGGAATTGAGTGGACATAAGCTGCTGAAAGGATTATTGAGGGGAACAGCACTGTAAGATGGGTTTCATGCAGCTTGTATTTTAATTGAGCTGGAAAGCAGCAAAACATAAGTCACAATTTTTGAATTTTGCCTACAGTCGCCACCTTCCACCAAGCACCAGCCCTTCCCTGCCCAGTGGAGGCCTCCAACCTGCCGGGTCCGGGGAACCGGCCAGCCCACTGTGCTTCTCCTGGGCAGCTGGGGTGGTCACGTGAACTGATAAATACCGACTTGGGGTAATTAAGCCTTCTTTTTATGTTCAGTGTAATGCATTGTTTTAAAACAAACAAACAAAAAGGTAACTGGCTCGTGTTATCTTCAACAGTGTGAAGTTTTAATATCTATAAAACTGAACACAAATTATCCTTTATTTGTTCCAAGGCACTCTCCCTTCTGATTCAAGGGCCAAGGAGCTCAGTGATTCTGTATGTACTTTTACAGGGAGAATTAAAAAAAACCAAAACAAACTGCAAGCCCTCTGCTAACAGCTGTTTGCACTGCAGACAGAAAAAGTACCGGTGTGTCCTACTGCCACCTAGAGGTGCATTATTTAACTGCAAATAAAGTAAATACAGGTTCGTGTTTTAAATAAAAGCCCTCACTCGAAAAATTCTCTGAAACAAAGCCTATAGTGAAAAAATTCGCATTCCAACTTAGTTAGATACTTATCCTACTTCTAAAACTGAACACAACTAGATAATTGAGGGGAAATTAAAAGCCAGCACCGCGTAGCTAGTCAGCTATACAATTGCAGGCAGGGAGAAGTTCATCCCAGTTCAGGTCTTGTGATTCAAGAATTCAGCACAAAATTAAAACACCTTTTACCAAGAAGTCTGTACGTATGCATCAAAACAGCAAAGTTCTAACAGGTTTTCAAATCTCAAGGGGAAAAACTAAAATAAAATAAAGAAAAAAAACCCAAGGACTGAACTGACATCAATTTTTCTGGGCTCCCTGTAATTTAGCATTTTCCACCTTAACCTTTTACAAGGATATTATCCAGAAAAAAAATAGCATTTCTCTTTTCAATTTTTTGTTCATATGAAGTATACTGCATTGAAAAGTGAAACATTGCTTATTCAAGTAAGCAAACAGAAACAAGGCAGAGCAGTAAAAGTAAATTTTGGCCAACAGTCTTCAGCAGCACTCCTGAAGTTATCTTCATAAAAAAAAAAACAAAAGCAAGTTGGTAGGACCAGTATAACACAGGAAGCAGAGAAGCTGACCTTCCTGAAATCTTGATTTACAGTACACACCTGCAGGTTGATGAGTTAATGAAATCCATCCTTTGTACTCCTTCATATTAACATAAACATGCTGGAGTGTATACAGGCTAAAAAATTTATTTTTTATAGTCTCATAATTCTTTTGGTTTGGCCTGGTTTTTTTTACAGATTTCTTACTGTAGCTATTAATCCTTCAGACATTTGACATAATATTATAAATATAATCACAAAACCATCTGAACCACAGACATTTGTCCAGACTCATGAACTCGTACAACTTTATTGATAAAAACAAAATTTAAAATAGGCTTTAAGACATTACCACTTGGACCATAGAGGTAAAGTGCCTTTTCCCCCTCACACGCACACACAGAGATCTTATAGAATCTGAAAGCAAGAACTGGCTTCAAAACTGCTTTGTTAAAAGTCAATATCCCTTCCTTTCCTCAAGGGAAACGCAGGGTAGCCTCAGCCTGTCCTCCTGAAGGTTAGACTGTAGAAACATCTCTGCTGGGTCCTTTCACTGCCCCATTTGGGAAACAAGCAGGGAGAGGCTCTTGGCACTGAAGGGGGAGAGCAAAACTACGGGAAACCTGGGATTACTTCTCATAAAACAGACAGCCCTAAGTTTCCAGCTTCACTGCTGATGGTGGTATTTATAAAGGTACTGCCTCCCTTGTTTAACCAGCTTTTTGCCCCTGTGCAGGGAGTTCAGGCTGGCACATTAAGGCACCCGGCAACTGTTTTGGTGCCTCTCAATCCATCAGTAATGTTCAACTGTCCCCGAGAGCCAAAGACTTAGACCCAACGCACGAAGTCCTAGCTCTGCACTGCAAACATACTGGTAACAGTGAGGGACCAAAGATCAGAGCACAGTTTTGACGGGTTCCTAGGTTACCTCACCCTTTATGTTTTTCCCTTCCCCACTTCGTCATTCTTCCAACTTCCCAAGCAGCTCTGAAAGACAGGAATAATACGACTACTAGAGGTCCCTCCTGACCTTCTGGGCATTACCAATCCTGTAACAGAGGCTGACTGGATCTTGTGCATGATTTTAAACCATTTCAGTGCAAAGTCTGACACTCAGGTTCCTTGGGTATGTACAGCTAGCTGCTAGACTTTGTTCAGGAGCTGCAAAGGGCGCACACTGTGTACACATAGGTGTTCTTCACCAAAGTCACCTGGATATGGCAACAGCCTCTGTCAGGGGCGCGCGAACTCCTGCAGCCACTTCTACACTGAAGATCAGGGTAGATGTTTGCATATAATAAAGAGCAACAGCTCTTTCAGGGCTCATACTGCAACCCTGCAGGAGTAGCACCTTGCCAGCTGTAGGCTGGCAATGAGCCACCGCAGAAGGCAAGCCCCTTGGGAACTGCGCAGCGCAGGAAGCAAGGTGTACAATATCAGGCAAGCAAGGTGCATTTTCTCCAAGCAACTGCTGTCTCCCATGCAAAAGAAAAGAATCTCACTTTTTCCACCTGAAAATGAGTCTTGTATTAGAAAGAAGCAATACCGTGTTAGTAAGAAGACTTTTCACTTGTCTTTGCAGCATTCCTGATCTAAATCTCGTAATACATAACTATTAGCTGATGAAAGGTACTCGGCTACTCTCAGACTGGTCACATGCTCTGGAACAGGTCAGACACGGTTAATGATGAGCCAGAGAAACAATTAAGGCCTAACCTGAATTTCTACAGGGAAAATTATTTAAGAGTCAGCACATGTTTACTTTTACTCAGCCAAACAGTGGTTCCACTTCTAGTCAGTGGAAGCTCTCCCTCTAGTTAAAGGGAACAAAAAAAAGGGGCACAGAAGAAAATTAGTAATACTGTCTCGTATAAAAGGCCTCCTTTTCTCTACATGAGTTACAGGAGTAGTGAGATTTACAGTGGAAATATTTACATTTTTTAACAGGTAGGAGTATTTAAGAAACATGTTCTGGCCAGATCTGCAATACATACTATTTTTTCCATAGATAAAAATATATTTCACATATTGGATCACACATTATCCTTGCTTAACAGCTGGCTTTTAGCTGGCTGGGAAAGAAGAAAGTTTCATCTTCATTCTCCTCATCTTCCCTTGTTTTTCAGCCAGCTCTGCAAAGCTGTTCCATTACCACAAGTAAATCCACATTGACATAACTGCTGCTTCTGCTCCTTGAACATGAAAATGTTTAATATCACACAGGAAGTTTCAAACTTAAAGATACAGATAAATAAATTAATACAATACAATGAAGACCAAAATGTAAACAACTTCTTTCCTCTAAGAACATAGGAGCAAAGAGTATTACCCCCAACTGAGAATTAGTAATCACTGTACAGGCTGTAACACCACAGTACTGTTGCAGAATAAAAGGGGGAAAAAACCTCCAAACCCTTCAGTAAAATCCTAATGTTTAAAAGGCAAAGAACTAAGAGGAGGGAAATGAAGAGTGAACTGTAGGTCACGCACCTTCTCTGGCAGGACTGAGAAGTGTCCAAGCACCATGTTCATCCCCAGCATAAGACAAGGGAAACTGAGGGTGGTCTTACTTTGGAACACTTGCCAGTAACTCCAACTACAGGAGAAGCTTTCCCAGGTTACCTACAGTCATCTCTCTTCCCATCTCAACCTCCATTCTGTTTAGCATTTGGGAAACCAAACTTTAAACTTCAAGTGGCCATGATCAAGCTTGTTGCTGCTTTACAGCTGGAGAGTGAGGTGAATCAACACATAATCCACAGAGTTCTAAAAAGAAGGCCACAACATAGAAGCATGAAATTAGGGAAAAAAATATGTTTAATGAGTGCTGCTTATTACCCCTTTGCAGCCTGGAACCTCACTTCTTACTTGGATCACACAAGATCACATTACAGCCACGCAGCAGCAGTTCCCTTCAGTTCTACCGTCCAAGCCAGACCCACCACATCACCCAATTTCATAAAGCTACAGTCTAATGCTTCCAGAGGAAATGCAGCACCTGTTGGGTGTGCTTGGAAAAAACACCAGCAGCAACAGGAGCAACAAACACTGAGACATTGTACTGCAGAGGACAAGAACCAGACAAGCAGGCAGGGCAAGTACAATGAAACCTGCCCTACAGAACAGCAAGGCTTGGGACCTGTCATGGGAAGAACGAGCAGAGTACTGTTCCAACCAGCAGCTACAGCTGCTCCTGAATATTAATGGTGTAATGGTGAGGGCCCCCTCCATGCCCCTGTCTTTTACTTAAAAAGGGACAGATAGGGTTTTAGTCACTGCCTAAGGTTCACAGGACTAAAACTAACAATGGGGATTTAAAGCCATTGATTTTCAGTCATCTTCCTAGCTCCTGAGCCCAAGCAGAATAAACAGAATCAGCAAAGCGTTCCTTTGTGTGCACCAATGCAAAGTCTGCTCCACATGAGGCTCAAGCTCAGCTATGGCTTCATACAGCAAATAAGCAGTGAATACAACACCAGCACAGTCACCATTCAGAAATGCTTCATCAAAGACCTTACACGCGCTGCCACCGGTTGGGTAACTATGAAGAAATGTCCTACTTGTTTCCAGCTGAACAAGTGAGTCAACAAACAGCACATCCAGTTACAGATTAAGTTGTGTGGAATCTAATAAACTTCAGAGTCACTTCAGAGCAGGTAATTGGAACAGAAGAATTATTTGTAAAAATACACCAGTTCTAACTGCTTTTGCCTGGGGACAACAGACTTCCTCAATTTATTCAAATCCAATTCAATGTGTTTTCCTTCTGCACTTCAACTGAGGATACTAGACTAAAGAAGGACAGATGCTGCAGATAACATTTCTGGATCAATCTTTTATAAAAAGCTGTTACACATAGCAACCTAATGTAGTTGCAATAAATTCAGCAGACTCAAGTTTTCTGTATGAGCGTTAAGTGCCTCTTTAAAGCTGCTAGTATAGTTCACACTCACTAAAATTTTAAATAAATCAAAATGCCAGTGCTGTACACCTTGCTAATTCTACTTTAACCAAGAGTGACAGTTTCACTAGAGGAATCAAATCCAGGACACCAGCCAAAAGACCCCAGCTTAGTAAAAAGCACCCTCATGCCCAAGAGCTCACCTAATTGGAATCAAGTATGTAAAGCTTCAGTAATTTGGTTTTAAGTCATTTGCTTTATTCTGTCTTAACTCAGTGTTTAACACTGATTATTCTAAAACAGGATAATACATTGGCACAGAAAAACAGTAGCTGAAGTATGTGTGGGAAGAAGAAAATAAAATGAGGATGGAGATGAAGATTGTCTTCAGAGCTCTAAGGACTAAAGACTTGTTAAGCATGGAAGAGTAGGAAAACATCAAGTCTTGTACCCTTTCCTGTTGGATTTTTTTAGAGCTTCTAGCATTTCTAAATAGAATCATTCCCCAAAGTGACCAGGAACATCAGTAACAACGTCTGGAGTTCAGGATCTGCCTCTAGTTTCTTCAGTGCTGTTGTAATTATTTCATGCTAGTGTACTACCCTCTATAAAGGTCTTTCAAGGACACTGTGAAGTAGAATTGAAATAGCGCCTGTTCTTCTAATGTGGGCGTAGAGCACACTAAATACACAGTTTAAGTGCACAATAACTGATCTTGTGATCAATTATTACAGCTCTGCCAAGGGGAAGTCATTAAATCAAGTTACAATCACTTTATATTCATATCCTAAAACGCCGCTGGTAACTCCCTAAAACCCCAAAGTTTGAATGCTTCTCTAAAGAAAACCAATAGCTTATTAAGTTATGAAAAGGATGCACGATTCTCCAGTAAACAGTAGCTGCACAAACACCATAAACCCAGCCCACCTACATGAAGAAAGCTTGGTTTTTTAAGGTCAAGTCATTGACACAGGAAGGTAACTCAGGAGCTAACACAAAAGCAAAGACATGCAACACATCACAGACTGATTGACATAAGCAAGTAGCTGTCACTCCTGGCATCACTCACAATCAACCACTGACCTGGGTTTATTCTGAGCCCTAAGTGCAGTGCAGCCTCCTGCACAGCAGTTATATATGAGATTTGATAGAGGGCTCTCTGCATAATCAAACTGCCATGCAATCTCCTCTTCTCCTGTCTGCAAAGGGGAAAATCCAATAGAATTGAACTGGAATAGGTATTTTAAGTACCTTAGAGAGGCACTGACATGAAACTCTCTAGAGATGGGAAGGACCATGAGGACCCCAGCCACACCTCTTCCCCTCTCTCTGCTGCAAATGCAGGCTGGTTTGCAAAAAAGTTAACTTGTCTAGGTGAGTCCATTTATACTTGCTCCAACAACAAAAGCAACAGTTGCAGACAAACTGTGGATATCTTCACTGGTCACCTTGTATTTATGAATTGCACAGTGTTTTTACAATTGCTATTTAAATGTCTTCCATTTAGAGATGGCTTAATTTACAGAGCTCTTCTGTCCCCGTCGCCCCCAGACTAGTTAACTAAGGCAGAGCAAAACAGTCTAAGACAAGGAAAATTCTGCCTTTCCTGCACATACTAACACAAATAGCGCTCTGGGTTGTACACGGAAGACACATTTTTCACTCTATTCTGCCGCTAGCATAAATAAATCCCTGTCCCTCTTGTGCAATGTCATCCACATAAGACACAGTTTCATATTGCATTTCCCGTAGAACCAAAATATTTTTAACAAACAAGACAAAACACAGAAAAGTATTAACAAAACACTCCAAATTCATAAACAAATCTGTGAGGCATAATACCTTAAATAGATATGCTACTTTACATAGAACAAAGCCTTTAGGAACAGCATGCAAATAATTAATGCTTGAAGTTTTCAGTAATAGTTCATTTCTGAAAGAACTGTGGGCTTCATGACTTTACCTTGTTGCAGAAAGACAGGCATTTAGAAAGACCTGAAATATCTGAATTCCTCCTCCGATTATCCTCCATATTCATGTTATGAATTGGATAAAGCAGATCCAAGTTCAATTCCTCGGCTTGGAAAAGCCCACGAAAAGGAATGTGGAGGACCATAATGGATACTTAAAACCCCTAAATAACCAGCCTTTCCCAGGTTTTACTGAAACTTCATCCTAAATCCAAGAATCCTTCCTGACAACAGCAACAATAATAAAAAAGATCTGTTCCAACTAGTATGTTCCCACAAAGTTAAATTCTGGTTAACTGCAGCTAATTGGAAATTTCTGACAATATCATTGTTAAAAATCTCAACAAGCTCTACTTTAAGCCTATTTGCTTTAAAACCACACCTGTACAAAACCGCACTTTAAATATAGACAAAACAGAATTTTGTTTTCATACAGGCTCCGATTTCAACACTTCAGCAATTTCATTTACTTTTCACTTGCCCATCTGTATCCTTCTTTAGCTAAAGAATAATCATGCAA
This sequence comes from Aquila chrysaetos chrysaetos, assembly GCF_900496995.4. Taxonomy (NCBI): domain Eukaryota; kingdom Metazoa; phylum Chordata; class Aves; order Accipitriformes; family Accipitridae; genus Aquila; species Aquila chrysaetos. The sequence goes on along the minus strand of NC_044011.1, from coordinate 23,599,592 downwards.
AACTGTTAGTGATACAAACATAGTGGCAGACATAGTTTTTCATTAATGTTTCAGCCTGTTTTGCTGAACGTTTTAGCTACCTACCGGGCTTAAACCACAACAAAAAGGCATATATCAGAAACCTAATATTCTTCAGGGTTTAATCTAAGTTTATGAATTTCTACAGTCACATAAACTGAAAGGGAGAGTCATATAATGGATGTAATTCAACTCCCATTTTAACAACATTCAGCAAAAATACTGGCTTACTGAAAACTTGGGATGCAACAGAAATTGGACAATCTTGCTGTCACAGGAGAGGTATCACATGACAGAGGAATCTCAGCTGGCTGAAGTTGACCTTCTGGGAACGTGCTCTGTATGAATTGATGTTTGTGCTACCTTAATGACCAGAAAAGAAAGTCAGCAGAAAGCAAGAGCACTTATGAGAAAGAACCTCTCAAAGCCAGACAGACTCCCTCTAGCTATATGTGGATTGTGGCTACTGAATTTTATTTTATTTTTATTATCTTGCAGTATGCAGAGCATATGTTTCTCCAGCTGGGCTGATTTTCAGTGTGCATGAACAAGTCAAATACTCTATCACTAACCTTGCCAATACTGAGCAAGGGTAGATTATACCATTCTTACTGACTTTGCAACTACCACTACACAAAATCCTGCCATGACCTTTATAAGCTGGAAGAGTTGGGAAGGGAGAGGTAGGGAGGGAATACGAATGCCTCACTTCAGTTAGCGTAGGTTCTGTAACTGATTACAAACCAGAAATTCTCTAAAACTCAAAGACCGGGTGTACTTTATCAACGCCAGGCTTTGTTCTGTGTTCCCAAGCAAAAGGCAGCAATCTACACTGCTTCTAAACCAATAGCTCCCAAACCCTGGCTTAAGATGCCAGGGGAGACACGATAGCTATCTATCCAGCCTGTATCATTCTTGCTTTTCTTGGGGGATTGCACTGAGTGACATACTCAGTAGCTAGAAAGAATATATGAGGAGCAAAGCAAAACAAAGTCATACAAGTCTGCTTCCTCAATGACCCACACATAGGAGACAGACTTGAGAAGAAGTATGAGGGGGGAGGAAAAACCACCGCTGGTTACTTCTTGCACAGTTCCTGTCAGAGACAAGAGTCAAATCTTTCCAGCTGAGTAGAAAAGGCCCCTCCTCCTCTAACCATACCCTTCCTACTCTGACAACTCTGGAGTTGGCCCTGTAGATGAATGCAACTCCCGTTTTGCTTCCTCTCGGGAACATCTTTTTTAAACAAAATGCTTTCCCCCTTTTTGCTTCACACAGAGAATCAATTCTTTAAAATGCAGAAAACTGTCAGATTTCAAAGAACTGCTCCCCCTCATCTTCACAGTTGTAAGAAATCTGAAATTAACGTATTTTAAAGTGTTTAAATTAGGCTTTTTGTTTGTTTTACTTATTCTACTTTCATCTTTCCATTTGTTGAAAGACCAGATTTCTTCTTGTACAATTTGTTACATGCTCTTTAAGAAGAGGACGAGGGGTGGGGGGAATCACAATAGGGACTCAATGCTCTCATCCTACTAGGCATATCCCTAGTATGGTAAATGAACATGCCTGATAGAAATACAGATTTGTAAGCAGACAGGACTTGCTTTGTCACAAAGAAATATTTTTTGCTAGCTCACCTTGTTTCTGTGCATCACACTCATTCCTTTTCTATCCAGTTGCTGTAAATAAGTGACCAACAGGAAATATTTCAAGGAAATACTGAAGGCAGGCATTGAGATTTCTCTCAAGTTAATAGCAGCTGCCATTAAGCTGCCACGTAAGTGAGAGTGCAACCTATGAAATCCAGTTCTGGAACTACTGCTCCTTCAGCAAACACTGATTAAAACACCTTGATAATAGGTTCTCCATCTGCAAAGCCCAGACAGGTTGGAGCTCTACACCCTGCATCATTCCCTATATTCTGTTCTCCATATTCAGAAAGTTAGGGACAAACTTCAACCACCTTTAAATTCACATTTCAAAAGTCCAACACAATGTGTGTCATCTAGATTTTATGATCAGATACAAGATAGGCCTGGAATGAGAATCAGAGTTACTTTGGACCAGATTCCAGACAGACAGAATTTCAAACCTTAATCATAAGTTGTGTTCTAGTAACACAGAAATTTAGCAGCTGCCTAAGCCTAAGAGGTGCCAAAGCTCATTATACACTTCTCTGGTTTTATTATTTAAATCTGAATTTTCCTTATCTGTTTACAGATCTACTTCTCACCACAGTTAACACAGACCTGAAACCAACTAGCGAGCTGCAGCTCACAGGTATTGCTGACCTCACCACCAAGTTTTGCAATTCCAGCTGCTCAGTGGAACAGTTTTAACAAAAGGTACCCAGAAACGGTCTGCAGACTAGTTCCCTCAATCTCAGCTCAGAGATGCTGCTGATAAGCAAAACATGAGTTTCAGGCTGAGGAAACTAGACTCCATTCCCTAAATGTTACCAAGTGATGTTACAATCACTTATTTCTGCAGAAATGCTGGAAACGCAAAACAGAGCACAGATCCTTGTTTAAAGAACAGCTGTAAGAACCTCCTTTTCACGGAATGCTCTGGGGATTGGGATACCAAACACATATAGGTGCCTTCCTGGCCTAAGTTTCCAAGAGAGCTGAGAGTGCAGACAGCAGCATATGCTGCTTCCCATTAGTTAGCTCAATTATATCTTCAAGGTCCTAAAAATGACCCTCTCCTTGAAAGAAACTCAAACAGCCCACAACAGATAGCATTTACTGTAGTGGGTCATCAGCGGTTCAGGCAAGGCAGAAGCAATTTACAACTCTAACACACCTTCAACATAACAATTAACTGCATGATTGGATCAACAGATCAAAAGAATCTGTTCTTTAAATTTAAAAGGGTGCTAAGCTAACCCAGCTGTTACCTGATACAAATACAGGTCCTCTTCCATTACCATGGAAAAACCCAAACCAAAGAAAATACTATCTTGCAACTGATTTAGTTATTGGTGTGCTAAATAAAGGTGTGCTAAACCAGCAGAGAGGTGAACTTTGCTTGTCAATCAGTAACAGTGGGCTATGTGAACTAGGAAAGAACGTAGGTAAGGATCACAAGTATTAATATGACAGCAGCATCATGTAGATGCATTATGAAATGTGAGGTATTAATATATGTATTTCATTTTTTAATATGCCATACATATACAAGGAGTTAATCAAGAACCAGATCAAATTTATTACTTGGAGGGTGTGTGTGTAATAATTCAACCCTGAAGAAGTGTTACAGTAAAAATTGTTGTTCCGACCGATGCTGCTTCCTATAAAACTCTGGTATATTATGAAATCTTGGCAGCACAGTGTTGTCTGATTCCGGAAGTTCTTCTGTATTTCTCCCACGAGTTAAAGGGCCAGCTTCTAGCTGGAAGAGCCAGCTTCCTTTCAACTAATCTGTATCTCATCTGTATCTCTGTAGTAGTATTCACAGTTTGCTTGCATGTTTAGCAGAAGTGTGAATTAGTTTTCAGGGACCTCCTGAAATGGTTCTGTAATCTGAAACCAAACTCTATTAATCTTACTCTGAAAACCAGAATATCTACACAGCTCCAGGTTAATCAAGAACAATTCAAATCTGTTGACACATCTCACAAGTGCTAAGCATTTCTGGACTGAAGTGCAAAATCAAGTCAACTGCTTAGAAGGCAAAATATGGATTTAGGGTCAAGATTCCTGTTTCTCTCCCACTCCCTCCCTCCCTAACCAAGATCATAAATTGCAGTCTAAGAGACACCTCCTCAGCAGCTGACTAGCTCTATAGCTCCCTAAGCTTGCAGGTTTTTCCCCATTTGACCTGGAAGTTCCTGCAGCTCACATCTTCCAACAGAAAGCTGGACAGGTACTACACATGGGAACAAAATAGCTAGAAAAGTGTATATAAGCCCTTAGAGAGCTCAGTCCAGGAAGCATGTTCAGCATGCCCATAGGATCCAGATCCTCCTAAAATCCACCAGAGGAGAATGGACTACAAGAGTAACTGATTGGTTACAGTTCAGTCAGATCTACAGAAGAGTGAGGGATGGAATCCAGCTGTGTGCCTACTAGTCCTAGAAATGTGCTTGGCTGGAGTTTTTGAAAGCAAAGCTCCTGTTTCTGAAACCATGCAGCAGTGGGGCTAAGAGAGATTTGGACTTGGGTCTTGGGAAGGGCAGAAGCACCTGTCTATTGCTCAGACTTTAGCCATCTAAATTTCAAAAAGGAAAGGAGAGCAGGATTGCAGGTAACCCCTGTGGCATGTCTCCTTCCATCTGAGCCTGGGCATGTTGGTTTTAGTACGCCTTGCTTGTCACAAGGGCAGGGGAGACACAGCAGAAGCAAGAGAGGAGATGGAAAAGGCAGGATGAGACTAAGGAGTCGCTGAGTCCAGCACAAGATGGTTAATTATGTTCAGCGACTGTCTTCACAATGCTCCAGTTTCAGCCATTGACTTAACTTTAAGTTTTCACCTGACAACTGAGACTTTTTTTTTTTTTTTTTTGACATCTTGGAGCCTCGGTGTCTGTCACAGGTTGGCAGGTATCTCTGGAAGACCAAGTTAGAAGCCATGAGACTGAGTGAATTCACTGAGCCGATTTTAGAAAATAAGGCATAAGGGCTTTTACAGAGCCAGTTTGTTAATTTTAGGTTGAGGGAAGACAACCCCAATGTACAGAAACTTTTCAACAAAGCAAAAGTGCAATTTTTTCTTCCTGTCTATTGAGATTTAAAGAAATTCCTTCTGGAAGAAAATACAAAATGTAGCTGAAAAAATAGGCAAAACGCCAATCTGTGCCACCAATCTGTGCTACAAATACCAACTCCTAAAACTTGTCTTGAAAAACAAAGATCAAAGTTTTTACTAAAAAAAATGACATACTTAACTGATCAGAATTCATTTGCAGTTTTAACAAAAAAATACCCATTTCTGCATGCACACTACGTCCTGTACATCATTAAAAACATGCATGCCAAAACCTAGCCATATGCTGTTCATGGCTAGCTCCCTTCTCATGAACAGTATACCTTGCATAATTTGAGAGATGAAGTTGTATTTGCTTTATATATATATACACACACACACATTAAAAATATAATGGAAAAGGGAGGGAAAGGGAAAAGGACTGAAAACCCCAGCAGCCTAACTTCCCTCTAACTTGAACACCCCAGTTATGTGGGTAAAAAAATTAGGTGATATGAATCTAAGCCCAAGTATATTAAAACTTGCATAGTCTTATTTACATATCTAATATGTACTTCCAAAGGCAAGCTGCAAGGCCACAGCTTCTGTCCCTGCTAAACAATTCAAGCTCCAGCAAATATTTGAAGAAATCCTTGCTCAGCAAACATCTCAGCCTACCATCTTAAGGTGCCACATAACTAGCCAGGACAAAACTGGCTTATTACCAGCAGCCTTCTTACTAATTATTTATTAGTTTGGTGAATACAGAGTGATACTGTACTTCCCCAGGATAGATCACACTTAACCATACATACAAAGGACTGGTTCAGCTGTGCGGGGTGCCACAAACCTGTCAAAAGAGCAGGTGAAGTCAAAGAGTGAATTCCCATGAATGAATCTGAGAAACTAACCTCAAATGGGGGACACCACCATTATTAAAGTTTTATATAAAACATTCATAAATACAACTTACAGCATTGTGTGATCTTCTGGATGTTAGAAGTTATGCGTTGGGCTAGTTGATTAGGATCCCCAAAACCCGCACTGTACGACATGGCTGAGTAGATTCGCTGTCAAGATCATCCACGATGGGAACAACTCAGACAGTCTCCACCTATTAAGGAAACCTAAGCCCCCCCACCCCAGAAAACAGAGTTATGTCTTGGTCATTGGTTTACAACAGTATTCATCATCCTAAAGAAGAATACACAGGAAAAGATTAAAGAAAACTCCATATAGTAATATTTATCCTCTCCAAAAACACAGTACTTCAAAGACGGAATTTAAGGGAACACTTTCTTAAAAAAGTATTAAATAAGAATATGACATCCTTTTTGTATTTCCTACAATAACTCTTAAGATTCTTAGTAATACACACAGCTTAAGGTCTGCTATTACACTACAGCAGCTACATCACAGAAACTACAACCTTTGTCAAACTTCTTACATATTTTCCCCACTGTAAGCAAAGAAAAAGTATGAATTTTCATTTGTTGCCATTCCAGAAAAAAGCTGTACATTTAATCTGTCAATGCCAAATCCTCTGATGAGCTATGTCCCAAACCAATTATATGGTTATTTCCATACCATTTATCACCCATCCCACCAACACAACCTAGCATATATAAACCACTGGAAAAAAAAAACAGCAGATATCACACAAGTTATCAGAATTAAGGAGGCACCCAGTTCCCTCTAAACACCAATCATCTGTATCAACTTCAGTTTTAGTTGTAATCCAGTTTCATTCTATGAATTGCCACTTTGTCCTGTTTCAGCTGCTGTGTTTCTCAATATGAAGTCATTTTTCAACAACCTGGGTATACAAATACATTTTTAGGGGTGTTTTTTGCACCTAAAACTATGGTATCTTATCTAAGGAGGTCAAAATCTTACAACACAAATACTCACAAATACACTTGCCCTAAAAGCACTCATATACAATCACACAGCATGTAACTAATAGTCATATAGCCTGCTTTCCATCCACACAGACCAAATCTCAGCACAAGCTCAAAGATACTCTAAATCTAAATTAACAAGACCTAGCTTAGGATACACGTGCAAATCAAAACCATCCATTTATCTGTTCTGCAGTGAGAATGCAGACTAATCAAGCACACGTGCATCCAACACAATCCCACAACTTCATCCAGGCTGTGCTTAGTCTTAACTTCATTCTTTCCAATCACCTTCACAGGTTCAACATTTTAACCTCACCACTTCCCTGCACGTCCACTGTTCAACCCAAACCATGTGCCTTCCAAGCAATGTCTTCCTCTCCTAGCCTGTCAGCTTCTGGTTAACAGACACTGCTAAAATTCAATTTCAGGGAGAGGGAGAAAGCACATTTAAATGTTTAAACAGAAAAGAAGGAAATGAGAAGGCCAACTGATATGTCAAGTGTGATACCAGCTGTGCTACAGTTTGCAAACGCAAGTTCTGATGAACTCTAATTAAAAAAAAAAAAAAAATTAACAGTCCTTGTTGCCAAATATTATTTTCTTTCACCTTTGGAAATGCCTGTATTAATACAGCACAGCAACATCCTGATTGTTTTATAACACGATGTTTTCATATCTCTATGATACGAAATGATCTCCAGTAGAGCTGCCAAGACATTGCACTGGTCAGACCCGTGAAACATCCCACCAGAACTTCACCAGCAATATAACTACAGAGGTCAGGCTCACCCCTGCTGCCCTGCAGGTTACATTACCTATGCCGGATGAACAAGCTGCTGCTACTGTGAAGACAAACCCTGCACAATTTTGAAATGGCTGCTGTAGCAGGGTCTCAAACCCTGCTTTGAGTCTTCAGGCCATAAAGTATCCTCTAGTAATGAACAACCTCACTGCAGATGAGGTGACAAGGAGTGTATTTGCACTCTTCTGTGTACTTGCTGCACAAACACCTGCCAGTCATGCTAGCTCTCTGCAGTATTGTTTCCTGTCTTTGTCTGTACCACATGCAGATTCAAGATATTTCGAGTCACAGATGAAAGTCTGAAGTCAGCCAGTCAGCCAGCCTAAATCCCACTTATCTGGTCCGAGGCTGGCATAACAACCTTTGATCTTTTTGGAAACTCTAGGCAATAGTCCATTGAATTTGTACGGTAAGACCAAACCCATGGAAACTTTATAGCGAATAAATGGCTCTATGCCTTGGTATACTGACTAAGTAAGGAAATTCTATCAATTTAGTGGAAAATATAATCATAGGCATAAAATCCAAAGAAACCACCTAAAAGAAGTTAGTTTGAAAAAGAAGATTTCTCAGAACTGTTGACATTGTTTGTTTCTTTTTAAAGTTATGACTATTTCTAGACATATTAGGAGCATGCTAACTACAATGCTAGCACTGGCTAAAAATACTTTTTAGTTAAATATTATATTTAATGTTAAAAGTTAAACATTAAAATGCAGCTGCTCGGGAGAAGAGATAGCAAAAGACCAAATTACCTGGTATAGAAAGGCTACAGAACTAACTGAAATAGTCCTTCATGATATTTGTTTCTCCCATCATATTGGTATTCATGAGACAGCTGCCTGTAACACTGTTCTCAGCAACAGCTTTACAATCAAGAGATATACACAAAATATTTCATCCAAGTCTTGACAAAAGCAGTGATTGACTTTCTTGTTTTGTCTTGAAAATTTCTACATCTAAACATATCTTTAAACAAGTTACACTGCACTATACTGACAAATGTACAGATTGTACAATAGGTAAGACTTTGAGCTTTTCAACTTTCTAGCTACATAGTTGGGCTTCTAGCTACATAGTTGGGCAGCCAAACACAACACATAATGAAAGGATGTTCAGATGATAAACTGCAAAGTCCACAGGATACAGTTTAGCTTTTCATCTGCATGTGTAGATCTCTGATTGTTTATACAATTCTTTGTATCAACACACATATTTCAATTGAGATTTATAGTAAATTTGTAGGATAGGAGTGTAAATTCACATCTGTTTTACTCCATACAAATTCTTCCACCAGCAACACTATTACCAAGCATGTTAATAATACAGGTTGGTGACGGGGTAAGCTACTGGTCTGGGGAACAGACAGAAGGAGAGGTAAGGGGTCAGCCATCAGCTCTCACTGCCTCCCAGTCTTCACCACAAACTCCCCAAGTCAAGAAAAAACAAACTGAAGAGCTCAAAGAGAAGGAAAATATTGTATTTGTTTATTATTATTTTTTAAACGGGAAGTTTGAACTTCTTCCTCATTCTAGTTCTCAAAGCAAACACGGGTGTCTGAACCAAACGAACACCCTACTTCCATTCACACACCTTTCGCTTGTTAGTGCCGAGTGACTCAAACTCCTCTGAAAACACAGATAGCTGAGCCCTTGGGAAGCCAATGGGAGTTTTGCTAATGGCTTTGACAAGGTTAGGGTTTCAACCACCAGGAAACAAAACAGACGCAGGCACCAAGCACTTCCTTCCATACCAAGGTGATAGGAGCATTCATCAAGACTCTGAATTTCCATAGAAATTACCTCTTTTCACTTCCACAGCATTTAACTACTCTGTTGTGATGTATTTTGGTATTACTGCTTGCCTAACTTTTTAAATGGGAAAGTTAATAACCTGCTGCAGTTGAGGGAAGTACACTTTGCATTCAAAGTGGAACACAGCTACATCTGTGGTAGTCTTCAGTTCCTCTAAAAGTTTCAGTTGGGTGTGAGCTTTTGATTGTACCTTTTATTTTCTGCTCAACATCTCTGTCTTTGAATGGGAGTATACCTAATGGCAACTAGGCTTGTCGAGCTACTGAAGAAAGCCTGAAGAACTGAGTCTACTGGCACAAATGAAATAATCAGAACACTTCATCAACACTCACTGAAGCAAGACCTCTCTGTACATACATGAAATTCAAGGAATGCAAAGGATCACTATATATTTTTCCTAATTTCTACATTAACTGGTTCCTGCATCACACTGTAACTCCATACCCAAGCAAAAAATTAACCTGAATATCAACTTGTTTTCTAGAAAGGTGTTTGTCAGGCATGGAGAAAAATCCACTTTTCCTTTGCTATTTCCAGCCAGATCACTGCCAAATGCAGAGACAAGAAAGTGGGAACTCCACAACTGAGCAGCTCCCCAGTGCCATTCTTGAAAGCTCCATCAGGACAAAACGATGTGTCATGACAGGCACAGCACATGTTAGATCTCAGCAGCAGTCACCTAAATATCTTGCTGGTTTAGGCTGGGACAGTTAATTTTCTCCTTAGTACCTGGTACAGTGCTGTGTTTTGGTTTTAGTGTGAGAATAATGTTGGTAAGACACTGATGTTCTAGTTGTTGCTAAGTAGCACTTATCCTAACTTAACGATTTTTCCACTTCCCATGTTCTCCCAGCGAGGCGGTGTGCAAGAAGCTGGGAGGGAGCATAGCCAGGACAGCTGACCCAAATTAGCCAAAGAGATATTCCATACCACAGAATGTCATACTTAGTATATAAACTGGGGGGAGTTGGCCAGGAGGGGCCGATCGCTGTGCAGGCATCGGTCAGCACGTGGTGAACAACTGCACTGTGCATCACTTGTCTTTTCTTGGGTTTTAACTCTCTCTCTTTTTGTTATATTCCTTTTCATTACAATTATTATATTTTTTATTATTATTGTTATTATTTTATTTTAGTTATTAAACCATTCTTATCTCAACCCAAGAGTTTTACTTCCCCCCCAGTTCTCTTCCCCATTCCACTGGGAGCAGGGAGGAGTGAGTGAGCAGCTGTGTAGTACTTAACTTGCTGGCTGGGGTTAAACCACAACACTTGCAGACTCCAGACAGCTACAGTTAATAAGCACCTAATCTATTTTGTATTTTCTCATTTAGACAGTCAAAGAGTTTTCCTACTCCTATAAATCTTGCCCCCATACATTAGGATAAGAACCCTTAATAATTTTACCGTTTAAGCAATGTTTTAGCATCAGGACCTAGAAATGTTTACATGGATCCTTAACTTTGAGAAAGCAAAAAGTACATGCTGCATTCCATAGAAATGCTTGAAAATTTAAATCTGATCTGAATTAGGATTTTATGCCTTTAAATATCCAGAGACAAGTCATAAGGCTTTCTTGTATGTGATTTTTTTTTTTCCTAAATAAAGGTCACAGAAACAAAGCTTCTCCCAAACAGCTCCTAAATGTGACTTCCTTTGTAAACTACTGCCAAAAAAAAGTGCAAAATCCTTCAAGCAGGGTGACAACACAGGCAAAAATGACAAACTGCTGAAAGACTTTGGCAGCAAAAAATTGCAGCCAGTCACAATGTTAGCTACAGAAAATTTGTATCACAGTAACAGCCATGATTAGTAAGATTCCTCCAATATAGAATTGCTCAATTTATTTCACCTCAGTAGGTTTTACCACCCAAATACTGAGAGGAGACAAGGTCCATCTACAGAGTGACTCTGGTACCTACCTACAGCAACTTGAAACACATTACCATCTTCGGACAGCATCTGCTGCTGACTTTAGCAGCAACTTTGCAGCAGGTAAAATTAATATTTAAAAAAAAAAAAAGCTGTTGGAATAAAGGGCAGACTGTACACTGTAAGATAAGTACTCCCTGCTACAGCACCTAAGGGATTCTTATAACCAACTCATAGCAACTGACTTAGTACTACACAGGTGAGCATTAAATCTGTCACTATTTTTTCTAGTGGGGATGGGGGAGAGTAAGTTTTTTCTGGATTTATCTATTTTTTTTCCCCTTATACTTAGGCTAAAATATTTTGAGACACAGATTGTATTTTCCACTTTGTGCTTTTACAGCTTCTAATGTGCTGGAATCCTGGTCCACAAAGGCAGGCTGGGGGCTTCCATAATACAAAACCAACTATGGAGCATAATAAACATGCAAACAAAATAGCAGTAAAACGAAATCCTTCCTGCCGCCTTAAAAGAAAAAAACAACAACAACAACAAAAAAAAACATTTCCAGATTTTCTTTTATCATCTAGTTTCAGGGAGAAGTCAAACTTAAATCCATATAGGGTAGGAAAAAGCAAAGGTTATTTAAAACTTTCTTTGCTCTAACGCAGCAACACTAACATAAAAGATGTCAAAAGGTAATTTTCTATTCCTCTCTGCCCAGTTCCCTCAGCCTTGCCACACTAGTCATGCTGAAACATACCAAAACCAAGCTCACATTGTGTAATAGCTAGAAGTATTTTTTTTAGAAAGAAAAAAAAAATAATACTAGATGTGACACTTGTCAGTGTTTTAGTCATTTTCCCTAGAAATTATTCTGTCCAACAAAGACGTAATTTAAAGCAGTGGCATTTAGAACTGCCCAGTGTGGAAAACTAAATTACAGAAGCCTGAAATACTATTAGGCCTAATGCATCACCAATGCTCAGCATATATGGCTAAAAAAAGACTATGTTTATCATTGTCCGATTCATCCACACCAATATTTATAATGAACTAGGTGAAGGAAGCACATAGCTTTCACAAACCTAAGAGAACATATTAGTTGTCGGGGAAATGCCTTAAGTAAAGGAATTACGTTTCCTAGGTGCACACAAAGCATTTAGAGGCCCTACGATGAAGCAGGAATAGGTAAATGAACACTGGGTACTGGAATTATTGGGGAGAGGAGGGAACGGGAGGGCTGAAAACGGACCTGAGACGGCCATTTCAAAGTGCCAAGTTTCTTGTGCTGCTGATAGACAATGTCTCATGGGAAAACGAAGATGGACCAGAACCACAGGACATCTAGCACGCTACATGTTCTCACCCAAGTCTCCCTAATGGCAGCGTGTTCACTTTGAACCAAGTGCTCAGATCAAGTACACTGACGGAGAAGTTATCTTTGCACAAACATCTGATTGTGCTGGATGCTGAGGCTCTCTGAGGCCTACCAGGATGCTAATGACTACTTATAGCTCATGTTCTCTTTTTCCTCTCCCGCCCCGCAAGAGTTTCACTTCAACATAAGCCACCATGAAGAGTGCTAGTTAATATTCTGATAAGACTACAAGAGATGTCTTCATGAAGGGAACACAAATCAGTTTATAACAATGCCACCATTTAGCATCACTTTCTTCTAATTTTAATATATTTTAACTTTTTTTTTCTCCTCTTTTCCTTCTTTTCTATTAACAGCACTTGCACAAAACCCTCAGCTCCAAGCAGAAGGGCTGCACTGCCGGCAAAGCACATGCCTGAATGATGATCGGTCAGGAGGGCTCCGCTCGCCCTGCCAGCTCGGCTCTCTGCCTTTGCATGGCTTGTTCATCAGCGGAGGGGTTCACAACACGAGCACATCGCTTCTGGCAATAAGCACCCTGGGATTTTATCATTGAGCTTCAATTACGATGCAGTGCCTTGCATTTCACGCAAAGCAGAGCGAAACCTTCCACTTCCTTCTACAGTTTCAAGAAGTGCCCTTTTCTAATAAAGCGGTGAGTGGCTCACCAGGAAAGCAGTGGTAAGGTCAGGCCAGGGGCCTGATGCGCCAGGGCCGGGCTTGCTATTTACATAGGTGATTTTTATAATCTCCCTTCCTCCTGCCGACGTGCCTTGCTCACCTCGGATCTGGAACAGCACGGAGAGCGTTTCGATACGGCGAAGGTGACCATCCTACCCTACAGTTCGACATCAACTGCGGTAAAACAAACACCAGCTGCAGGCCCCGAGTCCCTCTTTGGAGCATCACGGCCAGCGTCAAGCCCAAAGCCATGACATCAGGGGGATGCCTCGGGGAGGGGCGTGAGGCAAAGGCTGACACGACCGACCGCGCTACAGAACCGCGCCCCGCCCCGCGGCCCGGGCCCTGCCCGCCCCACGGCCCGCTCACCCCCTCCCGCCCACAGCCGCCCCGCTCGCCCCAGGCCAGGCGGCAGCGCCGGGCCGGGGAGGGCGGCCCCGACCGCAGCCGGGGCCCGCGGGGCGCGGCGGCCCCGGCCAGCTGCGGCCCTTCCCGCCGCCCTCTGACAGGCTCCCGGCGCCTGGCAGCCCCTTCCCGGCTGGCCGGACACCGCCCCGACCACCCCTTTCCCCCGGGGCGGGCGGCGAACACCCCCCCGGCGCCCCAGCGGAGCTCCCGCTGCTCTTACCCGGCCCCGGCGAACCTGCTGACGGCGGGCGGGCGGCGGCGGGGCAGGGAGGAGCGGCCAGGCCCCAGCCCGTTCCCGCCCCGTCCCGCCGTGACGGCGGAGGCGTGGGGAGGCGGGGCCGCGGGGGCCGGGCGGGCCGCCGGGCGCTGCCCCCGACGGGCGGCTCCGCTCGGGCCTGCGGGCGGGTCCCGGGGGCTCCCGGGGGAAGGGGGCAGCCCCGGCCCCTCGCCGGCCGCCGCGGGAGCCGCACGCAGCACCGTGCGAGTGGAAAGAATGGGGGGGGAAGGGAGCGTAATTTAAGGAAAAGGTGCTGTTGCCTCGGGAACTGAGGGGAAAACATGAGTAAGGAAACAGTATTACAGTGAGAAGTAGGATGTTACCACATTAATATCCCGCTTTGAAGCACCGCCTCCAGTTTTGGTCACTTTGTCTCTAAAGGGGAAGGGACACTTAGAGGAAGGTGAGTGGGGAATTACGGACGTGTTTAAAGGTGCCTGTAAATGCCGAGATTTGCAACATGTTGCTGAGGGAGGGGGCACGCGGTGCCGGGAACCACGAGGAACGGAGGGTGCGTTGGCGTGGCTGCCGGCCCTGGGTGCGGCGCGCAGGAGGAGCGGGCCGCGCGTGGCAGCGAGGGCAGCGGTAGCGGCGGCTCCCGGGAGCGGAGCGAGGGGAGCAGAGGCACGGTGAAACCTGCTCTCCTCCTGGCCCAGACGCCCGGGAAGAAGCAACAGGTGGGCCTCGAGGCCGCCTCCTCATGAGCGGCTGGGGCCCTTCGGCATCCTCCCCAGTTCTTCCAAGGGAAAATTACAGGACCAGATGCTCCTCAGAGCCCCGGGGCTGGGCTGCTTCATCTGCAGGATACCCCCCCGTGCACAAAACACCGCAGAGCAAACAGTGCGCAGCACCCGATGGCTAGGAACGCTGTCTCCTCCGCACAGCCCAGCCTTGCCTAGGGAAGAGCTGCAGAAGTGGGGAAGTGTAAGTTTATTTCTGCTACGTCATAGATCTCGGTCATCGCTAAGATTTAGAAATAACTGGAGCAGTGGAAACCTGAATAACATCCTAACCAAACAACGTCGATAGAAAAGTCCAATAAACTGCCAGCACAGTAGAGTGAAGTTAAAGGCCTGAAAGAGACAAGACTACCCTTTACATAGGTGGTTCTTGATGTGTCTCAAAGCGTGCTGAAAGGCGACACAACATAGCCCCCGAGACTTGCATGCCTACATATAGTTCTTATGTTAATTGATGCTTGGAAATGTCCTTTTCTCACTTTCATAAATTAAAGTTACTAAAGAAAAAACACTCTGATATGCCTATTTGCTGCAGGAATGCTGTGTACATCTTCATTCTAGTTTTAATAGACTATTTTGATTAGCAGTGATTTTAGTGCTGCTACATGTGCGGGAGTTTGCCCCCATGCTGTTGACATACTGGAGCTGATCCAAGATGATCCAACTAGACAGTGCAGTAATGAGAGTATAATGCACATCCCTTCTGAATTAAGGCCTCGCCTTGATTTTTATCTCCAAGTGTTTGTTGTATAAACTCTGTTGATTGAGCCCAGTCACTCTTGCTTTATAAACCTTCAGCTGAGTCCACTGTCAGTTTTTCTCAAGAAAACAATACATCTTTTGCTATCTGATTTCAAATATGGGCTTCCCATTAAAAGAAGTGACCCTTCATCAGTGAGAATACTTTATCTGCAGATCACCACTTTGGGGGTTTTTTTTGAGACTTGGAGGTAATACACAGTCATCACTGATCAATGTTCATTCTCATGCTTTGGAAAAGAGGTATCCTAATGCTTTACTAAAGATGCTGGGTGTTTTATGAACAAAATGCTGGTGCTCACCTGCTGTTAGCTCACTAATCATCAGCATCCACCTTCTATTGTTACGTAACTGAAAAATCTTTGTGATGTGATTCTTTAAAGTAACCGATTGCAGCAAAGATGTTACAGCCTGGGAGGAAAAGCTGAATTATAAAACAAACTTCTCATTAGAATGTTGTCTGTACTACAAAAATACTTAAGTAGCCTCTTTAATATAATCATATAAAATAATTATGAAGATACAGTTAATAGACCAGCCAGAAAGTCCTATTTATTGATCAGATACTACTAAGAGCACAGTATGTCCTCAGAAGATTTTGGTTAACTCCTATAGAAAAGCCATTGACTGGGAGAACGTGCTCTGTTTCACCCTTTTAGATAAAACAGGAGGATCCTTCAGTTTCTGCATGCTTTCCTCTGCTAGCAATGGCGTATGGACAGGAGTTGTAAAGAAGCTGTCTCTAAGCGTTATGGTCAGAGATGCTGAAACAGAGTGCTGCTACACAATTCTGTCTCTAAACGCATTTCATTGGCTTCTTTCTAGAGCTCCCACACCAGTGTTACCTGGGGACTGAGTTCAGAATCATGTGTTCACTTACCTTTCCTGTTGCTTTTGGAGAGTGATCAGATTTCAGTTGATTAAATGAAATGCGGAAAGCTCTGGGGAAAGAAAGGGGAAAACGCTGAGACCCTGCAATGCATAGGCACAGCGTACCGCAAAGGATGCTCTGGATCTTCACTGACTGAAGATCAGAGTATTTGCCAATTATATTCCTGTTATTTTGTGTAAAACTGAACTAAAAGCGGTGTCACTTCAAACACACACTGTTTGAGGATCCATACTCAGTATGGTGTCTGATGTTTGAAAGAGTTGGAAGTTAAATCGCACCAGCATAGTGCGATTTTGAAAGAGCACACCTTCCTCCTAGCCCAGTATCTGAATCTGCCCCACCTTCCTGTCTCTGTATTTCTGCCTCCCACCTCCTGCTCCTGTCCCGGCACCTAACTGGCAGGCATGCGGGCTCAGCGGGGTGGGTGGCACAAACATCGGGGCTGCCGGTGACACAGGAACGAGGCACTCATTTCCGTACAGCTCCCCATGCCTGCCCGATGCATGATGAAATGAAGGGGAAGCAGCCCAACCCTGGCCTCATATTCCTGATGAGTGTCCTCTTTCTAAGGCGTGAGCGGTGCCTAAGTGGTGTGTAATTTACCTTATGGGCAAATTTCATTCTCTGCTATCACAATCCACTTGCGCGCCTCTAACTTTAGATAGGAAGAGCAATGCCGCCAGTATTTGGTACTGATGGCAAACCGCCTGGCAGAGCTTACCAGGTGGTTGTTACTGATGCATTCTACCATCAGGAATTCCTGTTATTGTTGTCGTCATCACCGTTTGCTAATTTAATTAAAATACCCGCTCCAGAACCTGAAATGAGATTAAGTTCCTATTACACTCAGTGCTGTACAAAATTATGATGGGTGATGGTTTCCAGCCTGAACAAGCTTATGGGTTAATTACATTGCAGAATGGCCAGTAAAACCTATTTGTTTTAAAAAATATGTATTGGCCATTTGCTCTCCAGCAGCAGTAATTAACATGGTAGCATATGTTTTAAATAAACAGAAAAAGATTCTCTTCCCAATATTGATAATGTTTCCTTAAAAACAAGCAAAAAGTTTACTAGCAACTTATTTGCAAATCTTTCTTTGCCTTTCTGTTTAATTTTCAAAGACCATATTATACTTTCATCTGCAGTAGTGAAATGAGCTGACATTATTATTTCAAAGCCCAGACTTCAGTTAAGTAGTACCTGCAAATACATAATCTTTCTAACTTCAGCCAGACCATTTTGAAATGATAGAGTTATAAAGGGTACAAACTTAAATGGAAATGTTTTGTTCAGATAATGAAATACAAATCTACAGAAGGAAAGATACTAAAAATAAGAAAATCTATGGACTTTGTGGTCAGCAACTAGGTCTAATAGAATCCAATAGATTTTCATTTGTAAAATGAGGTCATTGTTGAGCAATCAGTCTTCAGTTTCAATCTTCATTTTACAGCTCCTCCTCCTTCTCATTTTACAATTCATAATTACCTTCATTGCTTTCTGAAACCGTGGAGAAGAAAAAAAAAAAACACGCAAGGGGATCCTGACAGAATTTGGCTAGGTAAACCAAACAGACATCAAAGGCAAGGGGGTAGAGGGGGAGTTTTAAGATGAGGAAAACATCATTAAATGATAGGTGCAAAATGCAGTGTCAGAAAATCAGGAAAACGATCCTGGCTACTCCCAGAGTTTTAGCAGCTTTTCCTTCTCACTTGTTTGCTGTGCCACTGTCACTGTACACATCAGTACTCTGGGTTCTGCTTTTCCCTCTCTCCATCATTTCAGCCTGCTGTTTAGCCAAAAGGAGATCTAGCAACAATCACCGATGTTATGGCGTAGTCCTTATATGGCGGCATAGACGGTGGTAATCCATCGATGGAATAAGGCTCATCAGCTTCCATAGAAGAAAAGAAAACCATAAAGACAGATTATGCAATGGGACTCACAAAAGAAGCGGCCAATTGAATGCATTTGTGGCATATACCCACTGTAATCTGTTGAGGACTGGTAGAATATATCTCAAAAACCAACTGGAAACTCAGTGGAAGTTCCCTTTCTCTATTGCTTTGGCTGCAGTGAGTTCAGAGCAAAAGGTGTCAATGAAAGATGTTGTTAAGATGGCCCTAGGACATCACCTAGTTTGAGACTTGCAGATTTCTACATAGCTAAATGTCTAAACTTCTATTATATGCCTTGCTTAAGCTTTATGCCCCACAGATGGGTATCTGGTGCCATTTTAGATGCCCAGATGTGTCCCACTTGGCTCTCAGCTGCTGCTTCATTGGTGCTGGATACTAGCCCTGTGTAAACATCTCAGGTTCCCTAAGGCACCTTAGGTGGCACTAGGCAAATGATTCATATCCTCTAAATATCCGCTGACTACAGCCTGAGCTTAAACAGCCATTCTGGCTGTAGCTATAATCAGTGCTTAGACATTTACCATAATTATAAACAACTAACCATACACATTAAAGAGTCTTAATCTTGAAACTTGTCCCACAGTCTAGGTCTTTCAAGATGTACCACATCTTTCCTATATATTTCTGTGGTAATTTGGCACCTGAATTTTTCTAAGAATCCGATTCTGCCTTTCACTCTTTAGCCTGGTCCTTTGGGTTTGGTACCCTTATTATAGAAAATCTACAGCTGTATGCAGTAGGGGTCAGGTTTTTGCCTTCTGCTACAGCATGAGTAGACAGAAGAACAGTAAAAGCAGCCTTGGCTTCTGTCCTAAGAAACAATGAAGATTAGTACAGCAAACTGGCAGGATATCAGACACTGGGAGAATGAAGTCAGATTGAATGACACTCCAACTCCAGGCATAAGGCTTTATAAATGCCTCAGTTTAAAAACACCAACATTTTATGGTCACTCTCTATTCAGGACATCCCTGAAAATAACACATAAGCCCTCTTTCTCTTCTCCTTCCTCCAGATATATGCTTTAGCTTTAAATATTTTGAATACTGGTATTTTTTCTGACCGAGGTCTTAGGATTATGGACAAAACCAAGAAGGGTTTGAGATAAACAGATGTCAGAACAGATTACAACATCCCAAAGCTGTAGCTCGTGTACTAATGGAGGAAACTGTTCTTGCCGTGCAAAAATCATAACAATAAGATAAAAAAGAGGGGAAAGAGTTTTACCATTTAGTTTATTGCATACATTAAAATATGCAGCTGCTGCACAATCACTGTATTGCACTGATTTCCTAGAGAATATCTGCAATTCCATTCTTTTATTCTTAAACATGTAGGGCCTCATTCAATTGCCTGCTGCATGTAGTGAAAAATTGGCCACTCTTCAGAAGGCTATGGGGCATCTGCTGGTCTTTTACTGTTAGTTACATGGTTTCTGTAGCTGTTTGTTCTTTTAGTGTTTGTCACTCAGAAAATATGCAGCTGACTATAGGAAGGAATGACTTTTTTTAGAAGGCACTAAAAATTTGAACAACCTTCAAATCTAATAATAGTTTTACAAACCATTAAGAGAAAAAGAAGACAACTTATTAGTTGTTATTTGGCTGCTTGTTAACTTTGTATAGAAGAGTTACTACTGCTTACTACAGTTTAATTTTTTTTCTGATAAAATGTTCATAATAGTGAGGTAGAAAATATCTCCCTTATGAATAGTACAAAATTTTACCATGCAGCTTGCTGCTGAACAGACATCTCAACTTACCAGCATCTACAGTTTTAAAATTGACCTCGTGAAAGCACATAACTGAAAAAAACAGACAACCTATGCTGACATTTTTTGCTCAGCCCAAGTATGTAAGCATATGTTACATCTGTAAGCAGACATACTCATTTCTTTGGAAACAAGCAAACAAAAGAGCATGTGGAATCTCAGGATTGTCAGGGAAAAGAAAATAAAAGAACAAGACATAAAACATCGTAACACCTATTGATATCCTGAGTTGGAGTACCCAGTGCGGTTCCTGTCCTCCATCTTCCCCCTTCTTCTAATTCCCTTTATGCAGCAGGAGTAGAAAAGATACAGAGCAAGGCAAAAAGGGCATTCAAAGGTATGGATCAGCCTCCTTGCACACACAGATCAAACAGGCAAAGATTCCACGGATTTCAGTGGGCACTGCTGAGGAATTCAGGATAGTATCTATCTCCCATATGTAGCGTTTGGCTCAGGGGCATGTCCCTGTGGGCTAGAAAAATAATGTAAAAAATATCGATACAACCTTGCTCTCTCCTCTACTGTTTGCTGCTAGCTTAGGCAGACGTTTGCTCTCACCTGTAGTTGCATCCTTATGCCTTTTTGTATTTAAATACTGACATACACCCTATGTAACTTTAAATCAGCACTACCTGCTTTGTGTAAAAATTAGGCAATTGCCTGTGAAGAAAGTCTCTTCAGAAACAGGCAGCAACTATTTCAGGATATCTGGGGAATAGTATGGACACGGTCCTCTTTGGAACTGATTACAGCCAATTTTCAAACTCTTGTCAGCATCACATAACAATCGCAAGACTTTAATAAGGTGTGTGTGCTGGGACAAATGTTGTGGAAGGTGAGTCACAGAATGGCATGTGTATTTAAACTGGGGATCTGCCCAAGCCAGCTGTTCGAAAAAATTAGAAAATAAGAAGAGAAATACCAGCTAAGTGGATGTTGAAGAATATTAATGAGAAATGTTATGATATAGTCTATAATATTTTCTACAGTGCACATGAAGGCTCTGGTCATTCCTGGTACAAGTCTACTGTAGGTGTCCTGGAACAAAAGATCCCACGAGTTAAGACTAGTTTCACAGCTTTTCCTGAACCAACGGTAGGAAAACACATAGATCAGGGGATTGCAGGCAGAACTGAAGTAAGCAAACCAAATTAGGTCAAACAGAACTGGGGCGGGTAATGAAATCCAGAAGACTGTCTACCATGGTGTCAATAGTAAAGGGCAACCAGCACAGGAGGTAGACTCCTACAGTTACCCCAAGAGTCCTTGCTGCTTTGGATGCTCCTACATGTAGCTGAGACCTGATACTCATACTCATGTTGTTTATTGGCCTGGCTTGCTTGTTAGCCACAGTAAATATTTTTACATACAGAACTACCATTACGAGGCAAGGGAAGAAGAATACTGGAAAGTTCAGCCACCCCCAGATCTTGTTGAACAGCAGCTGACAGCTACCAACACAAGGCAAGTCTTGCAAAAAACGGCCCGGTCCTTCTGCAGTCGCTTTAGTGTAGAGGAAGACAGAGGTATAAGCCACAGACACTGCCCACCCCACCCCAATGTAAATGCAGGCCACTCTTACGGTGAACTTGGTGGGGTAGAGCAAAGGGTCACAGATGGCACAGTGCCAATCAATGGAAATGAAACACAGGTGAAATATGGAGGTCAAGCAGAAGAGTGTGTCCAGAAAGGTGTGCGGCCTACAGAAGTCATCTCTAAAATACCAGCAGGTATAATACTCTAAGCCCCAGGAGGAGGTCGGCAAGGGCGAGGGAGAGGAGCAGGGGGTTGGTGGGCTTGTGCAGGGCTTTGAAATGGGAAACGACAATGACGACAAGCAGCTTCCCCAGCACTGTGATCAGCGTGCCCAAGGCACAAGCCAGATAAATGGCCAGCTGGACCCCGAAGGGGTGTAAGGTCCTGTAGCAGGAGCCGTTCGCCTTGTAGCACAAGGAGACAAGCATCCCCTTCTCAGCACTGGGAACCCAGGCTGAGCTCACGCCAAGCCTGCCCAGGTCCCACTGCCTACCCCGGCTCTGCCACAAGCCTGGAAAAGGATTCACCTTCCAGCAGAGGTGCCAAATCACTAACCTGAAAAAAAGGTAATAAAAAGGCAGGTTAGAGGGAGAGATGTCTTTTAATCAAGTACTTTTATTAAAGCCATCGGATAGTTTCCATATTTCAAGCGAAAAAATGAGCCTGATTTATCTGTTTTATATCTCTATTGAAATAAAACAGCTCTAGATCAGTGTATTCAATTTTCGTGGCATCACTTTTTATATTTTTTTGTTTTCTTTCAGCCAATACCACAAATAGTTCAGGAAATGCAGCAAGTCTAGAGGTGTGTGGGCAAGCAGTCAATAAAAAGAAGGTCTGCCTTAGAAGGCAAACCAGAGCTGAGTAAGAGGCATTGCAAGCCAAAGCTCCCTGAGGGATTTGAAAGCTGACTTTGGTATAATGGTACACTGGTTCCTGTGAATTTCCCTGGAAATGACGTTCCAATTTAGTTATGATTCTTTTTATTATGTAGAAGCTGTGAAGTGATTATTCTGAAACAAGTAATATCTGATTGCAAAGGAAAACCCCTCAGGGCAAGTTGCTCATTTTATAGTGTTCTGGCTATGGGGATATATATGGATATCCATTGTGTTGATGACAAAAGTATTCAGCAAGAAATATTGTTATATGCCCTAAAGATTGCTCCTGCTTTTTACTTATGAAATTGCTACTTAAGTTTTAGGTTACTTAATTTTTAATTTGAACTGTAAGAAATATACAATATTAATGGATTATAGTGCATTATTCCAGCAGTCTTTTTAATAAATTGGATAACTGAAAGGTATGATTTTTAACAGTAGGACAACTACAATTAAATACATGACATTCTTCTATATGTGTTTTTGTTCTTGAAATGACTGGTAAAATAGCTGGAAATTATTCCCACCTTTCCCATCCTTCCCAGCAGCAACAAAACATAATAGCAAATGTCTCTTAATTTTATTTCCAGAAACTTTTAAATCAGAAATACTTATGATAAAATATCTCTTTTCGTAGAATGGGAGCTGTACTGCAATGCACTGAAATCCTTTTCTAAGTACATGCCTACTGCCTGAGTGGAAAGCATGAGATGTTATATAAACCAGATGGAGAGAGAGTCCCTATAGGTGACTAATATACCCTAGGGGCATAGAGAGACTGTTGTGTATTTGGCAAAAATTGCCATTTTCTAAGAAGTTTAAATGCACACATGCTCAGTTGCTGTTGAATCAAAATTGCTGGGTATAGTCTAAAGCTGAACTTTTGTTGAATGTACTATGCAGCCTAGTAATCCACAGGAAAACACAAAAACCCCAGAAGGATAAGTGTGCTGATATGGTTCGATCTGCAGTGAACATGCATAGCCAATATCTTTTTTCACTGAAACTGCTGCATATAACGTCTAAGATCTAAATTCTTCTAAGTAACCTCTGAGTCTGAGTTCCTTAAAATAGAACAAGACAGTTTCAAAGGATTACGGACTTTCTAAGAGGGCCATCATCAGTGCCCCTGTGCCATGAAATTTTTCCTCACAGCTTCCAGGAGAGTCAGTCTGGGATCCCTAAAAAGAATATAATAGTATGAGAATGCTGTGGGCTTACTAAGTTGACCTATATTGAGCTAGTGAACCTAAACCTCAAATCTTCCGTCACATGTATTACAGCTGTATAGCCCATAGTGCAGCCTTTTGTTCTCCCTTGTACTAGTAAGCAGTTACCATCTCTGAAGAAGTCAGGGTCTCATATATGAGTGTTTTATCATTACTGCAGAGTGGCGGAAATGTTTACAGAGTAAATACTCACCCAGTCCAGCTTAAAATTCTGCCAGGTGTAGTGCACTCCACCTCCATGCAGACAGGGGGTCTCCATGGGGTGCGGTATGTATTTTTTCTTAATATTTTTTACACAAATAGCAATATTTGGCCTTCAGTTTTGTAACTATGGAAAATCCTTGTCCATAGCACTCACAAGAAATTGTTCCACCTGCTGTATCCCAGTTTTGTGTAACTTTTGCTTTTATGTTTTCCTGCTCTTTGTTACACTGGTCTGTGTTCTGTCCATTCAAGTGCTCATGTAGGACACACGTATATGAACAGTTTTAGAAACAGTACCTCTGTAAGTTAACTGTGCCAGCTTAAACTGTTAAAAGTGGAAGTGAAGATGGAGAGAGAAGAACTCACTGCTATTGACCCCATCTGTAGCATCTTTGTCCAAATTAGTCAGCTGAAGGATTACAACCAATGAGTCTGTGGATTAGAGAAGGAGTAAAAAATTATATTTTAGTTCAAGAAGTTAATAAAAAGAATTAAATCTGTTATCTTTGAAATTGAAAAATCATATATTTGTTTCAGTCTAGGATTGTCTTAACCCAATTTTTCTTTCAGTTTATTGATCTTGTTATCCTTTTATTGTCTCCTTTTTTCCATTTATGTCAAATTTGAAATTATTGATATCATAATAAAGTGAAAAATCCCAATACTTCATCATCTTCAAAACATTCCCTCTCATAATTTTTTTCTGTCTAAACTTTTTTCTGAATGTGAACCCAAAGTGCAGTTTTTAGCGAACTTAGTGTTTAGTGATGCAGCAGAGAAATTGTAAAAGGTATGGCAGAAAAAAGTCAAAATACACGCAGAAAAAAAGTTGAATGTGACATACTCTGGTTCAAGAGTTCTCTGCAGAAGAGTTCATTAATAACAGGTGTTAAAGGTAATCCCAAGACTGCAAAAGAGGGCTGCTGGTACAACCAATATAGCCCTTCCCCAGAGCTCCTGATTCCCTTTGCTGTTGTTTGCAGTGAGCAAAACACACGTCAAATGGGAATAATCTGACCGAAACAAGCAATATGTTAATAGAGCCTGTTAATTCACATTTCAGAAGAAAAATTAGAAACTTAAGATATTTTAAGCTGGTAAAAAAGGAAAGGAGAGGGAGAAGTAAGGTGGTGTACTGCACAGCACTGGCAGAACAAAATGAACAAAGAATTAATACTGAAATACAAGCCACCAAGTAGTCCAGCGTGTGAAAAGCATCAAATGGCCTTCAACCACCTGGATGTGGCTCACGCAAAGCTGCCTTTTTATACTGGGCAATTTTTTAGTGGCACAAAGTGGACAGAGGTGACCGAACTCCCCTGGGCAAGGAACAGGAGAGCACATGGCAGCTTAAAACAGACATCCCTATCACCCGTCTTCTGCTGATTCAAGGCACCTGCACAACACTGACCTGCAACCAGACCGCTGATCCCAGACTGGGCAGATATCACTCACTCCCTGCAATTTCCACCAAAGGAAACAGAAATGGCCAATATAATTGCCCACAATTTCTTGCCCAGCTGGTGTGGGGCCTGCAAGACTAGAGGGGATGTTCTGGTCCAGGGCTGCTCCATGGGCATCAAACATCACTTTCAAACCCTGTAGAATCACATTTTCTTCCTGTCTAACCTGGCAATGTTGCACTGCTGGTAGCGTTACTGGAATGAGATGCTGATTTCTGCTAAATTGTCACAACGAGGAATAAAAATCACTTTTTTGCCCAGAATAACATCGGACAAGCCAGATGCACTGGAATGTCCTGCATCACCAAACAGGAGCACGCTCCTTTTGTACTCACACAACACAGCAACTGCGTGGTAGCACCTGACCGTCACTTTGGTGTCCTGACTGTGGGGAAAGGGCACAGTGCAGTAACCACCGGGAAGACGGAACTGAAGATTTGCCCATGAAACCTTTGACAAATATGATGGGTTTTTTTAATTTATATTTGATTTACTCCCTTTTTAAAAATCTAACCTTTAATTCCTCTGAGGGAATGTACCCACCTTCATAGATGACTGTTTTGATGATCACTTATTTTCATTAGCAGTGCAGTGCAGCACATGGAGAGAGAGGCAGTTGTTCAGAGGCTAGACCATCATACCCTAAATCACCCACATTTAAGATATTTTTCAGCTACAGAATGAAAAATTATGTTTATAAAAGCAGGCTGAGGTTGGTTTACCAGCGCTTGTAAGACTGTGTCTGGAGTCCTATGAGTAGATAAAGATGACAGAGTGTTTTCAGCCGGAAAAAGTGTTTCGGCTCCATTCTGCTCCCCTGGTTCGTTTGGAAAGTTTGGCTAATAGATCGGGACGACTAGGGTCCTAATTTTCAGACAATGATATCTAAATAATTATGTCATGCGGCTTAAACATGAGAGTTCACACTGGCCCTTGGACACAATGGTTCTTCGGTGTTGTGGCCACGTTGCTTGTGTCTCTGTGCACACAGCAGAGAGTCTGGATGATGTATCCTGTATATGTTGTCAGTGTGCTGGTCCTTTCCTAGCATCCGGACACAACATTTCTTCAGATGTTGTATTACCTTGCTGAATCTAAGTCCACCCATAGGTTACCTGTTATTGTATTTTACAGTATATGCACATACTGTAAAGATAAAAGAACCATATAAATATTTGCAAAGTTTTCTGAAAGTAATTCCAGGAGTTGCTAATTCATTTATAAAGAATGTGACTAGTTAACCAAGTTTTTACAGGAAGGCAGTAGAGTACACTGAAAATAGCAGTCTGAATATTGCACCTGCAATGAACGTTTTCAAAGGTTTTTTGTAGCAGATGATAAACCCTAAGTGATGGGGCTGCAGGCAGAGCTGAAATAATCCAGCCAGCAGGTGGCATTGCACAAGCCCTTAAGTGCAGAGAAGTTAATAAAAAGATCAACTGTTAGGAGAAAGGCAGCCAAAACCAACAACAAACACAACCAACCAACCAACCAACCTCCCCCCCCCCCCCCCCCCCCCCCCCGCCAAATTTCCATGATTATGCATGGTGTTTCCATTACTTTGTTCTGGTTTTGAAGGAATTCTGATTCTTGTGACACAGAATTTTATTAAGTTTTCTGCAGTGTTTTCTTGCTACAGAAACTATGTGGACTTGCATCTCTACCATCACTGTGCCTGGAAAAGAGGAAGCAAACGGAGAAGCCAGCACTTCTCAGCATTTGTTAAGTATGAGAGAAACACAGAAACTGCTGCAGGAAATAGGTGCTGTATATTCTCCAATACTGTCAGTATTTAACCCTGAGAAAAACCATGCTAAAGGCAAACAAGAATAAAATTGACATGCTATCTAAGAAAATTACTTCTATCATAGGGATGGTCATTTTGGTGATGTAATGCTGTATTGGGTCTGGCACAAATGCAATGGGTCAAAGATGGTATAATTACAGCCGAGAGAGAGAAATCAGAGAGAATAGTGAGGTGCTACACACAACTGTCATCACAAGATGTGCAAAGTTTGCAGGAGAGATCCCCAAGGTACCAGCACAATTTGATGGAGCTGACTGCACTGTGGGGCATAACATGACACTGAGAAAAAGTCATTTTTGACCATGGAGCAGACCAGAAACTTGGTGGGAGAGTGGGTTGCTGGAGATGATGGATGGAAGCAGTCACAGATATATTTCCCTCTGTTTTGGACAGGACAGTTCCACCTGTGTACGTGTGCACAGCACAGGGGCAAAGCCCATGCCTTGCATTTCTAGGCCCTAAATTGTTAACTGTTTCTTGCATTTCTAACCCTAAAATCTTAACAAAGTCAAAGCAATACTACCCCAGCTGTGAGCCCCAGAGGCTAGATGAAGTCATGATTTGGCAGCATGAAGTATTCGCCAAAGTATTGCAAAACAACCAGTCCTGGGGCAGAAAACTAGGTGAAACAAAATTGCTTAAACATTGAAGAACAAGAACTGTAGGGGAAAGGGGTTTTTTGGGAAAAAGACATTCTTGAGCACGCAGTCCTTTCTTTGGGTCAAATCTTGCCTCTCCTGATTTATTTAAAACATATCTTTATATCTTCAGAAGCATCTTTAAACCATCATGATTACAGTGTCAGGTCTAGAGACAAATGCGACTGTCGCAAGTGCTGCGACTGTCATTTCTGTCACTCGGCATCTGAACTGAAGGATGAGGGGACAAAATCTGGCTCTTAGCTCCACTGGTGTCAGGTACCTGCAGCATCAGTGTACTTTGGCCATGCGCAGGCTCTGAAATTAAAGTGTCTGAGGGCAGGATCCCAAGCGCAGGATGGAGCTCAGGTGTCGCTAGCTGACTGGTATGAAAATGCTGATGGGGGCTGGTGGCACAGGCCAGCTGCCCACCTCCCGGCTGGCCTCGCCTGCGAGCTGCTGCAGCTGCAGCTTCTGCTTGCAGGCAGGGAGCAAGAGAAGGCTGCTCCCGGCCAGAGTCAAGCAAATATTTGCCTGTTTTCCTCTCCCCTCCTCCCTCAGAAGGCTCCCTTCCCCTGCCTTTCCATCTTGCTCCGGTCTACACCCCAGATCAATTTTTTTGTGTGTTTAAATATCCTTATTAAAATCCAAGGCTCCTTTGAGTGCTCTTTTTCTCCATCCTGCATTTTGGTGGAAATGTGCAAGTAAAAGCATGAGTGAAAGCACTCCTCCTTTCTTACAAGAAAAACTGGAATGTTCTTGGTTTATATATCGTTAAAAAGGTTCATGGCTGTCTCTTGAGAAAGTGCACATCCTTTTGTATGTGGGTTTTCTCTGTAATGCTTCATTGATGCTTTGTTGCTGCTGTAGCCATGAAGACTGACACGCAACTGATCCAGTGGGAAGATGATTTGATTAGGTTACATAAATGGAAGAATAAATAAATCAGTTTAATATATTACAGTTACAGCTGTATTCGCCCTTTCATCAGGAGTTTCTTGGAACAGTTACTTTCATTTACTTAATTTTCACTAAATCTGATTAAAATGTTGTGGATTTTTTTGTTAAAAAAACATTATAACTGAAAATTGGACGCTGACTATTGAGCATTAATTTACCTGAACTTATCTGACTTCTTTGGCGTATTTTCATTTTGAATAGAAAAATTAATGCCTGTAAACCAAAACCGTTAATTTAAATCTTGATTAATTTATTTTGGAAATGCTACTGCAGTGTCTCCAGATAATTGCCATTTGGATGTTTTATGTTATTGTTCACTTCCTTCACCTGCAAAACATGCCTGCCTTCAGAACCATGGTTATATCAGTGACTTCATGCTAAATACTTGTTAAGTGCTCTGCAGTATTAAGATATAAGATAAAAATCAGCACAGAGCTTGCAAAAATAAATCAATCTATTTCTCAAAAAGTTTTCAGCTGGTGTTGTTGCAACCCAAGGATTTAACTTTTTTTTTTTTTTACCCCTTTCTTAATAATAGATGTTGACTTTTTTCTTGAAAGCTGCCTTTGCCTGTGGACTCCACAAGGGGGTAGGAAATCCTTTCTCACAGTTTAGGCTGTGACAGAAATGACCAAAAGAAAAAAAAAAAAAAAAAAGTGCTGTCAGACTGAGGTCCCCACCTGGATGTGGGAGCTTGAACTCCCTTCTGAGTCCAGGATTGGAAATATATCCTCTGAGAGCAATGTTAGCTCTTGCTGGAATCATTAACAGTAAAAAAGATAGAAGAAGTCTTAACCCTTCTGGCTGCTGCCCTGTGGAGAAGAACATGGTCCGGATTTGATATAGACCAGAATTCAGGCTAAAACAGTTCACTGTGTAGCTTGGACCAACAGATTAATGGGTGAGCATGTGTTTCAGAAAAAAATAATACAAAACAATTTACCATGATATTTAAGGAGAGGAGGAAATGAAGAGATCTGCAGTGCTTGCATCTGAACATAAATGGTGTACCCCATTGAATTGGATGTGATTAATATGTTATAGCAAAACCCACAAGACACTCATGTTCTCCTGTGCACCAGCAGGTGTGGTCCACAAAAAAAAATCCCTGTTACTCTGATGCCCTAGGTTTTGTGCAAAGCAGTGCTTTGTTTAGCACCAGTATCAAGTTTAACAGCAGGTGGAACAGCATGACATGCCACAAAGTTGTTCAGGAACCAAATCCCACCATCTGACAGATCTGCAAGTCCCCTTGGCCAGAAGAACTACCGAAGAAGATGTAGGTGCAGGCTGCAAATTGGGTAGCAAGACTGACAAAGTAAGTAGATACTCCTTTAACATCCAAGGGCACACACTGGACACACACAAGGACATGACACATTGAAGCCTCACAGATAGCTCAAAATTATTCCCTGAAGATTTGCAGTCTGGAAGAAGTGTTGCCTTCGTAGGAGATGCCATGTACTGGGCTGACTCTAAATGATTTATGCTATGTGTTAATGAAGTAATTTAATCATTACTTAAAATGTCTCCAATTGCATCATGTGTTAACAGCTAGACATTTAATACATAGAAGAGTTTTCAGAAATGCCTAAATGTGGCCTTAGGGACTTAATTAGGCACCTAACATTAACTTATCACATTCTTGTGTAATGAACAGAAGGGATTAAAACTCACTTTGCAGAATATTTGAGTACAGTGGCAAATACTGCTGGCAGCAAACATTGTGAAGATGCTTAAAAAGGATCTGTAGTTGCCTCCAAGTCTAGCGTTATATCTAATTTTTTGGCCCATCATCAGACTCATGGCTTCACTGCTAGAAGAATGTCAGGGATATTTAGCATTTGTTAGCTTTCAGTAAAACCCCCTCATAGACTAGTTTTAACACAAAGACAGATCTGATGGCGCACAAGTTTCTCTGAAGAAGCCACACTGAGCCACATGCAGACATGACCTGGCACAGCTGGCTGCGACACCGTCTCTGCTGTGCTCCCCATCCCCTCACATGGAGCTCCCCTCTCCCTGCCAGCACCGGCCAACTGCAGGCTCTCCGTATCACCCCCGAACACCGTGTATTTCATGTGGCTGAGCTCCAGAAGGAGAAGCGGGAAGTTCCTGAGAGCATCCCAGATGGGACGCTGGCCAGGGAGGCGTCATGTGAAGTGTATGCAAAGGTTGCCCCCCACTTCACCAGAGCTTCCAGAGAGCTGGCCCCCAGGAAAGCACTGCAGGAGCAAAAACAGATAAGATGAGTCTAGACAAACCTGAGGCTCGGCTGGAAGCAACCTGCTGCTCAGTTTTCTCGCTCTCCCTGAGCCCCACTCCTGCTGCCCTCGTGTTTAATCTGGGGGTCTCCCTGGGCATGCTTTGAGCAACTATATGGGACAAAGTATTATCCAACTTCTAGGTGCCTAAAGTCTTTATTGCATCCAGCCCTGCTTTCTTCCCTGCTCTGGCTGTTCAGCTAGTGGCAACTGTGCACAGAGACAGTATTTGCAACAGCTTAAAGACCTTGGGGTTTATGTTTCTTTTTACGAAAGATGAGAGCCTTACACTTCAGCCCAGACAAATCTGTGACCTTCCAGCTCCTTTCTGTCTCAGATGTTTCAGGGTTAGGGTGAAATTGGGATTTTCCAGATTCCAAATAGAACGTGTTCATGTTATTACAAATCCATTAAAAAGTTTTCAGCAAAGAAAATGAGCAGCTATCACTGACATGACATCCTAATATAGATGCAATAAGCCAAGAAGTGAATAAACATGTGGGTGGCTTTTTGGTAGTCAGACTTTAATAAGGGTAGAGTATACACTGTATGCATACCACAAAAGGTAAGTCAGAGGTACAATTCACAATAAAAAGACTGCAGTATCTGGATTCAGTAACAACTCAGCCAACCTTATTTTAAGCGTGTAACTGATGTGGACCTGTCAGTGACTCTTACTGACTTCAGAGGGAGCTTAGCATGGGAAGGACCTCAGTGAGAGGCTCCAGTTCAGTGTGAAAGTGTGGTGGGGTGAATATGGGGTGGGCTGTCAGCAAGCATATTTTATAACATCTGGAGCCTGTCATCTAAACAAAGAAAGGACAAGCACGTACCTGAGTGTGAGCAGTACTCTTGTTCCTGAGTACTCCTCCCCAAGTACGAAGCACATGGAGGACAAGGGCTGAAAACCTGATTCTGTTGTCTTCAGGGAAAAAGATCATCTTCAAGCCAAAATTACACTTAAATTCTATTTGCTTGGGAATAACAGCGGAGTATATACTTCTGCTAATGCCCCAGTCACAAAAGGGTGACAAAGACTGTCACCATATTAGCCTGGGATGTATTCAGTTTAGGAGGTTATTTGGTGAACCTCAAGAAAGATTAGCTGCATGCATACAAGATTAGGTGAAATAGTGTTTATGGACTGTATGTAAATACTTTCTGAAATTAAAAAAACCCCAATACCTTAAGAGATTGTAGAAAGAAACTTCTGAAACACTATCAAGACATTAAGAGTGAACACAAGTGGTAAATAAGTATCATATGAAATGAGTCTGATTTTATTAAAGAAATATTTGATGGGATAATTCTGCAAGACTGACTCATAAATTTCATATTGCACATTTCAGGCTTTTACCGAACCATGAATATCCAGTAATCCACTCTTTCTTCTTCATTTCTAGAGCTGCTGTCAGTAGTAGAATCTATTACCATGATTAATCTTCAGATAAAATTTTTATTGTACGAAAATGTGGGTTAAATATTTTGCCTTTTAAAATATATTTAAATGTTTTCCAAAACCATGGATAGAAAAAGCCATATATTAATGGCTTGCAGAAAGAATTTAAATACCCAAGCCAGTTTAGAGCATCAAACAAAGGTAAAGGAGTAGAGAAATTTAAAAATGGATCAATTAACATTCCAAAAAACCAAGGAAACCAGCATATTAAGAAACCCAGCATAACTATACTCAAAGTCTTGGCAGCTTTCCTGTCTTTATTCTTAGAAAGCTCATTTTTCTTATCACTTTTTGTGTGCCTGTGCACCTGGCTCAACTCACATGTGTGCCTTTGGGAGACAGTAAAAATTTTAACATAAATCCCTATCATAATACAAGCAGGAGCAAATAAACCAACTGTAAATAAAACAGCTCCCCACAGTTTGTTGAACACAATAGGGCACAAGCTCGAGCGTTTAACCAGTGTTTCATAACCCTCAATTCCAGAAGCATAAGCTTCCGAGAAAACTACACCAAAAGCAAAAGCAGCAGGCACTGACCAGCACACTGCTATGATTTGTTTTATGGCCGCAACAGTCATGGTGCTGGCGTAATGCAGAGGGTGGCAGACTGCATAAAACCGATCCACGGCAATGGAACAAAGATGGAAAATGGAAGCTAAACAGAGCATCAGGTCAAAACTATAATTAACTTTGCAGAATGTCATCCCAAAATACCAGCAGTTCTCCACAGACCTCACCATGCTGTAAGGCATAATGGCAAAGCCCAGCAGGAAATCTGTGATGGCCATGTATAGGATGAGGAAATTGGTCAGAGAATGAAGCTGCTTGAAATACGAGGTGGAAACGATTATGGCCAGATTCCCTAAGATGGTGAGAATGAAGGCTGCTGTTATGGATAGATACATTACCCCTCGTACTCCTGCTGACCTCAAGCTCCCAGGACAGGATGTATTTCCAAACTCAGAGCAATCAGTCAAATCCCTCGAGATATTCGGAGAAAGCATAATCAATCTTTCATTGGACTTTTCTAATGGAGATGCAGTTCCATAGGCAGATTTAAGTTTCCAAAAGATTCCAAATCCTAACATGAGAATACAAGATAAAGTAAGGCAAGAACATGAACTCAATTACTAAGTGAAATGCAGAAATTCAGAAGCAGACTTTCTCTTGGGTTAAATAGGGACCAGTTGCTACCCATTATTTTTCTGAAATGGTACATGAAAT
Source organism: Aquila chrysaetos chrysaetos (assembly GCF_900496995.4). Lineage (NCBI taxonomy): Eukaryota > Metazoa > Chordata > Aves > Accipitriformes > Accipitridae > Aquila > Aquila chrysaetos. The sequence continues at coordinate 23,565,995 of NC_044011.1, read as the reverse complement.
CTGATAACTGGAAGCTATTATAAAATGCATTGCAAACAATATTTTTTTAAAAAGCAGTTGAAAGTAAACTTGATTATCTCTTAAATTAACTATATAATATGATAACATCATGTCCTAGTTTCAGCTGGGATAGAGTTAACTGTCTTCCTAGTAGCTGGTACGGTGCTATGTTTTGAGTTCAGTATGTGAAGAATGTTGATAACACTGATGTTTTCAGTTGCTGCTAGTAGTGTTTAGACTAAAGTCAAGGATTTTTCAGCTTCTCATCCCCAGCCAGCGAGAAAGCTGGAGGGGCACAAGAAGTTGGCACAGGACACAGCCAGGGCAGCTGACCCAAACTGGCCAACGGGGTATTCCATACCATGGGATGTCCCATCTAGTATAGGAACTGGGAAGTGGGGGTGGGGAATCGCCGCTCTGGGACTAGCTGGGTGCCAGTCGGCGGGTGGTGAGCAATTGCACTGCCCATCATTTGTACATTCCAATCCTTTCATTATTGCTGTTGTCATTTTATTAGTGTTATCATTATCATTATTCGTTTCTTCTTTTCTGTTCTATTAAACTGTTCTTATCTCAACCCGTGGGTTTTGCTTCTTTTTCCCGATTTTCTCCCCCATCCCACTGGGGGGGGGGGGGGGGAGTGAGTGAGCGGCTGCGTGGTGCTTAGTTGCTGGCTGGGGTTAAACCACGACACATCAATTTTAGTTTGTGCATTCTATCTGGAGCATTCTGTAAAATATGGTTCTTGTACTTTTTATACATCATAGTATTAGTAATTTTAAAGTGTTAGAAGAAAAAGATGCATAGACAAAGAAACCCCTCAAGTCACTTCAGTCTGTAAATACTATATAGGATTTCTTTTTGTCTTCAATCTTAGAATACTGATCTTTTTTCTATAGGAGAAATGTTATGCGAGCTGACATACCTCAGCTTTCTTGGAGATTTCAGTTAATGTGCTATTCACCTAAATGGTCATCTTAAGAGTCACAAATCAGCTGCCAAAACCCCTTTTTCCAAATTATTTATGATGCTAAACTCACCTGCTGTGGATTATGAAGTACTGGCAATGAATGCATCTGATGGAAATCGGTTGTAAAACTGGTGCGATAAGAAGTATTATTTTCTTTCCTACATAATGCACTTGTTTTCTATTCATTATAGTTCCACTAACTAAAAGGGAGTGGAGATAGGTCAAGTCTTGTCTCCTGTGATAGACTGAGTTCCAGCTGCAGTAGTTATAAATGAATATACGAGTGAATATTTTCAAGGGGTAAAAAATTCCCTTTGTTTATCTGGGGAGAACCAGACCCATTTCTTCCACCTCTTTTCCTGATAACTTTTTTTGGACAAAGAACAAATTTAGAAATAGGCACAGAAAGAGATACTCTCCTCCACAGCAATTTAACCCACTTAAAAGAAACTTGGGAAGCAGCTCAGTCCACTGACTTTTTCCAATAGGTATCACCCTGGAATGAAGAAAATACAGAAACAGATCATCACAAGATTAAAAAGAGTACTTGGTAGTTAGTTTTATAGGCTAGTCCTACCTGGTTCTCTTTTAATAATACCATCAATAGCTTCTCTAAGTAGACATTTTCCAGTTTTGTTTTTGTCTTGCAAAACTGCAATGTTGCTAAAAAGCAGACCCCCTCTGCATCTTGGCTCAGATTAATGAAAGGTGGGAATTTATTTTTCTTTTATGACATTACACTTAAGTCCCAGGAGATTCTGAGTGAAAAATATGTATATAATGTAGGGGTTTACATCAACAGGAGATAAACAAAGCCAAGTGTCTCTATTCCCAAGACCATTATTTTTGTTTGCTCTATTAATTCATCTACCCTTGTGTATAGAGGAGCTATTTTGGTGACTTAAGGTAGGTACAAGTTATATCAAAATGAGTCTCTGAAAGGAGAGGCTAAAGATAAAGGTGAAAGAAAGATGTTCTGGTTTTTATGTTTTAGTGGCTAATACATTCTTTCACATTTTTTAATGATTACCATTTCTAATGAAACTTAGAAATGAAATATTTAATAACCTTGAAGATTACCACCTTGTAATTTAATGGGCAGCAACAACACTTTCTCTCATGCTGGCTGTATCTGCAGCTTTCGCATAATATCCATTACAGAAACAGATAAAAAGAAGTGTAAATTTAGGTCAATCTATCATCTGTTATTGGACAATCTATTATTTATAAATAAATAAAAAGTAGGAAAGGTGGTATTTATTTTTTTACAAGAAAAGACAAAATTAATTCACTATTAATGTGAATAAGTGGAGTCCTCTGAGGTCAGAGGTGCCCTTATGCAGGTGTATTGAAGATGCATTACAAATCCAAGGGTAAATGACTGCTATTCAGGAGAAACTGCATTTTTATTGAATGCGATATGCAGTATGTTGTAAGAACAGGGCAGAAAATAAACATGTTTTTTAAAATGAATTAAGGGAAAAGTAAGAACATTTAAAGGAGTCTACCTTTATGGCAGCTGCTTTAAAGACAAACAAGGAAACATTTTGTTGGAAATAAAATGCAAACCTCTGGGATTATCTACAACAGAATCATTTACAGACTCCAAAAATAGTAAAATTTTGTCAGTGTGTATAGCAGAAATATTTTATCTTTGAGTTCTGTCAGTATTTTTGAGACAGGCATGTTTAGTAACTTTAAGTAATCAAGTGAGAGATATGCAAGATTCACACAGACAATCCTTTATTAAAAGAAGTTACTAAAACATAAATCTGTGCAGATATCTATGCAGACACAATTATATTAAATTTAAAAAAAAAATTTGTGGAAAGAGGCTACACTTGAAAAAGCATTACCTTCAGAAAGCAGTGTCCCATGTGTCTCACCATGGGTCCTCCTTTCAGCATGGGACAGAAGACAGTGGAGGAGGAACGGTTTGACACCTCACCTTTCAGAAATTAAATGTCTAAAACCTGCTAACAATTGTACAGGAATTGAAACCCTTATAAAAGAAACTCTTTGACTGGGTTAAAGCAAGACTACAGAAAGGACCTTAGAAATTGTCTCTGAGAATTAGTCATATGTGGCAATGCTCTACTGCAAAGGCAGTGTGGAGAGAAAATTGTTGTAGTCATAATTTTCACTGGTAAAACAGTTTAGTTTTATTACAGCCTACGAGTTTCCTTCATGTTGTACCTCATCGTTTCCATGTTGTTCTTAATTATTGATTGGAGAAAACTGTTTGGTTACTTATTACTAACTGCTGTTATTCCTCTGGGCTGGCTCCAGTAAAGCAGAAATCACAGCAGTAGAGAGCAAAAGACAAGCTCAAATTTTCTTAAAGAGCTGTCTTCTCCTGTTGGTAACTGAGAAAATCCAGAGGGTATAGGATGCACTCTGTATTCAGTGATCTCTCTTTAACTGACAGATGTCTTTTAGTCAGCATGTTGTGAGTACTCAGTATTTAAGGAGATGGACTTTTCCTGTACTTATGGGAATTAAGAAGTTGAGACACCTAGGAGTGGGTTATGGAGTTCCCACTGCCTAAGTTACCTGTGAATCCAGTCTCTTAGGAAATAAATTTGTTTTACAAAGGCTATTGCATAGTCATCACATATAAACATTTTCAACTACCCATGCAGTTGGTTGGATTTAAAATAGCAGCATGAAGGTGAAAATATCTTATTAAAACCCCTACAACGTAGGAAATTAAATTTAATTGGAATCTGATTATGCAAGACTACGTAACATTATGCAAGACTCAGTAAATATTATGGCAATTAAATTTCGTAGAATCACAGAATCACGGAATGATTGAGGTTGGAAGGGTACACTCTGCCCCATCATCCAGATCATTAATGAGATGTTGAACAGGATCGGACGCCGTATTAACCCCTGGGGTACACCACTAGTTGCTGGCCTCCAACTAGACTTTGTGCCAGTCATCACCACCCTCTGGGCCTGGCCGTTCAGCCGGTTTTCAACCCACTTCAGTGTCTGCTCATCCAGCCAATACTTCATTACCTTCTCTATGAAGATCTTATGGGAGACAGTGTCGAAAGCCCTGCTGAAGTCTAGGCAGACAATAACCACTGCTCTCTCCTTGTCTACCAGGGCAGTCATTTCATCATAGAAGTTTATAAAATTTAGGCTATGCGTAATGGAAACAGACTAGTCAAAAAGTGCTTACAGATAGGCATGGTCTTATTCCGAATTATGTCTTTAGATGCAGTAGTGTGGAAGTAGTGTTGCAGGTAACTAAGATGATCAGAAAAACTACAGAAGTAAAAGACTTTTTCAGAACACTAAGTATCTTATGTTTAACTGTATGTAGTATTTTCTTCCTTGTTGAATGGGTATTAATGCATTGTAGAGGACAGAGAGTGCACAGTGTGCACAACCTAGATGAGTTAATGATTTAAGGAAAGCCATACACTTTGCAATATTTACACAGTTTGAGAGCTCAATTTTTCTGTTTGAACACTGCACTAATGATTTTTTTATCTAGCAGTTTAGAATACTCCATTTTGGAGCGAGGCTTTCCTTGCGAGCCTTCTAGAAGGGTCCTGCTTGGACACTCAGTGCTCCTCCTCTTCCCCCATCCTGCTGCGTCTGCTGTCTGAGGGACAGACTGCAGGACTCAGCCACAGGTGGGACCGCCATGCATGAGGCCATAGCAGGTGGCAGCCCAGAAGCTGCAGCACCGTGTTACAACCACCCAAACACGAGCTACAGGCACTAAGGCAGAGGGGACAGGCAGCAGTCTACGACCCTGAAATGTACCGTCAGTTTTGTACAATGCATGAGAGGAAGGTGACATTGCAAATTGGGCTAGCTGGTGGCAAAATGAACAGACACAAGTTTACTGGTGAAACAGAGCCTTTCATCATGCTGGAGTAATTGCTTTGCACAAGTTTTCAGGGAAGTTAAAACATATGAAATCACCCACTGGAGACTCATTTGTTTTGAAAAAGGTAGCCATCTGGGAAGTGTTTAATAAGGTCACTAATTAAATGTGTTGATAAGGAATTTAACAATACCCTTTGCACTTCATTTACATGATAACACTTTGAGATTGCAGTAAGGTACATTCTCCTTCTCCAGACCTGACTCATAATCTGATCGGACAACAGCACGAAGCGTTTTTCTTGTGGTCTCCTAATTTATCAAAGTCTTGGGTTCAAACAGAGTCCTTGTGGCCTCATTAACATATCTCATTTGTACATCCCCTTCACAGTGAGAAATCGCTTTGCGCTGCCTGTGATTAGAGCTAAGGAGAGAAAGTAACCTGGGACTTCCTTAAAGTTGCTCTGCTGGAGAAGGCACTCTGTAAACAGAAGGCAAGGAGGCTCTTTGAGAAAGTGCCACCTTTAGGTAATAGGACACCAGAGGAAAAAGTTATTTCTGAAACTTTCTGAGCTGGACCGTGCACAAAGCTGACTTACATTGTAGGTTATTAAGAACAAGGAGGACTGCCTTCTAGGTGTGGGTGAAGGTCACCAGCAGTCTGTATGTGGAAGCCCCTTGTTACTTCTGCAGAGAATAAATACTGGTGACATCTTGGCTAGACTAGTTTGTGGGAGAGTTGTTGGTCTATGCACTGAAAATTTCTTCTTCCACTATTTCCATTTACACTAAATACATTGTGATCATCTTGGGCAGCCACAATGTTGGGATGCCCTCTCTACTGGTTTTGGCTGAGATATGGTTAATTTTCTTCATAGTAGCTTATATGGTGCTATGTTTTGGATTTGTGATGAAAACAGTGTTGATAAGCCCCCGTTGTTTTAGCTGTTGCTGAGCAGTGCTTCCACAGCCTCAAGGCCTTCTCTGCGGGTCGGCTGGGGGTGCACAAGAGGTTGGGAGGGGGCACAGCTGGGACAGCTGACCCCAACTGACCAAAGGGGTACCCCACACCATATGATGTCGTACTCAGCAGTAAAACCTTGGGGGAAGGAAGAAGGGGGACGTTTAGAGTTATGGTGTTCATCTTCGCAAGTAACCATTATGCGTGGTGGAGCCCTGCTTTCTTGGAAACTGCTGAAGATCTGCTTGCAGATGGGAAGTAGTGATGAATTCCTTAATTTGCTTTGCTTGTGCATGCAGCTTATTATTTTACCTATTAAACTGCCTTTATCTCAACCCACGAGTTTTATCACTTTTACCCTTCTGATTCTTTCCCCCATCCCACCGGGGCAGTGAATGAGGGTCTGTGTGGGGCTGAGCTGCCTACTGGGGTTAAACCACAACACCCTCCAAACTTCTGCACACCATGCACGGGATGGCTGAGGCTCCCCTGACCCAAGATGTCCCCTATCTGCCCTCCCTGGCAGGTCATCTCCTCCGGATGACCTACTGGCTGCTGAAAATTTTTGACCTGCTTCCCTCCTGATGTGCTCCAGGGCAGGACAAAGGGAACTGCATATGTGCCTCTGAGACTTCACAATCCACCATCATCTCCGAGCTGCAGCTATTCAGGGAAATCTTCAGTAGTAGCTCCATGGATCGCTGCCTAGATCCAAAATCTCATTTCAGGGCTCTTGCTAGTCAAGAGTTGGTCCTGAGAAGACATCTAACTGCTAGTTCCAGAAAACTGGCCTTTGATGCAAGCGTTTTTGGAGTCCAGGATCATCCCAACTTTTCCATAGTGTGGGATTCAGCTATGCTGAGTAAGCTTCATCTCAGCTACCTAAAAATTATATCTAAAATCATCAAAACATCTGTTCTAGTGACTGGAAGATCCCTGGTAGTAAGAGAAAGAATATCTGCAGGAACAATTCAACTTACCTAAAAACGGATAAGCTGGTGAGATAAAGCACCCTGTGAAGATGACTGTTTTTCTACAGTGAGTATAAAGAGAGCTACTAATGACTAGAGCAGATGTAGTGCCTAACTTTTAGATGTCTAAATTTAGACCAGATGGCTATCAGCCTTTAGGAGGGTGGGTATGATTTTTATGGTTTTACCTGGATTAGCTTTCCACTAGGGTCTAGGCACAGATTGCAGAGGCATGTGCTCTATTCGAATTGGAGGCTATCCTGCAAAGAAGCTGGGATCATATTCATTCACAAACTCCTCCTGCAACCAGAAAATAATGCCAGAAAGATGCCAAAACAAGTTATGAAGAGAGACCGACCAGTTGTGAACTCTGGTAGAGTTGAAATTCTCTGGAAACACAGTAACGTTTCCAGATTTTCAGGGAGATAGTGGATGAGGAGAAAGAAACTACTTCCCCGTTGACTTCCTGAAGGGACTATGTTAATATGTGCTGAACTTAGTAAATATATTCAAAAAGCCTCAGATGGGCACCAGTCCTCATAGGGAAAGATCACTTTCCTTCCATCTATAAGACCATCAGAAGAAAGGAGGTATCACCTGGCAGCACTTCTGAAACTGCTATTTTAAGAGAGATCAAGATGTCCAAGTGATCACACAGTTCATTTCAGAAGGTAACACTGAGCATGAGAGAATTAACTACATCAGGCCAGCTTCACTGGGCATGAAGGAAGAAGAGAATTACCCATTAATTTCTCAGAAAGATAGAGTTTTTTATCTTAACTTACTTTATTTCTCTGAGATAAAGTATTAAAGTAGTTATATTGTCACTAACAAGGATTACCTTCCACAGCGCAAGTGCTAGTGTGGTATATATTTCATTGCTCCTTTTTATGTCATTTTGGCGACTGCAAGCTTACAAGATGGCAATGAAACAGTAAAAGAGACTCTCTCAGATCCTGGTATTTTGCTCTGCTGAAATGTAGCATCATTCGACTTTTATGCCTGACAGCATAGAGTGCTTCAGTGCTCTACAAAGCACAGAAGAGAAAGGCAAGATACACATATGATATGCACTTATACAAGCAACATGAATGGAGGATATAATTTACTGACGAGCATAGCTCTTACTTCAGTACTGAGTCATCAAATTCTCTTCATAGTCTCTTCTCAGGTACTAATCCTTTGCTGTCCATTCCCAGGACTGGTCCTTCATAGTTCAACCGGATGTCACAGAATCAGGGCAGAGGTATTACTTCCATCTGTTTGGTAATATGTTAACTTTACAAAAGCCAGGTCATAGATTAAAAAATGACAGTCTGTGGGTCTTCTTCAGCTGGTGACCATGTGCTAGTTTTTGACTTACTTGCCTGCCCTTTGTGCCCCAGTCTGGGTGTCCTGAGAAGCTGCCCACAGATGAAACATTGACAGCCTGCTCACCCAGGTGCCTTCACCCCAAGCCATTCCTACAGCCCTTCTTCTGCTACTCCTCCTGGTGCTTCCACAGCCATCCTGCCCCATTCACCCTCCATTCAGGCCAACCATAGCATTTCTTCACGATTCTCTATATACTTTCCTCACCAGCTATCACAGCATTGCCATCAAAGTAACAGTATGTCCAAGCTAAGAAAAAGTTCTGTAATATGCAAATTGGCAAATATTTTACATTGAAACATTCATTAGACAAGCATCAGTTTCTGGCATTGTCAGGTTCAATGTTGCTTTTTGCTATTGTTTTTCATTCCATACATCACATTTTTCCTTGTCTTTGATCTCGTTAAACATGCTTTTGATCTCATTAAGCATCAAACCCTTTAAGTGACAGACTCATAAGTGACAAGCACTAGTTGAAATGGAAACAGAAGGAGCAGCATGGTTTTTCTCTGTCCCGTCTTCCCTCCATGGAGTGTGCTAGCGTGGCTTGTTATGGGCCTGTTTTGACCTCTGCACACATATTGAAGAGGAGGGACAAAACTTAAGAGCTTTGGGTTATTACTCAAAGATGTCTAGAAATTCAGAAGGAAAGTCTTTTCTGCTCTTTCTAGAGGACAATAAATAAACACAAATATTGTAATATAAACACATCTCGTTCAAGAAATTAATCTATTGTATCAGAATAATTTCTTAATGATTAAGAGCATGGATATAAACTGCTCTAAGTTTTTCTTTAACTTAAGTCTTGCTCTTCTGTGCATTGCATATAAATAGCTATAACCAAAACACCACATACAAATCCCAGTCTGGAATGAAAGAAGACGTAAAGCACAATAGTTGCTTATCTGCTTGAACCAGATTTGGTAAATGAGTAAACAAATAGGTGTTGCCTTCATTTTCAGCTCTTACATCCAGTAGTTCAGTCTCCAGGCAAAAATTCAAAGCCATGAATCCAACCATTTAAACCATGTTACTCTAAAAACAAATGAGTCCTGGAAGAGTCCTGTTGAAAAACTTTTCCAAACAGAATCATCTTTAATGCTCTGCGAAACCACATGTAAAAAAATGCATAAACAATTGGATTAAATGTAGAATTTAAGTAACCAAACCAAACCAAAGCATCAATGAGAATAGGAGGTATCGCATAATTCATAAATGGATTGGTTGCTGTAAAGAAGAAGAATGGACTCCAGCAGATGAGAAACACTCCCATTATTATGCCTAATGTCTTGGCAGCTTTCCTTTCTCTGCAGAATGAAATGTGGTGCTTCATTTCAAATCTCATCTTTTTTTGGCTAATTGCATCAATGGATCTTGCCTGCCTCTTGGCTATAGAGTATATCTTCCTATAGATGTACAGCATAACAAATCCAGGGATGTAAAAAGACACTATGGAGGCCACAACACCTGAAGTTTCACTAAAAATTACAAAGCATCCTCCTGCACAATGGATATGATTATAAATGTCTTCTGCCCCTCGCAAGTTTAGGTCTAGAAAGATCATCCCAAAAGCAAAAGCAGCAGGCACCATCCAACTTATGAATATCATGACCAGGATAACAAAAGTATTTATCTTTGATTTGTATCTTAGAGGGTCACACACAGCATAGTAACGGTCGATGGATATGAAGGAAAGATGGAAGATGGAAGCTGTGCTCAGCATAATGTCCGTGCTTGTGTGGATCTTGCAGAAGAGCTCCCCAAAATACCAGCAGTGCTCAACAGAGCGCACCATGCTGCAAGGCATGATGAGGAATCCCAGCAGAAAATCTACCGTAGCCATAGAAAGTATCAGGAAATTGGTAGGCGTATGGAGCTGCTTGAAATGTGATATGGAGATGATAACCGTCAAATTTCCAACCACTGTGGCCAGAATAATGCAAATCATGAAGATATACATGGAAACACGGATACTGTTTGACCAGCTGCTCCTTATGCAAGAGCCATTTACGGATTCACAGCACAGTTGCATCCTTACTGAGGTCTCAAATCTACGTGGGTATGCAGCACAGGTACTGTTTTTCCTAATGCTGATATACATTTACAACTGTTTTTTTCTCTTCTATAGAGGGAGAGCTGCAGGAAGGAAAAAAAAAGGCAATTGTAAACACCTTCATTTATTTGGATGTGTAGGACATTCACATTTCATTATTTATGAAGGATGAAACTATTTTGTAATTTTGCTTTTAACAGAATGACACTTCTATCATTAGACTTCCCTTGAAATGGGAATCTCATCTGATGAAATAAACTGTATAATGAGGTGTCATCACACCAGAACAGCAGTGGCTCCTAGAGGCCTGCACTGGGCAATGTCTTGTCTAGTAGGCAGATGAGAAGTCCTTTTCATTATTTTCTGTTTAAACAGTACTAGTCTTCATCAAAATTGCTTGGAGTCCTGTATCTTTGCTCTTGAAAATCAGGAATTTTAGATTCTGAAGCTCCCTCAACTTATTTTTTGATACATAAATCCAAGATCTACAAGTCTAAAACAGAAGGCTAAAGCTGAGGAGCCCATGCTTGGTGTCTCCTCCAGCCCTGTCCTGATAGCGATAACTGAACCCACTGTGAAGGCTGGCAAAACCAGAAAGTTTCCACAAGCCCTTGGTTTTTAGGCAGATGGCACTGACTCACCAGATCGGGTCTTACTGCAAAAGTCTTGTAGGCTCTAGCTGTAAATAGAGATGTAAGGAAAAGATCTAAGAAGGAAAAAAAAATTTCTGCCTTTTTGCTGCCAAATTATAATGGAAGAGCCTGACTAATCTGAAGCATTAGCTGCTGTATAAGCAAATCTCTTTTCTGTCAGGCTTTAGTTTATTTCAGTGCTAGTACTTTAGCATTGTTATGTGTATTTATTATGCTAATACTATTTTTAGCCAAGGCACAAACATGGAGAGAAACATTTTCTGAACATTGGTTTAGTCTGCATCTGAGGACAAAAATATTGCTGTCCTTCCCTTGTGTATGCAGTAGCATCTCCCATTTGCAAGTCTCTTTTTACAACAGCATTTAATGAAAGTACTTAAGCACTTGGCAAGCAATATTCATTGTTGAAAGATCTGGATTTCCTTTAATTAACAGAAAAATAGTATTATTATGATAAATAAGGAACATTAGCATATAACATGGTTGTTTAAGTCAGAAAAATACTGACGGCAATTCAGCCAGTACTACTTTATCCTATTTGCTTTGGGGCTTTGCTGTGTCTGGTTATTCTCAGCAGAACACGCAGAAGAATTAATTTCTTCCTATATCAAAACAAATGCTATTACAAGCACACCATGCTATTAGAAGCTAAATGGAAGCTGAATATAGATGATACAGATGATAAACTATAGCCTGTGAAACCCTGGCAGGTACCACTAACAGCCTGTGTTATACAGAGGGATTTTCAAGTAGTGCCAGGCAGTGGCACCTGCGTGCCAGGGACAAGGTACATCCAGAGGCACTCTCAGAAAAACAGGATACATGGAATCCAAGTATATTTATTTACTGTTTGGGGTGCCTCTTGCTATCCCTTTTTTCTGCCTACTAATGTTTAACAACACCTCTGCTCTTTTCCACCTCACTTTAACTATCACTTCATATATTTTTTCCTTCACTTTTGGTCCATCTCTTCATGTTTCTTTTCCTGCCTATCATTTCTTCTTTCGGCACATTTACACCCAAGATAGAGAAAGCACAGCCAGCTGGATCTTTATTAACCCGTTTTCAATTTTCACAGCAGAAAGAATTAAACAGCAATTTAACTGTATATACTGGACATAATGATAAAAGTTTTAAGCTCATTCAGGTTATAAATGTGTCACATAGATTTTGATCTTAATTTGTTTTATGTGTAAATTAATTAAACAAATACGGTAAAACAGGCTATAAAGACAACCAAAAAGAATTAAGGTGCTATCTCTAGTTTTCTGTTTAAAAGATGAATAACTAACTTCCCTATTGTTCTCTGACAGAGAAACTGTTTAAGCTAAAGAAGTATGATCTCCCTTGGAAACTGTTTTTCTTTTAAAAAAATTAATCTTATTTTCAGACGATTTTGTTTTTTCATTAAACAGAAAGAAGAAACTCCAACCTCCAACCAAAAGATTGAGCAAACTGAGATCAAGTATGTGGCTTTGCCTGATACGGAAAGAAAATACACCAAAACTTATGTAGCAAACTGTTCAAATGAGTGGAACACTGAAGAATTTTTCAACAAGAAAGCAGAACACTTCTCCTCCATAATTAATTACAAAGTTCAAAATTCAATAAAATGGAAATACGAAGAAGCATCCTTTTAAAAACCTGTCCTCCTACCTTTCTCCCCTCACACTGGGTAGAAGTCTGCTCTTGACGGTCATTTGTTTTCTGCTGAGTGAGTGGCACCCCTTCCTTTTAAAGACCATCTCAAAAGACAGCTGAGCCTCTTCTTCACCATTGTAACAGTTCTGGATAACACAAATTTTGAGAGGACAGGCACTTAATCCACAGCTGGAGCAGTCTCCAGTAGCCTTGGCACATTGCTGGAGCGTGTTGGGTGCAATGAGTAGCATTCCTAGCCCCTCGTCTGAGAAGCAGCTGTTAATGTGAATAGTAGCTCAAACTGTTTATTCTGTCACCCACTTGAGAACAAAATCATGGCTGTAACACTCACATTTGTTTAACATGCCTTATTTATAGGTAAATTTAACTCATTTGAAGTATGTTTACTTGTTCGATTAAACATTGTGGTCACACTGTGAGCAGCCCGAGATCATCTAGGCGCAGAACAAAAAACACCATGTAGTCACCCTTCTGTAAGCTTCTAAAATATACCAAATACGTAAGTATAGGTAGTTTATAGCAGTGTGTAAGATTTCCTTGAAAAGGTATATTGTGTACAGAGTGACATGATGTGTATTTACCAGCCTAGTTCTGATTACTCTACTGAACAAATGGGTTTAATCTAACAGCCTAATCAGTTAACAGCTATTTGCAAGATACAGCTACTAAAAAGGTGTTTAAAGTAAACACCTATTATTGGCTGTATTGGCGTCACAGATGAGGAGCATCAATTTTTTGCTCAACAAAGGACCATGCAGACCTTTAAAACAGTGATAATACTGAACATAAAGACTGTTAATATGGTGACCATCAGCTAAAGCCCAGTTATGCTGGGTACCTCAAGGACATATGCAACAAGGTAGATTAAGATACTACAACTTGCAAACTCTGCTGCATGACCTGGGTTAACTGCTTCATTGTATTATGTGCACAAAAATCGAAATGCACGCAAACAACTCAATTCTTTTATTTTTCTTGAGGCAGCACTCATGAAGGGACTGGCGTGTTGCAATGCAAGGTTCCCCTTGCTATGGGAAGACCGTTTGCCAACTAAAAAAGTGCAGAAACAACCATCAAGCTCAGTGAGAAACCACTTGAGGTAGTCAAAGAGGATATGTCAAGGAGAGGAGTCAGGTCCAATTGCTCAGAGTTGTGGAAATGTCAAAGCGATGTTAGGCACCCAAATACTGGTCTCTGAGAGAGGCCTTCACCCTTTTGAGATTCACAGCTGTGGGCCTTCCTTAGAGCCAGGTACTTCTGTTTGAGGCACGAAGGTTTAGGCCTTGGTAATTACCATCCTGACACATACATATTATAGGAAGGTAAAGTTTAGGGGAACAAATCCATGTTGCCTTACTCTGTACAAAACTCATAAAGAAGTCTGGCAGCCAGCTCATTATGGGGACTTAGTCAAAGGACATCCATGCACGCACACACACTGCTCTCCTGCCGCCCTTCTCCTTCGAGTGATGCAGTGGCCAAAACTCAAGGGGATGATCTGGAAAGGCAGCTCTGCTTGAAGTGTTTGTTTCAGAAGCAGCTACCTGGCAGCAACCAGCCAAAGCCCTGGGGGACCCTCAGGGGCTGGGGACCCTTTCCCTGCCCTGAGCAGCTCTGCTCCTCTACAGGCAGGGAGGCAGCAGCCAGCTGTGAAGTCTGGGTTTTTGCTCTGCCTCCTTTCACGACCAGATTTTGAGTCCGGTCAGAAAGCGTTTTCCTCCAGTTTCCGCCTTGCAATAAAATGCAAGAACAACTTGCCATTCTTCCTCTCATGTGTGACATTTCTCCAGAAGGCAATCTGCTTCTTTTTAAACCTGCTGAGGACTTTGGAAGGGTTAGGAGTCCTCAGGGAGATGAAATAAACTGAAGAGTCAAAACCCAACGATGCAAAATGATATGTTGTAGGGTTATAATATTTATCAGTGTCCTGGTTTCAGCTGGGATAGAGTTAATTGTCTTCCTAGTAGCTGGTACAGTGCTGTGTTTTGAGTTCAGTATGCAAAGAATGTTGATAACACTGATGTTTTCAGTTGTTGCTAAGTAGTGTTTAGTCTAAAGTCAAGGATTTTTCAGCTTCTCATCCCCAGCCAGCGAGAAAGCTGGAGGGGCACAAGAAGTTGGCACAGGACACAGCCAGGGCAGCTGACCCAAACTGGCCAACGGGGTATTCCATACCATGGGACGTCACATCTAGTGTATAAACTGGGGGGACTGGGGGAGGGGGATTGCTGCTGGGGGACTAGCTGGGTGTCGATCAGCGGGTGGTGAGCAATTGCACTGCGCATCATTTGTACATTCCAATCCTTTCATTATTGCTGTTGTCATTTTGTTAGTGTTATCGTTATCATTATTAGTTTCTTCTTTTCTGTTCCATTAAACCGGTCTTATCTCAACCCACGAGTTTTACTTCTTTTCCCGATTTTCTCCCCCATCCCACTGGGGGGGAGGGGAGTGAGTGAGCAGCTGCCTGGTGCTTAGTTGCTGGCTGGGGTTAAACCACGACAATCAGATGGCTGTATGACAGCCATATCTTGTCTACCTGCACTTTGCCTGCAGTGTGTACTTGTTGCTGGAATATGCTGGTGGAGGGGAAGTTCAAATGACAAATGTGAGAGCAGCCGGTTCGAGTGCAGGTCCCTGGGACAGGCCATGTTTGCTCTCTAGCTGACTACCAGCATCACCTATATACTTTAAAATAATTAAATGTATTTTAAAAAGAAAAAATGCAAAGAAATGGGCTTGGTGACACTAAACCTGAATTTTGTTCCTGATACCAGTGCAGCTGGGCTCTCACCTTGTCTTCCTGCTCAGGGCCAAGGACTGCAAAACACCTACCATGTACTTTGCAAAGCGTAGGGGAGAGAGTGGGCTGAGGGTGGTTGGTGAGCATGACTGCCCATGGCAGGGATGAGACCGGTGTGGGGTCCAGCAGTTGCCTTCAGCAGCCCCACAGCAACAGGAGGCTGCCCATGGCCGGAGCCACTGGAGGGCACAGCAGGATGTCTCTGTATAGACTATCTTTGGAGATGTCCTTCACTCTTCTACCAAACACCAACCTGTGGGCATAGCACTTAGCATTCATTATCTCTGAATGCACCAGCTTGTACTGCAAGACCCATACGCATCGGAAAGGAAGGAACCACAGACTGAGAGGAAGCTGCGAGCATGGGGAGGGTGGTACTTAATGGTATGTTTACTGAAACGAATGTAAAGTGGCAGTTTATAAGATATCAAGATAATTAAGTAATTAAGCAGGCCAAATTGTCAATTGATTTAGAGCCACAAGGAACACTTTGCTAACAAGCTTTCATGGTGTTGGGGCAGATGCTTCAAACAGGCATTTTCTTGCAGCTTAATGCTGATGTGAATCATGAAAATATTCTCAAACTTGCTATTTATAATATCAAAGAGAAATAGGTCAAGCTTTGTTTTTGGGAGGCCTCAGAGCACTTATAAACAGTCAGTGTTCAACAGTCTTTTGAGACTGTAATATAGTAAAGCAGTTATACATCAAAATTCAAAGTAAAAACTTGTCTACAAAATTGTTGCTGTGGCTTTCTTTTCTGCAAAATTTATATTTCTGCAATAATTAGTTTTCAAATTTTTGGAAAAGCAAGAAAAAGAGATATTGTCACACTGTCTAGCATGACGTGGCTCATCTACACTTCTTGTTTGTTTGTTTTTAAAACATAAAATAATTAAAATGGAAAACAGCATGGAAGGGACTGGAAATAGTACTTTTGCCAGATACCAAACCCATTGGAACAATGTGTTAAAAAATTATTCTGTCCTTCCGAGGCAAGACTGTGGAAGAGACACTGGAAATGGGAAGGAACAGAACAGGGCTTGGGAATGAGAACTGTTACCATGAAAAGAAATGAAAGGCAGGACAGCATTGATTTCTACTGTGATTCTTTCAGCTTGCATTTCTATGGGCACAGTTTGGTCATTTGGCAGAAAATATCATTTTAGACATATATATTAGACAGAGGAAATATATTACACAGAGGAAAGTTTCTCATTTTCATATAGTTCATTTTAAAAACTGTCTTTCTGCGAGGGGAACCATGGATTTAAAACTACTGGAGGCTCTAAGGTGGTCCCATGGTTGGAGAGGAGTTATGAAAGCATATAACTCCACTCACCGTTTATACGGTGCTCAGGAAAAAAAGCACAGCATTACAAAAAATTATCTTCTTAAGTTTCCATTCATATGTTTGAAATCTGAGGGAAAATGCACAAATTCCCAATGAGCTACCCGTTCAAAATAAATATTTCATTATATTGGTTAAATGAGAAGATGTGCAAACCGCTAATCTGAATGCTATTGCCACAAACCTGGGGCAATTCCACTGAAGACAACCTGAAATTAGCCCAGATTTATATCAGAGAATTTAAAGAAGAGCGGATGAGATGATTGACCTCTAGATCTTTTCCCATGGTTTATATTCTTACTCTTCCGTGGAAACCATCACTTTTCCTTGCCAAGTAAAAATAGCTGTTTATACAGAGTAATGTGATGTTTGTGCTCTTTCTCAAAGTGTAGTGCTTAGGATCAGGACTATAAATCCAAACCCCAAGATAAATGCAAATTTCTGAAATGCACAGAGGAATAAGAGATTCCAAGAAAATCATCTTTTTACAGCAAAGCAAAACACATCCATCCAAAGCCAAGAAACTATCTCTGCGCAGGGTGGGGGTTCTACATATTTGGTAGCCCTGCTAAGTAATGCCATAAGACAGTCCATTGCTCCCGCTCGGTAGCAAAAGCTGCTGGGGCAGAGAGCAGTGCCAGGGCTCCCCGGAGGGCAGGAGCAGCCCCTCGCCTCTCTCCTCGGCAGGGCGAGAGAACCCCCCCGATGCGGTGTGGGTGCAGAACAGAGGCACCCACGCAGCGGGGCAGGTCCCTTGTGCCTCTCTGGTGCTCCCATGCACCCACCAATCCCATGGGAGTGAATTGAGGACTGTGGCTGGTTTGTAGATATTTGGCAGCCTCCGAACACCACCTCCAACACGAAGGCGAACACGGAGGAAGAGGGCAGTGAGCAGTGAGCAGGTACGGTCCCAGCTTTGTCATTCCGCATCCTCATGGCCCTGGAATAACTTCACAGGAAGTAAAGAGCCTTACTCTGAATTCATAGCTGTGCCTGAAAAGAGTTGTGCCCCCTCGCTATGTTTTCCTTCAGCTATTGGGAATGAATTGCTTTTTAAATCATGCTCTCAGCCACCATCAAAACCTCATTGCTGTTGGTATTACTGCTGTTTGTTACAGAAAGAACGCAGTAATCTGTGCAGAATAACAATTATTACCTTCAGCGCTAACCATAGAAGATTCATCTCTGAAACAAAATAATATCCCAGACTAGCATATTAGCAGCTCACTGTATTTCGAACTGCGCGACGGAGACAGTACCTGCTCAGGAGTTATGTCCTCATCACGAACCAGCGCAGCCTGCGGATACAGCACGATAGTGGCTCATCCCACAGCTGAGCGGCTGCACGCTTGGTCTGACTGGTTTACAGCCTGCTGGAAAAATCTCATCAACAGGATGACGTAAATATTAAATATTCAGAAAAGATAAGCATGTAATAAATCTATTCTGACACAAGCCACTAGCATATGCAAAGATGAATCCCTCTGAATTAAGTTAAAGCCAGGCTCATGGAAAGAAGCATACAAAATAAAGACAAATGTTTATTATGGTCAAGGTACAGATGGAGCTAACAGCACTGAACTGTTTTTAAGATAGCCCGACGTTTCTCGCCCTCCTTTCAATTTTGTGTAACGTTGACAAATGTTAGCAATTTCAGTTATCTTTGAAAATTTGATTTGTCTATCCCAGACTGGATATTTTCAAAAAAATCCAACCACAATACTTCAACAGTATCTGAGAACAAGATCGATTAAAAAGATATTGTTTCCTCCTAATGAAAAAATTCTGCTTGTCTTTTATGTACAACGCTCTGGTGTTTATATGCTTTGTAGCAGGGACTTAAGAGGTGTTGATTGCCTATTTATATATCTTTTACCATACCAGAGGAACTATACCTAAATATGGCCAAATTACAAATCAGCAGTGACCAAACTGCAACTTGTTGTTTTTTAAAGCACAGCTCATTGACACGCATCCACATCTTCAAACAGTAAGAGATTTAGTATTGCTGTGGAACCCAAGGAGGACAGTCCTTCCAGAAAGAAGCAATCCCAGGGAGAAGAACTGACCCACTTCGGGTCAGTTTGTGTGCATTGGCTGGTGGGCTGTGCTGGTGGACAGCCATGTCTTCCAGCTCCTGCTCCCCTGAGGTTTCTCTGAGCCCTGAGCAGGACCTGTGGGGCTCAGGTTGCAGCTTCTCCTTGGGGATTTGGGATTGGGGCGGGGTTAGGGGGATAGGAAAGTATGGCCCTGGCAAGGTGGCACAGGAGACTTGAGACTGAACATGAGGGACAACTCTTGGTGAAATGAAGGTCTTGAAAATTCATGTTCTGATCTGGAAGTGTGGCTACTCTACTGGAAGCCACTGAAACCTAAAATTGCCAGTGAAGACTTATATGTCAGCAAGCAATACCCTGGAGCCTCCATTCTCATGGACCACTCCCTGTTGCCTTTTACAAATGCTGGATTTGACTACAGTAGACACACGTTGTTTTCCTAGAAATATTGAACAAGGTCGATTGTTTCTAATTGTCCATTTGCAAGCCCAACAGACTGCAGATGCCAGTCCTGCTGCGCTGTGGGCCATTTTTAAGGGGGGGACCTGCTGGTGTCATCCTTTGCTTCCACAGTTGTTTGCCGCTGCAGGAAGCAGCAATGCTGTGCATGAGCATCGCTGGTATTGTGGCACCGCAGGAACAGCAACTCAAGTAGTGCAGAAACTACCAGTGTCAGAGGCTGTGCCCTTCTGTGCCCACCCTCTGCTGCCCAGCCTCAGGAAGACTTGCACGGGCAGCCTGATTTTTCACCAGAAGAGCTTCATTTATCTTCTCAGTAGCTGCTGTACGTCATTTGAATATGCTTTTTGGATCACTGAAGAAGAGGTAAGGGTGCACTGGAGTCAGTTTGAATTTGCTCTATTACTTGTTATCAAGTTCCTGCTTGCTAGCCATCTCCTGCCCGATACCCATGAGACTGAGAGGGAACAGATGGCAGCAACAGGAGGTTTACCATTTAAATGTGCCTCTACCAGCTTGCATAACTTTTTGTTCTTGCAGGTTAGAGTTGGTGAAGAGAAAGTAAATATCTCTTTCTCTTCTTCCCCCCTCCGCCCCCCCCCGGCTCTTTCCCCCCCCCCCTGTAGTCCATTTTGTTCTTCTCTGCAATTGTTACCACTTCTTCCTTCTGTGCCTTGCAAGCCTTGTTGCCCCAGCTGCACATGTGGACTAATGCCTTAAATGGACCCTTGTACAGGTCCCTTTCCTCCTTTCCCTCCTTTCTAACATGCTCTATATTCATCTGTTACCACATGATATTAGGTGGGTCATTTCATACCACAGGTTTTGAAGCTTTCACTGAACATGTGTTCCTCATTTTCTGGATACCTACCAGGAGCTGATTTTCAGGTAGTCAGCACTTGCAGCTGAAGCCAATGACAATCATGTTTTGACTATATACAGTATTTTTGTAATATGAATTATTCTGGCATCTCAAGTTTGCTGCCTAAATTAGTGTCTACTATAAACATCAGTTTCTTTGCACTTCATCTCCTCCTCTACATTATAGGATAAAAATTACTTCTAGCTTCATGGAAGTGCTGTGATTGCAAATGTTTGTAAGACATGAAGATATTATCTAATGATGAGCCTTAGCAAATCGAGGAGGGGTACAGGTCACATCCTTGGTGACAGAAGAGCAACAATCTGTAAGAAAAGACTTAGCAGAAAACAACTGGTATTGTAAGACTCCCTTGGCAAAACACAAGAGTGGTTACATTAAGTGTTGCATGACCCTCAAATGTGAGAGGTTTCGTGCCTGCTTTTTGTTTAGTCCAACGCTGAACTTATCCTGCAAACAGAGGCTAATGTTAACATGAATAAACAATCTATCTAAAATGCCTAGTGTAACATTAAAGATAGGCTCAGAAAGTCTTCAACACAATAAATGTTTAAGCCTGTTGCTAGGTAATGATGACTGATCAAACTTCAGCTTTTTTTTTTTTTTTATAGCTCTGGTGCTTATACATACAGCCATCTGATACTCTTTAGGTATAGCTAACTGACATCTGTTATGACAGGCACCACACATGTGTTTTTACCCACACCTGCCAAAGGCTTTGTCTTTCAGTCTAGCTACCAGAAAGTACATCACTGTCCATTAATGGCCGCATTTTCACAGCTTGCTCTTCCCTTTTATATCTCAGTGTCAGATATATTTGATTTCTACTTAGGCAAGCATAATTCTTCTTTTGAACAGTAAGTTTCCATGAATGAATTATAATTTGTTTTCACAGTTTTTTTATGTTAGCTATTGCAGCCAACTCAGTGTAAGGACACCTCTGAGAAAACTGGAGAAGACAACTACTAACCAAGTAGGGGATGGAAAGACAAAAAAGGTTTATACATTTTTGATCAATTTTTGTACAGTTTGTCAGCTGGGTGACAAACCAAGATACTGGGGATTTTACAGGGCCACTGCACCTAACTTCTGCTGGGGTGGAAGCTATATGGATCACCGTCTCTATGAACTCTCCTAGGCAGAGCTGATGACTTCCAGCTCCAACCAAACCCAGTCAAGTGATGTGAGAGCCTCCATGCAGGGTGCACTGAAAAAAACACAGAATACAACTGAATTCACAACTAAATGCAGAACATCTCTGTCTCTGCAGATGAACAATCAGCAGCTGTAAACTGATGTATCATGACTGATTTTAGTAGTAGTATAGCAAACTCACTGCCCCCATTTGACTTTATTGGACCTCAATGAAAAAAGCATTACATCAATATTTCTGGCTCTTAGTGGAGACAAAATGACAAAAAGAAAAGAGAGAGCTTTAGGTATTAGGTAGCAGCACTTAGCCAGCACAGTAATAAATGCTATATGGAAAGCTTAGAAAGGTCTCTAACAACTATGGGGGAGTTTATCCTGAAGAGCCTGTAAATAACCTAGCAATGGCATAGGCCTGACGTTCACTGTACTCTCTTTGCTCAACTTAATGGAACTGATGCTAAGGCATTAAAACTGCTTGTCACTATTATATTTTGCCTAAGATTTTCATAAATGTTGCAGAATGAGGTTTAGATTTTTCCAAAACCATTCATAAATTTGACATGAATTACTAAGAAAGTTTTGCCTGAAAAAAACAACGTCTTTTCCTTAAAGAACCCCAAAACTATAACTGTATAGTCCTTTTTCTGTGTCCAAAAAGCAATCTCAAATTGCCGGAAAACACAGCAAGGTGAGTTGCAGAATAGAAAAATAACCATCCTATAAAAACTGACCTTAATGTTTCCATGTATTTGACTTCAATAAATTCATGTATGTCTCATACTCCTAACACTCATTTAGAAGTAAATGTTCAAATATTTCTGTTACAGAAGTCATGATTTGATCTTGATGACTATCTCTAAGGTACTCTATTTTGGGTTTTTTATGTTTTACGTTATTCTGTTTTGCAGTACGTGAACTGGGCAACCAACTGTATGCAAATACTTGTTCTCCTTTTTTTCTGCAAAGGGTTTTCCTAAAGATTGACTATTTTTTCCAACACTAAAAGATATCATTGCTTCCTACACTCCTTGCTGCTCTTACATCCTGACAGCATCACAGCTACCAGACTATGAGTTCATCAAAATTAACTTTAACATTAGAAGCAGCAAATGAAGTTGGATAGGCAAAGTTAAAATCATGTAGTTACAATGCATTTCTTATATTGTACATATTTGCAGGGAACGTTCACTGCTGCCATGAGAATATCTGAACAGACAATGGAGTATTTCACTTACAACTTTATAGTAATGAATAGCTACAGGAAACATTTTAATACTTTCACAGATGGAGGTTACAAGTGCTTCTGCTAATTCTTAATTCTTTTCTAAACTAAAAGAGAAATTAACATATAGTTGTCAATATGCTAAGTGTCTGTTTCACCAAGACTGATCATTTCTAGCAGTGTCTGATCCACAGGTAGACAACACTGGGTAATGCTGTTATGCTCATCCGTGTCTTCAGTAGGAGGTGCTGTTTGTTAATTTTTAGAAGGTATACAGGAATTATTTCTCTGTTGGGCTCCATGACATCTCATAGTGCATCACAAGCCACTGAGAACCACTACTGTATTAGCTGTGGTAAGCCTTATAATAATTGCTGCTGTCTTTATTGACCCGTGTAAGTTATTTCCTTTTTCAGCTTTCCTGCCCTGATGGTGGATGGTGACATTGCAAACACTGTCTACATGAGGCAGGTTTATAATAATTTGGTTCTTGGTTAATTAGAAATGTATGAATTCTTCAATTCAAACTCAGGTCATGGGCATTCTGTCTATCATTCACTATATCTGCACTGATTCTCTGTACCTAGGAACAGTGGCCCATACTGCCAGTAATTCACCTATGATAACATGCGCTGTTCATAAACATTTAGTATCGTATTACTAAGTCTAACAGTTGCACAACCTCTGATTGCTGTTGCAAGTTATTTAATGGATAACTCGAGGTTATGATGACTAAAGTATGCATACAAGGACACGGCTGTAGCGTCCTGTTCTCTTTAAAAAAACCCCAGATTATTAAAATTCTGTCACTCTATTTTTGCTCAAGGTCTGCTTGCTTTAATTCAATATATACAATAAAGTACATTAGATTTTACTCAGAGTTAAATTTTCCCTAAAGTTGTTACCAGTCTTACTTAAGTCAGCTGTAAGGTTTGGATCACACTTGCTTTAACACAGTATTTTTCTACTTTCATCTGAAGCCTTGCATCAATAAAATCTATTAAGGACTTGTTTTTCTCTCTGTGCGATCAGAAACACCATGGACAGGTGGGTCTTGTTTGCTTTGGCCAGCATCAAGGTATAAGGAAGAAATATTGACGTGTGAAGAGCAGGCTTTTCCAGCCTAGAAAAGGATGGGCCTCATTAGGATACCATCTGGAGTAGCTTTTGAGGTGGAGTTAATTTGATTCTTCTCCTCTGGCATACCTGTCCCAGAGTCAGTAAACACTCCTGTTCTTTCAGAAACTCAAATTCTGTCCCATAAGGAAACTGTAGGAGAGGCTTCCCCCCCCCCCCCAGAGATGAGCTAATGTTCTCTCTTTCCTAACTCCCACCTAGCAGGTAAGAAAGTAAGTGCATAGCCAGCTAACTTTCTGTGAATTCAACAGAAACTGTTCTAGATGAATGTGATTTGTTGCTTTGGCTGTTCATTATCTCTCTGCTCCTGTATTCTGAATGTTTCTGTAATTTGCATCATTTGAAACTGGTCTTTATTACAAAACCTCACATTTCCTAAAATTGAACTTCATCTAGTCACTGTGACCACTAAGTTCCTCAGATCTGGTTGGTTTTTGCACTCCTTCCAGGGAATGCTTACGCAAAAGCAGGGTTCATGGTTCTTAAAATGATGGAGATATTCTGAGACTGCTGCAATGGTCCATTAACTTCATCCTCTGCATGGTTAAATTCTTGCTTTATCATCAGAAATGAGAAAGGGATTAATAAAATCCTCAGTGGTCCATTGTGTAGCACCCTTGTTACCCTCTCAGGGAGAGGAAATCTGTGCAGCAAATCTTGAAAATTACAGGTCAACCATTCCTCAATCTTGGTTTTAGTGTCATTTTCAAAGAATCCTGGACTTCTGCATCCCTAACGGATGAGGTTCGAGAGTCCTTTCCTGATATCCTCTAAGCCACTTAACTAGAAATATCAATTGTATCCTACCCATTTCCAGCTCTCACAAGCTGAGACAGTCAGCTCTGCACCTATCTGGGAAGTACTCCATACTTCAGAAATGCCACCAAGCAATATGTGAGAGATTTTTATGTTCAATTATCACAGCCTGAATAGTGACAAGGGAGCAGAACATGGCAGAAAACCTACCCTTGAATAAAAGAAAAATATTTCTTTAAAATTTACTTATCTCCCCAGGGGCCCAATTTCACTAACACTAATGAACTCTCACTGACTCCACTGCTACAGATATTTTTGGGAAGTTTAACCTGATAGGAGAAAGATAAACCTAGTAATAATAAACTGAATGTCTACAATTCTGTGCAATCCAGGTCTCCCAACTGTATTCCTCTTCAGTTTCAGAAAGATTTTTATAAATTCCACATCCATTTGGAGTACATGAAATACTTAGGATTTAAAGTACCAGCAACCTGCAAAGTATTTGTTCGTTTCAAGAGTGCCACTGATGCATCTGTGAGGCATTTCTCCCTAAACTTACCCCAGATTTTCCTTTTTTGTGGGTTAGCATGTAAAGCTATTGATGCCAACCAGTGAAAAAAGATTTTAGTCAAGTGATTTGACTGCAACAACAAAAAACAGAAGTCAAACTGCATTCACGTGCCACTCCAGTAGCAGTTCCTCTTTTTTTTTTTCCTTTCCACATAGCAATTCTAGGCCAGGTAATAAAAGCGTGTTTCCCCTGAAGGGCAGCCAAGGGGGAGATGGAGGCGAGCGGCAGGCGCCTGAGAAGGAGGTGCGGCGCTGGCTCCGCACCCGAGGTTGCAGCGGCTGCGAGGTCGGAGGGCGGCAGGAGGCAGCGGCCTTCCCCCCAGGCTGGGCTCCCTCCTTCTTCCAGCCCTACCCTGCTGGAGCCAAGGCCTGAGCCCGCTCACGGAGTGACCAGGACTGGAACAGAAAGGTATCGGAGGTACCTCCTCCGGGGTAGAGAGGGAAAAAGCAAGGCTCGAGAGCAACAGAGAGAATTAAGTTTTCAAGTTACAAAACCGTTTGAGGATCTTCTTCAGTACCGGAGTTTACAAGTCAGGCTAGCTCTTGCCTTTCTCAGAGCACTTCCTTGAGCTCTCCCAGGGCAGACGGCTGAGCGAGCAGCACTGAGGGTGGATGGGGAAGCACCACCGCGGGGACCAGGCCCAGGGCAAAGCTCCTGGCTGCTCCGCTGCAGAGACACCTTCCACCCTATGTGCCTGACCCCAGTGCAAACCAATGGACCGGTGCGGTCGACAGGATGACCCTGCAGACCTTCATAACCAGCATGCTCAGCCTCGTTTGCCCTTCCCAAACTGTTGCCTGTTATGGACAAGATGAGGGGCTCCTAGAGTGTACCAGACTGGCTTGGGGAGCGGGTCAGCTCCCACCCTGCAGTGCTGGCCGTCTGCATCTTGAAATTCCGGACCCCACACAGGCTACACACCCAACAGTCACGGGGCATTAGTACCGCCACAGGTCGGTTATAACCTCTCTTGAGCAAAACCTCCTCTGTTTAACGAAAGACTAGCCTGGGTTACAACCACAAGTCAGGTGAGGAAAGGGTGAGGTGCTGGACAAGGCACCAGCAAGCACGACCTCGAGGCCCTGCCTGTGTTGGATAACTGCTCCCAAGCGGTACAGTCCCTCCCCTGAGTACGAGCTCAGCTGTTTTATTTCCAGGATGAAATAAGTCCTGGAAGGAGCCTCCAAGTTGTGTGCTGAGAGGCAGCAGCACATGCAAAACCAGAAATCATGTGATTTCAACAGCTTCTGGATAACACACGTTGGTGTGCGTGGGGTGGGAAGCCAGAGTGTTTCATATGATGTGCCACATTTAGTGCAGCTCAGTGCTAAGCACGGTGCAGGCTGTAAGCCAGTGATGCGAAGGGCAGTAGAAGCAAAAGACTGTGGGATAAGCGTTGAGGCAGGGACCACTCCAAGGTGTATGTGGTGCAAATGAGGCCCATTTGCTGCAGAACATGATAGACAGAAATCAGGCCCAGGACTGCCAAGTTTTACATATCATTCCTAAAAGTCCCAAATAACGCCCATTTCTCACACTGCATGGTAAAATGTGTTTCAGGCACTAAAATGTTGCCTATTGCCTGTGTTTTCACAGTTTTGAAGAAATTTTCCAGATACACAGGAGAAAGTGTTGGCATACTATGTTTATGTGGTAAGTCTGATCTGAAATGCATTGGACCCAGCATGCATCCGCCATGCACAAAGCGGTGCAAGCTCAGAGGGACTGCAGAATAGAAGGTGCTTTACGGAGCGCAGCCAGACTCAGTCCCTGCATGGGTTATGGAGGACCACTTTCTCTCTCTCTAAGGTTGCGCCTAAAACCATTTCAAATCTGGTTTTCTCTTCATTGCACAGTCCCTTGGTCAGAATGGGGCCAAGGCCCTTTGAGTATTAGGGAGGCCCTATTGATTGGTGTGTAAGGCTAAGAAACACGAACACTTAGTGCTTATACAGTCTGAAAAACAGAAAGGGGCAAAAGGGGGAGAAAGACTTCCTTGGAGAAGATTTGTTCTGCAGCAAACTGGCAAACTTCGCATTTCACACATTTCAGTATCAGTCTTGTTTCTAGTGTTATTCTGGCAATCTACATGATATCTTTGAGAAAAAAAAAATTCTAATTAAAGATTTTGTGTAACAGAGCATTCATACTAAAAAATAATTGCACTGGCTCAAGTGCTATTAAAAAGGTATACACAACAGAATGATCACATCACTTTCTCCTAAATAAACCCAACCGCCACTGCTGCTGAAAAAGAAGTGCAAGACTGTAGAACAGGAATAATACAGGATAACTGCCATGGCTCATGAGGAGGTGGATCACTGTAGGAAATTCCCCTCCTGTCTATGGTGACTGTGTAACACCTAAGGAGTTACATTACGAGGAGGTTCGCAGAGGATGTGGCAGGTCCTTTTCATAAAGCCTTCCAAAAAGTGTTGCTGTTATGAGCGGTTTCGATGTGCCATGCTTACTTTTCAAACGTCCGTCACGTAGCACCTAGTTGAAAAGAGAAAGAATGACACTAATAGTCCACTAACAGAGCAGCGATATTGCATCGTACAGAAAGGATAGGCCTTAGATGTTGAATAATTTAATGCAGCACTTCTTTCAAAAGACAGTCGTGAGCATGAAAGAAACCAGAATTCTCTCTGGCTCTGCCATAGCCTTCCCACATTTCCTTGGACCTGAAGGTCTTTAAAACTTCCTCCAGCTCCATCTTTGGAAGAAAAAAGATAATCTTCTCCACCTCATAAGAAGGTGAGAGTGAGAATAACTGGTTTGTTAGGTTCTCCTTTGTTACTCATACATGGCGATGAAAGTTATATACATATCTAGGACAGTAATTTGAAATATTTTTTGATTTGTAGACCCCAAAACAGTTTCCAGATGGAAGTAGAGAATTTCAAGCTACTGGCCATATGTTGCTTTCCTTAGTTACTTTTTGCAGATCGATTTGAAATCACTGTTGTTCATAGACGGTGAACACCTGCAAATTTTTAAGAGCCTCTGTGACAACAAATAAGCATGTGTTCGTTAAGAAAATATAAAATTTTTTTTTTAATTAGACCATATTTTAGCATACCAGTAAATCCTTTGATGTGTATGTTTTTACAAAAGTCCTATTCAGAATGAATATTCAGATGAGCAATGCTTTTCCATTCTCTGCCTTGTAAAAAAATCACCTTTTTTTCCCCTAAAACTTTCCAAGTCTTTTTCACTGTCTTCATTGTCTCTTGTAAGCTATTAAATACCTCTTCCAAATCAATTAAGATTTCATCTAGCCTCTTACATAAACATAAATTAAGGTTTATGAATGAAAATATGTTTTGGCAAAAATATACAACGAAGTTTCACATAAAAAAAAAACCTACAAAACCATCAAAAATTCCTTTTAACTTTTTTAACTGCATGGTATCTCTGCTCTTATGCATGATAGCAATTAGGAATTTTTCTTGCTTGGACAATTTCTCAGAGTATTTGATTTCTTTGTCTCCTAAAATGCCCATCAGCAGAAACCTGTAGAAAAGAGCTCCTTGAAAGCTGCTATTTATAGATCTGGGACCTGAAGTGGGAAGGCATGTTTGCTAAAGAAAACACTGAAGAGATTCTCGGCCTTAGCATTTATATGTTATCATCAGTAAGGATTAATTCAATCCATCTGTTTAAATGTCCCCTTGAGTTACAGTCTGCAGAACCAAAGAAAGTGGTTCTTGGATAGGACTTTGCTGCTGTATTGGTTTCCAGCACCACAGTCTGGAAAATCTTGTGTCAAACAGCTCCAGGGTGTCCCATTACCTCAAACTCCCCGGGGGCCAGCTGCACCCCACTGTACAAGACTTCTGGAAAGACGTAGTTGGTGCCAAATGTGCCGCTGAGGGAGAACATCTCAAACTTGGTCTGAGCCGTTTCCACCGGCTGCCCGCACGTGTTCAGGTCTGTGCTCTTGCACTTGAGCAGCGTGCATATCTGCGGGGAGGAGAAGGATACAGAAAGGCAAAATACCATTAAGCTTTCAACAGTCAAGAGCTGGATTTGATAGCAAGAAAAGTTCTTATGATGCAGTAATGGACAAGTGTTTTGGGGTGGTTGGTATGTAGGCATATACAACCCACACTCACCCCTACAAAACCAATTACCTGCCAGTGGTACTTTATGAGAGAACCATGAAGCCCATCAAATGCACCCAGGACATAAACTTCATCTTTGCTCTTGTTTGACATCCGATAGATCAAATGACAGCAGAGGTCTCCTTGGCAAACCGTGTAATTTCCAGTTTTGTGCCCGAGTTCACTGAAAGTGAATATATCTCGCCGGACAGCTCCCAAAAAAGTGTCTTTTCCTCCTGGAAATCTCTTGATGCTTGTGGCATATGAGCTCCAGTTGACAGCCGGGGGGTAGGTGGGGGAAAGACGAGGGCGTGCGCTCAGCTCTGCTAGCAGGAGACATCCCTCCTCAGTCCCACTGTCGTAATGGTAGGCGGTGGGTCCCTCCGGCGTGAACAGCCCGCTGCCTGCCGAGGACACCCACGAGCCCTCCATCAGCTGGCACCCTGGAGCATGGCTTGGCAAGGGGGCCAGCTGACCCCCATGCCACACCGGCAGCCTTTTTCGGTGAGGCTATTTTCAGTCAACATGTTGCAGAGAGTTTTGGAAGAATTTTAAAGTGCAGAACTGCTAAAATACCCATCCTAGTGTAAAAACATGACCTCAACTTCAAAGGTTTTGTGCTTCGCTGGATCTCGAATTTTAGCCTTCAATGACAATTTGACACACAACCATCCTTTTTTTTTTTTTAGAAATTAGGTTCATTTAAATATAAATCAGAGCTCTAAGAGTGGCATATTAGTCAAAGCAGAAAACCATGGGGGTAATTACGTTTCACAGAAGGAAACCCAGGGCTGTGGCCTAAAGTCAGCTCAGTCTATTTAGGGCAGGCAAAAACATTTCTTTGTGGCTTTCACTTCAGCTTCAGGGGAGAATTACAGATGCAGCTACAGCAACATTTTCTTAGTTTACAGAAAAAGAAAAATGGCAGTAAATATCTATTAAGATCAAAACAAAACATAAATATCTGTAATTCTTCAGCAGCCACAAAAACCTGAAAATGTTTTGTTTAAGATACAAGAGGAATCCTCCTTTTGGTTTTAGGTTATTAAGTTCAGTTTAAAACATTTTTTTCTCCTTTTAACTGTTGATGGAATTTTAAAAAATAAATGCTGCATCTAAATAAGAGGCTGATAATTTAAGTGAAACTTTGTACTACTTTTGAAATAAAATTTCACTTTCAAATTATAAAAATTTAATGTAACAGAATTTCTAATTTTACTGGTCCCAGAACATTCAACATTTTTTTACCTGAAGCTGTTTACTACATTTAATACAACATCAAGAAGATTTTTAGTCTGACTGAAACACTATTTTCCAGAGACTTCAAGACTTCGCTATTTGTAAAATATTTCTGCTTGCTTCTGAATCCAGTAGTCTGAAGACAACTTCCCTTTTCCCAAATGCAACTCACCTGTCATTGCCAAACTGATGTTGTGAGTATTTGCTGAAAGTAAATTAACACCCATGCCAATAGCCCAGGCAGAGTGAAACTCAACTGCAGTCAGAAACGGCAGGACGTTCATCCAAGCTGTTGGGAAGAGCACGGTGTCCACCTGCAACTCGCTCACCAGGACCACGGCAGGCTCGTGGAAAAGGATGTCGAAGCAAGTGAAAATGCCAAACTTCCCAAAGGGGGTCTCAAAAGTGATGGCTTCTGGCTCTTTTGGGTAATTAAACTGAGTTTCTCTTCTAAACAGGTTGTACTGCAGATGAAGAAAATGGCATATTAGAAACTAAAAATAAGGCAAGATTATCAGCAGCTATTTTTGCATCTAAGATAGTCTTTAAGGCGAAGCTGGGGGTTGAGATACCTAAGCTGGCCAGCACACTGCTTTTGCATCCATCCAGCCGATGCTCTCCCCCAGCAAAATGGGGTGGCTGTGCCCCAGCTGCCTCCTGGAAGCAATGCCCAGCCAATATTAACTGCTAAACCCTGCCAAGATGTCACCTGCAAAAGCTCCATCTGGCTTGGCTAAAACTGTACCGAGGACCAGCTAACATTTACTGTGTATGGAAAACTCTGTCACTGCTTCTTTCCCATATACTATCATAAATGTAGCCCTTAGGTGTTTGGTATCCAGCATGCACTCTGCAGCTCTGTGCTCATGGGCACCTGATCAATCAAGCACTTGCCTACTTTTCTTTCTGGCCATAAGATCCTTGCATCAGATCACCCTAGATTGGTTGTTGCTTTACCATAACATAAAATTATTGTATAAACCAGCTGAAATTGGTGCCAGAGAAATTAAAAATATACTGATAATCAATTACAGGGTGATGCTGAAGCACCTCCTTACCTTGTGGTAACGAGCCACCAGTTTCCCCTCTGGGTCAAAGACGACATCAGTGTTGTACTGATAGCGGCCGTCACTGGGGCAGCCGGGATCACTGGAGTTACACAGCTTCTTGTCCCCCATGTTTGCAACCACATAGATGGAGTTATTCCTGGCCATGCAGCTGAGTCGTTCCTGCACTGGAGCAGGAGCAAATCTAATGCATTTTTGGCAAAAATAAGAAAACAAAAAATTTTACAAGTTTAAGTTCAGATGTGGAAGAAATGCATTCAAAGTTACTATTCCACTAACCAACTGCACATCCCCAGGTGCTGAAAAAAAGGATAGATCAAATCATAGTTTCTGTTCATTTTCTTCTCTGTTCATAGCATCATTTTAAATTGGTGGTCTCTTTTACCTTTAAAAAATGGCCTCCCTGTGTTCTTCTTTCCTGTACCCTTAGCAATGCTATTTTCTGTGTGGATATAATTCCCAGCTAACACACATAAAAAGATATGGACAGCTTCAGAAAACAAGGGAGACAATAAATCGGTATGCAGACATAAACTTAAAATAACTTCCAAATAAATTTTCAGGCAGATCTAAACCTTGATTTCGAAAGACTATTTTAGCCTTTTTTAAGACTCTTCGTTCTGTTTAAGGCAGCTGCCCTTAAGCCTTTAGTAAAAAGTGGCCACAGCATTTACAGAGATGAGGACTTCTGAAATCTAGCGTCATAAAGCCTTAGAAGAGAAGAATAAAAAAGCTTAGCCTAGACACGAACTTGGTCCTCTTGGTGTCCACTGCTGACACACATTCAGAGCAACCCTGTGTAACACAGGAGACTCTGCAAGTGGTTGGATTTCTAAAAGGCACTTCTTTCAGATCTAGATAAATGTATTGTGAAATTTGATTTAGAAATCACCCAGCCACATGAGCTGAGGACTGAATCACCTTGTCTAACCTATGCATCTGACATGATAATAAACTAGCTTATACTTACAGAAGATTTTCACAATTGATCTGAAGTGATAAAGTATTAAATGTTTTAAAAATAATGAACTTGACAAAAATTTCCTCATTTTCCCCTTTTAGCAATTTTTAGAAGTGAAACAATCTCAATGCTTTTTACCTTGCATATTCCCATTACCATTTGATTAAGAGTTCTTTTTGATGCAACTCATTTCTATGGTATTTGGGATGTTTAAAGCATGAAAAAAAATAGCAGTTCTTAGGCATTTATTGGGAGCAGCTCGTGACTCCACGAGGCACTAGTTTGAAACCACATAAATCACTGCAGAAGAAATCACCTTGTGGGGTCGGTGCAAGGAATCCAGTTCGCTGCCGGATCAGGGATATCCTCCAGGTAGGGGTAGATGGCTTCTCTCGTGAAATGCCAGCCATAAATGCCGTCTTCAGGAGTCACAATGATGTGGGCACCCTGACACAACAGGCTCCGTTAAGAATTCACCCATCAACAGATAACCCGGAGGCTCAGCAGGAGAAGAAAACACTAATTAACAAGGCTCACGATACACCTAGTACCTGCTGGGCGGCTTCCTTGATGGCCCCTTCCAAGACATCCATGTTTTTGTTCATCAGGGCCAAAGCGTCGTCGGGAGAAACGGGCTCGTCAGTGACATCTGGCAGGATGACCGCGTGCTCGTAGACGGCTGCAATGAAGGTGTCGGAGGCAAGGGCCTGAAGGACTGCGAGTGCAAACACCGCAGCGTGCAGGAGAGGCTGGGAAGGGAGCATGGCTGGTGCCTCGCAGCTCCTGGATCGGGCATGGGGAATATAAACAGGATAGCAAGAGGAGGAGTAAAGACATAATGAGTTTGCTTTGGAAATAATTTTCTGGTGAGTAGTCTGGGAAGGTACAGGATAGTTCTGCCAACAGTCAGGACATTTATTTATAACGAGAAGTCAAACAAACACTTCTAGGAATTGGATCTTGTTTCCAATTCAAAATGCTGTAAATGAAAGGTGAACAAAAGGCTAGGAGACCACGTCAGAAGCAATGCTGATCTACGAAGGGCTCTGTGGAAGGAGGACTTGCGCACTCCGTTTGTACATCCCTCTCCAGGCTTCCAAACCCATCTCGGGGCGAGCCCAGGCTCCCCTGGTTAGGGCACACTACTCCATATAACTTACCGCGTGCGGCTGCCGCTGGTTAAGAATTCAGCCGGTGCTGCAGGCAGACCACCTGCGTGAAGTACAGCCCTCACGCTTCAGAGTGTAGCTGATTCATCCACGCTTATGAGACACACGGTCCTGCCATGCCTCTTGCCTTGGGCCACTGGCTTATTATAGTTGTAGCAGGTGCCCTGAGAGTGTCCTGCCTCCCGGGCTCATACTGCAATACAAACTAACCCTTGAACTGTGCTGATCTCTCTGCCTAGAGCCAACATACTCGCTCGCTTTGTGAGAAAGAATTAAACAACACAGAAAGATTTCCTTTTTACTATTTTTGTTACAGAA
The DNA here is from genome assembly GCF_900496995.4 of Aquila chrysaetos chrysaetos. NCBI lineage: Eukaryota > Metazoa > Chordata > Aves > Accipitriformes > Accipitridae > Aquila > Aquila chrysaetos. Next base: position 23,532,260 of record NC_044011.1, on the reverse strand, counting down.
GGCCTGTTTTTGCACAACAAGCGATTTGAAATTACTCAGAAAAAGCAGTTTTTTCTCACGGAAAGCAATTTTTGCACAGCATTTTGGAAATAGAATATTACCACTAAAGTTTCAGGTGCTTTGTAAAAACACCTTTGTTAGAACCTGCGGTATGTCTGTAAAGGTAAAGGAACAGAACCTGGCTAATCATTTACCGCTCAGCAAGAAGCCAAGGAAAATATGCTTCATCCTGACAACATCTTCCTCTTTGCTATGGAGTTTCACCCAGAAGTCTTATTTTTGTCCATCAGCACCAAGGCCTCCTCAGGAGAAACTGGCACTGCAGCCCGTTCCGACTAGACCATGCTGTGCTCGTAGACGGCTGCGATGTCTCTGTCCAGGGCACAGGCCTCCGGAGCAGACAGCACCAATAGCACGGCAGAGGCACGAGCTTTAGGAAGCCGCATGCCTGGAGCCTGGAAGTGGCCCAAGAGGAGGCTGGGGGCAAGCAAAGAGAGGGGGCTTTAAAAGGAGAACTCTTGCACAAAATCCGGGAATTCCCCAAACTGGCAGGAAGCGGACACCAGGAGATGCAAGCACCCTGCCCGGAAAGTCTCCCAACGTCACAGGCAAGAGAGCTGCCAGCATTGAGCAACTCTGCCTTATCCCACCTGTAGTGAAGTCACCACTGTGCTGCAGCTGAAGAAACACATCCCCTGCCAGATCTGCGAACGATTCAGGCGTGGCATTGCTGTAGTAATGCAGTTCAAGGCAAGCCCGGGTCGCAGCAGGAAAACAAGCCAGAGTTTGGGAAATCTCAGCAAGGACCAGCACGGACGCATTCCTGGCCAAACTCGAGGGCGCGGGGCGCAGGCAGGGCTGCAGGAGGCAGGCGGCCGGTCCCCGGCTCAGAGCTGCCCCACGGCCACCACCTGTGCCACCCCAGCTCGGCACAGCACCGGCTCAGAGTCGCGGGGCTTTTGGGGGCTGCCCCACATCGCAGGGGGCCGCCAGGCACGCTGCTTGTGTGGGCAAACCCGTCAGCACATCACTCAGTGACTGAGCTCTGAAGATCTCTGGTCCCCAAAGGTCTCTGTTGGAAGAGCATCGTGAATGGGAGCCACGATTTCTACATTTTGCCTATTGCAACCTGCTTTCTTACGTCTCCAGAACACTCCAGCAGAAATCTTGAAGCCAAAGTTGCACAGGCACAAAAATCACTTGTCGCAGGTTGCCCAAGTTTCTTACCTTCTTTGGTTCTGACTCAGCTGTCAGGCAACAAAACGCTTTTTAGCTGCACGTCCATCGAAGAAGTGTTTATTGTTACTGGTGGTTACACGCAGCCTTGTCTTTTTACAGACTGAGTTGGTACGTGGATCACGGGCACATTTGCATAGGATTACTTTCTGTATGCTTGACTTACACAATAACACATTTCACAACGATAAATGTTAACACAATCTTTGTAGCAAAAAGAATTTAGTGCCACGATGGCTTATGCCAGTCTTCTATCGGAAAATATTCAACATACAAACATGCCTAAACCAAACCACAATGGCCTTGACCCAAATCCTGAATTCAAGATACTCACGAGGTTCAGGGCCGGGATCATGTACTACTTGCACAGACGTTCCCCTAGCCAGAGGACTGGTATCAGCAGTGAACAAACCTGAGGAGCCACCTCTCAGCTCTGAGACCAGCCACACGCTCCCGCTGAATCCCTTCGGCATTGCAAGATGAGACCTTCTTGCGTGCCATAGCCTCCCTTAAATCCAGATCCTTTCCCTGGGAGAGAGCTGAGGTATCACCCACCAGGTTCCCGGGGGACAAGTACAGTGTCTGCCCTGAGTCTGTACCCATGGGAAGAGGATCACACTGGATAATCCCTTGCTGGACTGAGATCAGGCTGTGGTCAGACAGGAACTGACTCCAACAGTGAACAAGGTTTTAAGAGAGCATGGCACTAGCAGCAGTGATGTTGAGCTTCCATGAGTCAGAGTACATTGTCTGGCCCTTTTGATAAACATGTCATTATGTTAGACATGACACTGTGTTATGTCACATGTGAGTATCTATTCTCATTGTAAAACTAAAAAGGTCATATGGTGCACAGCAGTGATAATCAGTGCTGGAGGGTGGATAGTATTTGCACTCCCAATGTCTCACCAGCTCCATAACAGAAGTACTTGGGACTGAGGACCTTGAGACCACCATGCTGAGACCAGGAATGGTGCCAGTGTAGGGAAAAGGAAGGAGAAATTAGACTGATAAAGGTCTCTGACCACTCTTAAAGACACAGCCACAGAACATGCACATCTTTATATGTTGATATGCTGAAAGAAGGTCACTAGGGTCCAGCAGCAGCAACAAAGCACAGGTCACGGGGGCAGAAAAGGAAGCAAAGATGTGAAGAGTGCCTTCTGACCAAAAAGCAGTGGCAGGTTTTGTTTCAGGGTTGGCTCTTTGACTGGAGTCCTTGCTCAGCCTCCGTGATGCACTATTCTGTGCTACCATGTTGTCCTGGTTTCAGCTGGGATAGAATTAATTTTCTTTCTAGTAGCTGGTATAGTGTTATGTTTGGGGTTCATTATGAGAAGAATGTTAATAACACACTGATGTTTTCAGTTGTTGCTAAGTAGTGGTTTTACTAAGTCAAGGATTTTTCAGCTTCTCATGCCCAGCCAGCAGGAAGGCTGGAGGGGCACAAGAAGTTGGGAGGGGACACAGCCAGGACAGCTGACCCAAACTGGCCAAATGGGTATTCCATGCCATGTGACATCATGCCCAGTATATAAGCTGGGGGGAGTTGGCCTGGGGGGATCGCTGCTCAGGTACTAACTGGGCATTGGTCGGCAAGTGGTGAGCAATTGCATTGTGCATCACTTGCTTTGTATATTCCAGTTCTTATACTATTGTTATTGTCTTTTTTTTTTTCTTCCTTTCTGTCCTATTAAACTGTCTTTATCTCAACCCATGAGTTTTACTTTTTTTTGATTCTCTCCCCATCCCACTGGGAGCGGGAAGGAGTGAGCGAGCGGCTGCATGGTGCTTGGTTGCTGGCTGGGGTTAAACCACAACACATGTGCCACACAATGTGCACCAATGACATAAGGGCAATAAAACCAATACAACACAAATAGGAAAAAAAAGTATAAGTGCGGTAAAAGAGCAGACTTGCATAGGTCAGCATAAGTAGTTGTGTATCAGAGAAAAAGCATTATTGAGCTTTTTTGTAGAGAGCTGCCGCAAATCACATCTTCTACTGTTTTATTTACTGGTCCCATAATAATATGCAATTATGAAATATGCAATGCTGTTTTAATAAGAATGTATCCTCTGGCCCACAATACAGATTTCCTGAGGGCTTGAAAAATAGAAATCGAGAAAACAGAGAGAGAAACACAACTGCTGTTTTGCACTAATAAAAGATTAATAATCTTATAATATAGAAATAGATAGTTCTCAATAAATGGTAGCAATAAAATAATATTGCTGCATTATTACTAAACAAAGCACACTGATAAGAAATTTGTGCCACTGGAAATAAGAAACATAATTGGGATTGTTGTAGTAGAGGATGCTGTATCTCATTTGGACGTGAGATTAATGGTGTACAGCTTCATTTATGGTATTATCACGGGAAGGCTGGTGGTTGTGGGTCTTGTTTCAGATGATCCTTTTCATACCAGCGTCCAAAAAGCGTAACAGTAATGACTGGTTTTGTTGTTCTTGTCTTACTTATCAAGCGCCCATCATTCAATACCTGATTGAAAAACGTAAGAGAAGGACATGACTAAACCAGTACCCATATGAACATGCTAAGAGCTCAGAAAGATGCGACAAAACAGGAGGAAGGAACGTCAGACCATATCTCTTACTGAAACTAGTGACTTCATTAAAAGGTATTTAATAGATCTGATTATTCACTATAAGCAAGTTCACTTTGGCTGTTTTGAGACAGTTTATTCCATTCCTATCCCACAGAGAATCTAGCATGACACAGCTCCAGGATGTCCCATTACCTCAAACTCCCCGGGGGCCAGCTGCACCCCACTGTACAAGACTTCTGGAAAGACGTAGTTGGTGCCAAATGTGCCGCTGAGGGAGAACATCTCAAACTTGGTCTGAGCCGTCTCCACTGGCTGCCCGCACGTGTTCAGGTCTGTGCTCTTGCACTTGAGCAGCGTGCATATCTGTGGGGAGGAGAAGACAACAACATATATAGCCAGATGGAAACACTCTGGTGGAAAAGCCTTGCGTCATCAAAGCTAGCATGTGTCGGAGCATGTGACCATCACAGGATCTCCTTCATAATTTTTAAGCAACTCCTTTTTAGTTGTAGGTTATTTTTTTCAACCCTTGATCTGATTGGGAGTATTCCAGACCTGCATTGTCTTAGTAGTTAGAAATAACCTGCTTCGATGTAAGTGCTGCCAGAGCACCTTATTTCATTCCTGAAGCCCAATCCTGTCACTTCCACTAATTCTTCCAATTGCCGTTCTCTTGTTTGAAGGTTGCTTTCTCACGTGTTTTAGTAAGATGAATTTGTGAATGGAGATTTTAGGCAAATGAAACCAAGTCCTCCTCATGGGTACATTGTGCAACTGTACACACAGGTCCTCTTACTGGTATTTGCACATGTTGCTAATGATGATTCATTAGATGGGCTGGTAGTCCATGGGAAATATGAATTTGATGTTCTCCATCCAACTCCTGGTGAATATATGTCAAGGTGATGAAGTTAGCATCCTCTGTCACAGTTTTCTGTTAGGAGTTGCAGCACATAGAGGAAAGTAGGAATGGCAATGTTTTCCTTTTGTCCTGAGAGTTAATTTTCCAGCTGATAAATATTTATGGACAACATGAAAAAATATGAAATAGGGCTAGCACTCCTGTGAAGATTCAAAGGATGTTGGCTGGTTTTGCTGACAGGTGATGGAGTTTTTCTATTTGTGTCAGATATTGGGGGATAGAAGAAGCATATTTGCAAACATCAGAAGTATTATTCATCAGCAAATATGGTTTTGTGTTGAAATGCAAATAAGCAGAGAAATAAAGAATAAAATTCTCTCAGTATGTTCTGAGGAAATGACAAAGAAACTGAGGGAAAAAGGAAGAGTAGAAATTCCTGTCTTCTCTAGAAAATTTAGTACTGGTAGAGATCATCTGGCAGCTTCCACAATCACTGAAATAAATTTTCCAAGCAAGCTCGCCAAGAACTGAATTTATTCAAGCTACCTTCTTAAATGTATTAGATGAGCTGTTTGCTGGCTAAGACCTCCCCCCATATCCTGGAGTCTGTACCAGCTGATATGCAAAGGCCATGTTGACAGACACAAGTAACTAACTAAAAAAGGAATAATCTGCTGGCACAATAACTTAATTATGAAGGCAAAGAAGGTTTTCTAACATGGCTTTAAGCAAATTCAACCAGGATGTAACACACTGTCTTCCCAAACATTTGATTAAAAGAGAGGAAGAGTGCACATTTCCAGTAAAAGTCATATGCCATTTCAATAAATTTTACTGCTATGATTTGAGTAATGACAAAAAATTAACATCTCTGTGACCCTAAGTTATCAGCGTCTCATAAAGATAGATATGATCAACTGATTTTTTAACAGCAACTCTTTGATGATGATTACAGAGGAGATTCAGAACACTTACTGCAGATAGTCACAAAAGAGGACCTAAATTCAGCCAATATTGCATGCTTAAAAAAATAGTGAGCACGCTCTGGGAACTTAAAAGAGGTTTAGAGATCTCTCCACTGCATTTGTTGGATTTAAAGGTAAGCGGGCTTGGCCGTTTTTGCAACTACTTCCCATTGCTAACAAATAGGATGTCAGGACTCCAGCATACAAGAAAGTAATTGTCTTTTTCCTCCACAGAGGTGAAGGTTTCTCCCTGTGAAGAAGCTTCCTAAAATAAGTACCCCCCCCCTCCAAAGAATCATTACCTGCAGATAGTATTGTCCTTCAACAACATGAAGCCCATCAAAAGCACCCAGCACATAAACTTCATCTTCTTGTTTCCCTGCCATCTTGTAGCTCAAGTGACAGCAGAGGTCTTTCTGGCAAACAGTGAGATTCCCCTCAGGCTTAGTGAGCTCAGTGAAAGTGAACTGGTCATGGAAGATGAGTCCGCTGAAATCATGGTCATTCGGTGAGAATCTTTCGACACTTGAAGCATATGAGCTCCAGCTGACAGCAGGTGGGGAGGCAGGAGAAAGGCGAGGGTGTGAATCTAGTTCAGCAATGAGGAGGCGACCATCTTCATTTTTCATATTGTAGTAGTATGTTCTGGCTCCGTCTGGTGCATAAATACCACTCCCTGAGGACAGCACAATAGTCGGTCCAAAAAGAATAAAAAATTTTGTATTGCCCTTTCAACTGTCTCTACTGCTAGCTTATCCACTATTTTATAAATACTACAGAAATTTTAGTGTCACCAAAGGTGACCATTAGCAACTCGGTACATAGAGCTCATGCTTTAGCAAAGAATAGCATTTATCTTCCTGCGTGAGGTCTGCTCAGTGTTCCCAAAGGCAGAGGATGTTATGATGTTATGTTATGGTTGTGTTTATGGCCTCCCCAGTTCTCTTTTCTCCTGTAGGCAACAATGTTGCTTGAGAATTCCTTTATTCTCAGATAATTGATGTAAAAGGACCATCTACCAATTGAGACCATCCAAAACACAACGCAGGTGAGTATCACAGGCACGTCCTGGTGAACAAAGAAGGAGATAGCAGCTGTCCAGTCCTGTTTACACTGGCTGAGGACTCCTCCCCACATGGGGAATTAACACCTGACCAGTGCCAAGTGACAGAGGAAAAACAAAGATCTGTCATACCCATCACTGCCGAAGAGCCACATAAAATGGACCACAATCAGTAGTCTGTCAGGCATTTCAAATGAGAAGCCCCAAGCCAATACTGTGGTTTCACAGCTCAGCAAAGATACTGGTCTAGCTGAAATATACTATCCCATAAGCTATGCTCTAGAAAACCAGTGCTACAATCTTAAAAGAAAATGTAGACTTCTTAGCAGCGTTACTGCAACAGGTCTGAAAATTTTTTTTTAACACTTTTCCACAACTGTGTTAAATACAGCTATAAGTAAGTCTTTCATTTGGCCAGAATAAATGGAGCCAGGTATGTGGTTTACAAGTATATTTAGAGTTTGGCATTCAATTACAGACTTAGAGGTGGAGAGGAAAAGAGCCTAAGTTTCAGAAGTTTCTACTCAGGTAGAAAGGGCAGTAACTTACTACTTGTTCAGAGGCATTAAAATAAAGAAAGGAAAATCCTAAGAAGCTAGGGAGAAGAAAAGAAAACACCACAAGTCTTGCTGTACCTTGTATGGCATCAGTAGGGATGGGATTTGTCAGTTTTAAAATTTGGTGACTAGACTCTTCACCTTCCAGATAAATACACTATATTTCTCTGCAAAATCACCTTGCAGAACAGGGAATAAAGGTTCACGGTTATAAAGGTTTTTCAGACAGAGTGACAATTAATTACCTGTCATAGATATGCTGGTGTAGTGTGTATTGGCAGCTAGGAAGTTGACACCCATGCCAATAGCCCAGGCAGAGTGAAACTCAATCGCAGTCAGAAACGGCAGGACGTTCATCCAAGCCGTCGGGAAGAGCACGGTGTCCACCTGCAACTCGCTCACCAGGACCACAGCAGGCTCATGGAAAAGGATGTCGAAGCAAGTGAAAATGCCAAACTTCCCAAAGGGGGTCTCAAAAGTGACGGCTTCTGGCTCTTTTGGGTAATTAAACTGAGTTTCTGACATAAAGAGATTATACTGTAGGGGAAGGAAAAAAGAGAAACCGGTTAAAGGCGCTTACTGCAATATCCTGGAGTCATTCCCTAAAATGGTTCAGAATGACTAGAGAATTTTTTTGACCCGTGTTTAAAGCCTTCACATGTAGGAAGTAAGGCTAAAATTGTATGATCACCATAGTGCCCAAAAGGTGGATATGGGGAGATATATACTGCCCTGGCATCTAACTAGGAAAGCAACCAGCTATCTGCAAGTCTGTTGCTGTCAGTCACCTACAACTCCCATAAAAATAATCTCTCCACTCTCCTCACCTAGTTTATAATTGTGGTGACACAAAAGACACACAGAAGACAAATAATAATGGAAGAGGAGCATGGACGATCTGGTGCCAAGAGACAGGATTGGTGACCTTGGTGTGGAGATGCACAGAAGGACTGGAAGCACACAGCACCAGCAGGAAGCATAAGACAGTACTGGGAGACTGCAGAGCGGAGAAGAAAACAAAGGCTGCGGTGATGGGGGAAAGGCAGATGATCTCAGCCAATAGAAAAATCCAAGTTTGCGACATTCTCATCTTTCCAAAATTTTCCTTCTTCCTTCACATTCATGTTTACTAAAAGAATCCCTTAATCTCCAGGTGGTCTGGACAATAAAGAGGTGCACCAAGCCAGAAAAGAGGTTCAAGTTTACTGAACTTGTAACTCAGCACCTGGGCCATGCCAGACTGGCACAGGGGGAACCAGACTCACTTTATCAGCGTCCCCCTCACCTAGTTTTCTCACAAAGAAATATCTTGGCAACGTCTCTGAAGAACCAGGTGAAATACTGGGCCCAAAATACATTAAATAAACAACTGACTTCAGTCTAGCCACGTTGGCATGATATCTGGCACGCAGTTCCCAAACAACTTTGATGAAACTTGCAGGTAGGCACATAAAACTGGAAGAAAATACTTTCATTGGGTGCAAATGTTTCAATGCCCTCATCTCTTTTAACAACCAGCTTAGGTCCCTGGTTTTGTCCAGATAATTCGCATTATGCAAAAACTGTGCTGAAACATCATCAGGAAAAAAAATTATAGGAAAGGACCTATCTTCCTTAAATCAGACTACTCATCTAAGATGAGATGCAGAAGAACATTTTAAAATCCTGGAATGTGAAGGGGTAGTCTGGTGAAAACCTGGCACTGAAAACTAAAGGTGCTTAAGCAGCAGGATTTCCAGTAATAGGGAGTTAATGAACTGAGGAAGTCAACCAAAACCATATGCCACTAAATTGGACCTGAGCAATCATTTTTCATTCTAGTCTGTTTTGATAAACATGACAGCAAATGCAAATTTGGAGTCAACACTTCACAGCAAGAGAGAGATTCTTTTAAATTATAAACAGAAGCAAAAATCTGCCATGGGACAATGACTGGCATTTAATTCTCTTGCCTAATAGAGACATTTTGCAAGTAGTGGAAAAATAGCTCCTGACTTTCCAAGGCCACTTTACCTTGTGGTAACGAGCCACCAGTTTCCCCTCTGGGTCAAAGACGACATCAGTGTTGTACTGATAGCGGCCGTCACTGGGGCAGCCGGGATCACTGGAGTTACACAGCTTCTTGTCCCCCATGTTTGCAACCACATAGATGGAGTTATTCCTGGCCATGCAGCTGAGTCGTTCCTGCACTGGAGCAGGAGCAAATCTAATGCATTTTTGGCAAAAATAAGAAAACAAAAAATTTTACAAGTTTAAGTTCAGATGTGGAAGAAATGCATTCAAAGTTACTATTCCACTAACCAACTGCACATCCCCAGGTGCTGAAAAAAAGGATAGATCAAATCATAGTTTCTGTTCATTTTCTTCTCTGTTCATAGCATCATTTTAAATTGGTGGTCTCTTTTACCTTTAAAAAATGGCCTCCCTGTGTTCTTCTTTCCTGTACCCTTAGCAATGCTATTTTCTGTGTGGATATAATTCCCAGCTAACACACATAAAAAGATATGGACAGCTTCAGAAAACAAGGGAGACAATAAATCGGTATGCAGACATAAACTTAAAATAACTTCCAAATAAATTTTCAGGCAGATCTAAACCTTGATTTCGAAAGACTATTTTAGCCTTTTTTAAGACTCTTCGTTCTGTTTAAGGCAGCTGCCCTTAAGCCTTTAGTAAAAAGTGGCCACAGCATTTACAGAGATGAGGACTTCTGAAATCTAGCGTCATAAAGCCTTAGAAGAGAAGAATAAAAAAGCTTAGCCTAGACACGAACTTGGTCCTCTTGGTGTCCACTGCTGACACACATTCAGAGCAACCCTGTGTAACACAGGAGACTCTGCAAGTGGTTGGATTTCTAAAAGGCACTTCTTTCAGATCTAGATAAATGTATTGTGAAATTTGATTTAGAAATCACCCAGCCACATGAGCTGAGGACTGAATCACCTTGTCTAACCTATGCATCTGACATGATAATAAACTAGCTTATACTTACAGAAGATTTTCACAATTGATCTGAAGTGATAAAGTATTAAATGTTTTAAAAATAATGAACTTGACAAAAATTTCCTCATTTTCCCCTTTTAGCAATTTTTAGAAGTGAAACAATCTCAATGCTTTTTACCTTGCATATTCCCATTACCATTTGATTAAGAGTTCTTTTTGATGCAACTCATTTCTATGGTATTTGGGATGTTTAAAGCATGAAAAAAAATAGCAGTTCTTAGGCATTTATTGGGAGCAGCTCGTGACTCCACGAGGCACTAGTTTGAAACCACATAAATCACTGCAGAAGAAATCACCTTGTGGGGTCGGTGCAAGGAATCCAGTTCGCTGCCGGATCAGGGATATCCTCCAGGTAGGGGTAGATGGCTTCTCTCGTGAAATGCCAGCCATAAATGCCGTCTTCAGGAGTCACAATGATGTGGGCACCCTGACACAACAGGCTCCGTTAAGAATTCACCCATCAACAGATAACCCGGAGGCTCAGCAGGAGAAGAAAACACTAATTAACAAGGCTCACGATACACCTAGTACCTGCTGGGCGGCTTCCTTGATGGCCCCTTCCAAGACATCCATGTTTTTGTTCATCAGGGCCAAAGCGTCGTCGGGAGAAACGGGCTCGTCAGTGACATCTGGCAGGATGACCGCGTGCTCGTAGACGGCTGCAATGAAGGTGTCGGAGGCAAGGGCCTGAAGGACTGCGAGTGCAAACACCGCAGCGTGCAGGAGAGGCTGGGAAGGGAGCATGGCTGGTGCCTCGCAGCTCCTGGATCGGGCATGGGGAATATAAACAGGATAGCAAGAGGAGGAGTAAAGACATAATGAGTTTGCTTTGGAAATAATTTTCTGGTGAGTAGTCTGGGAAGGTACAGGATAGTTCTGCCAACAGTCAGGACATTTATTTATAACGAGAAGTCAAACAAACACTTCTAGGAATTGGATCTTGTTTCCAATTCAAAATGCTGTAAATGAAAGGTGAACAAAAGGCTAGGAGACCACGTCAGAAGCAATGCTGATCTACGAAGGGCTCTGTGGAAGGAGGACTTGCGCACTCCGTTTGTACATCCCTCTCCAGGCTTCCAAACCCATCTCGGGGCGAGCCCAGGCTCCCCTGGTTAGGGCACACTACTCCATATAACTTACCGCGTGCGGCTGCCGCTGGTTAAGAATTCAGCCGGTGCTGCAGGCAGACCACCTGCGTGAAGTACAGCCCTCACGCTTCAGAGTGTAGCTGATTCATCCACGCTTATGAGACACACGGTCCTGCCATGCCTCTTGCCTTGGGCCACTGGCTTATTATAGTTGTAGCAGGTGCCCTGAGAGTGTCCTGCCTCCCGGGCTCATACTGCAATACAAACTAACCCTTGAACTGTGCTGATCTCTCTGCCTAGAGCCAACATACTCGCTCGCTTTGTGAGAAAGAATTAAACAACACAGAAAGATTTCCTTTTTACTATTTTTGTTACAGAAGGCCTGTTTTTGCACAACAAGCGATTTGAAATTACTCAGAAAAAGCAGTTTTTTCTCACGGAAAGCAATTTTTGCACAGCATTTTGGAAATAGAATATTACCACTAAAGTTTCAGGTGCTTTGTAAAAACACCTTTGTTAGAACCTGCGGTATGTCTGTAAAGGTAAAGGAACAGAACCTGGCTAATCATTTACCGCTCAGCAAGAAGCCAAGGAAAATATGCTTCATCCTGACAACATCTTCCTCTTTGCTATGGAGTTTCACCCAGAAGTCTTATTTTTGTCCATCAGCACCAAGGCCTCCTCAGGAGAAACTGGCACTGCAGCCCGTTCCGACTAGACCATGCTGTGCTCGTAGACGGCTGCGATGTCTCTGTCCAGGGCACAGGCCTCCGGAGCAGACAGCACCAATAGCACGGCAGAGGCACGAGCTTTAGGAAGCCGCATGCCTGGAGCCTGGAAGTGGCCCAAGAGGAGGCTGGGGGCAAGCAAAGAGAGGGGGCTTTAAAAGGAGAACTCTTGCACAAAATCCGGGAATTCCCCAAACTGGCAGGAAGCGGACACCAGGAGATGCAAGCACCCTGCCCGGAAAGTCTCCCAACGTCACAGGCAAGAGAGCTGCCAGCATTGAGCAACTCTGCCTTATCCCACCTGTAGTGAAGTCACCACTGTGCTGCAGCTGAAGAAACACATCCCCTGCCAGATCTGCGAACGATTCAGGCGTGGCATTGCTGTAGTAATGCAGTTCAAGGCAAGCCCGGGTCGCAGCAGGAAAACAAGCCAGAGTTTGGGAAATCTCAGCAAGGACCAGCACGGACGCATTCCTGGCCAAACTCGAGGGCGCGGGGCGCAGGCAGGGCTGCAGGAGGCAGGCGGCCGGTCCCCGGCTCAGAGCTGCCCCACGGCCACCACCTGTGCCACCCCAGCTCGGCACAGCACCGGCTCAGAGTCGCGGGGCTTTTGGGGGCTGCCCCACATCGCAGGGGGCCGCCAGGCACGCTGCTTGTGTGGGCAAACCCGTCAGCACATCACTCAGTGACTGAGCTCTGAAGATCTCTGGTCCCCAAAGGTCTCTGTTGGAAGAGCATCGTGAATGGGAGCCACGATTTCTACATTTTGCCTATTGCAACCTGCTTTCTTACGTCTCCAGAACACTCCAGCAGAAATCTTGAAGCCAAAGTTGCACAGGCACAAAAATCACTTGTCGCAGGTTGCCCAAGTTTCTTACCTTCTTTGGTTCTGACTCAGCTGTCAGGCAACAAAACGCTTTTTAGCTGCACGTCCATCGAAGAAGTGTTTATTGTTACTGGTGGTTACACGCAGCCTTGTCTTTTTACAGACTGAGTTGGTACGTGGATCACGGGCACATTTGCATAGGATTACTTTCTGTATGCTTGACTTACACAATAACACATTTCACAACGATAAATGTTAACACAATCTTTGTAGCAAAAAGAATTTAGTGCCACGATGGCTTATGCCAGTCTTCTATCGGAAAATATTCAACATACAAACATGCCTAAACCAAACCACAATGGCCTTGACCCAAATCCTGAATTCAAGATACTCACGAGGTTCAGGGCCGGGATCATGTACTACTTGCACAGACGTTCCCCTAGCCAGAGGACTGGTATCAGCAGTGAACAAACCTGAGGAGCCGCCTCTCAGCTCTGAGACCAGCCACACGCTCCCGCTGAATCCCTTCGGCATTGCAAGATGAGACCTTCTTGCGTGCCATAGCCTCCCTTAAATCCAGATCCTTTCCCTGGGAGAGAGCTGAGGTATCACCCACCAGGTTCCCGGGGGACAAGTACAGTGTCTGCCCTGAGTCTGTACCCATGGGAAGAGGATCACACTGGATAATCCCTTGCTGGACTGAGATCAGGCTGTGGTCAGACAGGAACTGACTCCAACAGTGAACAAGGTTTTAAGAGAGCATGGCACTAGCAGCGGTGATGTTGAGCTTCCATGAGTCAAGAGCACATTGTGGAGCAAGGCTCATGCCTTGCAGCTTTTAGAATGGTCTGAGTCATGGAAAAACAGTGCAAAAGGAGCATGCATAGAAAAGAAAAGAGGGACAAAGTTTAACTTTGAAGGAGGGAGGAAGTGCTGGTCTGTTAAAGCATTACCTTGGAAACAAGCGTCGCTGGTGACTAACAGGAAAGTATAACAGTACACAGTAAGGATGTCGCAAGTCAATGAGACTAAAAAACTGTGCAGTGCTAAGACTAATTGTGCCAATATAAAAATAAGTCATTAAACACATGGCTAGAAAGAACAGTCCAATTTTTGTTGTTATACTTTTCTCTGTCATTGATTGCAAGAGCCTTTTGCTATCTATGTTGGCTCAACTCTGATACCCAGGTGAAAGGTGGATGTGTCACCCCTGGAGCTAGTCTTCTGTGAAGTCTGAGTGGCAAAACTGAGGGTCTTAAAAACTGCTTTATTCTAGTGTCTTCATATTCCACAATTCCTGTGCTATTTGTCAGTATGTGCAGCTTGCTTCCCTGAGCTTCTTTAGACCAAAGTCATTACCTTAGCATCTCACTGTACTGAGGTGTAATGCACTTAACATGGTGGCAACAGAACTGTCCCTTGTGTTTATCACAGTGGCTCTCCCAGTCGCTTCTGTTTAGCTGTACATCACTTTCCAACAGCCTTCTACCAGAAAATATGCATCTGGAGGGAATGTTTTCCTCTGAAATCAGGCAGGTAAGTGCCTCATTGGCTGGCTGCCACTAGCCTGAAGCAGAAGAGCATGCTAGTTCACCGGTGCAGTGGCATGCTTGCTCCTCTGCTCACCCTTCCTGTGCCCAGGAAGATGCTGTGTATTGAGAGGCCTTCATTTTTAATCTTCAATTCAGTTCAAATGCATTTTTTTGCTATGACATTTTCTATTTTTTTACTTTCTAGTAGTAGCAGTATTCTCATTTGGAAAAGGTTTTCTGAATAGTGGGAAGAAGAACAGGCTGCCTGCCCTCAGCTACAGCAGACTGTCATTGTAGAGCTGAATCAGAAAAGACAGAAATGGGGGTGAATGCAAGCACCAGAGAGTTCTCTGCAAGAGTAATGCTGACTGAGGGTTTCAACCATTGGGAACATTGATTTGCATCTGGTAACATTCACCTCTAAGTACTTCTCTACATACATTACTAGATACAGCATGCTCATTCAGGAGACTTAAATATGAGCCTTTAAAAGGCTGCAATAGAGATTTCTGTGATAATTGACGTAATGTAGCTTCGAAGCCTTTTTCCCCCACCCTGTTTTTCTCACCAAATGAAATATGGATTGAGTCACATTAACCATAATCAGACATAAGTCTGAAGGAGGAAGCAGTAAATGCTCCCTTGTTTAGCAACAGCTAGGACAACAGCCAGCCCAGAAAGGTGACTACCCAGGCAGGGCTCAGCAGAAAAAGTTACAAGTGCAGGGCTGGAGTACTGCCCCACATTTCAAGTCCCACTGCCAGGACAGGGGGGGTTCTGTAGTACGGAAGGATGGAGGCATCCCTGTCTGCCTCTACCAGCAGGCACCACCCGCCTACTGCCTGCAGAGCTGGGAGCTCAGCCAGGAACATAATGCCAGTTAAACAAATCAACCCACTGAGCCCCCTGAATAAAAACTTAACAAAACTACAGCGGTCCAGGCTATACATGGCTATGGGCAATGTAAGAGGAAGCTTATCCTAGAGCACCCTCGGCTTTTCACACCTCCATCCTCCCAATCCACTCTCCCCACCCCTGTACTGCTCTATGCCCCATCTCTGCTACTGCCCGAGGGTGGCGGTTATCTGAGGACTTACTTTTGTGAAACAGGATGCAATCTGATGCTGAATCAGCTTAGCTGTAGAGGTAGTCTGTCTTCAGAGTGTGGTCCTGCTCCTTTACTTGTGCTAAGAGAGACAGCGTGGAAGACTCCTCATTCGAAGCATTAATCTTGCTGTGGAGAAGCCCCTGTGAAAGGTCACGCCTGCAACCATGCAATCACTGCCAAGCAGTGAGGAAATGCGGGCGGGGTGAGGAAATCGGCAGCCACTCAGTGTAGCAACAGCACACACTTATGTTGCTTCGCTGTAACAGGACACCATGTCGTAGGGCACAGATATAAATGTAGAGATCCTGTACTTTTTCTCCACAAACAAGCAGAGTGTTTTCCATTACTTCCATTATATGAATTGCAGATGGTTACAATTTAATACATTTACAGACTAAAATCTTGTTTTTACAATATTCACTTTGTTCAAAACCAATGAATTTTGCATCCTGCAAGTCTATTTTTTATGACGGTCAGCTTAAATGTGAGCAATGTTTTTATTTCAAAACAAACCTGCAGAATGAACAATAGAATTAACCACGCATAGAAATCTTAGCTGCCCCACACAGAGTAATCCAGTCCACATGCTCAGAAAGTACAGTTTGCAGGGCCTGCACCCGCACACATGCCGGTGCGTTCAATCTGTTCAAGCTGTTCACTAGCCTTTCCCAACACCTGCCTGCACAGTCCTGCCTCTCCCTCGCACCAGCATGAGCAACCATTTCATGGGAAGACAGATAACGCACCTGCAAAATTGCTCTTTTTGAGGATTTTTGATATGGACCCACCTGACTGCTTGAAAAAGGTGACACAGTTATCATATATCAATAATTTTGTGGAAAAGAAGTTTTCCACACCCTAAACTGTGGCCAGAAAGATTGAAGTAGACTCTTCCAACTGTAAGTTAGAGCATGGCATGAGAACACATTACACTGTGTGCTGAGTTGAATGACTGTTTTTGAAGCAATGGTGTTTCAAGGCTTGTTTTCTTTTTCAAAGTAAATGATAAAAGTTCAACCATCGGCCTTCGAAGGTTCTGTTAGCCTCTTAGAAAAGTGTGTGTTCAGAAAAGTGTGTGTTCAGAGATGGGACAGAACAGTGTTGTGGAAATGACTTCTAATACTCCTCCAAAAATTTCAAAGAATTAAAAATAAGTTGTTATTGGGCCACAACCCACTTCTATGTGCCTGAATCCTACACCACTAAAGCCAGAGGAATTTATTTTCTGTTGTCCCCAGTGTCAAGGTCAAATCTATGACAACCAACACGATCATATAAAAACACATACAGAACTGCCCAGCAGAGTAATTTCTTTTTGCTGCAAAATCAAGTCAACAAATCAATGTGGAATGACTATGCTCTTAGATAAGGCAACTTGAGAAATAGAATGCCATTATAATTATGGGTATTAAGATTAATTAACATTATGATTAATTATGATTAATTAGCATTACAGAAACAAGCAGATGTGATCTTAAAGGATCTGCAGTGAAATCATGGTGAAGCTTGCTGTGTGTGTGGAGGGTCCTTTTCATAGCACCTCCCAAAGAGAGTTACACTCAAAACTGGCTTTGATGTACTAGTCTGACTTATCAGATGTCCATCAGTTAGCACCTAGTTATGGAAAAGTAAAATAAACGGGAACATCAGCAAAGCAGTACTTTTGTATGACAGGCACAAAATAATATATTCATTAATGTCGACCTAGTTGAGCGATGTGGTAGCTCACCTGGAGCTACCATGAAGTCTGAGAAAAACTACACTTCTGTCTTGAGCAAGATCTTGTTCCAGGGGATTCAGGGGGAGGGGGAAGAAGGGAGTCAGCAAAATGGACCTGCTGTATGAATGCAACCAGGAAAACCAGGCAGAAATAAAGCTGCCTTGAACTCAAGCCAGTTACTGAAGTAGAGGACACTGATAACTACCGAGATGCTCCTGTGTCTTGTAGTGGCATTTTGACCATTTGTATTACAAGTCTGACAAATCACAAGGATGTCCCATTAATTCAAACTCCCTGGGGGCCAGCTGCACCCCACTGTACAAGACTTCTGGAAAGACGTAGTTGGTGCCAAATGTGCCGCTGAGGGAGAACATCTCAAACTTGGTCTGAGCCGTCTCCACTGGCTGCCCGCACGTGTTCAGGTCTGTGCTCTTGCACTTGAGCAGCGTCCATATCTGCAGGGAGAAGGATACAGAAAGGCAAAATACCTGTAAGCTTTCAACAATCAAGGGCTGGATTTGATTGTAAGAAAAGCTGTCATGATGAAGAAATGATCCAATACATCTAGTCATTTCTTTAGGCCAAGAGGATCCGTGGGTGGCACCTGAAACTTTGTAAAAAGATGGTTCTTTGCCAGCACTGCAGCAAAGCACTGTGTCTGTGTGTTTACAAGTTATGTACGCATTCATGCATAATGCATATGCATTTAGTCATAGATGTGGAATAGTTAGTGACCTAGGGAAGTTACTTCAGCTCTGGCTGAGTTTCCTAAAAAACTGAAGCCATACTTATTTGCCTACTCTAGTGGGAATACTCTAAAGATATATAGAAAAGATATAAAGCCTAACAGCGAAATTTAAAAGAATCAATACCCTGACAAGCCATGTGAATACAAATGTTATATCTGTATTTAGTTTCTTCATTTTGTTAGATAACCGCATGTTAGAGAATCACATCAGCACAATGGTAAAAACCATTGAGCAGAAAACAGCTCTGTTGTGACTCTTCTATGAAGACAGGGAGAACTCTACAATCTTCCCTCCCTTTTGCACACAGATATGGAAACCTCCTTGAAGCGTTATAGCACAGGGTCAACTCAGGATCTTCACTTTCATCATTTATAACATAGACAGAAAAGCAGGATCAACACCCCTAATGAAGTTAAAATGCATCATGAAGTAAACAAATGTTTTCAGAGGGGCCTAAAAAATGCCTCCTCTTAAAGCCCCTCAATCAAAAATGAGACAAACGCAAATCGGCTGCAAAGAGAGTACTGCAGCCTTCCCACTGTCCAAATAAGAACAGAAAACCTTTACCTGCAAATAATACTGTCCTTCAACAACATGTAGCCCGTCAAAGGCACCCAGAACATAAACGTCATCTTTCTGCTTATCTGCCATCTTGTAACTCAGATGGCAAGAGAGGTCCTGCTGGCAAATGGCACGATTTCCCTCGGGTTCAGTGAGCTCCATGAAGGAGAAGAGATCATGGTAAATGACCCCACTGAAACAGTGGTTGTTTGATGGAAGCTGCTCGATCCTGCTAGCATACAATTTTCAATTAACAGCAGCAGGATAGTCAGGAGAGAGACGTGGGCACGAACTCAGTTCTGTCACCAAAAGGTGACCATTCTCCGTTTCTGTATTGTAATAATATGCTCTCGGACAGTCTGGGGCATAAATACCACTCCCTGCAAACACATAACACCAGAAAGCTTTGAATCTGAAAGCAAGTGTATGGGACAAGTAGGCAGTCTTCACTAATTAAACATGTGCCAAATTTTATTCTAATGTTTACCAGATTGTTTTGAAACTAAATTAAGGCTTCACAGACTACAGTCCTAACCTAATGCTTTTTGCAATCAATGGAAAGTAGACCAAACTCTGATGTTTCATGTATTGTAAGATTAGTGTGCTAATTATATGCCATTATATATGATTTAAGTGATTGAAGCTACACATTCCTCATTGAGTTTAGCTGCATTAGGAATCAGTATTTCTGATGAAAATGAATGGTAACACTGTCTAAATCAAAAAAATTCTGTAAGGAAAGGATATTACCAAAAGTCAAATCTTTATGCAAGCTCTTTACATAAATAAACAAATCTTTAAAGCCCGGAGTAAAACCTATCCATAAAGGAGTTGTATGACATAGGGTCAGCAAGGACTGAGAACTAAAGGAATGGTTCATATCTGCTTTTATTTAGAAGGCAAAGTTTAGGGCTACATTTTAGGAACACCAGTAAGTTTCTCTCACTTCTGCAAGCACGTGCCCACAAAACTTGCGCTTGACTTCTAGCATCTGCTCAGGAAAAATACACAGTGAAAACAGAGCCTGCAAAGAAAACTTGACAGGAGGTCTCCAGCCCAGAAATAATGTTTGCAGGACTCACAAGAACATTTCTCAGAGTTAGGCTTCCACCTAGTGGAGACAAAAAAAGTTTGGGCCTTCACATGACCAAACATCGACAGACGCCAGGGTCAGAAGATGAAGAATCACATGCATAAACTCTCAGGACTGATCATTTAACAAATAACTAAAGGCGTTCTAGTCAACTTAAGCATTTCTGAGTTCTTACATGTCACATTTTGATTTCCTTTTTATCTGCACGAGTTCTCTTGTCCTAACGCTGTTGACATGGGTATGCATGCCTAAAGCTGATTGATAGGAATTTTTGCTCAGGTCAACTGCACTATGTAGA
This sequence comes from Aquila chrysaetos chrysaetos, assembly GCF_900496995.4. Lineage (NCBI taxonomy): Eukaryota > Metazoa > Chordata > Aves > Accipitriformes > Accipitridae > Aquila > Aquila chrysaetos. The sequence goes on along the minus strand of NC_044011.1, from coordinate 23,512,298 downwards.
TATAAATGTTGTCCACGTGAACAAGATCAGTTAGATCTATATCACGTTACCTGTCATATCTAAAGTGAAGTTGTGCGTATTTGCTGAAAGAAAGTTGATGCTCATTCCCATGGCCCATGCTGAGTGAAACTGGACCGCTGACAACCGTGGAAGAGTGTTACCCCAAGCGGTTGGGAACAGAATGGTGTCATCCTGAAATCTGCTTGCCAAGACCACAGTTGGGTCATGATAGAGTATGTCTGCACAAGAGAAAATGCCAAAATAGCCAAAGGATGTATTGAAAGTCACAAATTGTGGATCCTTGGGGTAATTAAACTGTTTCTCTGTCACAAAAAGGTTGTACTGTTCATGGAAAGGAAGGAATGGAGGAAAAAAAAAAGATTAGAAAAGAAATCAAACCATTTAAATCAGTCTAATATTGAATATAATACTCATTCACTTAAATACAAGTGGAGCGTATGTTTTGTGAACATGCTATACCTTAATTTCAAAAAGGAGAATTCATACCTCTGCAAGAGGAGTCAAGCACAAATATTCGTGGTCCTGATTTATACCAGTGAAGGGGATTTGTATTTGGTTAGCAAGAGTTTAGGACATTAATATTTTAATATGTGTTACTTCCTATTGAGAAGCAGTAAAAATAGAGGGCTTATTGAGTTTTAATTAATTTAATTTAATTACTTGCTATTAAATTCAGAATAGCAGAAATGAAGATATCTTAAGGCAGTGGCTTTCACCGGCCCTCTGACACCTGCTCTGTATTGACTCTATCTACAAATACATTGAAGCCTGGGAAGCAGATTCTGTTTCACATCTTGAATCACCCAAGGATGATGCACTTCCTGAACACTGTAAAATCCTCTTACCTTGTGATAATGAGCCACCAGTTTCCCTTCTGAGTCAAAGACAACGTTGGTATTGTACTGATAGTGACCATCACTTGGGCACCTTGGATCACTGGAATTACACAGCTTCTTGTCTCCCATATTTGCAACCACACAGATGCAGTTATTCCTCCCCAGACAGCTCAGTTTTTCCAGCACGGGTGAGGGAGCAAACCTAAACAGCAGGCACGGAAGAAAGGAAATAAAACATCAAAATCAGCCAATCCATAAAAATGCCAACGCTAAGACTTCTGATCACAAGAATGATAGGTTTAAGTTAGTCATATCTAATATGAGACTGTCGTTTCTTGTTATTCAATAGCAGGCAGTGGTTTTGTGCTTCAAAGCTTAGTGTGCTGATACTCTGGCTTCACCTCCCATTACCTAAGTGAGGAACGCAGGGGTTTCCTTGCAGTGAAAATGAATCTTTGCACCTTCAAGTCTCTGTTCTCTGCCAGCATGTGGCACAGCGTTGAAGTTACACCGACACATGGGCTAGTATTGGCCGTTCTGCTTCAGCTCTTGATTTGGCTGCTGCACTGAGGTAGCTTAGGATTTGTTTCTTCCATGGTGCACTTTGTTATCTTTCACCAAATATTGCAGCTTCAAAAAATGGTGCAATATATTAAGGAAAATAACAGAATAAAAAGACTACCACATCATGATTCAAAAATATAAATTTGAAATTGTGCAGTATATCATTTCAGTAGTAGCTGTTATTTTATTCACAAATATTCCTAATATTCCTATATCTTAAACATTTTCTACAACATGCATGGAATACATTACTGAAATGTAGATTCTGTAAGTTTTTTGTTTTTCTTTTAAATAAATCTCAACCTTTATGAGTATACTAACTAAAATCAAAAGAATTACAGTGAGAAAAAATGACAAAGAAAAATGATGAAGGAAGTTTTCTGAAGCTATTTATGGCAACTGCATGATGCCTAACCTGCCTTTATTTCACAACAGTTGTTCCAAGACACTTAAAACTATCGACAAACACTCCTAAAGGTAGCTATCTTTCCCATTGGACCCTTCCCCTGTGCATAGCAGGGACGATACCTTCCAGGATCAGCACACGGAATCCAGTCCACCTGTGGGTCTGGGATATCCTCAAGATAAGGGTATATTGTTTCCCTTGTGAAGACCCAGCCATAAATGCCATCTTCAGGAGTCACAATTATATGGCCACCCTGGTACCAACATACAAACCCAAAAACCACCATTGAGAAAATGAATAAATGGTCAGTGTTTACCAAAATGAATGTCTCTAAATCTGTCATAATACCTGTCTGGCTGCTTCTTTGATGGCCGCTTCCAAAATTGCCATATTTTTGTCCATCAGCACCAAGGCCTCCTCAGGAGAAACTGGCACTGCAGCCCGTTCCGACTAGACCATGCTGTGCTCGTAGACGGCTGCGATGTCTCTGTCCAGGGCACAGGCCTCCGGAGCAGACAGCACCAATAGCACGGCAGAGGCACGAGCTTTAGGAAGCCGCATGCCTGGAGCCTGGAAGTGGCCCAAGAGGAGGCTGGGGGCAAGCAAAGAGAGGGGGCTTTAAAAGGGGAACTCTTGCACAAAATCCGGGAATTCCCCAAACTGGCAGGAAGCGGACACCAGGAGATGCAAGCACCCTGCCCGGAAAGTCTCCCAACGTCACAGGCAAGAGAGCTGCCAGCATTGAGCAACTCTGCCTTATCCCACCTGTAGTGAAGTCACCACTGTGCTGCAGCTGAAGAAACACATCCCCTGCCAGATCTGCGAACGATTCAGGCGTGGCATTGCTGTAGTAATGCAGTTCAAGGCAAGCCCGGGTCGCAGCAGGAAAACAAGCCAGAGTTTGGGAAATCTCAGCAAGGACCAGCACGGACGCATTCCTGGCCAAACTCGAGGGCGCGGGGCGCAGGCAGGGCTCCAGTCTAGCTGAATGTAGTTTGGCTGTATCTGACACAGTCCCTACTTATCACAGCTTCACAGATTGTACAACTGAGTTAGTAACAGCAGATGGGTATTTAGACCCGACACTGCATGAGACAAGCACAGCACTAGCCGGGGGGGTGCCGAGTTTCCCACAGGAGATCCGACTGCTCTGCTTTAACCATGCGTCCAGGACCCCTGGATAATCACGGCAGGAGAACACACTTGTGAGTTGATTTGAACAACAAACCTGGAAACCAGGATTCCTCTTCAGGTTTCTTTCGCCTCCATTGTGTACATGAAAGAATGAAGAGGGGAGAAGATGTGTTGCCAGAAAACTAGAGGGGTTAGTTAAGCCGGCCTAGTTTCTACCAGAGTTCTGGTGAAGTTCATGCATTGCAGGACAGCTCATTAATTTCAATGACACTTCCGCTCCTTCTGGTAATCCTGGCCACTTCCGAGTCCTAACAGCACAAGTCAGGTAAGTGAATAAGTCATTCCACAAAGAGAGATAATTCGGTCTCATGTCTACAGATCTGTACCTTGCGTCTACTTCTAGTCCTCTCAGCTCCTTCTCACCTGCCTCACCATTGGCACCAGCAGGGTCAGCACTTCATAATAGGTTGAGGAGTGCAGTCCTGGTTTCAGTAAAGCCTAACACCTGATACAAAAGGAAAAGGGAGCTATTGCTAGGATGTTCCCAGGGGAAGCCTGCCCTTTGGGACCCTGATGCTTCACAGTTCAGCTGGCTACCAGAACAGTTTTTCTTGCTAGTGCCCCAAAAAGGGCTCTGGCAGAGAAAGAAGTATTTCTCGTGTAAATTCCAGTAGTTACTCACAAGAGAAACTGATTGGAAATTGCTAGGACTAAACCATTCTTCTTATTTATGGAAAAATGGGTACCATAGAGAACCTCTTCTAGGACGCGGTTCTGGGCTCAAGGACAAATTAAAAGACTTGCTGTGACCAAGGTCAAGAAGTCTAATGTGAGTTTCCCAGGCATGCCCTTGTCTCAGTTCCCCTTTTTGTGCTGAGCATCTAGAGGAGGTGGGGGGGGGGGGGTGCCCCTATTGCTGGAAAATAGTAGCCCTAGACTTTTGATAGATTTACTGTTGCAGAGGCAATTTGTACAAACATTCAAGCTGGCATTTATTAGTAAAATAGATCTCACACACACCAAGCTGAGTCTTTATATCTAATACAAAAATACATATGTCTGTACATGTATGATACACACACACAATGCCAAGATTTCTCCAGGAATGAAGATCAGTTAGTTCTGTGTGGAGATGCTAAGTCTTCTCTTCATTACCTTTGCCTCCCATTTTCAGGCACTTTCAAGATAATACAAGTGCTGGTAGACACAAAGTCTTTTAGACTCCTGTTGTCTAAGAAAATTCACAGACCTTGGGAAAAAAAGTTGCTTTATTGAAAACAATATTGTGCTTAATGCTTTGTCATTTCAAATTGTTTCAACATTTTATGTTATCAGTTAAAGTATTACAAGATAGTGAACTTTCTTTAAAAAAATACAGAAAATCATGGTAGCAAAATAGTAGCTTTACCCAAGAATAATGCACTGCAGGCTCAAGTATAGAAACCAGACATTTGAAAACACACCTCTTCACATGCAGTGGTGCACTGTATATGGACCACAATTAAACAGGCGGACATCTGAGTGTTACCCGTCATTGCAGCCAATCCACATGAGGACTTCCAAAAGAAAGGCAATCAGTGTTTAGTGTTTCAAAACAGTAATGCAGCTACAACTAAACCACAACTGGTTGTTCACTAAGGGATCATGTATCCCAGCTCCAGAATAATGAAACACTGTGAAGTCCACTCATCTCAACACTAGGTTAAACCACAATAGTAAACAGAGAATTGAAAGTATGTCTGGTTATGTTTCACTGCCCATCAGATGAGTTCTTTCTTCATTATTACCAGGAGGATTTTGCAGGCTGGAACTGGAACTGTTTGCACAAGGAAAAGACAGGAGGGAGGAAACAGGTTTAATATTCTTTAGATACTTCTATGCAATAACCACCATTATAGCAAAAAAGCCACACATTGCGTGGAAAGAGCTACGTGTATCACTGGATTTAGTTCCCCACTATTGCACAGAACCAGTTACTACTGCTTTCACACCTATCATTTCACGGAATCACAGAATGGTTTGGGTTGGAAGGGCCCTTTAAAGGTCATCTAGTCCAATCCCCCTGCAACGAGCAGGGACATCTTCAACTAGATCAGGCTGCTCAGATTCCAGTCCAACCTGACCTTGAATGTTTCCAGGGATGGGGCATCTACCACCTCTCTGGGCAACCTGTGCCAGTGCTTCACCACCCTCATCGTAAAAAGTTTCTCTTATCTAGTCTGAATCTACCCTCTTTCCGTTTAAAACCATCACCCCTTGCCTACTGCAACAGGCCCTACTAAAAAGTCTGTACCCATCTTTCTTATAAGCCCCCTTTCAGTACTGAAAAGCCACAATAATGTCTCCCCGGAGCCCTCTCTTCTCCAGGTTGAACAACCCCAACTCTCTCAGCCTTTCCTCATAGGAGAGGTGTTCCATCCCTCTGATCATTTTTGTGTCCCCCCTCTGGACCCGCTCCAACAGGTCCACGTCTTTCCTGTGCTGAAGGCCTCAGAGCTGGATGCGGTACTGCAGGTGGGGTCTCACCAGAGTGGAGTAGAGGGGCAGAATCACCTCCCTCGACCTGCTGGTCACGCTTCTTTTGATGCAGCCCAGTATATGGTCGGCTTTCTGGGCTGCAAACGCACATTGCCAGCTCATGTCCAGCTTTTCATCCACCAGTACCCCTAAGTCTTTCTCGGCAGGGCTGCTCTCAATCCCTTCATCCCCCAGCCTGTACCGATGCCAGGGGTTGCCCTGACCCAGGTGCAGGACCTTGCACTTGGCCTTGCTGAACCTCATGAGGTTCACATGGGCCCACTTCTCAAGCTTGTCCATGTCCCTCTGGATGGCACCCTGTCCCGAAGGCATGTCAACCGCACCACACAGCTTGGTGTCGTCTGCAAATTTGCTGAGGGTGCACTCAATCCTACTGCCTATGTCAATGGTGAAGATATTAACAGTACAGTACTGGTACAATAAACAGTACCGGTCCCAACACAGACCCCTGAGGGACACCACTCATCACTGATCTCCATCTGGACCTTGAGCCGTTGAGCACTACTCTCTGAATGTGACCATCCAGCGAATTCCAGCTCACAGACACACTCCTGGAGGAACTGTCAGTAGGGTTTGCTCATTAATGCCACAGTCCTGATGTGTGTATAGAACTAGCATTGTCTGTTTTAGGTCTCTATTTAGGTCAGTAGGGATTTAAGAAAGCATACAGACAAAGTATTTAAGCAATATTTTTACTGCTCATCTTGTTATTCATTATCAGGTTGGCAGTGAGGAAAAAATGGAAGCACAGCTTTCAAAGGTTTGCTTTATATGGCTGTAAGTAAAATAAAGAATGAATATCTCAGCATACCTTCTCCTTGTTGCCTCAATGATATAGAATATTCCAGTTGCAAGACCCTTTGAGGAAACAGTCAGTTACAATTGTAATAATAATAACCTTATGCAATAACTCATAATTGCAATAGATATAAAAAGCAAAAAATGTGTAATTACTTACACTTAACAGTGCCCATCCTCCTTGGATGGCTGAGGCCCATTCAAAACCCAGCTTTTCATTTAGAAGTCCTCCCAGAGTGGGACCTGCAAATGCCCTGCAACAAATCAAAATGAGGTATTGGCATCCCAAACAAAAAAGAGATCATATTCTCAGAGAACTTTTTTGTTGTGTTTTGTGGCCTCCCACCATTGATTCTCTCTCCTTTGTCAACACAGAGATTGTCTTCCACAGACCTAACCTTCCTATAATCCACAATAAGTATTAATTCTTTGTTTGCCGTGGGCCCAGTAAACCTGTCTAGTTACCTCCTCAGCTGGAAATAGGGTCCACACCAGAAAGCAGAATGCACTCTTTTCTGTATCTGGAATAGCTTAGAGGCCCCATTAAGGACCTATGTTCTAAGAAGGCATCTACACCAATCAATTCTATCATAAAAGAAATTTAAACTCTCATCCCGCAAAATGTAAACCTGCCAAACTTCAAGACGAAAGACTGGTGGATATAGGCAGGTGGGGAAGCACACTGTGACAGACATGGGCACTGCAAGGTTAAGCTGTATGTAACTGCCCTGCAGCTTCATGCCCATCTCAGAATGCCAGGAAAGGTTATGCAGCTGCTGTCATTTTATGAAACATCTTACATGATATGGTCTCTCGCTACAGAAAGGGACAAAACTGTGTAGAACCAGAAAGACTTCCTGGAAGCAAGTCACATAATAAACCCAGGTTTGATAACAGCATAAAACTGGGGTTTGGTAACTTTATACTATCTGTATCTGTACTGAACCCTACGCCAAATAAACAGGACAGCTAGAACTTCAGTTAGCTTGGAAAAAACCGTGCAAATTTGTACCACTGAAACGCACCTGTAGCCACAGAGGACTACAAGAGCAGAGAAAAAATTCCTGGAAGTGGCTTTCAATAGGGGGACTCTGTCACTTCCCACTGAGTGCCAACTCTGAAGGGTTACTCAGCCAGTAGCGCCTTTCACTCATGTCTGCGATGACCACTGGGTAATAAACACAGACACACTCTGCTAAGCTACGCAGACACAGACCTTAAATAATGGCTGTGATGGAAAGCGAAGATAAGATTCTACCCTAAGCTATTCCAGACAAAAGGAGGAAATGTAGAAAATGAAAGAGGAAGAACAGAATTAGTCAGGAGCAGATACATTCTAGCTCGCTCCATGTGGGTGGACTTAGCTTTGTAAAAAATTAGGGTCCACCTCTCTCTGTATTAAGCACTAAATATTTCAGTGACAACAAAAATGACAACACAGAGGTGCAAGCTAACATCCACTTAATCACTGTAGCTTTTTGATATGCAGGGCAATACATTTCAAGACGACAAGTTCAGAATCCATTCCCTTTGTTGGGTAAAATGTCCACCAGGCACCTGTTTACCAAGAACCTTTTGAATCAAGGTCAACACAATGACTGCAATGCAAGACTTCTGGTTGTAATGCAGCAGGCTTTCATGTGGTGATAGCATAGAACAACCAAACACTCATAGCTTACAAAAAGGTGACTGTATACCTACCCAAGGGACCACATGGCATTGAAAAGCCCAGACACCAGTCCCAGCAGACTCAGACCTTCTTCAAATCCATTCTCACTGCAGAAAGACAGACCAGTTAGAGTAGTACAATACATTACTGTGTCTCAGTCTATAGCCTTCTCCTATAGAGAGTTTTTCCCCTCCTTTTAATTTACATACAACATAAATACTTAACAAGCAGAAGTGTACAGTGGAATCATGTCTGTTTACCCAGTACTTTCTTCTTTGCTGCCTCTTGGGAGGACTGCAGTGCTACTCCTCATCTTTGATGTCTTCCGAATAAGATTCTTAACATCACACCATCGCTCATTCCCCATGTTTCATACCGCAAGTGTAAAACAGTGACAGGTGGTTTTTAAGAAGGAAGACTTTGTTCCAAGAGGAACATACTAGTAAGAGTAAATCAAGACCCTTCTATGTCATTACTCCGAAGCCTTGAGTACTTTGAGCAAGTATGACTCCTGTAGGTCCAGCTGTTAAAGCCAATGCAGCCTGAAAATCCAGTGAAAACTGCTTGCTATTAATCATCCTCAGAAGCTGAAATAAATCCTATGTATATGAAACCACACACAGGTCACCCCATGCTATGACACCCAAAGTCTGATGGACTTCAGTGTGTTCATAATACTCAGGTACACATTTACAAAATTACATTTGGAGTATAATGACTGGGGTGCTCATTCAGAAAAAGATAAGACAAAAGACTAGTAGAAACATTTAAGTGTTACTTGCTGCCTTTGTCTCAAAAACAGGGAAAAAAGCCACACCAAAACCCCACTTCATATTCACCCCTGAAAATTAGTTGCAGTTTCCTACTGTCAGGAACATGAAAGATGTGTGGGACAGAGTTACTTACTATGCACACTGCAGTATCTCAGGAAACACTGGGATAGCACTCATGCCAAGGGAAAAGCCAATCAAAACCAGCACCAGCACAAACATCCACAGCTGACTGAAAAAGAGGCATTTTAAAGAAGTTAGCTGCTGAAGACTCTTTTCAAGTAAGGACCCCATTTGTCTGAAGGCTGTTATATCAGCTCTCCATGACTCACCAGAAAACTGGGTTTCTTGAAGCCAAAAAGAACTCTACTTTAATTGAACACTAAGACATGAAAAGTACAGTTCTATGTTTAAAAAAAGACTTTGTAAAAGAATTTGAAAATCCTGTGCTCAAATTAAGTATTTCCTTATAAAATGCAATTCATTTTAAGAGAAGCACATAGAGAAGAGGTAGACGGATGCGCTTAACTCACCAGTACATATGTCCAAGCTCCAGACTTGGTCTGTTGCACAAGTGAAGGATTCTGCAGCTAAAATATTGTAGCCTAATACATTATAACCAAATAGACTTAGCTAAAGAAAAGAATGTTGAAGATTTTACTGGTTTCTTTTTCTCACCAGCTCAGATGTATGATCTCACCAGTTACAAATGTATGATCTTCTTTAAAAATTAGAAGTCTAGGAGGAAGGAGTTGACTAATTCTGCACATTAGCAAGCCTATCATCATCTTTAACAGAGTATGTAACCTAGGACAAAGGGACTGTACAGCTGTTTTGTAAATGCAGCAGAGTGTTTTACTGTGAATTAACTTGAGAGATATGCAATGCAGTGTTCAGGTGCAACTGACATTGTCTTTACTTAGCTAGCTGAAAACAAAGCTATAATCTGGCATTTTCCTCAGTAAGCTATATACAGAGAGAAGACAAATCAATACTGCTGCACAGCCACGCAAATGAAATAGAGAAAATTGAAAAATAAGACAGAAAGATAACTTTGTTTTGCTGCACTGGAAATGCCACAGAATTGGGAGGAAAGGAAAATAAAAAGCAGCATTCTTCCCACCACACACATTAACATGAGCAAACACAGTTAACGGTAAAAAGCAAAGGAAAAGGATCTATTTTATGAAGCTGTAAAATCTCCATTTTCAGATGCTTCCACTGCTTCACATTCAAAGTCTCATGTTAGAAGTTAAAAAAAACCTGTTTCATGGTCAGAGGTGCTAATTATAGACTTGTGGACGTACATGACTATGGTCATGATGGCTATCACAAAAACATCATGTAAGGGGACAGGCATAAGAAGAGGCAGTTCTGTACCTTTCAATGTGTAGTACAGGAGCAGGTCCTAACATGAAAAAGCACAGTGCTGTCATTAAGCCTCCAGATACCAGCAGCCACTTCCTGAGGTACTATGAAAGAAAAGGAAGAGGTATGTAATTTAAAGATGTGAATTTGTAATGTAACTCTTTTGTCTTTTGTAATGCCCCTCTTCTAAATCTTCATCTCCTGAAAAGTACGGCTCCTGTAGAGACAATCATTACACACAAACTGGGAATTCACAATTTCTCTGCCAGTTCAGAACATCATCAAGAAACACTGAATTCATGTTTCCTCACGACCAATGCAATCAGTCGCAGCAGCTGCTTAATACAGAGATTTCTTTAGCATACTGAGTAACAGTGTTTCTCTGTTAGCAAAGTATTTTAGGTCTTACTTTTCCTTAGTATAAGAAATATCATGTAGCACTGCATGTAATTCTCATGTACAAAGGCCATTATTAGTTTGTGTCAGGAAAAAACAGTGTCAGAAAACTGGCCATGTCCTTCATGCACAGCACTGACAGTGTAGGTTCCCTTGATCAATTAGCAGTGGCTGCGAACCAGGCAGTTTTAAGTGTATTACTGTCAAAGTCTCTCTATGACACAGTTAAGAGCTAGAGAACCATAGCCAGTCAATGAGCTGATCTAATTTGGATATTACACTTTTTAAAAGACAAAGTCAATACAGCTACCCAGAATATCTTCACTCCTCAAAAGCTGATAAAATCACATGTGGTCAAAAGCATGGATAACTGGGACATTTTCCCACTCTCCATTCCACATTGGCTAGAAATAGATCGTGCTTAGTCCACCAGAAAAGCTCAACACATTTCAACTACAGGTTACTTGTCCAACATCCTTTACTATTTTGGACATTCTTGTACTACCTGGACCTTGCAAAAGAGACCTTCAAGATGGCAGTATTCAGTGCACATGCAAGGCCCCGAAAGACAGATCCCTTTACAGGACCAGGCCTACATCCATCGCTTCAATATGGAAAGTCCTTCAGCTTTAACTAAATGCACAGAGTGCTTTACTAGCCCTGCACAAACAGCAGGGTAGTACTCACTGGCAGTTTGTCACTTAGGAGTCCAAGGAGGGGAGAAGACAGGGAGTAAGAGAGTGCCAAACCGAGGAATACCAAGCCCACATAACCAGCTGGGAGTTTGAACTACAGAAAGGAAAACAAATAAAACAGAAAACAAAACATCAAACCATACATGCTACATTCATTAAAGGACAATCAAAGAATTATATTTTAGGTCAAAATACTGAAATACATGATTTTAAGTATTTTACTGATACCATACAGAGGTTTTTCAAGTATTTGAAGTCATCCGCAGAGCTCCAGTTTCCTTCCACTTCCATTTCTAAGGATGGTGTGAAAACACCTGACACAACTGTACTCGGAGAAAGCCTAAATAATCTCAGGAGGAAACACTATCCTATGTCCCTGCACCAGCACACCGGATTCTAACATTAGTATCTGGCACATTTGAAACAGACAGTTCAGACACTGAAATTTAGATGGATTTAGTCTTTACCTCTCTAATCTTTCCACTTAGAAAAGCATAGATACTGTAGTCATCCACTGCTAATCAGTGCATCTTAAAAGTAAGTAGTGCTATAAAACACAACTCTGGCTTTTCAACCAAAGGATGATTTTTATGAGAATGAGTAAGGGCTTTTTGCAAACACCCTGAGGTCTACACATTCCTAATGCAGAGTCACGTTTCTGTACTGAAACAAAACGTGTAATGAACCAAAAGCATACTAATCTCTCAAATGAATACTTTAACTACCAGTTAGAAGGTATTCCAAGTTGTTTCATGTGGCATGGACTACATAAATATTCACTATTTCCTTGCCATATGCAAGCACATGATAATAACTCTAATTTAGTGGTTACAACACCTGCCAAGAAGGCTACAGCCCTTTCACAGCAAGTATCTGTTAGCACAGAGCAGATGGAAAGCAGAAGAGCCACATCAGTTTGCAATATTCTACAGCTGAATAACTACAGCTCCCTTCTGCGTGGTGGAAGACGTACATTCACATCTCCAGTGATGTAAGACGTTAGCACCAAGTCTCCTTCACCCTGGATGAGTGTTCGAAGTACTGGACTAGAGAAACAACAAGTAAGAGCACAACCACCTGTGAAATGCTATTCCCTAGAAAAACAATTAATTAATAAACCACTCAAAAAGCATTGCTTAATTTCACACAGGAACAGAATTTTAAACTGTTTACTTCAAATTCATTACATTAAACACCATGGGGAAAATAAATACATGAAGTAGGAAACAAATAAATAAATATTAACATAAATAAAAACTAAATAAATAAAACGGAATTTGCCTTTTTAATGAGCGAGTGAAGAAGTCAGCTAGCAGGCTATATCGTTGCAATCAGTTTAATTTTGGCATTGCTGTAAGAGAAGGCAGAGCTGAGACATCATGTCCCCGAAAACAAATGTCCACATCAAGAGATACAGCACTGTCAGTGACTTGCAATTTTACAGAATTTGCTTTCAGAAAGGAGGAAAAAGTCCCTTGTATACAAAACCAGCCGCTATGCCCTGTTCAGAGAAGGTATGCTGCTGTTGAAAGCCAATTAAGTGGAAAAAACACATTTTTAAAGGCCTGACATTTCCTCATTCTCAAAGTTACCGAGACCCAGCGGCAATAGATGCCATCCAATGGAAACTGTGATTTGTCAGTACTGTTGAAATCAAGTTATTTGGAAATCATATTATTAACAGTAAATTAAAGCAGTGTAGTTGGATAAGGCTTAATTCTCTTTAGGATATTTAAACCATATTTGTCACCAGTTATTTACTATTTAGTAAGTCAAGACCTCCCTGCATGTTAAAAGGACTTACCTTCTTTAGGATAAATAGAGACATTGTGGGATCCAAAAAGCCCAAGCATGCACTCAGAGAAAATATAGTAAGACAGAGTAGTAAGACTTTTGGCAGAAGAATGAGCTTCCAAAAGGAGTCCTTGCTAGGGATCGAATCTGTTTCAAGAGAAAAGGGGGGAAATTGCATTCTTTTCAGCAGCATGAGCTCATGACTGATCTTCTTGCTTTAGAAAATAAATCAGTATTTCCCTTTTTCTAGTCCTATTACTCTTGTTATCTAACAAATGAAAGTCAATAGTAGACTATTGTGCACTACACTATTTTTATATTAAAAACCCAAATTTGATAGGTGAATAAAAGAAGAAAAGTACACAATTTAGATTCCAATACTGCAAATCCCCAACTTGAAAAGAACAGAAGCATGTACTATTCCCAATTATGTGAAAATACGGCTACTTCTCTGTTAGTCCTTATACAATGAAAATCTCATGGATACGTCCCAACTTAAAACAACACACACACATGCATGAACTATTCATATCCAATCAGAGAAACATGCTTTGAAAGTAAAATAAGAAGATTGCTATTTATCAGTTGAGATCTGTCTAAATTTTTAAGCAACTAGTCATTCGGGTTTCCTACATGTTCAATTTGTACTCCAGACAGGGAGCTTCTTTCAGATATCATGGTTAGATGTCATTTCTAAGGCAGGCTCCCTTCCTGATGCTGTTGGTGCTTTAATAGTTGAATGTGATCTCAGAGTTCATTGAACTAAAAGTTCATTCATTAGCATCCACCAGCTCAGAGCTAACATTTATTTAACGTAATTTCAAACTGGCTAGTAATATCATGACTCCATACAAATTTCAGTCCTCAGGGAGGTGGGGGGGGAGCTAGCAGTAGCATGGTTAACCACTGTAAGTTTCTTCTAAAAGCCAATATATATGAAGTTATTCTCCAAGGTTTTCATATTTAAGAAGAAAAAATATTTTTTAAAATGTATTTTAAAGTTACTAGTTTTTATTCTAGAAAAGACTAACAGCACTGTAACCTTGCAATTACAATCTTGTGTGAAGAATTATCTTTAAGTTAACTTTCTGTCCAAGCAGGACCATCTAAAATTTAATCAAATTTATAAGACCTCCAGCACTTCAGTTAAACCCCTCACTTATTAATTTTAACATTCTTTCATGTTAATCAGATCCTGCATCATTCAGTACAAATAAACCTTTTTTGTTCTCCCTGTAATTCTGTTTTTTTCCCCTCTGTTACCCCTCAAACATATCAAGTTCTCTTGTTTCAGGCAAAACCTATCTCCAGCTTTTCTTCAACTAGCTGCAATGACAAGCTGATACAATGAAGACACAACTGATCCTTTACAAGCCCTGAAGCTAAAGAGACAGAAGAAAACAAAAATTTATCTCAGCTGACTGCCACACAGAGTTCTTAGTGTTTGCAGAGATGGGCATGAAGTGCTGGATTCATTCCAGGCCATCTGCACACATTAATTTTAGTTCACATTAAAACATGGGCCTGATCAAGAATTCAGCTAGAGCTTTGCCCTCCGAGTTGTATCAGACCTCAGAAACTGGTATTTTTCTAAAACACAGTTATATACATGAGAAATTAAGGTGAGTGAAGGAGACAGGAAGAAGGGTGCTTACCATATTTTGGTAAGATGCACATATTCACAGGCACCAAGACCAACACTACACATCCCAGTGTAATGAAAGGGACCTCATAACCAAATGATTGATACAAAAAGCCACCTAAAGGTGGGCCCAGCACCAGTCCGAGTCCTGTAAAAATTTCAAGGCTGCCCTAAAGGATGAAAAAAGAAAGCAAGCAAAAAAAAGAATGCTGAGAAACTCTAGTGTTTTGTAGAAGCAATCCATTTTTCTGAGGAGCAGCACAACATAGTCAGGCTAGTGAAAAGAAAAAGGCACTGCATCACTAAGGGGGGTAAGGTAACGCCAGCAATTCATCGTATTGTGGGTACTCAGCCGCAACACTGGTTTTTGCACTTACCAGGACAGTAGCTATATTACTGGGAAATGCCTTTGCAAGGATTGAAAACGATGCTGTCATTGCTGCTGCAAAACCTATTGCATCCATTGCTCTTACTAAAAAGCACAAACCGATGAACATTGGTCCACTTGGCACCTTGTCCAGCATTCTAAAACAAAAAAAAAAACAACCCCAAAACAGTAAATGGAGATCTCTCACGATGCAACAAGTCATCTACTAAAGGCTCTGCAGCATCATTTCTTACTCATTAAAGGACACAGTTACAAGACACTCAATGCTTTCTATTGCCACATCTTTTTGAATCCATCAGTGAAGTATTCAAACTCTACCAACTATTTCTGGCAGCTTTCTCCTTTTCCCCTTTCTCTGGTGGTGAAAAGAGCACAAAAAACCTAACCTGGGAAAAACTCCAGAAGTGTTCATTCTGCTTTACAAGGGATAGATAAAAAGTAAAGATGCAAAAAGTTAGGTGACCTAACCAACACCTGAAAGATGTCCAAGAGTTTCCAGTTTTCTTTTGTGTCCATCTTTTCATATGGATGAAAATGATTAGAAGACAAATGCAACAAAACCAACCAACAAAAATTACTCACCCAAAAAGAATGGTCACACATCCCGAAACAAACATCCCTGCCACAAACATGAATTTTGCTCCAATATGTGTAAGCTGTAAATTAAATACCATTTTTACATGTTACTATTTCAAGTCTAGATCAAAAAATCTTTCAAAGTAAGTTACTGTTAAGAAATCAAAACATATAAGCACTTTATAGCGCATGTCACTAAAAGATCTGGAGACACTGCTCCTGCTGGTGTGCCTTCAGGCAACACTGAACCTAAAAATATTCTAAACGGTTAAGTGACTTAACCCAGTTTTCAGAATGGTAAGACAATGGTGCAGTTAACTATTTCACAGTACTACGCTGCAGCTTCTGCAGAGCAGCAGTTTACAGCAGCATTCCTCATTATAAAGAAACAAAAAGTAATACATTCCCCCCTCCAGCACTGTCAGTGATGCCAAGTCAGCAATACCTGTCACGTTTATGGCTCAGCAGAGTCAATGGAAGCTGATTTTTAAAGCAAATTTGTCACAACCTTTAATAGCATAAAGCTTTGGCGTAGGAAGCACGGTAGCTTCAGGCTTCCCATTCATTACCAGCGAAAAGACCCCACCTTACTTCATTTCAGACTCCATCATCAGGGTGAAGGATGACAAGAGGCATGCCGTAAAGCTAACTCAATCCCGTAACAAAGTACACCTGAGTTTCTAATTCCATGCTGTAACCTCCCCTAAGGACAGCAGCTATTTTAGGCTCTTTTCTTGTTTGGGCCTGGACAAAGCCCCTGAATTTCAGACATTATTACTAAAGCCCATATTTTGCCGAGTTTCACTGAAACCCTCAGGATTTCTGATTGCTGGACTATCCACCTCTGTTGGTGCTCACTTCACCTGTCTGCAGTGAGGATGGAACGCTCGCTCACTCTCTCCCCTGCAAAGTCCTTGGTGAGGGTTGCGCCATAGTTGAATGCCATCACAGGCACCCAGATTGCACTTACCAGTGGCAATTGTGTGACACCTTGATGAGCCACCTCACCACCACAGAAAATCATTCACCATGACGTCAGCAAAGAGACTGCCCAGCCAAAGAAAGAGAATACTGTGAAACTGCAGCAGCCCCAGCTTAGGGTATGATCCAGAGCAGCCCTAACCAAAAATGCATAGACAGTGGTGCTCCAGCATATAAACAAACTGTTACATAATTTATTTGTAACTTCTCCAGCATGAGAAAATCCTGAATCTGTGGGAAAAGAGAAGTTGCAAGAACTGGAGACATTTATCTCATATTACTACATAATGAAGTGGAAGGGGAAACAGAGTTAAGCAACAGAGAGTCATAATAAGAGGAAATGTCAGAAAAAGACAACATACCAGAAAAGAAGAAGGGGTGCAGCTAACTAAAAAAAACAAAACAAAACAAACCACCTAAAGAACAGCACCAACGGCAAACAGAATATATAAGTAAGTGCAACAAACAAAATGGGGGGGGAGGGAGAAAGGAGGTAACAGAAAGGAGAATTGATCAGTTAACCAGAGAAACAAAACAGCTACATGTCCGCCAGCCCATGCTACCCTCAAGAACTGGAGAAGAGTAATTTTTAAATTGTACTGACAAGACTTAGATCAGATTCAGACTGACTGGCCAGGCTCCAGTTACTGCAGACACAAGCCCGCAGAAGTGCTACTGAAGAGATAACTCTTTTCTCAGCTTTAGAGAACTGTCTTCATGTACCAACCCATGTCATCACAGAAATAAGTTACAGCTTCAATTATACTTACATAATTTCCCAAGATCAAAGAAGTCAAGAAATTGACCAAAGCAAAACATCCAAAAATCAGGCCAACAACGGTGTTACTGGCACCTTTTTTTTCTGCCTGCAAAAAAAGATCACAATTGTGTAAAGATGGAGGCAAATTCTTGAGGTGAATAACATTCACACTTAGTTTTAATTCTCTATTAGTGCAGTTACAAAGCAATTTCTCAAAGGCAGTAGGGGCTCATAAGGTAACAACACAGCAGTTTAAAGACATGTTGCACTTCTATTTAAGCTATACGTAATCAAGGGAAAAGCAACGTTCATTCCTCAATGAATGGAAACACTGTGCTGTTTGCCAAACAGGTGACCAGACTTTATACAGGTGGCTTCAGCTGGTGCGCAACGGAGCTAACTACAAAGTTTTGATCCCTCACGCGGCGAGAGGGCAGTGAACAGAGATAATTGTTATCTTCATTGTATCATGCCTCCCCATAACAAGCACCAGGTAAATTTTTGACTTATCCAACTGGCAAAATACACTTAATTGGGTACAAGCAGTACATTGGAATATTTAGAGCAAAAATAATCTTAACGTTTCCTCGATAATACTTGGGAACAACTTGGTCATGAAAGAAATGGACTTCTGCTGCAAAGGCACCATGACCATTTTTGTTTTCATCCTATATTTAAACACTGTATTGACTCAACACAAGCAGAGATATTTTTTTTTTTCCACCCCTCCAGGTCCTAGGTCAGGAAACTTAACGCAGTGAATGACGGCCCAGCATGAGTTAACAGCGAGATGGATATAAATAAAAAGTCATTGAGTGGCTAAGGCACTGAAATGCAAGTCAGGACACAGGCAGAGTTTTATCTCAGCTCTACTACCAACTGCTGTGCAACACTGGGTAAAAACCTATTTCACTTCTCCAAGCATCCATTTCAACTTTTATCTCATTTCATTAGTTTGCCGTTTCCTCTGCAACCACAGGGAAGATTAAATTAGTCCATGGACAGGATCCAGGTCACTGTTACATACACTCTAAACTACTTTAGCCAGTATCAGGCTATGACTACAAAGTCCCACAACTGAAAAGTCTAACTCGGAGCTTACACGCAGCCATAAAGGTCCCACCGTGTTCAAGATCCTTTTAAAAGTTTCAACGTGCAAAACATAATCTAAAGAGTAGCTGGCTAAATGGTTTGTTTACCTCTGAAGGGAAAAAGGGTCCCAGGATTGAATAGCATATCATGGAACTGAAGTTTATAGAAGCTGTTGCAGCCATCGTAAAGAGCTGCTCTCTAGTAAGCCTTCTTGATTCCTCACCAAGCGCTTCTGGCACGCCATCCTCTTAAAGTACAAAAGAAAAACCCGTATTATAACTTGGCAGGGGGAAACACAAATCTGCAAATCAGGCTTGAAAATCAAAACCCGCGCTGCACATCTGCCCTCCCGGCCCCGGGGAATTAAACCGAGCCGTACCCCTTTTTCCCCTCGCGCCGGAGGGCAGCCTCGGCCGCAGGGGCAGCACGGCCCGCCGGCGGTGCCAGCCTGCAGCCGCCCCCCGGCCCACCCCGCAAGGGCGCGGGCTGCCGCGGAGGCTGCCCCGCCGCGCTCCCGGCCCGGCTCCGCGCCTACCGGTGCGCCTGAGCGCACGCCCCGCGGGGACGGCCCCGGTACGCGGCACCGCGGGACTCAACCCCGCGGAGAAACCGGCCGCCATCCCCTGCGCGCCCGCTCCCTTTCCCAGCGCAGGCTCCGGCGCTGCGGAGCGGCCCTTCAGCTGCAGCTGTCCCCGGTCACCGGCGCAGAAACGCCGGGCACACCTCGCCTCACACCTGCGGCCTGCTCGCTCCCCGCGCCGTCCGCCGCCCGGCTGCCCATGGGGAAGGAGCGCCACGGCCGTAACGGCCGGCGCGGTGGGCTACGGCACGGCGGGGTACGGCACGGCGGGGTACGGCACGGCACGGCACGGCGGCCAACGCCAGCCCCGGCGCCCCGGCCGCCGCCACTGAGCATGCTCGGCCTCCGGGGGCGGCCTGCCGCGCCCCACGGCCCGCCGGCCGCTGCCGGCCGCCTGGGGCTCCCGGCGGCAGGCGGCGGGAGAGCCGCCGCGGGGCTGCCCGGGGGGCGGCCGGGGGTGGTGCGCCCAGCGGGGACTGCCAGCCCGGGCGGGGAGAGCGCCGAGAGCGACGGCAGGCGCCGGGCTTCGGGCGGTCCGGTAACAACCTGCTGGCTTCCAGGGTAGGCTGCGCGTCTGGCCGAGGGGAGCGGCTTACTTACGGGACCTGGTAAAACACGAAGCGCAGCCCATGCTCTTGGGAGCGCGGCTTCGACAGTTACAGGTGAAGGAAACCGGGGAGGCAGCGGACAAAGCTGTCGGGGGAACAAGCGCGTACTTGCTGAATACAACTATAACTCGCCCGGACATCAGAAAGATGTTTCTGACAGGTAGAGCAAGAGACATTATAGAAAAGCCTCACAACAGAAGTCTAAATCCCACCTGTATTAAAACAGGAGCTCAAAGAGTTTGTGAATATTATGTTATTGTGGCTGCTTGGGGCTGGGGGAGCTGAGGTCGGAGGCCCGAGAGGTACATCCCACCTGGTGCAGCAAAAAGAAGTTTAGACTGCTGGTAAAGGAGGGATCGGCTCCTGGGACTCTGCCTTGCTACAGCTGACCTACCCGGCTGCTCTCCTGAAAACGTAGCCCCTTTGGCCGGGCTTCACTCTCTTAAGATTCCTCAGGGGTGGCTGGCAGTTACTGTAGGATTGCCCGTTTGCCTTGTAAGCACAAGCGTTCATCTGGTTTAAAAAAAGCAGTAAGGTCTCTCTCTTCCGTACCAAAGGGAGATTCAGGATAGCTTCTTAGAACTGGTAGACCAAACAAGATCAACGATCACCTACACAGCCTCTAGCAAGTTACAGGAATCATAAAACAGTAACAGAAGAGCTGAATGACAAAAGTTGTCACAAGAATTAATAGCTATAAACTGGCCAGGAGTAAATTCAGGCTGGAGATGAGGAAGAAGTGATAAAGTTAATCCATTTGGCACCAGTTTCTATCGGGAGGGGAGGAAAGTGAGGAAGGAGATGAGGCATGAGCTGGGGACCTCTTCCAAATGTAAAAAAAGACAGACCACCTATTGCTTGAAGAGAAAAAACAGTAATTACTTCTTAAAAGCACTACTTTAACTAGGCCATCAGTATTCCATCTAGTCACCAGTTATAATATTAAGATGCATAATAAGGACGTTTCAGAGCAAAGGTTGCCATGTACCTAACTTTAGACTCTCACACTCCATGTGACAGGAAAAAGCAGAATTACTTTCTTATCACAAGATTAGGAAACTTAAAAACTATTAAGCAGCCACAAAGAACAACAGCCCCACATTCCTTCGCTGAAGCCTATTTTGACAATATATTGTGTGTGGCGTATATTATGGCTGTGATGTTGAAAAATCCCTAAGAACTACCTTGGTCTTTTCCTGTCTGCTTCCAGAAAAAAGACATAAACATAAATCCTTCTCATAGATACTGCCCCTTGAACAGCATTACTCCCACCAAAAAAGAGGAAGAGCACTTGGAAGTCATTCTGAGTTCACAAACCGATAATAAGAAAAAGGCAATACATGCAAAGCATGACACACAAATAGAGCAAATAAAAGAAACTTGTAGAGAGAGATTAAAATTGCCGTGAGAGAATAAAGCTTTCATTTTTGTGGCTAGAGATAGACAGTCAGTTATGCTCAGGAGGTGAAATGGTTTTCACTCCAACTACTTGCTCTTTTCAGTCTAGACTCTCACTCAACAGATTCCTACTTTCAAAACCCAGTCCTCCTCTCATTAATAATTACATGCGAGTAATGAGTAATCCAGTAAAGCATATGGAGTCAGATTTCCACAAAGTCAGTGCGTGCAGTAGAAGGCTGAAGTGTGGAAGTAGAAGTGATGCACTGTGATCAGCATGAGCTATGGCTCCAATAATGAAATGGGGCTATGAACTCATACGTGCATACAGTTTACTTATGCGCTGCTCATTATTGTCAGAAGAAACTGGTTGATGGAACATGTTTGTTAATTCTTCATATATTCTTCGTAAGCTATAACTATTTGTTAACCTTTGAACTGGGACTCATTACCAGCCTGTCACGATAGTTTTTCAAGTCTAACAAAACTCATGTTTTTAAAAGCATACAAGCCTTTCTTGCTTATGTCATGTCTGTGGCAACTTTAAAAAAAAAAAGTATCTTTCAGATCCCAAATCATATGTAGAATTCAAGCCTTGGAGCACTAGCCCTCTATAAATACTACAAATAGAGTCTACATCCATTGCTTATGTCCACAAGATAAAAACACATTAAGAACAATTGCTTTAAGAGCAGCTTCCTTCGTGGACATCCAGGATATTCTGAAATGCTCAGCACATGTGAGAATATGTATCTCTTATTATTTTTCTATATATTTGTAGAGAACTTAGAAATACTTTTGTATTGCAATCCAGAAATCACTTAGCCAGTGCTTATTTGCATCATATTACTATTTCTTTTGCCAGAAGTCATAATGGCTGCACACAGGTATTTGGAAAGAGTTTAAAATGGCTCTAATGTAACCACATGATAGCCACATTCTTTGAGAGTCTAGTGCAGAATCTGTGGAAGGCAACAAAACCCAGCAAACTGTTTTCTTCAGTTGTTATGACATCAAAGTCTTTCTACTTTTCAAGTCGGTATTGAAATGCCATAGCTTGTCCTCTTTCTGAGACCCCAGAATGGTCTCACCATACTTTCTCCAGGTGCTTGAAACTCGACGCAGACATCCCTTGCGCTCCTGAGTAGCAGCACACACTTGGCTGTTCTGAACCATTACCTGGAGGTGCTTGGAAATACACATCTCTCCCCTCTGCGCTGGTGAGCAGGACTTCTGTGGAAGGGCAAGAAAATGGGTAAAAATAGCTTGCCCTCTACAAAAATCTTTATGATGCAGAACCTTTTTCTGGACTGTGTGACCAGAAAATTAATAAGATGATTGTTTAGGAAGAGTAGGAGTGTGAAATGTGCACTGGTGTTACTTGCAAGAAGCCTTCCAACTTGACGTTCCATGGGGCTGAGAAATCATGTCTGTTTTGGAATGAAAAATAGATAATTCTATCTTGCGACATTAGCAGTCTAATCGTAGCACATGCCTGTGTTTTTTATTTCTAGAAACAGATGTCAGAGGGAAGTTAGTTTTGCAAGGATTGTTCAGAACTGAAATTCAGAACTGATTGTTCAGAGTTTAGCAGTGTCGTGGACTTCTCTTGGGAGTTTGTAATACCTGACGCTTTTGCCTGCCTACCTGACTGCCTCACCATACTGTGCCGCTGTCTGAACTACTTACTACTCAGTTCCTGAGTGTCCACAGTTTACAACATGGCACGTAACCTATCACTGCAGTCTGGCAATTTGAAGAAAAGATGGGTCGTGGTTGCTGGGGTGAGCACAGGGTGGAGGTAAAGGTTACCACAGCAAGAGACAAGAGAAACAGAGGAAGCAAAAGGGAGCAGGAAGAGGATGGCTAAGAATGAACCATTATATCTTCACTACAGTACCACTCTTCTGAAAAAGCCCCTAAGTTCATTTGTCATTTTGATGATACAGGGAAAAAAGAGGAAGGCTGCCACCCTGGAAAGGGGGGGACAGTCAGGGGGAGTCAAGGAATTCAATGGAGAGCACAGAGGGTTGTAGCTATAACCAAAAGATTTTTAAATATTTGCAGCAAGATGGTGAGTCCGAATGGATTGCCCAGAAGAGCAGGCTGGTGAGAATCCAAATTCTTGAGTGTTGTGTGACAGCAGCTTGTGGTTACTCTTCCTCTCCCCGAATCCAAGTTTATAGACAGCATGTTATGCTCTTTATAATATAAGCAAATCTTGAGAGGACCTGTCCTGGTTCCAGCTGGGATAGAGTTAATTTTCTTTCTAGTAGCTGGTATAGTGTTATGTTTTGGGTTCAGTATGAGAAGAATGTTGATAACACACTGATGTTTTCAGTTGTTGCTAAGTAGTGGTTAGACTAAGTCAAGGATTTTTCAGCTTCTCATGGCCAGCCAGCAAGAAGGCTGGAGGGGCACAAGAAGTTGGGAGGGGACACAGCCAGGACAGCTGACCCAAACTGGCCAAAGGGGTATTCCATACCATGTGACGTCATGCCTAGTATATAAACTGGGGGAGTTGGCCAGGGGGGACAAATCGCTGCTTGGGAACTAACTGGGCATCAGTCAGTGGATTGTGAGCAATTGCATTGTGCATCACTTGTTTTGTATATTCCAATCTTTATATTATTATTATTATAATTTTATTACTGTTATTATTATCATTATTAGTTTCTTCCTTTCTGTTCTATTAAACTGTTCTTATTTCAACCCACAAGTTCTACTTTTTTTTCCAATTCTCTCCCCCATGCCACTGGGTCGGGGGGAGTGAGTGAGCGGCTGCGTGGTGCTTAGTTGCTGGCTGGGGTTAAACCACAACAGGACCAAGTTCTTCTGCTGGGTCTGGCTGCTCAGTGAAACACGAGGCCAGCATTTGCGCTGACACCACCTCAGCCCTCCAGAGCCCAGGCAGGCTCTTGCACTGCATCTGGCAGCTCCTTGTTTTCTAGCACTCTGCTTGTTACCCCACTCACCCACCCTCAAGTGCATTAGAAGTACTCTATTAGCACAGGACTGCAATCCTTTGCTTAAACATCTCATGCCTTGTGGCTGTATGCCAGCATTTAAACTGCTGAGTGCTAAACGGACATCGTAACTCCAAGAGAAAATACAGAGGTTAAGAAACTAGCTACTCCTTGTAGGAATCCAGACAGATAGGTGGAGCAGGTGGAGTCGTGCCAACAGAATGCTGAGCTCCCGCTAACACACCGTGCAGCAGAGTGGACTTTGAAACAGGATCACACCCTTCCATTAATTTTTACACACAAACATGTCCACTTGCTATGCAGTACCAACATTGCAATACAGAGTTCAGTGCTAATGCAAACCTCCCCTCTACACATACATAACTTTTATCTTAGCACAGCTTTGTTTTCTCACAACTGTGCTAGAAAAACTTTTTGCATATTGTATTTCTACAATATCAGATTATAATTTGACTGTGATTATCACTTCCGCTGTAACACAAATCTTTCAGATGTGCATACTTCCATCTGCTGGACAGAATATATATTGCACTTATCTAGCAATACTGATCTGTCTTATGGCTGGCTAAGGACTTGTTATCCTTTGATGACCTTGAAGGAGATAGTGGTTTATTGTCCCACTCAGTACAAAAACTCCTCTGTAGATTAGGTGGCTTTGGGGCTTTTTAAGGAGCACGGGAAGATTGAGTGATTGACGGGTATAGGGAAGAATGTTCTCCCTGAGGAGAGTGAAAGAAGGGGGGCATTACAATTTGTGTGTGTTTGCGTGCTTTCTAGGGTCTGAGCAGTATGAAGGAAATTATATGTTCCCACTTGTGGAGGAAGGGAGAAGTCATGGCCAAATGTCCCACAGGAGCTCCTAAATGAGAATACCTGTCTTGGTGGTTGCAACCCAGTGGGGTATTGCAACTGGGGTTGCAGTTCAGAGTTTCAAGGAGTATATGGCAGTAGTTGGAGGTGGCCATATGCACCTTGGAGGCTGTCAGCGTGAGTAACGGGCAGGGTCGGTCCTACTGGCTTTGCCCTTGGTAGCTCAGAGTGCAGGGAGAGAAGTGCCCGCACACTACACTTCCATCTCAATGACTGTTTTTCAGAGGGCTTTGGTTAGCTTCTGCCCCTTCTAGGTCTCTGCAGTATAAAGGGTGCGTACCTGACTGCCTCAGAGGTGACATTAGCAGGGAGAGAGCGAGCTGGAGGCTGGGAGTGCCGCAGCCACAGCCCCCCAGCCAGGCCTCTCCCCCATGCAGACTTGGGAAGGCTGTGCTGCCAGACCTTGAGGCCTGCGGGGCAGTTCTGAGCTAGCTGAGGGGTTTCCATTTTCCCTCTCTGTCCTCCCCTGCCCTCACCAGCCCCGGTGGGTCGCTTTGTGCACCGTGTCTCCTCACTACCTGGATTTAGCCTACAGCCTGCCGCTTGACGATACTGGGCAGATCAGAGGAGGACATACTGTAGGAGAGGTGACCCACAGTGTTGGCGACAAATATGTTTGCGTTAGCCATAAACCGCGGCTATCAATATGTTACCTATTTTTGTTGTATTTTGCCGCTACGTATTTTTTACAAAGACGGCAATATGTAGACCACCAACGGTCACATTGTCAAGTCTGAAACAGATAGGATGGACAAAGTCCCATGCCAGACTGACAGCACCTGAGCAAGCAACACGCCTGCACTGCGGCGGCCCTGCGGCGCGGGCCGTCGGCTCAATCACTCGCGCGAGCACCTGAGAGGAATGGGGACGCGCAGTTGCGCTTTTCAGATTTCAGAGTTACAGCCGAGTGCTGTAACCCCCACTGAAAGGCGCCAGGGATTTAAGGTTTGTTCCCCATCTGCCTCCACGCTGCCAGGGATTGCGGAACGGTGCCATCTGAAGCCAGACCGCTTTAGCAGCAACTGGGGCACATCCTGCCCTAGGGAAGACGATGGGACACGGCCCCGGGTGGCCTCTAGCCGGCTACTGCAGTTGGCTTTCCCCCCAGGAGGCCCCGCCGCCGGGCCGGCCCGGCTCTGGCACCGAGGGAGGGAAGGCGGCCCCGCCGCCGCCATCTCCACGGCTACGCGGGGGCGGGCGAGGCGGCGGATCAGGCAGCGCCGCGGACACCCGCCGCGCTCGCGCGGGCTGGGGTCCTCGCGCGCTATAAGAGCGTGAGGCGGAAAGCCCGCCCCCTTTTTCGCTGGCGGCTCGCGGCGGTGCCGGGGTGAGTAGCCGTAATGGCGCCGGGGCCTGCCGGGCTGAATCCCCGCCGCCGGTGGGGCATCGCGGCGGGAGCGGGCCGGGCGGGGGCCACGGGGCGGCCGGCGCCACTCACCGGGGCGGCCTGTGTCTGTATTTGCAGCAGGAACCCGGGCGGGAACAGCACCCACCGAGAGCGCCATGGCCGAGGAAGGGTGAGCGGGGCCGGGGCCGTTGGGGGCGGCGGGCGGAGGGGCCGCGTCTCGCCTGACCGCGCCGTTTCGCGCCGCTCCGTGTCGGGCCTTGCAGCTCCGGCCGCGGGCTGCCTGCGCAGGCCCCGCCGTGGTGCTGCCGTATGCTCTCCGCTGGCGAGAGGGTGGGTGCTTGGCGTGGGGTTCTGGCTGGCAGGGTCGCTGTGTGCCCGGCTTCCCCCTCTTTGTAAGGGAACGCGGAGAGAGTAGAGCTGGCTGGCTTGCCAGGAGGATTTAATCTCTTAGTTTCTTTCAAGTTCACCTTTTTTCAGTTTCTTCCTTGGCTTAGTTCTTGAGCTTGCTTTTTTCGGTATTTTCTGTAATGATTGGGATGTTTGGAGGTGAACGAGAAGCTTTTGTTTATAGTTGTAAGATGGCGGCATGATCAGGGCAATATCTGTCTTCTCTTTAGCATTACTGCTGGAGGTGTAATGGATGTTAACACCGCCCTGCAAGAAGTGCTGAAGACCGCACTTATCCATGATGGCCTAGCTCGTGGTATTCGTGAAGCAGCCAAAGCCTTGGACAAGTAAGTGTTGTTTTCCCATTTTGTCTATGGTGAATAGCAAAACTGGGTGAGGTGTGTTGTGATGAGGTATGCGGAACTCATACAGTGGTCACTTTGTCCAGATGTTCAGTTGAAAGCTTTTGCAAGACCATGTTTTTCTGCCAATGAGTTTTGTCTTTTGCTATCTCTCTTCTGGGTCTTTAACTGTGATCTTAAAATACAGAGGCCAGACTCGATGATTCACGAATAACAGCATCTAGTGTGTTAAGTTCTGTCTTTTTGTGACCCCGGTGCCATCAAGCTTTTATGTGGACTGGTTTTGTGAAGAAAATGGAATGGCGCTTGCTGTATGTAGCGATGGAAATCTGGGGCTCAAGAACCTTGTGTTTTAAGAAGTGATAAACTTTTCTCAAAACTTTCTAAGATTTTAATTGGGAGGGTTAATATGTATGTCAGACTCAACCTGTAAGAATAGGTTTAGTTTCTATGAAGAAAAACTGAAATTCATAGCTTGCCTTTGCTTTTTTGCTACCTTCATTTTTTGTGTTGCAGCTGTAAATAATTGATTTGGTTACAATATCAAAACAATATTAAAGTTGTCATATATGTGCCAACCGTGGTAATTAGTCATGGTTTCTTGGTAGGGTGAAGTACCGTGTGTACATATACACCCGTGTGTGTCTGTATATAGGCACATGCTTTTAAGAAGAGACAGTGCTTAAGTGTAATGCTGCAGTGTTTGGGTGATGACTTAACAATTTGTCGGATACCCCTTCACTCACCTTATGAGTGAGAACAGCAGTCTGACAAACCTGTATGCGAAAAGCTTTAAGACAAGGTACCAGATAATGGAAGAGAAATACAACTTAAATGACTGACAGTTAGTTTGTAAGAGTTCTTTTGAGTTCAGCTACAACTTCATATGCTGTGTGTTAAGAGGATGATGTATGTACAAGGTTTATATACATTTGTGTGTGCTGGTCCTTGCTTGGAAATGTTTCTGAAACATTCAGGTGAAACTCATGATAAAGAAGGCCATAGAGAAAACTGACTTGATTTGCAGTGGTCAAATTACATTAGGTTAAGCATAGAAGACCCATACAGCTCTCTTTGTTGTCAGGTATCCCTTTGGTATTCTTAACATTGTACCACAGTATTCAAAGATCCTAATTAGAATTGGGGCCCTGTCATAACAGCTTCTTTGAACGTAAGTAGAAAAGATTGTTCTGAAGAGCTTATAACAACTTAACGTGGAAATTCAATCTTTAAATAATTACAGTTCTAATGTTAAATTATTGTAATCTGTGGTATACAAGAAAAAGCAATTTGTAACTTGGTTGCTTTCTGATAGTGACACCATTCTTTACGGGACCTGGTGTTTATCCAGTCATTACACCTTTCTTTAATGGCTGAGAATTTATTTAGTGGGATTTTTAGAAGCTTTCAAAACTGGAATAGAGTCTGATAATAAAGCTAACAATGTGAAAGTAGCCTGTTATGTATATGAAAAACAAGTAGTAGTAGATTACATCAAAAATCTATTTAGTACTTCAAAAGCATATGGTGTCTCAAAACCAAAAATTAAACTCAGGAAGTGGTTGTCTAGAAACACATGTGCTGAATTTTGTTCTTTGTGGTTTAGATTATAAAGAAAGATAAAGCAGTGTCTGAAGTTACATTGGTCAGTTTTCATTTTTTTTTTAGACGCCAAGCCCATCTTTGTGTTCTGGCTTCAAATTGTGATGAACCCACGTATGTAAAATTAGTTGAAGCACTTTGTGCAGAACATCAGATCAACCTAATAAAGGTGAGTGGTGGAGCTTTAGACACAAGTTTGGAACAGTTATCCTGCTTGCGTTATAAGCTGCATGTTTCAGCATATAGAGAGCTGAACCTTTGAAACACTACACTGTAGTTCAGTATATGGCTTATCTAAGGAAAATTTCTCATGGCAGCAGAGATTCTTTTAGCTCTGTGATTGTCATAGAAGCAGTGCAAAAGCTGTGGATGTAAACGGCAAAGGATGTGTATTGCCTATTTTACAAAGTTACATGGATTTTTGTGTCCTGTATCATAAGAAATGCAAGTGGTCGTGGAGCCTGGGAGGAGTCTCAACATGACTTTTTTTCTTCAAATTAAAATGCTTAGCAAGCTGTACAATGATGATACTTTGGCTCCCTCTACTGATACTTGTGAGGAAAGCAGCCATCCGTTACCCAATACTTCTGAGAGTACAGCGGCTTTTTTGCTGAACCTAGTTATGTTAGGAATGGCTAGTTCTAATGTGTTGCAATGTTTTACACAGGTTGATGACAACAAGAAACTGGGTGAATGGGTAGGTCTCTGCAAGATCGACAGAGAAGGAAAACCTCGCAAAGTAGTGGGCTGCAGTTGTGTGGTTGTCAAAGTAAGATGATGCTGATTATAGCTTATTTCTTGACTTTTGAAAATAAGCAGTAAAGATAAGGTTGCTTTATATAAGGGACTATTAAATAGATGTCTTAGATTATTTTTTTTAAACAGTTGCTTTCCATTGTTGATAAACTGCTTCATGTTTATTTAAAATACTCATTTTGTGAGTTAAGGGTTATGTCCTTAAAGTATCTATGCCTACTGGCCAGTAAGCATTAAAGGAAGGATGTTTAAACTAGAAGAGATGAAGTTTTGCTTCAGAAGAAAATGCCAGTTCAATGTGTCTGCTTAACTTGAAAATGTTTTGCAGAGTATATTTTAAAATTACACTGGTAAAGTAAAGCCACAGTACGAGCCTTGAAGACTTTGTTGTCTTTGAGGTCCCAAGAGATGGCTACATTTTCACAATAAAGACTAATGCCTTCTGTATGTGTTTTCATACTTATGCTACTGTTTCACATACTTTACTTGGCTTTTTTAAGCAGAAATGAAGAGTTTGTTTGGATCCATACCAATGGGTGTTAAACTTTAATGAAATAGAATAGTCCTTCATTAGAATAGTCTTTTATTAGAGAACGAAGGGAAAGCAGCTGGCAGATTGCTTGAGGTTACTTGTATGGAATTTGGGGAATATTTGAGAATGCCTTGAGGAAAAGTGTCAATCTCAGTTGTCCTTTTAAAAATAAGTTGTAAAATTTTGAATGGCTCTGTATTTTATTAATGGGTTATCTTGTGTTACAGGACTATGGCAAGGAATCTCAGGCCAAAGATGTCATTGAAGAGTACTTCAAGTGCAAGAAATGAATGGAAAATAAATTTTAACCCTGACTAATGTGTGTGTGTGATTAATGGGTGGGTGTCTGTGGAATAGTTCTTTGAGTTGCAAAGGATAACATCAGAAGATGAAAGGACTTCGCAGGTCTTTGGTGTAGTTTATTAGTATGTTAACTCTGTCAGCTTGCTAAAAAGATAATGGCAATGCCTGCCATTCTTATTCTAGGGTGCTTCTGTTTCCTGTTCCTACTGCAGAGGTTAGCGACTTGGGGAACTTTGCGCAGCTTCTCAGTTGCAAAAATGCTGACAGTTGATTACTGCCTTTGCTTGGCAGTGCTTAGGCCTGTGCTTCTGTAGGAATTATGAGCAGTTTGTTGGGGAAAGTCTGAAGTACTGCTGCATCTGTGATGAAAATTTGGCTCCCTCTGCTGAAACAAATGAGGAGAACAGCCTTAACCGTTACCCAAGTCTTCTGAGATGTTGCAGGAATTTTTTAAATGCTATCTTAATTTATTCAGGGAAATACTTGACCTGGGATGTGTTTTGTTGGGTTTCCCCCCTCCGTCAATTCTGAAGCAAATTGTGGGTGGAATTAGCTTCTTATAAGAAGTATTGCTGTGTACTTCTAGATGTGATTCTGTAGGATTTCTCAGTAGTCAAGATAGCCAAGCAGTTGAGATCTCACTGCTCCAACAAGGCAATGTTGAAGTCTGACTTGCCCAGTGTCTTGGTTTCCATAGTAGTTGGATGACATACAGAACTTGCGGTTTTGTCCATTTTTTGGAAACAAGGTGGGATTCAGACTGGAATTTAAGATTACTGTCTTTTCTCTCTCCTGCAAGTTGTTTTATTTGTCTTACATTTTCTGCGGAGCAGCTCTAAGTGGAGTCATGAGGAATTGCTCCATTATGCTGTTAAGTAGGACATGAATGTGAGTGTGTGGGGCTGGGCACCTCTAGACTGAGGAGATGGGAATGTGTATCTCTAGTTCTCAGGCTCTTGAGCTTGAATTTTCATTATGGTTAGTAAGCCCTTTTTTGATATCCCCAATCATTCATGTAGTGTAGAGGCAGGCATCTTCTCCAGATGCTGGGCTCATGTAATTTTGTAAAGCTCTCATTAAGGCTTTTGAAGTATCTCTTGGTTTTGGCCCTGTCACAGCTTTCTAGTAGCTAGATCTGGGTGACTTGGATTTTTGAGGGGTTCCTGTAGTAATATTTTCAGGTGTACTTAATGATGAAGTCACCTGTTCCAAGTCTAGTTAAAACCAAGAAATTGATCCTTGTGCTGAACTTGTCTGAAATTCTCAGTGAAGGAGTTAAAGTAGCTTTTAATGATTTAGTTAATGTCAAGCTAGTATTGCAAATGGAGGGAAGTTAACACAAACATACAAATGTTACCATTTTCCATTTGGATGTTTTTGAATATAGTTGAAATGGCAGAAATTCACTCCTGTAGTTAAAAGCCTTAGTTGCAGATCTTATTAAATAACTGGAGGTTTCTAAACACTGAGGATAGGAATAATTTGTAAGAATATTCCTTTTTAAATGGAGTTGGAAGACACTAACTATTGAAAAACTTGAATTGTTCGTTTATTTTGGCTAATAATTTTGAGTGTCTGACTCATACAGAAGCACACCAAAGCACACTTCATCTTTTGTCCTATCTTAAAAAGCTGCATCTTGCAAGTTTTGGATAAAATAGTTACACTGTTCTTCATATTTTTATGTTGGTTGCTGCTACATTCTAGAGAAGGAATTGTCTGAAATGGTGGTGGCGTTGGCAGTCTAGCAGGATTTATGGTTTGCTTTTCCTTGGCTGGCTGCTTTATCAGAGTGGAATTCACAGAGGGAATTGGGGTCCAAAACTGGAGCTCAGTACCTGGGTTCAGTGGCCTGTGTGTTGCCAAGGTTGAAAATTGTTTCTTAGTTGAATGTGCTTCTGTACCAGAACATTTTTTACCTGCTACGAGTAGTAAAGTCCTTAATTCCTTACATCTCTGGATGCAGGGTAACAAACGTGCAATCCAGTAAGCCCCTACACGGTAGTGGGTTAAGATTTTTAAAAAAGATGAAATCCATAGACTTACATTCTCAAATTTAAGGAAGTATTTGCTAAGCCTGTGCAAGCAAACAGCTTTTCCAGGTGTTTGGCTTTTTGGCTAAAATACAGCTTTTCATTTTGTTATTTTTTAACCCAAAATGACCCAGGAGAATGGAGAAGAGCATGGTTCCTAATTCAGATACACTTCACTGACTACAAAGAGTTTAGGCAAGTAAATCATGTATAGATAGATTCTGGATGTAGATGACTATGTGAAATTAACCTGCTTATAGTTTTAGGGCTATTTGGTAAAATTTTGGTTGCTTTAGCATGGGCAAACAATAGACCTTAGATACTTTTTTTTTTTTTTAACTGGATTTGCCCCTCTTAAGTGAAACTTAATTTGGCTTGAGGTCATCTCAACATGGAAAATTCCTGCTGGTACAACTTACTTTCTTATAAATCTACTAATGGTATATTGTGATGTGAAGCACTAATACCAACATGTAGTAAAGTTTCGGAGGGGACTATTACATGATTTGCTGTTGGTGGAAAAAATAGGAAGGATATCCATGCAAGAAGGAAGAATTGTTCATGTCCAGGTGAATTGTAATTCTGAGATGATGATCTTGAAAGGAAGAGGAGCTATCACTGAAAAGGATGAGTAAAAATGAAGTTGATAACCTGTTGCTTTAATAAAATCATGAAAAATTCTGGCTGTTACTGCTTTACCTCCATAGAGGATGTGGAAGGCTGTTCACCTTGTGTTCAGTAATATCTGAAATTGTTCCCCTTTGTACTTTCCTCGGTATTTATGGAGAAAGCTGATTCAAAATAATATGCTGCATTGTGGTAT
This sequence comes from Aquila chrysaetos chrysaetos, assembly GCF_900496995.4. NCBI lineage: Eukaryota > Metazoa > Chordata > Aves > Accipitriformes > Accipitridae > Aquila > Aquila chrysaetos. Next base: position 23,479,281 of record NC_044011.1, on the reverse strand, counting down.
CATCGCTGGATTTCCTCTTCAACTAGAACACTGTAGAGACATGGAATATGGTGGGTAAAGAAAAAGATGTTCTGTGAGCATTCACAACCTACAAGAAGGTTGCAGAAAGATTACATTCATTTGGCTAGGCTAGAATAGTACAACAGCACCAGTTTCAGGTTTGCACTAAAGGTAGGTGATAGATCTGTTTTCATGGATTTGGAGTTAGGGTACTGCTTTTTACTTCTGACAGGAGCAGTGAAATTCCTTATAGCAAGTTTTTTAGGTTGGGTTTTTTTTAAAGCCATATATGGGGAACATGCACACTGGATCTATAGTGAAAGACTTAAGAATTGTTAACACATTGAGGATTTATGTTTAGTCAAGCTATTAGTCCTAATTGTAATGTAAATAGGTCCTTAAGGAGTTTTACATACTTTAAACCTCCAAGTAATTTGAGAAGAGTCCAGCACACTCCATCTATTCACCTTTACAGAATATTCATTTAACACATTTTAACTATTTTCAGTCAGTGTAAGAAAAATATCTTCATTATCATGATGGTTTCTGTGTTTCATTTATATCATGGGATACCGGAATTGCTACTTCAGCAGTAGCTGGGTTATGCATTTCCTCTTAATTACTATCAAGTATCAGTTAACTTTTAGGAAAAGGGGTTCAAATGAGGAGAGTTGTAGTCCACGAGTTTGTTAGGCAGTGTTTCTTTTGCAACAATGGAACAATACCTCAGTAGAAGTTCAGGTCTATGTTTGCTTTGGTTTTTTTAAAGCCACCTTATCATTTTACATGGCAATGAATATTAATACTAGGGAATTGCAACTCTCTTTTCATGCCAAGGGTTTTTCATTGGAACAGAACCAACGCTTCCTAGACATTTTTGCCAGAAGGAATTAGGTTGAGATCTTAATTTTCTGATCAAAATGCTTAGATATCAAGTTATGGTTTTTTCCTGTAACATTACATTTCCTGGGAGTGACCTTAGAACCTGTGCAGGGTCAGCATTGGAGAACTGATAAAAGACTCAGTTTACTTGCACTTTTTACTTTATACCTAAGACTAGCCCTAGTGTTTGATTTATTTTCAAAAATTTCTTGAGAACTAAATTCCACCCAAACTTCCTGGTTCACCTTTATCTTTTGTGAAAGCTAATTTGTTTTTTTATTCAAATTGGCAAAGGAAAACAAGCGGTTGTTAGTCCTTCATACTGGAAGACTTAGTATATGCTTGTCTCAGACCTGTGCTTGTCGACAAAAGAGACCCCAGTTTCTTCATGCTTTCTTGATAGATGGTATTTTTGTTTTGCTGTAGAAGATGTATCGATATTGATGTGTCCTGCAGGATTTCAGATAAAGTTTCAGAGGAGTAGACTTTGTATTACTCTAAGTTCTAGCCATCTGTATTTATCACCCTAAAGGTACCCATTACCTGTCCCCTGAAAGGATGTAGTTAGATGGCATTAAATAGGGCACTGGGAATTGGAGACTTTGGAGATAGAGTTCTAGGACTGACCCTGACTTTTCCTCTGTTGCTGATCATGTTTAATGTCCCTTGCAGGATTTCCTTGGTTGTGAAACAAGGATAATGCAGAATGGTTTGCTCAACAATGCATGTTTTGTGGCTTTTGGTTGGCAGAAGCAGCAGAATTAATTTCTTTTTCTGGACTAAATAACAGGTTTTAGTGGTTTTGCATGGATTGGTAGTCCTTTCCAGGCCTGAATTCTTATGTTTCCATGTGAAGCAGCTAACAAAGTGCTTTGAAGAAAGGCTAGTAAGTTACTGTGAAAGTGTAAAGTACAGACTTCTAGACAGTAGTGGAAGAACATCCTATGCGAGACTTAAAATACCTTGAGAACAGTTAAGCTTATTTTGTTTTGGAACCACCTGTGTGTCATCCTGGCCAATACTGCTTTTCTGTGTCTTTTGCATTTTGCCTTGGATATAACAGCGAGCATCAGGACAGCCCCCCCACCATGTATTTGCACAGCTCCGACTTTGATGGAGTTGTGGCCCTGACTGTGGCTCCCACAGGGCAGCTGGTTATACCTGCCCTCCACTCTTTTCCATGACAGTGCCCATTTTACTGTTTCAGTCCCTTGGGAGTCTGGGATAACAGCAGTGCTACTCCATGCTTATTCCATGTTAATTCTGGTTAAGAAGGAAGTATGTGTGCTTGTAATGTGTAGTGGGAGCGTGAGTGCTCACTTGAGGGTAATTTCTTACTAGGACAGCTCATTCACATCAGGATCTCCCATTGTAATAAGCTGATACGTTTTGCAGTAGCACAAACATTGGGAGATCAGGGCTTGTCTGCAGCAAATCGCCATGCTGCACAAGCACTTCTGCGGGCTCCAGCCCTTCCTTTGGGAAACATTGTTTATTCTGCCTGCTTTGCCAAGAGGAAAGTGTGTCTTCCAGTCTTACTTAATGCATAAGTATTTTATGGAGGCTGAGCACTAATCCCACATGAAGAAAAAATATACTTAGTATTAAAACACACAGTACCCGTAACACTTTCTGTAACAAATAAGCATAAGCCCTAGTATTTTCTGACTAATGTTCCTGATTTAGAATTGCATCTACCTGTTAGGTTTTGTTCCTTCTTTGTACTATGGAACCTGGATATCTCGGCTGCAAGCCAGTGCCCCGCTTACGTCCATGTTACTGAAGCTGGTGCAAACACGGTCCCTAAAACATGCTCTCTTTCCTGGAGGCCTCACGAAGGTCTCTCATCCAGTGATATAAAGAAACTCTGAACACACAGCCATTTGTCAGCCTTGTCTTCTCCTTTGGGGATAATGTGATTGGGATGTGGAGCCTCAGTAGGATTTATAATTCGTGTTAGGCCATTGAACCAGATACTGGATGTTGGGTGAGCACAGTTGTGGCTTGATTTATGTAGCCCGAAGGAAAACAGAAGTAATGGCAAATTATTTTCTCAATGGTTTTAGACAGTTAAGTAAATACACAGGATTTTTTTTTTTCAGCCATTGGTCAGCAAGCAAATGTTTATTTTGAGAGTCTTTTAAACAAACTGAGGAGATGAAGTGGTTAGTATGCTGTTATATATAATGATCCTACACACATTCATAATTTTCTCATGCATTGGCATTATTTTTGAATGAAAGTCTACCTACAAAAAGCCCTAAATCCATATTAACTGCTTCATGTAGCTGACCTGTTCTAAAAGGTGATACAATCTTTTATGGAAGTAAACCACTATACAAATACCTGAACTTTCAGCCATTGGTAACCGTGCTTCCTCGTTTTAATTCCAAAAGTGTTTGAGTCATGTTATATGAACTAGTGGAAACTAACTTGAAAATCGCTTTGACTTACAGGAGCTTCTCCCCTCATCTCCCAGTTCAAAAGCAATTGGGGGGACTTTTTATAGTACTTAAGCAAAAGTATTTAAAATATTTTGACTGAGACCTCTGTGAGCAATACAATATTACATAAAATGGGGATACTTTTGATAGGTAAAGTAACAACCACCATGCTTTTCAAAAATTTACGAACTGATGTAATAATTTTGTTTATAGCTGATTGGTTTCTTTAAAAAAAGAATCCTTTTCATGATCATTGGTATTTCATGATATTTCGTTTCATATTGCTGAAAGATTATTAGGCACCATGCAGAGTTATATAAAAATAGATATCTACAAGGGGAAAAATGCTTATGTACAAATCAACCTAGCTGTTATTTTGCTTATCTAATTGGAAATTTGTTACCTTCAGTTAGTCTTCTAGCTCAGTCAATGTTAGGAATCCATTCATCTTTGCTGTAGCCTGACTGAGGCTAGTGGCTGTAAGGTAAGAAAAAGTTTTACTCTTTGAAGTGCAACAGTAGAGTTTGTATGTCAGTACTCTACGTAAATACCAACGTGTAAGCGGTCAGATATTCTTTTCTAAAAGCAATGAAATAATAGGCATTTAGGTCAGTGCCTGGCATGCCAAGTTCCTGCCCTGTAAAATTTTACAATCAAGTTATGAAACTGAAAAAATGTATTTTATGCTGACGTACAGAAAAATGTTTATTAAAGCAAATTTCCTGTTTTCATACTCCAAAAAATTGTAATTCCAGTATGCTTCATTTTTTCCTTCCTTTTTTTCAATGGTTCTAAGACATTTTCCACAGTGAAAGAGTTCAAATCCCTGTTAAAATAAGCTTTGTATTTTGAGGACAGAAGAAAGCAATGCCCCCTAAGTAACCTTTTATATTGATTGTATTGTTAGCAGCCAGTGTGTTGGATAACATAATACAGATGCTTAGGACAGGTTTAGGAAGGCAAATGGCGGGGGGGGGGGGGGAACTAAAATGTTTCTAGTTTTAGGAGTATGTGTTTAAGGGAATGGAGGTCATGTTTTGTAGAACCTCTCCACAAAAAAATGAAACACCCTCAGATATCCATATATATAAAAGTGTTTGTATGTCAATACAAGCTATGGTATACATTCTCTTTTTCATCCATTTATTTGAATGGACAATATTCAAGTAACACCCTTCAGCTTTGCTTTTTTCAGGGCAGGAAAATACGGTGTTTGTCAGCACATGTACAAGAAATGCCTTTATGTGCATGGAATTTAGCAAGCTACTGTACTTTTAAAAACATATAATTTCAATTTCTGTTTCTGCAGAGACTGACTTGCACCCTTCCATGGATATGTTTTATATCCAAATCAAAATCTCAGCTGGTTCTGACTCTTCCCTCCTGCCTATCTAACTATCTGTTTTAAACTCAGCATGACAGCTTTTAATATTTCCTTTTAAGACCAGCATGTCTTGATCCTTTTCTGATCATTGTGAACAGCATCATCATTCTGTCTGACCCTCAAGCCCATTTACATGTCCTCTTCAAATGAAAGTTAATTGGAATATATGTGCCTCTTCTACTTGCAGTTGTGTGAAAACACCCCTAAAAATGCTGCTTGGACATGGGCTATGAGTGATTTTTCATATATTCAGAAGAGAAAAACTTTTAGCCAAACTAGCCTACAGCCAAGAAATGGGGATGGACTTGCAGTGCCCTTTGTATGGCTGTCTCCATTATCCTACAATAAAATCCATCGTGTTGTTATTGACTGAGCTAGTAAGGCTGTGAATATAGAAAATGTTAGCTAGCCCTTCCCATAAGATCCTAATTATGTTTTTGAGAACTTTGCTAAGCTTATTTTCCATGGCCTGAAATTGTTCCTTGTAGAGGGTCCATCTCAAATATTTTTAAACTTTAGTTAAAGCAACATAGCTATTTCTGAGACTCTTGTTGAGTATAAGGTGTTTGATAGGTGTTTATTTACTTTTTTTTTAAAACCTCAGCTAACTTCTTAAAATCTTTTCATTGGGAAGTTCAAGTGTTTCCATTCATGGACTTGAGATGTAATAGGAAAGCAGGGGTGAGAAGAAGCACTTCCAGATGATGCATGAAGGGGGAGGATTGGATGTGTAGGAAAAAAAGGCAGACTAGTCAACATAATTAATAGTAGGTGGGGGCAGAGCAGGAATAGCAAGAAGCTGAGTCAACGAGACACAGGAGAATCTGGGCTCAAGAGACCCCTGTCTCACCACTGATTTCTTGCCAGTAATCATACATGAAACGAGTGGGAAAGTATGTTTCTCATTGTCCTCCAGCACTGGTCCACAGGGAGGACAACTGTCAGGGGACAAGAATTTAGTGGAAGAGTGAAGATGCATGCACGCATACACATGCATGTGCCGTTTTAAAGGCAGATTACAAAGCTCAAGCTAATATTAGGGAAAAAACAGGCTGCAGGTGCCACCCTGTTCAAGTGCCTTGGCATGTATATGTTCTTTAAACGTGCGGTCCTATGCTGTTGTTTCTACAGTTGGCTTATGCAATTTGAAGGCAAAGCAGACCAGCAGACCCTAAAAATGATGCAGGGCTCCGCCGTGAAGGCGGCTGCCGCGTATAAAAATAAGACGGACTATGGCTACGTGCTCGAAAACAGTGATGAAGATTTGCCTCTGCCACTGAGTTCCCGTGCGGAGGTTGCGCAGCTCCTACGCGCCGAGACGTGTCCGCCAAGGGGGACTGACGGCGTGTTCTCGTTTTCGGGGTGCTCCGACGTGCCTGGGCCTTGGTCTGTAGGACTGACGGACGCTGCCACTCGCAGCTCGGTAAGCAGCCCCGGCCGGGGCCCAGGGGCCGGGGCCGGGGTCGGGGCCCAGGGGCCGGGGCCGGGGCCCGGGCCCGGGCCCCGGCCCCGGCCCCTGGGCCCCGACCCCGGCCCCGGCCCCGGCCCCTGGGCCCCGGCCGCTCTCCGCCGCGGACTGCCGCTGCCGGCAGCGCTTCCCCGGCCAGGCAGGAGATGGCACCCGTGCTGCAGCTGAAGGGCTGCAGGAACCCGAAAAGAGGGACCGGGCCTGCGAGGTGCCTGGCTGCCCGGGGCTGGAGTTATAGGAGCAGGTGCTGCGGGGATCCCAGCAAGCTGGCGACGTAGGAAACAAATGTGGAATGAAACTCTTTAATGCCTTTGAATATTGTCGATTTCTGTGCGTATTTTCCAGTATTGTAGCCTTGTAAAATCCAAGTCAGTCAGATGTTTAGACTTTTACGGCGTGTAGAAATGTGTTTGCGTAAACCAAAGGGCTTTGTTGTACAGCTGCAACTGCTTTAATCTGTTTTTCTCAGAGTTGTACCACACAGAGCAAGCGCTCTCGTCTGCTTTCTTTCACAGAGATATTTAATGAACGAGGTACAGACTTACAGAGGTTTGGGGGGTATGTTTAAGTAGTCACTTTTTTGGAAGTTCACTTTGCACATTGTGAGTAGCACCATCTATGAGACTAGAGGACACCAGTGTCAAATTAAACATTTAAAGGACAGTATAGACTTAAGATAAGAGCCAAGATAGGTGAAGGCTTTTTCTTTTTTTCCCCGCTGCCTCAAGTGTCTGATGTATTACAGTGTTCAAAGCGTTTCACTATGCTCATATTGTATTCACACATATGCAATGTATTTGAAACATTCCTACCAAGGAGATTGTGGTAAAAACTGTAATGTGCAGCTTGCTGGGTTTCATTGTAAAGTAATATAATCTCCACATGTGCGAAGGCCAATGCAATATTTTATTTTTTGCTTACCCCAGGGAATGTGATATTAAATTTATCAGCTGAAGTATTTGAATGAGAACTCATAAATATTTTTTGAGGTGCATCAGTGGCGTACGTAGGGAGGGAGAAGACATGCAGTACTGGGTGAAGAGGAAGCAGTTCGTACTTTTCATCCTCCTCTGTCACATAACAGCTATGCCTTGCCCTTCAGATGGGGTACTGATAAATTTTCTCAGGGACTGAAAACAAGTTTTAAATTGGGGACAATTTGTTCGTCACTGATTTTATTGGTAATTATTAACTCTATAGTACGTGAACTTCAGATGTTGTCCACATTGGATGCAGAGCTCAGGGTGCCTTGGGGGGAGAGGATATGACTCACCAAAAGAGAGGTACCATTCTGAAGACATTTCAAATGCACAGGAGGGACTGTTGGCCTGCCCATTTTACCCCATGTGTTGTGATTGTAGGCACCCTAGCTGGCAAAGGTACTGCCAAACCTAGGAGGACTCTGTGCATTGCGTGAATGTAGTTATAAATCTTCCAGGGCTTAAGCAAGTATCTCTGCATGGCATTATCCTGTGTTGTTGTGTGATCTAGTCTCTTGTCTGGAGTTAATTTGGGCATCTCCAAAACAACTCTGTGGTGCTTTAGAATAATCCAAGCCATGCTGAGTTAACAGTTCTTTGTCATCATTGGCTCAGTGTTCAGCTGCAGCCCAAATTGCCCATATCAGGAAGGGTACTGAGAACATGACCAAAGATGACATTTTGCCACTGTAGAAAATCTTCGTGCCTCCACATCTTGAGTATTACATACAATTGGTCTTCATATCTCAAGAAAAGTGTAGTTTTTTCTTTAAAAAAAAAAAAGGGGGGGGGGAAGTTATAGATATGGAAAAGGACATCTAAAATTGTTATGGGGAAGTAATAGCAGGCTTATGGTCTCACTTCAGTTTGGAAAGAATGCTGAGAAGGGATGAAGCTGATTTACAACATCAAGAAAGCAGTGCAGAAGATGAGTGCTAAACTTGTTTACCAAATCCTACAATACTAGATCAGAGAACATGCATTGAAACTGATAGAATGTAATTTAAAACAGGTTTTTAAAACTGTCTTTCTTCAAACCCTGTGATAAACTTCTACAACTTGCTGTTGCAAGAAAGTGTGAAGTCAGAACACATCGAGAGGTTCAAAACGGATTAGACAAATTACTGGATAAAAGGTGCAAGCCAGATACTATTGGGAATAGGCAGCGATATTCCCTCTGACATCCGAAATCTAACAGCAGGATGCAGAAGGAGTATGAGGATTGGACCTCAGGTAGTGGCTTGTTTCACATGCTCTCCCTAAGCAACTTCTGCAACAGCCACATCGGTCTCACCCTGTGGGGCATTTCTGAGAGGAAAAGATATGATGGGCATGCTCCCAAAGTGCTAAAAGAGCCCAAATGGCTGCCTAAAGCATCTTTGTTTCATGTCCCAGACTTAAAAAGGTACAAAAGGAATCGTTACCACTTGCAGAGAAAGCAAGCCAAGAGGAGGTGGCTACTTCAATCCTTTGGAAGCCAAGAAGCTAGACGTTTTCAGGAATCTGCTCAGTTAGCAGCTGGCTCAAAACTGAAGGCTAGCAGAGACTGAAGGTGGCTCACAGTGGTAGATTATAGAAGTGAAGGAAGCAATAAGCCTTTTTACTATCATTTAAGTTGAGAATATTAGAACTGTGAACATAACTAATCCAGTTAGCTTTCTAGAAACTTGTAGGAAATCTTATTAAAAAGCTCTTGAGGTTTTTTCCTTCTAAGGTTGCTCCAGTTTTGCAGTGGACGTACCTCCTGTGCCTTTGTCATCTTGGGAATTACATTGCTGTGATGCACTTCACTTGAAACTACTTATTAAGCCATCTCAGAAACTGAAGTCGGTCCAGGGCTGAATTTGGCACATGCCAACTATTGCCCTGCAAGTATATTGCCTTTGTGCACCAGGATGGGCTATTTCCAAAAGGAGTTGAAAGTTGTTTTTTTTTTACACTCCATAGAGTCTTTAATGACCCATGCCTGCCCATATTAGACACCAGCTCTTCTCTCTCCATGATATTTCATCCAGCAGAAAAGGTGAACTGGCACTTTTTTGGTATAATAGCGAGGGAGCTCTTGGCACTTCAGAAGGCATTTGTCTCTTTGATGTAAAATAGCTCATGTGCACCGGTTTCTCTGGCACACTGCAAAGTTCACCAGTTCTCTTAATTTTTTTCTGAGAGGAACAGAATCGTGAAGGTGGTGAAAGGGTGAGTGGGGGCAAGGATTTATTTGTTTTTTTCTTTCTCTTAGCTGTTTTTGGCCTGAGATCTGAGGAGTGAAGTGAATTTGTAATTTGTAAGGACTGTATTTTAAAATATTTGCCAGTTGCTCCAGATAATAAAGTAGGGATTTTTGTCCAGAGGAGAAGAAATGAAAATAAATAAACATGGATCTTTTTCACTTAATTTACGAGCTGCAAATAAGGTTCCTCCTCAACCTGCATGATTAACTCTCTTCAGTCAAGAGTGACCATTTTGATTACAACTTCTATCAATAAAAAGCCATGAAAACTTTTTTTTTCATAAGAGAAAAGAAATCCAACAATATCAGATGACTGCAGTGTAGATCGTTTTGCCATTTGTACCAGGATTTTAACCACGTTACAGCCAATATATAAATTACAGTACCTCACCTTTAACATTACTGTCAGATTTAGCTTAATGGAAATTGCCTTTACTCATACCAACTTTAAACAAAGTAGAGCAGGAAAGCTTTTTTGTATGGGCATGATACTGCTTGTTCCAGCGGATGCTGGTTATGGCATAGCTTTGGTTTTCGACCATGTGGATGTATCAAGAGGGATTAGAAAGATTTGTTTGAAATGTTGCATTTGATCAACATTTTTGAAGCCCAGTTTTCTTCTTTTAGAAATACTTTGTGGCTTAAGTGCTTATAGAAGATAGTTGGTTCCTAAAGGAAAAGGTGCAGCAGTTCTGTATTAAGGACTCAGTTCAAACTTACTGTCCCAGCCTCAGAAATGTGTTTTCACTAACGTAAGAGTGTGATAAGCTGAAGGAGAAGGTGCGCAGCTTAGGCATTTGGCAGTGCTTCCACTGGAGCTGCTGTGCTGGGGTAGTGGTGGAGGTTCATGAAGTGAGGTGTTCTTTTGAGTCTATCATGTCTCAGCTACTTTACAATCTCTGGAGGGTCCTGGGCAGAGTTTGTATGAGCTGTGCCTTGGTGTTCAACAGATAGTACATGTGCTGCAGATGTTTTAGGCTGATCACCTGAAGTTTGTGATAACTACAACACGTGCTATGTTTTGGATGATCTCAATAGTACACCTAGTATCTTATTTCTGAGGCATTTTTGCTGCATGAAGCAATAAATTCAATTCTGTCATCATTAGGCAGGTGTTTATATGTACTGCAAGACTTTAATCGCTCTCCAGGGAACGAAATACTTTGGGGGCTGATTCTACAACCTGGCATTTGCTTTGCATCTCTGGCGTGTTCCTGTTTCTCTCTATTCCAGGAGAGCAAGCATGGTTTTATGGTTAGGACACGGGTCTTGAATCGTTTCCCAGCTATGCCAGTGATTGCTGTGAAACCTAGAGCAAATCTGTCCCTCAGCTCACCAGCTACAAAGAGTGAGGGTAGTGTGGCTCTTTATTTCTGCTGTGTGTCTAATCTACTTAGCTTGGAAACCCTTTAGAATGTAGACTGTGTTGGGTTAGATGTATGTATCATGGATCCCAATCTTGGTACACAAAGTTACAGTCTACTGGTAATAATAGAACAGAAGTTTAATCTACAAAATATTTGATAAAGAGTCCCCCAAAATACAAATGACTTGCCATCATCCTGTGCCTTGATAGTCATATGATGTGCCAACCAGAGATTAATGATTGTGACATGGCTACTGTAATGCTTGGGTTTGGGAGACTGTCAGTGTGTACCAACTCTATTTTCCTAAAACAGGTTTATGTAGGTGGTGGGCCAATTTATAACTGGATCATGAATTAATTTTCTTCAGACCTACCCAAGTCTTATCCATGCAATGTCTCCCGGGTTCCTGTAGAGAGTCCCGGTGGTCCCTCATGTTCTCCATCTCTGAGGGGCTGGCTGTTTCTGGCTGCAGCGGTTCCCAGGTCTGAAGGCAGTCTACAGCATCTGAATGGCCTGGAAAACCTGGAGTCTGCACACTGACAGTTGTTGAGCAGTCATTAGTGAAACTTTGTGCTGAACCTTGGTGAAAATTACTTGGGTAGCCATGAGAAAATTCATAAAACAAAGAACAAGGTGGAAGGAAATGCCTTGAAGACGCTTTGAGTAGAGAGCTTAGAAGTCCATTAGCTCTTATCCTCAGAAAATGACCTCAGGGAAGAAAAGAATAGCATTTTTAAAGTTTTGGATCCTGGGAGAAAACTCACAAAGAAATTCAACAGGTTCTTGCAAGATAATTTTGGTATGCTACACAGACTTGAAACAGCCTAGCCATAAAGGCAATGTTAAAACAATTATCTCAAGGAATTGTGGTCAACTGAAAAAAATAAATGAACGATTCCAAGTAAACTTCCCGTACTTAGAAGATAGTATGGTAGGATAACATTAAGGCAAACAGAAAGACTGTGAGAAGCCCAAACAAATCCTTACAGCTTTAAACATGACCTAATTTGTTATATGCATAAAGTCAAGACAGCAGCTACCATTTGCATCAAGCAGTTAATGTTTTCTTTCAGCTGTATTTCAAAAAAATCATTGCATTTGATTAAGATAATATTCTTTGTTTTACTCTTGAAAACATTTACAAATTCATTGTATTATAAAATGTATTATAGTCTAATACTTCAGAAATCTGTGCTGGTACAAAGGAGAAATTTCTACATTGTTATTTTGCAACTTTTAATTTGTTTATTTAAGGAAAAATACACAATAATCTAAATTTATTTTTCCTGGGGAGTCTAGGAAGATAAAATTGTTTCCTTTCCTGACTCCTCCACTGCATGTGTTCTCACACATACAAGTGCACATGTGCTTACATGTGTCTGCCTCCCTGAAGGAGGTAATGTACTTGCAGGTATTCATGTTATCTCTACCCATTTCTTTCTTGACTTTAATAATAATGAGGTCAGAGTTTCACACTCATTTGTGCTTAAGAATCTGAAGTCCTTAAGATTTTTAAAATGTGCAATGCTTTAATTGGGTATATTTTTATTCTAGCAAACAAAAGTCCATTTTGTTAGCTGTTTCCTGTGTTAGGAAGTCTCTGTAGTAGTGATTTTTACTGGTTTCTCTTCTGAACTAATCCAGCCCTTTCAGTCTCTCTATGTAGGCAGTGTTCCCCCTGCCCTGCTGAAGGTGGACCTGTGCAGCCAGGAATGCTAAAGTCTTGGGGCAAGAAGGAGAGGAGGCAGGAGAGATCCTGATCTGTAGTTCAGTGGATACAGTCCTGAACTGGGAATGGGGAGAAAGAAGTTTGGTCCTTTATGTTCAAGTAATTTCTTGGGACTTTGCTTTTTTTTCAGTGACTCTCTAAAGTAAAATACAGAAGCAGTCCATGGGACAAAATACCAGAAATGATATTGACTTTCTTCTGGTAAGGTCCTTCATCTCTCCCTTGGTGTCTCTGTTTATGACATCAAGGCTGGTTTATCAAACCTAAGTACCTACAAGGTACAGTTATCACCCCTGACTCTCCTTATTGGCAATGGAAAACAAAAATGGGGGTCACTTAATCTCATCTTAAAGTAGTTATTTAAAATGGTGAGTGAAATGAAGCACCTACTCCTCGGGAACTGCAAAGGGAGCCATTGACATCTGACCCAGATGTCTGCGTACCTCTGGTCTGTGGGCCCTTATGGTGCTGTGAACAAAGCTACCTCAGCCCAGGTCTGAGTCTGAGTCCCCCATTTAAGTAGCCCTGACTTAATAAGTTACAGAAAAAGCCTGAGCTGAACAACCTTTAGTTTTCTTGCTCCATGTTTTTTTCTGCTGGAGTTTGACTAGCAGCCACTAATATTTGTCTGTTCTCCAAATTTGGCAAGAATGGGGAGAATCTCCCTCCTTAAAAAAAACCAAACCCAAAACCAAAAAACCCCAGGAATTGCCACAGAGGAAGAAGTGTATTGTGCTTAGTTAGTGAACTGTATGGGGGGGAAGGCATTGGAAGGAGATCAAAGGCAGCGTCAGTGCTTAAAAATAGTGTGTACACAGTACCAAATGGCCGCTTTACCCTGACCACAACCACCTAAAAACTGTTCAAAGTTGCAGTTTTTCTCTCAGCACGCAAGCTGGATATACCCCAAAGCTCAAATTGCAGTCCATGAGACTGCAAACCCACATGGCCAGTCAGGTATGCTGAAAGTCAAATAAATCCCAGTAAATGTGATCACGCTGTAACGGCCCCTACTTTTAAAGGAAGAACTAGCAAATACATGTACACAGTTGGGTCCTTCATCCTCACTGGCTTCAGTGGAATGTGATATGGAAACTCTTAAATCAGGTTTGGAGATTATTTAGCCCTAGAAATAAAATTATTTGGAATGAAAACACCTAATACAACAGAAGATCCTTGCCACCTCTCCCACAGCATGTTTATACAGGATGATACGTTCTAAAAAGTAGTGGTTAGGGTTTTTCATCCCCTCTGAAAAACTCTGAAAGGCACAGAGGACGCTTAGTTTCTCCCCTCCTTCGTAATAAGGAATCAGAACTGCGTGCCAACCTTTTGTAGCTAGCCGTAGCAATATATATTATGGGCAAAACCACTAATGTGTCTAACCCTAGGAAAGACACACAATTTTGCTTTCACTGAATATAGGAAACAAAGTGACCCTACAAAATGCAGAACAGATAAGGTCTAAACTCTTCACTCCAGGTCAGTGCTGAGATCAGCGTGGTATGGGGAAAATGCAGCTCTGATCTAACGGTAAGCCACATGAAGGGAAAAAGGAGGAAAGAGCTAAAGGGGATTTGCTGCACGGCTGTACCTCTTTCAGGTGACACCACCTTCTAGTTGTGCTCAGCAATGCCAACTGCAAATCGCCCAACAATTCTGGTAGATGTACCATGCCTGCCCTAGTGTCTGAGTTACCCAGTCTTAATTTTCTGCTTCCTGATTAATTTCTTGTGAATTATTTAATTTTTCAGTCCTGAGGTAAACAAATTATTAGTAGCCGTATTACAGTAGTGATGCTGTCAATAAAGCTTGGAGCATTCCTGGTTCAGCTGTGGCAGAGATGCTCAGGCTTCCTCATCCTAGGATAAAACTAAAGTTTCAAAAACAAATACCGAAAATCTTCTCTATGGCCTTTTTTCTCGCCTGTCTATAATACCCAAACTATCTCACGTCTCTGGGTTTTGGCAGAGCAGAGGGTGGGTTCTGTACCCCCTTTTATGTCGTCACAAACAAGGTAACTCCTAAGAGCACTTGTATGCATAGGAACAGTCCCTGAGTTCAACCTGCTGAAATTAACTGCAGGGCCATGTCTCCCCTTAGAGCAGGAAATCACTCAGCTGACATTATTATAAAACATTCCATAGTTATTAAGTGGTTTTCCAGTAATTTTTCAGTACTCAGCAGAAAACATTATCATAACTGATATACACTAATTTTGTCTTGTTTATGTGTGTATATAGTGTAACTTCCATTAAAGTGCCATTACATTTTCAAAAGGGATTCTGTAAAAATGACCTGGTGGTCTTCCAAATTTATTCTTTCAAAGGCTCCAGATCAAATTTGCCTACTTTAAACAATATTTAAAAAAATTCACAGTGTTGTGGATCCCACCTGGAGTCAAGTTGTGTTCTTTCTGCCTTGCATTTGTAATGAGGATGATTTAATTATTTAGCTGACAATGTTATAAATGATGTGCAAGAGAGAATAGAGTCTGGCCCCCCAAGCTTTTCTCCCTTTCCATCTCGCCCTCCCAGGAGTCATTGTAATTATAGGGTGTTAACAGAGGAAAAATCTGTGTTGGTTAGTCGAGTGAGGATGTATATTTGGATGACAAAGAGACCGTTCAGTGGGAAGGTGCCATATTGAAGTTTTTCTGATCATTGTGATATTTTAAGGCTAATGAGAATTTAGTACACATGTTGAGTGAAAGGATTTAGGCATCTTAAATCAGGGAGAAACTAGCTTCATTGGTGGTTGTCTTCTGTTTCCTTCCACCTTGGCTCCGGAGAACTTCTGTAAGAGCAACCTGCAGCCCTAAATCCCACCCCAGATTTTTGCGTGTTACTGTTGGACATTGCCCAGGATCCATGAGAAGGCTGCTTCACTGCACGTCATGGCTGTATTGCTTCAGCCCCCTCCACTCCCCCATCAACGCTGGAATCATTTGCTGGCCACTGCACAGCTTCCCCAGAAGTAATAGGTCTGTCTGCGTTCAAACATTTTGCGTATACAGCTTTGTCAGCTAAAAGCATGGGAAGAGAAGAAAAGAAACATACCACTAATTAAATCGTCAGCTCTGGTAAATGTTCTTATACCAGCAAAAAGCTCTATTGAGAGGTATAACTTATGTCATTTGGGTAGCTGGTATAAACACTGCTAGCAAAAATCTCTTGCCAGTACGCACCACATCTCCACTTGGAGAGTTTGTTGTGAAAGCTACATCTGCAAAGATCTTGTACTACAGAGAAGGCCCTAGCCACAGGGTGGAAGTGCCATTACGTTGAAAATGAGGCTTCAATTTTTCTAGTCTAGAGTGGAGTCTGAAACTGCATGAAATTGGGATAAATGGGCAAAGGTACCGCAATATCTCCTAACACTTTAAACAGTAGCTTGGCCTTCAGAGCAGACGCTTTGTGAATGTTGCCTCTGCCTGGCAGCTTCTCATCACCTGCAGAGCCTCCAGACGATGATCCAGGGCACGTAGGCTTCAGCAGAATAGCTTCCACCAACTCTTTGGGCAGTCTTGCCCTCTAGTTTCTTCCCCTGATTTTGCTGATGGGAGATGGTGTGAGTACCTCTGCTCTCTCCTGGTATACGAGAGCTCCTGTGGCTGAACAGAGCAAACATCTGGGAGCAGCGGCGAGGCACCTGAGGCTGGCGTGTGGGCGCTGGGCGAGCAGCAGCTGGGTAAAGACTCCAGTGGGAAGGGAAAGAAGTGTAGCTGCACTCTGTCCCCTGTGCCCTCTGCCTGTGGGCTGCCACGACCCATCCTGGTGATTTTCCTGCCGGTGCTGCTAAACGCTTACTTGGTGCAAAAAGTGAAATCTGGCAATCCAGTACGGGGGTGTTACAGATCATAACCTTTCCACAGAGCACGCTGGGCAGAGCCAAACATCAGGACATCAGACTTAGTGCCCACAGTCTTCTGTCAGGCAGGGATGGCCATTTCCAGTGGTTTGTATAAGTAGAAAAATTCAGATCAGAAATATTTCCCTTCTGTCTGACCTAGAACATCTGGACTTTGCTGAACTCATTAGTGCAGATATTTCACTGTGAACTAAATGGCAATTAGCAGAGTGAGGCCGCACTAGAAACAGGATGCGTGACTGAAATTTTTAAAACCTATGGTGATCCAGACAAACTGGGAGTAAAGTGCAGAGGAATGAACGCTCTTGTTCACACAGGTTTCATAGCTTTTCTTGCAGACAAGAGAGAAATGTGTCTTAATGTAAGCTTCATTTTGAGGGAAATGCACACATGGATGGGCCGATCTATTAATTATAATCAAATTAAAGGAAAATGTTATTGTATATTTTAAACAATCCCTAGCATTGCCACTGCTATCACTGTTAGTGCCTGGAAATTAAAGAAAAAAAGTAAAACCAGTTTTCACTGTTTATCTACTTTTGTGTGTATCTGTTTAACTTGGTTTAGACTATGAAATTACTAGACTTGTCTGGTTCACTTTCCTTTATGGGCAGTGCAATGTTCTGGTTTTCATATCCTATAAAAGTAGCGATGCCACAAAATTACAAGGGAAATGCTTTGGTCCCTCAGTATAGATATAATTAAATCCAACTAAAGTATTTTCATTGCCAGAGATGAGGAATCTTAAATGAAATAAACAAGCCACTCAGGTAATAACATAAAGATAATTTTTAACACCATATTATCAGACTATTGATGTGAATTTTCAATTACGTATTTAAATTTGAATCTTTTCTTTAATAAAACATACAGCCATTATCATATGGTATAATGCCTATAACCAGCTATACCTAACAAAGGCTGTAATCCTGTTGAGCTGCTGTAATGAATGGCATGAACCACAAAAGCAAAACCCGAGTGGTTTATCAATGTCAACAAACTCCCAGATGAAATTACAGTCTTATACACACTGTTTAGTTGTATGCTATTAATTATAACATATGAGAAAAATTATGCTTCTATTAAAAATGCACAGATGAGAATACGTGTTCTTGAAGGGGACTTGTTTAAAGAGCAGAAGGCATCTATTGCTGCAAAGCAGAGTCATTTTCAGTGCAATACCTTTTCAGGCATATTCAAGCTCTGAAAGAAATATGGTGCTTCAGGCTCAGTAGAATATTTCTGGTTTTGTCTCTTCAGCTGCAATTTTCTTACGTTGTCTGCCTTTGGGGAAATCTGGACACTTCCTGAGGAAGCGTGAGCTGGAGCACAGCACTGAGAATCTTTGAGAAATAAACCACGAGGCGCTGGCCAGGGAAGTCCTTTGGGACCCATTGGGACTTTGTAAAAGAGCAGGGGCAGTTATTGGATGTTTTAAGGATCATTATTTTGTAAAATTTCAAAACAAGTCAAATAACACAGATTCCAAAGTCTGATGTGCTCTCTGTGCAGTCATGTTTGTCACCTTTTTTAGAAAAGCCCCAGTGTAAAAAAAAAAATCTTTTTCCCAGCTTAAAATGAAATCACAACTGGAAAGCAGTGTGATGAGACAAACATGGAGCTAAGTTATACCAAATAGAAGTGTTTTCTGAGTTGGAACTACCTTGGGAACCGCCAAAGTATTTCAAGTGATCTTCAGTGCGTCAAACACCACAAGGTTCATCCATCTATAATTGAGATAGATGGACTTGCCAGTATTTACAGGTATAATGGCTGCACAGGCAGAGAGGAGAGGTAAAAGCAGAAAAGGCTGAACCTGGGGAAGCGGTTCACCATCCCTCAGGACCCCCAAGAGAGATGTCAGCTCTGGGGGTGACCAGAAGAGTTCAGCAGTTCGCTCCAGGGAAACAGTAAGACGGGCTCTATAGTGAGAACAGCGTGCTGTTGTGGGTTTAATTCCCCAGTGCAATATCAGAAATAGGGTGATAGCACTGTAGGATGGTGCTTTCTGTAGCTCTCAGAGTTATTTAATTCCCCCATCCTAGAGAACTGAAAGGCTTCTGCCTGCACAGAGCTGGCGTCTCCGAGTGTGCTTTATGCAGGAACAGCAATGGCGGAAACAAATGGGATATGTGGGTGGGCTAAAGAAGGAAAACACTCCTTTAAATTCCATGCTGCAGCAAGGAGGTGTTCGCTGCAGATTTCTGCAGTATGCACTGCAAGTCTCAGCGTGGAAGTTGTGTGTCTGGGGATATAAATCCTGTCCCCACAGCCCCTGTGATACATGCACCTCTCCAGCTGGCCACTAACGTGTGACCACAAAGGCGAGCAGCTACCATCATCAGCAAGGGCAGTTTCTTTGAATTGCTGACACAGCATCAGTCTTGTCATTCGCTTTTTTTCTTAGCTGGTCATGCATGGAGCCTTCTTTCAAACATACCAAATCTGGCTTAGTGGAGGGAAAGCAGGGCATGCCTTGCGTTGAATGATGGGTCACAGTAGCTGGGCAGTATCAACTGTATGTGGAGAGCAAGCTCCAGTTCCTTCTAAATAGGCAGCGTGGAAATTAGGTTCATTTGCAAGACAGCAAAGGGTAAAAACTAGGAAATTAGCTTAAGCTGGGCAGAAATATTTTCATCAGGTTAATCTTGGGTTTCTTTGTTTTAGTAAAGCAGATTTCATCCTAGTGTCTTCTCAGGCCTAGTCCCCTACATTTTTTCATAAGTTTTCCTCATGTACGAATCCAAATTTAAAGCTTTGTTTTCAGAAAAAAATAAAAATTGAATTTAGAATGAGAAAGTTTTCTTGTAGGATTCATATTTTGGATTTTTCATTGTAATTTGTATACTATAATTCCATGATATGTCAGTAGAAACATGTTTCAGGATAGTAGAAATACCACCATAACATGTAATAGTTGTGATATTTCACATTCTGTTTTTAAAATTGAAAGAGCCTGCTTTGTACTGACTGAAGTATCAAATCTGATTTTTCATTGCAAAATGTCTCCTCTTTATTTTCTAATGAAACTACTTGATACCTTTCCATAACAGGCATACTTATGGCTAATGGGATCAAGCGTAAAAATATAAAACCAAAAATGAAATTTAGAATGAAATCTCAATTTGTAGAACAACATTACCTGTTTTCCAAGACAAATGCTAGAAAGGCAGAACATTTTTAGAGAATTGTTGTTATTATAATTCAGAATTCAATTGGCGGAAGAAAGAGAACTTTAAAAGCTTTCTGCAAATATGACTTTGCTATCCTCAACAATTTTCACAAGGGGACTAAAAGCAAGAATAAAATCAGGGGTGACACCACCCACTGCCCCACTCCCCGATCCATCCCCAAATCTCTTGGTGCTGCTCCTGTCTGCCTGCAGTTGGGTGGTGGGTAATTCTTGAGCGAGCTAGAAGTAGCAGGTGAGAGGGTTAAATAAGCTTCTTAAACAATTTCCATCCTGCCACTGCCCTGTTTTAAAATCCCTGAATTACTCACCAGCAGAACTGTTTATTTCATTATTAAAATGAGGCTGCAGGGCTGTCTCTTCCCCACCCACGCATGATGTTCACGGAAGGAGAACTACTCCCACATGATTACAAGGTCTGCTATTAAGTGTGAACTTCATATTTAATTGTAATTGCTAGCAAAATATAATTTAACAGCAAAGTATGCTGAATTTGTAACAAAGTACCCCTTTTATTTGAGCAGGAATATGGATGCTGCCCAAATGTATCCGCATGGTTCCAATTAAGCAGAGGAATGTTTAATGTAAAACTCAACTTGATGAAAATAACTGAAGTTTCTGACAAACCAATAAATTGGAGTCTAGAAAGCTCTGCATATACAGTACAGTCAGGGAGGGGCAACACCCGCTGGGTCATCAATTTTGGTGCAGTCTTCCTGTTCGTTTATGCTAAAATAATACCATGTAGGTAATTCAATTTCTCCCCAGCTGTAAACATAGAGAGGAATGCTGGATGCAGATCTGGCTGAGGATGGAGGGGGGCCTGGGCTGACTCCTTAGCCCCTGTGCAATTTCCAGGCTGAAATTCTGAGAAACTTTAAACCCAGGGTTGCTTTTCTTCTCCTTTTTCTCCTTCTCCTTCTCCTTCTCCTTCTTCTTCTTCTCTTTGGGGGCTAGCACATCAACTGTTGTGAAAAGGTCCCACAAAATATCCACTCAGAAGATCTGAGTGTTTGGTGATGGAGATCTGAACATAGGGTTCCCCGCAGGAGCTACCAAGGATGCCAGGCATGCTGCAGGGGGAATTGTGGCCAGTGAGGTCTGCTCCTCTCAGCCCCCATTGTTACTGGCAGGTCCCACCTCGAGGTTTTGTTTAAGCTCAAGGTAATGCTGGAATCAAATTCTGATCTTGGATATGGCTATATAAAACTGGATGTGCTCCACCAGCTGAGTTCAGAGTGTGGCCCTCTACCTAATACAGGTTTTGGGTTGTTTTTTTCAGTAGAATTGCTGAATTATAAACCTAAAGCTGTGGTGGTTAATGGCATATATTAAGGAGGAAATCTGTGGCGGACTGATTGTTTTAGCAACCTAATGCTGCATATAAAACATGCAGCTCTTCTCGGGAGTCCTGCCTTCAGGAAGAGAAGAGGTTCAGGGCTCTAAAAGCAGCATGAATCCCCAGAGAACTGGAGCTGAGGGATGCTGGTTGTATCCTTGCAATGAGAGCTGCTTTATGTGGTAAACAAAATAATCATCAGCTCTTTAGTGATCCCAAATAAATCTTCCTCAAGAAGCAGGGAAGATAGGCTAGATGGAGTGAGTTCAAAATGCAGGCAATAAATTACGAAATTTTTACCTTTTCACTGCTGCTGTTACCAGGCTGTACCTCACTCTTCTCCACAGCCACATCTGTGGGCAGCACCAGCTCAGGCTTTCAGAGATGGTTACATGCCCAAAGGGTTTCACCAGTAACTAGACCAAGGTCTGTAGAAGGGACTAACCCTCAGGTACCCCAGCTGAACCCATTGTACCCAAAGAGCACCAGAGGAGAGTGTGCTGGGAAATCACCTGTGCCAGTGTGGGTCTCCTTATCCTCCTCTGAACCTCCCATCCGTGGTCTACCTAATCCTCCTTTTTTCATTGCAAAATTCATCTTATACACTCATTTTCCGTCACTCTTGCTCTGTCTTGCCTACTGAAACGGTGAACTCCTCAGCAGTGTTCTCCATACCTACAAGGATAGTGCCTGATCTAAGCCAGGCCATAACATGCTCCTCTGGTGTGCATAAAAGATTATTTCAGTTAACATAAATTGCGCTGTAATTCTGCTCAGGGTTTGCGTGCAGGCTATTTCTCTGAATTCAGCTGGCATCTTTTCTCACTCGGGTGTATTGCTAAAGGCTCTTATGCAAGGGCTGTTTTGTTTCTCCAGGCCCGCCCTCCCCTCTCCTCCCCAGCTCAAGAAACAGCTTTGTAAGACAAAAGAAAAGCTGGCTAATTAATTTACCCTTTTCTCTCTACCTACGGAGAGATCTGTTTACACTTTAAATGGGGTGGGCCAGGTTACTCTTGCCCTCCCAAGGCCAACGTAAGAGCAGACTTTAAAACAGGACTTTGTAAGTACCTATGTTTGCTAGAAATATTTAGCTTCTTAGTCCTGTGACCAAAGCAAATCGTTTGCTTGAGCAGAACACGATGGGCTTTTATTTCCCATTAT
The DNA here is from genome assembly GCF_900496995.4 of Aquila chrysaetos chrysaetos. Lineage (NCBI taxonomy): Eukaryota > Metazoa > Chordata > Aves > Accipitriformes > Accipitridae > Aquila > Aquila chrysaetos. The sequence goes on along the minus strand of NC_044011.1, from coordinate 23,457,237 downwards.
GGGAAATACAATCTGTGCGATCCTGAGAGCGTTGTTTGGTAGCTGACGTTTGAGGGTCAGTTCAAAGTTATTGTTAGGTGTCTCTGGCTCTTGCCTTCCATCTTCTGGCTGGTCTCTTGATAAGAGTCTGCTACAATCAGCATTTAAGTGTCCTTTTTAAGGGTAAAAAAGTTACTTTTGCCAATTTTTCTTGTAACTTTACAAATTCAGAATGCTCTCTCAGGTCATTTTGAAATACGGTGACAGAAATATGGGCTAAATAATCAGCAGCGACTCAGAGGATCTAATAAGTATTTAAAACTATCAGGATATATTGTTCTATTTTCCCAGAAGCTTAATAATGAATAACCATAAACCTGGCATGCTTATATTAATCTCTGTAGGATATTACAGTTTGCACTCAAGACCTGAAGTATTTTTTCAGCGACAGCAACAGTTGGTTTGTACCTTTTCCATTTCTTCTATGCTAGACAGGCCAGTACATAAACCATGTGCTCTTTTCTTATTGCACAGAGACAACAGCTAGAAGATAATGCAGAGAGAATAGACCACATTTATATTTTCTACTGTTGAAATACTGTCAACAAGTTCTATTTACGTAAGATATTTCTACACTTTGGAAGATGCTTTTTGTTGATGTGCCAGAACTTTAACTTGGTACTTAAGGAATAGTTTGACATTTTGGTGTGTTACCTTTATCTCAGAGTATAAACTTACTCATGAAATTGGGCAAAATGTAACTTTATAACCAGGAATAAGTTAAAACTTCAGCATTTAGGCTTAAAGATACTGGAGGGGAATGGTTATGTTTGGGACCTGTATTTAACTCCCTGTAGGTGTTCTCCATTGTGGGTTCCCAATCCAGCAGAGCCTGCTGGCTGCAGGAGCCGTCCATTGGCAATGGGAAGCTGCAAGGGCAGAAGTTACGCCAAGGTCGTGCGGTTCTTTCCCTGCAGCAGTCCCTAAGTTAGGGACTTGGGAACTTTTTGCCTTGGCAAAGCCAACAGCAGCATCAGCCGTATCTTTCCACCCGGTAAGTTAACGCTGAGCTGGAAACAAGTCTCTGCGTTACAAGCATTTGCTTTCTTTAGAGGAGCTTCATAGCAGATGCAGCTGCATCACTTCTCTGGCTGCAGCCTAGCTAGGACCTTGGTAATGCAGCCTTGCAGCTTGTTCTGCAGCTGAGTGTGTGTTTTAATGTCCTCTTTACTTCCTGATATGGGAAATCAAACACCTCTTTTGTGCTTTTCTAATGGCTTTACCTAGCCCTTTCATGCCAGTGCACACACAAAAGCAAATCCCGCTCTGCAGTCTGTGTGGCCACTCCCCAGCACAGCTCTGGTCCTGAAGGTATGTGTGGTATTCATGGCCCTGGCGCGGCTGCAGCCCTGCTGAGGGCTGATGTTAGCTGAAGTGAAGCTAGTGCTTAAAATGTCAGTAGGTTTTGTGCTCTTAAAAGTGATGGACTAATACTCTTTGGCTTGCAGCTGGGATAATGTAAGTTTCCCCACGCAGTTTTGCCAAGCTTGCTCAGTCTTGACCTATATTCCTTCTGCCATAGAGGCTTTAAAGCAGACTAGACAAAATAGTGAAGAATATCCTGTAGGGAATAATCTTGCCCTGGGATGACGGTGAACAAAACGATCTAATAAAGCTTCCTCACCTTTAGTTTTTTTCGTTCCCTTTTCTCTAAAGCAAGTACCTGCTGGCCAGGTAGGGAATTTTGTGAAGTGCAGACCGGGAGGACAACGTCTGACCTGTGGTCTTGGTGTGTCAGCAGTGAAAAGCCTGGGCAGCTCCAGAATAGACCCCCAGGGGACAGTTTAACTTTGTCATTTACGTGGCCCTCGGCATACAGATGTTCTGCTGGGCATTTCCATCACTGTGACAAGCAGGCAGTGTTTTGCTCTCACCAGGATTTCCAAATGTCTGGAATATTGGAGCAGGAGAAACCATATCTTTCTAGAGCTTATTTTTATGGAATATATTATGAAAAGGGGTCCTTAGGAAATAGCAAGTCACCAGAATACTTATTAAAATGACCTTAAGGTCAGATTCTGCCACTGTTAATCACAATAGTTGTACCTTACTCTGTGAGCTTTCCCATTGGATTCAGTGGGATTACTTAAGGAATTCGGGTACTACCTGGTGGGACCAAAGTGGCAGAGAGGCTGGCCCTTAATAAGCATAGCAGCTGTAATGCCACATGCCTTCATTTTTACCTTCTAAAAAATACTTCATTTGCAAGTTGTTTTCTTTTGAAGATCCCTTCTTCACAAAGGAGGTGAATTTTATGTAGCAGTTGTTAATATATTCTGTCATTTTTATCCATATTTTAATATATTTATTGTTGTAATATGAAGTCATCTTTGCTGAGAATGTGCTTCTACATTAGAAGCTCCCCAGTTTTTGATTTAAAACAAATCTGCAATAGGACAAAGAAAATAATTTTATTAATATATTTATTGTTGTAATGTGAAGTCATCTTTGCTGAGAATGTGCTTCTACATTAGAAGCTCCCCAGTTTTTGATTTAAAACAAATCTGCAATAGGATAAAGAAAATAATTTTATTCTGAAGTCTCCTTCAAATTCTTCAGTTTTCACAAAGATATTTTCCGGGGTTTGTTTGTATTTCTTTTTTATTCTATTTTAAGCCACTTCTGCCAGGTAGCCTGATTTAGAAGGACTGGGCAATACTTCATGCTCTTTCTGAAATGATAAATAATGGACAATGACTTGATTCAGTATTGTAACAGCTGCATGAAACAGAATGGGGCCGCTATACAATTCTGAATATAAATGGGAAACTCACCTATGAAGAATTATTTGCACTTCTGCAAAATAAAGTGATGAGACTTATTTACACATTTTTATGCTCTGGGAGAAAGGGATGCAGGAATTAATTTTTTCTTCTCCTCGCCAGAGAAGAAAATGAATTTGGCTTAGGTTTCACTCTACTAAATAGTTTCTTTTCAACCAGAGACACAAACCACTTCTTTGGGTGTTTGCAAGAACATTCTTAGCTTTGAGCATTAGTTCAGGTTGTTGAACTTGTACTCAAGGGCTTGAGCACTGCAAGAAGGTATTTTACTAATAAAAGCTTTCATTTTTCAAAGTAATAAAGGATTGTTCTTTGGGTTTTTTTTGAAGCCAGCAAATCTAAAAATACTCAAATACAATGTAATACTGTGATACACAAGTTGCAGTGCAGAATTCTAGCCTTTTCAGAGGATTTCAGAGGCCAATGAAGGATTTAGGCTCTGTGCTAGTCCTGTGCTCACAGACAAACTTAACCCTGTGAAATTGTTCACGTCAAACATCAAAACTAGATTTTTTTGAAAAGAGCTTCATAATGATTTAACTGCAATCAAGTATGCACTATGCAAATTTAATCCAGAAGACTCAAGTGTCAATATTCAAGTCAGAAAATACATGGTTTAATACTGTTTCCCCGTGTCCTGCTGATGTGACTGCAGTTGTTGAGATGTTTCTTTTTAAATTCTCTGTGATGGAAACAATCATGATTATAGAAAATAAAAATTAGAATTTAAAGTAAATTTAAGTCTGAATGATGTCATGTGAAATGACACGATTCTTTTGCATCTTTCCTTGAGCCAAACTGTGCCTTAAAAGTATGTATGTAAATGTCAGTGATTCTTGCAAGTTTCATGGATATAAGGGTAAAAAACACTGGTGGAGTGTTTAGCTAACCAAGAATAATTATTTCTTATTTGTTATTTTTCTAAGTGTAAAATGTTTTCCTCAAATAGAAGCAGAGCCAAAGAAATTTCTTGTTATTTTTGAACACAGATTAGTCAATGTGAACCATTAACAGGCAACTTTTATGCTGAAAATACTTCTGGACTATTTGGACAATATGTCTGAAAAATTAGTACATTAAAAGGAGAGTGAGATCCATATCATATTATAAGTAAAAGGAAAAAGGAGATAGCTGTTTACATTTATCAACTCCAGAGGAGCAAAATTCTGCATCATCTGGGTTTTTTTTTGACAGTACAAGATTGTTTGTTATTGCATATCTATAAATGGTTTTGTCCAATACAGTACTTAACAGCCTAAAAGCTGAAGGCAATATTACTTTCCTAGAAAATTCTTTTGTACACTAATATCTCAGCCTCTTGAGATGTACTTTCCCCCGATTTTAGCTCTAGTGTTCCCCTTTCTTATCCACTGGTATAATGCTGTGTATCTTTCTGGATAATTTCTCCCTATTGGAGACGTGGCAGATCTTTTAAATATTTGTAATTTATGTTTGCCTCTGAAATAACCAGTATCAAAGTTATACTCACTTTGTTCTTTATATTTCTCACCTGCACGTGGTGGTGGCAGTACTGCACCTGCAGACTTTACTTCCCGGTCTTACGATAGCGTCTGGAGAGCGTGGTCACAGGGCATGGTCCTGCGGTGCTAAGTGAACAGCGATGCCAACATAAACCAAGACGCTGTAGCTGCTGTGGAGAGTTTGCAGACAGAGCACAAAATGGGGAGAGAGACAGTAATGTGGGGAATACCAGAAGAGGAGGGGAAATGGTGGTCAGCCCTCAGTGCTCAAAAACTAAGAGCTTAGGAAAGGCCCCTCCTTGGCCAAGCCTTGAGCGGCGGTTCGCTGGGTTGTCTGAGAGTGTGCTTTCCTTCAGTGGGGTCATCTGTGATGGGCTTCTGAATATGGGCCCGAAGGAAGATAGATTGCTTTAAACCAACAGCAAAAAACTTTTCTTGGTGTATGGGGTTAAGCCTCAAGACATTTCCCAGGATGGAGAAATCCCTTGGCTTCCATGTGTGTATAAGTGTATTTAGTCTCTTTTTCCTCAGGCAGAGAGTCCTCGAGTTTCTCATTTCATAGTTTGCGTTGGCTGGAAGCAAGAGGAGTTTATTATATTTAAATTTATTTATGTTATACTTGTGACTATTATATTTCTTAATATTTTAAAATGTCATAAACATTTCAAGTGCTGAGGGCTGAATCGTTGCAAATCACAATAAATTCCAGTGTTCAGAAAGTAAATCAAAGGGGTCTGTCCCCTCAGCCAAAAAGGCACTGGACCAGAGGAGCCTCTTTCAGGGGGAGCAGAGGAAACCTATGAGTGGAGAGCAGGGCTCGGGTGCCCAGGCATCCCTCTTAGGTTCAAGTGGATTTACGGGCTCTAGAAATGCAATGAAGTGACTAGCTGGTAAGTATTTAAAAGAAATATCAGGACAGTATCTGGATCGTGACCTTTATGGGAGAGGCAAACTGGTACAGCTCCTAGCAGGGGACTCCCTGGCCCCAGTGCCCTCTGTCCCCCCATGAGGTCCCTGCCATCAGCAAGAAGTAGGAGGTGGAGGCCCCCATGTTGGCTCACTGTCCTGGTAGGGCATGGTTGCCTTTGGAGAGGGCTCAGGACTCTCTACTCCTACTCCCTATCCCCTTTGTACCTCCTGCTTTGGTGGCTTCACATTCTCCTTTGCCTTTTTTATTTACCCTGTTACACTGCACCCCCATATTCACCCCTTTTGCTAGAAAATCAGGCTGAGGGCTCATGCTGTGTCTCTAATGAAGGTCACACAGGGTCAGCCATAGCAAACCCTTGGTTCCTAGGAGCATTGGTTCCTTCCAGGACTGTGACTTCCACGTTGCTGTCTACGACCCGCACCCCTTGTTTCCAGATGTACCCATTCACATGTGGCCATTTAAAATGTCTCCTTTGAGAAAAACGGGTACAATCTGTCTAGGAGTAAAATGTTCCTCCATAGGAGATGTTCTGAGTTACGAATGCACTGGAAAGCATCACATCCTTCTGGGTCTTTAAAATACAGAAAAGAATGATTTATTTTGCTTTTTCAGCACTTTTATTACATATTCTAACCCCTGCCATCTTATTCTACATTATGTTTGCTTTTGCTCTGATTTTTTTTTTATTGCCAGCCTGATCAGGTGAACATCTTTGGCTTTCTCTATCACTTTTCCACTCTTTGCAGCATATATTGCTTGCTGTATCTTTTTCTTGGATTTGTTATTTATGACTCTATTTCTGGTTTTTTCCTCTCTGCCACTGAGTCAAAAATGCATTTGTAGCCAAAGTTGTCATCCTCAGCTGTGCAATAGTGTTCTTGCGCCTTTTTCTCATAATGTAATAAATTATTTTTAAGAAGCACTTCCAAGTTTCACCATCTAATCTTCTCCTCCCAGTTTTGCTTCAGCATTCCTTATTTTTGAAGACTAGTTTTTCTGATGGACCAACTCTATTTGTGAAAGGTAATCTGATTCTGATACAACTTCTCATTTTTAGTCCAGTAACTGATTTACCTTTATTCGCCGGAACACAACTCAAAATGGAGGTTTACATTACTGCTGAAATTTCAGTCTGTAGAAAGTCTTTAAAATAACCCTACTGCATCACAGAAAACTTTGCTTACGTGGGAAAGGAGGAAAACTTTTGGATTTAGAAAGCTTTGGGATTTCAGAACAATTCAGATGATAGAAAGATAATAATTTTCCTTTAACCTTGCTTACTTAGGTTGCACTGGCTGCTGGCAGGTGTAATGCTAATTTCTCCTCACCAATGAGGAGAGTGATGCTTCTGAAGAAGAATTCAACTCCCTAATTAATTGACATCAAACTGGCTTCAGTGGGGGTTTGGATGAGTCCATATTTCAAGGAGCACGTATGAAGTTTGATGTGCACATCATCCATCTATCACTGAAATCTGTTGTTTTACTCGTGTTTCTTCTACCCATGGCTAGAAGAATGAAGACAAGGCTGATATGCTCAGGTGGAATCCCAACTGCAGATATCCTGCCTTTGGCTTCTACTCACCTAATGTTTGATATCAATCTAATGATACAATTTTTTTCAGGATATGTTTAGTTGTACAGTATTTAGACAATACAGCACTGTGGTTATTATAACTGTAATAAACTAGAAGCAGAAAAGATTATGACTGTGTTTGTCTGGTAACTGGGTGCTTAAGCTCAAATTCAGGAAAGCATTTCTATAGAAAAGCAAGCTTACAGTGTGCTTAACGTCAATGACAGGTCTGTACCACATTGAGGCACATTTCAAACAGAAAGAAACCTAAGCACGGGTATAGGTGTTTTTAAAAATGGAGACTTGAAGCATAAATGTGAGAAGGGGATTTTGCAAGAAATCGGGATAAGGTCTGTGTGCTTGTGTAGGGCAGCACCCAGGGATATGTCTTTGGTGAAGGGCAGTTCCCCTGTTTTCCTAGGATTTTTGCTGCACAGTCCATAGATCCCACTCAGGCAGCACTGTCGTGAGAAACTCAGCTAGCAATAAGGCAAGTGAGAGGGAAGAAAAATAAAGCAGAAGTTTTTCTTACCAGTCAGCCGGGATACGTTTGGCAGAAAGTAACACAGTTGTTCAGATAACTGGGCAGCCAAGCTAGAGATGCAGTCTCTAATACCTTATTTTCCAACAAATGTTTCCACTTTTTTTCAGTTCAGTTGCCATTGAGAAGATTTTGATTAGTTATTCATCAAACTTATTTACAAAATTCTATGTCTGTAGTTAATTTATGAGTAGTTCTTGGCACACTTCAAACAGCTGTAATGGCTGTACAGTGTATATGGTGTATTTCTGTTTCCTGACTGAATGAGAGGAATGAGATTTCCACTGCAAATATTTTTTGTAGGACTTCAAAATTTGCTTTTCTCGAGTATTTAAAAATATTTTTAATACTGTTTCCATGAGTATTCCTGTTTTTGTGAACACAAAGTCAACATGGTTGAAATGAAGAGTTTAAAATTTTAAAGGAGAAATAAAGAGTTTCTTTTTTAGTGCAATCATCCAGCTTGACCCGAAAGTCACTTTAATCCTAGTTCTAAGGTTTCATAGGGAAGTACACAGCCACAGGCACGTTCACACATTACTTGTGTTCATGGAAGCATTAATTGAATTTCCAAAGTCCTGTCTCAGCACATGCTACATGCGGTGGGAAGGATTCTTTAAAAGTCTCTCTCACTTGGATCCCAGGTCCTTGTGGCAGCTGGCTTCACACAGGAGAAGGAGGAAGGGAGTACCTAAAGTTCAGGTGGATAAGTGGTTATGACAATGACACTATAGTGCGAGAGACATTTCATCGGATTAAGAGAAAGATCGCGTCAGGGCTGACTACAAAATTGCAGTTTTCCAAATTGTGGGAAAAAGAATCCTGTAGTGGTGTTCAAAAGCATTTTTACTTTGAATTCCTGAAAGAGGAAACACTTCTTCTATACCGTAAGTAATGCTACCAGCAAGAGATAACCCTTGAGCATTTCTGAGTGACATACAAACAGAAGCAACAACTTCACCTTTGGCACAGAGGTCTCACAAAAATATGCAGGAAAATGCCACCCTACAGCTCTTTCATTAAATGTAGCTTTTCTAAAATGACTCCAATGCAGCTATCCCTGCCCAGCTAAACCCAGACTATCCCTGTGGCAGGGTGGGATGGATGTGCTGGACGGAGATCAGATTAGATGTCCTCTCTGTCACGCTCCTGTCAGTCACCGTGCACCCCGACACTGAGGGAAACCTGGCACTGCAGCAGGGGAGCCCAGCATTTCAGTGAACTAAACCAGCCTCTCCTCTTGCTGCTTGCTAGCAGTGGTCAAGATTGCCTTTCTCTCTGACCAGTTTATTTGGGTTTTGGCATCTATCCTACTCCATAAGCACTGCACAAGTCCAAAAGGATCTAAAGCTCAGGCTCAGCTTGGCTAGGTTTCTAGGGATTTTACAATTGAATTTTTTCTTTTACTTGTGCAACATTTCCAAGAAATACTTTACAATATATATTTTTTTAGCATAGCTGTCTGTCAATTTTCATGGCAAAAAAGTATTTGGAAACTGGAGAATAGTAATAGTAGAGTTGTTTTTAAAGGAATCACCCTACACCATTCTAGGCCAAAACCTTTTATTAAAGTTTTATGAAAATCCTCCCTGTTTTTTACATTCCAGTTGAGTCTATTAGCTTTGCAGGTTTTGATGATCTAGCAGGTATAAGCACTTCTCACATTAAATGCAGTGTTGACAAAGGAAATTCACTAGCAAAGGTTTCATTAACTGGGGATTATACTGAAACCTTTTCCCAGAATTGCCAATAAATGGAGCCCTAATCCAAAATTTGGCTTTAAATTCAAGTGCAACTAATATAATTTTGTGTTTGGTTTAAAATTACCTGTGGTTATTTTCTCATTTTTGCAATATTCAGCATTATGTCATCTGGTCTCTCAAGCAGCATTGTTCCTATGATGAAAAAGCAGACTTAAAGCCCATGTATGAATGAAACTTCAGTTTAACTTATGCTTCCAACAAGTCCTGTGGAAAAAGAGCCCACTCCTGCAAAGATGGAGAATTAACTAGTTGCCTCAAATGATGCCATAGGTAATGGACACACTGCTTAACCCGGGGCTCGGTCCTGGGGTGAAGGTCCTGAGGTGACACATCTGCAGTGTGTCAGCACTGCTTGGACCTGAGGACGTGCCCTCCCTGTGTTGGTCAGAGTTTACGGTAAGAAGATGCAGAGATGGGCCTGAGCCATGAGGGTGCCTGTGGTGCCCGGGGGTTTGCAATTCCCCCCAGTGCTCCAGTGCTCTGGCCAGCGGAAATCCGGCGCCACTGCAGGCAATGGGAGTTTTGCCGTTGACGTAAGCTGTTTGACGGTCTTGCCAACCTTGGTATAAAATAATGTAATACCCTCCTCCTGGTCTCCCTCCTGGCATTGAAGTTCTCTGACAAGATTGCCTGGTTTGCTCTCTCCAGGCATGTGAGGAGGCTACAGCAGCTGCTGGCTTCCTCAAGCAAGAAAGTCTGCAGATTTACAGACTCTTTAGGTTGGTGCAGGAGTCGCATGCGGTCTTTCTAAGTTTCTTTGTGCACTACAGTGGCCTTTTCCACTCTGTGTCTAGAGGAAAAAAGTTGCAATGACAGATTAGGTGATTGCAATTAGGGAGGCATTTGGGGCCCTGCTGCTATGCTGCAGACCCTGATGCCCAAGGAGGAGATCCCTGGCCTGGAAAGGTGACAAGAGCCTAATCCAATTCTCCTAAACTCAGTGGGAATCTCTCCAAGGATCTAATAGGTTTAGGGTTTATAACACAGTCTGTTAAGATGAAGTTTTTGAAACTACCTGAGGGAGCTGAGCGTAGCTTTCTATTAAAATTAATAGGAATTGGATATTTAAATTCCTTAGACATCTTTGAAAGCCTTACCTCTAAGTAGCATATAAAGATCTAATGTAACTTCCATTGCACCTAATTTACAGTTTATAGTTAAGATGATGTAAACTCTGGGGTTTGTTTCAAAATGTAGTTCATTTATTTACAGCTCCCAAAGCTAAGCCACTGTTTAGTGTTCTATGAGAAGAAACCAAATATTTTGTAGTAGCAGACATTGTGGTCACAACTGGTGTTCTGACTTGCATTTTATCCGAGTCAAGAAGATTGCAATATCTCATGAGGAGAACTGAGACGGAATCGTAAATCTGAAGTCTTTTTGGTTATCTTTTTAAAAAAGAGTTTGAACGCATATCACCCTGGCTTCCTTAATGGTTTTACGTAAACAATGAAGTGCCTCAGGAATATCACCAACAGCTCTTCTGTCAACAGATAGCTTCATTTTCTCTCCCAGATTCGGGTGGTCTGAAGCTATCAGCAGCTGATCTGACAGAGTAAATCTGAAACAAATTGCTGTTGTTATAATCCTTCCTTGGCATGAGGTGCTGCAGAGGAGAGAAATCAAGTATTGTTGCATAAGTAAATTGGTTTGGCTGGTGGTTCATTAGCATGTATTGAAAAGTGTTATGTTCCCTGCAATTCCTATCTATCTATCTATCTATCTAAATTTGTTTGGGAAATATTTCTTCACCCCCAGAATAATGTAGGAGAAGCCATCTCCCAGTACCTCCTGATTTTAAGGTTGATCCACAGGTGTAAAATGAAGTTCTGAGGTTTGTCATCTGAAGTTTATTTTTTTTGAGGTTTGAGAAATGTGGTGAACTTTTTTTTTGTTTATATTTTTCCTGAGATTACTATTTTGGTTGAGCTTAAAATAGTATTGGAAAACGCTGTTAGTCATGACAGCAGCTTAGTAGCATGGTGATGCCCAGATGCCTGAAGTCCTGGAAAGGCTGTAACAGAGGTGACTGGCAGAGTATTGCTAGCTTCCTTGGCACTGGTAGAGACACTCAGTTTGAGAAGCAAGAAGCAGCTCTACATTACTCCCAGACTTTACTGGGGAGTTGTGGTTCAGATGCTGTAGCCATGTTTATTGCCATTTCAGGGACTGGATGTTGAAGATAGATTGGCTCCATCCCAGGAAATCTCAAAACGCTGTTGGGTTTCATTTTGCTGAACAGGTCTTGAGGAAAGTGGATGCTGCAGGGAAGAACGCCATTTCTCTCAGTCTGAAGAAAGCATCACTTTGTTCTGAATTTAAGCTGCTGAAGGAGGTGCCACCAAGGCAGATCCCAGCACCCCAGGCCAGCACCATGCTTTGGCTGGGGGCAGAAGAGTGAGCGGTGGGAGAGTGGGGGGATTTCTCCTCTCCTCACAGGAATACATTGCAGAGGGTGTCACCCCTGAGGGTGCTTGTCTCCTCGTCTTGGTACCTGCCCTCTCCTCTTTCCCCTTTGGTTATTGTGTGCACACTTGTCTACGTGGCTGACAAGCTAGTTGAACTGATTTGGGATTTTTTCCTTCTATTGGAGGTAATGCCAGCAGTGGAAGAGAGGGCTCCCCTCTTACATCTTAGTGTAATATCAAAAGGAGCTGTGTGAATTAAAATGATTTTTCTTTCCTAGCAAAACAAAAGAGCTGAAAGATTTTAAAACCTAATTGCATCAAAGGAGGGAAATTAAAAAATCCTTACAGGAATTCAGGTTACTGAAAAACTCAGGTCCAGCCCAGACACAAGTATGTTTTATATTAAAACTTAAGCAACCAGCCAGTATAATATTTCCTGAAGTTTCATCCATCATGCTACTGGTTTCTGCAGGGAGGGAAACATAACCTTCCCTTGCTATGTCTCAGGAAAAGTAAATAATATTGTTAAGAAGCTTGTCATATCACAAGTGCCTAATTAGGGAGGCTTGGGGAGCTGGCAAGTTTGCAGACTTCATTAAACATGCTGCAATGCCCTGAGGAAGAAAAATGTTGAGGGATATCTGCAAATTATATAGGTGCAGGCTGACCTTGTTCCACAAGACTGTAGAATGGTCTCTCCAGAGGGGCAGAGAAAGTCGCATATGGCTGCACGGACTGAGGCACAGAGCTGACAGGAGTGTGGTTGAAGCAGCTGCAGCATGGCATCCAGTTTGCTCTCCTGCTTGCAGAAGACTGTGGAAAAGCAGGAGAAGGGTTTGGCAGTAGCCCTACACATCATTTTGAAGACAACCAGAGACCTGCCAGATCCAGGAAACTGGAGTGTTGGTATGCGGCGAGAGCAGCTCCACCAGACGGTGACTGGGTTGGGACTCTACCAGAAGAGAGCACGGTGAAATGTGGTCTTTCTGAAGACATTTCCCATCTCAAGGTCTTGGTCCTCTCTGCTGTGTGTGGAGCATGACTGTGTCTGGTCCTGGCTGGGGGTATGAGTTCCTGCCGGCCACTTGGAGGTAGTGACAGCAAAGGAGAGGAGAGTCCCCTCCATCCTGGCCCTCCGTTGGCTTAGAAGTACACATAAAACTGAATTTCCCTCCACCTTGACAAATTCTCCAAATGCCACAACCCAACGGCATTCTGATGGGGATCTCTTTTAATTCCTCCCATCAAAGCTGTTGTGGTTTTAATGCAATAATTAGGGAACCTAATGGTGGTGAGTATCAGTCAGGTCAAGTCATTATAGGTCTCCCCTCTCCCAGGTGTTTGCCCCAACCACTGATCTTGAAGCTAGGGCTTTGCTGGTCCCTTCTTCGATGACCAGTTGATTACTTAGTCATTGAGAAGTCTAACAGCTTGAGGAGGATAGGCAGGGAGGACCATAATCCTGGATACTGTAGAGCCTGGGAGAAACAGAGCTGAAACAACTTTCCCATACCACAGATAAGTGGGTTTTTTAACCAGAAGTGATAAGAGGTGAGGTAGCAGCTCTACCAGGTTCTCTGTGCTGTGCGGAGACCAAACTGAGGTGTGCTCTGAGACCACCTAATTGGTCAGATCCTGCAGGGTGGTCTCAGCAGAGGTCCTGATACCACTGGCACAGGTGGCAAGCTGCTCAGCATTGCTGAGGCTAACACATTCTAGGCATGTCCAGAGCAACTCATCTAGATACCTAAGAAATCTTACTGGGGGTGGGAGGCATAGCCACTTCAATCCTTTAATAATAAAGCAACTTAGCTGTATTTGCTAGAGTGGGAGGAAATCCTCTTTTTTCCTCTTTCTCACTAAAAATGTAAAGATATTTTCAAATGTTAAAAGCATGATTTTAAAATATTTCTTTATTTTCTGGTGAAAAGTTGAAATGCCTTTTAGGGGAAGAAACATAGTCTAAGAACACTGTACATTGCTATTTATTTAAAAATCAAGTTTTCTATTAAGGAAAGAAAGAAATGAAAAAGTCCGAGCTACATATTTGACACATTTGCATGACTAAAAACTGGAAGTCATGGGGAAAATTAATATTAAGGGCTTGTATAACCATCTCATTAAAAATAGAGTGAAAAATAAACAGATAATCCTCCCACATTGCTTTTCATGCCCTAAGCTATAACTTCTATAACTTTATAACAGCTGTGTTTGCTACTAATGAACCACCAAAATGTTAGGGCTGTATGAAAGTACTGCAACAACTCATGACTTCACAGGATAAGCCCAGAAAAATCTTCAATCAGTCAAGTCCACATCGGGATTAGGCACATAGGGAGGCTTAATTAGGCATTAGCAAGGCCCTTAATGGAAGGATACCTGCTGAGGATCTAGCTGGACATCTCTCTTAAACGTATTTATACCCAGCCTCTGGGCTGTGGAATTGACATTCGGTGCCTGTTCTGCTGATCAGCCTGTGCTTGCAATTGTTTACAAGCTAAACAGCAGGGGGGCAGGGGCACTAAATAAATAACATACTGTCAAGCTATTTCCTTGTCCAATAATGGTTTCTCATTAGTTCCTTCCCGTGATCAAGGAAGGATAAAGGCCTGAAGACAAAACCAGTTCATTCTTTTGCATTTTATTTTTTAAGCTGGTGACTTGGAAAATTCTACTGTTGTTGTGAAAGGTATATCCATACCTGTATCCCCATTAGTTAATATACCTGTTACCTTTCACTGTTACTTGCAAAATGTAAGTGCTATTTCCTGTTGTTTACATGATTTTTATACCAGGGTAACTGTTTTGGCAATTTTAACCTGGACAACATAAAACCACTTGGCAAGGTCTTCATCATGTCCCTGCTCTAAGTGATTTTTTTTTTCCCCAGACAACTTCTCTGTCTTCCTCCTCTATACCACTGATGTGGTGATCAAGGACATGGTTCATGGTCAACTTCATACCATGGAAGTCCTGTCTGCTTTTCATGAATTTTCTCTCCGCACCATTGCGTGTAACCAGCAGCTTTCTGGGATAGAAGAATAAATAATCTTGGGAAACAAGAGTGGGCTTGATTCCATGTGGAGACTCTTCACACCATATGGGTGCACTTTGGTGTTCAGACATGGGCTGAGGCTATCTTCAAGGCCCATGGGAAGAGGAAGAATCTGGGATCTCATCCCACATTGTCCCCTAGTGCAGGCCTAAGCAGATGTTTACCTTTGGATGGACAGCTGTTTGTCACCTGGCTCTGCCACCTCTGTGTTTATCAACTATGTTTGTGGGATTTGTTTGTTCGGGAACTAATATGGGGTATAGTACAACCTGGGAGCCTACTGATAGAGGACCCATGTAGCCTGTGTATCCTAGGCAGCCAGAGTTGAATATATCTTTACACATTGCAGACTAACAGCTTGGGTAGGACCAAGGCTTCTACAGGATTAAGGCTTCTACATTCAGCTGTCTGTCTGCACATGGGCTAGGTGTCTGAAGCCCAGTCTTGTCAATGGAGGACTTACCTGTACAGTCTATGGAGTCTAAAGAGAAATTTGGTTGACCAGTCACTGAATTCATCTGTCCATGCGCAGGTGTCATTTAACCATACCATTTAAGATGCTCCAGGGTGTCCTGCCTGACCTCCTAGCTGCCAGTCTAGGAAATCACAGGCCTCCTCTGTCACCTTTATTTCCCCTGTGGGTGTGTTTCACATACCCTAGAGCATCTCAAATAGCATGGGACACCTAAACGCAATCAGCCATGCCCTAAGTGTCTAGTTTGGATTGAGGTGAATTGCCATTCAGACACTGTTGATGGCATTGGGTAGATCTCCATTAGCTACAATGCCAGTTTCAACACCTACGTGCACATATCTGAAGTTATGTGTTCTAATGTAAAGTTGAATCTCACCCTGTAAATGACAGGTTGATTGAAGACAGCAGTAGTGATAGGTGCTACAAAGAGCTTGAGCAGTTTAGCCACCATCCACATAAGGATTTCAAGAGAGTGTAGATGCAGCCAAACTGTCCAGCCAGGGATTGGTTGTGTTCAGGAGTGAACCTGCCCAGATTTTGATTCAGAGCTGGATGTCATTTTGGCTATAACAAGAGAATTCAGAAGTTTGGCTATTAGTTAAACAAACTGTTGCTTTATATTAATTTTATTTTATTAAAGTACTAGAAAGGACTACATTTTCAGCTGAAAAACATGACCTGAAACTGGGCTATTCCAGTTAACACCTATTTCACAGAAATGCCACCCATGAAGAGTTTTCTGAATGAGATCAAGAATCAATTTATCAGTGCTCACATTAACTATAATGGCAGGTCCTTAGCAACTTTACTCTCTTCCAGTGATTACCTAACTTTGATTGCATACTGAATGCCCTGAAAAACTCAGATGTGGCTCAACCATCTGGCATTATATTATACATTTTAAAAGGTGTATTTAAGACCTTATGTGGCTGGAATAACACTTCTGTGGAGCTAGTGCTCTGATCTGTGTTCCAAATCCATCACATTATTTTCTTATGAGGCCAGAGCTACCATCACTAATTAGGCCTTTTATTTTGTTTTACTAGATTATCTGGTTTTTAACTTTAAGATCTCCTTGGCCAACCAACAGAACTTGGATGAAGTTATCTGAGTAAATCCATGCCAAGTCTTAGACAAAACTAGCAGAGTTCATTTAAGATTGCCACTTTTCCAAAATGTCGAAAGCAAGCGAAGTTGCGAAGTTTTCCTTCTTTCC
Source organism: Aquila chrysaetos chrysaetos (assembly GCF_900496995.4). Taxonomy (NCBI): domain Eukaryota; kingdom Metazoa; phylum Chordata; class Aves; order Accipitriformes; family Accipitridae; genus Aquila; species Aquila chrysaetos. Next base: position 23,440,970 of record NC_044011.1, on the reverse strand, counting down.
CAAGATCCATGAACACCAGTTTGAATGTTACAAACCAGACTTCATCATAGCTGTGTTTCGCTGCTTCACAAGTTTTTTGTCTTACTGTGAAAGGAAACTGTTACATTATGAATGTTTGATTATATGCCATTTCCAGGCTTTGCCATTGTGTTATGATGATGTGATATGACAGGGAGCACCAGGAGAACCTGATGTTCAGTTTCTGCCTTTGTATATGAGTCAAAAGGTAGATATTAATCTGAATCAATGCCTTTGCATTCTCATCTCCTTCACATTTTAGAGAAATACATACATTACTTCGTGTACTCTGTGAAATAGGCAAGTGAAGATACAAATGTAAATATGATAAGAATGAGTTAGCAAAGCACATAGAGTGGAGGAAGATGACAGGCTGAAAACAAGTTGCTGTACCTAATGGGTTAGAAGACTTTTTTTCTGTTCTGGATGTTATTAACAGCAGTAGCTGAAACTCAGCAGGTTTGGGTGTTGCGTTTGGGTCAGCTTGTTCAGACTCCCCTGCAGTCTTCTTAAAGCAATGAAGAGATTCTTTAAGTATAGGTTACTTGTAAAATTACTTCATTACTATCTGCTTTGGACTGAATTGGTGCTCACCCCAGCCTCCCTCCTGGATTTAGAATTTCTCCACCAGAATTTCATGTTAGAATTTCACACCAGAGCGTATGAGAGTTTCTTCAAAGAGATATCTCAAATAATAGAAAACAATCCTTATCAGTTTGTATGTCAGCTTCATCTTTGCTGATATATCGACCACTGGAGGTGCCTGCTGAGGGTCACTTCCATCCTTCCAGGGGAAGGAGTGCGATGTGACTAAATATCACCCGTACAGCTGGTGGGGGAGATGGGGCAACCCCTGAGCTTGCCTGTTGTTTTCTCCTGGATCCTTTTCTCTTTGAGGGTCTTCTGGAGGCAACAGAGAAGGTACAGATCTGGCTCTGCTCTCCGAGTGTCCTGGTTTTGAGATCCCTTTTTTTGCCAGCCTTTATCTTGGCTTGATGTTCCCCACTGATGCTGAGCACTGATTGGAGCCTAAAGGTGCTTTGAAATGGCAATTTCTACAATATTTTAAAATGCTAGGCATGGATTAGCATCATCAACATTTTTCTTTTGTGATTTTGAACAAAGGCAGCAATGACTGCTTTGCTTTGTACTGTACTTCCTGCTGTTCAAGTGCCTGAGCTGTGCCCAAGGCCACCTACCAAATAGCCAGGATAAGGCTGAGTTGAGGCCCCATCCTGTACAGATTCAAACAGTGATGTTGCTTGCACAGAAGCCTAACTTTCTATGTGGTCCGTTGAAAAGTGCTTCTGTGCATGCCTGGGAGCTTAAACACAGCCACCAGGAGCTCTGTGTTCCAAAATGAGCTACATCTAACAAATGTAGGTGCCACTAGTCCTGGAGGGCTGTTGGAGCTGGTTGAATCATTCCCTTCGATTTTGGAGGGATTAAAGCTTTTTGGTCCTGATTTGCACACTGTAGGAAGCAGTCTGAATCTCACTCTCCACCTTTTCCTCAGACTCTACTTTGTGAGTTTACAGACTGTGCGTGGCAAAGAAATACGAGTAGTTTCTTTGAAAGGTTTTTTCCATGCACAGTGTAGCTGAACAGTATCACCGACCATAGCTCAACCACCACATCACCAAGAAAATGGTATAGTTCAAACTCATTTTCAGCAGTGGCTTGGCCTTCAAATCGTGGATGACCTTTGAGATATTATTTGAAATCTCTCATTTGTTACTATTGAAGAGAACAGGAGAAGAGGCAGGTCTGTGAATACCGCTAGCTCTGTGCTAAGATAAAAATACTACTCTGGCAATATGCAAGCTGCATTTTTTCCTTCATCAGATGTATGATATTGGTTTTGTTTTGCTTTAAACCGTGTGCTTTATTATGCTACAGTTTTCTAGAGAGCGAATTCACTTTTCTGTACAGAATAGGGTACCTCCTAGTAAATAATGCATTTGCCATTTCAGCTCAGCATTAAAGGGATTATCCTCTTAGATAAAAACCTGTCTTTGATCAACTTGTGAATATCCTTAAAAAAAAAAAGTTGCTTTTTGGAATTGCATTTGCTTCAGCATCCAAATGTACCCTAGGGAAAGATCATTGTTCTTCCAAAAAAAAAAAGAAAGAAAGAAAGCAGACCTCTGCCAAATACCTCTCTATTATGTAAAAAGCCTCCAAAAGAAAGAGAGAGGTCAGGATGGTGCACTTGCCAGTAAGAAAGCTGAAAAAAACAAACAAACCCGCAATTATGGCACAGATTTCAGCAACAAAGATCCCTTGTATAAAGTATGGGCACGGTTTCTTTTCCATATAAACTTGTCCAGGTCTGAAGTAGCTCTATTGATTTCAGTAGTTTCCACAGACCCGTACCAGTTCTTTGTCCCATGGGAGTTATGGGTATTGGACAAGTTATTGGTACATGCCAATGCAAAACATTAGAAAAGGAGTAAGTAGCAAATGGCTGAATCTGCTCCCATTAAAGTGGAACTGGTGACTGCAAGAAAATTTATGCTGCGAGGAAGGTCAGCATGCATGTCTCAATTGAAGGCCTAGCTTTTAACCTATTAAATAATTTTGCATTTCTTGGCTCTTGCTTTTGGACTTTGGCTCTTTGCACCCCAACAGACTATGCCTGAAAAGCTTTTAGAAGAAGTGTGTCAGAAAGGTCCCATCTCTTGAAGGGACTCTGAGCTCCCTTCCAGGTGTGGAGGGTGAGCTACCTGGGAGCTGGGAGCATGAGGGGCTGAGCTGGCCCTGCTTCTCTGATGAGGGCATGTCCTGCAGAAATTGCTAGCAGGAAGGAGTGATTGTGCCATAAGGTACCACTCCAAACTCCCACCAAAGCTGATGGACTCTTTGGATGCAAATCTCAAGGAAAATCGATTTGGAACTATATAGAAGGATTTATGTTTTTATGTCATAGGTAATTTATGTGTTATCTTTAACATTTGTGCAATATGTTTTTAATTTTCCAACCTAAAAATCGGACAGACATTTTAAACAAGTCTTTAAAACTTCCCTAATTTTTGTTTTGTTTCCAGGTTCTGTCAGAAATCAATAAATAAGCAGTGTAGTTTAAAAATTAAAGAAAAACTATACCCATACCTTAAGTACTACAAAAACCAGAATTAAAACCGCATAACAAATTGTAAACATAAAGCCGTGTTGAATGCAAAGTAAAAACCCTTCTAAAAATACCTGTGTCACAGAAGACTGCGGTGTTTTAAACAAGGATCTTTTCCTGACAATTTTTGCAATGGTAATATTCTTAAGGGTTTATGTTAAGGTTCATTTGATTCTTTTTCTTTCATTTGCCAAAACGTCTACCAAAGATATGCATGCGACAACTTCAATTGAGAAATTTAAATCACCATATCTTGCTGCTTAAAGTTTGTGTTATTTTAATACACAGTTAAGAAAACATAGCAAGTCTTTGTTTCTAGAGAATATTATATCTGAGTTGCAATGCAGCAGGCATAGCCTCCCCTATTTTGGGAATAAAATGCTCATGAGTATATTTGCTCTCCAAACCAAAGCCTACCAAATATGCTTTCTTTATCCTCTTAAGCATGTGTGCCTGTACAGATGGGCTCCTACTGACCATTTGGGGAGGAACATCCTCAGCTGCTTTGAGTTGCCATAATTCCCTGAGATATTTTTGTCAAAAGAAATTAAATTATTTAATTGAAAATGCTTAGTCAAAACAAAATATTTACATTTATTTATGTAAGGTGACAGCAAAGGGGACATACCAGCCGGCTCACCTAACTACTTTCAGATTTATTAAGCAGCTAGGAGGAAGGAAGCAGGAGTTATATGAGGACTGAGCTAGTAGTGGCACTGATTACCAGGTTTGATGGACTGAATACAAGAATTTCTTCACAATTTTGTGTTGTGTTGTCCCATACCTGACACTATTGGAGCTGATGGATGTTTTTCCACTGGCTTTTACCTTAGAGGAAACAAGTCTACTTGCAAGAGAAACTCATGGAAGACATTTGAAGCACTGTGGTCAGGCTTCTTATCCTGACTTGTGTTACAGTCTCAGCTTCATACTTCTTGATTTCTAATGCAGCTTTCACTTATAAAAGGGGGAAAACATCTAATGTGGTTTGGGAATGCCAGTAAATGTGGAAATTATCGGAATGGCATCCACTGACTGCAGGAATTTTGAAAAGCAGAAAAAGGAGAGATCACACCTCAGTAAAACATCACTGAGGGAAGAGACTCCCAGGCAAGTCAAGCTCATCAAGCCTAAACTAGAAAGTATCATGAAGCTAATGACCTGCATTCATTGGCTTCTAACTGGAAATTTTGGAGATCTGTTTTCCTGTTGTTAGCTTTATTAGTTGTTTTGCCATGCAAAGAGCATTCTAAAAAGTCTAGAAAGAGGCAAATGCAGCATGATGGAAACAGTCTCATGGCAGAAGATTGTCACAAATTATTACATGCAGTGATGTTCATCTTCTATCCTTTCCTTTTCCCTCCTTTTTCTTGCTCAGGTGAGGAAATGTAATGGAGAAGAGGAGCTATTGCCTGACCAGCATGGAAATGGGTAGATTTGAGATTCATGAATAAAAAACCTCAACAGCTTAAAATAGAGTTACCATGCACTAAGGCAGAGATTTAGCCCCTGAATAATCTGACTTCAGTCACCAACGTGCACCATTTCATGCTCATGGCAGAGCAATCTAAGAGCCTTGCTTCAGCGAAGAAAGAAAGAAAGAACTGAACTCATAGCTGCCTTTGCAGCTAAAAATAGGGGATGTCAGTGTGCTGCCACATGACATTTTTTGGCAGGCAACTGGAAGATTTTCATTTTGCAAGGCAAGTTGGTGGCACTGGATTTGCACAGCTCACGACCGCTCTGCAGGGACCACCCTCTCTCTCTCTCTCCACAGCCCCCCTCCCTGCGCCAGCCTTTGCCAAGGGCTCTGGATTTCTTCCCCCAAGAGTCTTTGAACAGAAATTTCTCCAAGTGTCACCGCTGGCCTTTCCCAACAGGATAAGCTGGCAGAAGTTTTCCTCAGAGGGTGGCTTCCAATGAAGGAAGCCTTTCCAAGAACAGTAAACAGTAAACATCAAGTTCTTGCCCACTGCATCAGGGCAAGAGTCCTGTTTCAGAAAATACTGTGTTGGTAAGGCTGATTTCGGCATGTCACATGCGATTGCACAACATAACGCAGTGCAATGACGTGAGACAACTAAATGACAAAATGCTGGCTCTCAATCAAACATGTAAAGCACCTATTTTCGGCTCTACCATCTGCTATCAGTTTGCACAGTGTCTTTCCCAGCTGAAAACACAAGGCAGATTGGCACAAACGGAACATTCCTCTGGCTGGTCACAGACTGCAAGATAGAAAATTTTTCTCCTCTTGTGACCAGCCCATCTCTCATTTATTTATTTTTTATCTGCATAATGAAGTAGGCTGTTTTGTGCAAGCTAAATTACAATAAGCTAAAACCCAGTTCTCTAGGAGAAATGTTCTCTAGCATCCTACCAGGCAAAATAAAGGTATGTCACTTCCTCCATCAAAATAAGCATGCAGAAATTAACAACTGAAATTAATACCAAGATTGGCCAAGCCTTTTCTGCTGGAAGTTTTTCAATGGGGACCCTTTTTCAGCTGCTTGATACTCTACAAGGTCATTAACTCTACTGTCATCTACTGATAAACAGGGAAAAGTTAGAGTAAGTAAGACTTTTTTTTAGTTGGCAAATAACTTTCTGTGAAAAAATAGACACTTTGGGATATTTAATGTGGAAAACAACAAAGCAAACCGAAACAAACCCAATAACCTCTAAGCCTTTCTGTGGAGGCAACCTCCAACCCAAACCCATTTGCTGGTTGGAGGTGTTGATCACTTCTTTAGAATAAATTGATTACCCCTTCAGAGCCCTGATTTGGAGGGAGGGAGCTGATCTGAAATTCCTTCCTTTATTATAAAGATCAAAACCACTAGGACATTTGCTGCTTTCTTCCTTGAATAAATAAGATGTTTCTGAGTTGAAACCCTGGCTCTGTTGACTTCACTGGGGCCATGACTTCACCCCAGGAATTATTCTAAAAGCATTACTCATTTAATAAGCATACCACACTAATTCTCTACTGTTTCCGTATGAGCACCTCCCAATGCCAATGTAAACCCACTGCACAAAGCTACATTAAAGCAATATTTATGGTTGAGATCTTAGCACAAAAGTCAGGAAACTCAGAGTTATGGTTCCCCCAGCCAACCATAACCAGGGGTAGCTTTCGTGTTTTGCATTACTGTGTCTATACTCCACAATGTTCGTCCAAATACCAATGACTGAATTATAGCTGCTGTGGGAACTATAGCTTTGGATTTCGGTATATTTTTGCATTTAAATTCTCAACCTGGGTCATGAACAACTGTGAAAATTATGATTGCAGCAGAGGTTAGTGTCTCCAGTTTGCTGTTCTTGGTTACTGCCGAGGGTGACATGGGAGAATGGTGAGCTCTCCCAGTGGTGTGGATGATGGGAAGTCTGAGGCTCTCTTTTACCTTGACAAACAAAATACTTCGGCTGCACTCATAAGTTATATAAGGATTAACTCTTCTACAAGCTTTGTATCATTCAGCAGATACTCTGGAAGAGAGCAAGGGAGCTAATAGGATTTGACAGAGATTACTTAACATGATTCTAATTCTAATATCCAATTAATTTGGTCAGAGACAGGGAAAAATAAGCTGCTTTTCTGTACATTTTATAGTGTGTTAGGAAAATGCTGTATCTTCACTTCAAGTGAAATAGGACTGTTTTTACAAGGTGTCCTCAGGAACAAACTGCATGATATGTGGAAAGGAGAAAGTTTGTACAGTGGAGCAACACTAATCAGAATGACTCACAGTAGTGTGAGATACTCTGCCCTCTGCAACAGTATCTCTCTAGCTCAGATTTGGGGCTGTTCTAGGGCAATTTTACCTGCAACCTACTGGGTAGTTAGTATGCAGTTTATTGAAATAATTCTTTTAGACATTAATATTCTGCACTAAGGACTAAGAATAGATTCAATAGGTTGACAATAACTGGAATTTGGTGTAGAGGTTTACAGTAAATTAAAGATAATTTTTGTAATGTTTCTTAAGGAGCATGAAATTGAACTCTGACTTCACAAAGCTAGCTGACTCAGGAGCGGGTATTGGCTTGAATGCCAAAGAGGAGCACCAGAGGCTAGAAGCTCTCTCCCCTCAGCCTGTGGCCAGTGATGGGCTGGAACTAACTGGTCCAGCCACAGAGAGAACTGAATAGCTGAAGGTTGCTGGCATTTGTCTACCATAAACACTGGAGGAAAAGAAATTACTTAGGCATGTATTTCCTTAAGCACACAACAGAAGTACACAAACAGAATCAGGATTGTACAACCCCCATTAATTTAGCTGGGCTGTATTTCTTGGGGTGCTGTAGCCTCATCTACATTTGGACTGTGATCATAATTTGTAATTGCTAGTGAACATGGCCACTTTTCTAAGGCAAGTTATAATCTTGTCTGTTGGGGAAATGATCCAACTAAAGCAGAGCATGATAAGTGGAAAGAGAACTGCGAGTGCCTACTAGCAGCCACTCCAAATCATCACCTTTGTTTGCTTTCAGATGTTATCAACATCCCACCACAAGGATGAATGAAGTGATATATCTGGCTCATGGACCAAGACATGAGGAGTGTTTTCCCCTGCTCTTAACAGATGCCAGCAGCAGCACACAGCTGAACTGGCCCTTCCAAAAGCTAATTCCTTTTGAACATGGCTGCTGATATGTTCATACCTCATGCTTATATGTCTTGGCTTTTAGTTTTACATATTGAATTGCTTGGATAAGGTCAATATGTACAGCAACAACATTCGCACTGACTGCATAAGCCCAGCTGCTCCTGCCCCATATTTCAACCAGATTCCCACTCCATCTGAATATAGCAATGATATAATTGGATTGCACAAGAGCAAAACTGACCGTTTTAAGGCCAGGTGGTAGAAATATTTTACTTTGTGCATCTATATTTCTTCAGTGTATTTTGCAGCAATTCTAACAGATCACTCTATCCCAGGTAAGAGTTAAAGCCAAGTCACTTCACATAGAGCTTTAGCACAACCAGGTCAGAGGGCAGTATATTAGTTCAGATGAGTTTACCATTGTTGTTCCGCTGTACATCTCAGTGTGGCATGTGTACAGTGCTATGTCTAAATGAGTATGCATGTGGACAAATCTTTTGTTTGCATGTACTTAATATCTAGCAGAAGGGACAGAACTAAGCAAAGCTTATGAAAAAAAACTGAGAAAAGGAAAAATTCAAAGTAAGCTATTTTTAGCTCTGTATAAGCAACATTTCAATTGTTTTAAAATCATCTTTATTGGAAACTGCTTGAAATATAAACATATGGACATTATAGTCCTTTGCAAAAGGTTTGCCTGTGCTCTGTTGCACTGTTGGTTTATGCTGAGAAACTGTCATTTTGTACTCCTAAAAATAATGAAGAGGTATTAGAATTTATAATTAGAATTATAGCTTACCAGGCTATAAATTAATCCTGGGGTATAGTGTAGTTCTTGCAAACTGCTTGATCACGTACACCTTGTTGTTATGTCATGCTTACCAGTTCACTAGGGTGTTAGTTTGCAAAACCAAAATTCTAGTAAGTATGTATCACAGAACTTGTAATGCAAGTTGGAATTAGGTGTAAATACACTTTTCAGTGTTACTTCTGCTGCTGAAAAGAGATGTTGCTGCCATGAGAGCAGGCTTTTGGGTAAAACTGAATTATCTACCCCACTGCTTATTTAGATCACAGTTTTTAAGTAATTTCTTAAGATTTAAGATTTCTTAAGAATCCTTAAAGATCCTTTGAATTCTGGCTGTCTCCTGGTGCTAGATATGAACCACTGATTTTGGTTTTATTTTTTTTAAGAAAAAGGGACTGTTTATGTGCATACCTGTCATGAAGTAGGGTTCTGTAATGGGAACTAAAACCAGGAGTGGCATTTAGAAAGGCATGGGGCAGCTAGTACCTACAGCTAAGCTTGATGTAACAAGAGCAATATGCAAGTCTCTGCCCCTTCATTTTCCATGATTTTCTTTTGCATGTATAGAGTGTTTTGCATACCTGTGACCTCTCAATTAACGTTATTTATATCTCAGTAAACTGCCATGCTACTTTTCCAGATGTTCTAATCCTTTATGTAAATGAATTTATTAAACCCAGCCTCAGTGAAACCTGCCAAATGCACTGTGTCTGGACTCACATGCTCTGTAGACTAAGCTTTATTTGCATAAACTTGTTCTGTAAGTGTAATCTTACTTATCATCTGCAGAGTTAAAGTTTCACTAATGTAAATCCCTGACAAATCAAGCACAGATGTAACTGTTTGCCCCCAGGCTCAGTCTGTCAATTCACTGCCACCCTTGTATCTTCCCCCTGCTCCCCCCTTCAGCCCCTCTGCCATCCCCCCCACCCTGCAAGTGTTTTTTAGTACTAGTAGTCATTTAAAATTGTTTATGTAGATACATTGCAGGTACTAAACATGACACTGAACATTAGTCATTTGAGCTTTTTCCTTTTGATCAAACTGTCTCACAAAATAGTGTTGGCATGTAATTCTGGGTGTCTGCTTGTACCACCTGGAAAAATTTGCTCTGCCAGTCCCCAGGTGCCAGACAGATTGTTTCAGTTTGCCAGGCAATGTTCCAGATAAGGAGTCAAGCTCAATAGATGGTTAATGTAAGCTGGCAAATTCCACAAAGCAGCCAAGGAAAATTCAGTCAGAGGGCAGCAGGGGGTGTAACTCCCTAAAACCACCAGAAAGAAGTGGATGATGGGGTGAGGGGATGATTCTTATGCTTCATGTTCCATTGTCTGTGAGAAATGAAAATTCCCTCCCAGTCATAAAAACAGTAGATTTAAAACCAAAGCAAAATCTGCCAGCTCTTGAACCTTTTATGAAAAGGAGGAAAATGTTACTTTTGAATTCAGAGGGTGTTGGCATACACTGGGTTTGTTTCTGATTACTTTAAGGTCTAAATATGTTTCCTTTGCTGGTACCCAGTTGCTATTTATTTGGCTTTAGTCTTTGATCTCCCTTATGCTGGCACATCATAAAAAACATATTCCTGTTTGAGTTCTATATTATGCAGTTAGTCTCTGCTTGGTATGTTCACCAGGCTGGTTGTACCTACAGAATAAGACTCTCTTTGTTTTTGATAGACTCCAGGTGTTTATCACTATAACTTACTAATGGATTTGACCACAGAATACGCATGCAAGAAGCAAACTGAAAAACTAATGGCAAAATTACTGGTTTGATAATTCAATGGCCTGCTATACTGTAACCACAGGAACCACACACGTGCATGCATGCATGCACACATGCACACAGAGTGAGTTTTGTAAAAGCAGGGATCTTTTGCTTACTGAGTTTTCCTGAGATGAATTTCTGTTCTGGAAATCAAGTTTTGCTTCAGATTCATTTGTTGCTCTGAGTTTTTCTTCGAAAGCCTTCCAAATTTAAGCCCTGGTCATTCAACTCCATGTGATAGTGCATTTTAGGAAGGTCCCGTGTCTAGCTGAGGTGCCACAGTTCCTACAACTCTGCTCCTTCTCCCTTGCAATTCCAAGAAAAGGGAGTATTCCCATCAGCCTGCACAGCACTGGCAGCTCCAGCTAACCTGTTTAATCCACATTGCAATAGTTTGGGGGCTGCAAATTTTAACCGGTATCTTGGGTGAGGAGCCAAAGCTTCGTACCATATATTAACCCCACTGCTTTGCAATAGCCAAAAATGACTTTTTTTTCCAGTTCCAGTGAACCCAACTTTTTCTGATAGGAAATTATAGAAATCCCACTTAAAAAATATCCCTTATTCCTATACATACCACCAAATGAGAATTGCCTGTTTAAGTGCAGCTATCTCACCACCTGAAACCCAGAAATAATCTGTCATTGAGTTCTTAGGAGGAAGAATTTGTAGCAAAATGGCCAAACATACATCCTTGCAAAGTCACTGGAAGAGTTTCCTCTGTGGTTCTGCTGGAAATGCAAATGATTTTTGTATGCTTTTGTCTTTGGCATATGATGCTTACAGAAACAACAGCTGAAAAGGAGAACACACTGTAAGGGTCAAAGCAACAGTGGCAACACTGTCCTCTGCCACCCCTGAAGTTAGTGCTGATTGTAAAGCTAAATAGAAGATAAATGTTGGAGGCACTCAATTCAGGTATGGTGTTGAGGCTGAGGAAACTGTTGTTTGTACCTGCTAAGAACCTGGTCCACAAGCAGCTGGTTTTGTTGGAGGATCTTGTTCTCTGTCCCGCACTGCTCATAGAGCAAGGAGCTGTGTTGATAAGCTTGTGCCCTCACTGCAGCTTCTTCACCAACCTGTTATCACCTTGGATCACAAGACTGAGTCAGAAATGCCACCCAAGCATTGCTGTTTCCGGAAAACCGTGTTGGTATTTTGCACTTTTGAGGTCAGTATTACCATTACAGCACTTACAGATGCCATATGAATTGAATACGCTACATGAGGATGGCATTTTGTCACCAACAGCTCCATGTTAGGGAACTCACATTTTGCAGCTGTTCTTCACCACTCAAAAGCCAGATGGTAATTCACTACCCTAATCTAACACAAATAAAGACCAATTTCTAGAACTATTTCCCCATCAGATTATATAGGTCTTCAGCAATGAAAGCTGATCTGAATTTTTCCTTCAAACATGTTGTACACAAATCATATCCTTTCAGTGCTCAGAATCTTTTCTCTTGTATACATCATTTGATGTTTTGAGTTTTTAAAAACAAATCTCGGATTAGTTCATTTATAATGAGTGAGTTCCTTAAGAAATGCAATATTTATCTTGGGTTCGCTTGAGCACAGACAGTTTCAAAAATGAAGCTGCATAGGTTTGTTCTGTATATGGCCATACATGCAGGTGAAATCACATACAGGTGAAGCTTGCATGAAACTGATTTTAAGCAAGACATTATTAATGACCTTGTCATAGTTAGAATTAAGGTTAGGTCTGTAGCTCAGGTCATTAATAAGTGATTTCACTGTGATATCAGAGGTAACCCCACCATTTCTCACAGATGAATTTTAATTTCTTAGTTCTATTGTTTGATGATTTCCATACCTTAAGAAGTAGGGATGCCTTTTGAGTCTAAATGTGATGCTGTATTTACTGGCTTCTTAAAAAAATGAAATTTTTATCCCAGTGTATGCCTATGTACTTTCAATTTTACATTCAGTTTAACGTAGTTGTCTAAGAACCATAGGAATGATGAAGATTAAAAGTGTATAGAGAAGACTCAGAACAGATTTGTCATACTGAGGTTCAGATTTACCCCATTTATACCTGCTAAATATTAAACACTGATGTTTTACTATTTTTATCTTTGGCTGAAGGAGAGGTTTCTCTCAGAGGTCAAACATGCTTTCTGTGTTGGTTACTTGTGCTGTCGCCATGCTGATGCAGGGTTTTAGCTAACACCCATGGGCTTGTCAGGCTATTTCCATCAGGCAGGGAAACTGATGTGGCAAGTCAGTGTATTAACAAGGAATGCATGGAAACCCTGTTTTGAGGAGTATAAGGAAAACAAATGACAACGGACAGTTTCCTTGCAAACAGCTTGTAGGACTGTCTTTCTACTGGGTCCCGAACATTTGACTGTCACAAATGCTTTTCTGCCTCTCTCAAACAGTCAGTTTACCAAAAAGGTAGTCTTCTGGTTCCCAAATTACAATTTGAGTCCAAGTCTGAGCTCAAGTTTAAGTCCAAGTCCTAGCCCCCTCCTGGAGCTTGGCTTTGGTTTTGGACAGGCCCTAGTGATCTTGTCTCAAACAGTGACTGCCGTTATTTCCAGCTACTCATATAGAAAATAACTTTAATTCCTTGCACATGAAGGAAGTTAGATTAGCCTCTAGCTCTTCTGTTATCTGTAGATCAGGTACAGCTAAGATGGCTATTAACATTTGCAAAAGAGTGGAAAAGGGAGGGCCAGGAACCAGGGCAGTGAAGGAAAAGACAAAGAGAAGATAAAGCAGCTTGAGGGAATGGAGCAATGACAACAGTTTTTAGGTCCATGTGATACAAACCAAAATAATATATAGAAGAAGGCAGAGCCATGAGGCATAAAAGCAAAGAAAAAAGGAGTGCTTACCTGCCTGATTTTATATTGCTTTAAAATAATTTTTTCTTTTTGTACTTGGGAAGGTAAAGTCCTACCCAGAAATGAAAAAGCAACGAAAGCATTTGATTTTATACAACGTACTGCACAGCACTATCAATCCCTGCTTATGTTCCTTCCTACCATGACAGTTTAATTTAAAGGATAAAATCTAATTTCCTGTGCCGATTATATATCCAGTTAATTCCAAACTCTCATGTAACAGTTAAAATTGCTGACAATTAATAGAGGAGGCACAGCTCTGCTGGTATAGCTTAGACTCATTCTCACTGAATCACTGAATAATTTAGATTGGAAGGGACCTCCAGAGATCACCTGGTCCAGACCTCCGGCTCAAAGCAGGGCCAACTTAGATTGTGTTGCTTGGGAATTTGTCCAGTCAAGTTTCGATATCTCCAGGATCAGAAATCCCACAACTTCTCTGGGCCCCTGTTTCAGTGTTTGACCACACTCATGGTAAAAATATTTTCCTAATATCTAATCAGAATTTTTTTCATATTAAACAAATGCTGTTTGTCCCCTGCCTTAGTGCTGCGCAGCTCTGAGGAGAGCCTGTCTCTGTCTTCTCTGCACCCTCCCATGAGGTAGCTGAAGCCAGCAGTAAATGCCCCATGGCCATCTCTAGGCTGAACAAGCCCAGTTCCTTACCTCCTGTCCCGCCCCAGGGGCTCCAGCCCTGACCATCCTGCTGGCTCTCCACCGGCCTCACTCCGGTATGTCAATGTCTTTCTTGTCATGGGAGCCCATGGCTAGACACGGGACTCCACTGCAGGCTATACTGGTGTGAGCGTTTCCATGGAAGGACTTTTGCTGGTGTCTAAACTTCCTTGCTCGGAGACTGGGTGTGAACACTCTGTGGTGTCCCTACAGAGGACATAACATATATGAGGCTGTGCGCTGGTTCCCACAGGAAGGAAGCTCAAGATTTATGGGTTAGATGGATCTGGGGATCATTCCTGCAGGTACCTAATCTGCTGGTTGTTAATCTGGACAGTGCTCCCTCGTATCTCAGGGGGCCAGCAAAGTGGTCGGTGTAGATACAGCCTCTGCTAATCAGTAGCGTGCAGGCCTTATCCTCTTAACTTATAAAAAAATTCCAACAAAATTCTTAACTTTAGACTAGGCTTCAGAAAACAGAAATGTATTTTCTTTTTGGGCATCATCAATGACAGAGAAACCTAAGTAAAGGAAATATCTTCCCCTTCATTTAACAGCCCAGGAACAAATACCTTGTTCCTACACAGACAGTGTTGTCTGGGAAAATCAGCAGAAGGTGTCTCCCACGCTCATTATCCTTAGCATCATACCTGTGCTTAAAGAATATCATCATTTGAGTGAGTCAGATATGAAGGCAATATTTCAGTGCCTTAACTGGTGTTAAATTTTGTAAGCCTATCCAAAATGCCCTATCCAGTGGGATCTTCTCCAATACTAAAAGTCAAATTTACTGAAGAGGTGCTATTTATTTGCCAAATATATGTCTACCTTTTGAACCTCTAGTTGAACTGCAGGTGCAAATTAATGCCTGGTATTCAATTGCTGCTGCAAATTCTGAATACCTGTGACTAAATTTTCCTTATGGGTATGCATTTTGTAAACATCAGTGTGGACGCTTTTTGAAAACACACTGCTAAATCTCATTAAGGTAGGCACCAGCTAGTCTGTTAAAGACTTAGTAGGTACTTCCCTGAATCAATTCTCATATTTAAGGGGGTTGCTTTTTTAGTCACTCTGTTCTTTTTAGAGGTAGATCAGAGAGAGCATCAGTTATTAGTAGTGTTTCAATAACTATTTAAATGAGGAAAAAGCTTTCTGCTTAGTTTGCAGGGAAGAAAAAATGCTGTACATATCCAGTTTTACATATAATACATGTCATTTACAAGGGACCATTTACTGTTAGCTACCACATATACTTGGTTACTCCTCTAAAGCTGCGTGACCCTAGGTAATGGTTGTATTTACAGTGGTAAAGTGGTATGTGCCCTGTGAGATCTGATATGTAGGGGGGTTTCCGACAGTGTCAGGTGCTTATCATTCTTGTTCTTGTTCCTCCTGTCATCTGGAGTGGTAGTTAAGGAGACCCTGGAGGCAAATTGAAAATAACAGCTTAACACTTACATCAATGATGCAATCAAGCTGAATGATTTAAGTGTCCCGGACAAGAAGAACCCACCCATCCGACTGTCGCTGCAGCACTGATAGAAAAATGTATTTTAGTCATAAACTTTAAGACAAAGAAGTTTTTGAATAGTCTTCTCAAGAACAGAGTCTCAGGAGCTCAAGACTGTGTCAAAAGTACCATATGATCAAGCCTGTACTGTTGCTTTTTAAATTCCAGTACTTATGCAGCTTTGGCACTTGCATATCTTCAGAGTCAATTTTTTAGACGTTGTTGAAGATGGGACTTCAGAGAATGAAGTCCTTATGAAAATTTTAGCTGCAAGACCTCACGGAGCAGAAATACCCTCATTTGAATAAAAGTATGGCCTTTATAAGCTCTGGTGGCCTATGCTGGCTAAACACTGACCTTTGGGTGTAACTTGTGCCTCTGTGAATGCACTCCTTGCTGGGCACTGAAGCCGGGTAGCTCAGGAGCTGAACCTTGAGTGACTAGGACAATAGGCAGGGTTTGCTTACCACTCATGCAGAGGTCACCCACAGTTTGGTTTAATGTTTACTGTTTCTATATTTAGTCTTTACATTTTAAAGCACTTCTAAGGCTGATATTTGCCACATGTGAGCAACTCAGGTCTTGGGCTGAAAAATGGCACCTTGGCATGACAAATATGGTTGGCGATTG
The DNA here is from genome assembly GCF_900496995.4 of Aquila chrysaetos chrysaetos. Taxonomy (NCBI): domain Eukaryota; kingdom Metazoa; phylum Chordata; class Aves; order Accipitriformes; family Accipitridae; genus Aquila; species Aquila chrysaetos. Next base: position 23,424,940 of record NC_044011.1, on the reverse strand, counting down.
CTACATGCAAACCTGAAATACCTCAAGAAGCATAAAAGCCAAACTGCTGGGGGGGAATGGTTTTGATGAGTGTGTGACCAGTGGACTGGCTGCTGCCCTCGCTTGCGGTGCTAGACGAAAGGGTGTGAAGTCCTTATTTCACAGAACTAGAAGCTTGTGTGGTCGTGGAAAGTAAACAGCAGAAAACCAAGCTATTTTTAAGCGGGGGGAGGGAGGGAGCTCATTAGTTTGTCCCGAGCCTAACCCTGGTGACCCAGACTGCCTATCCACAGCCTGGTGTCTGTCAGCCCTGTCCGCCTCACCCCTTCCCAGCAGAAACCGCTACCAGCTGCGGCATCCAAGTGCCCTGGGAAGTACCGTCCTTCCCCGCTGCCCGCTGCTCCCCTCGTGGCCGGTCAGATTTGGGCTCAGGAGAGTCCTGGGGTCTCTCAGGAGACCCTGCTCCCAGGGTGGCCCTCGGGACTGGTGGGGGCCCTCATCCTGCCTGGTGCCTCAGTGTCAAGCACATTTCAGCCTTCTGCAGTTTCTCCTCTGAAAAAACCACACTGCTGCTGTGCCAGCTGTCAAGTATCTGCAAAGTATCCCGGCCGCTTCTGTAGGGTCTTCCGAGGGGGGAGCAGCAAGAGGATGTTTGTTTTAAAAAGTGAAGAGGAAGCAATATTTGGCTGTAAGTGTATCTGGGGGTGAGCAGACTGGTAAAGTGTGCAGGTTGTATTTCTCAGAGCTGAATGAGAACAAGACAGCAGTGGAAACAAAGCGCTCTTTAAGGAAATAAAAGAGAGAAGTAAAACTGAAAGAGTCCTTAGTGTAGCATTTTGAGTTTATGAGGCGTTTCCTCTTGCTGATGAATATGGATGGCTGAACTTTTCTGCACATTGTTGTTAAAACTGACTAGAGTACAACTACAAATAGCTGTCTGTTCTCTTGTCTGCAAATTCCAAACACAAAAATGCAAAATTTAGCATTGGGTTCAGTGTCACATCCCCTGTGAAGCCAATGGAAATGGTATAGTTTACACTGACATAAAATGTAACCCACAGTCTGTATTGCTAAACCACTAGGGTAAGTAGTGAGAAAACTTATTTATAGACATTTCAGTGACATCTAGAAACCTTTTCCCGTGGCTGTGTTTCCAAGCATCTTCATTTGCTTATTGTGCACTTTTCTGTAAATGCAAGTTGTAGTCACACAAATCTTTTGGAGGGTCAGTTTTAGCAGAGTAGCAGACATATTTCTCTTGCATAACAACATGTATTTATTGACAAAATGAAATTACTTCAGGTATATGGAAAAAGAGGTTAAGAATTCTTTCAGGTATATGGAAAAAAAGGGTAAGAATGTTTAAGTCATCCAGTCCAAGAACTGGGGCAACACAGTGGAACTTGAGTGACCGCTTGCTCTACTGAAACCACACATTCATGACCATTGAATAAAACTTTGAATATGTGCTAAGAATAAATCTGATCAAATTTGTTGGCCAAGTTGTTCGATACAAACTGATCGCCCAAATAAGCTTGGAAATAGTAACATTTGATCTACACAAAGTCAGGATTAATTTGAGGGTAACTGGGTAAAATTTGGCAATACATATATTCAGGAGATTAGACAATGTGATCTAAAAACCTGTTCTGTCTTCAACCCTGTGAATCCTTATGTAGATATTTATCATGGCACGTGCATGACCTTACAAGGTGCATCAGCTTACAAGAGTCACCCTTAACTTTCTTTTTGATGAAAATAAAATGTGTTCTCTGTGTATCTTATTTTAAAGCACATTTTTTGAGCCCTTGTGTTGTTCCTACGGTTCCTTTCCTAAATTGCTTTGGAGAGGCAGATCTCATGATGAGGTCCAGGGGCTGCCTTGGTGCTGCTGAGGAGGGTCTGGGGGGCCAAGCTGCAATGATGGGCTCTTCCTACCTCTGCTCGGCTCTGCTGGGTCTGGACAGCCCTGCAGATACTGCAGAGGAGAAAGCTCATGAGCATCCCATGCTTGGAGGGCTCCCCAGGCAGGCTTGCCCTCTTTTTGAAGAGGCCCTGAGCTTAGGACCAGCCATTCAGATCTTCTTTACCTTAGGGAAAAATACTTTTTAAACTTAAAATTAATTTTAAAATATGAACATGTGTTCAGAGGGCCAAGGGAGGAGGGGAAAGACTGGGCTAACGCAAGCTGGAAATGTCAAACAAAGCGTGCATTAGCCTGCACTGTTGGATCACTTGGCTATTTAATCCCCAGTTATGGGGCAAGAAATTCCTATACAACATGCAGGAGGGTTTGACAGGAAGCGAGACGGGAGAAAATGAATTGTTGTGTCTTGTGATATGCTGTATGCAAAAGTGAGCCAGGGGTGAAAGGGTATGATGACAAAGCTGTTGGCAATTTAAACCTTGGCTCAGGCATAAAATAAATACATTATTCCTGATGGTGAAATTGGATGGCGTTGTCATGGATCCATTTTGTCTTCCTGGTGTTTTTCTAGCCCCTTCTCTTTCATCTGACCTGTGGCATTCATATCTGCACGCCGACGTGTCAAAAAGCTCTTTGAACGTGTCAGGTTGTGAGTGCACTTTAATTGTAACCTAGGCTGCATGCATTTTAGCTGAACTCCACATCCAGATCCCATTAAAATCCATAAATTTTGGAGGGCATTGTATCAGGCCTTCTGCAGATGGCAGTGATTGGGTCAGTTCTGGTTTGGGGCATGGTGCTGTTTGTGCCCCAGCTTTTACGCTGCTTTGGCGTGCGAAGGGCTCGCCAGACTGGCCAGGAGGGTGGTACGGGCTTTTCACACAGCTAGAAACAGGGTCCTTAAAATTCACGAGAGGCAACATGCAGCTTGTAGAGGTGAAGTTAAAAGCAACCCCAGAAACAGCGTGGCAATAACTGCCAGACAATGGGTGTGTTTGGAGTGTTACTGTTCTGTTTGTGTCACCTATGTTTTTACATTCTCATGCTTTATTTTTTTTTTTCATGCTATCTGCTTTCTCTCCTCTTTCCTCTATAGTTTTTACATCTTCTAAAAATGACACCTTTTGTCATGCTGTAGATATTAGTGCAGGGAGTCTCTGCCATCCTGGCTGCTCCTGCAGTGCCAAAGATGTGGATTTCCTCTGGGTGCAGGAGAAGTAACCTGGGTTCACACGCGACTCCACTTGCTCCTAACCTTCCTGCTCCTTTCAAGATGTTTCCTTTTCAGTTTGCACCGGTGGCTGGGTGTAGAATAAAGGGAGCAGGTTGATATTTTCATTTGGATACCAACCACCCCCCCCATTTGCTTATCTAAGGCTTATCTGAAACTTTATGGCCTGGAAGATAGGCTGGAAAATCACAAAATCAGATGTTCTTGGGAGCGCTTTACTGCTTTCTGGGCTTGGTGTGGCTGGACACACCGCAGGCACAGCTTGTCACGCAGTGTTTTGGTAGCTCTAGCTCCTTACAGCCGTCTAGAGCCTGGCTACATATGAAAAATTAAATAAATGAAACATTGGTGGAATTCGGTAACCGTTCTGGTGCTGCCTGCAGCTTTGTGCTTGGCTTGCTGCTTGTTTTCCGGGGAAAGGCTGACCACCCCTTGCTCTCAGGGCACTGCAGAGCGAACGCAGCGCTGCCGGTCACGATGGGCCCTCGCGGCTGCTCCCGGGGCCTGCGCTCTGAGCCAGCCATTTTGAAGCCCAGGTGTAAAACAGTCTCCCCCCCCCCCCCCCCCCCCATTTATATTTAAATTCCTTATAAAATATTCGGTGCCAAGAGGTTATTGTGGCTGTGTCTTGGTTTCTTATGGATCTTAATGGGGGGAAAAAAAACTTCAGCCATTTTACTAAAAATATGTGGAATAGGATTAGCCTGCACCTTGTAAAATTTTATTTTAAGAAACTAAGGCCCTGATCCAATCACAATGAGGTCAGTGGGACGCTTTCCACTGATTCAGTGGGCCTTGGATATGGCCCCAAGACATTATTTTCAGTAACAAGGACTGTGAGAAATGTATCTAATATTAGAAATTTATTGTTTATATTCTTTCTATAATTAAAATGGCCAGCTGCTGTAAAAAGGTTTCCTCTGAGCTGAACGTCTGCATGCTAAATTTGAGCCTGAAGCAAAATTAAAGATGTTGGCTCTTGGCAACAAAGGCTTTCTGCACAGTGATCCAAGCAGGATGGTTTCTCAGCTATCCTATTCCACAAGGCACTGCTGCGAGACATTTGTCCAAGTCCTCCGCGGCCTCCTCCACAAACCTGACAGTAGAAGATTGCAGTCAATGAGTAGATTTGGATAAGCTGTTTACATATGACAACATCACGACGGGGATGTATGTGACTGATCTGATCCACGCCTGATTTGTGTTGTTCTTGGACAGACACAACTGAGCCTGCCCTGAAAGTAGTTTCTACTTCTTTGCGGTCCTCGTGGCCTGAAACCTTGAAAGACCGAGGCGCTTGCTGTCGACACCAGGTGTACGGGCAGCCCAGGCCTCCAGATGGATGGAGACTTGCTGGGGAAGCGGCTCTTTGCCAATGTCTTTAGTAAATAAAAGGAACTGCTTGGGTAGACTGGGGCCTTTTTTATGCAGGCAACTGACTGAGGTAATTTTTCCTTTTACAGCTGCTAAATAATGGGGAAAATTGCCATCTGTGTCCACCACCCGTGTCACTCATGCATGGGGTGGAGGGTGACTCTAGGCAGGTTGCAGCCTGTGGGACTGAGGTACAAGATCCACACTGGAAGGCATAGAGGAAATGGAGAAAGGCAGGAAAAAGGAACCGATGAGGGACGACCTCCCTTTCCCTCCTGTGAAGTCACATCTGTGTAAACTCCTTTGTTTAAACCCCTGCACCTGCCTGGTGAGGTATTGCTCATTCCCGAGCACTCCCAGAGAGTTATGTAGCTTCCCGAGTTTCTGCATGGGAGGCCTCAGCAAGTGCCATTTAAGCAATTTTCACAGGAATACCTGCAAGCTGAATCAGTCCTTCTTGCTGCCCAAGAGGGAGGAAACACTTCAAACACCAATACTTCCAAAAAGTTCAATTTCAGCCCATCTCAGAGCAATCTGGATAATATTGGGCAGGAATCATATGTGCTTTATTTCCTTCGTTCATTGAATCCAACTGCATGCTGCAGTCAATACTTCTGTTACAACTCTTGCTAACGTACTGGCTGAAGCCAAATTCTGATCTCACTCCAGCTCCACACCTGAATGACTGCATCTACTGCAGCTTTATTGAAAGATTTGGGATCTATTGGACACACATTGATATTGGTGAGCAGTTACACGCACATAACCACTCCTATTGGAGCAAGTAATGGCTCACAGATTTGAATGAACTTCAACATTTGACCATTAAGCATCACTTTAACCTCTTTAGCTTTTGAACATATGTTGATTAAGTAATGCTTTGGATATTCTAGAGATATGGCTTTGGTTTTAATAGATTTCCTTATAAAATGGGACATCTCCTATATTTGCTTGATCTAGATCACATTTTGTAGTAAATACTCGGTTTCCTGAGATTTTTTAAAACTGAATTATTATTACTACAGTGGCATCCAAAGCTTGCTCAGTGCTCCACCAGGACCCCAAAAGCCACAGCGATAAGGAAGTAGACTCCCTGATAACTATGCCTATTTTACTCACATAAGATCCACAAATGTAAAAATTGACACTGAAAGAGTGCAGTGCTGGAGGAGCAAGGTGCAATGAAGGGCTGGGTGAGAGAAAGCTGATTTTCAGCTGGATCGGTTCCCTGATCTGGCTCCATGCAGAACCGAACAAATTACACAGCCGCAAGGGCACAAGTAGCTTTGGGTAGAGTAAGAAGGGGGAAAGGACCACCCCATCTACCTCCTTTCAACACAGCTCAGGCTTCTGGAATAAAATAATCATGGAACGTCAGCCGCAGTCAAGCAAGCAGAATTACCTGCTGAGGCTTGGTTTGTGGGGGAACAGAAACAATAAAAGTTGAAAGGAAGCTATAGGGTTTGATGAGGTTTGTCTATGTTTGGCAAAGACTTTTTCCTTTCTTAGAGTTTCTTGGAAATGTCTTCAAAACATTCCAGGCTTGGTTTTGCTCCTTAAATACTCTTCAGTGTTTTATTTAAACAGTGAAGAGCCAAATTCTTCCCTCAGATATGCATGCAAAAACTCCCACATTAATCAGAAGAATTGTCTGCACACATCCTAAGTGCAGGAGGTTTCTTTTTTGGTATGCGCTTTGTTTCCTAAGGAGAAGTAAATTCTGAGCACAAGCTTCCTCCTATTCACATAGAGGAGAACAAAATTTTGCGTGCTTCCAACATGTACTGGGGGCCAGTTGCTCTCACCCTACAGGGAGCACTAACGTATTTCATAAGAAGCCCCAGGGGCTACATAAAGACTGCCCACCAAGTGCAGGGTATATCAGGACAGTTAAACTGGGGAGTCCTACCCTCTGATTTGTGAGATGTGATGAAGAGGTAGGAAGAGCTGCCTGTAAGAATGGGATAAGACATTAATTCACGGAAGAGAAATTGGTACATCATATTTGATTATAAATGCAGGGACTGAAACACTAATGTAGGTCTTTAACCCCCTTGGTAAAACACTAGTGGACTTAAAAATAGGTTTTAAAAACTGAGCTGCTGTTTTGATTTGTAAAACAAGTTAAACCAAACTTGACAATAAGGCATGTGCTTTAGATTTCCCTGGTTTGAGGCACTGTTTACTCTGGCAGATATATCCTTAAGTGAAGCCTTTTTTCCCCCCTCAAAGCTGTTACATGGTAGACTGATGTTGGCTGACCCTGAAGCAAAAATTTGAAAACAGCACATTTATTTTCCTGCTAATGCTAAACACACATGCCATGCAGCATTTTTTGGTCTAGCTGGAAAATCTTCAGATCTGGACTATTTGTCCCTTTTACCCTGACTTTAATGTTTTCATGAATATAAAAATAACATAACGAACTTGGGGGACGGGAGTGTGTGTGTTTTACAGCGGGAGCGCAGCCTGTAATTTGCAGGCTGCAGACTGGAACGGGCAGACGGGAAGAGCCAATGGGTCAGCCCGGTCCCGCGCCACGCCAGTGACAACGGGCTTTCCCACATGCCTCAGCGCCCAGCAAACCTCCCAGAGTGCCGCTGGCCAACTGGGCGAAATGTTAGCAGGCCTGTAAATTCGCTTCTCTTAGCTTCCTTATAACACAGGCATACAAAAACCATTAACTGTTCCAGCGTTCAACTGTGTGATGTGGCAGGAGGGGCCAGATGACTTACTTACCCTCCTTTTCTTCAGTTAGGAGCAAATGTTGAGCCTGTGGCAAAATACTAGGTTGACATTCATCTTTGCTACTACTTGGAAAATCCCTTGGAAAAAAAAAAACCTGGCAGATCTCTGCCTGCAATATTGATTATATTTAAGGACAGGTCTGAAGAAGGATTACTTTTTGGGATGAAGGTATTGCTGTGCTAGTTTAGACCCTAAGCTACAGAGATTTTGTAGGAGCCATATGCGATTGCCTCTTTTTTAACAGCTTTCATGTAGGTATAAATAAAGCCAGCATACCTGTAGAGCCACAGTCAACCTCAGAGACACTGATTTCTCTCTCACTGGAAACCAATTTACAAGGCCCCCTAAGTCTTCCAGGAGTCAGCCAAGGGTGTCAGGGTGGGTTACCAGAAGAAGGAGCAACATGAGCTCGTTGACTCAAGTTGCCGTTCTTACTCTTCTTGCTAATGGAGCAGTGGTTTGGGTAAAACACTGAGAGTCTGTTCCATGCAATTCTTGAATGGATTTGACTGGATTGGACTTCAGCTAAATGGATTAAATTGTTAAACCAATTTAAGAACGTCCATGTTCAGAGATGAAAGAAGTTGCTTAAATTGGTGCCAATCCTCACATCAATAAAGAGGGAAAAAAGATTTAAGAAAGAAGGACTTATAAGAGATCATTCCTCTTGATGAAATTTCTAACTCTTTGCCAATGCTAACTGAAAGGAATGAAGAAAAATCCTCTGGAGAGCTTTTAGCAATTAGTTCCTGTTTGCAAAGAATCTGGGCCTGTGCTGCACCAGGGCGCTCGGCCCAACCATTTTTTATTTTTTTTCATAAACTGGACTGTACCTCATTAGAGATGCCCAGCTGTATTTTTCTCTCTCTTTCACAGCCATACACATCACAATTTGTCCTGTCCTTTTCATCACCTACTGCTTCTAAGTAAAGTAAGTGAAAATGTAGCACAAAGAAATCTCTTACATATTTATCAGATTTCTCCTGCTGTTTAGCAGCTGGAAACACAGAGGTTAAAGCAGCACCTTGAGACACAATGCCATGACCATCACTCTTGCAGATATTCTGCAGCCATCAGCAGTGCATGGACCACAGTTGAAGCAGCTCTGTTACATGGTACCCGGGGACCATGGATCTGGTACACGCAATCTATTACTGTATTGTAGAGGGCCAAGCTGACTTTGCCTCCCTCTGAGCTGGTGTATAAGCTAGCTCTAGCCTGGGAATTATATGGCTGCCTTATTGCAAGCAGCAAAGATAAAGGGCATCATACACTACCATGTTGCTCCAGCTTCTAAAGTCAGTGCTACTGGGTTAGAGCAAGATCTGCTAGTCCTCATCTATGTAGACATATTTCCGCTAGGTTATGGGTGAAAGTTGGAAGAGCCCCATAGATTGTTGTGGCTCTGAATAATATGCACAGTAAAAGCTATGGGGCAGGTTGCATAACCATTCTATAAAGACTGTAGCTGAGGGGTGTCCACCCATGTCGTGGTTTAACCCCAGCCAGCAACTAAGCACCACGCAGCTGCTCAATCACTCCCCTCCCCCCAACCCAGTGGGATGGGGAAGAAAATCGGGAAAAGAAGTAAAACTTGTGGGTTGAGATAAGAACGGTTTAATAGAACAGAAAAGAAGAAACTAATAATGATAATGATAACATTAATAAAATGACAAAAGCAATGATAAAATGATTGGAATGTACAAATGATGGGCAATGCAATTGCTCACCACCCGCCAATTGACACCCAGCTAGTCCCCCAGCGGCGATTCCCCGCCCCCACTTCCCAGTTCCTAAACTAGATGTGACGTCCCATGGTATGGAATACCCTGTTGGCCAGTTTGGGTCAGCTGCCCTGGCTGTGTCCTGTGCCAACTTCTTGTGCCCCTCCAGCTTTCTCGCTGGCTGGGCATGAGAAGCTGAAAAATCCTTGACTTTAGACTAAACACTACTTAGCAACAACTGAAAACATCAGTGTTATCGACATTCTTCACATACTGAATTCAAAACATAGCACCGTACCAGCTACTAGGAAGACAGTTAACCCTATCCCAGCTGAAACCAGGACAACCCATTACTGTTAAAACCACGGGTATCTCAAGTTTTTCTCCTATGGGGCTGGCTAATAGAGATGCTGATAGGGTAGGTGTGCATTTCTGATCCCCGTTGGAAGAGCTAGCAGGAGGGTTACAGTCCATAGGGTCAACCATTCTGTAGGAGCGAACCATTGCAGAAGTACTCTGCACAGGAAATTAAAGGAGTGGGACCAGTGTGGCAGAACACTTTGCCAGCCTGTGTAGCAAAAAAACATGGCAAAAGACACTTCCAGTTTTCTGCCTTTACATTTTGTAAGGATAAAATGAGGTCGTAGTCAAAATACATTATAGATTATGAATAAAATCTTCCCTTTTTTTCCTTTCCCTTTCTTTTTTTCTTTTTTAAATAACAAATTCCCGCTGCTGGGACAGAATCTCAGGGGCTTCAGCAAAAGAATTCTCAAAGGCAACAACTAAACCAGTATGTGCTAGTGTCCTTGAATGCAGAGATGTGGCCTCTGAAAACAAGATGTTCAGCACAGTACCCTTCTGTTCTGTAGCTTAGCAACTTGGGATGTAAATGGATACTCTTCAAAAGAAGATTTCCCATTTTAATTGGCAAGAACAGAGGTCCATGTCAGAGAGTAGATTTTGTGTTCAAAGCTGTCCAGTGTAGATGCAATTTTATTTGTGCTAAAGTGCATTTGTTAAGGTTCAGTAAGAATTCAATGTTGCCTCCATTTTTATATATTTCTGCTGTCACATACATATATGCACATATATATCTTCATGTGTGTTTGTGGTTATGTGTGCATACATATAAAAGATATGTTGCTATATAAAAATCCCTTTATATTTTGCTATATTATGGGAAGCATTTCCAGACTGAATTTAACTCCTGTCCAAATAAAGTAACTTGCTTAATTTTAATATTGAACTTACTTTGTTTTTCATTCACTACATTTACAAATCAAATGTGGCATACTGAATATTTTTTACATCCATATAATCATAATGGAGCCACCGTTTCATTTGCTGCCAATGTAAAATGAGCTATTTGCGTATATTTACTGCCTAGTTGACTGATCTCTACACAGCAAAAGCAACAATCCTACTGGCTCATGCTCTTAATAACTCTCCCAGTGAGACCAAATCAAAAGACAAATTTAAATCTCATTACTGCTGTATCACCTTCTAGTTATTATGTACACAGTCATGATGCCTGGAAACAACCACCAAAAATAAAATTTCCTGTTTGATACTGGCTTTTTAAACAGTTTTCTCCTGTCACATTAACACTATGAGAGGAGCAGAGGAGACTGGAGAAGAGGAGGAGCCTGCATAGCGTGGTGCTGCATGGGCTGGCCAGACAAAGCATGAGGAGAGCGCGGGTGAACTGACCTCCTGTGAGGCGAGTCGCACTGTGCATGCCTCAGCAGCTGCCTCCAAAAACAATTCCTTGGGCCTTCTGGGATGCACTAAGCACGCTGGAGTTAGTACCACTTGTAACAGATGTGTAACCTTGGATAATTATGCTTGTACCTGATGGTACCTGCCTGAAGAGATCGTCTCACAATACCTTTGGAGCTGCTGCTGTCTGGGGCAGGGTCTGCTTTTGTTAGCAATAAGCTGTTTACCAGAAAAGGGGCTTTGAGTCACTCTGTCACCATTAATCTGAGTTTGCTAAACAGTTTTGTTCAAAGAAGTCCTTTGGTATCCAGCTTCATGGTACCAATGTTTGGTGAGGTAGTGATTTTTAGGGCAGTTTCCCTTAGATATGGAGAGCTCCACCACACTGTGCCTATATACTCAGGGAGGTGGGGTGGGAGATGCTGGTTCCTGTTCCTTCAGTAAAAGGCAGGAATTGAGCCCAAGATGCTCACAGTGAGTGCTCTGGAGACAAGGGCTCCAACCCTTTTCCCTTGGGACCCCATTTCTGAGGGCTTCCAACCTCACCTGTAAATTTTCCTAATATACTGTAGTTTGGAAGCTGCTGCCTTCATCTCTATGCTATTATGCAAAAAAAATAGCATGCTTATCCATGGTGCCAAAATGTTGCCCTTTATTTCAGTTGCCCTGTTTCTGTTCAAAAGACCTAAATTGGAATGGAAATATTTTAGGTTTTTCAGTCTAGCAAGAACCTCCCCCAAATTAATTTCATTTGGAGCAAAATATTACCCTTTCTCACTCTCCTCCCATTTTCAGCAGTGTTTTATTTAGGACATCAGACAAACAAAAATTCAGTTATTCACTCAGCTCTGTTGAATAGCAGGAGACCTCTTCTACCAAGCGGCACAGCTTTCTGTCAGTCCTTTGGCTAGTTATCTAAGGTAAGTGTCACTGTATTACCACTATTTCATGTTTAGTGCTGTTATTACATATTTTATTCCAAAGGATTTTCCTTTCCAAAGTAAATGACCAATTTTTAGTTATACTAAAAATCAGTGCATCTCCATAGAGCTCAAGCTGGCTCTTAGGTGGAGCCTGGCAGCCCCCTAAGGATCAAGACCAGCAGGGCAGCTTAGGAGGAAAGATTGTACCCAGAGGCTGCAGGAGGGACTGGACCGAGAGCACTCTAAGGAGTTTAACACCTCATGGGGTCAAACCTTCAGTTTCATATATTGTCCTACCTTGTACTGACTCGCAGCTGTGGGGGAATGATGGATCCAAGAGATGACTTAATTCAGATTTTGATTCTACTGTATGCACTGCCCCTTCTGTCAGAAACTTGTATCAAAACATCACATCCATTATGTACGATAACGGGAGCTTGCAGCAAGCCCTGCATCTCAGGTACTCTCTGCACTGGATGCTACTTGTCAGAGGGACTTTGGCTACTGCTCGCCAGGAGACACACCCTGCCACAGCCTGGCAATTTCTGCATTAGGCTGGGCATGGGCTCCCCCCAGGCTCCTGGCAGCCCTGAGCACCCATCGCTGTTTAGCAGCCCCAACTGGGAGACTGACTTCTTCCTTCCCGAGGGAGATTAAGGGAGAGCGTGCGTGCATGTGCGCGTGTGAGCGTGTCTGACGAGCTAGTGCCAAATTTGTCCGTACCTGACTGGGATTTTATTTGACAGTGATGATCCCCCTTAGTTACTCCAGTTTTTCAAGCAGCTTATGGATCTGGGAAGATTTTAGTCACATCTTTCCTGCTACTGGCAGAACAACCTAAAACATCCACTTTCATGCTCCCTCTCTACATAAAGAGGAGTGATCCAGCCTTGTTTGCTAAGGACTTTATTTGCAGGGGACTGGGCCATTTCCTTCCCTCCTCCTGAGAGTGGTTCACTTATTTATTGTTTTCTTTATAGCATGTTCCTGGCTCCTACCTTCATTCTTCTGTTAAAAGCCTCTTAAAACACTGTGCTAAAACCTTGCACGTCATACATCTTAGCAAGTCATAATCACATCTGGGTTAGTGTCATGGCTGGAATCAGCTGTTCTTACTGACTTTAGAAGCTAAACATTGATCAGGGATTAAGACACTGTGAAGTAGAGCCCAGGTTGAATGGCACCTCTCTAGCACGTGGTAATTTCAAGGTACCCTCCTGACACAGGTGCAACAGGCTGGGAGACAACAGCATCTTGGCTGCTTTATACTGCAATGGCTTAACAAGAGTCATTGCATATCTTTGAAGTGTAAAGTAGGGGACATTCAAGGACAGAACTTTATGAGGACTGATTCCACCTTCTCAAAGGTGGAACAAGCCTTGGTAATAAGAAGTACAGCTAGAATTAAAGAACTGTATTCTTATTTTTCAGGAGAGTAATGGATTCATCCAACGGTATGAGAATGCACACACCGCTTGTAAACTAAACCAGTGTTGATGATATTCACTGATTTATTTATAAGAATAACTCTTTGATCAATGTGTAGTTGTAAAACATTACTTTTGACTGTTAAAGTGTATTTTGCTGGAATGGATAAGAGAAAAAGGAGATTTGTGCAAAATTCCATTTTTTGGGGAAAGAGCCTGAGCCACAAAGTCTTGATCCATAACTAAACCTCCCAAGCAGGTGTTGTTCAGTGGCTTTGATTTAGTCAAGGGAACAGCTTCTAAATTCAGACCTTAGTTTCCCTAATAATCAAGGAAAGGGAAAATAGGTCAGCTGTTGAGTCCAGCCTCATTTCTAGTATAAATCCACAGAAGACAAATGTTAAAAAGGTGGGAAGTTTGCATGCAGCTTCTCTGGCAGTGAAGCTAAGTTTGAAGATTGTCATTTGGAGACTGTCATCAGAGGTTATGATAGACCTTAGCAGATCAGTCTTACCTTGGTCTGCTAATGCAACTTTTGTGGAGCCATACTGCAGTTTAGATTATTTCTGTGAGCTGGGTTAAAACAATGCAAAACAATGAAGAAAAACAAGGGAGGGAGTTACTTGTTATTGTTGTTGTCCCAAGTTTTTCCATGGCTGGTCAAGTCACTTTATCTCTGCTGCATGATAAGAGCTGATAAAGAATCAGTTGCCTTTTTCAGCTGTGTTTTGTGCTGCAGCAATGCAACTGCCCTGGATCATAAGCCCTGTCTACAGCTTCAGTCGTAGCAGGTTAAGATAATACCAGAAGTCCAGTTTTGCTGTAGAGAAATCCTTGGTCTGCTGCATGCAAAAAAAAAAAAAAAAAAAAAAAAGAAAAAAAAAAAAGAAAAAAATCCATCTAGGAGGAAAATTCATTGGATTCTGTTAGGATAAATTAACATGACAATATTTCTCTTTCGTTTATCTACGGTTTGTGTTAGTCTCTTCTGAAAAAAAGCGGTTTGATACTTCCCAGCAGAGGACTTCTGTGCTAGAGATTTCCTTTGTCTATTCCACCAGTTGCATCAGATAAAAATTAAGTGAAACATGACATACTGACAGTGAGACCAGCAAACAGAAATTCAGCTGGGCCTTCAGTTACACTTGAATTTCTGCTATGCATGTTATGAGTTGTGGCAGTTAGGGGAGGTTAGTAAAATAAAAATAAGATAAAAAAAACCCAACAAATAAAAACCTCGGAGAATTAAAGCTTCTCAGTTCTGATTTTATCAGGAAAGCAGAGCTGCTAACAGTGTCTTATTTTTATCAGCATGTTAATTTACCTTTGACTTTTTCTACTGAATAAAGACCACAAAAGTGCTGTTTATGTGTTCTTCATGTGAATGCTTGATTATTGGTATTTATTTTACCTTGCTTTACATGAGATACTTTGCAGAGGATATATAAGATAATGATCAATCTCCTTACTATGGTACTGGTTACCGTGACACCAATCTTAAACATATTTATGACTGAAAATAACTGAGTTCAGTGGACTTATTTGCATGTGCCGAGTTCCTCACAAGCACATGGGTTTACAGCATTGGCTCTCATGGGCAAGACTTTCAAAAGCAGCACCGAAAGTCTGCCTTTTCCTGTGTGAACCCACCACTCTTCTGCTTATTGAGCCCTCCCAAATCCTCCCTTTCTCTGTCATATCCTCTGCTTTGGTCACGATCGTGAGGCTGCTCTAGAAGAAACAGAGAGAAGAAACATATGAACTCTAATCCTATACTGTATGTTACAGGATAGATGCCTGTAGCGGTATGGCATATCACCTCTGCAGCATTGTGCCTTAGTCGAAGCCCATCAGCTATTTCCCCTGCAAACCACCCTGTTTGGATGTGGCTGTGCCACTGAGAGCTGAAGGTCCCTCTGGAATGCATTTGAAAGGCGTGCGGTTACGTTTTGTATGACATTGTGACAAATCCCAGCTGCACAGCCGGCTGTAGGATTGCACTGAAGGTAGAGGCTTTCCTTGTCTCTGGCTTTGCAAGACTACTAGGGAGGGCTATAGTAACATAGTTCTACTTTGCTCCATATTTTCCCCATATAAAAAAAATATGAAAAAGTGTCCTTCCCACATGTATAAGGACTTCTGAACTCCTGCTGTGCTCAGGATAATTGTTCTCAACTTGTCTTTAAAGCTTGCTGCTTCTATTTCAGACCAAAGAGCAGCTTGTCAGCCATTTCCAATTACAGTAGTTTGCCTAAGAAAAGACGTATTTCTACTTAAAAACCTCACCTTGTTGGTGTGTTTGTACCCATCCAAGCACACATAGGACGGAGAACAAGCGGACAGTGACATCGTTAAGATATTTATTTTGTAAGGTTACACAAAATGCAGTGCATTTCACTGAGGTAAGTCACTAAATGAACTTAAAAGTGGTTTTACAGGCCATTTGCCTTGAAAGTCTTATGCTTCCCAGGCAAATGTCACGGCAAGGGACGCACAGTTGGTGGGGACGCAGGTCAGCTTGTTACTGGCGTGCTGCACTGGCTCTGCCCAGACCCTTCCAGTCCTCCGAGCAGCGCTGGCTGCCCGCAGGTGCGGGGTGCTGAGCCCTGCTGGCTGCGCAGCACCCGCTGCCCGCCTGAGCACCTTGGGGTGCTCTGGAGCATCTTGATGGGGAGAGGCTGCGGCCAAATGAAACCAATGTAGAAACAAGAGGGGATTGTCAAGGGAGGTGGAGATCAACCACTGAAACAAGCTATTAAGGGAAAGAAGAGTTTGCTATCTTGCCAACTTTGGGTTAAGCTTGGATTTCTTCCTGGGAGATGTGTAATACTCATACTCAGGTTACTGAGTTCAAGTCAGATGTAGGCAGTAAAATTTTCAGGCCTTCTGTATGCAAAAAGTCAAGTAGATAACTAACCACCCCTTTTAGTCTTAAACTCAAGAGATCTATGAGGAAGCAACAAAGTGCTTGGACTGAAACCACAAAAGCTTCACTGTATGCGGGAAGAGATGAGACATGCTAAGGAGAGAGGCCCTGATCCTACAGCCCAGTTTGTAAGCACAGACGTCCATCTCCGGAGCAGATGTCCATCTCCAGAGCTGATGTCCAACTCTGAAGCAGATGTCCATCTCTGGAGTGGACTTACTACCTCTGCTTAGCTCTGGGAATCACTAAAAGAAATAAGCAGAGGACTGGCGTTGTTGGATAGTGTGTTTTACTACAAGGAATCAGTTTTTAATAAAGCCCTGCTCTTTTTCATGGGATCTTTGAAAAACTGACAATATTTTCCTGTGCATAAGACTCTTTAAGTCTTACAAGCTGGCTGGCCTCTCCCAGGCCATTTTTTTTTCTCTCAGTGAGCTTTAGTTTTGCTTTTGCCACTAACTCATGGTTCTGAGGTGTGGTGAAGAATGGGAGGGACTACCAGTGGGGAAGTTTAAAGTCATTTTCATTTATAAAGCAAAGCTCCTGGGGAGTCACTTTGGGCCAGAGCCAACTCTTTGTTCACCTGCACAGCCATGAGAGGGCTGGGATGTACACAGCTCACTGCCACCACCGCTTTCTCTCCATCCCGGGCTGCTTCAGAGGTCCTGTCATAGCTGAAAGAGCCAAGAGGCCTCGCTGGGCTGTGAAATGACCTGCAGCACTGCCCCAAATCTCTGCCCTGCTGCGAGACCCCCCCTTCCTGTGCCTGACACCCTTCGCTGTTGGCACACACTGTGCCACGGCAGCTGGGCTGCCGGAGGTGGCCGGGCAGGCTGTGGCATGCATCGGCATGACACGGCGACACATCTAGGGGTGCTGCATGTCATGCTTCAGCCGTATTGCATCACAAGTGAGGCTAGGTTTTGTTTTAGAAAACAACAGCTCTAAATACTGCCAAGTAGTTGATGATTTTCCAAGTCTGCCCATGGGTGGCTGGAGGGAAAGCGCTGCTTTTTGGACTGCTGTATGGGAGGGGGGAAACCTGCCCTACAATAACAATGTTTGTTCAGGCAGTGCTTTTACTGGTAGATTACATCTCAGTGGAGCCATGAGGACTGATTCTGGCTGCATGAAGCCCTCCCTTGTAGCAATATATCTATTCTGAGCATACACAAGTCTCATTAGCATTAATAAATTGGCACTGAGGGGATTTTATAACATCTCTATGGCTGGTTGTCTCAGTTCCCTACAGCCAGTTCAGCTTCAGACAGGGCTCTGCAAGTAGTTTTTAAAGGGGCAGACTGGGAAAAAAATGAAGATGAGGCAGAGGAGGACCTGGGCTTAGTGTAGGCATGACAGGGAAAGGCAAGGTGTCTTTTTGCTGTCTCAGCCCCATTTTCCACTTGTTAGATAAACACATGACTCTTTCTGAGTCCCCAGGTGCCATTACCCTGCCTCTCTAGCTACGTGTGTGAGGAGAGGGGAAGGGGAAAGATGTGCTGGTGCTGCCCATTGCCCTGCTTTTAGCCCCCCACTTCCTCTTCATCTAACCTAGAGCTGCCCCCTGCCCACAGCACATCTGCGACTGTCAGACTATGTGACTCTCCGCTCCCGCTCCCCATCTCCATCGCATGCAGCTCCCTTCACTCCCCGTGTTCGTTCTCTTCCTCTCCCAAGGGCTCCCACGCTCTTTCCCACTCCCCTACAGTTTCTTCTGTTTTCCCAGCAGCAGCAGAGAACTACATGTTTCACCTCTCCCCAGTGTGACTGTGATCCTCTCACATTCTCCCTCCTTTGCTCTTTTTTTCTCCACCGTGCAAACACCCCTTGCCCTTCCCCTTAAATGCC
Organism: Aquila chrysaetos chrysaetos; assembly: GCF_900496995.4. Classification (NCBI taxonomy): domain Eukaryota; kingdom Metazoa; phylum Chordata; class Aves; order Accipitriformes; family Accipitridae; genus Aquila; species Aquila chrysaetos. Next base: position 23,407,111 of record NC_044011.1, on the reverse strand, counting down.
CAAGATCCTAAACCCCTCCAACTCACTCTTCTCATTGCACAACAGGGTAATCCCCCTGAAACCCTGGTTTAGGAACTTGAAAATCATGTCTGTGTCTATGCAATAACAAGACAGCTTTATGCTTTAAGGCAAACTAATATGGAATGGCATCTCTCTGACAGTCATTTCTTAACACAAAGAGTGCTGTGAAAATTAGATGGGTGAAGCACCGTTTTCCAGGTTAGAAGAGACGAGACACATTAGTTGCATCCATATGAGCATTTCTGACCCTCATTGTTTGGAGTCGCAACTGACCCCAAATATAATACTCATCCTGGGTGGGATAAGGGAAAAAAATCATGCAATTTTCAAGTTTTCTTTAGCTAGTGATATTGTAATACCTTATACTCCTGAGAAGAGTCTGAAAATTACTTACCCAGCTGCAGGACAGTATTCTGGCAAGTTCCTGTTGTCCTTCACAGCAGCATTCAAGCACCTTGGCAATAGCCAGTCTAACAAAATCCACTTTGACGCTCAGCCCAGAGACTAGCACGGAGGCAGAATAAAGCAGTAAATAATAAACCTCACCAAGATCTGCATTTGGAGTGGAAAACCACTTAGGCTAACAAGCAGGAAATGTCAAGCAGGGGCTCTTGGGAACTAAATGCATTTCTCCACTCAGTTTGCATGGAAAGGAACCTTCTTGTGTAATTAACACCAAAACACCTCCTTTCTCACAAAAAAAATGGAGATAAAGCAGATGGGCAACGCCTTTCACAAGAGAACATCATCGTGAAGGCAAATGGGATCTTGGCTTCTGGAGACTGGATTTGAGTCCAGGTCCTCCATGTGCCAGGAAAGCGATTGAGCCGTTGGCCGTGACACACATGCCAGTGGGTGTATCTCCTTGCAGTTTTTATAAGCCATTGTATAAGCCAATTGAGTTGCAGAGAACATCAAGATGACGTTGGACCCTAGGGATGAAGGGCAGAGGATGTGTCTGCCAGTAGCAGTGCAGGCACCAAAGAGTTTAGAATTTGAGCCTCATCCTTCCACCATGAGGAGGCAGGTGAACGTGACCTCAAGGCCCTCCACCGTGAATTTAGTTACTTTAATATTTCATGGAGATTGTGAAATTCTTTAACATAAGATAAATAGTTTAGAAGGATTCAAAAAAAGACATGAGATTTCTAGAACTAATGGGAATGTCCAGTTCAAATAGAAAATCTTAATGAAAGAGCTTTGGAAGGCTTATAAATGCTTTGAAGTTTCATCTATGCAGTCAATCTCCAGGAACTGGAGGAAATTTCTCCATTAGGTGGGCCACCTCACAGATGCCCACCCAAGCTGGTACTGGTCAGTGCCACAGGAGGGAGAGGAGACAGGATTTCCTGATCTCATCCAGTCTGGCTGAATTGCTTTGTAGCAATTTGAAAAACACCAAAAAGGTAATATATTTTCTGCCAATTCTTTTCCTCTGTCCAAAGTAGAAACCAACTAGGAAAATATGTTTAACATCAGACATACTTTTTCCCTGCATATGAAGAAGTCCAGAAGATGAGTGTTTCATTACAAAAATATTTCATACTTAAGAGATACTGTCTGTATGTTCTTGGTTGGGTAGCAGAGTAAACAGTTGCATAAAAGTGAAAGGATTTAAGATGTGTTAAAAGGGAGCTCATTTTAGCTGCACTGTAACTACAATAACATACCTGTTTTTTTTTTTCTTAGCCATGCCAATCTCGTATGAACACTCTCCCTTCCTGTTACTCTTTCACACTGCCTGGATAGGAAATCAAACGCAATGGAGATGGGTGAGACCAGAAAAGTTTCAGATTTTATTGAACTTTGAGGGTTTTTGGAGCTAGTGGCTTGCAGAGGTATCACTCTGTGGAGGATTTCATCTGTAGCTTGTTGATTAGCAATTGAAAGATGGACTGTGTGAACAGACATGAATGAAGAAGAACTACATTTGGCCCCAGTTTTGTCTGTTGTAACGCAGGTATAATTTGCAGCTTGAACCATGTTTGTTTGACTTGTGTGTAGAGAACATGGCATTTTTTGAAAGAAACGCAGCTTTGCTGACTCCTGTGTTTGGAAATCACCTTTTCAGTTACTCAAACAGGAAAGGATAAACACTGGAAACATTATTAATAAAACATTAACCCCCCCCCCCAAACCCCAGCTCCTAATTCAGCAGAGGTCAGACAATAAAGTTTACAATCACGCACTCCACGCTGCTCGGCGCTCAGAGCCAGCACACTAGTGACTGGCCAGATTAGTTAATCTTCCTCAGCTTCGTCTTGGGCCCTATAACTACTGCGGCAGGTCATTAACCAGCTGGTGAAGCCCCGGCACATCGTACATTTATTCCCAAACCTTAGCAGCCGTTGTTGAGTCCAGGAGCCTTAAAGAGGTATTTCTGATGTTAGCTGACAGAATGATAATTTATGCTCGCTGTAATTCAAAGGGATTCCAGGGCAACTGTAAACTAATGAAACCTGAATAGCTTTCCTGGAGAAGGTTCCTTATTTAATCAGTTGAACAAAAATGGAAATATGTAAAATGGGCAGTCATTCTTTCTTTTAAAAAATAGGGCCTTTTTGTGAAAGGGGAGATAAATGAGATCCTGTTGTGTTGGAGGACAGAAATGTAGAAAAATGTTTGATTAATGCAAAATGTTTATTCTCCCCATGTTTCTAGATTTTTTTAAACTTTGCTGTTCATCACTGCCAAAAGTAAAAAGCGAAGAACGCAACGCCTAGTAAGTTTGGTAACCTAGTAGAGGTATTGCTTTCAGCCAGGATTTTCTTTTTTTCTTTCATTTTTCTTTTTCTTTTTTTCCTTCTTTTTTTTTTTTTTTTTTTAATCTCAAATGAAAGGCTCTCTTTAATCAGATAATTGACCGGCAGGTAATTTTAGCCTTTTGTGACACACCAGTTGGCAGGTACAGTGGTACATAACCACGAGCCTTTTCCTACAGCCTTCCCTCCCTCTGGGACACTCACAGACGTGTCTCTGTCTTATCAGTCCCAGGGGACCGTTCCCAAACATTTTGCGATGAAAATGCAAAGGAGGGGCCTTTTCCCTCCTGCAAAGGAGGGCCAGCTGTCAGAGGTAATGACTGCCGGTGGGCACGCAGATGGCACTGGAGGTGCTCCCTCAGCCCACCATGCACCTGAAGAAAAGGGGTGCCCATTGCACAGCTGTTCCCGTAGGGACTGTGCTCTGTCCCCTCTCCTGGGGCTCGGGGTCCTTGCCAGGTTGGGGAGGGCTCAGTGGCGGCGGGCATGGACGTCCCCAGAGCGTGCCACGCTGGCAAAGAAGGTACGGCCCTGAGAGATGGTCCTTTGTGGTTACTGCCTGCTCCTTGCTCTTAGCCCTCCTCTGCTCATGGCTTTCAGTGGTGGCCGGGAGTGAAACGTAACTTGCCGCATGACTGACAGGCCTTCAAGCTCCTCGGCAAACCTTGGGCCTTATTTTGAAAGGCCCCTGAAAGAAAAAGGATTGTGTGCTCTCTGAATGCAAGGCTGCTGAACCGCTGCCAACCCCAGGCTGCTCCATTCAAAGGGCTGAGTGAATAAATGAGAATAACATCCTTGGGGACCTCGGGGATCGGTTTACTCTGAAAATCCTCAGCCTTACAAAGGGTCAGAGTCACAAGGTAAATGAAAATGGCTGGGAGGGGACTTTGATGGCCGAAACACTGTAACTGTAGAGGACTTGAAAGAAAACTGTATTTTTAAAAAAGTGAGAGAAGGGAGGGAGCAAACAGGGGGAGAAGTTGGTGGGGAGGGGGACTTCAGCCTGCAGCCTCACCAGAAGGGAGAGGGGGAGAATGGGAAGAGGAGAAGAGAAAGAAGCCTCTCCACTCTCTTAATCCACAGTAATCTTTAATATACTGCTATTTAGGGTATGGGCAGTGGCTGTAGCAAGGGAGACCCTCTCCCCTGCCTGCTGCCTCAGTGAGACCAAGGTATTTCCTCTGAGTAACCGGCAGCTCTCAGGGCACAGAGGGCTGAGGAAACGGCACTAGGGGCATTATGGCACTGTGCCCCGAGAAGCCGAAAAGCACAGCACACAAATATTGAGATACTTTGGGTGTTTCAGTTTAAAAATGCCCATGTAAGTTAATGAGGAGACATTCAAGAAGGGCATTTTGGAAATAGTCTTGCACTGGTACGGAAGGTAAATTGATGTGAATGTGTGCACTTGCCTTAAGTCTGTTTAAGATTTGCTGTGTAAATGTCAGTAAGTCGTATGAGGCCAGATCGAATTAACATCTTGAGACCAGTGGGAATTAGACACCTAAACACTTCAGTCTCAAAATCTCTGGCTCTCGTTGGTCTCATCTCTTTACCTTTAGTTCTCTGAGCAGCTCCATTAATACTGACAGTAGTAAAGTTAAACACATTCCTAAACATTTGCAGGATCAGGATGTAAGTGACTCAGAGCAGCCGCAGTTTCTTATTAGGTGTTTGTACAGTGCCTGGCATCTGGGCCCCATCTCAGTCGGAGTTACTGTAATTCAAGCCCTAGTAATTACAAAAATAGGTTAAATACTGAATTATAACAGTTTTCTGTCAGATTGTCATCTACTGGTTAAATATTTTTTTTAAGTCCTTTAATTCAAGATGCCCGGCTGACAAGTGCATAGTTTTGGTCAGAGTGCTGCTTTCTATAAACGATGTACCTTAACTAAGGGAGACGCTGTATATGCAGCTGAACTCATCTTCACTCTCACACGGTAAAGATGATACCTGTAGGCCAGTGAGAGAGTTAGAGGCATTTCTCCTCACTCTGCTGTTAGTAAAGACTCTGCTATCTCTAGATAGTTTCCTTTTGCAAATAGTTATTCTTCTCTGCAGTGGAGGATGGGAAAAAGAATATCCTACTGAAAACTAAGGGAAATTCAAGCTTGCTGCATTTAGGCATTCAGATCAAGATCCACACTCCATGAAAGACTCTTGCCTTTAACGTCCATTAAGCTTCACACCATCTTATAGACTCCATGCCTTGTAACTGAGCTAAACTCTGTTATTTATGACACACTTCTGGGGCTAGGAATGTTAGTACTCCATACCAGTACACAAAGTAACAGTGGGCAGAGAACATGCAGGATCCTATTTTGTGTTTCCTACATGCCAGCTGCAATATTGTTCCTCTGAACAAGTCTCTCCTGCCTTGGGATCCAGGTGGGGAAGGACCTGTCAGCCCCAGAGAGCATCATAGGCTCTTGTCCACCTCTGCTGGAGTTTTTTTGGGTGAAAACAAGAGGGTTTATCTCACCAGTAGTATAGGCCAGTGAGTAGCTGGACCCTTCATCTGAAAGTAAAACCTATTTCAAACAGTTTGGTTTTGTGTAGTGTGGGTTGCTAATAGAGTTGATGGGACAGCAGAGGAAGTAAAATGGCATCCACATGGGCAAACGCTAATAGGACATTTTTGCAAACCAGAAAACTTTGAGGCTTTTCTAACCCCTCCCCCCCGTCAGGTTCAGAAAACAGCATTTATGCCTAAATCCTTGTATTAGGCAGAATAGAGACATCGCTGGCTTGTGATCCAGTTCCTGTGTCAACTACTAGAAGCTTCAGGGGGGCTCCTTTAACCTCTCTGAGCCTCAGTTTCATCTTCATAGTGCAGAAACAGAAGCACTAGTTTAATCCTACATACTGTGCAAAAGAACTACAAGTAAACTGTAGAAATCTTGTTTTGGCAGATAAATTAATGGAGGAAGAAAAGACTTTGTTACAGAGCACATCAGTGAGGAAGGTATTTGATCGTTCATTTTTAAACAAAAGCAAGTAGTTCACAAGACTCAAGTCAGGTTTTCTAATAGGGCTGGGTCCCTAATCCAGGGTTTGGTCTCCCTCGTGGATTCTCTGAAGTCTAATAAGGAGCAAGGTCATGCTGTGGCATACCCAGGGTGTGGGCATTAATGGGATTTCCTTTCAGCCTGCCACCTGTTTTCCCATGCCAGTGGGAGCTTTGCTATCTTTGAGATCTCTACCACCTTTGTCGAAATTAGCTGAAATAGGTCAAAGGGTTCAGAAGTTACTGGAGTATCTTGTGTTGGTGTAAGACTCATTTCCTTAGGAAATCTGGCTGAGAAAGCAGTTTGGTTCAGAGTACACTCACGGCTATAACATGCCATAATTCACTATAGCTGTGAGCATCATTGTATAAATGAACACACATGCACACACATTTCCTAATGCCTAGCGGAAGCAATAAGCAGAACCAATCATGTATATGTAATTGTGTTTATTTTTCACAAATGTCTTTTTAAAAAGTATTCTCTTAAACCAAACATTTGAGAAATGGCCTGAATTGGGATTTATCTCAATTATGTGTGTGGAGAATTATATGATAGACATTTTTTTCCAGGAGAAAAAACTGAAATGGCACATGGAGTTCATTAAAATTGAGCTAATGGTTTCAATCACATTTCTAATAGTGTAGAATAGCTAGCCAGCAATGTGGGCTGGGAGTAAATCTGTGTGATACCTACTGAAACATCTGTGCTTTTGTTTTCCCTCCCCACAACGGGCAAACTGTCTGTTGCTGAAATGCTTTATTTTTACAAACGCGAATAAGGAGAAATGTGAATGAAGAAAAATATGAATGAGCAGAATGAGTAAACATGATTAGTCTATATTTGCTGTAGATGGTTCAGGTAGATAGGGACAAAGAGGCCTGTATCTGCCGTAGGGTGGACAGTCCATGGTTCTCTGCAATGCAGTCATACCTAAGGGCAGCGTTAGGGCAATGCAGGTCGTATTTTTTTTTTTATAAAGTGCCAACTCATTCTTAGCCTCAAGCAGACAGAAAGCAGAGTGGCACAGCCTGACTTATTGATACAGTCGGTGCCAACATTTGCTTTTAAGTACTCTTTGTTTTCCCGATTCCTACAATCATTTTTCAAAAGTATGCATCAGACAAACAGTTTTGGGTATGTCAGCTGCCTTTGGGGCTGCAAGGTTTTTGCTCATGTGGGGGCAGAGAGCAGCTGCCCCACATACAGCTCCCCTCAGGCTGTCTCTTTTTTGCTTGATAATCTTTGCAAACGCGGCTCTCTTTAGTTTGCTTTCCCAGCGTTTCCCCCGGCAGCAAAACTTTGGAGTCCCCTCCGAATAATTCCCTCGGGAGCCAGAGAAGGCGCTTTTCATCCAGCGCTGTGGATTTTAACTTCAGCCTTCAGAGGGCAGCCCCGGGCAGCGCACGGAGGGCAGCCCCGGCAGCGGAGAGAGGGCAGCCCCCGCCGCCGGGGCTGCGCTCGGCCGAGCGGGCCGGCCCGGGGCGGGCAGCGGGGCCGGGACCAGCGCTCCTGGGCTGCGGCTGCCCGCCGGGAGCCGGAGCAGCCATGGGCAACCAGCACTCCAACCTCCTCTTGGGTGAGGTTTGCGCCCTCTCGTCCCGTTAGATTCTAAGCCCTTTGCCGGGCGGCATTACTGATTCGTGGCATTATTCTCCACCTGGTGTGCTTTATGCGAGACGATACCCGAGCGCGGCTCTCTGCGTGGGGGTAAGGGCACGACGAAAACGCAAGGTGACGGCTGTGGAGCTGATAGACGGGCTGTCGTGGGAGATCTGTGGCAGAGAAAAAGGAAGGGCCTTTGCTGCGTTGTGTTCCTGTGCAACAGAAACTTACCTATAGACGTGGGCACCACGCTTTCATTTTCAGAAGGGAAAACTGCCAATCATTTCTTCAAGAATTAATATAAGACCCTCTCTCTTGTTGAAGGTTTAATTGTGATTAGTTCTGCTGGTATGATGGAGACAGTGAGTTCAGCGTGCCTCCCCCAGAACAGAAAGTGACCTGTTTAATTTCGTTGTAAAATCCGATAAAAGTAGTTTAGATGCACGTTGAAAGATCCATTGGCTCCCACCGGGCACACCACATAAGCAGTTGGCGTCCTATCTACTTCCCTCATCTTGCTTTTAATTCTCTCTTTTCCCTCACTTTCCAATATCAGCTTTCACATAACTCTGTATTGCCCCAGGCCTACATGATCAAATCACTTTTAATACGAAAAAGTGAGTTGATTTATAAGGGAAACATTTCCGTGATGGGCACTGGGAAAAAAAAAAAAGCCCAAAGAATTTTCCTGATGATCCATTTCATTTCCTAGTTATTGTGCCTACAAGATAACCTTCCCCAAAAGTCCCTGAGAAAATGCCCCTCTCACCTAACTGAGGGATTTCAGTTCCAGTTGAAATGGTACATTTCCTCCTGCTCAGTCCCTCTCACTGCAGTTTAGAGTGATGATGGAGGTTGCTTCTGCTGGAAAAACTCAATGTTTGGGCTTCTGAGCTGGCCAGCCACAGTATGTAGTGCAGAGAAAATGCTGGAATGAAAAGATGCTTTTATATCTCTGTTTTCCTTCTGTATTACGAAAGCACTGCAGCGCCAGGAGGGAATAGGAAGGTTTTACAATTGGGAGAGTGCAGTTTGGGGGAGAAAACTAAGTGTCCTTGAAAATATCTGCTGGGTTGTATCACATCTGCTCATGGATGCCAGCAACAGGGAATGGAACAGCACCAGGGAAACAGGATAGATTTCAAAATATAAAAATGCAAAAGTGCTGTAGTATGGTGCCAGGGAAACATGATAAAAATGCCTGACTGCACACCTAGCTGCAGCAGAGAAGAATGTAGACAAACCCATAAAGTCTGGACAATTCTCTGAGGACCAGCGGAACTGCCTTCTTGGAACAGGCTTGTGCTGCTCTCCAGGCTGAAGCCTGGCTCCAGGGCTGACCTCCTCCAGATGCTCCAGAAGAAGGCACCCCCTCCCCCCATCCCCGAAAAACAAAAACCTCAAGGAAGACATTAAGGGAATAGTTTGCCAATAAAGAATTCTTCATAATTGCCTGCAGTTAGTCACTGCTTTACACTCAAAGCAGGAAATCTTAGTTCATTTCTAAAACACTTTTAATATGCAACACACACAAGGATGCATGAATTCTGTAAGTTAACTGCTCATGCATGCATATAAAGAGCATACATTGCACTTAAAAGCACACATATGCAGAAACAAATGAAATACCTTTAAAAGCTGCTACAGCTCTATGTACTAAATAGAAAAAAAGCTAAAATGAGTAAGTGTGCATTGCCCTCATATTTTACACTGATTCCCATTCCCATCTTGTTCCATTATGCTCCATTTGATACCCTTTGCCACTTTTTAACCTGGAGACATGCCCCCGCAGAGGCGGGTATCTGTGTCAGACTTCCCCAGCAGCAGAACAATTATCGGTGGACTAAGATTACAGTGTTAAACGTGCTCACAATTCCTCCTCCGCACGACGGTCCAACTCTCATCCTTGGCGTGCGATGCCAATCCGGCTGTGCTTGCCTGCTCTGGGAGCCTGCTGCAGCCAGCCTGCCAGGCTGCTCAAGGAGCCAGCGCCGCGCACGCTCCGGCGATCAGCAGCAATATTAAAGCGCAGGAGAAAACTCTTTTGCTACATACGCGTCTGCAATACATTTTGTCTACTTTGCTGGCAGGGAGGCCAAATGATACCTTTCCTTTTAGGATAGCAAAATGAATCATACTTTCTGTCTTAGGAGTAACATTTATGTGTCTCTGGGAATGTGATCCTTATTGTCTCTGTTACAGACATGAGCCAGATGCTTTCCTGTAGTTCAGATATATGCAAGATACCTTCATTTCTCTTTTTCTTTCTTTACTTCTCTCCCTCTCTCACTCTTCCTTCCTTCCTTTTTTCTTTCCCCTTCCCACTTTTTCTCTTGGGGTGTTTGCATATGCAGCTGTTCCCAAACAAAAGGGGTTTGCTCTTTTTTGTAGAAGAGTGGGGAAAGTTGTTGCATGAGTGGAAAATTCTACAGTTCATTCTAAAGCTCTTCATTCTACAGTTTTGAGCGGGGATTGCTTCCACGTTAGTGTCTCAAAATGTCCTTTAAATGCCATTGCACTCCTAAGGGAATGCCTTATGTTTTGTGAACTACAAATAGGGCTACCTGAAAGAGATCTGTCTTTTAGGGAGTCATAGGCACCTACCACCTGGGAAGGTACTACAAGTTGGACACACTAAATCATTTGACTAGCCTTGAGCTCATTTCTGCTTAAGTCTGGGGAGAAGCAGGAGCACCTTTCATTGGCTTTGCCACCAAGGCAAGACTGTGGCATCGAGTCTAAGAACAGAGGGAAGGACTGCAGGAGAAAGCCGCTGCAGAGGGTGTACAAGCAAAGGCGTGGTCTGTCAGCCAGATGAGCAGAGGTCTCAGCCCATCAGAAGTCTTACTAGTTTCTTTCCTGAGCACAAGGGCAAATGAGTTTTAAGAAAAGGTCTGAAAAACAGCTGACTTTGTGGATATTTACAGCAAACTCTTCCCAGCATGAGGAGTCACACAGATGTGGTTGCTTACAAATGTAAAAATTCAACACAGATGGATTAAAGGGGGGAGTCTAGCTCTCGGTCCTGACACCGAGACAAGAGTGGGCTGCGAAATGAAGCCTGCTAGCTTATGTTTGATGAGGCAGAGACGAGGCAAAGAGAGAGAGCCGTAACATGATCAAAACAGTGAGGTTGGGAAATGATCTCTGGAGCGGCATTCTCAATCACCGTGAGCAGGGAAAACTGTGTTTGTCAGGAAGAGAGGAAAGGCTGTGGCTTCTGTGGTCTACTGTGCTTCATCCAGACCAGGACTGAACAAGCCTTTTAATCTATGCGGCACTGGCTTTACTAGACAGATTTTTATATTGTATATGTGTTAGAGAAAGGTTCCCGAGCCAGTATTTGTTCTAAATCCTTCCCTTTTCATTTCATTTTTACCGTGCTCACAAACTCCCATTAAAATCGGGATCTCACAGATCTAGTGGATACCCAAATATTCCTGCCACCTTGTTACAGCTACAGAGGATGTGAGAAAACAGCAGACTCCTCATTCAGTTGAGTTCCCATTAGCTCTTTCCTGTCGCTGCTCAACGCTAAGGGCATGCTGGCAGGGAAAGGTGTCCCCATGTTGGGTTCCTTCAGCTGCCTGTGCTCGCTGCTCCCCTCGTGCTGTCTCCAGAAATCAAGTGGTCTTTGGGTAAGCCAGGGGAGACCGCTGGTCCACCTGAACCATTTGTAAGCAGCCATTCATGGTGTGGTTGCATGGTCACAAGAGCTGGGACAGGGAGAGATAATAGAAGGGTGGATTTATCCCTTTTTCCAGCAGCCTGGTCTGTGTTGGGTGGCCTTTCTTCACCCTGGTGTTTATCTACTTCTGCTTTAAACACTTCTGATAGTTGTAAATAATAATGTCGTGATCCCAAGAGTGTTTTTATGATGAATCACAGTGGCATTCAAAGTGAGCTACACTCTGAAGTGATAGAAGGGATTTGGAAATCTCACTGACGGTGCTGGAAAAGCCCTTGATGGGGTAGAAATATAGCTTAACCAAATCAAATTATTTGCAGATGGCATCCTGTCCCCCATATTTCAGTTGGGTACCCTGTTTGCCTCCATCATGTAGCCACTCCTGCACCACTGATGCTAAGTCAACCCAAGACGACTCCATTCCTCAGCTGCCTTTCTAGCTTTCTCTTAGCTGTTTTTTTTTTTTGTTGTTTTGGTTTGGTTTGGGTTTTTTTTCTGAATCCTTTGTAACTTGTTGGCCTTTTTGTGTTATTAAAATATTAAACAGTTAATGGAGTTTCCTAAGTTGAGTGTCATAGTAACTGTACATGAGATTTCGTGGCTCTGTTTTTGTAACCATGTGAATTATGGGTTCTTCTTTTTTTTTAATTTTACACCATATTACACCACAAGCTGTTACCTAATTTGCTCTTCACTAGCAATGCATATGCATTATTGCTTTTCAAGAGAGCTTTTGCCTGTTGTTGAATAGAAATGCCTGCTGATACTCCTACTTTTGCACATGCGTTAGAAGTCTTTACAGAAATGCATTATTTCTACAGTATCAATGTGTCTGCTAGTAAAATACTGTACCATTCAACCTAAGAAAGATATTCATGCCCTTGTTGAAACAAAAACAGGTACAAAGACATGTCAAGAGATCCACATTGTGCCTGATCTATGTAATATTTTTATTAACATTATAAAATGAGTTATACATAACAAGGAGTAATGGTACTAAAGAACTCTCTGTAAGGTGAAAGAAATAGCCTAAAAGACTTAGGAAGTTTATAAAGTTTAAACACTGGATAGTAAGAATTTAATATACAAGACAGAAAAAATGAAGTCTGGTCTTAAATAATTGCCTTCTCAGATATTTAATGACATAGATGTAGGTGAAAAAGAGTAATACCTGGGTAAAAAAATTAGATATATGCCTTTCAATTGTAGTAAAGTATTTATCATACAGGAGAAGATACTGATGTAGGATGATCAGCATCTTGGCTCAGAATGTCAGTCCTTCTAAAGAAGACCCAGTGAGTGTTCACAGCGGAGTCAGTTCATTCTTGCCTTAGAGAGCAAGTGTTTCAGTTCCCTTCTGTACCTGTCTGAACAGGACATGAGTTGTTAGAGGCTTCACTTGAGTCCTCAGGTTGAGCTTCACTAGGTCTTCTTTTCAAGTGTGGAAGAGCCCATCTGATCCCTGCTGCATGTGACTCATAGCAAAAATAAGGTAGTTAAACAAGTATGCAGGATAAAGGAATGAAAAGAATGCATTTATTCTGTGGCATTACATGCATTGTTGAGAAATAGTTGCTCAGTTGTTACATTTTAGATGAGAAAAAGAAGTGTGTTTAAAACTTTGTGCCTTAAGATAGAGCTTTGTGCCTTAAGATAGAGCTGGTAAACACACATGTTGTGGAGTGTCCCTGTTGTCTAGAGATCACTGTCCCCTCATTACACTCATTTGTTCTGCATGGCGAGGGCTGAGTTCCACAGTTTGTTGTTGGCAGCTGAGAGCTATTATAGGGCTGCAACATCTGTTTCAACAACAGTGGGTCCCTGGTCAGCAAAACTAATTAAAAAAGAAGTCCAGAGTCAAATACCATGACCCATCTGGTGTGTCTATGTGTAAACATGATAACTACTGGAATAATGAAAACTTTAAAATGCTTAGGATAATTTACAAAAATATGACAAGTGATGAAAAGTCTCAGAACTGTTCTTCATATCAGACACTTACGAACAGCACAGGCAAAGATTAGGATTCCTGCAAATGCTTAAGCACATAGGGAACTTTTTATGCACATGGACATTGGTAGTAAACTCACTGCGGCCACTCAGCTGTGCAGCCCTTCTCATGTGGGTGACTATTTACAGAATCGGATTGCAAGTTTCCTCAATACTCTGCCAAGGTTTTGTTAATTGGTAATAGTAGCTATGAGGGTGCTTGGGTGTACATTTAATGGCTCCAAACATTCGTGGGATTCCTCCATTTCTCTCTTCTGTCAAAATTTCAGTTGTCAAGACAGAAGTAACCAGTGCTGGTGAGTTCCACCGTGTTAAATACTTCCGTCTGACCTAGCGAGGATGAGAGGAGTTGTGTTTATATTGGGCTGATGAAATGAGATTACTTGTTTGAGGAAAAGGCAGTAGACAAAATATTCAGGACAGGAGGAGTAGGAAGCTGTCAGAGCAGGTACTGCTTGGTTGTCAGAGCGATGACTGACTTAACTCCAAAGCATCCTAATTTTGTTTTTTCCCAGGTTTGCTGATTAATTCCAAACTTTTTAAAACTGAACTGAGGCTGAAAAGTGGCCAAAAGCTCCCTACTGCATACACACCGATAAAAAAGCGATCTGTTTTCTTTTCTATATACGGGTAGATTTTGTGCTAAACGTTGTGCTTAAAGGAAGCCCCTTCACAGTTCCTGCATGAGCTATATGGGAGGTGGGTCCGGACGGGTGAGTAGAGACAGGAGTGCAGTAGATACTGCATTATGAAGCTGCTGCTTTCCAGCACAGCAAATGGGCAGGAGATGACAGAGCTTCCTTCCCCATCCCATCTTCAAAATATGGACCATAAGCAAGTAACTGTAAGATCCTTTTTTCCAGGAAACAGAAAACACACAGAAGGAACTGTAGCTCTCAAGGTTACAATTTCCCATCCGTACAGCTCCTAATGCTGCCCAATATATCTCCTCTCCAGGTATATGGTACAGCTGCAGTCAAACCCATCATGACTATTAACTGAAGATATCAGTGATTAATAGTGCCTCAGAGTAAGTCTGTCTATTCACAGTTCTTTTCTCTTTGAAATGTGTTTTGAACATTTCCAGCCAACAGAAAAGTTGCTAATGGATTCTTGTGTCTGGTTTTAAAATACAAAAATTTGTTTTTATTTAGCTCTTTCCTGACCAAACCTACGCTTGTCTATGATTTCCCTTATTGCAGAATAACAGGATCCTTTCTTTTCAGAGGCAACAGTGAGACTGAAATGGTGTACTGAAGATGGTACACCTGTGTAGCCAGTTGTTTTCTGCAATTCATTCTTTCTTTAGAAATGACGGGAAATCAATGTTTCCCTAGAGACTTTTATTGCCAGTCTGTTTATCTGCCAGAACCTCTTCAATATCCATCTTAGATGGCTGAGAATTATCTTTACAGGGTGTTGAGATGAATGTTTTGTCAGACCTTCTGCCTGATGATTTTTACATCCTTTTCTAATCTCTCCATTGAATAGTAGGTTAACAAAAAGTAAAATACATATAATATGCCATTTTGGACTGTCAAACTTGCTGCAAATCCTAATTCAGTTATGAGACTATGCCCTTAAAAGCAGTGGAAAACCTGCCATTAATTTTAATGTCTTATGTGTCCAAAAGAATAACTAGATTATGTCTTTGTCACATTCAGATTATTTGTCAAGAAGTATATCTTCCCCGCAGACTGACACTATTTTTGGTGAGAAAGAACAATATTCCTATCGATGGTTTTCTTAACGTCACTGGCAAAATTTGGATTATCCACTGCTAATTCTGTTTGTTTAAACTAAAAATCCTGGTCTTTCCTTTCTAACTAATTTAACTTGCCATCGTGCCACATAGTGGGTTAGCTGACAAGGAGATTTATCCACTGTTCCACAACTCCTTGTGCTTTTCCAGATTTTTTTCATCAACTCATGCAAACTCATCTTAATGTTTCTTGGTTATGCTTCAGATACAGCACCATTATTTGAGAAATGAGTAATTGCATTATTTATCTTTTTAACATTTTGACAGAAAATGCATCCATCGGATACTGGGAATTTGTACGGGTTCTTAAAAGAATTGAAAGAGCTCAGAAAAGAGACAAGGGAATAGAGAAACTATCAGCATTTATTTTGCTAGAAAAAAGTAATGATAGTGAGACCCTGCTTGTAATATCAGGACCCTGTTTCGCCATTGTGCCTCAGTTCTAAAGAAAGCCCAGAAAAGCCAACATGTACCGAGCTGAACTTTTCATTTTACACATAGGACCTTCCCTCTCCTCTGGCAGATGTGGACCTCCGGTTTTTGCCCACGCTTAATATAAAGGCTGCTACTGAATGAAAGAAGAGGTGCTTTCAAGTCAGGTAATCCTGTATGGCAACCATATGTTCCCTGTTTTTGTTTCACGCTGTGCTGTTTTCACTTCACGCCACTAAGCTTTTGGGGCACGATGTTGGTAATTGTCCTCTGCCCAAAGACTGGAGCGAGGACGCCGGCGCTGGCGGGCACGCTGCTGAGCTGCCGGAGGGTGTTTGGAGAGATGATGGTGTGAGGAAGGCAAAGCTTCCCAGGCGAGAGGTGGGGGCTCCTTTGGCAGGGAAGGGTGCCGGTGCTTCACCAACAGCAGGCGGGTTCGTGTCACACCTGGTATGCGGTGGGATAAAAGCACCCGTAGACACGATGTTAATGTTTTCCTGGTGTGCTAGTGCAGCTGGTGCTGGGCCTTAGGCAGTGGGGGTGATAGCTTGGAGGGGCTACCCGGGCTCACGCAGCCCTCCCTCGGGACCTGCCTGCCTGGGGCTGGCGCGGGGTGAGGGTGTGGGGGCAGCAACCACTGGCCGTGAGGACAGGACAGTCGCTTCCGAAACAGCCCTGCCCCTTCCCCTTTATTCCCCTGATTGCTGCAAGAGGGGCAGCAGGAAGCCCAGCTCCCCACATTTGTCCATCTTAAGCATGCCTTTCTCCTCCTACTGTCTTTCCGTTGGCAGAAGGAGCCTGTCTCTGGACCCTCGTCCACCGGAGAGCGACATCCAATTTCTCCTACGCTGCTGAAAAACTTGGAGCCAGCCGTGACTATGTTGATCTACTTAGTTTTACTGGATGAAAACTGTAATTATAATAGCACTGATGCAGTGCAGAGCAAGACTTTCAGCTGTTGCAATCATCACAGTTCTGCCAGCTTCGAAGGAAATAATCTATTCATGCCAGTCCGGAATCTGGCTGCCTTCTAAAGAAATCAAGTAACACTGAAATCACCAAGGTCCCTCTTGAACAACATTGTATTAACATAGTTACCTTTTCTTGCAAGAATAGCTTGCACCTCTTAGCCCAAATTTGAATCATATTCTGCCTGCAAATATATTTGATTTTTTTTGCCTTGCAATCAGTTGTATAAAGAAATGTAATTGTCTTTCCACTATTTTATTCCCATTGCTTGGGTTATGCTATTCAAAGTTCTGAGTAGCTGATGAGTTCAAATTCTTTCACGCACTGATTGCAAAGCTAATCAGCTAGGTGAAATGGGACTGAAATACTGCTATTTGCTCTGATTTCTAGGAATATAAATAGAGACCACAGCCTTAGTTCTTGAGCTGAACTGGTCTCAGGACGCCTGCTTACATTCACCCAAGAGCCAGCGGGCATCTGGCTGCAAGACTTCATGGACTTGCTTCTAAAAATTAGAAGCAAAGCAGAGAGGACAAGAACAACGCAGCCCTACAGGATCTCTCCTAAATTAAAGCTTTCACCATGGGAGACTGAGCAGCTCAGGGGAATTGGTAATGGGAAATTGGAGCCATGCACCTCGAGGCTGCCAATCTGTATCTGATCCAGGCTAGTACAGGCTGGAAGCCTTTAGCATCCAGCAGCTCTTTTCTTGTCTTTGCGAAGTTGTTAGCGGCCTCGGCCCTGTTCCTGGTGGAAATATATCCACAGCACAAGGCTACCTTCACAGCTGGCATAAAGCTGCAGCCTTGCTCATATTCGCAGCAGAGAGGCGAGGTGAGGACGAGGTGGAGACATAGCTCCTTGCTGCCCTTAGAAGGGTCCCCACTGGTCAGGGAGGAGGCGAAGGGGTGTGGGGAAGACACTATTGCTGGTTAATGTGCGCTCAGGAGAGGAGTTTGGCTCAGAGATACACTGGGCTAGAGGGGTGCATGGGGAGGGGTGGCAAAGGATTGGTCGGAAAGCACTGGATGGGGCAGGGAAGAGTAAGAAGTGCAAAAATGTCGCCATAGCAAGGAAGGTGTCTGCATACAGTGCATGTCAACGGCAGTCATCTTCTGTCCCTATTACAACATTTCTCATGTGAGGACTGAATGCAAGAGGAGTGTGTTTCTGACACACAACTGCCTAATTTCTGTGAAAATTGGTGGGAAGGCAGGGGATGCGCACTTTGCATACCTTTGAAAATCCGAGCATCCACCTAAAAAGTGCACACCCAGCTACTTGTGCACATGGTTTCTCAGTGTGAAGAATTGCTCAGCCCTCATAATACACATTGCCCTTCCCCAGCTGTCCAAATAAATGAAAAAAAAAAAAAAAAGCAGCAATATCAGAATTAACAGCAGCTCCAAGGTCATCACAGCATAGACTTTGTTCTTGGGCTAGAAGTGCCAAAGAAGTAGAACAGCAAAAGGGAGATCGCAAACAGCAGCAGGAGGAGAAATAATTCATTGCAGCAGAGACAGATTTCCCAGAACAAGCTGACACATTCAATTAAGCCCTCGCTTGCTACCTGGGGATGAGCTTTAACTGAACCTTGGGGCTGGCCATCCAAACACAGGCAGGTAATCAGGTAAGGTGAGCCACTTGATACCTACCTGAAAAAAAAAGTATGGGTTGGGTGTGCAGTACCTAAACTAATTACTCCAAAATGATTGCCTGGATTTGGGCCAAGTATTATCTCACTTGTCCTCAGCACTACTGCAATGGCATGAGGGGAACAGAAAATGCAGTAACCTGAGAGGGAGATAAGAACGAGAGAGAGGGAGAATTGAGAATGCTCTTCAGCTGTGAAGATGTTCTGTCTCTGCACTGCTCTTTTGTCTAACCTCAACAACAGTGAAGCAGCCTTTGTATCTTGTCTCCTCCTTTTAAAATGGATTGGCAGCCAGAAGCATTATCCACACATACAAAGTCTAAACACTGTGAATTAACCTGTTGTTTTTTTTTTTTTTTTTCTCCTTGCTCTGAAGAAGAAAATGTCAAGATTTGAGATCAATTTTTACAAAGGAAACCACAAATCCCTGGTCATAAAAAACCTGTCAACTTCATTTTCTAAGCAGATCATTGGTTATATAGTCAATATAACTTTGACTTACACTGAGTAAAACAGAGAAGTTCTGATCCAAAGGATTATTGGGCTTAAAGAAAAGAGTTCCCTTTCCTTTGGTAGGTTTAAAGTAGAGCTGCAGAGAATGGTTATTTTATTGCCAGTGGAGAAAATTAGTCATTTAGTTTCTGATATAGTAGACTAGTGTACAAGACCTGCCTAGGAATTTAGGACAAATAAGGTAAAAGTCAAAATTAGCAAACAAAAAACCTACAGCAGCACAACATCTTTTATCTTTCATATACTGTCATCTGGAGAAAATAATATTTTTCATGTAGGACTTGGCAACTCATGCATTGTGTTTAAAACGTGCCTGGAAAGGGTGGGCTTAGGAACTACCACAGATGTATTTTTGGGGAAGGCAGGCACCTGAGACTTACCTTGCTAAGGGCTGTGCTTCATGTTGTTCAACTGATGCAGTACTTATTGTGTGAAACCCATGACAGACATCAAGTAGGAGGTGAAACAATATTGAAAACCTATAGATTTTCCTTCCATTTGCTGTTCTGTTTTCAGTGACAGTTACTTCATATATAATATATATGAATATAATATGCGAGTATTTTAGTAATAAATAAAACATCAGAAAAGAATAGGCAAGACTGTGAAATCAATAAGCTTAGTCTTTACAAGAAAGGACAAGTAAGACTCTCATTAAGTTAATTTAATAATCCATCCCTAATTCACTTATTCAATGCTTAGAAAGTCAGTAAATGCTCATTTTCAGTTCTTGCTCCATAGGCATGTACTCATTCAACTCAATGTAGATTTGTTTAAACTTGCAGAAGAGTACAGATCTGGGGAACAGTGCTTCATTGCTGCATTAGAGCCTGCAAGCCACATTTTTCCAAAGAATAAATTTATCCAGATAAACCATGACCATTTATGTGTAGCTGCCAGGCCTTCTGCATTGTGTTGGGTGTGAGCTGGGCAAGTCTGTGTTTGCCTTTGTCCACTGTCCCGGATGACAGGGGAGGTTCAGCTTTAACCAGGAGAGCACAGCTGAGGTTAGGGGATAGGGCAGTTTCTGTCTTTGAACTTCAGTTTGTCACTGCCTAGGAGATGTAGCTGATGTTAATGCTAACATAGAAGATCATGTCATTGTTTAATCAATTTCTTTGCCTCCCCTTCCCCTCCTCTTCCTCTTCCTCTTCCTCTTCCTCTTCCTCTTCCTCTTCCTTTCCCTTTCCATTTTTCTTTACCTTTTCCTCTTTCCTTTTTCCCTTTTCTTTTTTCCTTTTTCTTTTCTCTTTTTCTTTTTCCTTTTTTTCTTTTTCTATTTCTATTTCTTTTTTCTTTCTCTCTTTTTCTTTCTTTCTTTCTCTTTCTCTTCACTCACCTCCTCTCCTCTCTTCTCTTCTCTTCTCTTTTTTTTCTCCTCTGTCATCTTTGGTGGTCATCTGTATTTATAGACAAAGGGCCCCAGTGTGCTGTACGTGCCTGCTTCTTTCAAGAGAACCTCCAGCCAAAATTACCTGTGACCTTTCCCAGGAGCATGGGTAGAAACCTCTTCTCGAGTGAGATAAAGAAATTAGAACTTCATTCTTCCATGGTTTACTCCTAGGAATGCATTTTGGCAAGATGTTAAGAATAAACCAGTTATTGAAAGGGGGATCTGGGAAGTTGACAAGCATGGCTAAGCCCAGCAGGGAAATTTGATGAGGAAATAAGATGCTTTGTAGATCAGTGTGTAGTGATTAGTCTTTTGAATGCTGGGATTATTATATAAGCAAAAAAGGAGGGGGGCACTTATTGTATCTGACAACTACCACTTATACAGGTATTCTTCGAACTAATGAGAAACATAATGGTGTATTTGTTTATAAATCTTGACTGAGACTCCTGCATTTTCCACAGATTAAATGTGATGGAAAAGTAAAGACAACTTTTCTTTTTCTTCTCTCCTAAATTAGAATCACTACAGAAAGAACAGGGAAAAAATTCCAGTGAGTATCCTACCTTATCACTGATACACTGCCTTCAATCTTGGAGTCTATGTTCATCTTCAAACAAAAAGTGTATTATATATTTGAAACGCAGACACCACACTTTGTACATTGTAAATAGGTGCTGAGAATAACCAAGGATCCAGAAATCATTGCACACTGGTATGACAGATACAACTTGCCATCATGCTATACAAAAGCAGACAGGTTAGGAAAAGCAAGCAGTAGAAAAATCAATTAAAAGAACTTCTGAAACCATCACAAAAAAATTCAAAATTCTAAAATGTCCTATAAAAACAATAGAGAAGCTGAGACTTACGTGACAGTTCTGTTCAATTTTTTCCTTTTGCATAAGCAACTAATTCTTGTTTTGAAAACTATGGTCTCCATATGTTTTAAAAACTGAATGATCACCCATAAATATTATTTCCTCCACTGTATCTTCCTCTCCCACCATCATATGCACATACAAACAAAAGTAACCTGTTAAACTTAGTTAGAATTTTGCACACAGAGTCTACTAATACGCATTATGACTCTGTGTGTGCTTGTGTGAAAAGAGGGGAAAAGTGAGGCAACACATTCAACTTCAGATAAAACTTTAGAATATTTTACAGAGCTCTTCTTCACACATGACACATGACATTATTCACACAGAAAATGCTTAAGGAAACAGAGAGTTATTTACAAACTTCTCTGAATAGCCTGTAGGTTTGATTCAAAATAACCTATTTGCAACATTATTTGATTATCTGGGACATTATTACGCATTTTTGTTTAGTTTTCTGCACCATAGCTAATAAGTTGGCTAAGACCACCTGGAGCTAGCTGGAGATCCGAGTGTTTCCAGTCCTGTCTGCAGTGCCTTTTCCCTTACAGACTAATTTGTGTGCAGGCAAGATTTATCATGAGCCTATGCGTCTCTCTCTCACTGGGACATTATCTTAGGAAGTGTTATTCTAAGTAGCAATTCCCTAGTTCAAGTGAAAACACTTAACGAGTCAGCTTATTGAAGGGAAAGCTGAAGTATATTTATGAATGTTTACACATAACATATGCACATACTTCTACATGCTATGGGATATAACACCACCTGGACTGGGGCCAGATCTCACTGTTTATATGCACAGAATGTATGGCCTCATTTTGTTCAACTTTTTCTGAATTGCAGGGATAATCTAAGTGTAAATGAGTCCCTGCCTGAGTTATAGCTTTATTGAATTAGTTGCAGGAGCAAGTACTTAGTTATGATAACATTTTATAGGTGGAACTTCCAACCAGAAAAGAAAGGAGACATTTTTCCAAAAAAGTCACTGTTGCATTCATATATTAAGTACACTGTGTGGTTCTAGTAAACCCCATTTTGAAGTGTATCTTCAGTGCTAGCTACCACTAGTGACCTTGCTATTGCTCTTAAGCCGCAGTTGACTGACTACTACCAAGGAAGTCCTTGAGTTTTAGAGTCTCACATGAATTTTTATCGTAGGGCTAGCTTAGTCCTGGTAGCAGTGCTTTACATATTTTTACTCTGCACAACGATAAATGACTTTACATAAGTTTTAAGAGCATGGAGAACCTGCTGCCCACCTATGTGGAATCTGCACAGATGCCCTGTCATTCCATTTCTTCTGCAGTTTCCTTTCAACTTTAGTCTACTGTAAGCTTATCAGAAACAGTCTTATATAATTTTTCACATGTATTGTGTTTTCCTCAAACAAATACCCCTACCTTGTTAGAGGATTTTTGGAAATGTTTAGAGCACTTGCCACAACATATTTATGCACTGGGAGATTTTAGGTAAAGAAAAATCCAGTTCCAATGGTATTCTACAGATTACTGTCATCTTGAACACCTGATTTGTTGTCCCTATCTGCACACAAATTTTTTGATCCTTTTGATTCTAGCTGAGGAATCAGTATCTATAGAGGACTTCAGATGATGCCCACAATTTATAGCCAGTATTTTGGTTTTGTGATTCCTGGTGCAGAGTGTAAAGTGTGTCTTTGAATTGGATTCTATCATCATTTTAAAGCTGTTGGTTTTTTTGTCTCACAGTCACTGCTGAAAAACCTGGAGGTTGTCTAGATCCAAGACTTTTCATGAATATCTTTGATACGAATCTTTTATGACTCTTCTCCACTTGTCTGTATTATACTGAATAGTGAATGCAAAGACAGTCCCTTCAGATAGTGACTCACAGGAATGCAACATGCAATCCACACAAAGGAAATTTAATACCCTAGCAGCTAATTAAAAAAGCATTACCTTCCACCAGTGCTGACCTCCAGCCATGCAGAGGATAAAGATGGGTGTCTGTCAATCAAGTTTACCTAACAAACCCTGGCACAATATTATGATGAATGGACAGATCTAAAAAAGGGTGATATTGCTCAGAACCCTAAGGTACTCTTAATACCACGTTTAAAGAAGCAGAAGGCCTCATCAGTAATTTGAAACCTCAGCCTGCATGCTAGGGATATACCAGTGCTAAATTTGCCGAGTACTACAGATACTAGACATGCAATATGTAGAGGGACCATTATAGATCTCCATGGGGATTTTGATACACTCAGCACCAGGGTGTTCAAACCACAACAGTACCTACAGACATCCTAAAGTCTGCATGCTTGTATTTCACAGCCTTTCATCATTTCAAAAGCAGAATAAACACTGAATTTTAAGTGTTTTTGTGTTCCAAAGAAATTTTATTGTATGTTTAGGAACTTCGCAACTGCTGATGTTGGCTCACCCTCCATTTCTACTTTATCATTAATTAAGACAAATTCACCTGCCCTGTTCTCTGTAGAAATAGCATTCATCCACACTGTTCTTGCAATGCATTTAATTCCTCTATTCCCCTTCCCATGTATTTTTTCATCTAGATTTGTATCATGCAGCCTGCTGCCCCAGAGTTCTGTGAGAACCCAGCCACAGAGCCCTTTGATACAGTGAGAAATGGCTTTTAAAAAATGTACCTTTTGTTTTCCTTGAACCAGTTAAGAGGTAAGAGGATAAGCTCCTAGTCATTTATATCAGTTCCATAGTACTTATCTGAACAGCTGTATAAGAGTCTGAGTTAAAATGTGACTTAACCATGCTTTAGTGAGAATGTGAGGAGCAATCACCTGAATTCTGTTCCCATGAGACCTCTTTTCTCTGCACAAGTGCGTTCACTCTACATGCAGGATATTGTAAAGGGATCCCACTGTAAGTGAGAGCAGGACAGTCAGGCATTTTGTGATGGCTCATCACCTTGTTTCTGGATTTCCTCTCCTGAGTTTCCTTTTACATTTCTCAGTTCAGACTGGAAGAAGAAAACCCCATAAATCAGAACAATTGTCTTTATGCTGTTAGGACATGGAAATGTTTGAGTCACACAGGTCTAGGAGTGTCTTTTGAGACAAGGACTATAGTAGGGAGGGAGAGAGGAGTTGGGGAGCAGGATCTCTCTCCTTGCCTCGGTCCTACCATGTCTCCTTGGTCAGCCACAGCCAACACCTATTGAACTTTTCTTGGAAAAGTGGCAAAGTAAGTCCACCTTTGTCCTTCTTTCCTCTTTCCTCCCACTGAGCAAGGAGTCCATTTCAGTATGTTCAATCTCAAGGGGAGGCCTCTGTAATTATTTTGTATGTCCTAGCCTGTGGGAGAGATACCTGGAGCATGAAATGAACAGCTGTAGCTGTTGCTCATGAAGTCAAATGCAGTGTATTAATGAGACAGAGAGAGTAAGAAGCTCAATGGGAAACTAATCATATCCTGTGAGGGAGATGAAGGCAATAGGCTCCATATTACTATTTCAATGAAAATGAGTAAATTTTTCCAGCATATCCCTGTGTTTTAAAGAATCAATGTATACACCTTTGGGGAGCACTTTATTCCCTTTAATTAAGATCATTTTAACTGTGTTAAAAGGCAATCCTTGGTTCAACAAGGCTAAGTGCCGTGTCCTGCACTTGGGTCACAACAACCCCATGCAACTCTACAGGCTTGGGGAAGAGTGGCTGGAAAGCTGCCTGGCAGAGAAAGACCTGGGGGTGCTGGGCGACAGCCGGCTGAATATGAGCCAGCAGTGTGCCCAGGTGGCCAAGGTGGCCAACAGCATTCTGGCCTGTATCAGAAATAGTGTGGCCAGCAGGACCAGGGAAGTGATTGTCCCCCTGTACTTGGCACTGGTGAGGCTGCACCTCTAATATTGTGTTCAGTTTTGGGCGCCTCACTACAGGAAAGACATTGAGGTGCTGGAGCATGTCCAGAGAAAGGCAACAAAGCTGATGAGGGACCTGGAGCACAAGTCTTATGAGGAGTGGCTGAGGGAACTTGGGTTGTTTAGTCTGGAGAAAAGGAGGCTGAGGGGAGACCTTATCCCTCTCTACAACTGCCTGAAAGGAGGTTGTAGTGAGGTGGGTGCTGGTCTCTTCTGTCAGGTGGCTGGAGATAGGACAAGAGTAAATGGCCTCAAGTTGCACCAGGGGAGGTTTAGATTGGATATTAGGAAAAATTTCTTCACCGAAAGGGTTGTCAAGCATTGGAACAGGCTGCTCAGGGAAGTGGTTGAGCCACCATCCCTAGAGGTATTTAAAAGATGTGTAGATGCAGTGCTTAGGGACATGGTTTAGTGGTGGACTTGGCAGTGTTAGGTTTACGGTTAGACTTGATGATCTTAAAGGTCTTTTCCAACCTAAACAATTCTATGATTCTCTGATTCCATCACTATTGATCTGCATGATCAGGATCCAATAATATTGGATCGGTCCTTTAGAGGATGGTGAACAGAGAAGCATGGCATGATGAACTGAGAAGGATGAGGATAAATGTAATAGCCAGAAATGTAAAGCCCGACAAAAGCTGACTTGGTGTGAGACTTGGTTCATCACCTGAAGGCGGAAGGGATGACTTGCCAGGGTAACGAGCTGCCCCCGTTGAGGTTCTTGGCCTCCAGGACATGGCGGAAGCAACCACCTCTGATGGTCAATGGCAGCTCAAGCAGGAGGGTGTTGAGCCATGGGTAACCAGAAACTGCAGCAGACGGGGCAGGTGGCATCTGAAACCTGAAAGCAGGCAGATGGGCCACCACTTCTGTCTCCAGTCATACAACTTTCTGTTGCCTAAACTGAATTGTTCCAGAAGAAATTTTCCATGTAAGAGCTGACATCAGGATGAATGATCCTGGGAAGCGGCACTAAGTACAATTTAGTTTTTCTTCAGCTATTCTTCAGGCAAAATATACACTCACATATACTTTCATGGCCTTCTCTTTGACCAATATATTGTCCCATACTTTGGAACAAGGGTTTGAAACATGGTAAAGATAAGGTTCTTTGTCTCAGCAGTGTGCTGCCTTTTGGCATCCTCACAAAAATCTCCCCAATGATGACAACTTGCAGACCTTTGACTTGCTGCACTTTGCGCATGATCATCTGTGAACTCCTGAATTTTCCTGGTTGCATTTCCAGAATATTCCAGTTGCTCTGCGCATGCTCCAGGACTCTCTGCAATTGCAGCTGTGGGTTCCTGTCTAAGGATACAGTTTCATGATCAGCATAATTTGATCTAACTGTGGGCTGCTACCCAAAAGGGATGGCCCCATTTTCTCTGGGATCCCCAACTGCGTTTTCTGAACTCCCCCTTTGTATCAGATCTAGCAACTGTGCAATTATGGAACAGCTCGTGGGGATGACAAAAAACCTTCCTATTTTTTTCTTTCCTCTGTTTTTCAAGGTCAGTGCCAGTTCCAAGTACATGGACCAAGGGCAATATGCCTGACCCTGGTTTCTCCTCAGTGACTGCCCTGCTTGGGTATGCACTGCATGGGAGGAAAGAGCTGCTCACTGGGCTGTAGCAAGGGCAGGGGCCAGAGCCATAGAGCAGGCAGTTGTATAATATCCATTTATGAAATAATACATGCAAAATCTTGTACTAAGTAAATGAGAGCAGTAAACAATGTCCAGGGTATTGGGTCTGCAGATGCTTGTCTAGTATATAAGCCATCTGGGTACACAGTATTGTACCTGTCTGTATGGAAGTATCTTGGTGGCCAGCAGTAAAGAGAAGAAATTCAAAATGACTATTATTAATTCACCAGCACATACTGGAAGAACACCAGGTACTTTACAGATATCGCAGACAAACAGGCCTTCCATGAAGAGCTTGCATATTCAGTGTAACAAGTATGGGCACTACATCTGCTGTCCTATGCAGGGTAAGAGGAACAGAGCTCATGGTGCTGAAGGACCCACTCATTACCTGGGGTAGTGTTCTTGAGGTTAGTTAGTTTTTTTGCCTTTAATGTTCGTCATCTAGGCAAGCCAAATAAAATAGGATGCCTTCGTCTGAAACTGAAGCAAGATGCATCAGTGGTCTCCTGTACGCTCGGAGATATGGCGTGCTTCCCATGCTGCTCTGTGCTCAGCAGCTTGGAGTGGCGCAGGGGCTGGTGGCTGTCAGTAGCATCCTTTCCAGTGGGAAAGGAGAGATATCCCAAAGCTTTGCGTTAACATGGAGCTCTCAGGGGGGCAAGCAATGCTCTGCCTGCCAACTGCTTACTCAGTGCTGTCTGTTACATTAAAATAAAAGGGTAAATAATAACTCTTCCATAATACTCTTGGATTTTTTGACGTAAATTCGTCCATTCATCACAAGCTTTTATAGCAAATGAATCCCAGGGGATGACCTTGATTTCTAGCAAAATGACTGGGAGAAGCAGCTTTTAATTGTTTTCTGCATATACAAAAACACAGTCATAGGGAAATAATGCACACACACAAAACCCAAAGGCACTACAAGAAATACAGCTTTCAATATATTACCTAATCCAATTCAGAGGAACTCTCTGAGTACAAAGGCTTGGCTGGTGTGATATGATTCAAGCATATGGATATAAAGAAATGCTAAAAGAAATGGAATTAGGTAGCTTATTTATGTTCTCCTCTACCCAGTGCACAGCATCGTTATCATTTTATCAGGATCCCCTGACACTCCTGATGAAGTGTGAGCAGATTGACTCACCAAAGCCACAGCCCAAATAAGCTTTTACTCTCTGATGTTCACAGACAGCTTGTGAAACTTTCCAGTTGATGCCGAGATGTCCTCTGGGAATACTACAAGGAGTTCAGGAAACCTTTTTCTTTTTTTTTTCTTTCTTTCTTCCTTTGCCTCTTTCTTTACCATGATGTCTTATTTTATAGCAGAAGGACTAAATCTCACTATGGGAAATATGAACTTGTGATAAAAGCAAGGGTTAAAAACTGAAAAAACAACTTTCAGAATTTTTCCAAAACTGATCCATCATTAACAACAGTGACTTTGGGATCATTCAAATTCCATGCTCATTTTTGGGAAGGGGGAGTTGAGACACTTCAAAGAGTTAAATCTTTTGTCACAACACAGCTTGCCTCTGATGCTCTGTTATAAATGAGACCTACTTCAGCGCTATTTGATTGCTCAACAAGATATTTGTCAGTATTATCAGATGATGGTATCCTTTCTAACAGTTCTTAATATCTGCTAATGAGGAGTCATTTATTGACTTTCAGCAGGACTGCGGAAAAGAAAAAGAAGTTTTGAAAAAGGTGGTTTTAGCTTAGTTTTGAAAAAGGTGGTTTTTTACATACGGTTTTAGCTTTACCTTCAGGCTGTGAGCTCAGCGTCTCACTCTCTCTCCCTTGTGGTCTGTCAAAAACTCACTCCTACTGAAAACAACTGCAAAAATATACCACCAGCATCAAATATTGTCAGAGCTAAAAGGAATACCCATGCTGTAGGCTTGGGTAGGCTCACCAAAAAGTTGCACAGCATCTGGCACATGAATCAAACCTGTTTTTTCTTTAAACAAGGACACCTGTATATGTTAATGTGGCTGTTATCTCCATAGTATGAATAAAGCATAAGTTCAGTATTTTACTGTTACAAAAACCTCCAACTATAGCCTCAAACCTACAACCAGATTACCTCTACACACCACAGTACAGAGCCATGTTTAAAAAATTATGAAAACAAAAATCAGATCATCCAATATTGTTGGCTTTTCTGTCATACTTTTTTTCAATGCAGATGAGTCCCAAAGGACAAATGTAGTTGATGAAGACTGAACCAGTATCAGTATATTAACAGTAGAGAGAAAAGCCACTCTCTTTCGAAAGAAATGTAAACAGATCTTAAACTTGATGTTGAAGGCATCTTTTTTTTTTTTTTCCTAAGTACCAGGGTGACTTAAGTTGCCAGTTGTTCATTTCCATCAGTAATTCATGAGCAAAAGCAAAGAAAACACTTTTCAGGAATGCTTCTCTGCTCAAATAATAAGCCATTATTTTAACTCAGAAGGCTCTCAGGAAGGACAGGGGAAAATAAGCCCCTAAGTCTGTAAAATGCTGCACAACATTCAAATAATGAACGTTGCTTCTCACATCCAAGATGTGCTGAGATTGTCATGAAAGTTTGGTAAGTGTTTTTTAGTCTGCTGAGGCCCAGACCTTTCTTTCTGGATTTCTTCTGTATTTATGGATTATTCCTAGCTAGGAAATATAGGCAGTTTTTCTTCCTCTTCTGCTTCTGGTGCAAGTGATTTTTAAGGGGAAACCTAAACTAATGAATCTTCACCATCATCCCCTCTTTCCAAACAAAATCCTTAATTTTAGGTCTTTGTCAAAAAAGAAAGTGACAAAATAGCTGTCAGTGCTTTGTGGATATTTTTTTAAAGTCACATAACTCCAGCAGCTAACAGAAACTGAAGACCAGATAAACCATTTATTAAACCAGCCACAGGACCTATTGGGGAGCGCTATGATCTGTCCTTTAGCGAGTTACATCCTAGTCCTTTTTACTTCAACCTTTTAAACAGCTGAACTGTGAATCATTTCCATGTACCATTACCTAAGCCTGCTCTCCACAGTCTGACTTGCCTTGGCTGCTCTCAGAGACCAGGAGGACATCTGCCCCTGTCTGGGATGAGGGTCGGGAACTGGGGAAGAGGAGAGGAGTGACAGTCCTGCAGGCTGGTACTGGCTCCCTGCCACCCACCCAAGACCAGAGTCTGCGACGTGACTCCCACAGCCCCGACCGACCTGCCTCGGCAGCCTCTGCGCCTCCTCCCACGGGAGATGTGATTTGAGCTGGAGCTAATCCTCCTCCACTGTCTTAATCAGTCAGGTCACTGCAGGGTTTGGGGCACACAAAACACTCCAGTGCTGCAGCAGATTTCCAGTCCCAGCTGTAGCATTTTACCTTGCAATTCAGGGTGGTTTTCAGCCCAGAGGATGCCGTTCATATGCCAGGACAGAATTGCTGGGAAGCCCAAGCCTCATGCTCCCAGTCCCACGGTGACAGTAAATCAGAGCATTCAGCATTTCCTTCTGCAAAAGAGCAGGTCCCTGCTGCTCATTCACAAGAATGCCGTGAGTCCTGCTATTATGAGCGAAGCCACCTTCCTCTGTCATCTAGCATCCCGGACTGGCGGCGGGTTGGTCTCATACTCACAAGGAAGGCTGTAAGAGAAGTTCATCTGCTGCACCTGTTAGAAAAAAGTCCTGAAGGCAAGCAAAGATGTTGGAACGATCCCTCGTGTGACAGGCAGTGGCACTTCAGGAATGATTTCATATGCCAGCCAGACTCCAGCTTCCCTGATTCCTCAGAGTCTTGTCATGGCTCGCATACACCATGTGGCACCAAACGTGAAATGCTGGAGACTGCTGATCAACCTGCTCTAGAGAGCGGATTTAGGGCATTGCACATTAACTTGTTTTTAATTTGGTAGGCTTCTTGGCTTGCTTATTTGCTTGTTTATTTGGGGCTTTTTCCATTCCCTCCCTCATCCTTCTCCACACCTTCACTATGTTTTTGGGCAACTTGACACAGTTTGGGACATACAGAAAATACTAATTAATTTATGGTTAGAGTGCAACCTTGATTCTATGGGGGGGGAAGGACAGCACATAGCTTTCCTACATAAAGCAAAAAACAAGGCACCAAGTGGCTCCAGGGCTTCCTGAAGCTACAGAGGTTGGACATCTGTAAGTGTGAGCAGCAGATCATTTCCCACTCTGCTATTGTGAATCCCTGCCTCTGCCTACCCTAGAGGAAGGAGGAACAGCCTGCCAGGGTTGCTGGTGATTCATACGGTGATTAAGGTAGCTTGTGCAGGCAAGGAAAGGAGCTCTGGGGACCCTTATTCCATCCCAGGCACTGTGAATAAACTGTCTTTTCCATAGTTAGCTTCAGTAAGAACTGGCCTACAACCTAACTTGCATGCATACATCTTAGGCCAGTGAAATCCAGCTCTCCATCTTTCTCTGTAACACTTTTTTGTGAACCGTGCTAGAGTGATAGCTCTAACTTATGCATACTGGAATAAAGCACGTAATTTCATCTTGGGGTAAATCCTTCCCTCCATGTCCCTTGCCCGGAGCGATTGCCATGCCCTGCACTGACCCTCATGGCTCACTCTCAGGGGCAAGGGCTGCACATTTATAGCCACTTACCACTTCAGTGCATGAAAGTTAAAATATCTGGAAAACACACAAGACTTGGCGTTAGGAAACTGAAGGCTTCTCATAATGGTTTATGCTACGTTACTGAGTGCTTAAAAAAATTCAGCACTGAGGGCAGTTTGATCACAGACCACCTTTCCCTGAGTCCCCATGAAGCAATGGTAAGACAGCGTCCACCCTAAGAGACTAATAGGAAGATGAACTAGCTTAGCCATCAGGTAGCCATGCCGAATGTGCTGAACTTCAGCCAGATCAAGTTCTACAGGTAAATTGGACTAAGGAGACATGGGGGGATATAAGTCCAAGGCAACGGCAGTGTAGCAGGAGGCTCCTGGGGAAACATGGCAAGGCCAGAAGCTTGAGGACATAACAAGTGGCTCAACTGGCAGCTGCCCTACATGGTGGAGTAAGAGGAAGCAAAGCATGTGAACAGCAGAGAGGCTCAACAGGAAAGCATCAGACAGATGAAGGCAGCAGCAAACATGAAGCAAATCCCAACCAGACTAATCTCTCCAAAGAGCAGGAGAGATTGGCCTGAAGGGCAGTATGTGCGATGATCCTGAGATTAACAGGCCACACCAGAACAGCAGTAGAAACATATCCCTGTAAAGAACTATGGCCTAATAACCTCTTACTGCCCCACAAGTCAGCATATGGTGGCTCAGAAGACCAAACAACAAAGAAAACTGATAACACCAAAGATACAGGAACTTGTATGATATTTCAAAGGAGGAGCATGAACTACCAGAAGGAAGAGTCCGGAGGACATAGGAAGAAATCAGTCTGAACACGCACCGCCAAAGTGCCAGCAGCACACACACTACCTCTGCAAAAAATTCTCCTAATAAGAAGGCAGTTTATTTTTAGAAACTAGGAACCTTCTTATTTTGTTATGCAGAATTTAGTTACTGAAGGGGGATCATATAGTGTATGTGCAAAACCTGCTTTGACACACCCTTGTTACTTGACTGGCTACATGTGTGTTATCTGTCACAAAAAGTTAACATTTCATAGAGCATATCCCCTCTAGGCATCATTTGTGTCATCCACTTACATGACAGCTGCAAAGGATTTTCATTGCAATGACAGTCACTAAGGAAGGATGTGCAGAAGGGTTTGACAGAACTACATTCATTTCTAAGCATGTTGGCTGCTTTCTGATTTGTGAGTAATGCAATTGTTTTGCTTAGTGGGCTGAGCTCAACAAGAAAATAGCTTGGTTTCCTAGTGGACATGGAAATTTTTGGCTTTGAATTCCGATGTTGCATTACTTCTGTAGCACAGAGTTTTGTAATTCAGACAAGAGTATTTCTGGGTCAGGAAGAAAGCAGAAATATTTCTATCTAGATAAAAGTAGGCATATCTTTAGAAAAATGCAAATGATATCTATACTAATAATCACTGTAAAGACAGAGTACCACCATACTAATGACAAAGTATCAACATACTATCACATCTCACTCAG
Source organism: Aquila chrysaetos chrysaetos (assembly GCF_900496995.4). Classification (NCBI taxonomy): domain Eukaryota; kingdom Metazoa; phylum Chordata; class Aves; order Accipitriformes; family Accipitridae; genus Aquila; species Aquila chrysaetos. Next base: position 23,374,792 of record NC_044011.1, on the reverse strand, counting down.
ACCCTCTGCAAAAAGGAAGTTTTGCACATACAAACTGCAACACACTGGAGACTTTGGGTTGATAATTAGCTACATTTTAGAAACTCTTGTATTTTATTCCCTCATAATTTCTTTACTGCCTGATCTCTTAGTGAGAAATAACTGCAAACATGAAATGAGTTAACAAGTTAGACCATAAACAGCAAAATAACTGTTAGAGTAATTAGGAGAGGCTGCAGCCCTACTATGAAGGGAAGAGACTGTGCGACCGCGATCCATCATGTTATCCAAGCACCCACAGTGTTAGCCCATGCTGTTGGCAGAGGGGAGGAAATACTAACGTAGTCAATCCACATTTGCCATTGGTGCCTTCCCTTGTGGCAGATTGCCATGTTGCACCAGAAAGCTGGAGAGTGTGATGCATGGAAAAAAGTAGTGTATACTAACCATCTTTGCCTGGTCAAAGCCACGTACACCCATCTACCAGATAGAAAGAGAAGTCATTGCAAATGTGATACTCACTTCTGCCTGCCAAATCACTTCTTACTCGAGTTACCCCTTCAATGGCAGGTGGCATACTTAACAAGTCTTCACAAAAGAGAAGATAGTGAGGGGTTCTGCATTTTGCCCCTGTCCCATGAAGGCATGAAAAGATGCTGAACAGACTCTGGTCAGGAACCGGTTAAAACTCCACCCTAAACAGGCGCCACTCTTTCCTGCTACTAGCTGGGAGGGTGGACTAGAACTGATACTGCTAGAAATGCCAAGAAGATGGAGCTGCCTGAGTTTTGTCTTCTGGAGCTGATGATAAAGAACATTGCTGCTAAAGCTCTGTTTTTCAGTCACTCATATGTTACAAGTACTATAGTGTAATTCATTATTCAGACTGCCTACGGGCTCAGCAATGCAGAGCTCACCTCCCAGCCCCTCATCACTGCAGTCCTTAGCACATGTCCATGGGGATTAACAAACAGGGTGTGAGGATTGGCCACAGGATTTAGGAGTGTGGAGCATTGATAATCCTCCCCTGAACCACTCAGTACAGACCCTCTGGATTCCTGAAGGAATGAATTCCCCTGTGTGCTTCTGCCCACATTTAAAACCAGACAGAAACATGCAAATGTCCTCTGTGAGATGGCAACCATAACAGACTTGAGGGTGGGAATCCAGGACTGAGTCCTGAGGTCCCTGACAAAGAAATCCATGTTACCTTCTGACTCATTTTCCTCCTTGCTAGGCTTGTCTTTCCCCTGGTTTTGAAGGATTAGGTCAATGATTGCAAAGTACTTTACAGGATGCTTTAAGTGTTAATCATTAAGGATAATTGAATGGGCTGAGTGGGGCTAATCATAGTGGGTGCCCTATTCAACGGGTAGTAATTTTGGTATTTTAGAGAGAATCCTAAAAAGCATACTATAAATTGCATAGCTGTCGACAGTCATAAGCACTGGTTAAAGATTCATTTCCCACACATCTTCCAGATTGTGAAAATTGCCTGCTTAATGAACAAAGTGCTAATGGCATGCATGGATACTGGATGGTGGATTTTAATCCTCTCAGAGTCCTATCCTGAGCCACACTTGCCTGTTTCTGTTAGAGGGGAAAAGAACACAACAGTGCTTTTATTCTTTCTTACTCTTTTCATCTGAAATTCACTCAAAATTTCTCCCTCACATTTTTACTTCTGTTCTAAAGTGGGCTTGAATGGGCCACAGAATCGTGTTGTGTAACAAAAGCAGAATCCCCTGAGGTGGTGAAGTCAGAGGTGTGGAGGACAAGGAGGTATCTGGATCCAGCCTTCCTCCGTTGTTCTGCTCTTCCTCACAGCCTTTCTTGAGAGGCGTCTTTTAATGTCCTGCCCCCAGGTAGCTTTTCAGCACATCATGTCTCCTGTGCTGGGAGTGCTTCCTAACATCTGTTTCAGATTTGTTGCTCCTTTGTTTCCATTTATGTCCCTTCTCAACCATTATTGTTTTTAGGCCAAAAGTATTAAATTGTGTAGAAAATGTCCAGATAGGCTAAGACTGGTGTATGTGTGAGGTGAATTTTATTTTAATTGTTGTTTTCTATCATATTAAGCACAGGCGGTTCAGCAGCTTTGTTGACAGGAGAGAGAAGATTTTTATCTGTCTTCATTTAACAAAGCAAAGCCTGTAGAGAGGCTCTGTCTTTTATAGACCAGCTATTGCAGCCAGAAAAACACGACAAGGTTTTGAGCTCAGAGCCCTCATCACATCACACTTCTACCATCAAATCAGCACTGCTACAGCAAAATGAACTGATTTAGAAATGAAGCAATTTCTTATTGTAATGAGTCTCTTGATTACTGCAGCCCTTGCAGGATGACAGTGCCATGGGAACTGTACCTTGGGGAGGTCCTGGTACGCATCTTTGGGTCTGGTTTTTAGATGATACCGGGGCTCCCATTAGTGCAGGGCTGATCAATGAGTACCCAGATGCTGAATGAAAACACTGGAATATTTTTTGGCTTCTCATGATTACTGAACAACAGAACTATTTAGCACAGTGCTGAAAAAATAAGATGGGAGTAGAAGTGCTTAGTTGTTACAGTTTATGGAAGCAATTCGGTCAGTGCAAAATGGGAGCTTAATCTTGACCCAGTATGATGAACAATTAAAAAGTAAAGATTTAAATACTGCACCTAACAGATAAACATTGTACAAAATAACCTATATAGTGCAAAGCAAGACAACAAAATAAGTGCACTTGTATAGTTAACAGATCTCTTCCATTTCTGTTCATGTTCCCCTTTTATTGTTGATGATAATTTCTTTTTTCTTTTCCCATTCTTTACCCTTCATGCATCCATTTCTAGCTCAGTCATCTATATCTGCCAAGGTGAGAGGTAGATAGCAGAAGTTAAAAATGGAATTGCTCTCTTGCCGGTTCCCTGTCCAAAATATTTAATGTACCCTAAGACAGTGCAAGAAAGTTTAGTATGTGGCTTATGCTTTGCAGAGCAGAGGTCATCTGGCAACCAAGAGGAGTAACCACCTCGCTGTTTGCAAGATCGTACTGTTTTTTTCCAGTGTAGCATGTCTAGTATTCAAGCTTTGCCCTGATTCCATACATTGCTCCAAGCCACATCCCATTCAATGGAGTTAGCAGAGCCTCTGTGTAACTTCTCTGTGGGGCCATTTTTATGTTCCACACTGGTAGGACATCAATAGTTCTGTACCACAGACGTGGTTTTGGCTGGGCTGTGGAGTTTGCAGACAGCCTCCAAAGCAACTTGCTGCATTCTTTGGCAGTCAAAGTACCGAAGCATATGGCACTGAGTTACTTACTGGATAATATTAAAAATGGTATAAGGCTCTGCATTTTAACTGAGCAACTATATTGCTGCTCATTAAACACTTCAGAAATGTCCATCTTCATAAATATAAAATATAAAATTACATATGCCAAAGAAAGGCATTATTACAGTTCCTTAAAATGAAATCTTCCAGGTTTTAAAATGCTTAGTAATACTGGCCCGCTGACATCCTTCTTGTGACCTTAAAACAATTTTTTGTTGTTTCCTTTAAATAATTTAGTGAGTGATTGCTCAGTGATGATGTTTAAATAAAAACACAATGTGATAGTTAATCTGCAAGACAGATGCTATTAATATTGGATGGATGTAGTTTCAGAAGTATTCTGCCTGAATCCAAAGTACTAAGCTGGATATAAATAGTGGTGGATTTCCCTTATGTGGAAAATGTAATAGCCCTGTTAAGCATGTCTTCACTGCAGAGTCAGGCAGTATATTGGCCCTTGGCTTTGAGTACCAGCTTCAGCTGAGACAAGGTGTGAGGAGCCAGGCTGCCAAGCTATGCTGGGCTAATGAATCCTCATTATCTCAGTGCTCCCCTAGATATTTCTGTTGGCCTTTGCAGGGCATCTCCCCTAATCCTTTCTTGCTGCAGTAAGTGGAGTTGTTCCAAACCTAACTCTTTGGGGGAATGGTGTCTTTGGGCACAAGGAGGGAAGCAGGAGGTGAGGGGTGATGGGATGACCCTGAGCACCTTTGAATAGCTGAGCTATGTAGCCCAACCGTAATCGCTTCAAACGAAGTAATCTGGCTCTGTAGCAACCAATAGTAGGTAGTGATGTCCACAGCATGGCCTTGGAGAGGGGTCCTCTAGCTGTAGGTCGTTAACCAATGGCCAAGGAACAAGTGTGATGCCTTCATGAGTTCTAGCTGTTTCAGAAAAGCCTCAGTGCCTATGAGCTAGGTCTTCACCAGTAAACTGGGAAAATGAGAAAGCTGAATGAAGGTGAAAAGCTGTCTCTGACCTCTCTTTTCAACCTCATCATCCCGCAGTGATTGACAGCATCAAAGTTTGTGTGTGGGCATGATGAATGGAATAATAAAATGCAGAGTTGAAATAAGAATCAAAAAATAACTCCACTCTGAAGACTTTCTGTTACAGGGGGCTGTTATATGGCCAGGTCACGGTCCCCAAATGCCCACAATTTCAACGTAAGATGGAAGAGATGCCTCTGTGTATGTATATGCCAACAAAATGCTGGCACGTACCTACTGCCTTCTTTCTAACCCACCCCTCTTTCTTCCCTAGAGGGAAGAAATGTTATAACTGCTGCTACTTTACCTTGTAGGCTATACCCACAGCTACACATTCAATTATTCTTAAACAGTTCCAGTTACATTTCCTATAAAAGGTTCCATTTTTCCCTTTGTCCTTTGTTTTTTGAATTTTACTAACAAAATAAAAGACAGATCGGCTAAGGATCTTTGTTTAAATATTATTGGCATACAGTAAATTTAGTAATACTAGAGTTAGTCCTGGAAGGATGTTAATAAGATTACTCATATTACCTATGCACTTAATAAATTTTTGCTGGCTACTGCTGGGTGCTCTGTAGCTTCAGAAACTTAAACTTCAAGCTAGGGAGGTTCCCAGCTCAGTACTGAGGGGAAGGCCGATCCAGCCATTAGTTACTACCTCAAGTTTGGGAGATGCAGCTGCAGTTTCATTGCTTTACCAGAGACATCTTTGCACAAAGCACATGGGCTAAAGTCCCACAGAGGCTTTAGCATGGGTTTTTCCCTGCTAAGGAAGTCCAGGGCTGCCTCCAAAAGCAGCAGTGCAGTCAGCAGAGGTGCCACACGGGGACCCAAGGCAGGGCACGCATGTGCTTGAACTGCCCCAGCCATCCCCCCTCCACAAAAGAAGAAAACATTTCATTTTTAACACAAGAAGGTCTCTGGTTTAGGATTTGATTGGTAGTGGCACGAATGTTTCTGCTGGCACACAGAGAAGGGCAACGCTGGGGTGGGATGACAGGAAGGAAGGACTGGTGCTTTTCCATCAGTGGCAGCATTTGTGATCCAGGAGCCACTGTACCCCTCTGCCCCACCATCCCATCTGTAAAATGGGGCAGTAATACTCCTCTTCCCCACAAGACATTTGAGGATTGACACATTCTTGCTGCTGAGGCACTCAGGTGTAAGAAGTATATGAGTATAAACTAGATCAGGCCTCCATTGGGAACTTGGGGAATGTATTTCAGCTCTTTGTCTCACATGACTCAAATCGGAAACCTTAGAAGTTTTCTTCAGTCCCCTGCTGTATAATTTTCAGGATAATTTAATCTTCTTTCTTCTTCCTTGCAGTTCCTTCTAAATATTGGGACAATTCTGAAAATTAAAATACTGTGCAGAAGAAAAATTTTCAGTACTTTAATACATTGTGGTTTTCCCAATATTTTGGCCAAAAGGAGTCTCATAATTGATACTAATCTCCTCACCATACAAAAAATCTGACATGTTTCACTGAATTTATTGTCTGCTGAAAAATATTCTCTGAGTCATGTAAGATGGAGGCCAGTCTGGAAAGCTCTGTTTAAAAACTTCATTTTTTTTTATCATTATGAATAACGATGGTGTTATTTACAATACGTATTTGCACTACTGGAAGTTGGGACAAGGCAAGTGTTTTTGGAAGCCAACTCCAGAGTTAAGACCGTAAGTGTTTTTCTTGGTGAAAGAAGCTGGGAGTATTCCTACAGTGAGAAACTCTGGACTCTCCTAAAGCAGCTACCAGTGTGTAGCATGTGTAGGTGATGATTAACGAGGGGACACGATAACACATTGCAAATGCTGGAAAAGTGATAACACTAAAGAAAGTGGGGATACCATGATGATGGAAGAGGGGACAATCAGGAAGAGTAAGGTGAAAACAACAAAAGTATAATTCAGTTTGTAAGGAAGATATCCTTGAGGTATATTACTTGGAAGAAAAGTCTCCAGTGTTCTGTGGTGAAACTATCCATCTTGAGTTTCTAAAATTAATCTTGTATTTTCATGATAAACAGCACTATGATCTGGATAATTTTTTTGTCTTACTGATACAGAAATAATAACCTTACTGTTTTCTGGTACATGAATCTTTTCTCAAAATCTTCTAATACAGAACATTTGCACAGTGAAATTAATTCTTCTGCCATTAGATTTGCTTTTCTTAGACACCTTTTACAGTCTCCGAAGTCCTGGTCTGAAAATCACTGCTGTAGGGAAACAGGCTGCATAAACCCATGCATTTCTATTGGAAGAGCTGGAGCTTAAACTGGGTGAATCACATTTAGTAATTTGACAAAGAAAACTGAATGACAAATGTGTTACAAAACTTCATTTTCCCCAGAGTACATCTCATTGCTATATGTAAACATTAGCGATATATGTTAATATTGAATATGTACATGGTACAGCTGGTTGAATGATTCTTTGCAACGAATACCTACAAATGTAACCCATCTTTCTGCCAGTAAGTCAGCCTAATTTCTACAAATACGTTTCTTGTTTATAATATTTACCAAAGAGTTTCCAGCAATTGATTCTACATGGTATTTACAAACTATTCAGTATAACTAATGCCTTGCATTTTATTATCATTCATTCATTGCTGCTCAAATGGAGGACCTGAAATTTCTAGCAAGTTAATGTAGGTAAAGTACTTGGCATTTATTTTCCTACTATAGCTTTTGTAGCTAAAAATCATTAATGTGGCAACAATGTTCATTTATTGCTTTGTGCTGTTTCTAAACTGAATACTTTGATAAAGATGCACATTTTTCCTATTAAAAGTTTTAGTTCTTCATGCACACACAGTCTTCTACCTCCATTTTGTAGCAGGTTTGTATTTGTGTCACTCATACAACAAAAATTCAGAGATTCATGGTTGGGTTTTTTCATAACTTGTTTGCCAAAAAGTACCAGACTAACATAAGCAACAAGTCAGTCTCTTGAAATGCCTTTTTCCACTCTTATGCTATATTTCAAAGCCATTAGAAGCTAATCTGACAACATTTTTATGTGACATGGTTGTCAGTAGGAAAAAAAAGAAAGGCATGGGAAAGCAGTGGGAAAAACCTGAAAATAAGAGACATCAATATATTTGGGAACAGCTGCTAGTGAGATACGTGTGTGTACAGGAAATACACTGCCCTAAAGGATCAGGATTTCAATAGAGGTTGGATAACACTTTAAGGTGTACTGTACGGTGTCTTTACTGTTACTGTATTTACAAAGAGAAAGACAGAAGACAGCAGCTTGATGAAGCAGATTGCAAATGAAAGGAAAATGACCACCTCTTTAAGAAAGTTGAATTAGGGGTCTGTCAGCAATTAAGAAATTAAAGCCCCATTTCAAGAGGATAATTAAAGGCATAAGTAACACCACCCATTCTGAAGCAATGGTTAATGTGTAGCAAATCACACTGCAAAGACTTACACAGAACTCTGAAAAGTCATCTTGAAGTTTCCACACCCACTTTGAGTGCTTTCCTCAGTGAAAGTTAATGACTGACATTGTATGATGGGCCAGTGACAATGTTAAACACAAGATCACAAAAGCCTTTCCAGTTCTGGCCTAATTAATATATCTACTATCTATTTTTGCTTCTAATTTTCACTGAACTCTCCACTCTGTTATAACCATTATTACTACACCGAATTATTTAGTAGCATGGAGGAATTTTCTTAGTTTAGTTACATGGTCTTTGTACGATTGATCAAAACACTCGGTTTGCAAATGCATCACAAATTGTCACACATTTTGGGTGAACTAGCAGTGAGAGGTTGGCTGTTTGTTTCACAGTATTAGAGTTGCAGAAGTAGTTCAGACTTCTGAATAGTCTGGAGATAGTGCTTAATATGACATAAAAAGCACCGAGAATTTGCCTACCAGGACTCAGTCACTTACAAAGCTGAAACTGTCAATAACAAAATACAAAAATTGTATTTTTTAAATAAAAAGGCTGAATTAAGAAGGTTGCTTGTGTCTTAGTGCTACAAGGTACGTTTTGAAAATCCACTGAAGGAATTTAGTTACTCTGCTCTCTGATGATGACAGCACACACCTCTCTGAAAAATCACCCTCTGTGCTTTGCATATGTTAGTCTTCCAGCTCCATAATCTCCCAGAGTGTATTGTTATTGTATTTTTGACAGCTGGTTCACATACCAGTAGTGATGTAACCCAGCTGACCTTATACCCTGTGCAGGTCATGCATGATTCTTGTATTCACAGTTTAATAAAGCTAGGAAACAAGACTTGCAGAGAAATACATCCTTCCTTGGGCAAAGTGGGTTGCAGCAGCTCTAAATCGATTTAATGATATAATGGAAACAGCAAAGTATCTATCTGTGTCAAATTATATTTTTTTATGACGGTAAGCCACCATGTGGATTTTGATTCCTTCCCTGAAGAGAATATCTAGGGAGTCACAATGGACGTGGCAGGTAGAAAGTGAGTCTTTCTCATTTCAACACTTGCTCACTTATTTTTACATCATTTTAAGCACATGATTTTGTAATTTCTTTTGCTTCCAATCTCCCAAAACACAGTAACTCTCCAAGTCTAAAAATTACTGAACAGAATTGGTTTTGCTGCTGTTAAATGACTCCAGAGTGACCAAAAAGTCCTTTAGATAATCTTCCTCCTCATCCTTTTTTTTTTTTTTTTTTTTAATCTTGGTTTTCTGTTTGCTGTTGGCTGTTTCTCAAAATTTCCTGTGTTAATGTTAATTAGGTCCTTAGAATGCTTGCACGGAGGATTATGTGAAGTCATGCAAATGTGTTGCCTTACTTTGCTCTAAATAAAAAAGAGAAAATTAAGATTGTGTTGATAGTTTCAGCTGTGCCTTTGTGCATTACAAAATGTCATAGGAGGCTACACCTGCTCTAGACCAGGTTTTGACTAAATGAGAATTATGGACAGTATGCAAGTGCCTTGTCCCTCTCAGATACACTTTTTCCAGCCTTAAGAACTGTTACCCTTCCACAAGTTTCTCCCTTACTTCTCTCTGCTGTATGATCATGTTTTTATTCATCCACTTCAATGCCTGGGATGTCAGAAGATGTTAAACATCTCAGTAGCACAGCTGGAGTCTGTGAAACAGCCTTTACCTTGAGTTGCCCTGACCGTCAGAGTGGAAGGCAAGTTGGAAGACACAAAAGAACAGTGACAAAGGAAAATAGAGAGGAGCAAGGGCCACCAGACAGCTTCTGGCAGCTCAGTCCATTGCACTGACATGAGAGACTGATGACTTCATTACCGACTAACTTTCTTCTAAGTGGAACTGATATGCCTGCACTCTCAGTGCAGGAAAGTCATTTAAATGCCAAAATAACTCAGCAGGCTCTGCCCACTTTATTTTTCCTTAGCTATCTAGTTGTGAAGGTGTAAATATTGTAACCCCAAAGGGATTTAAGGGATCATTAGTGGCGTAGAAGACTGAAGACATGAGTGACGTTTGGCCGAAAGCCTGCGACTGATTGGTAGCCACAAATGTGGTTTTGAACTACAGAAGAGGAGTGAGATCATCATCATTAGGAAGGAAAAGAAAGATGGAAACAAGATGCCTTTTTTTCACAGGGAATTCAAAGATCTATACCCTTGCTTTCAGCTTGTGTTGCTGGAAGAATGTTTTAAAAGATAAAGGAAAGAAAATTACCACATCCACAATAAAATTAAAAAAACAAGACTAGAAAGATTGACAAGGCCATGGGTAACACAGTGAAACTTCACTAACCTTCAGTTAATTTGTTCTTATGTTCCTATTAGTGAAGCCAAAAAGATGTTTTTTCAGCAGTATTTATTTCACTAAACTTATAAGGTATAAATGAGAACAGGAGGGAAAGTAGCTAGTAGTTGACTTCTAGAAATAATTTCCGGTCACAACACAGTCACTTTATGAACTGTTTAAAAAAAATAACCTTCCACCAAAATCACAGTATATAAAATACTTGTCTATGTGCTGAAAAAATCCTCACTTTACATTTCATTCTACAGGGTAAGCTGCTTAAGTCCAACTTTAACCTTCAGAGCATGACAAACAGCTGTCCTTTAAAAAAAAAATTAAAAGCACTCTAAACTAAAGTAGGAACAAGGAAGAAAGCAGTAACTTCTTTTATTTAATGAAACAAGAAAAAGAGAGGAAGTGGGGGAGCAAATGAAGTTTCTTCGAGGGCATGTAAGGGTTTTCTTTATTAGTTTGCTCTATCTACAGCTTCATTCACTGTTTTCATGCATTTCACTGGTGAAACTTTGCAGGAAAAACAAAAATGCAACTCCTTTTCCCCAAAATAATAGCTATATGAAAGAGAACTGCTACAGAAAGAAATAGTTAATTATATCAAGAAAAAGGGTCTAGCCTGAAGTCAAAGGGAAGTTGCACTAAATGAAAGACAATTGACTACACTAGCCACTGGACCAAGCACTGTATGCTGTTGCGTTAAAACAATGTATTTTCATCATAAATCTGAAGCCTAACCTGGTCTTTACAGTAGTTTGGAAGTATTTAACAGACTGATCCTGAGTAAGGTGTTTGGGGAAGGCATCACTGAAACCCCAGGTTTCTTTTCTTCTCTTTTCTCTTCTTTTCCATTCCAGCCTCTAACAAAATTTAAAGGACACAAAACAATGCAGATGAAGCCTACAGGTCACTTATTGCACCCCCCAAAGTCAAGCTGCTGTGTTTTGCCCTCCCCTGCTTAGCTGGGAGGGCAGTGAAACCAGCCATAGAGCAGGCAGCAAGGGCTTTATGGGGACACAGGGAGGGGGAGGTATGTTTTCTGCACCTAAGACATTAGTTTTTTGAAGAGGAAAGTATGGAATCTTTTGATGTGCAATTGGAAGCTGAGATGAGGGTGTATTTGGATGAGAAAATGGCTTTAATTTTTGACTTTGGACATTGTCCAGAACTTCAAAATGAAAGCGCAGAATTGTAAACCATTCTAGAATTTACTAACAAAATTCATAAGTGTTCTGAATTAGAGCAGGCTGGTGTCCCCTTTATGTCTTTGTCTTGTAATTTAATTAAACTGGCCTTCTTTGGAAGTACTCATTAGGGCATAGCATAAGTTATTTACTGGGTCCATTCGCCATAGCACATGAAGACAATATCACAACTCCAGAGATTCAAGAGAATAAAGAAAGCAGTAATACCAGCTGACCTTTCTAATTTTTTTCTTTCCTGGTTTGAATCATTGAGCTCATTGGGAATCACCAGCACAAGCCCAGGAGCTTCCTCCTGTTCGAGGGAGCAAAGAGACACCACGAGCATGTGGATGCATTTCAGGGCATATAAGTAGGGGAGCCAGATTCACAGCATGCACGTCTTTCCTCCAGCCATGCCGAATTATCTCTGACCTACCCAAAGGGGTCTGGAAAGCCAAGGGGGGAGAGTATTTACTGCTACCTTCTCAGGTTAGAGATACCCAAGACATCCTGCCTGGATGATTGCAGCAGACTCTCTTGTCTCCTCTGCCCTCTGTGTGACACTGGTGTGACGTTGGTGACATGACTGATCCCAGTGAGCTGGGTTGTCAGAATGGGCTAAACTGCAGTCCTTGCTGACTGTTCGTGCCCTGGTGAAAGGAAGCCTTCTGGCAATAAATTGCACCATTGCCTTAGATGACTGTTGGCATAAGTCTTCCCTGAAGCTGTTCTCAAACATAACATAAGGTCTCACTGTAATAAAATAACAGGGCTACGTGTTTCATTGCCTTGAAGTCAGCTAATGACTCTGTAAGCTCTTTGGCCAGTAATAAAAAACACACTAAATATCTTTTGAACCTGACTGCAATTTTGTCTCATAGAAGAAGCCAAGTTAATGACATGCAAAGCAGCAGATAATTAGTACTGAGTAAGAGGTAAAGGAAAAGGCTGTATAACAAGGGGAAGGCCACGCTAAGACAGCAAAAAGTTACCATCCTTGGGAGTTGTCTTGGTCATAAAACCCAAACATATAAATAATGAATGAATCCTGCAGGTGGGACTGCTGATGCTCTGGTATCATAAAGTTTTGTCATGGCTAGAATTGCCACTGTCAACACTTACAGTGAAAAGATTGATTTACATCTAGTGAATGCACTAGCAACCTAATAATAACAATATGTTTTCCAAATAGGTCACTCTGGAAAACCTGGCTTTATTATAATTATATATGCTTGTTGGACCTACCGGCATCTTGAATCATGGGACCATAGGCTATACTCTCATAAATCACACTGTATTGCTGATTTTATACATATATTGTGGTTGTAATTTATGTGTCAGTTTATATTTATTCCCCTGCTTGATGTTATTCTTCAGTTTGAGAATGATTTATATATTTTTTCCAGTGTTATTTTGACCTTAATAAAGATTGTCTTACTACAAAGTGAATTATTAGTATATAGACCTCTTGGGCAAAGGTTGGTGCTCAGAGGAATACGACCCACATTTTTTAGGTGCCCCCATCTTTTGGGTTCTTTGTTTTCTGAGCTCACCATGGAGGCTAAACCATACAGATCAGGTCTCACGGCCAAAGCAGTGGCAGGAAAGATGCCTTTGAGGATGTTTAATCCTTGGGGAGTTGCCTTCCCCAGAGGCATAGGGCACAGCCCTTTTGGGGTTTGTCTTCTGGACCGAAGTGGTGCCCACCCCAGCCTTGCTCCCACAAACCTCTCTGTCCACCTGTCATTTTCTTTGTTTCTGATGGGGTTCTCAGCAAGCAGCTTTACAGCTCCTTACAGAAATCCTTCACTCTCTGGTACCCTGGGATTTCAGGACCTCTTTTGCTGCAGCTGGCACTGAAGAGAATTGAGAAACGCAGCCACTGATGATGATTCTTCTCATTAACATAATCCATTTTAAGGTCTCCTTTTTTATACAGGGGGTTTGGATGCCTGGCTCTTGAAGATGGCTTAATTCAGGCAAGATCCTCAGAGCCTGCATTTTGGAAGTGTTGTGTGCTACAACCTAAAGTTAGTGGGAAGTTACACAAGGTCAACTCACTTGAACCAGGTCTATAAAAATTGGCTTTAACTGTCCCACAACAGGCTGAAAATACAGAAATACACACCTGAAAAAAATGTTTTGTTTTTTAATTTAATGCTAGCAGGGATTCAATACTTTGAGAAATAAATTCCACAGGTACTCAAGCCTATTATACAAGAAGTTCTAATTTCTCTCTGCTCTCAGTAAGCAAATGCCCATTCAGCCATGTACAGAAAGAGAAACTGCTGATATCCTTAAGGCTTAAATGAAAACTATGAAAATGATTGCTTAAAGTATTTCAGTCTATTTTGTGTTTAAAATGGATTTTTGTATTTTTATTTTAATTACATTTACTACATAACTCACAAAAATAAGTTTATTCATATATATTTTCCTTTAAAGGAAACATAAAAAAGGCAAAATATATCTAAAAGTATTACAGTAAGCCTTCCAATGACATAACATCATTCAGTTATATTGTGATCTTTTAAAATACCTCTTTCCTGTGTTACCCCCTTTTCAGCTTTCTCTGTATTTTGTCATTCCCTTCTGGATTATTGTAGATTACAGTTGTTCTGTATGGTGTCTTGATGTTGCCTGTTTAATGCGTGAAACATCTTTTTCTGTACAACAAAGAATATGACAAAATAATTAGAAAATATGATTTACTATTCTCCATACATCTTTAAGGGCAATATTCTCTTAAAGCTTGAATATTCACAATAAATTTCTCAATATTGGTCTGTAATCCAAATGCAATATCTAAGCTAGAATTTTGGACCTACCAATCTTCTTGCATATTGATCATTATAAGAGATTGCATCTAATGTCTCAGACCTTTCTTTTATTTTGAAACTGCCTGGATAGATGTGCATTAACATCAGTGATCCAGTGGGGCAATTTTTTTTGCCAGTTGTACTAATAAAGCAAATCCATTGATTTCAGAGAATGTAATCCAGATTTATATAATAATTATTGAGAGTGTTGGAATTTGACCCTATAATCCTTCGTGTTGAGAGATTTTCATCTTTACAATGTGAGGGGTTTTTTTAGCTTTTATTAAGACTCCAGTTTTCTTTTTCTAAAGCTCAAGTTATTTATTATGGATATATTTCTTCACAGAAATACCACACTGTAAATCTGCATTCCATAGAGGGTTAATTCCTAGCACTATGCATATTCTGTCTATAACCTCTGCTTAGATTTGTTTTATTCTAACAGATTCACACCTTTCAATTTGACATGACTACCTATATTGGATAGAGAGCCAAAGACTGCTGATCCAGAATAACGAATAGCAAGCTACCCAGTTGGTGAATGCAGAAATTGAGGCTAAGCCTCTTGGAAACAGGAACCGAAATTAATCTTGTGCTTGATTTTGGACTTTTTATGCAACACTGGTCAGCATAGTCGTAAAGAAGGAGATTCATGTCCACTCCAAAAGTGTGAGAGGACGTAGGATACATAATACTAATTCTGTTTTGATAGACATGAATCTATCGCTGGCCAAAATTTTCATATATGTTCTGCCAAGATGTTTAGTACATGGTTTATCTCCAGAGACAAACATGAGCCTGTCATTGCACAGGCTTTCTCCATCAATAGCCCCATCATGACTGTCTAATGTGAATGGTTTCCTTCGTTGTGCTTACCAAGACATGTATCATAACAGTCTCATTAGTATGCTCTGAAGTTAATTTAAAAATATTTCTATTGACTCCGCTCATCTTTGGACCAAGCCTTAATTGGAAAATTAAATGATCTTTAGCAAGCTACACAAGCTTGAGCTAAAAGTACTGAGTAGCTCCAGCCATGTTCGCTCAGGATATACAGCCATCTGACTATGTACAGTTCATGACTATTAAAAGAAAAAAATGCATCTAGCCCGTAACCTAGTGATACTCACTCAGGATGTCCGTTTTTTTCAACTTTAGTGGCATGTGCTAAGCATCTGAGGGAAACTGACAGGCATAACATGTTAGATGTCTTATATGGGTGCACCACAGCCAAGATGCAATTGGTCAGATCTAGACTTCATTCATGTAAATCAGCCTAACATCACTAACTGTGTTATTTGCTCTGCTGATTTAAACCATGTGAAGATCGTGACACAGATCTGTCTTAGAAGTTGCATAAATGATTTTTTTTCTTTTGTCTTCTCTGAAATATAGTCTCTGCAGGTAGATTTTGCTTTAGGAAGTACTGCTATAATGGATGACCCTTCATAAAGAAAACAGATGCTGTCTGTGCCCTTCACGCAAAGGCATGGCTGCAGAGAACAGGGAGCCTGCTTTTCACACCCTGTTCAAGCTGCAGGACCCTCTGATGGATGCATCAGGAGCCTCCCAGCCCTCCCACTTGTAAGGCAATTCTTTTACACTGTTCTATGTCAAGTATGTACTGGAGTACGCACCAGCAATACCAGCAAGTCTCCACGCTTCCCCAGAAGACTGGTCTTGCTCTTCACTCTGCCCCACTTTGCCGAGGTACATGCTGACAACTGCTGCTTTGCTTTGGTTTTTGAGGTGTTCATGCCAACCTGAAGTATGAACCTTGCCCTTGAAGGAGGAACCCTGATTTCTTTTTCACCAACAGTTGGAAAAACTAGTTAAGCAAACCAATGTTTAATTAAAGTTAAGCAAACTAATGCTGAATTCAGCTAGGTCCTATGGGAAGAAGAGGCACACAAGGCAGTAGAAGTACTTGAACAAGTCACATGTGAGTTCACAGCCTGGTCCCAAGCAGCAGGAGAGGAAGCACAGTCTGAGATTTATAGCACTTTTACATTCTACTTGTGTTGAGCCACACTCAGTCCAGTAGGCAACAGGAGACTAGGATGATCTGGTGTTATTTGTAATGTTCTGTTTAACACACTTTCATCAAATGGAAAGACAGGGACAATACAGGGAACAGAGAACTATGCTGACTTGCATTTGCGGTGGTATAAACAGAAGCTGAAGGGCTTGTACAGAAACAATGCAAAAGGTGAGAATCTGTGAATGTGACCATAGGAAACAAAATAGAGGAAAAAATGAAGATAGATGCTTATTTGCAGCAGTTGAACTCTGTAAGCGGAGCCAGCCTGACCTGAAATGTTAGCCTGTGAGCTACATGGACTTTGGCCTCAAGAAATAATCCACTGCAGCTGTAAGCAAGACTTACAGAACTACTGCAAGGTGAGAAATGCAGCACAGTTTCACATTAGGAAATGTCAACTCCTCAGTACAAGCCTAATGGCTGCTCTGATTAGTTCACGGTACCTTCTTAGTTGTGATCTGACAAGCACAGGTCCCTCTTTCAAGGCAGTGTCAAGGACAGTCCAACTTTAAACTGGGAAAGTGGTACTAAACAAATAAGCCTGAGTAGTCAATATGCTGAAAACTTTTCCTGATCTACAGTCTTCTAATTTACATGTCACCAATAGTTATGCATTTTATGGATATTTTATCATGTTGACTTTGATACCTGTAATTATGCTGATTCATTTATAAGTTGTAGCACTTGTAACAATCCCAGTACAACTAAAAGGTGAGAAATTTCCTGGCTGTAGAAGAAATTTTCCACAGATTTCAGAGATACAGATATAAGTTTAAGTCTTTCAAAGAGTTAGACAAATACATTCCATGTTCCTGGTCCTAGGTTTTGCATTTAGATCTAGATCTCTGGATGAAGTTGAGGGAAAGTATAAGAATTTTTTGAAAAAAATCTATATGCGGAAGTACTTGTGGGAAATGCAACAGCTTGCTGGGGTAATTTGGGTCTCAGAAGTGTCCATAGATGTTTAGGAAGATGGAGAAATTGCTTTCTGATGGAGACTCCAGCATTATTACTCATTAAGCTTTCTTAAGAGGTAAGTATGCTCACAGATGAGAGGGAGACAAGTCAGAGACAGAGTTATTATAGACTCTGCAAATACTAGAAACTGTATATGAATCTGAAAATGTGTACTTTTTTTATTGGCACAGCATCATCCAGTGAAATACTTATCTGTAAATACCGAGTACTTAATATGACCGCTTCTACTTAGCATTAGCTGGATAAAATTGAAGCAGTACCCTCCAGAAAACCAGCATGCTTCCACCCTAGCCTCTTCTCGAGCACCTTCCCTCCCTCCCCAGAGTACCTTCCCAACTATCTAGACAGCTCCAGGGAAGCCACATAAAAACAGACTAAAATGAGGGGAAAAAAAACCCCTCAAAACATTTTGACACAAAATAAAAGTGTTTAATTATCCCTCCCTACCCCAAAAAAGAAAGAGTTGCCATCCCACCTGAACCTTGTTGCCACCTGAGTAAAACTCAGCAAGGAAGAAGTAGCATAGAAGCACTGCATGGTCGCTGTAAGCAGGAGCACTGTGTGCTTATCACTCTTTGGCGCTCTCTGGGATTCAACACCTTGTTGTGCTGGAAAAAAGCCACCAGGTGGATGTTGGCCGAAAAGAAAAAAAATCTTTATTCTTGTTAAAGTAAAAGCATCATGAAGGAAAGAGGAAAAATAGAATTGCCGTAGTTTGGTGGCCCGCAGCTCAGTGGTTTCCCATCCAAGGCATTGAACTTTTCCCTCCAAAGAGCTGCATACAAAGGTTCATGGGCAACCTTTGACCACATGCTGCCACGTGAGTGCAGGTGCAGGCACAGGCACGGGGCGGAGGAAGAGCAGGACAAACCCCTGTTTGACTGTCTTATGTGAATGTGTCGGTCAACAGGCCATAGATGGACAGCAGGAGAAAGCAGGCAGAGAAGCAGAGCATGGGAAAGGGGCTGCTGGAAGTTGTTTGATCTGTGAGCAGAGGTTTTGTGCAGACTGCACCGATCTTTGCAGCTTTAGCAATAGCTGTGTGTTGTAGCATTACCTTTTACCCTGTCCTGTGGGAAAATATGCCAGGACGATAGCTCAAACTTGTTTTACTGCTTGGTGTTCTTCAAACCTATCTGCTTTAGAGCATCCTTCACTGACCCTAAGCGTGAGCTCTTCCATCCTGTGCTCACCTGAGCTGCGATGGACTTACATTCACAGACTTGGGTCTTGTAAGTGCAACTCAGAGTCGGAGGAGACTGGTCGAAGGCATCATCTCTCCGGATTCCTAAAATAATATGGTTTTCACGTGAGATCTGACTGTAGATACTTTATCAGCTGAAGTAAGCATGGAAGTGGCATACTATAATCTACTTACGGCCCAACCTACCAACAGTCTTTAATCAGGAGTTACATCTTACTTTGTGGTCAGTCATCAGTGCTCATACTAAACCACCTTAGACCTGATGGCCAACCTCAGGGCTCACCAGAGGTTCCTTCTCTGAGAGTGCGACCTAATATAAGTGAATACCAACACCACAGCTCAAAGATGCAGGGAAGATGAGTGCTTTCTTCTTTCATCCAGAGTAGGCTGCAATCTTAGAAATGTGTTGTGAATCTACAACTAACTAGATGAGAAGAGGCACGCTCAAAATAAGGGTCAAAAAAGTTAAATAACTGGGCCAAAAAAATGGATTCTAAGCTTTTGCAGCCAAATGACATAGGAGAGCTATTTGACAATAAGGTGTTCCTTGGCTATATTAGTTATTATGTACATTTTCCATTTGAGGTTTTGCACTGATATCGCATTGGTTTGCACATATACTAGGATGTGTAGGGCTGAGAATGATACGGCAAAGATCGAGGATATTATACATTTTCTGGGGAGGAGGGGGAGGGAGAAGACCTGTTCATGCACTGGCTGTAACCAATCAAGTTTTGCATGATGCCAAAAAATTAAACACAGTAAAGCCAGACCCTGTCAGCAATGAGTTGATTGCTTTAAATAAGGGAGATTTCCTGAATGTTTAAATTGAAACTTCTACTATGATTAAAGCAAAGAGAAGTACCAGGATGCTTCCTAACTATTTAGTTCCTAAAATTCCTGTGAGGTCTAGAGATGACAAATTCAATTCTGATGTGCTGTGTTTTACACTCTGCAGGCTGTAGTAAAAGGTAAAACTAATCAAGCTTGGGTTTCCCATGGACTGTGCCTTAAGATGTTTTCTTATTTAAAGTCATGGAAATATGTTAAAACCCACCTATATTGGGTGAAGTTTATACAAGGCAAAATGTATTCGACCATGCTTTTGCACAGTGTGCACATTTTCACTTTTCATTATTTTTTGTTTGTTTTATCCTTCATCCTGCTTAAAACTGCATTCCAACCACATTTATAGACTGGAGATGGGGAAGAACAGTTTATAACTCTCTCAAAATGTTGCTTAAGACTGTTTAGAGAAGAGGATACCTTGGTAGTGAATTGAATTTCTTCTGTAAGACGTTAAATGCAGCAGGAGAGAGAGTAAGCACGTACTCAACAGTAAACTTTTAATTACAGGGAACAAAATATTCATGCTGCTTACACTCTTGTTAGAAAAAACAGAATTTTATCCCCAAGCCTATATTTTAAGGGAAAGTTTAAGTTCACTTACAACAAGCCTTCCTCACCATTTCAAGCTCCACAAAATGAATAATTAGATGGAATGTGCCTAATTAATCATCATCTGTACACACTCAACATCTATGTAGCAGGGAAAATGATTGAAATGGGCCTTTTCAGAAGATCTGTCTCCATCAGAAATTACTTCTGACCTGACTATGAATGTATTCCTCAAACACATATTTTTGAAATTATCATTTTTAAATTTCCTGAATGAAAATGATGTTTCCCATTGTGAATAAATGAAGCACTATTTCTGTGCAACCACATAGTTCACCATATAAAATGATCTCATCAAGATTTCTATATCCCACCAGAAGAAATATTAATCTTTAAATCTTCTGTGTCTCAGAAGTTTTAAGGCTGGTTTGAATTGCTATATTGTTTACATTTCCAAAGTTTAGCACTTTTCATTATGGTTATTCATTGTGGAGATATTCTTTTCAGTTCATAATTAAAATCTCCACATGCAACTTCTCTGATATGATTTCCAAGTATAAGTTGGAGAGAAAGAAAGGAGGAATACGTTTTGAAGATTTATTATATCATAAGTTCTGTAGTGGTCCTTTACCAAACGAATGACAGATGGATGATGAGTATTATTTAACTGCCTGTGTCATCATTTTGCATTTGGCTTGAAAGCCTAAAGTATGCTTATAACAAATCAAAAATACAGACATAGAAAATTCACTTTTAGATAGTCTTTTAGACTCTATTTCAGTACACATTTGACTTTGGTAGTCCCAGAGGAACTCCTGTTGCTATTAGCAGATGTCTATATGAAAACTAAAGGAGCACTTTAGAGGCAAAAAGTGCTGTCTTTTCGAAATGCAATAGTTTGAACACATGAGTACAGATGCAGTTGGGGTCCAGGTTTATATTTTCTCATTCTGGCCAGCTTTCACCAAGTGATGTCGCAATTGCTGAGAAACTGTGTCACTTTATTATTGCAGCCTACATGTTGGTTTTAAATAACATTTTCCGTAAACAGGATTGTTTTGATTAGTATACCCTACAGAACACCTGTTGACAAGTGGGCTTTGGAATCCCTTTAAATTACACTCCAATTAGTCCATACAGTAATTGATAGCAGGGTGCTGCTGTGAGCTCCTCCCTCATGGGTCTGCCCTATACAGCCAAGTGTGGGAGCTGAGATCACACACTCACTTGATGGTCTTTATGTATTGCTGCATTTAGGATTAGGGTGGTTTTCAGGCTTAATTCCATGTAATCAGATTGTGCCCCTGTGGAAGCAAATGATGAAAACCCCTTCTCTCCAAAACAAACAGATACATGTGGTTAGTGAGGGAGCAAGCGGGTTTAAGTCTCCTTCGTGTGAGCTTTATTTGGCCACAAGGAAATTTAATTTTTCACAACCTGCTACAGACAGCCATCAGTTACCTATGGTGAAATGCAAACCAGTGTTGCAGGAGCAGCTGACAGAGGAAGGGTGAAAGCCTGCCGTGCTGCCTGGCCTCAACGTGGTGGTGAGAAGATACCAGTAAAGTGGCTGGCTAGAAATCCCCTTGTGCCTCTCTGCACATGGTCGGGCATTTTAAGGTAAGAGCCCAGCAGACCTGTCTACCAGACAATATCACGGATGTCGATGGGGTCTGTAAGGTGAAGGTGCCTTCACCGTGGCCGTGCACACCTAAGCTACCTGTGTTGCCAGCAGCAGCAAGCTGGACTTGCCAGGGCTGGCCCCAGCCGCCCAGGCTTGCTGCCCACTGCCAGACCATACCGAAACACGGGCGAGCATCAGCACACTAGGAAACCCTGGGATGCCTCTGCGCACCCGCTGCGGCTGTACCTTCGGAACTACCCAAGGCAAGTGAGGAAGCAGGAGCCGCGGCTGCAGACAATTACCGCCTCTGCCCAGACTAAACAAAGGGCGACGGCCACAGCCCCACCGATCCCAGAGATAGGCAGCCCTGACCAGTGGGACCGGGAGGGGGACTTACCCCTTCAGCCTGGACCGCTCGCCCAGGCGGGTGTTTTGCACAGCCCAGCGCGCGAAGCCGGCAAGTCTCGGGTAATTGTGAGTGACAGGGAAAGGCAAGGAAAGGGGAAAGAGCAAGTTTAGCTTTGTAAAGGCATAAAAGCGTCTCTCCCTTGTGCGGCATTGTTTTATTCCCCCCACAGAGGCGGGTCTGACTCTACCCCCATGGATTTCAGGCGCTCCTTTCGGGGACAAGAAAGGGGATTCTGTGCTCTTTGAAGCCCACGTATGCTGGTCAGACAGGAAGCCGGAGCTTCTGTCAGTCAACAGCACATGCAAAATTTATCAAGTATATTACTTGACAGAGGTTACTCTGTCATTACTAGCTAACAGGCCTCTGCCAGAGAATTTTTTTTATGGAAGCATGTGCTGTCAAAGGCAAAGTGTCCATTGATTGATTGCCACAGCTGACCTAAACATACAGGGATCATGGTGTAATAACCCCTTTATCATATATAAACCACCAAATGCTAAGTTCAATAACACTAATGGTCTCACTTAAAGCCCTGAAGCCAAGCAAATTCAAAGGAAGAGGGAAAAATGCCATCCTTTCTGTAATCACCGCAGCCTGCAGTGGGGCTGCTGCCCGGGATGCAGATGTGGGACCGCGGAGCGGGAGCACCGAGCCCTGCTGCCTGCAGTGGGCTCAAGGGGAAACACCATCCAGCCCATACGCTGAGCTTTCCACGGCAAAAAATATATTTATACATATGCATTGCTCAGTTCTGTATTTTCTGCTAGACAGCATGCTATGGTTATTACAGAAAAACTGTGCAACAGCCATGTCCAGTTGATCTTAAGCCTCAAAACTGCTTGAACTTTCTCAGAAAATGGTAGGCCCCTTCTTGAAGGAGTTTCCTGGCAGTTAAAGTTCCTTTAACAAAAACAGAAAGAAAGTAGCATTTACAAAAGAGAGAGGAAAGTTTTCCAAAGCTACAGGCCAAGATCTCTATCAGCCATTTAAATGCATCATTATCATTCCCTTCAGAGACAGAAATATAGGTAGAGAAAACAAGGCATGAATGTTACTTGTGTTGAGGTTTACTTAGGGAAGACAAAAAGGCCTGAATGAGGGAGGGGAAGAGAATTGAATATAATGTTTGCATTGCATGATATTACAATACTAAGAGTTTGAGAAATACAAGGTCTGAGGGGGAGGAAGTACTATTCTTTGAAACTTGGAAAAGTCTGAAAACCACTCAGATACTATTATGGTAAAAGTGAGGAAAGGCTGAATTTTAATCTGTTACTGTTCTCAAAAAAAGAAATTACAATTTTTCTTTAAATGTTACTATGAATTCTCCCATCCATTGTTCCGTGGCTGTTAAAATCTTCTGCCTAGCTGTAAATGCAGCAGTTATTTAGACAGAGATCAGTGGTAATTTCAATAGCCAGGAGCCAAGCCCTTGTCCCCCTGAGGTCAATGACATAGCTTACTATAATAAACACACGGCATCAGGCTGAGAGTCATTTCTGGTGGGGAGGTCTAAGGTCTTGCAGGTCCTTCTGTCATCATGTTTCCTGGAAGACTATGATAGGACTGTAGCTGGGGATGCACAGAAAGATCCTACATGAGGAAGGGGCCCTGCGAACAATTTCCGACAGAAACTACTTGGCATTGAGTTTAGGTTTATGCATAGAATAGATTTTTTTTTTCTTTTTTTTTTTCTTTTTTTTTTTTTGGTTCAGCAGCCAAGCCAAAATGTTGCTTTGGTTCTGCTCAAGCAAAGTATTCCTGTAACCTGAAACAAATAGTTCCAGCCCCTCTCAATACATGAACAGGGCTAGATCACTCTCACCATATGACAAATCATCTTTTGGAAATCAAATGAAAAAACCAACAACAGTCCAATGTTATTAATAAGTACTTTATAATAACCGAAAAACCCAGCAGAAAAAATCCAGGACAGATGCCCTCTTGCTTCTGCACCTGTTGCTCTCTTGCCTGTTTAAGGGAAGCGCAGAGCAAGCGCTGCTGCGAGCAGAGCCACGGAGGGGGAGCAGAGTGCTCTCTAGGGATACTCTAGCTCAGAGGCTGAAATCGGCAGGGCGCTTTACTTCAGGCGCAACTTACACCCGTATAACGCTAGCTGGGAACAGCCCAGCTCTGCAGGTGAGCCCTTGGGGGAACACTCTGCTTTGGTGGGAGTTCCAGGGCACAAATGGGGTGTCCAGAAGAGCTAAGTCAAGCTTTCTGGCAGGGGCAAACGTGCAGAAATGTCACAGCTGTAAATTTGGGTTAACATCGCCTGGGCAAAAACTCCAATGAACTGGAAAGAATTTACTGCTTCTGGTGGAAACCGTGTACAAATAGATTTCCATGAAAGCGGTTTCCTAGAGTTTCAAATTAAAATTTGGTCAGTGATTTCAGGTAAGACTTTCTTTGGAGTATGAGATTTGTTTGAACCTGAAGTGAAATGCAGTAGTCGGCGACCCAGGTGTAGTTTTCCTCAACCCTCCCTAGTCAGCCCATACACCCTCAAGCCCCCAGCTTGTTCTGCTACTTAGTACCAAGAGGAGACATTACCCAGCTTACCCTGCTCCGTGTGTAACTTCTCTGCCAGTTGCTGTTGGTAGTCACAAAAGATGGATTCAAACATCTAGGATTTCTTCTAAAAGCCTTCACTACCTAGATCCATTCACCCATGGAAAAACTGTATCTTACCCGAGTCTTTTGCCGCTAAAAGGCAATCCCTCCTCTCTCAGATGCAGAGTCAAAGTTAAAAACAGCAAAATACTTTATTAGGGGATACAATGACAAATCATCAGTAATTCAGCAATATACAGATGAACATAGTACAAGTAAAAAGTCAATCATAGCACAGTAACTTTGGCTACAATGAAGCACAATCACTCTAATGCAATGACATTAACTTACTATATTCATATGTGGAAATGCTTCAGTGGGACTTAGATAAAAGGCCAACGCGCACTGGGAAAATTTTGAAACCCTGGAGAACATTCTTTCTTCCTTATGACAATAAGAAAATTAAGGTCCTCTTGGTCAGATCTATGGGATTTTTCATGTGCTTTGCATGTCCCATATCCTGTTTTCAGCTGAAGTAGTTAATATACTGCACCACATATGCTTGTCTGTTTTCATTCACCAGTTCCTTACAGGACTTTTTCTCTTACAGCCTTAAAAGAAGAGCTCAAGTTGAAATCAGCTTCAGACCCCCCTTCTCAAAATAGCCAGCCATTTCATTCCTGGTGCAAGTGTCTTACAGTACCTGGAAGGGAGGAAAACAGAGTGGCCTGTGATAACCAGCTCACACCTGTCACCTTTCTTAAAAATAGCTATTGAGTCAGGCTTTCTCATGGTTTCTAACTGGTGCTCAGTGACATTGTAAATAAACAATGAGTGATTCTGATGACGCCCTGCAAATTCCCGCAATGTCCATGGAGAGTCACATCCATCCGGTCATAGTGATTGATGCTCTCCTGTTCCAGTTTATTACATGCCATCTCAACCTTTTTATTCAAGCAACAAATTGTTAAGAGGCCATAGGCCTACATTCATGCGTGGTCCTAGTTCCTTCATAGTGGTGATACCTACACATAACACGTATGGGAGACTCCTGACATGGGTACTTGCCCAGAACTCCACTGGGGCACAGATGAATGTAGTGTACAGCATGACTTTGAGATGTGATGAGATATGGAGATGTACTAAGTGACTCAACCTGTCATTTCCTTCCTCTCTCCTGCCCCTTTTTCTAAGAGTGTACTTTGCAAGAGATTCAGTCTCTTGTGGTCAGCCTCTTACCACCAGAAAAAGACGCAATGAAGACCTTTCCATGTGTTTTTTGCCACTGGGTCCTTCACTGCATTCAGGGACATCTCAAGCTCAGTGGTGTCAAACTCTGACTGGAAGAGTTAGAAACAAGGCGTAAGCAATCTTCCAGGCGTGGGGAGAGAGCCCTGGTGGGAAAGGATGCACGACACACACTTGGAGAAGAGTCAACCAGTCTGAGTCAGTGAGCAGCTGAGGGAAACAAAATGATGAAGGAGGCCTACATTTGGAAGCAGAATGGTCTTTCAGGATCCAAAGTGCTGTGCATCGACATCATCACCGTAAAGCAAAAGGTGGAAAGGAAGCCATGGAGAGCTAATAAACAGATGAAAATCTGGCTCACAGAGGTACCTGGCTCTGCTGCAGGTATTGTAGTCGATTTGCACATCTTCTCTCTGAAGAGAGCTTTCTAAAAACATCTCTTTGAGAGATGGGCTTGCCAAAAATAACATTTTAGCAGCAGCACAGCTTGTCAAAACCAGCATTTTAGCTAGGGCAAGCACTCAGTGTGCAAATAATGTTTTTCCAGGAGCAAAGCTTCCCATATTGGACGGTAGAAGCTGTTAGCACACTACTTTCACTAAATCCATCCCTCCCCCCTTCTTTCTGATAAAATGTTATTTTCATCCATCTCCTCTCCCTAATAAAACATTATTTTTGGAAAGTTCCTGCCCTTCATGAAACACTATTTTCCTCAAGCAAAACTCCTGATAAAACTCCACTTTCAGCAAGCCTTTCTCCTTAAATTGCCATGGTCCTCACTCCTGATAAAAAGGCGTTTTCTGTTAAGTCTCCACTTCTGATAAAATGTTACTTTTTCCAAACTTCTGCTCCTGATAAAACATTCATTTTGCCAAGATTGGCTCCTGAGAAAATGTTATGCTTGGCAAGGACTGTTCCTGATAAAACATTTATTTTTGCCAAACCTCTACTTCTATTAATTTTTTTCCCCTCAAAATTATTATTATTTCCCCTAAAGCCTCCTAATGTAAGATATTGGATATGACACAACAGTGGGTGACAGGGTATCACTTGCCAACCAGTCTTTTATCCACAGCCATGATCGTTAACGGTGAACCCCCGAAATGCTGACATTGAATGCCTCTTGCACAGTGTGGTTCTTCTGGAAGCCTTGGAAGGAACAATGAAAAAGATATTTGCACCCTTGTGCTGAAAATGGGCTTAGTTATCGTATTAGCTCCTCATATAAGGCAAACCTGGTCTTATTTAAAATTGAATAAAATCAGACCCACCAACAGGTTAAAGGCGAAACACTTACTTATGGGGATGTTCAGGATTTTCCAGATCTCTAATATTTATTGTTTCAGTGAGGTTAAATGAGGTTATAGACAGGAGATCCCTGCTTGTTCACAGCAAAACTTTAGACTGCCAGCAGTTCTGTGTTTATTCTGTCTCATCCTGCCCAAATTCACATTGGTGACTGCCATACTGCACCACATATTTTTCAAAAAAGGCTTCTTCTATGAGCATGTGCAAAAATCTGTTCCTGCGATTGTGAGGTGCTGTAGGAAGGGGTGACAACACAGAGGGCCCAGGTGTCGTGTTGGCACAAGACAAGAGAACTTGGGTAACATATTCTGGAGCACTCTCCCTCTTTGCATTATCACATGTCCCTCTGTCTGGCAATGTTCAACCTGAGTCCAAGGCTCTTTACCTACTTTTGTGTCAAGTCTCATTCAAGAGCTAGTAATGAACCGCCTGATGTTTTTCACATGTTTGCACAAAGTGCAGCTGATCACTTACACGTGTGGTTAGGGGGCTGTGGCACGCAATGTGTGAGGAAAGGGTGAGGACCTGAGTCCATCTAGCTTGGAGAAGCCTCAGGTCTCAAAATGCTGCCTGCAGCTGCCTACAGGGCACTATACAGAAGGTGGATCCAGGCTCTTCTCAGAAGAGCACCTCTGCAAGGTCAAGAGGCAACAGGCACAAGTTGCAGCAAGGGATAGTCCACTTAGAGGAATGGAAGAATAAATATCACCATGAGAGTGGCCAGGCACTGGGACAGGTGCCCAGAGAGGCTGTGGAACGTCTGTTCTCAGAAATATTCAGAACAGAGCTGGACATAGCCCTGAGCAATCCAACTTTGAAGACAGCCCTGCTTTTAGAAGGAGGTTAGACCAGATGAGCAGACTTCCCTTCCAACCTGAACATACAATTTTCAGTGTATAGCAGTTTACACACTGAAGCTGGAACCCAGACAACAGAAAGCATTTTCTTCATAGTGAATAAAAATTTTACTTTGAGCTGAGTTGAATATTAGACCATAGCTGGTGTGTTTTGTTTAATCTTACTAGTTAGTGTCTCATCCAAGCTATTCCTTCAATACATTAGCTTTCTGAAGGTTAGATGGAAGACAGTAGGTAATTCATGGGAAGACACATTAAAGTCAGTCATTTTGTTTAAACATCTGATTTATGAAGCTTCAAAGACAGGAATGGGATTTAGAGAAGTCAAATCTCAATGCAGCCTCAGAGAGAACATGGTAATCTGAAGGCAGCTTTGCATGGAGGCTGTGGAAGTACGTGAGCAGAGGCAGGCAAAATGGCAGTAGCACCGTTTCCAGCACCAAAACACCCTTTGGTCAGTATAAGCCAGTCGAGAAACTACGTTTTCAGGAACTGTCCGCTGGATCTGATCTAAAGTTTTGGTAGCAATACAGGTTGTTCTCTCTTACCTCTGTGCCTCTCTTTCTAAGCAAAAGAACTGTTCTGGGTGGGGGTTTTTGGCTTGCAATATATTTCATTCACCTTAGTGCTTGTGCTGTGAGAGCTGATTTGGGATGAGGCTGGCAAGCCACCAGCATGGCATTCCCTTTCTCGTGCATCCTTGCAGTTCCCGTTCCCAGGTTTAGGGGCACCCAAGACCTAGAGCCAGTGCTGTGCAATTGTGTGACAATCTTCTTGTCACGTAGCTTAATTTAGGCACTAATAAGGCAAGACTCCAGCTGGGAGTGTCGTCTGCAATGCTGAGCACCAGACAGCACATCATTCACAAACAGCAGAGCAGTAGCGAGTATGCTGTGTCCCAAGAGTGCCTTTGAATTGCAACCCTCTGCATCAGAAAGGCCCAATGTATATTGTGGACAACAAGGCTGAGGAGTAACATACAAGTAAGCAGCCATGGGCTGGCCTTGAACTCATCTCAGTTTACCAGCCGCTGGGCTCAGTAACTGGTTAGCCCCAGTAATAAGGAGTAATGTAACAAAGAGAGCACTGGCTCAATATATTTCACTGCTTCCTTGCTCACCAGAGTGAGAAGGAGCCCTTTGTCCTTACAGTTCAGCAAAAGTCAGTAACTTTACTTTACAATTTTAAATAAAAATTTAAAATCAAAGGTATGTCTTACTACCAAGAAGCTGAAGTAACTAATGAGCCCTCTCTTGCTTTCTTGTAATCTGATTTTAACAAAGTGACAGTGAACAAGATGTAGTGACATGCATATCCTTAAGTTGTTAAGCTGCAAAACATGACAGCACTACCTTTATTCCATAAAGAGACTGGAAAATCAGTGTTGATCCTTTCCCTCTCTCCACATCTCAGCAGTTGCAAGTATCGTTTTGAAAACAGAGTAAAATCCTGCACTTTTTTAGAACTAGTCCAGAGTACAACATTAATCTCTCACTTCAGATTAGCAAATGCAATGATCCTTGTCTGGTTTCATTTGTGTTATCTTTTCATCCCAGAATGGGAGCATTTTCTTGCCAAGAGAAGAAAAAAAACGCTAAAATGTTTTCCAGGTTATGTCATAATAATAAACCTTAGATCCACTACAGCAGAAGTTGCATGAGAGAAATGTTAACAAGTCAGTAATAATGACGAACAGAACTGTGATCTAACAACCCCTACACGGCAATGAATTTTTTTAAAAAAGAACAAGAACGAGATTCAAATGAAGCTGCTGGTTTGAGATGCCACATGCTGCGATGCTGAACTTTGGGTACCAAGGTAATGCTCTGAAGATACCCCAAACCAATCGCCCCTTCTGAAAATGTCAGTCAGATTTTACTACACTGACATTTAAGTTAAACACATGCTGACCTCAGAGCAAGTTTCTCCTTGCATCTTATTCATATTAGGCTTTTAGGGGAGTCATAGAATCATAGAATGGCTTGGGTTGCAAGGGACCTTAAAGATCACCTAGTTCCAACCCCCCTGCCATGGGCAGGGACACCTTCCACTAGATTAGTTGCTCAAAGCCCATCCAACCTGGCCTTGAACACTTCCAGGGATGAGTCATCTTACTCATATTAGGCTTTTGTAAATATTTTTTGTTTTTCTTCTGTAAGACCTGGCCTCTGGAAAGGCAGCTCCCTGCTATGTCCTCACAATATTTCCAAAACATAATCATATGCTTAAGAGCATTTTTCATGTTCCTCAAATTTCCAATTTTTTTTCAGTGTCCACACTTCCACACAAAACAAAGCTGTTCAAATATAGCATAGTTTCTTTGGCTGTTCACAATTTGTCCTCCCAAACATAAATCAATACAACATGTTTTACTGTGTCCACACAAAGTATTTTCATATACTCTGATAAAGCATAGCAATGTAAAAAGTGCAAAACTATTGATGGTCTATTCCACTGACTTTTTCCAATACTCACAACCTTGCTGTTTTCTGGATTCAGCCTTGGGACCCTGCACAGGTTTCTACCTCGCTGTCTAACAGTAGGAGTTAGAGTTTCCCTGAAATCTCTTTATGACTCATGTTGTTGATCTATTTTAAGAAAGCCATCCCATTTCCAAAATTCAGTCACTTCTGACATCCCCTGCCATGTTCACCTGCCACTCCTGGCTGCTCTTCAGCAGCTAATTTGCATACCACGTAAACATTTAAAATTTGCAGTTTAACTAGGAATAAAATATCAGTACTAGGCATAGCTGATGACCTTTCTGTTAATGACAAAATCAGATTAAGAGGTATTCTTTTAAAGAGAGCACTGGCCCCCCCAACACCAACAAGACAATCTATTGCATTTGCTTGTAGGAGTCATGCATCAGGCCCTGACTCATTTGCTATTCTGAATGGCTGAAGTCACAATTATGTTATGCTTAAAATATTAGTGCCATAAATAAAACCATTAATGCTTATGTGGTTTTCTAGGAAAGCTCTACTAAGAGATTTCATTTTTCTATCAATCCCTGTAGTAGACACAAGTCTAGAGGCACCCAGTCTCTGTCTAGACACTGCCCCCTTAATATCACACACATAAAGTTTGTATTGCATTTCTCTACAATAATATAACTAGTTCCCAAACTACATTGCACTAGTAAGCAGATATGAAATGTCTAGCTCCACACCTCAGGTCAAATCTTTTCAATTTCGCAGAAAGATAAATAAGAGGAGGTTAATGTTAAAACCAACTAGCTTGGTTTAAGAAAGTAAGAGAGAATGAGAACCTATTGATTTTCTCTGTAGAAATAACCATACAAGAGGAGTAAAGTTGGAAGTGTTTTTGAACTGTTAGGGCACAATCTGAGTGCAATGTCTAGGCTGTGAATTCTCCACCCAATGAAACCATTTGCCAAGTCATTTCTCATGCTGGGAGGAAACAAAATGTTGACACAGAAAAACGTCCCTCTGTCACCTCTCCTACACTTTTAATGAAGGGACCAGGTAACAAGAATTTGAACTGATACAGATTTACTGGTACTATTTAAGAAATGAGAATTGTCCAGTTTGCCAGAGAGAGGTATTTCTTTCCTTCCTTTGGAAAGCTGGGGAAAAAGACTTTGTCCCTGGACATGCAAGTGGTGAGCAGAAGGCAACCGATGACTGGATTAACCATGAAGCACGAACATCAGTGCAGATGCTTGAGGGTCTGTAGGCTCGGCCATAGCCCCTGACTCAGGTCACTTTGCTGGCAGCACAGCTGGTTGCCTCCGTGCCCTCAGGTCAGCTTGGCTCCAAGCTTCCTAGAGCATGAATTTCCATGACTTACAAGCTGTGGGGTTGGGAAAGACTTATGATCGTATGGGTTGACAGCACTGTATTTTGACTGTTCCCTGTAACTGTTAATTGCTATGAAATTTGAAGCATTGGAAAGGGCTCCCAGAACACGGGACAGCTGCTTGCAGCAAATACGTTTTAACAAAGTCAAAAATACATCCCCAAACCAAAGTGAGTATTAGGTTGCTTTAGGAAATTCTGAGTTTCATTTCTTAATGCTTCTTACATTTTGCAGTGTACCATATGGAGGTTGTAACCATTTATTTTTAGTTGGTGGTAACCATCAAAAGAAGTTCTAGATTAGGGAAGAAGGCGGCAAGGTGTCAGAGATGAAAAGTGTCCTAGGACTGCAGTAGAGCACAGATACCAATAATGTGTATTGGTATCTTTTTATTGCAACAGAACTATGGCTGGAAAAGGATAGGCACGATAGCTATCCTGGTAAGATGCCAGCTATATTCCTTGCTGAAGCTTGAACCCACTTACTTATCTCATAGGAAAAGCTACAGAGACTGATCTGTAGGGTAGTAGACACATGCCGTAAGTATTCCTGTGGTAAAACACAAAGCAGTAAAGTCTACTGTTGCCATGAAGCTGTAAATTGTGTTCAGTAGACATGCTGTCAGAGAATTAATTTGAAAACTAGCTCTGGTAAAAAACACCAGTGAGTTATAGCAATAACACACATGTTTAGCTGAAAGCTCCTGTTAACCTAAAGAAATAGAAATCACAGGGACCTTGCTCTTACTAGAAGTGCTGAGGTAAATACCCTCATAGCAGGAAACCACTCAGATGGGATTGACTGGAATCTCTATTGGCATACATTAATAAAACCTTGCACTAACTGATGTGAGCACTGAGACATTCACACACAGCACAGGAGAGCTGTGAGTAGATCCAGAAAAAGGATGGGAAAAGAGAGGAAAGAGTTTCTTCTGAGTAGCATGGTGCTGGCAGGTGGGCCAGTGTTGTCAGGGAGAAGCAGTTCCCTTTCTTGACATCCTCTGTCATTATGCCGAGGATGTCTCAGAGTAAATCTGGAGATGCTGAAAAAAACATTTCTTATTTCTTTTTTTTCTTCCTTCCTTTGGAAGTCCTTTCACCTGTGCTAATTTTTGTTGAGGTTACTGTTGCATGTATTATTCATGGTGGCTTGTCTGCACCTTCTCATTCTGCCACTCATCCGAACCTTTTAAACCAGCCCTGTTTACCACCAAACCTCCCTGGGCAATGTGAAGAAGGTGTTTGCAGCCTTCAAGAAGTCCTTTATTCGTGTTGCACCTGCAACAGTCACAAAAGGAAATAATGAGCAATTTGTTCACATGATTTTCTACAAAAATGCAGTCCATCAGTGTGCTTCTAAGAGAGCAGACTTTTCTAACAGCTTTAATTGCACAGCATAAAGAATTTACTGCAAAGAAAAAGGGACTCTCAGAAGGTTGTTTTTTCACCACGGAGTATTCAAGTTCTTCTGAAGACCACATATAACTTACTAAAAAGCTTAGCAATATTTTATTATTTTCTTTTCTGAAGTGTAAAAAAATACTTTAAAGTACATATATGGACTGACCACAGATTTACTGCCACTGGCTCTTTGTAAGGCAGCCGGAATGAGGCTGCTCATGTACATAAACGAGTCCAGCTGGTACATTTACTGGCAGCTTTATAAGAACACCTCCAGAACTGCTGAACGCTTGTGAAAGGTAAGGTATCAAACAAACTGGACTGGACATGTGGGCCAGTTGATGGGCAAGGCACTATAAACCTATCCATAACTAGTGCAGCTGTGACTATAAAACTTTTCAGAAACCCCCCCAAAAATCAGACACACAAACATTTAATGAATTTCAAATGAAAAACCTGGAATGCTTAGAGGGACCACGTAATGATTTGGGGAGTCCATTACAGGTCACACTTAAAACAAGAAGTGAGGTTTAGTAGTCAATATATTTTGTTGCTTCCTTTAATCAGCCTCAATTAAAATTTCCCAGCAACAATTAACTTTCCTTCTATTTTTAAAATCACATTTCAGAGTGCAGCCTGGTATTAATATCCAACAAAACAAAGGGACCTCTTTAATATTGCTGCCAAGAGAGTGGTAGCATTGTGGTACAAAGGCAGGCTTTGCGTATTTGTGTTAAACAGAGAAAGTAAAGCCGTTTGCCTCATGTGTAATAAAAGCCTATCTAAAATTTATTCTTCCTCTAGCAGTGAAGTGTCTACATCTGGCCACTGCAGTGCCCCTCAATGAAAGTTTATGTCTTCAGAATCAGTTGTTTCATTTATTTACTTAGTTTTTTTAGCAAGTATCAGCACTTGGTAGTCAAATCCTGAAAGCTGATTGCAATACGTTAGTATCTGAGCTCTTCCCTTTACGTGAACAGGTAAGTGGGAACTCATTCATTTGTAGACATAGTGAGGTATCTGTAGAGATGCATGTTGTTAGAACTCAAGTTCTGAAAGAACCAAGTAAACTTACCAACCTAGTCTAAGGCATATCTGACCACGGCGCTCAAGTTGGCTCAAAGATGATGAGCAAAATGGGAAATATCCCCCATCAAAGGTCAAGAGAAGGTATTTCAGCATAGTAGCAGTGGACAAAGTAGGACTTTGTAGCAGTGTGTGCACTCAAGGTTTATTTCGAGCACAGTTCTTGGGCAATGGCTCTGAAGAATATCACAGCAATTACAACCTGCACAAACACCTCTGCTTACCTTCTTTAAGGTGGACAATGCTCCCACCCCGTTTGGGCCCATGGGGTGCTAAATGCCCCAGCCAAGCCACTGCTGCCCCACAGTTGGACAGCTCAGGGGCCATCACATCACTGATCATGAGATCCAGTTCTCTGTACGCAGTCTGTCTGAGCCCTGAAAATCACTGATTGTGCAGCCAGAGATGTGTTATGTTTATAGCTCTTTGGAAAACTGCCAGAGCCCATGTTTCTGAGGGACTCACGGCCTAAGACTCCACAAAATTTGGAAGCTCCTTCACAATTCCTGAGGCAATACTACTGAGACAGCTGAAGTTACTCTGGGGACTGTCATTAAGATAAAAAAGCTCTGCAAATGGAACCTGGTTAAAGCAGCCAGGCCAAGCCTCTATAAAAAAGGGAGATAAAAACTGTTTTAGGGGGATCTTTCTGACTGTGTTACATTATGGGAAATGGCTGTATTCCATCCTTATCTGAACTGCTCTCTTGAAAGAGCCTTAGGCACATCTGCGTGGGGAGGATGGATAGAGAGCATCTCCCTCAGCTGTGCGCTGGTGTTCAGGCACCACACAGAGCATCTTCTCCATGCATGGTTCAGCTGACCACACTTACTATGAGGCAGACCGTTTTCACATAATAAAATTGTCCAGAAACAAAAGTGTTGAGACTATCACATCATATTAAGAATATCTTCTTCAGCAAGAACCAAGTGCTCACTTTTGATTACACTGACACGTTACAGTCATCAACTTCCTTACCACAGTAGTGAAGCCAGGGGATTAAAAGTAACAGAGACAGCTGCAGGATTTCTATTCTATGCAGATTCAGTGGAATGAGTCAAATATAAAATAGCTGTCAGGCTGTTTTGTAGAGAAAGACATTGATAAACTACTCCCCAAAATACAGTACTAGATTAATTGATCCCATGCTGCAGCTTCTCAGCTAATCAAACCTGACCTGCAGGGCTTCTACTGTAACAAGCAAGTACTGAGAAAATACACAAACTTCATAAGCAACATTTTCTATTTGCATGGCCTTTTTTACTCTATATTTCTTCTATTCCTGGCAATCAGGAGTCCCTATTTTTATTCTTCTCCTATTCTTGTTGGACTGGATCATCAGCAGAGCAAAGCAATGCAACTCTGAGGGAACTATGTTGATTTATGCTGGCTGTGGCGCTGGCCTTAAAGTGTACAAATACGAAGAGAGTTGACTCAGTAATAAATATTAGTGGTAAAATCCTTCCCCTTCCTCGGGGTTCTGTACTCTGGCAGAAGCAAAAGAAAGGGAGGAAAGTGCATTGTTTACCTCAAACTGCGAGCCAAATTTCAAATGTTCGTTTCCTGCTGCTGAAGCATAAATTGTGGAGAAAAGAGCAGTTTAGCGTAGGCTTGAAAAGGCTATCTGCAGCAGAACCCCTTCTCAGACACTGTCAAAGTCAGGCCACGTTAGTTACCTCCCTTTAGCATTTTGAGTTTGGATTACATTTTCTTCTGCTCCAGCTGATAGACCATCTCAATGTCCCGTGCTGTATTAGTAGTGATAATCCTTCCTTCTTTGGCTGAAGTCCACAACAGCAGAAACACAGCCAATCTCTTATCTCACATAGTCCCTGTCTAATTCACCCTCAATGCAGACAACCATTTATTTGCTCTCAAAACCAGGAGTCAAAAGCTGTGACTGATCTTAAATACAGGAGATGCTTATTTGGAATTGTAAACAAACTGGACAGTTTTAAAGGCTTTGTATAAACTAGATGACATGGCCTCAGTTGGACTGGCATCATGTCCTGCTTATTTACCCAGGTAACGTACCAACTTTCAAATATCCACTTGTGATTTTTCTTCTGATCATTTCTTCCAGCAATGGTTTTGTCTCCTGTAAAACTTTGGTTCACACAGCTGACATTGAAACTAGCAACCCCCTGGATACACTAGTCTTCTGACTACTGAATAATTGGTGACTTGGCCAGGATAAGCACTCTGATTTTTTTTATCAACTTGTGTCTTAAAATGTTCTTATGTAATTACAAAGCACTCTAAAACCAGCATACAATGCATCTGCTCCCCTCCTTCCTGCTGTCTTCTCACAGCCTTAAGATGGCTGATATGAAACACTGCTGTTAAGGTTGACATAAACTATAATAAAAGTAGTATTATTATTTTGGAAGAAATCTACTGCTTCAGTCAGTATCTTTGTTAATGTTTGCTCTCTAGGTATGATGGCCTCAAGGAGAATTTACCCCCTCCAGTTTGCCATCAGTATATTTAATTGTGGGTCCAGAAAGGCCTTCAGTCTGCACTCCTGCTGATTGCTCACTTCTGTAGAGATGCAGGGATACAATAAAGTTACTCTGCTGTGGGCAACAGGAGCTGCACTCTGAAGGAGAACTAACAGTAATGCTGTGTAGAAATGCTTTTCCATGAATAATGTCCCAGTTGCTGAGTTGACCATGTAGTGATGCAGACCATGGTCAAACTTCAAAGCAGTCTGGTGACATACTGAGAAGTCCGCTAGGACTTTCAGCAGTCTTTGCATCTTATACCATTTCTATGAAGCTACACGCTTGACAAAGAAGATCTTTTTCCCTATCCCTCCTCTGTCCATTACTAGCACCAGAATACACCTATGGCACATTGATAAAAGTTTTTTCTTCAAGTGCTATTTTAGAGCTCACTGGGCTGGCCATTCTTAGACACCGGTCGAAGAATCTGTCCTGAAATATCTTTCCAAGTTATAACCTGATTGCATTTGTTTTGCACACACTAAAAATTTAGATGCACAGTCTATTCATAGCACCCTGTAACAACAGCAACTTGCTTAAGACTGTCATTGATTTTGTTGGTATCGTAAATATCTCAGCAAAATGACATTGCAAGCCACACTATTATAATGTGGTTTGCTAATCCAGCAGTGTATTTTTCTAACTCTGTGATTTATGTCAAGGCTGTATCAATCAAGGATTGTAAATGCATAAATCTAATTGTTTTTGTGATTTGCTTTTGTAGACTGCACTGTGTACTAGCTGCAATAACACACTCCAGGCTATGCATTTCCAGAGGATTACTGAACTTATTACTCTTCTTGGGTGGTTAAAGTCAGTCAGTCAGCCAAATAGCTTTATAACACTACGCATAGAGGGCCATATTTTTATGGTATAGTATATGAAAGAGATAATTTCAATGGATAACGGCCTCCCACTACTTCATAAATGCTGAGGCAAAGCCAAGACTTTATTGTAAAAGGAAATTGATCTCAAGACAATGTTCGAATGCAGTTGCTGAAGATCACAGATATTTTATTACAATAGCTGCAGCCTACTATACTGCAGATGAAGGGGAGTTAGTTATTGTGGGCTTGAACCTGCAGAAAGAAGCCTGGAAGACCGCATGTGCAACTGAAACAAAAAAGCTCAGAGTGTGCAGGGGGACAAAGGACACCGGTTCTGTGTCAGTGAATATTCTGCCATGGGGCTACTGCACTACTCCTGTGTGCAGCTGAAGGAGGAAGGGTTAACAGCATTCGTTTGAGTGGGAAAGGCAGTCTGGAGATAATGGATGAAGACTGGGATCTAGTAAAACAATGGGAGTTTTCACCTTGGATCTCAACCTATGTCCTTTGCTAGTTTCAATTCCTGCAGATGCCTTTTCATGCTATTTCTCAAGAGATAATTGAGAACTGCACACAGGCAAATGCAAAAGGCTGTTTACGCTCCATGCACACACCCTTGCCCAGGCACAGGTAGTTGGGCAGCACAGCTCGGACCAAGGCTTTGCAACTCCGGCAGCAGCAGTCCTGCTGCATGTGGGTTGTGGGAGCTGGGCATGGTTCCTTTTGCTAACCTACTGTCTTCAGCTGGGGCTGCCGCGCATGTTATCCAATTAGGGGCCAATCTGCCTTAGAAATATATATTTGATGACGTCCTGCCACTTGAGTAAGAGAAGGGAATATAGAATTGCTGTACTGGATCTGTAGCATGGATCTGACCGTGACCCCTGCCAGGTGCTCGGCAGATGCCGGCGTACCACGGTTGGCAGATGTGGGATAATCTCCACTCCACATGCATTAGGCCTCATCCTCATCTCAGGCTTAAACTCTGAGTCAAGAGGTTTAATGGCTGCATGGCTTCCAATGGGCCAGTGTTATTTATGTAACCGAATCAGGGTTTGTCCACACAGCAAGATAAAAGTGGGAGGGCAGCATGTTTTGGCAGCCCTAGGTTAGCACGGGGGCTGCAGACAGGTCAAGAGAGTGACCTCTTTATACCAAGGGAACTGGATGGCCAGGTCGGGCCCTGATCCTGCAAAATAACGTGTTTGAAGTAATCTCACAGAGTTTCCCCAAGGAACTGGAGGGTGTCCATGATATTTCCAGTGAATTTTAGCCCTCCAGCCAGCTCGGACCGCGACGCACGCAAAAAAGGGGACGAGCCCTTCCAGTGCCCAGTGCCAGGCACCTCGCTGGCCCCACGGCCCTGCCTCCCCGATGCTGCAGAGGGCAGGGCGGCAGCCGAGCCCCGAAAGCCTCGCACCCTCCGGTGCGCTTCCCTCTTGATCCAGCTCGCAGGGAGGGAAAGGAACCGCCAGCTCTCCTTGACTCAAAAGCCTACGTCTGGAGTTTGCGGGGTCTCCAGCACAGGTTTTGGAACAGGTTCAGACTGACCTTGTAATGCATACCATGATGGGGCTTAGGAGATTGTTTTGCCAGGTTTAGGTGATTAATTATCTTGCTGGGAGAAGTCCAGCAGGTACAGTAATACCAGACAGGTGTTTATTAATATTACAACCATATTTCCTCCTGGCGTTTGATCTCGCCAGCTCCTGACGTTGCCTCCTTAGTGGAGACAATTGTCGACCGACACCTGATCCATCCTTTGTTTGGCACATGCATATCTCGTATTTCGCCTCCCCCCTCACAGGTGCTAAAATAAAAACAGAAAGGGAGAAGTAGGGTTTACAAGGGTGTCCGTGCTAAGTGGTAGGAAAACTTGGCGAGGTTGGCCTGATTTTCCATGCCAAGCGCACAGGGGCACGGTCGGGGTGGGTGCCTGGAGGTGATAGATGCTAGGGGGGACACAGGTGAGGGGACCCCTAACTTTAAGCTGCCATAGCAGAATTACAGCCCTTGGAGGCTCCTTTTCTGCCACTTGTTGGAGTTGATAGAAGTGTCTTTTTAAGATGATATCTGCAAAGGCCCATGGAAAGAGATTAAAGCCATTAGATATGGGGTGGAGCAGGAAGTGTAGTTATTTACAACCCAATCTGGTAAAGATTTATCTGTGCGTTTGATTTTACACACATGATCCAGAGGCCGGGGAGAGATTGGTTTTAGAGGACTTTGGATCAGATGCATGAATGTTTCAATAATCCAAATGTGACAGGCATGGAGTTATAAATATATGCCTTCATTATTTTTTTTATTTTTGCAGAACTGGGTACAAGCAAATTAAATTCTCACTCCTGTATCTATTTTACCCAAATAACCCTTTATGGATTTTTTTCATAGTAACTTTTCTCTAGCAATAAAACTGTCCTGCTATCAATATGTATTCAGACACAACTCTTTTCAGACTACCCATATTGTTTTTTATTTTTGAAACGTGCCACAGTGTTAAGACGTAATTCTTAACATACGTGCTATATATTAAACATATGGATCAAGGAGGAATTTGTCCTTATGTCTTCCTTCCTGTCTACTTGAGGTATTAATGAATGCTTATAGTCCATGTTTGTTGCTGTAATTAACCAGAATTTGGGGTAAGCCCTCATGGTGATTGATGGTAGAAGTAGATGTTTTGGCAGTACAAAGGAAAGTATTGGAAAAGTAGTTTTTTTTCATTACGGCATTCAGTTTTGCAAAATTTAAAAGTTTTTTCCAGAGGGGTGGAGTGGAGGGAGGAGCAGAAGTATGCTTGTGCCTTTAGGGGAAAAACTAATTTTATTCCTAATGCAGTAGCTTAATGAAACTCCATCATGGCTGAAAGTTTGAGGAGAGGTCAGCATTCTCTGAAAGGATAAACAAAGCCCAGGGAGTGTGCGTCCTGGGGCGCTGCTGAAGGCATCTCAGTCCTCTTAGTACCTCATTGCCAATGTGAAGCCCACCTAGGCTTGGTGAAGCCAGAGGTTTCACTATGGGATGGTTGCTTCGTGTGTGGCATTAAATGACATTCAGCAATGCTGGTTCCTTGCGGTAGCTGAGTCACCAAGTCCATGCCTGTTATTGGCATATTTGGTAAAGGCCTGAATCCCACTGGTTCCAGGCTAGACCCTAATAGATGGAGCAAGTGAGTCCTCTTCCTCCAAATAGCAGGCAGTGTATGAGTTACCAGCGGTGTAAGGCAGGTGGGAAATGAAGTAAAAAAAATCACTGTAAATGCATTAATCCTTTCATTGAGTCACTTACTTCCAAGAGACTGATCCTGAGTGCACAACCATATACGTGCAGGAAGTTGTACAACACAAGAAGTCCCTCTTTTCAAGTGCCTATTCCACAGCTTTCGAGAGGAGACTAGCTCTGTAACCTAGAAGTCCGCAGCCATGAACCTATTCTGCAAACCTTAGAAGGATATGAATATCTTTCCCCTTCGCTGGCTGCAAATAGAGCATACATTTGTCTCTGTGTCAAAACTCTTTCGGAACTATTTATCTGTGTAATGCAGAACATAAGTGTGCACCACTCTCAGGACCTTCCATGGTATATTTTTCCAGGAATGACATGTTTCAAAAAGCACTGTTTTGGGTATCAGGACAAAGTCATTGGCTTACTCTAGTTTTTCTTTATCAGTATTAGTGATCTACGGACTATCAAAGAACTAAACATACATTTTTCTTCTAATACAGACTTAACAGTCGTGGGATGCTACACAGTCATTACTCCAATTCAGTAAGATATTATTTCAGCAAGAGCTATAACCCTCTCCCTTTGAGAGGAACAATCCACTATTTAACATATTCTGATAAGGTGACTTTTTTAGCTTCTAGAGCCTCAAAAGTGAAAGGAAATCATGCATAAGACCTGTAAGAAAAAGAATGGCTCGTATTGCAGTTTACAAGATAATTCAGGGTCTGTATAGACTTCTTATTCTGCTATTAAAACACGGCCAAGAGAAGACATGGAAATGATAAGTATAATCATCTGTTCCTTGTGTTGTTATTGTTCTCATTTCTTTCAGATCTCATCTCAGAAATGGTATCTGGTTCACCTACTTGATAAATCTGCTTTCCTAGCTAATGTATTTGATGTGCTGGCCTGTTGCTAATACTTTTTCCTTGTAAATCTCATAGAAATTAGCTCCTTTATAGTATCAGAAAAACGTCTGAAACACTTTCAGTGACACAGGAAACTTCCACAAGACCTTTTATAAACAGGGAGAGAAATCAGCTGTAATTTTTAAGTATGGGCCTTGTGTGGGATTGCTTTTTTCTGACTTCTTTCTGACACTGCTTCTAAAGTTGCTCATTTATCACTAACCAGGTAGAAGTATTCTTTTTTTGTGTGTGTGATTTTAAAATGATATATGTATAGACATAAATAATTTCAGGAGCCAAAAAAATGCCAGAGAAATTATTACTTCCAGTGCTAGTGTTGAAACAGTGCCAAGCCCAAAGTTTTGTAAATTGGGCTGTAAGTGTGAAATCCCTCCAGCTGTTAAAAGTATTCCATAACTAATTATATTCACAGTTTTTCAGACTATTCTCTCCGTTCGGAGAATCCTGAAACTACATACTGTGTGCCTGGAAGTGAGAGCCACATGCGTTCTGTGAAAACCTCCAAAACATAAAGAAAGCAAATAGTCAAAATAGATAAGCCACATATTTGTATGGTTTTGTCAGTGTTTTCCTATGTGGCTTGCTTTGTTTTCACAACATTTCTCTCTAAACACCATTTACTGTAATGTGCCCACCCTGCCATTCCAGATGCTGTGAACAGTTATATGTAAGGAAGTGACTCTTTTTTAAATCTATTTCTACAAGAGGCTAAAACAACAGCTGCATGAGAGCAATGAACCCCCAAAAGGAGGAAAAGCTTCTTTGTAGTCACTGCTCCAGCCTTCAGAAACCAACTGTAAAAGCTCTTTGTGAGCACCAAATAGTACTGTCAGAACGTAGGGAGGCTGCCCATTTTGAGGAATAACTTTAATGCCAGACTGATGGGAACAACTTTTTTTAAAATCTGCTACTAAACTTCCTGACTATATCTGATTCTCTGCATGTTCACATTGCAACAAAACTGATTAGTTAACATCCTTGACACTCATTAGTAAAGATACTCAATGCAGACGTTCTCCTGAATGAGAGCCCAGTGATGTAAGCATTAAATAAAAACTGAGTAAGTCCTATGCCTTAAGAGCAGCAAAATGTTGGCAAGAGTGGGAAGATGTGAAAACCATTTGCCATCAAAAACATTTGCCACCATACTTTCCTTGTTCTCCTCTGGCTGAATTACAATTCTATATACTCCCTATGTAGAAACTTATATGGTGATACATATATATATCCATATATTTATATCTATATATCTGTATCTGTATGCATGTGGGTTTATTTATTTTTTTGTTGTACATCCAAAACTTTATGAAACAAACAGATGTTCTCCAAGATCAAGGTTCCTATTAAAGGCTGTTCATTTGTCACTTTTGGTTTGAACATACCCACATTCAGTAAATATTCTAGCCATTTAAACTCAAAAAAGGTAATTTACCTTATCTATTGTCGCATATCACAAATACAACTTTCCACTCAAAGGTCCTTTGAATAATGACCCTCAGGTACTTAATGACATATACAGCTGGCAGCCTGGACAGTCACACTCTTTTGCAATTTAAACAGCTCAGAAGTTAAATGCATTGAAATCAAAATACTGAAGAAAGACTGATTAGGTCACCCAAGTAAATTTGTGCTGACTTGCACGCGTAAACTGCTTTATCACAAGTATATTATAACTAGCAGAAGTGGCACTCCCACCATCAAACACATGGAAAATCCCACAAAGCAGGGATAGCTTTTTTCCTCCTTTTTCCAGCTCCTTTTTCTCCAGGAGAGAGCTGGTGGTTCCACTGCAGTTTCCTGAGCCTTTCTGTGCCCCAGGGTATGCCCCCTCCGGACCACTCATGGACTTGGAGCTGAGGGACCCCAGTGGAAGCAAGCTGCTGGAGGGTCCCAGCTTTGTCGTTCCCCAAGCCAGCCTAACCCTCTGCTGCTCTCAGTTTTGCCTAGTGGGGGAAAGTGAGTAAAGAGAGCAGAGGCAGATGTTGGCAAGGAAAAAACAGTGTATAGGGAAAGAGCACACGTGAGACACAGCCCATGGTGTTAGTGGGGACCTGAGAGCCACAGGGGCGGGAGAACATACACCTTGGTGAATGCACTTGAGAACACAGGAGTGATGTATTTTTTTATTTTATGAAAGACACATATATAAATTTGGTTTGAAAAGACTTTGAAAATCAGTGCAGATAGTAAGAAGAAATTATGAGATTTTGAAGTTGCTGATGGAAGGTGCTCTGCACGGCAGAGAGCAACACCATCTTTCCATGCTGTGGTCTGGTGCGGAGTTGCTGCACCTGTTCCCACAGGCTCCTGCTCTCCCTCTCACTGGTGTCTGCACTGCCCGTAATGATGCCAGAGCTGAGGATAT
Organism: Aquila chrysaetos chrysaetos; assembly: GCF_900496995.4. Classification (NCBI taxonomy): domain Eukaryota; kingdom Metazoa; phylum Chordata; class Aves; order Accipitriformes; family Accipitridae; genus Aquila; species Aquila chrysaetos. Next base: position 23,330,966 of record NC_044011.1, on the reverse strand, counting down.
TCTGAAGCTCAGTGCAAAGCGTGGTGGCTATCCACACTCCTGACATGTGTTAAGCAGAGCTGGAAAGTGCTTAATAACACATTTTGAGTTTCCCAGAACTTTCTGCCTCTGGCGAGGCCTGGAAATGTCGTGACTAATATTCTTTGGAAATCTCTGATCTGCAAAGGCAGGGCCCACCACAACCAGAAAGCAGAGCAGTGCTAACAGCCGTCGGAGCAGAAAATACTTTTACAACTTTCCATGACACATCTAAGGGTTTGCGCATAGCCAAGGATGTAGCTAAGTCAGAATTACTGACCTGCCTAAAGTTGGGCACAAGTGGAAAAGTTCTGAAGGTTGAAATGCTCTGAAGTAAAAATGTTCGGCATATTGACCCGGGTGTCCATTTATTATTCAGCTTCTTCTACTCTATTGACTGTGATATTCACTTGAAAATAAAATTCTGAATAACATGTTCCATCCTGATTTTGGTTTTATGCTGGACTATAGTAGAATAGAATAGAATGGAATGGAATGGAATGGAATGGAATGGAATGGAATGGAATAGAACAGAACAGAACTAGACTATTTCAGTTGGAAGGGATCTACAATGATCATCTAGTCCAACTGCCTGACCACTTCAGGGCCAAAAGTTAAAGCATGTTATTAAGGGCATTGTCCAAATGCCTCTTAAACACTGACAGGCCTGGGGCATCCACCCACAGGAAGCCTGTTCTAGTCTTTGACCACCCTCTTGGTAAAGAAATGCTTCCTAATGTCCAGTCAGAACTTCCCCTGGTGCAGCTTTGAACCGTTGCCACGTGTCCTATGGCTGGATCCCATGGAGAAGAGATCAGCATCTCCCTTTCCACTTCCCCTCCTCAGGAAGCTGTAGAGAGCAATGAGGTCACCCCTCAGCCTCCTTTTCTCCAAAACTGGTAGCTAGTAACTTTTGAACAATCCTGTTGATGAGTCATTTTAACACTGAAAATTAGCAGAACTGGCCCAATTGTTTTCTCAACACGTTTCCCTGGTAATTGGCACATTTTTGTGGAGGATTTCATTGTTGATAAATCATTCTCAGATAGAAAATATTCAGGTAGTCAGTTAAGAGAACTGAAGGTAGAAAAGTTGTTCTTATTTTAATGATCTTACTCTACTTCAGAATCTCCCAGTTGAGTTTTCACATGCAAACTCAACGATATTTATTTTGCTTTCTCTGAGCCCCATTCATTTAAAAAATAATCCCCAAACCACCACCAACATATACATCTGGACTGCAAAACCACAGCATTCCAGGCAAAGCCGAGCGAGCGCGCAGGCAGTGCGCCCAGGCAAGCCAGTGGCATAGTCCTGCCGAAGGGCCTCAGGAGCACATGCCTATGCTGCGCAGTCAACATAAAATCACTTCAAAGTTCATGCAAATGAAATCTGTTTGATTGTTGATGATCAGCTCAATCTAACGCATGGTATATTTAGTAGTTTTGGTTACTAACCTATGAAAAAGATCGTTGGAAGGGTTTGGGGGGTTTTTTGTAATTCCAACACATATAAACAGCTTCGCTTTGCTGCTGCTGTGGTTAATCATTGTCAGATTGTAGGATTGCCTTGATTGGTTTATATGTATTACATTTCAGTTTTCTAATTCTAAAAGGGTGTTTTATTTATTTGCTTGCCACAAACTATAAACACCCATTAAAAGTGTAGATAAGGAGAACTGTACAAGACAATACCCTGCTATAAAACAGCAGTGAAATAAAAGCACATAGAGATGCTGTGCCTAGTAAACTAAGCTGATGCCCTAAGGTTTCAAGCACAGTAGCTGGGCCAGTTAGGCAAATTAATGCTTTAATCTGCTCAAGCTCCTGTCCAAAAGCTGTGTGTTCAAACCCTGGCCAAGATGAGACAGGGTGTTTTCCCCAGGGACAGGCATCAGGCCTCCGGTATTGAAAAGAGCCTGCCATTTACAGCATCCCATGCCAACGAAAGTTTTCCAGGAGACCTAAAAACCAGGGATGTCTGCAGGAGCAGGAGGCATATGAAGACTTCTAGCTAGGCTGAGCAGCAGGGAAGGTTGAAACTAGTTAGCGCTCTCTTCACCCATTCACTGCCATGAATGGGAATTAAAAGTTATTACCTGGCATTTCCTAGGATTAATTTAAATATCTCTTTATTTATTTTGAACATTGGGAAGGCATGCATCTTTAGAAGAGAGTGAAGAGCAAAACATAACAAGCTAAACATTGCAGGGCAGTCCCTTTCTGATGAAGGCTGCAGTTTCTTTTTCTGATTTCACATATGTTTTCTAGATTCAGCTTGTTTTCCAGCCTTGTTTGCTGAGCTTTGCAGAAGCTAGAATCCTTGTTAGGAGCTAGAGGCAAGTTAGCATTTCCAAAAGTGTAAAAGAGATCTAGGATCCTGAAGTCAGTGGTGTCTAGTTCCCAAACCAAATCTGACCATGTATTTCTGTGGTTTCCAGTGAAAACCTGATGATCTCCAGGAGGCAATCTGCAAGCTGGTTCTTGAGACAGGAGCATGGCAGGGACATGCCCACACTCTAAACCCAGCCCTCTGACAGTGCAACCTCCTTGCTGCTGACGCCATGTGCTGTAAGACCTCTTCATATCCCGACCAAGCTCCCTCTCTCAGGTGCTGGTGTTTCTTTGGCTTCAGATGTTCTCAGTCAACACCAGCTCTGCTCGGTGGAAATGCAGATGAGCTGAAATCATGGCATTAAAACACCCTATATGCATATAGCTTGTCAGGATCTTCCCTTTTTTCCTCACTATAACAATATTTATTTATCTATGCAGTCAATACCAGGGATACTTTTATTGTCAAAGGCAAATACTGTGAAAATACTCACAGATCCCAGTATCTAAAAAGGAACATTTTCACAAATGAGCAAATGAAAATATTGATCAGTCATTCAGACTGTGTTATTGAACAGGAAATCAATTTGGATTTTGGAGCTTGAGTGTTTTCATTTGTTTCATTTATTTTTTAACTGTTCCTCCTCAGGCCAGAAAGGGTAATGTCAAGGTGCATGAAAGCTGTGTTGCTAGCCCAAGAGGTTAAGCTACTATATCTCACTGTCCTCTCCATGATCCTCCTTCTGCAAGGACAAATGACACATTGTGTTGGCAACATCAACATGCTTCCTGTTAGGGCAAGAGTAATTTGCTTTTCTACCTTTTACTCCAAGCGTCCAAAGATGAAAGGATCATGTACTTCTCAGTGCTCAGCATCCTAGATTAAATGAGGTGGAGTCCAAACTATGACAGAAAGCATTTCAACAGCAAAGTATTAAAAACTGCAAGAGACCAAGTGGCAATGTGAACAGGAAGAATTTAGTTTTCAAGCGTGTAAATATTAGCCTGGGTACAACGCATGATTTAATAATTATGCCACTTTATCATATCTAATATTATGTTTGTGAGTTAGAACAGTAGTACCACATGCAGTTTAAAAGTGCATGTCATAGGACATACCCTCCCATAACAGAGAAGAAAGAGTAATTGTCATGTATGCGGTGTTTTGCAGTCAGAAACAAAATGCTACCACCTAGGCCAATGCTTTCTTATTTTGCTTCTTGACCACACATCACCTGGGTAACTGAACCTGTCAGAATTCAATTCTGCAAAACTTGAATATAATGAAATTAATTTTGATTCAAGTCAGAATGAGAATAAAAATATACTCTGTAAACCAAGCTGTTAAAAATGTATATAGGTCAAGGAAACTGTAGATTTCAATTCCTTTTATTTCAAATATTAATCTTTATATTCCAATATATAAAGTGTAAAATCAAAGATGTTTTTTGGTGGTGAAACTCAAAAGCACCTGTATCTTGTCATTCATTTGGAAACGAAATTTTTTTTAAATCAGCACATTCCTCAGAAGCTTTTGATCTTGACAGAGCAGCATATCTGTTAAAAAATTTATAACCAGAATCAGTATGTAGCTATGCATAGCCAGAATACAAATTTGGTTGACTTTGCCTTTTGCCATGTATATAGATATTTCTCCTTTCTGTAGCATATGTTTATACCACTTTCTTTAAATTTGCGAGTGTTACATCCTGGTCCTCCACTTGTTCTGTGTGAACGGGTTATTGCACCTATGTATCCTTCGTAGTCATGCCTGTTTAATAGATTAATCAAGCATACGTGACAGATTCTCTTTGAGAAATACGTTACCTAATAAATCTTTGATAGATGATAAAATCATTGGTGTATTTCTCGTTGGCTTCAGTCTTCCTCTGAGATGAGAAAAGGAATGTTTTGATAAAATATTCAATCAAATATATCATAACTTTTTCTATTAAACTTTATTGTTTAAAGTGTGTATTAACCGCTACTACAGTAAGGGATAACAAAAAAATATTTTCCTGGATTTTAAAAAATACTTTTAGCACCAAAGAACTGCATCCATTCAAAACCTTACAAGGCCATTTTTCATGGACACTGAAAGTGTAATTTCTGCAACATCTACATATTTTGCTATGGTGAGTTCTTAGAGCTCCAGAAAATGGATAATGTAGAAGTTCTCAAACAGAACATAACTAGTCGTAGGATAAATTAAATTATAAAACTACTTCTCTCAATTTGAAACATAGCAGTTGACTTTAAAGGGAAAAGAAAAAAGGAATTTTATTCTGTACATTATGACAATATTCATATAGAGTAGGTTCTATATAGCTGCTATGAAATAGGTTCTTTCAATGCAGATATGTTCTCTATGTCCTTAATTAGATAAAATATCTGTTTCTTTGAGGGATTTTTTTTTTCTTTTTTGACTAAAATGTAGAGAGCTGTAAGGAACTTGGAGAGAGAAGTGCAGTATTCCCTCTGAGGCTCGCAAAGGTCGAGTTTGCAGGAGGCATCGGGAATGGGCAGATCCTTTACAATGCTAGAAACTGGGAAGTCCTTCCTTTTTCCCAGGTGCATTCAGTTCTACAAGTCCTGCCCCAAGCTTGTATCACAGTTGTGCGTGGGGTCCCAGGATACGTCCCCCTGAGGGTCACGTCCCCTCCTGCCATGTAGTGCTGCAGCATAGCTCCTTCTGTGCACCACATGCAAGTGGTCTGCAGCTGATTCTTCACCTATTGCTGACTATATCTAGAATAGTGCATGTGGGATGGGGATTGACTGTCTTCACTCAGGACACCAAAGTTCACTGTGTACATCTAAGCTGGTTGTCCTTGCCATTTATCTTGTCCTGAGATACCTGTCTCAGATAAGGAAGATGATTTGCCTCTGCTTATTCATTTCTACTGCCCATAAGGAAGGCTTGATGTAGCCAGCCGAAAGTTAGGCTGTGCCAACACTAGCAAGTATCTCAATGCAATAGGAACAGACCAGGAGACCAAAGCAGCTTTGGTGCTCAGGCCCCAACATCAGCACCGCATGCAGTTCAGGGGTATTACTTGAGCTCGCGCTTGTGTTTCAGAGCTGTCCAAAGGACCTGTCCGGGGTTAGCACCCTTATGTCCCTGCTAGGGGTTGGAAAGTGTTTTGGTCTTGGAAGTAGAGCTTCTGGTCTCATTTCCCGCTAGAGGAATCCAGCTTCAGCTCACTGAACCTGCTCTGCAAACCAAACCAATGTGCAGTAAGGGGCTATGATTCACTTCAAAACCATGCTGCTGCCTGCAACCAAAACGCTGATGTAGGCATAGCCTTAGTCAACCAGCCTTCACATGTTTAAAGTTATGTGAGGTAAATGCTGACCAATGAATATAAGTTTGAACCTTACCTAAACGTCTATCTTCTCATAGATGCATTTTGAGACAATCAGAACTAAAGTGAAAGAGCACCATCTTTTTTTTAGGTTTGGGTTCACCAGTTACCGTGGCCTGTGCTTGCCACGATCAACTGAGGGGATCTAGAAGCAGATACTTTTGGGGGGACCTTCAAGACCAGCAATATTCCTGAGGGTGAAAGAAAAACAACCAGGAATTGAACAGATCATGCAAAATAGGGATCTATTAAAAATGCCCCATTATACTTTAAAGTACCTGTTCTCACAAATCATCTGAGGGGAAGGGAAAATTTACATTTATAAATATGTATGGAACATGGGCACTTAATTTAAGGCACAGAGGACTCTCTGAGTAAAACATGGATTTGAGCTGAAATTACACAAACCCTTAAGTAGCAGTTTTAATTTCTCATTTTTCCTTCTCCACCAGATAAAACACCTTAATGTAATTACAGCAAAGCTGTGAAAATACTTTGCTGGAAGAGATAGAAAGTTAAGGTAGTGATCTGCAGCCTTCATCTAGCCAAACTGTACTTTCTAAGCCTATACCACCAGACTTTCTCGGAAACTGTGCATACATTTGTGTGTATGCATGCATAGCTGTGTGTAACAGAGCCCTCGATATTAGATTACATCTGCATATCCTTATCTATCTGTTATGCTCTCTGCATCTTTCGAGTAGGAAGATGTATTCTTGTATCTCTTTCTAGTATAATTTGCAGGACTGCTCAGGCATAAGAGAAGGAATTTGGTTCCATTTGAATCATAATTTTAATTAGAAAAGAAATCTCTGAGCATGATTTCATCTTCTCTAGCAGGCAGATCAGCTATTTATACACACACACATACATTTTCCTTTATCTAACAAGTATGCCATGTTGTGGTCACTGGCCGCATGGCCCAGCCCATGATTCTCTGAAGCCAAGAAAAAGACATTCTTTCATTTGGCAGCAGCAGGATCAGGCTAAGACATAAAAAGTAGTGAAAAAAGGCCTTTCCTGTAGAATTTCTGGTCTTGCCTAAAAAAAGTAGCGCTAAATATTTCACAAGAAAGCCTGATCCTGCAATCTAATTTTAGACATGATGTAATAGGAGCGTGTACTAAACAACAGGAGAGAAGGGGGGGAATTAAGGACAAGGATAAAGTAATAAGAGCATGCATTTCTCCAGCCTTGTTATTTGTGCATATTGGTAGCTCTGCTGAATGTGAAGACGTAGTAATTTATTTATTTATTTAGTACTTATTTTGCCATATGTACTAATAACCCATAGAGGCTATATCTGCTGTTGTGAAACTTTCTCCTTTCCTAAAGGACCGTTTCTTTTCTTTACAGGTATAATGAAGTAGATGATAGGTACAACACATAAGGTTTACTGGACATTAGTGCTGACTTCCTCTGCCAGGTCCTGTCCAAAGCCCACCATCCAACAACATCTCCTACGTGTACGTGGCAGATGGGAAGCAGGAGGCAGAGTGGGGTCAAGCCTTTAGAAGAGCCTTTTTCTCCTCTCATTTGCTAGGTTACGAAGCACAGCCTTCACCATAGTCCTGGAGATGGGTACTGGGAGCAGTGGTTGCAGAGGACTTCACAGTGGGTTTGGCTATCATGGGCTGGCCAGGAAGAGGACAGGGAGTGGAGACTGCAGGCATTTGGGGTGCAACAGCACAGTGGCACGAGCACCCATAGTGACCAGTAAAAGCACTATTTTCATGGCAGCTCCAAACCTCTGCTTCCACTCCTTGGGGTGAATAATGCCAGTTTTCACTTGCAAAATAAACCAGTTCTCTCTTCAAATGAGCCTGCGTTCCCTGCCCACACCTACAGCAAGTGTGCGCGCTGGATTAAGGGCTCAGTGTGGCTCTTGCAATGTGGGAGATGCTGCTTTGCACAGAAATCCATGAAACGGCATTCTTTCTTCAAGTGGATTTTGCAGTTCTCTGCAAGCCAAATCAAACATTAATAACATTCAATCAACATTTCCATATGTAGATATTTTTATCAAACCACATTCTCTTTCATTATTATTTTTCAGTACCTCTTTGGTCTCTTGCACGTATACATATTGAGCAAAGTAAATAGCAGTGTAGCTTTATGAAATGTTACTTAACATTTATGAGTGTTTTTTAAAGTTTCTGATTTTGTTGCTCTTGCCAGTACCAGTAAATGTGTTTGAAGTCCTTCACATGTTGCTTTGTTTATAGTAGAAACACCAGATTTTGCTGAGGAGCACATCTCCGTATTGAAAAAAAGAAGCTGAAGTTTTATTAAATAAAAGCCTTCAGAAGAGTCAGTTGCTCCATAACAGTTGTGTGCAAGAAAAAAGTTCATGTCCATTTTCGTTAATGACCTCATGAGTTTTGCTAGTTAAAACTGAAAGCAAAGAAACCAGGACTGATGCTTAACTGGCAAGAAGCCAGTACAATGAAATTAATAACATATGTTGAAGAACCCATTTGTAACAATTTTTCCATTTAAAAAAAAAAAGTGGCAGCTTAAAACCACTGACAGAACTGTCTTTTCTTTTTTCCTTTCTTTCTCTTCTTCCCTCCCCCCTTCCCCTTTACTACATGGGACACTTTGGCTTATGTCCAACTGTGCGGTACCAAACTTGTCTCAGAGTTCAGATTAATGCTTTATGCAATTTTAAGTGACCCTCTTGCAGCTGCTGCTTAGGGGAATATTGTAGTGAATGTGTTTGCTCTGAGGAGCTGGTGGCAAAACTAAGGATGCAGCAGCCTCCCCTTGGCAAATAACAGATGTGGCATATGCTGTGTTCAGCCCATCCTCAGCACTTACCTTACTCCTGAGCAATGTGTGGGGCACTGCCCAAGCTTGCTGCCATCCAAACACAAATTCAGCTGTAAAGCACTTGCCTTGTGAGTTTTTTGGCTTGGTTGTTCTCTGGTCATATGCAAGTGAATCTTATTTATTGATACCTGCAGTTCAGGCGGAGAAGCGAGGACCCTGGTCCCAGGAAAGTTGCCTCTGTTATTGCCCTCTGGGATATGTCACCTCCCTGTATTTTGACCTTTCTTCTCAGCCATCATCTTGTTTTCATTGTGGTTGGGTTTGGGGTTTTTTACCTCCCCCTCTGGAGACTGTCCTGGACGTCCTTCAGTGCAAAGCACTCTCTCTTGCTAAGTTCCCCTTCAGATTTTCTGCGTGAAACTCCAGGCACACTGGGACTTCCTGGCACCGCTGGGATTCTCCCACTGAGAGGGTTAAGTGCCTACAATGGGATACACAAGCCAGAAATGGTTTTGGTCATTAAAGCCGATGGGAGGAGAGCATTGCGTTTTGAGAAGTTGCTGCTTGGGATACAGGAGACACCTTGGGTTTTCAGAGTGGCCAGTGAGTTGGAGAGGTACTTTAAGGATACCCTGGCAGTTTTCAGCTGGGCACAGGGAATGACAGAAGAGCAGGATTCCCAGCTGTGGGAGTGCAGTGAGATGCCCAGGGGGGAGACATTGCCTGGAGGTAACTAGATTATGTATGGGGAAGTGAATGAGTGAGCTGATAAGGGAAGAGAAGGGAATGAATGAAACTGTGGGTGTCCAACAGGATGCAGGTATTGAATGATGCTGAAGATGATTCAGGAAGCGAAGCAGCACTGCACAGCGGGTGAGACACGAAACAGGCAAAATAAGGAAAAAGAGAGTTAAAGTTGCCAGATACTACAAATGAAATGGAAGTTTTCTAGGCAATTAGTGCTCACAGTGAGCTGGGAAAACAAGTTAAAGCCTTTGTAATAGTGGACTGAATTCCTCTTTGTGTAATCTCACTGACTTCAGTGGGTTATACAGGGTGGTACTGTGCTGAATTTGGCTCCAAAATCAAAATACAGTTAAGTGTGGCTATCGTGCTGTGCCCTGACTTGGAAAGAAATTGCAAGGATTGTGGATAGGAAAATCTTCAGTCATCAGTTCATTGTATGACTTCAGTAGAAAAGGAAAACAGGTGGAGCAGAGTGGGGGGAGAAGACTGAGTGTATGAATGAGGAGAGAAATCCAAATTAGTTCCAGTGTTTGGAGACTGTATGAGGTGCTAGTTCCATTTCCTCTGCAAAACTGGACACTTTGGGTCTCCTCACAGAAAGTATACCATTGCTCTGGAGATGGGACAATGTTCGGGAAACATTTGAGAGACTAAAGCTGTTTTCCACCAGAGAAGGAAAAACAAGATAACACTGTGCAGTATTTTTATAACTGGTGGCCTGCACGGGCTTGGTTGACACCTACAAATGTAATTTCTGATAGAAGGTAATAGGCACAGCAGGTGTTTAAGATATACTTAGCACCAAGAAGAATGGAAACTTTTTAAAAGGTTTGGACAGTGAGAAGGTGTCTAGATCACAGGATAATCACAGCAATGGCTAACCCAGCCATCTAATATTGTTTAATATTTGCATTGCACCCTGGCCAAGGTGCCAGGCAGTTACAGGAATGCTGCTGTGCTGAGCCCTGCACGTGGAATTACAGAATATGTCTGTATAGGCTGTACACTACATTTTATTAAAAAGTGGCTGAAAATTAGGTGCAAAAATGACAATAGAGAAAAGAAAAAGTGCTTACAGAAATGTTTAGAGCACAAAGTAGAGGCTAGGTTGAGGATATATTGAAAAGGTGTTGCTTTTCAAAAGGTGTAGGTAAGCCAGCTCTAGGGTTTTAGGTATGATGTATTTACAAGGGCACATGTTATAGTGTCTAGGTATAGAAGGTCACCTTCTCTTCACTGTGACTTACTGTGCATATTCAGGTTTAGGCCACATACCTATTAATTTTGAACCCCCTTATTGTAATTTCATGGTTTTATTACTGAATATCTGTTATTCTGTCTTAAATGTCTGACTTCAGGAGTCAGTTTTTGCAATTTTCATCAGTAAGCTGAAAAAGTGTATTTCTAGGTACATATGCGTTATCATATATGAGGCTTCTCAGTGTTGCCATCAAAAAGAAAAGGAGGTAGCCAATTTGTGTCAAGCTGAAACAGAAATTTGGGGGTACAGTGACAAACAAGGAAATGAAATAAATGATCATTTGTGTAAACACAAAGGTTTCACAAACCACAGTGAAACACCTTCAGATGGGTAAGCCTATTGTTTGATTTCAGTTTAACCTTCATTCATTCTGACGTGAAAAAAGTGGGGTTTGAAACAAATTCAATGCTTTTACAATTATTTAACAAATCTCTATTTTTCACCAAAACTATTAATGGAATTAAACTTTGATTTGCAAATAAACTCAGCCCCCCAAAACTTCATTTTTTTCTGACAATTACTTAGATTCCTTTTCTCTCACATTTGACTGACTTAGTTTTTTAAGAGAAACATGATTGAAAGCCTGATCTCATTCAAGTCAATAGCCAAAACTCCATTGACTGCAACATAGTCAAATTTTGTGTATGCGCTGAATTACTCAGGAGAGTTCTGCTCAATCATTGTCTGTTCTCGTCTCCTTCAGCTGGTCACGGAAAGTGCAGGCACAGCACTTGATTCCTAGTACTCGACTTCCAAAGTTAAATTAATCCAACTTTTAAAAGGAACTCTGTAGAACAGCCTTTTCATTTTCAAGGTAGTTAATTGGATGAAAACGAAACTGAGACTCCATTATTCTGCATTTTACTTTGGCAATTTTTAGCCCCTCTTTTTTTCCCTTTACTTGAAAAATGCATAACATTAACTTATATTCACAGATTTGCAAATCTCTCTTTTATATAACCGTTAAAACAGTTTTTCTTAGACTTCTGCACATTACATAAAACTGTTTTTATAACAGTAATTTATTAGGTTAAGTTGGAGAGCTTTTACTGCTCTTTATGTAAAAAGACTGGACTGATTTTGGATCTCTTTAATGTGGCCCTTTAGATGTAGTAGCTCTGACATTCGAACTTTCTTGGAATGTATGCCCAGTAGCTTGGTAACGTGCAAAATATGCCAAAGAAGCACCATTCCTTTCAGAAAAAAGGGCATTGTGCTCTCCTACATTCTTGCACTATGCATAGCCCAAGGAGTAAAAATGCCATGTGAGTGTCCATGGAAAAAGGGTCTGATGCCCCAAAAGTTTGTTTTTGTGGCCTTCTGTGCTGAGTAGATCTGTAGGCCACAGTAAAAAGGCTGGGTCAAATTGGGAAATTTTGTGCTAAGAAGAAACGCTGAATTATGTTTTAAGCTTAAAAAGGCTAAAATGCAAAAATGCAGTCAGAGATCTAGTGTAATGTAATGTAATTAGAGATCTAGTGGCAGGAAGAAAGTTCATCCCATAGGAATCCCCTATGCAAGGTCATGTCCTTTCCACCTCACCTATAGGATATCCTGCAAGAGACAGCTCTATGTCTGTCACCATGTAATTAATCTAACTAGACCTGTAAGAAACTACACACTGATCAGGTTAGGAAAGTAATTTAGGTCTAACCAGTCATTGGCAAGCACGCTGTGCAATGATCCAGTCTTCCTTTCTTTGCATACATAATTTTAAGGACAGAATCCTCTCTTTGACTCAAATAATTTAGCCTGGTTCCATAATGACTTTGTAAATCCAGAGTGAGGAGACATGTCCAAATCTTCTTTTATTTTTATTGTTAATTGAAGAAAAGCAGCAATGCAATATGGAATTTTTTCCCACGGCCAAGTCTGAAATGAAATGTTGAGGTGATAAAACATAACTATATCCATTTTTTAACTATATCCAAGACAGCAAAAGTCTTACTTTGTGTCTCCAGGCAGGTGGTTTGGCATATAAGGTATTCTTTCCTTTCTTCATTTCCTTCCTTTCAGGCTGGGAGAGCACTGAGGAGACTGTTACTCATTCAGCATCTCTGTGGTGAAGCCCAGCACAAGACTGCCACAGGAATTAGAGGTCATCCTGGGGCTGAATGAAAATCCTAATATGATTAGAGCTGACTACATTCCCTTTAACACTGAAGCTGGCATAAAAGTTTTCCCGTTCAGGAATTTCTATAGTTTTCCAGTTTCCAACTTTCCTTGTCCTCTTTCAGTTGTTTGTGGGGCTGTGCTTTAAAGTTGGATCAGTGAGGTGATATTAGTTAAAAAGAAGCCCTTAATTTTAATTTTTACTGAGCATTACTTGACTCTAGTCATCCCCTGCTCTTACACTTTTGGGGGATCTGTTTGACCTGGATAGCAAAGACACAGTGTGCTATCATGTCCTGTGGTAGAAAACCATTTCAGAGCTAAAATTGTACAGGGAACTGGAAAATGCAAGCACGTAGCCATATTTTCAGCTTTTGATATTGTGTGTTGAATGATTTAATGAGATGTTTGTGGGTTACTTTAACTGGGGCTGAATTCTGGCTTGCACTTTGTGGTCTGTGTTGTAAATATGGAACCAAGCTCTCCAGAAGCGAAAGTCAGCGCTGTATAGCATGCATGATCTAACATTAGGCTTAAGTCATTTTAACTTTTGCTGAACTCTGCTAACTAGCCATTTTAGGGCAAAACTGCTATAAATAATACAATTTGCAAGATGTAAATCAAAGTTGCAAATACTCACTTTAACCATTCAGCCTAACAAGGAATCAACGCTGCATACTGTAGCTGAGATGAATATCTAAATTAATAGGAATGCCCCTACAGTTCAGCCTTACAGATCAAGTTGCCTGGCAGGAACTGTAAAGCAAAGTGAAAGATTGAGATAAAATATAAGTAAATTCATTCTCTCTGGCTTTTGAAATTGCTGAAAATATGAAAAGTGATAATGAACTTTATAAGCACTTCCCGCAGTATTTCACAGTCTGTATTTCATTTTTGTGTTATAGTAAGTCTTTTCAGTACCAAATACTTGATTGCTTTTCACTGGTGATTTATTTGTTTTTAACGTGAAATTCAGGACTTGACTAATACACCTCACCACTTCTTTTTAAAAAGTGAGCTACCTTTTAAAGAAGCACAGAAAGATTTATCATAGAAGTTGTGAGTTGTGAGTTTTGTCGCCTCTTAAAAGTGAAGACATGGGTGAGGGGTTTTTTACTAGACTGAAATTAAATGAATGCTGCATAAATATATGACTACTAAAGTGGAAAAAACACAACACATACTGAAAAGGGAGGCCTGATATTTTTTTTCTTTTTAGATCAGGAAATCCTTACATTAAATATCATTTTTCATCCTCTGAATTCCTTTTGAACTGAAACAGTGAAGAACCAACCTCTGTGAATGAGGATATTATAACACTATCACTTCAGTGCTTGAAATGCTAACTACTATTTCTGATGGAAAAGTCCTCTACAGTCATGGCATGTAGCATCAATTTGATTTAATTCAATCTCTTACAGTTTACACTAATAAAAGTTGTAGCTTTGTTAATACTGTGTTCAAGTAGGTAGGCAGAGCTAATCACATCCCCTAAAGCAGTGTCTTACCTCCCAGAAGGTGAGTCTCTTTCCACCATCACAGAAATGGCCTCTAATTTACCTGGGATGACTTCTGCTGATTCACGTAGGATTCAGGCTTGTCCTTAAATCCTAGAGCAGGAAAACAGGCCAGGAAGAGGCAGTGCCTTTGGCAGCTCTGTTGCACAGTACATAATGATTTACGTGAGAGAAAATTTTAAGCAAAAGAGTAGCTTCTGAACTCAAAACTATGAAAAAACCAAATGTGAAGGATTTTCTCATTTGCACCTTTGATGACTTACAAAGACTTGCGGCATTATTTCAGCAAAGCACTTTGGCATGTGGTCAGTTGTAAGAGGGCAAGTTCTCCTCTACTCAGCAAAGCACTTGAGCGCATGCTTAACTTCAACCATGTTAAATGGCTCCACTGAAGTCAAATGAATGCAAAATGATTTAGAGTAAGACTTAAAGTTAAGTCCATGTTTCATAGATTGATAGCATTTAAGTACAGGAAGAATGATAATAATCATGTAGCCTGACCTCCTTCATAACACAGGACCAAAGAATTTTGCCAAGTGTTCCCAATATGAAATCCACTGCTGCTGCCTGAACTGTAACTGCGCTTTCAGAAAGACAGCCAGCTTTGATTTAGAGACTTCACAGGAGAGAGAATCCATTGTATTCCTAGATAAGATGGTTTTTCAGCAGTTAAGATCCTTCACTGAAACGAGCTGTGTGCTTGAATGCTAATCTGAATTTGTTGAGATTCAGCTTCCATCCATAATGACCGTTTCTGTTAAGTTAAAAAGTCAGATTCTCCAGTTTTCTTTCTTGAGCAGTATCCTCAGGCAATTATTGTATCAGTTCTTAATCTGCACTTTTTAGTGAATAAATTAAGATGCTTTTTTTCTCTCACTTCTGTTACTGAAGTTGTGTTTGTAGCTCTTTCCTGAACATGTTCCAAATTGCCAACATCCTACTTAAATGTGTACATCAGAAGTGGACAGAGACATCCCAGTAATAATCTTACTAGTTGTCAGTAATCCATAGCAGTAAAACTCCTTTGTTTCTATCTGGTAGTCTTCTCCTGTACATACATTCAGGACAGCATTTGCTGGCTCAGCCTTTGTGTTGCCCTGAGACCTCTTGCTCTTCTGTTTGCACAGCAAAACCACTAAATCCTTTTCTGAGTCACTTTGTGCCTAAAGACTGTCGACCATGCTGTAAAACTAATCTGTATTTTTCATTCTTAATGAAAGGTCTTAATTAACCATCTCATGTAGCATTTAGCAGCGATACAGGTGAGGTCAACTTACTAATCAGCCCAGATTTCTGTGCAGTACTGGTATGTCTTCATCATTACTCATAACCACCAATTTTGGTGTCATTTGCAATGATTTTTTATCTTCTTCTATACCCTTTTAAAGAACCGAATCCTATTGAGCAACAAATCTATGCTAGAAATGTGCCTATTTAATCATTATTTATTATGTATATTCACTTTTTTTGAGATGCATTGCCTGCCAGAGGAGAGGAAGAGAGAATAACATATACTATGCTGTTTTGCATAGAAATAAAATTGACTAGTCCCTAGTGTAAAAGAATGAGCCAACAAAATACACAATGAAAAGTAAAAGAGACCATAAAAACTCTTTCTTATTAATTAATAGTGTTGGTGGAAAGTTTTTCATCCTGAAGTGAGTTATTCATGTGAATTGCTTTAACAGTAACTATTTCCTATGGCTTTCATCACATGGTTTTCCATGAGAAAGTGAATTGTGTGATTGTGGGTGAGTTTTCCAGATTTAGGGGCTTTAGTTAATATCAGAGAAAGGCTCTTAAAAATACATGGAGATTTGAGAATCGATTGATTTCACTACAGATCGCTGATTGAAAAGAGTCAATGTGACAATGTAACAGCAAGATTAATTTTAGCTTAAGAAATAACTATGTCACAAGTGGTTAGTTTTTAATTGCCTTTCTTAGATGTGATTATTTCCCAGTTGGATGCTTTTGCCTTTCACTTTCTTTCTAAATTAGAATTATTAGCACGAGAAACAAAATGGACTTTTACATCATATGTGAAAAACAGGCTCAAGCCTGACTGACTCAAGCCTATTTATGCAGTCTTTCTTTAACTGCTGAATCTCATCGGCTTCGATATATGAACAGTAAAAGCTCATTACTGGGTGAGATATTAAGAAGAGAGCCTCCTAAATACAACCCTGACACTTGAAAGAAAGGAGTTTTATAGTCCCCCAAGTCACTTGCCTCCTTGCGCATTTTGCTTTTCCTCCTTGTGTCTGAGTTTTCAATTTATAAAACAAGAATAATAATCTTACCTTCTTTTATAAAGTGCTTTGAGCTCTGCCATGGAAAAGTGCTTTGTCAGAAGCAGTGTTATTATGCAGGCCCTCTGTAGCTTCAGTCTTTTCAGAAGGTGGGTTTACTTTGGGTAAGGACACCTATGTGGTCGCTCCATCCTCTATTGGGCAACTTCTAGATGTTCCTGTGCATGTTCTCAGCCACGCAGAGGAAAGCTGGTCTAGGAGACTGGCAGACCAGTCTGCAATCTAAAAGATTAATTTAAACAGAGAAACAGCCATTTATTTCCCTTTCCATAAGGTCCAAAGGTGAGAGCGAGGGACTATGACACACTTGGCTTAGTTTTTGTACAAAACCCCCTCCACCCCAAAGCAGCTCTGTTTTCAAATAGCAATTATTATTCACTGTAGGGGAAGGAAGGGGTGTGAAGTAGATGAACACCGGAGACTCACACAATGTCCAGAAAACTTTTATTGCTGGAGGAGTGTAGGGTGGAAAGCAATAAAGATTGAAATCCTCAACTCTTACACAAACTGCAGCTTACCAAGGAATAGCTTCATCATAACCACATAACCCCAAACTCCCTCCCTGCTTCCTCCTGTTCCTACAGCCTCCAGGGCTTCAGTGTGCTTTGGGCTTGCTTTTTTTTTTTTCTTTCTTTCTTTTTTTTTTTTTTTTAAGAAACATATATCATAATGTGTTTTCTTTCTTTTTTAATAAAAATATCAAAGGAATACTTATCAATGACTGAGGAGGGAGAACTGCAGTGCAGTCTATTTTTTAACTGGAACATGCACCATGCTGTGACACACTCATCCAGGAGCAGGAGAAGATTGATGGCTAGACATGTGGAGAGAACTGCCACTGATTGAAATCAGACAACTGCAAGCTGTGAGGGAGATCCAGGGGAAACCATTTTAACCACAGTAGTCCAGTCTTAGCACGCTTGGACAGGGTCTTTCCTCTGTCTGAAGTCTGCACTGCGGGACACAAAGAAACTAGGCAGTACAGTGAGGCCAAAGGCAAAATATGAAACTATGACAACTTGGAAGATATATGTGTATGTCTCTATCTATCTCACCTCTGTAAATTATTTCCTTCACTAACAGATAATAGATCAGAAATTTCATTCCTCAAGTACCAGTCATCCTCTTACACCCTTCAGATTCTTTTGCAAAGACCAGAAGAAAGAAAAAAAAAAAAAAAAAAAGCTTTCAAGTAGGAAAAAAAAGAACTGGAGCAGTACTAGAAACCTGATTTTCAGAAGTGCTGAGCACCTGGAGTGTCAATTACAGTTACTGGGAGCTGGAGCTGTTCACTACGTCTAAAGACATCAGACTTTCTGCAGCACAAGATCGTGAAGTATTTACTTAATTCCAGTTTGGAAACGTATCTCTTATTTGCAGTAAAACAGGGAGAAGTAAAAAAAGTGATGTGGAAGGGAGCCTTCCCCAGCACCCATCACTGGGGCTGCCGGGGTGGGTGTTGGTAGCAATTGCACAGCCATGCACTTGCACCGAGACATTTTTATTTCATTACTGGTGTCAGTTTACAGCCATTAGCTAAGCAGATTGGCCTGGACCAAAATGCCTTCTTTTTGTGTGTGTGCTTGTGTCTTATCGCTAGATCTTGCTTCCATTATTTAAGTCTTTTTAAAACAAAAAAAAAAAAAAGGAAGGAAGGAGAGAAAAAGAAAAGAAAAGACAAGAAAAGAAAGGCTTTATGTGCATTATGTTTTGTGGCTTGTCTCTGTCCTCTAGCCAGAACAGTCTGAAATAGGTTTTATTGGAAATCATTACTTAAATTCCAGCACTGAGGAGAATATTGATCTCTGGTGCATAATGGTTACCAGACTGCAGAAAGTAGCAGAGAGGGCTCCAAGCGGGCCGACATAATGTCAGTGACAATTCATTTTTTTTACCAGTGAGGGTGCTGGTTTAATATCCTGCAAAAGGCACTTAATGCCAGCCCTTTCATAGCATCTGTCCGGCCTCGGCGGCAGGGGGCTGCTCCTGGGACGATGGGCTGGCAGGCGTGTTGGAGACCTGCTTGGCCAGAGGCTGCTGGCAGAGCCCCGGAATTCCCCCGGCACCCCGCACGCGCTCACCAGCTGTCCCAACTTTCCAAGGCGCTCCTCAATTTTCTAAATATGTGCCACATAAAAATAAAATTTCGAACAGCGATGCGCTGAGGAGCCCCATGCCTGCAGCACATAATTCATTCATAGTGTCCGTAGCCCATTATTCCCACATTCCTCCTGCAGAGCTATCAATTTCATCTCTGGCCAAACTGGAATCCAAATCTTGGGAGTGCAGCGAAGTGGCCGTGGTGTGGGTACGCTGCTTTCCTTTTTTTTTTCCCCCACTCTTTCTTGACTGTCCCTTTTTTTTCCCCACCCTGAAAGAAATGTTACATTCCTTTTATGTTTGCAGGCATGAGACTCTTGGAAAGAGCCACGTGAGTAACTCCAGCTTCCCAGATTTGGTAGATTTCAGGGGAATAAAAATTTGCAACTGTCCATCCGTTACATGCTGAACCACACAGAGAAAACTACAATCTTCTTCCCAAAATAAAACTGCCAGTTGTTCCATGCATCTCTCACCTACCAACTCTCATGGGAAAACATGGGAAATCAATGTTTTGCTAATGAGGTTTCTGCTCATCTCATAAAATGCTTGATGATTTCTATAAGTTGCCCTGTGTTTGTCATTTCAGTAACCAGAGGCACAAAACTTTCCACAGATATCAGTGGCATTTAATTAACATAGCGACTTGGACACCTGCCCCAGTGCTGCAATAAGCTGTGGAGAACGGTTTGTACTGCATTTAATTAAGCCAGCAGCTAGCGCGATGTGAGCACACTCAGAAGGGTACCAACAAACTACACCGTAAATTTGGCTCAAATCTCCTAGCTCTTTTTTCCCTTCTGAGCCATTTTGAAACTACTCTCAAAAAATTGTCAGAGAAATGCTAATCAATGCACTGCAACAACAACAAAAGGCTGCTCATGTGAAGCAAATTGCGACAGATAAAAACAGGACTAATGAAGGAGCTGACAAAGCAATGTCATCATGGACTTCAAGTCTGTTACCTGTATCCAGATCTACTATCTGCTTGCTATGTTTAGCAAACAAAATCCTTTTTTCCCTCAAAAAAGAACATGATCAGCTAAAGTTTTTGTACCTTTTTTTTTTTTTAAAAAAAAAGTCTTGGTAACTTAAAATAAATACTAAGTGAACAACTGTGTTTAACCAGTAATAGGAAAATCAATAGCAGTGGATCTCAGATATCCAAAACCCATCTGGACACAGTGCTGGGTAACCAGCTGTAGGTGGCCCTGCTTGAGCAGGGGAGTTGGAGCAGGTGACTTGCAGAGGTGCCTTCCAACCTCAACCATTCTATGATTCTGTGATTCAGATGAAAGACATGTAAAACTTTATTTAATTGGTATTAATGTGGTTGCACAGAACTATGCATTTCTAACACAGGAGCACTTAAAGGTCAGAGTCGAATGCTAATAATTTAAGACAGACAAAAGGTTATTGTTTTTCCTATTTTACAGTGTGAGAAGAATGTAAAGACCCAGTGTTAGAATTCATCACATCTAATATTAGCTATCTCAAAGCTAGGCATTTAGTTTAAGAAAGAGGTCTAGGCTCTTCTGTAATCATGTGTCTATAAAAATAGCAGAGGTTGCTGGTGTGGCCCTTACCTCTTGCGTAGAGTGGACCCTGAGGCAAAGATCTCTCTTCATTCATGCTCAGGGTTTGTCTTGGAAGGAGCCCGGGAGAAAATTAACAGCTATGCAGAATAGACTATCAGAGACATACAGCTAGAAGAGATTTAGTCCATGCAGAATCTAGAAAAGGGAGTGAAATATCTTCTAGCTGTAGTATGATGAAGGACAGAGCCTAAGCAACTAGCTTAGAAATTCCCCTTCTAGATGGTAAAGTTAGGTGAGAGGGATCTGGGTCCTGATGACTTGCTTAAGAAAGTCAATCACATAAAAGGTCCAGGGCAGAAATAGAAGTTGAATTATGTTTTCCAAATTCCAGTTTGGCAAGACAGACTTTTGCTAATGATGATCTTCCACTATGAATATTTATAGGTTCTTGCTTATCATTTTCCAAAGCAGAAATTCAGTAATTTAACACAGTCTTTCCTGGTTTTCCCTGGATTTTCTTTATTTTCTTTCTGAAATTGAGAGGGATATGGAACATGTAAATGATACAGTAATCTTGTGAGAATTCATATGGGGTTTCCAGGAACAGACATGTTACAGAATCATTACACTATTAGTGTCTATCTGTGGTCCTCTAAAAATCATTACAGCTTTTAAAGAATTCTAATTAGGCATGTCTGAAGCACCAAATCCAGGTGGATTTTCACCCACTTCCAATAATATGGCTGCTTTGAGCCCTCGCTGAAATAGATCATATCTCTGGAATCTAGCTGCAATGGAGATCAGGTTCTGACTTATCCCATAACCTCCCAAAATAAAGTTAAGTTGCTCTGATGCAGCCTGTTTTAAAGCTCTGTGGGGCTTACAGCTGTGTGCCTGTTAACATACCCTCCAGTCGCTTTCATTCAGTAGTTACAAAACATAGCATTAAAACAAAGAGGAGAATGATGAGATGGGTCATTCTTCTCCTCTCTTTCCCCTGCAACTATTTTTTTAAGACTTTCTGGGTTTGTTTTGTACTAATATGGTAATTTCCTGCACACACCTATGGAATAACGCTGTATCATCAGCATCTGCTGCTCATCTGATGCAGTATGGTACCTCAAGACTAAGGGGGGAGAAAAACCATTTCTATCCTTAATTTTGAACACAGTCATTCTTTTCTTAACAACTGTTCCAAGATATATATTTTAAGGTAGCAAAGTACCATGTCCATAAAAAAGGCCCTGTCATCAATTTTGTACCTGAATCTACATTATATCAACAAATCTCTGCTACTATTAAATCTTTCTGATGAGCTAAACTAAAGTAATCTTTAAATACCACTTCAGCGTGGCCGGGGGAAATGAGTTCAATGAAACAAGCTCAGTGGTTTTGGTTTTCATACAGATCACATCTCTGTGCTCAATGTAAAGAAGAAAAGATTTGGTGGAAATACATAATATAATATAGCTGCACCAACTTTAAACTTTCAAATTTATACCCCTACTCCCCAGTTTCAAGACTGGACTGTATGTTTATAGTAGCCTTAAATGACTTAACGGGAAGAATACAAGGGGCTTGTTTCACAGGCAGTTGGTATAAGGACTCATTGTATTGTATAGATCCATGTTAATGTATATCATCTACATAATAAGAAGACTCAGACTCTCCTTAGAAAGCGGTAAACAAAACCCCGAATAACATTGCAGTCAATGAGCTCTCTGGGACCGGGATTTCACACAATATATTCCTGATCCTCCCAATTCAATAGATTTCAGACAAAGACAGTAGGATATTCTTATAGCTGAAGTCATCCCTTCATTTTTTTTTTAAGCTTGGGTCATTTCAAAACCAAAATCGCTGCTCATGGTCTTAAAGCTAGGCAAAATCTAAATACCCTGCTGGTCAGTCACAGTCTGTAATGTTAAGCATGTCCTCCTTTAAAAAAATCTGTGAGTACAAATGGAGTCAATCAAGACTCAATTTGAAAGATGATGATGATTATTATTATTACTACTACTATTACTATTATTATTATTAAGAAAAAATAATGTGAAATCTGTGAAGTTTTGGGTTCTGCAACCAAGCACATCTTTATATAGAAGTCCTCTCAGGTACATAAGATGACATAGGAGACTTTTTTTAGAAGATCATTGTCTGATCTGATTCTGCTGTTGCTTTTCCACAAGAGGAACTGGGTGCAGGCAGAAACAACTTCAGTTTCTCAGTTCACCAAGAATTTTTCAGTTTAGAAGAAGCTGTAGTGGTTCTTCCAGACCCCCTCCTAAATCCCCTTCCTAGATTTAGAGGACACACATGTATTAAAACTGATGATAAATCTGCAAAGTTATTCTCAAAGAGGCAATGAAAATTCATAGTATATTCATAGATATACTATGAACACACTCATCATTGCTTAATAAAAGCAATTTAGAGCCTGAAAAAAAATTATATTAGTTCCAAATAGTTTTGGTCAGGCCATATAACCACAAATATGATCATACCTCGGGGGGGGGGGTTTATAAACTTTCTATTATGTTGATATATGACACTCACTGGAGGTGAATCTTAAAAATGAAATCTTCACTGATGAAATCATTCAAAGGAATGAGAACTTATAAAAAGTTTCTTATCATAGCAGAACTGCCTAAAAAGTGGCAAAGGCTGCATGATTTTTCACATGTGCCATTCACAGTGCTTTAATGAGGAACTACAAGCGTTTGGTGGTTGTCAAAACACCTGTTCGTGGGTCAGGAATAGACTGGCCAGTCTGGAGACATATGAGCCTTTCTCAAACAATGCTTGTAGGACAAAGGACAGTACAGGGAAATACGTCTGTTCTTACACTTACTGAGATATTAAACTGCAGGGAAAAAAAACCCAAACCATGGAACTCATACCCGTCTGTATGCTCTTAAAATGGCCCTGTAATAGACACAGCTTAGCTAGGGATACATACTGAATCATATTGTGTTTGATTTTCAAAAAATGTAGTTATCATTAAAGGCAATAACAATGATGATGATCATCACCAGATCATCATATGCTAATGTTCTTGTTTCTATATTGTAGAAGAGATACACACTGAGCTAACCCCTGGTGCAGAGAGCATGAATGCTCTCATTTAGATCTGTGTGGTCAGCAGGGAAAATAGGCTTGCAAAGCTGTGGGTACAGCCTGTTTCACATGAAATATATTCCACGCATCCATGTGCAAACCAAGACTGGAAATAATTTCAAGGCTACACAGCGAACTGGTGTCCATGCTATAATCATTCTGTCAGGCTAAACTGTACAGCCTGCAGGACTTTACAGCATGTGGGCCACAGTTTTAGTCTCAGCTCTGTGACCATGCTACTAAAATCCAAAACCCAGTAGGAATGACAGTAATTGCAGCAGGAGGAACAGTTCCCCAGTGATTCTACTAACAGGAAAGTCTATGTAAAGGAAAGTTAATTAGCATTTCCTGAAGATAAGGCTCAAGAAGTGAGAAAAAGATAGTGTCCAAAGGGCAAGTGCTTGAATAGGTAGAAACAACGCCAGTGACATATGACCTGTTTTTTTCAGCTGAAATCTGTAATGATTGTTATAGCTGTAACGCCATCACTCTCCGTTGCTCCAAATACTATTAACCATTTGAAGCAAAAAGGTCAAAGCAGCTGACAAAATATGATTTTTATGACTCTAAATATCCAGCTTTATTATTGCTTTTTTTATTACCATGTGACAACTGTTAGCTGAACCTGCAGCATTGTCTGTATGAACCTTATGAGCAGAGTACCTCAGATTCCCTTTGCTGGGTATAAAAGTGGCTTAGCAATTTTTAGAAGATCCATTGGACAGGATCAGACTGTTGGATTTTGCTAATGAAGAGTATCAGGATGCAATAACCTATTGGATTTGCTGTGATTTAAAAGTGTTAGCCAATGAACTGTGCTGACATGGGAGCTCAGCATGGGAATTTTGCAACATGTTTCTAATGGTTTTGCAAACTAATGAAAAAGGACGTTGATGAAGGTTATGTTGATTGCCATTTGCACCTGTCTACCTCGTGGTTTCTCCTTCATACTTCGGATCCATTCAGGATCAACAGCTCCTTTAAACCAAGAGGAAAAAGGAAATACTGATGAGAGGTTAAAAATTATACAGTTATGAAATTAATTTATGAAAATGTTATCTCTTTTAGTCTTTCTAGACACTGTTCCCTCAGTATTAAGCACCTCGATGCTTATTTTGACTTGCATGTTTCCAGCGGCTTTTGGAAAACATATCATCCCTCTTAAAGTGCAGTGATAGTTCAACAGCGCAAAAGGAACGTTAATGTTGTAATTCTCTTAAGTAAGTAAGTTGTGTGAGTAGTGTTCAAATTCCTACCACTAATATAATTTCAAGGATTATATATAAGTAATTAACATTGTTAAGGGCCTTATTTTCAAAAATACCTTCTACATTTGAACCAGTATAGCATGTGAATGCAACTGGTTTCTTGTCTCTGAAACAGTAAGTCCCGGATCCTGGAAAGCCACTTCATCCACCTGAGCTTCTCTTGGGGGTCACATCTCCAACTAACTCCTGCATCCTCCCATGTGTGCAAGCTTCCACTCCTATAAATCTCACTGCAGTTCAGACTTTCTCCTGGCAGAACAGCAGAGAACGCTGTGCAGAATGGCTCTTTGGAGCCCTTTTTGGTGGGGAAAAAAGAGAACAAAGAAAAAGCCCCTGCAGAACATTCTTGCTCAGAGATCTCAGCACAGAGAACTGCTAAAGACGACAGACATTAATCCAGCCTAAGGTGATCACCTAAGATGGAACTCAGTATTTGTCAGCTGTAAGAGTGTAGATGTATTCATCATCTCCCCATATAGAAAGAATGAGGGCCATCCTGGCAAAGATAACCAGCCATCTCAATGCAACTCACTGTTCTCTCATCACCATGACACAAAGGAGAGACAATGTGACAGAAAAGTGCCAACATTATTCTTCTGTTTGATTTCCTTCATAGTCCCAGATCTGAACAAATGCAAAAAAATGCCTATTCCGTACCCAAAGTTGAGGTAGGCTTTTGCATATGTCATACTTGTCAATATAATGAAGTCCAAAGGATGTCACACAGGTATTGCATCCATTTCCAATATGCCTCTTTATGTTACACCATGAGGAAAAATGTACCGTGGCCAAGTATCATTAACCTGTTGTGTCCAAACATTGCTTGTACAATAGCTCTCGGACCTCACTGACAAATGTATACAGGCCACAGAAATCAACTTCCCCATTTTGTTCATGGTATGTCAGCTTTATCTCTGAGCTCTTATATTCACAATAAGGAAGATGCTTCGTCAATAGAAAACATTTAGAAGGTGTTATACTACCATTGAGGCTAATACTAACATACAAAAGCATGTGATACTCTGCCACTAACACATTGCCATAAGCATGCTTCCCATCACAACACTTTGGACTATACTTTTAATACATGACACTTTTACCCAGCTTGTGAGAAAACACAGAAGAAAACTGTTGCCCAGATTAGCCTTTTTGACCTTTGGCACAGTCATTAAAGTCCTAAAATATTCTAAAAAATCATGGTCAGTGCTGGGCATACCACTTCAAAAAGGATCTAACAAGTAGACAATGGTTATAAAGGCAAGCAAAGATAAGTACAGATATGGAAACTGTTTTGCATAACAAGAGACTAAAAGTTTATAACTACTCAAGAGGAATCACACTAAAGATTTACAATGTAATGAATACGGAAGAGAAGTAAATCAGAAAAACCTATATATCTCTTCTCAAGATGGTACAACACAAGGAGACACACTGTGAAACTAAAAGGTACCGAAGGAGAAAAGGGCTGATTCCTCCAGCACTGAAAAAGAAAGTTCTATCATTCTATTCAGTGGGAGTAGACCTGGTGCTCTACTTCCCCATCATGCTGAGGGATACCATGTAAAACATTACCGTGCTTATGGTAAAAAAGCATGTGGTGAAACACACAGTCTTCGTCCCTAAGACTGCTTTCACTGGGAAGAATCAAGTGAAGAAATGACAAAGCACCAACAGTCTTTGCTTCTTTGAGAAAACTGGATTAATATATTTCAAAGGATCGGCTTTTCCAAAACATGACAAATGAAACATTGAGATAAAACAGTGAAAACAGTGTTTTCTCCCCCAGAATTGTCACAACAAGCGTTCTGCAGGGAAAAAAGTGTTAAGTGAAAGTGTGTTACCTTTGAAATGAAGACCTGAATGAAACAAAAGTTAATCAAAATGTTTTTTAATAGAACAAGTAAAAAAAATGAAATAGGCTTCAAAAGGGAAATATACAGTTGAGTGACCAGAGCATATGTAATTCACACAGTTACATTAGATGAGATAAAACTTTTATAAAGGGGAAATCCTTTACGCTTCAGGGTATAATCTGGGTACTAACTTCTGCTCAAGGTTAGGGAGAAACATCTCCAGTGCATGGCTTATTTTACAGTTAGCATTACAAGATGCCTACCTCTTTCTCTGAAGTATTAATGCCCCATTTCTTGATTATTTGGAGTCAGAAGTCCAAGGTGGTGTCATCTTAGCTATGGGTAGAGTCTCAAATCTGATGGGAATTAATCATCTGTGATGTGTTCAGGATTGCATACCCCAAAGCAGCTGGTCAGGTCCCAGCCACAATGTTTGGAAACCATTGTGTTAATTACTGCTTAATACTTTTGGAGACTAAATTCTTCTATGGTTGAATAAAAGGACAATCCTCATGTTCTTCCCATTGTTTCACATAATACTATTTCTAGTTAGGAAACTGGCCTACCTG
This sequence comes from Aquila chrysaetos chrysaetos, assembly GCF_900496995.4. Classification (NCBI taxonomy): domain Eukaryota; kingdom Metazoa; phylum Chordata; class Aves; order Accipitriformes; family Accipitridae; genus Aquila; species Aquila chrysaetos. The sequence continues at coordinate 23,304,084 of NC_044011.1, read as the reverse complement.
GAAACTCCTTATGAAATTGATCTGTTTCACATTTTGAATGCAGAAAACAGATGCAGTAATTAAAAAGTAGTCCTGAATGAAAACTCTGTTCTACCTCTCTGTCTTGCTCTTTTTCTCCAGATAAAGACATGTATATCCATATATACATATACACATATAGATATATGTATTTAGAGAGAGATAGGTAGAGATATAAAGAGATAGAGCAAGCTGGGTTGTAGGAACAGATAGTAGGTGAGCACCAGCTATGTGTTCTGAAATCATGCAAATCCTTGTGAATTCCTCCCATAAACACATAAATGAAAGAAAGTGAGTCTCAAAGGCTACACACACACACCTGGAAGAGGTGGGTACCTATCATTCTGCTTGTGAAACATCTATAGGTTGATGTAAATTCTAAGGTTAGCCCTTTTTCTTTTCCAGATTTCCAGCACCTTGAACATGAGCTAACAAGTGGAGTTTCTGCTAACATGGACAGAGAGTTTTAATGCTGTCCAGCACAGCTCTCATTGCTATCTTTGTAAGAAATCATTATGGGCTAATTCTCACAGGCTTAACCACAAACACTATGGCAGCTTCAAGTAAAGCCCCATGTTCTCCTAGCTTATGTCACTGCCTCTGCATTGTTAACTCTTTTATAGTATTTAATGGGGAGAAATAAGCCAAAATCTATATTTACAAGTCTTGTAAATGGTAGAACTGTATTTTATTGAAGAGAAGTTCTGACTCAAAACCATGTTGTTTAAAGAGTTTAATCTACTTGCCAAACAGCCATTTGACAAACATTATTTTTTATTCCCCCAAATGGTTTCTTCTGCAAGGAATGACAAGCACATAGGTTGGAAGTTATTACATCAATTACACAACCTTGACACTACTATCATAAATTGATACTTGAGTGCTTGATACAGATTTAAAAAAGCAACACCAATGAGTACAATAAATCTTACAAATCATGTTCTGAGATGCTTAAACAGGCATCAAAGTGACAAAAAGGAAAGAGGTTCTGTCCCAAATTAACTTTTGATGCAAAGTTGCCTAAGGAAATAAGTCATTAATTTTCTTCTCCCTGTCTACTGGTGGAAATAGGAAAATATGAGCTGTCACCAGAGCTGGAGGTGTCCAGAAGAACCAGCATGGGCATGTCATCTAGCACCATGAGATTAAGTAGTCAGGTCAAGATCCCGACCAACCATAAAAACATGCATGTATGAAAGGACCCTTTCTATCCAGTGAACAGGCTGATCCAAAGCCTGTGGAAATCCACATGGCTTCAACAGGCTTGAGAGCAAGTTCTCATGAGCTTCCTAAGACATTGCGTTATAAAGCCTGTCTTGCAGGTGAGACTCTTAAGGGAAAGATACGAGGAGATCTAATCAGCAACAGCTTTCATCAGACTTCCCAGCTGCCAAAACATTCTCCTGTGTGAAGTGGAATATCAAGGATTACAGGTTTCAAGAGTTCCCATTGACATCCTTGTCTACTTCACTATACTCTATATACTTCCCATCACATGGGCTCTCAGGAGAGCAAATCACTGTCCTTGGCAACAGCATCACACGGAGAGCCTCTTATAAAATGTGAATTGAACACAACCAGTGAATACTCTCAGGACTAAGATGGCACATGACAAATATTTCTCATTTCCTTGCTCTTACATAAGTCAGAATAGTTTAGTCTAGTTTGCCTTTAAGATGCATTTTGTCTTCAAGTCAGAAAAAACACATCAGTTTCTAGCACTGCCCTTCTAGTGTTTTTTAATCATGTGGGTTTAAAACTTTTTTTTTTGTTTTTAAATGGAATTCCTTATGTCTAAGAGCATTACATTTGGAAGAGATTTTTTTAGACATCTGAATTGACATGCAAGTCAAAAAATAGCTCGCTCTGTTTTTAAATGGGCTCCAGGTTGGAGAAAGTACTCCATTGCCTGCCTATGAACAGAGCAGTGAAAGAATAAAAATAAAGTACTTTCTGGCTCAGCTTTGTAGCCGAATCTTGGGTGTCTCGGTGTTGCACACAGCACTGCAGCAGAAGAAGGAATAGAATGTCTCTGTGTATTAGAAAGCATTTTTTTATCTCGTATATCACTGCCATTTTGGTGCTGTGATTCCAGAAAGTCAGCTAATCTTCTACATTCACATCAACACAAATAATTTAAAATAATAATTTGAGGTGTCGTGTTCTTTTGTAATTTGTCTCCCCCACAACTCCTTCTGCCTCTCCTTCTCTCCACGGTAGATGGATAAAGCAGATGTGTCAGTAGTGAGCATTTTTAGCCAAATGCCTTGCTGAATTCAGCCCAGGTGTCTGCCTAACGATGAGCAGAGCATTCCTTGTAGTGGCCTTGGTGTGTGAGAAAAGGATTTACTGTCACTACTTTCCAAGCTGCATAACAAATACTTATAAAATATTACAGCAAATAATAAAGGGACTGTTGTACACACCTCAGCTCAAAAGCAGCCATACAAAAGTAAGCAGAATGGCTGAAAAAGGAAGAGCCGCTTCAGAGAATATTGTCTGAGACTTTTTTAAAACACCAACCGATGTCCACTTGTCACTGGCCATGAACAAACTACTTCTTGTGGGGATCGCTGGAAGAGGAAAGTTAAAATGAGAGCTGCTGGCAAGAACAGTAGAGAAACAACTGGTGGCTACAGAAATCTGCCTAGGACTCTGAAAACAAAAGGATGACATCTGTCAGACTCATGTAGTCAAATAGAGAGCAAAAGAGGAAAGGATGGTTCTGTGCAGATGGGGAAAGAAGGACTGAAGAGCTGGAAATAGGGGAGAGAACAGTATCCCTGGGTAGTTTATAGCTGAGAGAGGAGCTGTATGCTTAGGGGTATGAGTAGCACCAGGTTTGACAGGCAGCCAAAGATGAACCTGTATGTTTGTAAGCAGAAGGCTAACAGAAGATTTTTGTAGCTGGTGAATGAATGATCTCAGCTGGGGAGGTTTAGGCAGTGAAGAGCTGGAGGAGGTGACGGAGGGATTCAGCAGTTCTGACAGTGGCAAATTTTTATCTGTGAAGACTGTGGGAAGGTAAAACAAAGGGGTCTCAGATCAGGCGCTCAGTGGAATTATAGGAAGATGGGGAAAACATGAGTGGACTCCACTTAAGTAGAGTCCTCTGGGCTATTTGATGCCTAAACACATAGCATCTGATTTCCAGAACCCTGGCATGTTTCGCTTTGAAAACTGCATGCATTTCTAAATGGCACAAATTAAAAATGAAAGCTGAAACTTGTAACTGAGCAGCTAATTTGAACCTTTCAGGTAAGGGGGACAAAACAAATAGGGATAAAGGGCCTCACCCTTGGAGATGCTGAGGCTCCATCACCGCTCTCCTAAAAGGCATGGTGTCTTTCAGGGTTAGCTTTCTGCCTCTGCTGTTGCAGAACAGCTTAGCTCTTTTGTACTTCAGAGCATGACGGGACTCCGTCGCGTATCTAACGCAGGGACACCTCATTCAGTCTGCGGCCATGTGACCTGAACTGACACTGTGATGATTAGTGAGATTCATATTATTGAACTCCTTAAGTGCATGCTGCGGTCTGCAGGGGGTAGGGAGTGTTCGGACGGCACACATCTGTCTATGTGATCAGAAGGACCAATCTACGTTTATGGGATTCTTTTAAAACAAAGAATGATCTTTGTTAGGCCCTGGGGGGGCCCTTACCAGCAGCGTGAAGAGTACTTATTAACCATAAAACCGTGTTTAAACTGATAGTATTCAATACTGCTGCAGGGGAATAAAAATCACCAGGCTTGCTTGGGTAAAGGTAACTCAGTGATACACGACCAAGAGACAGACACACACCAGAGACTGTGGCCCCAGACTTTCCAGACATGACTGCTACTCCTATTTTGCTAGTCTGGCTGCATCAGGAGTGGCCTCCCCATGCAATCTGGGCTAAATTTGAGTTCTGAATATTCAGTCAGTTAATTCCCTGACTTCATGTCTGCAGAACTTCACTAGAAGTATAGCTGGTTTCAAAATCACTTCCATATTCCTATGCAGCCTCCACACAGATAATTACAGTTATGTTGTATCACTAGGGCTGGCCACCTTACATTGGCTGCCCTGTATAAGAGGGGAGGAGGTTTGGTCCCCTTGAACAAATATATTTTTCTTTTTTTTTTTTATCCTTAGCTTTCAATTGTATCAACATTGAAAGAAAGGACTGAGACATTTTTGAAAGTTAAGAAAAATTCAGGCTTTCCTTCACCAGTTTGGGACACCACTCCCTTTGTTTCCGTGTGATCTGAATATTTAGCTTAGAAAGGAGTAATCTTCCAGAGCATAGTGGGACATTGGGGAAAATATGGAGAAGAAGAAATGTTGCATTTGGAGCAAAATGCAAACATGCTAAAAGGAAGCCAGAAAGGAAACAGGGAACAGGGAGTCAGATGGAATGATTTCTAAAACCTTTCTAAATGCTATTGTGTTGACACCGCCACCAGAATTGTCCCTCTGGGACTCAACATTTCACAAGGTGGTTAGCCTAGACATGCTGCAGCGGAGACACTTGTGTCTGTCTCACTGTACATTTCCTTCAAAGAGTGATACGAACATGAAGGCCTAAACAGGTTGAGTTTAGAAGGAAGGAAGGTGAAGCAAGGTGCAAAAAATTATTTCACCCATCCCACCCCATTTCTGATTATCATTAGTCTTATACCTCAAGTTCTTGCTCTGCAGGAAGTCTCATTTTAGTCCTACTCAATACAAGTAATCCCTGGAAGGTATTAAGGGCCAGACTCCAGAAAGAGCATACGATTTTTCTGTATAAATAGGAACTAGAGAGAAGCCTCAGTAACCATCCTCCACAAATCTGCATGCAAAATGGTATAACTCTTCTTTTTCATAAGCTCAGAATCAGAAGCATCATGTTATCATTTTACAGCATCTGGGAAAGTTTTGTTATAGACAGATCTGTGTAAAATGATTCCATTTAATCTGAACCAAACTTCACTGGTGGGTTGGCAGTCCCATAGTAGATTTCTCTGGGAGTTTGAGCTGAGTCTGACATTTTGAATTTTCTTTCTTCACTGAGGCCACATGCAGGCAGGCAGGAGATAACACATACAAACTCCCAGCGTGGGAAGGGAAAGGATAGCAAAACTTCCTGTTGTATAACACTGAAGAAGTATAAATGCATGGATATCTGTGAGTCCTCCCTGACAAAAAGAGTTTAATCTGTACCACAATACCTAGCAGTTTACTTTTCTGTGAGACTGCAACACATGTCACAGTAAGAGTCGGAGGTGACACATACAGGTTTCATAGCTTATCTGCATAGTTTAAAGGGCAATTGAAGATACTTAACAGCCTACAGCACATTTTAAAATTTTATAGAAAGCTGAGTAGAGGTGTAGAATAAAATAAAATAAAATTGTTAATACTTAAGCCACATGTTTGTGTATGTGGAAGAGTGTGTACACAGTCTGATTATTTTAAAAATTGCAGTGACTATCAAATATAAAAGTACCTATCATCATACAATCTAAGGTCAGATATTGAAAGGAAACCACAACAGAGGTCAGGAGCGAGTGCCTGAATCTTAAACTGGTAAGTCATTGATAGCTACAAAAAATTACTTAAATAACCCTAGGATATCTCATTTAGTTGTCTTTGTGCAACTAGGTGATATCCATTTCAATCTCTGAAATACTGGCTACTCTTATAACCAATTTCTGCATCAGACCTTCTTCAAAATGTGGACAATGGCTGCTATTGTGCGTTGATGACACAAAGCACAAAGGAGGTTGAAGTTGCACTTTTTATTTGTGTAATTGCCAAACCAAGCCAATAGCAGTGAAGCAGCATAAGTTAGAGCTATGATATACCAAGAGTGGCAAATAAAAAAACCTGGGTTTGCAAGTGAAATCATCTATTAGTAATCACCATAATTAAAAATAGATTTGTGATGTAGATTCCTCAGGGGGCTGCTGTGGTTAAAAAAAAAAGAAATCCCTTTACGCCTAGCTGTGAATGGAGTTCAGTTTGACAATGACTGACAACTGTCATGTCATTAGCCCTTTACAATCCTAACCACAGGCTTCCTCTCCTAGCTCCACCACAAAATTCACAACCAGGATAAGGGTTAGCTAGCTCCTTCCTTCATTCACAGTTGCTGCAAAGAATTCAGTCCAAAAGCAGCATCCACACTGCATTTTCCTTGAGCTGGAAACTGAAATGCATGAATAGGAGATGCCACCACTGTGGCATCTACTGTACTGCTCCAGGAAAGACAACAAGGTTCCCTAAAGATTTGTGGGACTTATTTGGAAGTGGTTACTGCAACCCCTCAGTGCATGGTGCGGCTAGCAGAAGCTTCACGTAGCAAGTGCTGGGCTGAGCTTCATCACGCTGGAGACCTGATTTTGGCTGGGGTCATGTGGCTGTGGTGCCCCCCGTGAGGACACGAGGTGGGACAGGGTAGCCCTGGAGGGGTGCTGGGGCAGCACCTGGCACCATGGGGAGCTCAAGCTGCCAAGGGGCGACCGTGGGCCAGGGTGTGGGTCACCTTGGCACAACACCACTCCTCATGGCTGTCATTCAGGAGAGAGAAAGGGAACTGGGGAAACGTGCACACCTCAGAAATAACGGAGAAGCCAAATGCACCTTTACCGCTGGGCTTCTTTTGCATTTCATTTCATTTCAATGAGGCAGAATTCGTGTGAGTGCTCATCGTCCCTGGATGCTCCTAAAATCCTTTCCACGGACCTCTCCTTTCCCTCCAGAGTTAGTTCCACTTTTCTTGTGTCCGCATGACATAAAAACCCAGCTTCCCCAGTGCAGCATTTTCAGACATCCAAAAAGCACTTTCTCTGTGTAAATGCTTGGTGTTTGGGTTGAAAATAATAAGGATTAATAATTTTATTCCTAAAGCACTCCCCCTGCTGATAGACTCTGAGAGAACTGTACTATATATTTAAGTTTATGATAAAATGTAGGAAAATGTAAGAATGGTCACTGAACAAACCTTGATAATCAGTAAGAGGGATAAAACAAGATGAAGAAAAGGGACTGAATCCCAAGAAAAAAGAGCAAAGATCATAGTAGGAAGTCATAAATACAGAATAATCATATCAAGAATTTGCTAAGAGGTAAGAGAAGTTTCTCACATTTCTCAGTTAGGAGAAAAAGGGAGCTGTGACTTCAGTGCAGAGCAACTTCTGCAGCTTAGGTGCACAGCAGCACACTGCTAGCTGCCAGACAGTGGCATTCCCCAAAATGGCAGCGCTTGGTAGAGGTTGCTGCATGCAAAGGGCTCAGTGTGTGCTGCGGTAATTCAACGTGTACAAGCCTCAGGAAGGATACCTTGAATGCTGCCAGGGCTCGGACTGCTCCCAGCTCCTAAAAGCCCTTCCCTGCCTACTCAAATCAAGCTGCTTCTTCTTAGGCAGGCCATGTAAAACAATCCCGTAACGCACTAATGGCCAGAAATGGCTTGAGCAACCATGGATGTTGACAGCTCTGAAACGCAGAGAAAGGAGTGGAGAGCATGGGAGAGGTGCGGAAGGGGCCCTTACTGACAATCATGATAAATGTTTGTGGCTTTTCTTTCACACTTGGAAGTGTAACAAACACCAGGCTAAGCATTCGCAGGTAGGAATTTGGGCAACCTTTATTTAATGTTAAACTCCATGTGTAATACTATTGTGTGGCTTTATTATTACAATCTGTTCCTACCTCTCCCTCTCCTTGCCCCTACTCCCCCCGACTCCCAGCGCACTAAGACACTGAAACCACGGATGCCCTGTTTCTACTGAAACCCTTCTCTCAAGTCTTTGGAAATAATCATGCATTTTTAAAGGATTGTAAAAATAGTCCTGGTAGTGTTCTATCCAGCTTTTATTTTCATAGGAACTATTTTTCATGGTATCCAATAGTCCTTCCAGTTGGTAGCCTTGCCAAAAGATGGAAAAGTGTCATGATGGTAAGTCATCAGAAAAAAAAAATAAAAAAAAAAATCAGAAAGCTTTTCCAGGGCATTACCCAGATAATCCAGTCCACACATAGCTTTGCACATGAGCAAGCAAACCCATGGACTGGAGCAGGTCTATGCACATGTGTAAATCGAGGCAGAATCATTCTGTTTGCAAGATCTGAGCTCTGCTTCAATTCTGAAACAGAGTAAGATTCACATGGTTGTGATTCACATTGAATTTGAGCCTCAAATTTGAACATGCCAGCTTGTCATCAAGCTAGCTGCCTTTTCTTTATTTTATTTTTGGCTTTTCCTTTGTCAGTGCAAGCTTCTTATGTTTCAGACATATATATATTTTGTGAGGCAGCTCAGCCTGCTGAGCCAGGATCTTTCATCAAGGAAAGAAAAGTACATTTAGAGAAAGAAGAAAACATTGCTTACTTTTTGGATTGCATCCAAACTGTCTGTGACACCTTTAAATACCATACAAGTAGTGCAATTGATCAGAAATTAAACTATAAATGGGCTTTAAAATACACATAGTCTGATTAGCATGTGACCAAGTATAGCAGTCAATAGCAGTCAATAACATATCCTTATATGATTCTACAGCTCTAGTGGTCTCTAAGGAATCTGTTCCTGAATATTCTCTGTTTTAAAAAGTAATGGATTATGTTTTACAGCATAATTCACATTTTGAATGCAATATCCCTCCAAATTCTGTCCTCAAAACTCCTGGAAGCCAGGAAAGCATCCTGGTTTGATGCCTTTTCAGCTTTATTCCTCAGATCTTCAGAGGCAACAACCCCACCACCACCAAAAAAATCCCCAACCAAAAACTTGGACTCTGTCATTAAGATATTTTAAAAAAACAAACCCAAGCAATCAATCCATATTTTCTCTCATAGTAAAGCCAAAACAGCTCAGGTATTCCCACAGTGATGGGTGAGTAAAAAGAAAGGTGGTTACCCTTTCCAGTTCTGCATCACCTCTACACTTTATGCTCTCACTATGGGCCAAATGGTGTGGCAGAGCTTATCAATTCAGGCACCATGCCACACTGTCATGACTGCATGGCTTGAGGACAAGAGTAGGATCATGTCTGGACAATCAGGATTGGAAGCTGAGAAACTCACTACCATCTGTGACGGCTGTGAAGACATGACCAGTAAAGGAAGCTATATTTCTACTTCTCTTCTCTATGACAGCTCTGTGGAAGTAAGTTTCAATTAAGGGATGTGAACATAATGTGTGGCCTTGCTATATTCCAGAGCTCCAATCTTGGCTAGGAGAGCTGGCCCAGTTTCCTCCAGGTGGGCTTCCCCCGCCCCAGATCCATCCTGATCATGCAGGATTAGCCCTGGGGACCATTTCAGTGAATAGAAGTCATATATTAGGATTCAAACACACATTTTTCCTTTTAAAATCACTTAAAACTTGAGTGAGGAAAACTGAAAATTCCATCATGAAGTTGCAAACTGCTTTTCTGCAGAACTGCTTCTATTAAATTTGTCCATTTCTCACAATTACAGTAGAAATAAAGAAAAGCTCATGACCATTATGCTTTATTTTATCTTACTTGAAATTTCATTAACATTTTTCATTATCACTAGCACATAGAGAACTAAGACCTTCAGGATACACTAATGCATCGAAAACCATGGAAAGGCTGAATAGTCAAGACCAGAATCTGACCTCTGTGTCTCCTTGTCAACGAAAATAATACAGTAGGTACACATTAAAACAATAGCACTTTGCTAATTTAATAATATTTACGTGAAATGTCATATGTGGTCACCATACTCTGAACTATAAAATATTTTTATATGTTTAGAGGGTAGAACTGTACAAGGTATTTCATGTAGCATTTTATAGCATACCAATATATCTTTTAATACGTGCCAGAGAATCAAAGAGGTTTCTTGACTTCATTCTGAGTGATCTTTTCATTAGATGCTTTTATAATGTGGCAGTGATATTAGGACTTATCTCACTATAGTACAGTCCATCGCCTGGCTCTTTTTCTCAACAGCTTCCTTCTGGCTAGGTAATGGTTTGAAAACTCGGGATTACTTCCAAAAAACATGAGCACAAGAGAATTGTTCTAACTGAAAACAATTCTGCTAAATAGAAAAGAATGTTTCTATAAATATATATTAAGTGTAAACTTCCATAATTTATTTGTGTGTAGATTAGTTCTGCTTGTGTGTACTGGATACTGTAGTATACTGGATGAAGTTCAGCCCCTTCATACGACTGTATTGAAGTCAACACAATGGGATAACTGAGAAGAATTTTCAGCAAATGATACCAGCTTAAATTTAATAAAAATAACACTAGGATAAATCCAGCCCCCAATTAGATAATCCAAACTTCCTTTTGCCTTTTTTGTCTTTTTTCTTACTTTTTATTCCCTTCTTCCCTTCCCTTCCCTTCCCTTCCCTTCCCTTCCCTTCCTTTCCCCTCCCTTTTTCCTGTGACTTTATGGTAAATGCCTCACCAGCTCTGCAGTCCTAGAAAGCATGACTTTTGGTCTGCCTGATGACACGCAGCTCTGTGTAGAGCGTGACGATGAAACCTAACCAGTACTTGAGCCCTATGCAGACAGAAGCACTGTCAATTATGGCTGAGTTATTTGACTACGTCCAATTTAAAAACAATAATGTAAACAAGAGCAGGATTGAACAGAGGAAGAGTCAGCAAAAACGTAAACATGTCACAACTTCTAACCACAGCCACCAGAGAGAACACAAACAGCAAGTCTGTCCTTGGTTTGCTCTGTGTTTTGCTTTGGGAGCTTCTCAGACACCAGACTTTGATTTTTCCTAAGTAGGAGTGTGTATATGTTCTTTTTTTAAGTGTATACTTAGGATATTTATGGATACCATTTCTATATCAAGTCATAACAACGCAGATCTTTCTCTGGTATGAAATGTCTCTTTCAGTGAAGAAATGCCAAGTAACATTGGTGATTTAAAAGTCAGATTTGGGACCTCTGCCGTAGGTCAAACAGCTTTCCCATTTATTGGTACTCCAAATCAACAAAGTCCACATTTGCACATCTGTTTAAATCACCAAGACGATTGTTTTGTCTTATTTTGCTTGCAGACTAAGGCTTAAGATGCAGTTAAGGCTCTGTGCTTGAACTGTCTCCAAACCTATAAGAGTTAAAAGCATATCTGATGGTAAACTGAGGAAAAGTTTATAGAGATGAAAAAATAGGACACCATTTTGGTCAAGCTTGTGCTTCAGGAAGCAGAAATCTACGATATACGACCTGGCATATGGGCATAAATTATTGTTATTCAGTTACAAGGTTCACAGTTTTGGCATCTCTGTCTTTCATTGTTCCTTATGAGTTTATAATGTATAGGTTACAGCCTTTCCTGGTAGGCTCTGGAAGACTTTCGCTATAAGGAGACCGTTCATTGTATCTCTGGCCAGATTGGGGTCTCTAACTTTGGTACATAGAGTTGCCCTTTGAGCAAAACAGAGCACGTGCTGTTAACTATTTCACTGTTACCCAAATGAAACTCATATATTACAGTCTTAGAGTAAAAATAAAACAGAACAACACAGTTTTAATTGCTATTTCTACAATAAAATTGTGGCTTATTTATAAGTTGGGATTTTATTACCTACTGCAATTTATACCCACTTTATCTGGAAGTTCATGGTGGGCAACAAATGACTGTTCACAATTTTTTTGGTGATTTTTCCATGAAAACATAACTGCATCTTAAAATATGGAAAAGCAATTTATAAGTGAAATGAAAAAAGCTTACATGGAAGATTACATAAAATACATCTGTCTTTTCAAACCATTGAGATATATAAACAACTCGTTAAAAAGTGAAAAAGCCAAAGAAAATGACAAAAGACCTTTTAATGAGAAGACGTTTTGAACAGATATTTTTCTGCTCTTAAAAAGACAGGATGTTACTTCATTCCTAGGAAGAACATCTCAAATGAACAGGGAAAATACCAGAAATTTCAGCAAGCACTGTCCCTGAGAGGGCTTATGTTAAAGCTTAAAAAAAAAAAAAAAAGTTGCAAGTGGAGATGTCATATTAAATGGAATCCAGGCTCTTATTTTTCCGTTGCAAAGAGTTTTCTTTTATGTCAAATGAAATTTTAAGATCACCTATGAATTTGCAACTGAACCCTTTACTGCCAAATCTGATTCCAATCCTTAAAAAATCTGTTTCTGTAATATGGCCAGCAATGCACTAACTTCTAAAAGGTAGCCAGACGTATTGGCAAAAAATATATGTGGTTAATCAACTAGAACTATGTAGTAGTTTGGGAACAATCAATCAACTTCCAGAACCTTTAAGGCATGCAGTTGCTGTGAGGATATCCATGAGCAATGGTAATACTAACGGCTAATGTACACAGATGTTTTTGAGATGGTCTTGTCTTTATTTTTTATTTTCAAGATGCTTCTACACAAGTATAGACTTCACTGTTAAACAAAAATAAACCCACCACAAATAAATTCCAGATAATAATACAAATATAGAGGGACAGTAGGTGTCACTTTGCACCAAGTTAAAATAAGCACTGTCAAAAATGAGGTTTGCGTTCAACCAGTGGTGTTGTCTTGATCTGTGCTCATCCACACAAGGACTTAGGGACTTAAAGAGGGACTTAGACAAAAATGTAGGTAATTGCATGCAATACTGGGATTCTGAAAACGCCCTCTGAGGGATCATAGCTGGTAACTTGAAAGATGCCTAAGCCCTTGAAAACATTTCTTCTGTCTATATGCAGAAAATGTCTTATTCTTAATAAGCAAAGCTGAGCTGCTCACTTCCACCTTCACACTTAAGTCTGCCTGGCATCCAGGAACCCTCTGCTAAATTCCTTGAGGGGCTCATTACAATACATTGTATAAAGTCACCCCTAAAGCACAGCAGTAAGGAACAGTAAAACATAGTAGCACTTTCTGTACTTCTTTAGAATAGCTGGAGGAGGACTCCTACCACTCTCATGTTCCCTTTGTACCGTAACACTGTGGTCTGAGCGCTGACCGAAGAAATCTGTGACCAAGATTCAGTTCCTGGCTTTATTTCACAGGATTTTAACCCCTGTTTAACACTTCCTAACTTGACTTCATCCATCAGGTTGCTGGCTTCCACCCTGAGAGCGGTTTATGTACATATATTACATTCTTGGATAAATTAGCAGTCTGAGCACAGGAACCAAGAGAAACACAACAGCAGTATCCATGTGGGGACAATATCTAATTCATTGTATGTTCTACTGAAAATTATGGAATTGCCTTTAATCTCCTTAAAAATGCTTTCAGAAATCTGTGATCAAAGCAGACATAATAGCCCTGTCACATGAAATACAAGCCCATGTTTTTGTACTTAAGTCCTGTTTAGGTCATCTGAGAATGAAAAAGTGATCGGGTTTTACAGTTTTGCTGCCCAGATGAAACTAGAGATGGTCTTGTCTTGAACTGGCATCATCTAGTTATTTTGGGTTTGTTTTTTTTATTGGGATCAATGGGTACTAGATTGTGCCCTGCAAGCAGATGAACTGAAGATGAACTAAGTATTTTTGTAAAAAATCTGTAAAGAAAATGTGCCAAATAAATAGCTTTATTTTAGTCCATAAATCTGACATCATTGTTAGCATCATTGTTAATATGAAGATTTTTTTAATCAGTTTAGGATTTTTCCAAAGCTATTATGGTCACTTAGATCAAGGTGGGAGGTTGGGTTAAGCTTAAGCTAAGTGTATTTTGGAAACACAACTTTCAGGAGATAGAATCCAATTGTTCTTTTTCATGTATTTTGTTTTGCTGTAGCTCCACTTGTTTCAGAGGCCACAGTTACAAATTTTAAAGATTTTTCAGGTGATTTTGCTTCATATTTCCTTGATAAACTTGAATAAAGCAAATCAGATTAGTCTGCCCTATGAGGCAGTTAGTTAGCATTTTCTACAACAAACTACACTCCTATTTACTTAAGGAGCAGTTCTTGTTTTCAGGTACATAAAAGTACTTTATAACGTTGAATATTTTTTTTCTTTTCTCTTAAAGGTTAACAGCAATCCTCCTGTACACAGAACATTCATGATCCCAAATCATTAACAGAATCTGTGTCTAGACTAAATATTACATTTTAAAGCAAAATATTTCAAAAAACAGCTACTCCTCAATTTACATACCCAGGCTTAGATTTTAGGGGTTTGTTTCCACTGCAGCAGATGGTGATGTCATTGACACCTAAACCAGGACAGAAAAATGACCATTTTTAGGTGTCAGTGACATCATAACTAATTCAGGGAGCACATTGCACCCAGAACCCCTAGGCCTGGCAAAAGAAAGAACTGATGTCAAAACACACTTACTTGTGTAAAATGTACTCATCTCTAAGATAAAAAGTACCCAAGATCTCACCCCGAGGATCTTAAAAACTTAACAGAAGAGGGAAGGAAAAAAAAAGCAAAAGAAGATTTTGCTGTTCACACAGAAGAGAGTTGAAAATATGTGTAAAACGTATGTTTTGGTATTTTGAAGTGGTTTGCTTCTAACAATAGAACTGCACACTCATCACTGGTCATGGGATAAGTGTGGTTTGGGGATCTGTGTTATGCCAAGACTCAAAGCATTTAATATGAGATTTGTTTTGGAGGAATGGCAACAGCAAAAGGGAGCTGACATGCAGACGGTAGTGACTTCAGGCTTCTGAAAGTTACATGACCACTTAGGATCCGACGCTTCCAAAAGTCCCGTGTGATACAAAAACATCTGACCCACTAACCAGCTGCGAGACTTCCCCAGATTCTCATCAGCAGATGTACCTTCACAAGCTCTAGTCGAGCCTGGAGGGTAGAAGCTCCCTTCCTGCACAAGTCTCTTGCAACTCTCACTGGGCTGTGCTTCATCTCTTTGTGTACTGACTGACTGGTTTATGTCCGTTACCAGCTTTGTACAGTGTCTCCTGAGAGGAAAAAACTCAAGGGCTGCTGGTGCATACAATGGTTAGCTGGGATAGCGTGCCAAGAGGCAAACCAGCAATAGCATAAAGCAAAGACACCGATTTTTTACCACTTTTACATTAATGCATCAGCAGGTCTCATCTTTGCTACCATATTGTTATTTAAGATGCTTCCTGATTTGGAGTCCAAATTCCTCACGTCTTAAGGCTCTGTATGGGTTTAGGCATTCACTGTGCATGGCCCTTGCAGCTCACCATGGCAAGATCCTATCTTGCCAGGTGGGAGGTAGCATAATAGTTAAAAACTAAGGATAGTAGGCAATTATTTTCCAAGTGCAATGTACATTTTACACAGACTTTAGCATAATAGTTAAAAACTAAGGATAGTAGGCAATTATTTTCCAAGTGCAATGTACATTTTACACAGACTTAAATATTGCGTGGTTATGGATATAAATCCAAACATTTAAGGATGTATATTATATATATTCTATCCATTAATTAATATATATATTCTCCATTTTGTGTGCCCATGCATACATTCACACACCTGCAGAACACATATGTGTCACGTGCACATGGGTGGCTACTGCTTTCCCTGTTCAGTTTTAACCTGTCAGGCCCTAATTCCTATTTGTAATGGGAGATGATCTTCTACACAGACACAGAGCCCTCAAGAGGGCTCGACATCTCTTAATCCAGCTGCATCTTTTGCTCTTTAAGAGTCCCTGCCCCTCACCTTTATGCCTCACAACACTGGAAAATCCTACAGTCACGGCTACAAAGGCCAGAATAGACAAAGGAGAAGAAATTTAGGGTTACCTGAGAAAATGAAATTAAGAGATCTAAGAGCCTTTGAGTGGCTCTACTACTACTGTCCTGTGTCACCCCTTGAATGTAAGGAAAGGAGCCAATGTCATCTTGTTTTGCATGAGACTCATACTTTGCTTTACATGAAATTCAGATGAAAATGGTAGGACTGACAAGACCAGCAAAAGCAGGTTATCAGCACAGTGTCAACTTGCTTGCCTTACCCAGGCAAGTAGATACCGCGATGTTAACACACATTAAACTCCCATATTTCACATACATGGTATGCGCGTGAGGCTGTTGGCTTTCACCCTGAGAGAGGTGAGACCCAACTGCTTCACAAGAAGTAGATAGTGAGAAGAGACAGGGAAGGAGAGGAAAAGTTCTGATGAAGCATGAATGGAAAAAGAGTGGCAATAACATCAATTGTTGAAGTACCAGTTATATTCATGATGTAAGGTCTCATCCATCTGTCATTTCATTTAATGGCAGAAGGTGGGGGCAGCCCCTTCATGTCCACTTCTCTAGTCTGCATATTTCTGTAACCTTTAAAACCACTTCCGCAATTTCTTATAAACATGGATTACCAAACTTGCAATGAACTATAAAAGCAAATGCATTTACAATATGCCCTCTAGATAGCTTTACTGCCACGGAAATAGTTTTGCTGTGACCGTGGGATGTAGGAGCGTAAGGCTGGGGAAACTACGTGCTTTGTAATGATAAAATCCAGCAGGTTTTAGCACAACATTTTGCTTCTAACCTACAGCCATCTCACCTGTGAAGTGTGCTTATTAAGTTCCTTTCATGACCACAGGACCTGCAATTTATAAATGCTGCAGGTGTGAAGGCATTGTGTGGCACTTTTAGGTTAGTGAAAGAACATTATTATTCATGGGTGAAATATTCCATTTATTCAGTGGAAGAGGAGTAATGTGTGTGGGGGTGGAGAGTGCGAAGCTGATGATAGAATGACATAAATAGAAACAGACATCTACAGAGCACCTCAGCCATGCCATTGTATTGCTGCTTCAAGCATTTAAATCTCCCAGTAATGGCCGGGTGCTGGGATTTTTCCTCTAATGATGCAGGCTTGCTATATCTCCTGCCACTAAACTATGTTTAAAAGTTTACCTAATCTTACTTAATTTTTATGGAGTAACAGTGATGGTGCCAGACCATACTAAACCAGTGGCTGCTTTTAGTTAGAGACCCAAGCTCCTGTTGATGCAGATCTGTCCCTGTATCACCTAGCCTTTTGCTGTGTTTGCATGCAGTGCCTTGCTTTGGTCATCATAGATGTCTACCCCAGAAACAAATGTCCCTCAGAAGTGGGACACTGGGATGCCTTGACGTTAAAGGCAGGGCTTAAACTACTTAGTAACTTCTTTTTTTAGGATTTAGAACAATTGCTGTACATTATTATTACTGGAGATTACTATGTCTTACTTTGTCTTCATTCTCTGGACTGTTTTTCATTAGCTATCCCCATTTTAGTTTTAAAGGGCTGACAAGGAACAATTTGAACACAATGTTATTTTAATGCAATTAACAGACTTCAGAATTTTGTGATAGTTAAAGATTTTTTTAAAGGATACACTTAGTTAATGATTTTCACTCTGAAGAAAGTTGGATAAACATTTAAATCTAAGCTAATGTGTTAGTGTGACTGTAACATTTTATAACTAAACCCACGATGATCAGATAACACAGATGTTAAGGTAACTATCTGGCAGGAACTATGATTTCATCCTGTGTTCTAGCAACATCTACAACATCATCTTTTGCCCTTGTTCCCTCCATTACAGATGCACTGGTTTCCTTGCATTTCTATATCTTCTATAGATTTTAGTATGATTAGACTGTCACCTGCTCTTATTCACATAGGAATAGATCCCCAGAAAATTGTTATACAAGTGACTGAGAGTAGGCTTTGTAAATTCATTATCATTTTAGAGCTATATACTTGGAGGTTGGTGGAGGACTTTTGGTGGACAAACGTGTTGCTCCTCTTTCAATGAGATACTGACAGTCTCTCTGATGCATCAATACTACACTATTAAAATAGAATATACGAATGTTTGCTGAATTTTTTGTCATACCAGCAATGTAAAAAATATATTACATGTAGCAAAGGATAAAGACTCTGTACCAGCAAGAACAGTGAAATGTGATTTTTAAAAAATTATACTTAACCCCTCATTTTTCTATTTTCTTTTCTAATTTGGCTACAGGCACTTGGGGGGTCTCAGTTTGTTAAGTCAATTTTGGGGGGGAAAAAAAAGGCAAACAGCTGTCCTTGCCCCTTGGTAGCTGTAATAATGGCTGACAGGCTGGAGTATTGACACCCTACCCCCCCTCAAATAAAGCCTGCCAAAGTAGATATAGACAAACATCTAGCATGATTTAAGTTCTAAGACAATTTTTTCTTTAATTAAAAGTTCATAGAAGTTATGTGTTAGCACAGAAACTGCTTACAAACAGTGAATAACTGTAACACAGAAGATTCCCTTGCTTACATCTCTTGTACATTACTGGCAGCTGCTGAGTAGAGAGTAATATTGCTTTCTCATTAAGAACCTTTAATGGAGAATATTTTATCCAGGTGCACCTAAGAGAAACTTGAGCAACACCTGAATTCACCTAGAACTGAAACTAAAGGGGGCCTTGAGTTGGCCAGGGCACCAGCATATTTTCTGCTAGATCATGAAATCTTTACAATTGTCAGAGCCTCAACACCTCATTCACAAGACAGGGACATGATTAAGTACCGACTCAGGGAGACTAATACCAGTTACCAGCACACCCCCCAGCAGCATTTGCAAGATCCTTAGCATTAGTGGAAGCAAATACTTATCAGCTTGCAAGATTTCAGCAAATCATCCGCAACAGCGGTGAAGTTGGAAAATAATAGTTATAATAACAGCAACATACATCTGATTTTTAACAAAGTTTTTCTGAGCATTTCAACATACTATAGTACGTTACAAGCCTGAATCAAAAGACAAGTGGAAGAGAATTTTGAACCCGAGTTTCTTTCAGACACATATTACTTCAGGCATTTGAAGAAAGTGTTGAACAGCTTCCCCACCCACTTTCTCAAAGTGGAGGAGAAATTGCTCTCAAATGTTGGTTATAAACGTGTAATCTGAACTCCAGCCACTCGGCAGGGCTGCAGAAGAATTTACGATGTGCTAAATATTTCCTTTGTTCTTCCCAGTGGTAGCCTGCTGTAGCAATTAGAAAGCAACTGGCTGCACATGTAAACTGTGGCCGTTTTCTAAAGAATTGTTGATAACTGTTAAAAGCCTTCCTAAGCAGGACTTGCTTTGCTAATACTGCAATACTTTATTTTTAAATATATGTCTATATTAATTCTCCATATTTATTTTCTCATCTTCTAATCTTAGTCGTGTCCTCTAGGTACCTTACTACTGAGATAGAAAGCAGACACAACTGTCGACTATTGCTGTATTTTAGCCGTTACTAAACTTAAAATACAGCCTCCTGAAACACTCTCTCTTTATTGGGCAGCTATGTAGCTTCCATAGGAACAATGTGTTCATGTAAATGATCCAAGTCGCTACAACAACATTTATTTCGGTTTCTGCATGCAAATAATAGAAAATACAACCCAATGTCAGTCCAGCTCTTCTTGTTTTCAACAAAGAAAGCGCGTCCTAAGCCATCCTGCAGCACGCTGAAAGCACAAAGCATCAGACCCCATGGTGGCAAATTTGAAGTAAGCCTGCCATGAAGGAAATTGCAATGAAATGTGCCTCGGGAAGACTGCAGGTTTTGCAAACGGGAAAGATGGCTTTAGGAGATGTGTCCTGTCAGTGCTGTTCCCCCCCCCGCCCCCCAGCATGGCTCCAGAGAAGGCAACAAGCAGGGCAAAGTAGACAACTTGGTATAGCTACCATATGCAGGCGCCTGGGCCATGCTGAAGATGAAGCCCACTAGTGAGAGGAGGCATCAATAAACAAATGCACTAAGCAGCCAGACCACTGCTCTTAGGGGAATGAAAGTTCAGAGTGAATAATGTTAGTTATGCTGGGAGCAGCTTTAGCAAGCCTTTTGTGGTCCATTACCTCTAGCCCAGGGCTCAGTGTGCAGGTGCTGGCCCGGAGCCAAGGGCACACCAACAACCTTGCTGCCTGCACTGCCTCTGCAAAAAGTGGTTGAGATCAGTGAGGAAGCCAGAGGGAAAGCTTCCTCCGCATGCCAGCACCAGGATCCATGGGATTTGGCCTTGGAATTCCTGTGGAGTCCTAACCAATACATCAAAGTCAGCTCCTTGGCACTTGTGTGCTATTGCTTAGCCCCCTGGCTTCCTTAATCTTTGGGACGGTATGTCATTATTTCCCTCCGAAGCCTGAGGGAAACACAGTTTGCAGTCAAAAAACAGCCAGCGTCCATTGGCACGTCAGCAAAACACCACGTCTGGCAGGTGGCCTTCAAGGTAAACCACTGGCCGTACAAGTCGAAAGCAAGCTTTCAGATACAGGCTTTGAAGAGGGCGTGCTCTCCTCTGTGGTGGCCTTCACCCTGTTGCACCACCTGGCAATGTCTGGAATGAAGTTATTTATAGTCTAAACAATGAGAAGTCAAGTGAGTTGGACAGTTCAGGGTTTTGGTAATGGGATACAGAGCTTTCTGCCTTGGGCTTGCTGGGTCAGCCCCAGGCCAGGCTGGTGCTAATGAGTAGAAGTCACTGCCATCCAGTTGCTTCTCAGCAATCTGTGTGAAATGGGCTTGGGTTGGACACCTTTCCTTTGAAGGCTCTGCAGACAAATGAAGGAGGAGGGCAGACTGAACAGTCTCTTTCTTCCCTAGTTTTGAGCCTCACCAGGCAGAGTGGAGATACTCTATGGTCAGTGCTTTAATGCCTTCCCAAGTCTTTGGTGAAATGTTTTCCAGAGCAGCCTCAAACTGTGCTGAAGTTGGTGGAATGAATCCCAACTTATGCTACTGACTCCTATACTACTACATTTTAAATGTAAGCATGGATGAAGAGACTCTTCAGACTGATATTTGCATTCACAGCTATATCCATCTGCCACAAAAACAAGTCATGTTTTTACTCTGTGTTATAGCATTGGCTCTGGTATTTCGAACACAGCCCTACCATCCATTCTTTCATTCAGGACAACCACCAGTTTGCTTCTTCATCTGGCCAGCTTCTCATCACTGTTATGAATTTGCATTTCCTTGGATTTTTAGGGCAAATGAATAACCTCTGAGACCCGATCACCACTCATGCCTGTGTGAATGCTGAATATTTTTGTGGTTAGTCCCTCACAGGACTAAATGATTCATCATCCTCAGACACCAATCTCTGCAAGATGCCTTAAAACACAACCCATCCCCAGCTGCCATGTCACATGGAGAATCCTGATGATCCCATCTCTTTGCAATTTTAGTAGTGAAATGAACAAGAACTAACTATTTGCCTCCTTTTGTGTCATCAGGCAAATATTGGTAAGTGTGTCCTGGATTAATTTTAATATTCAGCAACATTGCTTACTGTTACATATAAAAAGAAAGATACAAGTAACATGATAGGAAGGAATGAGAACAAGACTCAAAATTCAATGGGAATTGAAGAGAAAGGTAGCACTTAGTGGTTACGCTCACAAAGAGTACAATCAACACAGGGATCCAATGGGATCTACTTCGATGTTCTCAGTGTTCGTTTATTACTTGTTTCTTGGATATGTATACTTCTGTCATAGCTTTCTATTGCAGCAGCACTGACATCACACACATTCTGTCACTTTTTTTTCTTGCTTTGACCTACTGAGTGGAACACTTTTCTGCAGGCTCTGCCAGTGTAAAAGGATATCGTTTGTCTCTCAGACTGTAAGTTTCCATCAGACTGTAGTTGTAAATCTAAACACTAAATTGATTAATTTTTAGCACTATGTGTTATGGCAGAGCCAACAGGGCCAAAATGCAATTGACTCATTAAGTACCACAGACACCTTACAATAGTCCTTGCTGCAAAGATTTTCCAATCCAAATAGACTAGACAGAGCACAGATGCAGGGGAGAATAGAAGCAAAGTGAACAAAGTTAACTCATCTAAATTCTGAAAAGAGCTCAGACTAACATAACATCTGACGATCCATATTTATAACCAAAAATCTAAATAAGATCCTACGTGTCGGCTTTTTTAGCAGGACTGCATGAAGATTTTTGAAAGACATCGAGAATGAAAGAAAATAAGAAAATAAAATTACTATATTTCATGTTACGTATTCCCTCTTATAAATGGACTGTCTATGTCTTAGCATTTATAAAAGCACTTTCTTACCCAAGGATTTCAGACAACTACCATTTAGCAAAGCCTCACCATTCTCCAATGATAGGGATAAATACTGTTTTCAATTTACAGACTGAAGCACAGAAAGTCAAGGGACTGGCTTAGCATTTCCTAATGAATCCAACCTGAGGCAAGACTCCAGGAGCAAAGACACGCAGTCTTGAATGTTAGATAGATGACATTTGCCTTGCATTCTACTGACCTATTTTGCAGTTAGACACTGTTAGGGTCATCACGCTCAAGACTTAAAGCACATTGCTCTAGGCTCAGAGGAGCAGGAAGGGTGGATGGAGACAGGAATAAGTCATTGTCTCAGATAAAAGATAGAGCAGCAGGGAGATGGCACAAGTTAATGTGACGGCAGTGATTTAACAGTTTGTGCAATGAAAGAAATTAGCATTTTGAGGTAGCTCTGATCAAACACGGACGTATCGTACAGTTTTAACCCACTGATCACTGCATTTAGAACATTGCAAGAAGCAGTGCAACAATGAAATTAAAGTTAGCACAGTGCTGTTAAATTTCACCCACTTGTACACCAGCTAGAGTGTCAGTAACTTGTGCCATCGGTCCCTGATTATTTTTATACTTTGTTTGACAGACACTTCTGGAAATGTCTTCTTGTTTTACGTCGTCAGCAGAGCTCCCAGGCTAAGTTCCTTACGTATCTTTAAATGCTGCTAAGCTGATTGGCATTTACTTTTACCCCCCTCACCATAAGAATCATGGGGTCTGACTTGGCAAGAATTACCTCCTTTTTTTTCTTTTTTTTTTGTTTTTGAACAGAACAGCTGCCCTCCAAACTTAAGCCCATCTGGTCTTATTTGAAAAATGAAGGGGGAAAAATTAAAATCAGTTCTCACTAATTAGAGGAAAATTGTATGTAAACAATTGAAAGGTCTTTTCATACTTATGGCCTGACATTTCCACAAAGAGCTTAATTGCTTGCATGGGCCTAAAGGGTTATGTTCTTTTTTTAAGTTGCATATGCTCTCTGCCAAATACTAGCTTGGACATGCTGTGAGTGATTTTTGGATCACCAGCAGCTCTTGCTATTTTAGGCTCTGTCACAGCTTGAAGTTGTAATTAATTTTGAGGATCCTGACAATCATAATTATGACAGTCCTGGTTTCTGATAAGGCTCACTTAGCTTTTTTTTTTTTTAAGAGAAACTTTTGGGTTTAGTATTAGGAAAAGAATGTCATACTGCAGACTATCACACTGCAAAAAATTCCCAATTTAAAGAATAAACACCTGCTGTAGAGTTGGGCAGGAAACATATTTCTTCTCCCATGAAACTTGTCAACTTTTCATAAATGTTCCCACCATGAAATCAAGATACTTTGAGGTTCTATTCATAAAATCAGGCAAAGAAAAAGCCAGTCAAAAGCAACCCATCATAGCAGTATACTGTTTTGGATGCTCAAGATGCGTATGAGAGACAATTTCAGTTCCTTTTATGCCATCCTTTTTATCTGAAAGTGAACAGCCCTAAAGAATAGGCCACTACTTATTTCATAAGAAGCCTTTCTGTCTGGAACTTTCTAAGTTTATGTAATAGGTAAATACGAAATGGAGGGGAGCCTTTAGTCTGCATCTTTCTCTGTCTGAGTTAGTGTCTGATTCAGTTGCTCTTTGCCAGTCTGAGGTTTCTATCACTTTCTCTTCCCATCATTTCCTCTAGTTTCTCTCTAGTTTGATTAAGAAATCAAGTTTTGGACTAGAGAGAGCCCCAAAATACTGTACTGAACTGGTGTGTTCCTATGGGAAGTTTCCATTCCCCTGAATATTTTTCTGTGGGATGAAAAAATTTGAATTTTTGAAAATTTCTCATTTGATCCCTGACACTTAAAAAACATTTAATTCTTTTTTTATAGGTGAAAAAGTGTGATGCTTACAACTTCCAGTATGGCTTACCTTCCACCTTCACATCACTGGTAATTTGTAGTAGCAACTATGGCAGAAGTATTTTCCCTTTCAGGTTTTTAGAGACATTGAACTAAAAACTCACTGGAGTTGGTAGTAAGACAAGTATATAGTGAAAAGAAAATGTTTTCTGGGCCTTTGAATTCACTTCTGATGGCCCTGGGAAATAATAACATCCCCCTCAACTGTTTTATGGCCCCTGAAGAGAGAAAAAGCACACTGCATTGGCCTCACACCCCAAACTAAGTACATGCGTCATGCTGCAGTCACTGTTTTCTGAGATTTATCCTCTCTCTTTAGCAGCTCCCATTAATAGCAGAAGGAATTACACAGTTACAGAAAGGAGGATGTCCCTTCTGAAAGAATATTGTTGTGCGTTATTTGTAATACAACACTCAAGGCCAGCTGGTACCTTACAGGTTTTGGCTGATTTAGGGTAGTGCAGGGCCTCGGTGTAAGTAAGGAAGCAGCTCAAGGAGTTTCCTAGGGCACGTATTCTTAACCCAAGGAGCAATCTGGTTAACTAAGAGAAGACACACAGTTCTGTGCCATCCTGTGCCCTGGGAAAGCACGCTGCCTGTGTACACAGACAGCTCAGCTGGCCCAGTGTCCAAGAAAGGAAGAAAAGCGATGCCTGTCTTCTCATCTGCTCCAGGGGGATTACTTCTGTCACTGGGATAAGGAGAAAGCCTTCTCTGTGCTTCCACAGCAATGGCAATTTTACCTGCATTCATAGCATTCTTTTGCTTTCCCTTGAGAAAGAAGTGCTAGCCTTAAACCTTGGGAGATAAAATACAGGTTTATATCATTATTTGTATCGTATTCAGAATTCTTCCGAGGACCCTAAGCCCTAAAACCATGCAAGTTTGAGAGGATCTCTCTTTTTTAATCAGTAATGTGAATTTCTAGCTCCTATTTCTTTGCCAAGAAGAGTCTGACATTGTAAATTAAGTAGGCATTAAATGCTGGGGGAAAAAAACCTCAAAAGCAAAGGGGCAATGAAAAGATCCCATTACGTGTTATAATTTTTCTTAATTAAGGGTTTCTAAAGGAACTTTGTGATTTTGGTTGTTTGAATCCAGGTTTTTCAACGCCCAGAACTGGTAATCCTGTCTAAATATTTACTAAATCAGAATTAACACATTTAAACCTATCGTGTTTTATTTGGAATGGGTAGGGGACAGCTTGGAACTTACTCTCTTTATTCAGTGAAAAACTCAGTTCTAAACATGTCCAGCTTTCGGATCTAAGCATGGATGTGAGAAATTCACAGGTAGTGCCACAGAGCCACTTTAGAGGTACAGCCGCATCCATGAAGGGATAGATGACTACCTGTGCCCTCCAGGACCTCAGTCCACCACAGAGATTCTCAACTCCCTTCTCAGTTTTTGCCTAATCCCATTTAAGTGTTTTATTTTAAAATTTCTAAACAGCCAAAAATCTGCTGTAGATATGCCCAGAACCTTTTCTGGTAATTTACTCATTCTTGAAGCTCAATGGGATTTTCAAATTAGTCGTTGCCTCACTGTGCTCTCAAATGAGCTTTGCTCTGGTAGCCAGTTTTTTAATACCCTTAAATATTCAAGCCCTGCACAGCTATGGCCACTAAAGAGGTTAGTAGTGGTTAAAATATTTATGCAACTTCAGTTCTATCCTTTATCTGCCTATCTCAGATGACAAGGCTATTGGCTATCCCGGAATATCTAATTCCCTCCTGTTGAAACAGCTCCAGTCTTCATACTAAGCCGTCACTAGGAGTAAGACTGGAATCCAGGGCTTCCTTCCTTATCTCAAGTGGCCTGCCATCAACTCTGATGTACTCACACTTTCCCTTTCTTTAGGCCAGTAAATTAAAATATCTATTTTTCTTTCCCAGTATAGCCTCTGGTCTGGCTGTTGTAAAATTTTCCTGAGGAGGCAAAGGAAGATGCTGAACCCAGAGTGTAGAGTGCTCAAACCGTTGAGTGACTAATAACAAAGAAGGAATGAGATGCACGATACCCATCAGCTCTAAGCCTGTACTTGCTGAAATGCCTCTTCAGTTATTCCAGTTCATTTCACCTGTAATTTTTACAGTGTGCACTTGGTTAAGGAGCAAGATAGTGCAGTTTCGCAGAGGTGTTTCTGGGTCAAGTTCTGGGTACTTGTCCTCTTCTGCTCCCCCTCCCCACAGCTGCCCTGGCCCACTTAGTATAAATGTGGTATTAGTGACCCTCACTTCACTCTGTTGTATTTTGATTTCAGCCTCAAACTATTCCACTTCAGAAAGCCTAATATACATTCTTAAATCTCGGAGCAGTTTCTAGTCACTAAATATCACACACTGTGGATCTTCCCTGCATATATATTTTCTCAAGTCTGCAGATCCTGCCACACGCAGCCTCTGAAAGTGACTGTGCAAAGCCTTTGAGGGCACCTCACCAGTAACAGCGACGGATGTAAGAAAGATGCCCCTACACAAACATGGCTCTGAGGGCAAATATCTTGCTCCTCCCTCCTGAAACACAGGGAGTACCACCAGCTCCTTCTATGAAGTCTTCAGGAAGGATGAAACAACTGATCTTTGATTGTCAAAAAAGAAAAAAGAAGAGATACATAAGCATCTCACTCTAGGCAGGGAAGCTGTGAATCCCGCTGCCCTGCAGCTAGTGTAAGGCATCTGTGCCCTAGAAAGTACTGACACCTAAGATACACCATGTCCTCAAGGCTTGCCCCGGTCCCTGCTCAGCGTGCCGGCTGTTGTGAATTCCTCCGGGCGCTGGGGCAGGCAGGCACCTTGTGCTGCTGGAGTGAGGTGCCTGCCTTGCAGGCACTGCCATGGAAAGAATTACAAGGCCAAAGTTTCTTTTTTGGCTTTGGCCCTAGGATGCTTGAGATTAGGCAGAGCTACACCCAGCGTTGCAAAAAGAGCCCTTTGCAGGCTTAGCCTTTAGAGTACAATTTCCCTCCAGATGTGAATGTATAACAGGCGACTTAGGAGGTAACGGCTTAATTGTTCTTTAGCTAGTAACCCTCTGCCCTTACAATTAAAACATTTTATGTAGTGTTCAGAGTTTGTACATTGTAGTAGCAATTATACCGGAATAGATAAAATAAAACAGACTGATAAACTTGATTGTTTGTTTTCCCTTAGTTTTGTTTCCAGACCTGCTATAATTGTTTGCAATAACAGAAAGAGTAACACTAATGCTGGTTAATAGGGTTGTCGTTAAGGCACGGAGTGGATTCTGCTCATAGCTTACTACTGAATTCCCACGTGTTCTGGGGCAAGGCTCCCGGTACTTCTGCTCCCGTTTTGTGAAGGGAGAAGAACACTCCATTTTCTACCTATTTTATACATGTCTTGTCCTTTGAGAGGTATTGTTAGGGATTAATCTTCAGACCTGCCATGAAAATCTTCCTTATAACATTATCTGGTCATTGCAAGGTCTGTTTGGGCTCAAAAGTTCATTTTACACTGAAAACCCCACCAGTACTCCACTGCGGTTGCATTGCATGTCCAAAACCCAGGTGGTACAGACCCAGGCATGAAGCCTTCCCTCCTCTTTAGAAAGATTCTGCTAGGTGCATCCTACAGCTAGTAATTGGTTATCATTTCTGTCTAAATTATGTTCATGCTACTTGCAGAGTTGTGGAGAGATGCTAGCTAAGTGAATAACACAAAAGCATTAAAAACAACACCTATCTATGTTATTGAAATAAATTGAAGATGAGTAAGTGGTGCCTCCAATAAAACAAAACAAAACAAAGCAAAACCAAACCAAACCCAGAACCTCAGTTGTATTAAAATCTTCATTCCGCCAAATTATTATTACCCACATTATCACAACTGTGCAAGACTTACAGACTTTAAATCTAAAAGGGACGATGAAGGCTGATGACCCCCAAAAGGACATAAGTTATATAACTTCATGTAGTTATAATTCATAAACAAAATAATGTTTTTAAATTCTACCCATTTGTTCTTCTTACTTTTTTTTCCTACTAGATGCAGTAGGTATCTAGTAGTTCTTATTTCTCCTTGTAAAAGCGCCCAGGCACTGAACATTGACGGTATGAAGCACACCATCAGCGGTCTCCACAAATGCTAAAAACCAGTTGGATTTTCTGCTGTGTACCTGGAAGGAGATCTGTTTCCAACTAGTTCAGACTGTGCCAAAGTCCAAGGCTCTTACAGAAAATGCCTTGCATGCAGTGTAGGATAACAAAACAAGTCTAAGATTTGAAAAGCTAGCAATCGGGAGGACCAAAAGCCACAGCTAAATAGGAATTCATATCTTGAATTTTATGAATAAGAAAAAATGAAGAGCAGAAAAGTATTGCAAAAGAGCCTGTGAAGTCATTATTAAGCTCCATTCTCCATTTATTCCTAAAGAAATAAATTATATTGCCCGAACTAATTAAAATTGGTCAAGTATCTTTGAATACTTGGGAAGAAAATAAAAAACTTATTCCTAACATAAAGCTGACACCAGAAGGCATCCAGTTTGTTCTGTGAAGAGGGATCAATTACATGTTTATTTATAGCTTGTGAACTGGGATTACAAAATGTGGGCCCATGACTCACATGGGCTCCCACTGCTTGCTGTTGGAGTATTGCGCAATGCTCACGCATAGAGCATGTGGTGGCTACGCTTTCAGGGTAAGACTGCAACTCCTCCTGGGTGGCTGCCTCAAACAGTAAAGGTGTCCAAGCAAGCCCGGCATAATGGTGCACTTCAACTTCTCTCATCTTCTGAGAGCTAAAGTTAAAGATCTAACTCGGCAGTTATTTTATCTATTTATTCAACTAGCTTTTTTAAGTGACCCTGTTTTTCCTTCATCTCCCTTAGTTTCCTGCCGATATGCATTTTTCTTTTGTTGGGCCATATAACAGCTTCTTCTCTGAATCACCTGTATATCATGTAGTCACAGAGCAGCACGGGAGAACCCCTCTGGCTCGAAGACCCATGTTCCTGACACTCCTGGCTGGCTTTCAGCTATGATTTGTTTCCTGTTTGTGCTTGGGAGATAGGGTCATGGAGAAGATGAAAGGCTGTGCTGCAGTAGGGATGCACTGATGAGACCCTGTACTAAAAAGGGTCTCAATAAAGGCAAATTCCCAAACAGCATCATGGCCCCCCCCCTTTCGTGTCACTTGATGTGACAAGGAGTACCTGAAGAAACCCTGAGTGGAGTTTATTTCTCATGTCACCTGATGCTACCTTACTCGGTGCCTAGGCTTTTGTCATCTCTGTGGTCTTGGGACCACAGTCAGGGCTCAGCCGGCTAACGTTAAGCAATGGCCCTACTAAAGCTGCTGTCTTCCAGCGAGAAAAGCTTTGAGGTGTCACTGTGTGTTTACAGTAACACTGTTTTGCTGAGGCATGGTTTATCTAACTGAATGAGGAACTAAATGAACCACTCATTTAGTAGTCCTCACATCAGCAAAAGCCACATACTGAGAATTACCAAAATATATTTAAATATCTACACAGCAGCAACTGAATATATAATAAAAATACAACCGTTAAATATCACAGAAAGGACATCTTTTTAAAAAAAAATAGGAAGCTGGAGTCTGAACTTTGAATGAGCTTACACTGTTTTCTAACCCAGGCATGAAAAAAGAAAAAAATAGTAATGAATGATCTTTGCATTCAGCCATGAAATCCTACACCATCATAGATCGTTTTTTAACTCCTTTAGTCAACTCAGACAATCCTTCTAGGGGGAAAAATGTGAAGGTCATAAAAAAGTGCATACCAGAATATTACATGTAGGTATTTAGAGCTAAATGAACTAAAGGCTTTCCCACTGGGTTCATTTACTCTCCAAAGTAGTCCCTCCTAAAAGATGGGTCTATATGATTAAAATATGGCCAGCATTTTATAGTAAGTCTTTACCACTTTACAGTAGCTAGCTTTAGGGCATATTTCAACTCACATTCAAACGAGTCCTTCTATTGACTTTAAGGGGAGATGGATTGAGCCTTTTAACAGCAGTCTTCTGGCCCCATGTGCACTTATGTAAATCTGCACTTATTGGATTAGATGATTTCATGGAGTCTCTTCTAGCATAATTTTTAAGTTTCTTTTGAATTAAAATGAGGTAGTTTAATTCTCATTGCAACCTTTGATTTCTCAAATCTGAAATTTCTGTTATGTAGAGGAAAATTTCATTTGGAAAGATTTTTACTGGGACAATTTATAAAATTTTAGTTCTTTATTAAAATAGTACTGCATGAAACAGAAATTTTATTTCCTGTTTGACTCCAGTGCTTATTTATATTTTGTTTTACAAGTGTATAGCAACTAAATAGTCTGAGCACCTATAATAACATCAGATTATCTTTCAATGCCCATAAATACTATCAGTAATGCACAATATTCAGTTTGAAGGTTATATCAAATTCAAGCAAGAAAGGTGAATGCAGCCTTATGCTTGCTTGACTCTCATTTTGAAATTAATAAGGTGTTTGCGATAGTGCGTTTTAGAGCAATATCTTTTAAAAATAATTTAGAGATGCCAATTAATTCTTTATCCACATGTTGATATATTTTTAATCTGCTTTAGATATAAAAATTAATTCCATTTTATTTCCTTTAAAAGTCAAATTGTATTATGCAGCACAAATTGTATAAATCATAGACATCATCTCAAGAAAGAGATGATTGCACCTCACATGTCTTACACCTGGGGCCTCACTCTGTGATGTTTAGTGCCCTCAGGTATAATCTGCCATCTAAGACAGCCATATGATGTCATCGATGGATTTTAACTATACAAGCAATTTAGGCAGTGCTAAAGAGAGTTTAACTTTCAGTACAAACCAGAGTGAGCCATTTTCAACAATATATCAAAACCTGGTGTGGAGGTGATTCTTTCCACGAAACCTCTTCCAAGAGTAAACTCCCAAAGTACCACTCAGAGAGGCCCCGAGTGCCCTGCAGAAGTCAGCAAAGCCAACCTCTCGGGAGCCCGTCCCATGTGCTCTGCAGCAGATAGCAGTCGTCGCTTGTTGTTTCGGGGGGCCGTCTCCTGACATACTGAGCTGGAGCTCAGAAGCTCCATCTGCGTGAAGCACTGGCAGAGTACAAGCCTAAGCATTGCCCAGCCATTGCCCAGTACTAGCAGGCTACTTGGTGTGGGTTTGACCCACGGTAGCTCATGCTTGGATTACGTCGGGGCATGTTTAGGGAGAACGTGGGCATGTTTGGGAAGAACATCACAGTATCCCTAGGACAGCTGATTTCTCAGCAGCTTCATGAAAACCTGTATTTTCAAAACCATTTGGCTGTACTGAAATGTTCAGTAGATGCAGATTAACCCAGGGAAGTGATGTCAAAGGGGTTTTACTCTTCTACTCCTGTTAGTACCAGCTGCCTCTGCTTTGTGATGTACTTGCTGTAAGATGTCTGTACAGCCCTCCAGTCAGACTGGACCATTGTGGTTGCTGTTCAATATTATTTTCCTAAACATTTCTGCTCCTATAAAAGTTGAAGAAGTTTCATGACAGGCTCTGTTTTTGTTGGTAAGAGGAACTGATTACAGTACTTAATTTTTAAAGAAAGAGGAAAGGAAAGAGCACATAGATATTTCTTCTTAAATAAGAAGGGGGCAGAACATGTGATGGGTCCCAGCCAGGTCCTTAATAAAACGAATGATGTCTGTGTTCCCCAGAGGGCTCGTGACGCCACTTCGGAGTTTGCAGTCAGCAAGAAGCAGCTCATGTTGCACACCGCATGACACTGGAATATGACTAATAAACATCAGGAAGTCCCCAACGGCTGCAAATTTGGCAGCTCTGTCTGAATTGGCCCGTCATGATGCTTGTGAACCTTGTGAGCATACTTGGGCCCTGTTTCAAGTGGATAGTAGATCCCTGGGTTTTGATTTAAGGCACCTTGCTGTTTAAAAGAACCTGGCAACTGAAATAATAGAGGTGTTGCCTGTGAAGCCCGAGGTGCACCAGCTAAGCAACAGGGAGCTGAAACTTGTGCAACGCCTATCTGGTTTAAATAAGGCTATTAACATTCCTCACTAGCATTCATATACACACATTTGTATTTAAAATCTAATAAAAATATTCTAACCACATCTGGGAACTAGTATTCTACGTCGGCACCACTATTGTAAATTTTCACAGCTAAGTCACCGGCTTCTCAAAAAGAGTTTCTAATAGAAATGTTGATAGGCCATTAGCTAAGTACAGCGGTGAGAATGGCACTGCTATAGTAAGAATGACCACGAGTCAGTTTAACAAATAATAAAATACTAGTAAACAGGTGAGGTTTTAAGCCTATTCATTAGGCTCACTTTCTGATGAGTTAAAACAGACTGCTTATTTCTTGTCCATAAACACCCCCAGGCAGTCGAAATCTGTCATGGATAAGGCTGGTGTGACAAAGTTTGTTTAGTTCTAGAATACAGTAGTCAGAAAAATGCAAGAAACCACATATGGTGACATAGTGCCCTTAAGTCTGTAAAGTCAGAGGGAAATTTTCTGGTTAAAAATTCTGATGTGTTATAATAATGTGTGTTATCTTACTAAAAATTAGATATCTGTGGGACCAGTTTAGAACAATGGGACTGTTAAGAATATCAGTACTAAAAAAGTGAAACCATTGTCTGAAATGGTCTCCGGCTGGAGGGTTGTGTGGTGGGAAAATATTTTAACAGGGTTTCCTATTAGCGTGATTGTTCTCGAGATGTAGCACCAGTATTGAAATACAGTGGAATGTTCACCATGTGCGTCTGTCTAATAGATGGCAAGTACTTCATGGTGATTTTATTTTTAAAAACCCCTCTTTCCAATTTTTGCTCTGTATCGCTATTTATAAATTCATGGGCAAGTACAGTGCACGCTTACATGATGCATTTACGCTAGAGTGGCAAATTTGTTACAGACCTGGACAGGCAGATCTGGGGAAGAAGGAGGAAGCCATCAGAGCTTATGACACATACTGAGCCAGCAGCCTGCATGGTAGCTCATGGGATCCAAAGCCAAGCCTACCCGCTGCCAACAGTTCACAGCCTGCAAACCCTGATAATTTCTAACTACTCACACAGGAAAGTATTTGCAGTACTGCTCTGCAAGCAGATAAAATAGAGGCAAAATCTGGCAAAAGTAGGAGGTGAAAAGAAGTTAACTAATTGGCACATTTTTGTTAGTTCCATTCTTCTGTCACTTGCCTATTGGCTCCAGCATATGAACTCATAGCAAACATATTTCATTAATAGGTTTATTTATACAGCAGCATGTTTAAACCCAGTTTTATACAGAGTGGATTTTTATAGAGATAGTGGATTTCTGTGCAACATAACAAATACATGCTATGATTTAGTAGTTTGGGTGTTAATGACTGCTAAGATATTTGCACATTACAATACTTTAATAGTCCACTACAATGAGATACCTACAATTTTATGGCTAAAGCTTTTTATACTTTTGTATTTTTTCCAGCCCTCTGTTAAATACTTTTTCCTTGAATGGGAATGGCAAAACTCACAGTTGCCTCAGTGGAGATCTTAGGTTAAGTTGTTGCCCACTTTTACCACTTCTTCTTACAAAACCAGTCATTATTGTGGGCTATCTTAAGTACACTTCAATGTCAGGCAAAGTGGAGGTATTTTTTGAGAAGAAGGTCCTCCTCAAAGTGGAGGTCCCCTTTGAGACGATGGAACTGAGGTGTTCCATCATCTTATCTGACTGTCAAGTTTGTAAGTGGTCCTCCTCCACTTCACTTGGTATGGAAATGTACTTAAGATAGCCCAAAACAATGATGGGCTTTGAGTTGCCTCTCGCTCTTTAGATTACAAACATGTCACTCAGATAAGAGGATGAAACTCCTCAGTTCAGCATTATGCAAATGCCACATGTATACTGCAGTTCTGCACTTCTTTGG
This sequence comes from Aquila chrysaetos chrysaetos, assembly GCF_900496995.4. Taxonomy (NCBI): domain Eukaryota; kingdom Metazoa; phylum Chordata; class Aves; order Accipitriformes; family Accipitridae; genus Aquila; species Aquila chrysaetos. The sequence continues at coordinate 23,270,249 of NC_044011.1, read as the reverse complement.
AGAACACAGAATTTATGCTAAGCATTGTGTGAGTATAACCTGTTGCTGTCCTACAGAAACAAACCTAGACTGCAGAAATTATTGATTCAGATGTTTTGCTACAGCTCTGGCTTTAGTTACATTTGCCTTTGATTTCACTATTCATATAATTCATGGGAAGTTCTACAACTATCTATGTTAACTAAAATACATATTGAATTTACACTGTACATATGCTGATGCATCAATGGCATGGCACTTTCACAAGTGTAAATTACGATGTCTTGGCCTAGCTAGCATATAGATAATTTAGTTTTGCTTAGTGAGAGCTCCTGCTGAGTGAAATTCTGATCCAACAGAAGTCAATGGGATTTCTGCCTTTAATTTTTATGTGGCCCAGGACTTCCTATCCTGTGTTTCTAAAGGCATACGGTGGTGCATTTTTAATTTCTTTTTTTCAGAGCTACTATGTTACACTACTTCCTTTTCTCAGACAACTGCTGGTAAGCGGTTCTGGCTTTTGTTGTTTCATTTCTAAGTATTATGGATCATATGTAGTGAGAAAAAACCCCCGCTATTTAAGGTATTGGTTTCTTCTACAAACTCAGGTTTCACCAGTAGTAGGCAAACTTACGAAATAAGTGTTCCCTGGAATGTATCTAAGATTCCCCTTCTGTGCTGGGACATCCTATTCTCCCTCTGCAAGCATATACTAATGAAACTGCCAAACATTGTCTCTAGCACTTGTCTTCATGGTTTCAGTGTTGTTTTCTAATGTGGAATCTATCTCCCTTTACAACTCTAAGCAGTTTCAGACTTGCTTACTAGAAAGAGAGAAGAGCAATCCATCAGTGGTGAACATTTGCAGCACTAAGGATATATCTTTGAAGTTTGTTTTCACAGTTCCATCATGGCATGAAGCTTCCCTTAATATAGATGTAGTCCTATAGTGTTAACATACGCCAAGAAGAAAAGAATTTAGGAATAAAGTGGAGATTTGAAAGAAATTCTCTCCTGTGCCAGATTCTGCTATGCTTCTGTAAGACAGTCTAAGGAGACCCACTGAAATCTAGGGGACTGTTTTCAGAAAAAGAGCTAATGTAGCTAAAGCTATCAAACTGTCTGACCTGGGTTTTGGTAGAAGATCAGGCTGTCTTACTGATGAGCATCCGCTCATCTTCCAAACGCACAGTGCACTGTTGCTTTGTAGGTCCTGAGTACCCTCTTCTCCAAATAGCTGGCAAAAGATGACTCGCCATCTCAGTATGGTTATCAGGGCACTAGCTCTGTCCCTCACTCCAGAAAAGGTACCAGACCTTTTCAGACCTCCTGATCTCACCAAAGCTTCTGCCAGAAATATTCCTCCTGCACCCTGGGGCCTGGTTGTCATGGTTTAACCCCAGCCGGCAACTAAGCCCCATGCAGCCGCTCACTCACCTCCCTCACAGTGGGATGGGGGAGTGAATCAGAAGGGTAAAAGTGAAAAAACTCGTGGGCTGAGATAGAGACAGTTTAATAGGTAAAGCAAAAGCTGCACGCGCAAGCAAAGCAAAACAAAACAAGGGATTCATTCAGCACTTCCCATGGGCAGGCAGGTGTTCAGCCATCTCCAGGAAAGCAGGGCTCCATCACGCATAACGGTGACTTGGGAAGACAAACGCCATCACTCTGAATGTCCCCCCTTCCTTCTTCTTCCTCCAGCTTTATATGCTGAGCATGATGTCATATGGCATGGAATATCCCTTTGGTCAGTTGGGGTCAGCTGTCCCAGCTGTGTCCCCTCCCAGCTTCTTGTGCCCCCCCCAGACTCCTCACTGGTGGGGTGGGGTGAGAGGCAGAAGAGCCCTTGGCTTTGTGTAAGTGCTGCTCAGCAGTAACGAAAACGTCCCTGTGTCATCAACACTGTTTCCAGCACAAATCCAAACCATAGTCCCATGCTAGCGACTGTGACGAAAATTACTCTATCCCAGCCAAACCCAGTGCAAAATGTGAGTTTAAATTATGCTGAAGACAATCTTCCAGTTAACCAAGGCAAACAGGTACCTCATCAGTCAGGCTGAGGAGCCAATTCTCACTAGCTCCTTAAGTCTCTCGTGCACTATTGACTATATAAGCTGTCTTGACCTTTTGAGCTTCTTCAGTAAGTTGGTAGTCCTTTGAAAAACTATCAAACAAAAAAACCCTAGTCGTAAATTAACCTAGGGCAGTCATATTTTTACTCCCACTATTTTGTTTAATCGTCTACCCTCTTTCCTCCACAATTCCAACAGAAATACAAGATGAATGGAGCCAAGTGTCCTAAGTTTTATGAGGCCTCTCTTACATATGGACAGTTTCTCATTTTATGAGCTATGCCATTGGTCTCCACTCAGGAAAGGTAGGTACCTCAAAGGAGGTATGTGAGAAGAATAAGGAAGAGTCTTTTATCATTTGTGGTGTTTTCTTCAATTATATGCTTTCAGCAGAAAAGATCTATCATAGGAGCAATCTACCTCTCCTAACACTGAAGTATACTGCAGCATGTGGCTCAAGCCATGAAGTGCTGGCTGGCTCATCTATGTAAATTACAATTTTTTTAGCTTTGTGATTTGTTAAATCAGTTAATACATATTTATACAAGGCTACAGTCACTACGTGTAGCAAAAAGGTACATGACTGTGTTAATCCATTTTGCTTGCTAACACGATGATAGTTTATTTATTTTAACAGAGCTGCGGTGCTTATATCACAAATAGTCCTTGTTTTCTTCTACCTTAAGTGCAGTCTCATCCAATGTATTTATGCTAGTAGTTAATGGCAATTGTAACAGCAAGGAAGCCTGGAAGGCCATGACACTTCAAGAAGAATACAGAACAGAAGATAATTCTGCATTTGGGAAGAGGGGGGATCCAGCTTATTCTGTAACTCTGAAAATTAGAAAAAATAACCTAAAAATTTGAGAACAAAAGTTCCTACTTATTATACTTCTCATACTTTAGGTGCAGGATGTACCACAAAGTCAGTATGGTTTGACAGGAGGCACAGGTTCTGTTCCAGCTACTGGTACTGAGGAATTGTTTCACCCTGGGGAAGTACTTTGACTAGTCTGTTTTCCTACACCCTTAAAATTGAAGCTCTGCAGGAAGGTTCTTTCCTTTCCATCAGATGGTCATGTAACACCCAATATGACAGAGCCCCACCCTGGACTGATAGGCATTTTATTACCCAAAGCAAGAATAAATCTGGAAGTCTCTATTGTTTTCCCACAGCAGTGTTAATTTGAGTTGTATAAATCTCTGTGATACATGTGAAGCTTTGATATGGAAGCTAGGGAAAGACAGAATCATGTTTAGCATCCCTTTAGCTGCCTCTGCAGGATCATCCCATTATCCCTATGGAGACTTTACTTGCCTACCTCTGCTTCTTCTTTAAAAATCTTTCCTCAGGACTCATGTAATATGTCGCATTGTTCTAATTGATGGGGGCTGACAGGATTCTTTTCAGAGCTTGTCAGTGCTTCTCTTTAATTACCCAGAAAGACCACTGCTGAGTGACAGCAGTGTATTCCTCCCACAGGCTCCCCAACCCCAGCTACTACAGGGCACGGGAGATGGGACATGAGGGTAGCAATCAATTTCTGGTTTCCAGAATAACATTGTCAGATGATAACCACCATGACATCATGAAGCCAGTATTACAGTTGATGGGAGGTTTTCTTAAATTAGAGACTTCCAATGCTGCAAACTTACCCTCCTCTTACAGTAATTTTAGCATAACTATAATCAACATATAGAATGAAACAACCACGAAACCTGTAGATGTTTGAAAGATTCTTTTCTTTTACATATCTATCATTTTCTTCTTCCTCTTTTCTTGACTTTTGGCATGTGTGTTTTTTTCATATATTTAGTATTTATAACTAACTTGCCCAAGCACTAGGGCAAATACTAGTTTATTATTCCTGTGGAGGTGGAAGAAGTCTCGCTGACAACATTCACCACTTGCTTCTTCTGTAGACAGAGGATTTGTTTACAGCATTATAATACGAGGTACCGGGGTCACCAAAGCTCTGGACCTCTGCAAGGTCTGTCAAACTCAGACTTCATACGGTTCCCTGAAAAGAATCTTTATTTCCTTGTTTTCTGTAAAATAGTGCTAGAAATATTTATACACATTACAAGGAGTGAACTTTACATCACTGGTGTGTGACTAAATGCCAGGAAAATCTCAAAAACTCTTAAGTATTCTTTTAATAAAATGCAGCTTCTACATTACGACAATACTAATGGAATTATTTTACAATGTGAGTGGAAGATGCCAGAATTAAAACTAAAAAAATCCAGAGAAACACAACAGAAAATGAATTGGCAGTTCTCAAGAGACTAAATTAAGGCATAAAGAACGGTGCCTTAATCTTAAATGGAATTCTACTAAATGTGAAGTATTATTAAGCTATCTATTAATCTTACTAAACTGCCTGAAAATTCTAATTTAACTGTAAATATATATATAATTTAGAGAATTAAATATAATATGGACAATAAATCTCTCAGGCATTTGTGTACAAACTACGGATGTGGTATTTGCAATACAAATATGACACACATTGAGTCACTTCAAACAACATGATCACAAGGGGAAAAAATACAGGCCAGTGTCAACACCTTGTTATCTCAACATTGTAAATGTCGCCAAACTCAGCTGTTACAAGCTGCTCCTTCCATGGCATTTCTTGCAGATAATAATACAGGCTGCAACTACTACAGAACCTGAGAAGAATTCAGACCAAGAACTCTCTCCCGCTGAAGAGTTCACTTAAGTCTGTTCTTTAGGCCTGTTTCTCCATCATTAAAATCTGTAAGAATTTTAATTGCCAAGTACTTCCCAGAATTAAAAGTACAGAGATTATTTTTCCTTACTCTAATTTTCGTCAAAATATTAGTGACATTAGAGAAAAAACCCCACCACATTTCTGCTTACACAGGCTGAGAAACTTCTTTTTGTGGTTCTTTTTTTCTAATGGAGGAAATCTACCTCCTCTATAGGGAACTAGCAGCGCTCATCCTTCCTGGCTGTCACTTGGCTGTACGTCAGGGCAATACTGCTTTGCTTTTCCAGATTGTTCCACTTGAGAATAATTGCTGAAAGGAACCCTGACTCAAACCTTTCTGGAAGTACCTCTCCCTTCTAGAAATCCTGCTTCACGTTATGATTCATTTACAGCAGTGTGCATGATACCAAACAGGACAAGTAAGAAAGTTCCTGGATACCTGAGCAAACTACCTACCTACTTCACTTGCCCTCTGTTAATCTTTTCCTCCTGAAACTCTTTCATCATGACAAAACGTTTTCTAAACTTTCAAATAGGTGAAAGCAAATCTGATACAAGAACATTCCTGCTTTTCTCCTGGCGCTCTGATATAGCTGCCATTACCATTCATCTTCAGAAGCGAAGGTACCAGGAAGGAATGTGGGAAAACGTCTCTGCCACATCACCCGGAACCTGGCAGAGCAAAGAAAGGGCTCCAGCGCTGGCGCCCCTCCTCTTTATCAATTCATCAAAGTCAATTCATCTCTCACTTTGCATATCTAACTGTGTATTTACAGAACTGACATAGCATCTCCTCTTGCTGCCAACTATGGTAATACCATGCCTTAACTACTAAACTGTTAAGAGTAAAGCCATGACACCACGTATCTGAGCATCATAACTGTGGTTTATACTACCTAAGATATGGAAATATTTATTTATTAATCCCCCCCCCCGTAGGTAATATTAAACTCCATCCATCATATAGTTAAGTTATTTTCAAAGCTGTTGCCTGTTTGCAAAACCAAAACCTAAGGAAAATTGGTACACATTTAAAAAAAAATAGTTAACAGGATACATGATGCCGAGGACTACTATAAGGATTTTACTATTTGTTTGCAAAGGCTGAGTAAATTGCCTGTATATTATGCAGTCTTCACAAGCTCTGAGCAGTAAAACTGTTATTACACTTTGCACACTATGTACCTCTAATACCCAATCTGAAGTTCATTTATCAACAACCACTCTTGTGTAAACAATCCACAGAGAAACCTGACTTGTTTTCACTTGTTATTGATGATCTTTCAAAACTCAGAAATTGCCTCCTCTTCAATTTCCTACCACTGAATTCTTAGGTAATCACCTCATCAATAGTTCTCAACAAAAATAATTGTTTCCAGAGCAAAACTCCCCCCAGATTTTAGGCCCTTTAAATTGGTCCCTCTCTGTGCCTCAAAAGTGTGAATAATAAAAATATATATAAAAAAAAAAGCTCAGAATGTGTATATGCTTTTATTGAGTCAGAAGTGGAGAAAAGTTTTCCCAGAACAGGATACGGGGCAGGGAAAATGAAACACAGGCTGCCACTTTTTAGGATATGTATATTTTTTTCTTTTGACATGAAGTTCAATCTTCAGTCTCATTTACAAAGCAGTACAGGTCATTCAAATGCTAATAAGGTACTCCCATTCACAGCCAATCCCAAGTGTAGTCAACTAAAGCAAAAGGTGAAGAGGAAGTGAACTTTGTATGTCTTTTAATCAGGAGGTGTACCATAGGGCAAGGAGTGGAGATTTACATTAACTGCTTTATCCTCACCTGTGGTCCACATCCCTTGTGTCCCTTTCCTTCACCCTCTCTTTTTCATTGTAATAGCAAAGATGCTCTGAAACCAGCGCTGAAGTAACCACTTGTAGGTCTCAGAACAACTTAGGAGCTGTGGCAAAACCTACACCATTTGGTTTTAAAAAAATGTGAAGTATTTGTTACTAGGACAAGAAGAATATAACGGGAGGGGGTGAGGAAGGATAAAGGTTCAAGAGAGCGCATTTACCTTGATGACCCTCTGCCTTCTGTTTCAACCTACTCAGGACCGCTTTGGAGGCTGTTGTCAGAAGTCTTCTTTTCCTGTCCCAGAACTGCTGTTGCCCAACTGCAAACTAATGGAGAGAAAGATGTGCATGCACCATTGCATCAATACTCAGTCACACATAGCAATCTGTCTGACAAGCTCTTCTCCCCCAAAAATGGAACTGAGAAGGCATGTAATCTCTACTTGTCTCAATTGGGAAAATCAGCTGACTGCTGCCCAGGTAGCTCTCATAGCTTTTGATGTATCAACATTGTTCAGTTAGCTGAAACAAGGCTATATGGCCTTAAAAGTTTCACATTAACATCTCATCTTGCTTCTAAGTCGGAGCTGGTGGTTTCAGAAAGTACATCAAACGATTAGCTGCTTCTCTGCTGAAAGTCTGTTCCATCATATATGCAGTCCGGTGTAATTGCAGTAATAATGTCCACATGAAAACTACAGATATGCATCAAAGTATGTTCCAGTTAATACTGAAACTGAAGTGCTTCTTTCTATTGACTTCAACCAGTGGATGACCATGCCAGAGGAAATTATATTAGTAATTTCTTTTGTGCGGTTTACACAGGGCTAGCTGGTAAGATCTCTGAGGAAGAGACCGTGTCTGCCTCTGTGCTTACAGAGTGCAATAAGACCTCCAAGCAGAATGTATAAATTATGAGTAAACGTTAATAAGTAACCAAATGTAAATATAATAACTACATTAATAACTAATAATATATTACATAAACAGGCTAGACCCATTGGAAGAATGCAGAAGCAATAACATTAATGATTCTTTCACAGTATGTTTATTACTTCACAGCCAGAATGGAACAAACTTACCTCTTGCTGGATGTCTTAAGATTTCAGTGCATAAAGAATGATTTAATAAGGACTTTGCCCTCAGGATTAACTCACAGCCACGTACAAAACAGACCTCTACAACCGCTGTTTAAATGTCCTTAAAGTAACCTAAACAGTTTATTTCTAATCATTATCTCTGAGATTCAGGATGAGGTCCTCACAGAAACTAACACCTGAAGAGTGTGGTCAGGAATATCCCAACACAAGACAACATTGCAATACTTCTGAAAATGCAGGATAAATGTCCCTAAATGCTATGCCCGGCTTTCTGCCTATTACCATACTTAGAGTGCTGCAACTAAACTAGCAGCTTAAATCTATATATACTTTTGGAGCTGTAATTTACAAGTTCAGAAATGTCTGAAGTCTTTGAATAGAACATTTTAACAGGAGAAAGGAACTTGTACTTTGAAATAAAACAGGTTTTCTGAAAACACATAATTTTTTGGAATCTCTGCTTTTCATTTTATAGTTTTTCTGTGTTTCCTTCCTCTATTGCACACCACCTGCAAATAAATGAGTGAAATTGCCTGAGCTTCATTTAATCTTATACTACTAGGAGAATCGAATTCAATCATGCTTCTGGAAGAAACAAAGTTATTTTTAGTGTAACGGTAATATATAATGTCATTTGTAGCGTCATTTGGCAACGACGTTTTTACTTCTATAAAAGATGTGGAAGAGTTCATGGCCAATTATTCTTTACTGAATATATGTTATTATATTATAATGCAATGTAGCATGAATCTGTATTTGAGTTTATTGCGTAATGAGCTCAAACCTGCTGACAACAACATTGATGAATGCTTTGCCATTGGTTTCACTGGAAACCTCAACATGCCTGATAGTTGACTAATAAACACAAGTACTCTCTTACACAGACCATTTCTGATCAGTGACAGTAAAATTATTATATCATGTCTTTGGTTTATGCTACCTGTATATGTAACCAAAAACTATTTTCAAAATGCTGGGGTTTATGTCTTACAGAATTTGAGGATGCTTTAAAGAGATTAATAGAAATAGTATGGTGGCCATCTCAAAGTTATTCTGTTGAAGAATGTTGTAAATAGATATAGATAAGCAGAGAGAAGTCTTAAAAGATGGTTGAAATTCCTAGAAGTAATCAGAAAGTGAGGAAACTACATTTAACATGAAACTGATTAAAAAGCAAATACAAGGGAATTACACTAAGCAGCAGAACGAATCTTTAATGAAACAGATTAAAATGTTCACATTTTTATAAATCATCCAAGGATTGCTCTTTATTTTATTTGTGATGAAATGAAATCTGAAACAAGGTTCTACGGCCAGAATAAACATGGATGGATGTGGGGCACACCCTCAGCCCTCCCCCAGTGCCAGAGGCTCTGGAGGTGAGGTAACGCCAGCCCTGACATATGTCCCATCTCCCCAACAACCTGACCCAGTGTTGTCTCTGGAACAGGTCTAAGAGTGACTTTCAGGCTACATCTGCACTACAAAATGGTCTGGAGATTGCTCCTCTGCCCTGAGGCCATCTGCCAGAGCAGTGTTTCTGTAAGGCTAAAACTCTCATTATCAACTCTCTTATTCTCCAGCACAGGACGGCTGGACCAGACAAAGCACCAGGAATGGTCCTTGGCCCATAGCACACCCTGAACTGCACCAGGGCATTTTTTGAGGAGAACACAAACTGGTGAGAGCAAAACCGTGCCAAGAAGTAAGCTAACAGATCTGTGTGCTAGCCCTGATCAGTGCAGACATAGTTTTTGTATCCCACAGTGACAGGGAACACGTGGTTCATCAAAAAAAAAAAAAAGTATGGCCCAGCATTTCCTCTGGGTAGGCTCCATATATTACTTAAATGAAACTTCATGAAACTTCCACGAAACATGAAGGAATGGTATCTTGCTGGAAGCAGAGTGGGTCTCTCCCAGGAAGGAAAAAAAGATCCTGGTATAATTGCAGGATGCAAATTAAATTACCAAGCACACCTCACTCTGCCGGCACAGCCAGCCGAAAAATGCGGGTTTTCCTCTGCACTTAGCCAGCTTCGTTTCAAGCAAGCTTTAAAGACAAAACTTGCACTAATTTCAGGGGGGCTTTTCCCTGTGTATGGGATGCAGAACAGAGCCCTCTCCTGGTAAGCACTGAAGATAATTGAGGACACCCCCGGCACCGTATTTGGCACTGTCCGCAGCACATATCTATGTGATGAAGTATTGAATGTAGGCACTCAAAATAAAATATTAGAAAAGCTCAGCTACTTGGAGCCATGGAACCTTATGATTGAGGTCAGATTTGTTTGGATTAAAAAAATATACGGAAATCTAAATAACACTCAAATGATGGCATACTTGAAAACTGAAACCAAAAAATAGGTTATATAACATACTTAAAGGCACAGTTGGCACTTCCAGATCACAATGACTAGCCAGTCGTAACCTGCTTTTGAACCCACAGCTGAACCCTGCATGTCGAATTACTGAAAAGGGTGGGTCACCTTCTTTTTAAACCTGAAATCTGATAACCAGGGCAAAAGAACCCCCATTCATTCTTTCTTTTTATGACTATAAAGCCATGAAGCATCAATAATAACCTTAACTATACAGATCAACAAACTTTGCCTAATTAACACAACTTTTGGATTTCATACTTGAACCTGAAAATAAAAAACCATATTTCAAAGCCCTGCTTTTGTAAAACAAAATTTACATTAGGTACCTAAGCTGGATGCGGCATATGGTAGGCACTTCAATAAATCATACTAATGATACATTGCCAAAATAGTGGCTGTCTGTCATTAGATTTTCTCAGAATAACTAAGTATAATCCCTTTGCTTAAACAACAACAACAACAACAAAACCTTTTTGTCACTGACATGCAATGTAAAAGTATATTGATTTCATTTCAAAATTATTTTTAAAGATTCTAAAGCCCCTATTGTTAGTAGTAACATATGCAAACATGATTATCTGGAACCATACTACTTATGGCTGCAATCTCATTAGATTTCACAAGGTAAGTAGGGTTGGGTCTATAGTATTTGCATGGAAGACTTCCAAGGAAATTCCAAGTTACTTTATGAACTGGTATTTGTGCAGGGCAACATTCTTCTGCTGACTCAGTACTGAACCAGCATAAAGTATACGATCACAAGTGCTGTCTTTATATAAGAGGTAAAACCAAGGATACCGAGCACTTGCGGTCATTAAACACCCTATGGCAGTTTTTGCAAGTGTAGGAGTGCCTGGCCAAATACCAATCTAGATAATTACATCCTGCCTACTTACATTCCCCTGTTGCTTTAAATGGATAAGGTATTATTCTTCTATTCTTGTGTAAAAGTGGATCCTACAGCCCTTCCTTGGGTTCTGTTAGGACTATTTCTAGCATGACCTTCTCCATGCGGGGCTCTATATGGTCACACAAAGTCATTTATATGACTCAGTATATTGTACTAGATTTTGGATTTGCCGCCTTCTGAAATCACTTCCCCTGAGCTCACTGGAATTTAGTTCAGCCCAAAGACACCGATGTAACCAAAGTAATCATTTAATTCCTACCTGTGAAAGTCATATTCACAATAAATCACTGAGAAAAATTAGTGTTTGGTTACGAGATCAGTTTCTGTAGGACTTCCTTCTGTACACGTGACCCAGGCCAAACGCTCATTAGTTCTGTGCATGACCCTGCCCACTCTCACCAAAATCAACAGCAAAATAGCAACGTGGTTCAATGACAGCAAGGCCAGGCCCCTTAATGGCAGACTTGCCCTGGGTCCATATCATGTAACAGCAGTGCGATTCTCCCATCCCTCCTCAAATTGAAACGTTACATCGAACAAAGATCATACATAACCTTTTCAAGTCAGCTGTATCTTACATTTTAAGAGAGGGTGTAACAGATGGTTAAACGCTTGCTTTAAAGTGGTATGTCTATTAAAACAACCCATGTTACTAAGGGACTGTTCCCCATAACTGGAATTTGCTTCACTGAAGTGGAAGGAAACCAGACTTCAGAAAATCTTCATTATCGTGTTTGAGTACCTCACGTTAGACCACTGCCGGTCACAAAAGTCCTCTCAAAAGGAAGGAGTTGTTAGCACATTTCCCTACAGAAGAAGCCCGTTAGCAAGACGGGTGCTGGCGTTAAGTCATGACAGTTACTCTGCGGCAGGGTTGTCAATCGCAATTATTTCCTGCAAATCTCAGTTGCCCCGCCCCCCCCCCCGCCAGTTACTCTCTAAACTCTCAGTTTCAAAATTCACTTCATATTTCTGGCTTGTCCTACACTATGTCAATTTGAAGGCTAGCTTTCGGGGGCTTTTTTAGTTTAAATGTTTTTCTAGCTGTATTTGTGTAGGTCAAAAGAGTTTTCCAAGTCTGTTCTCTTTCGGAGTGGCGACTCTCCCAAGACAGCAAATACAGGGTTTTTATAGACTTGTTTTCATGAAGATTTAGTCATCTTAAGTCTGAAATTATTTAGGAGAAAGATGACCATGTTAGTACAATTCGTTGAATGCAAATTATGAAATTCATAGGCAGACAGCTTGAGCAAACTTACGCTTCAAATAGCATCAATGGATGCAAAGTAAGCAAACAGAAGGCAGGTAGGAAAGAATCTTCAAATATCCATACTTTGTTTTCCTCATTTCATGTAACTTACTGACCTCAAAAGCTTCTGACATTCAGTACTTCTGAAAACCAAGACTCTTCTCTCACATCTCTCTCCAGATAGAAGGCCTAACTCTTGCCTCCTCTTTTGAACTTCTGACTTACACCCTTTGGAGAGTGAAGTTAACTTGCTAGAAGGAGGGTGATGCAGCTGGCTGAACAAGGCCCACCCAACCCACTCAGTGAAATAATACTCAGGAGATAACACAAGGTGAAGGGTAAGAGTATGAAACGTGACTAAGCAACGATGGATTTTCTTCCGCTTCCCCACGCTAGGTAGCAAAGAGGACCAAACGCAGCTGCTGAATATCCAGCAGAAAAGAGCGTTCAGTTTCAAAGCGGGAAAGGACTTTGTCTCCCTCCCTGCTGACCAGCTGGAGAGGATGGAGACAAACGCATCCTACCAAAGGGTACAGCAGCAGGTCCCGTCGTCGTGCAGCGCTTGATCGTGCTTGATCATTGAGATACTCCCAACCTTCCCCAAAAGTCAGGGTTCCCTTACAGTGTCGGTTGCTTGTAGAAGAAACGAAAGGAAGAAGTGAAGCGCGGACTTCGGTACCTGTACTCGAGTGGCTTAGCGTCAGTCAACCGCGGGCCGCCCGCCCCACGCCCTTCAGGGCCCTCTCCTCCTTCGCTCCCTCCACTCCTGGCTGCAGCTGCCAGGGGGTAGCGAGGGTGAAGGCTCCAGGCCTCGGGCCGCGAGGCCGGGGACAGCGGGACGGGCGGCGGGCGGGCAGGGAAACTTCGGAGCAGCGCGACGGCCGGGCTAGCCGGGGGGCCGCGGGCGGACGGCGGGCCGTGCCCGCCGCGCTCTGCCGGGGGCCGGCGCGGCAGCAGCGCAGGCGTGCTGAGCGGGGAGGCCCGGCCCGGCCCGGCCCGGCCCGGGGAGACTGCGGCGGGCGGCGGGGGCAGCCCGGCTCCGCGGCGAGCAGGGGCCGGCACAGGGCGCAGCCCCGGCGGCACCTCCCGGCACAAGTGCCAAGCAGCGCCCCGGGGCCGCGCTGGCTCCTGCGCGCCTCGCCCCTTGCCTCCCCGCTCCCGGGACGACCTTTTTGGGAGGGAGGGGGTTACCTTTTCTTAGCAAAGTCCCGTCCCTTGCCAGGGCAACTTTCTACGTGCCTGTGCCTGAGAGGCAACTAGTTGCACTCGCTGAAGTGCGAGGAGTGTTGGGCTTCTCCCGTACCAGCCTCCTCCTCCATCTACCCCCCCCCCAACCCCCCGCCCCGAGTCTCCCCTCCCGTTTTGCTCCGAGTTGCGCTTTATTTGTGTGTGGAGAAAGGGGGGCGGCGGGGGGGGGGACACGACTTGTAGGGGGGATGTCCTGGTTTTGCCAGAGGAACAGTGCAAAAGGGGAACCTCGGCTCGGAGAAGGGACGAGAATAAATAAATAAGGAGCAGCCCTAAAATAAAGGTAGCGGCATATCCCGGCAGCGAGAAGGTGAGTGTCTCTCTGACTTCCCCGTCCCCGGGTCTCCCTCCCACCCCTTCTGCTCAGAGGTGGAGGAAACCGGTTCCCTGTCGCATGTGCATGTGTCCGTGGAGATGGGTGTGTGCGTGTGCTTGTCTTTAGGGTGTATTTAGCACTGTTTTCGTGTTGGGCGGGTGACAAAAAAAAGTTGCTGCAGAACAGACGTGATGGGAAGGAGCAGCGGAGCCGTCCACCGCGGGGCAGAGACGGGCTTTCGCCCCCGGCCCCGCGCGAGTTTAGTTGCAAAAAAAAGTGGTCTCCGGTGGGGACGTGGTGACTTTTTGCCCGGCCGGCCGGACTTTCAGCCTCTCTCCAGGTGACGGTCCCTGCCGTTTTGCCCTCAGCCCTGGCCGTTACCGTGGCTGCTGGGGTAAGCCCCGAGACGGGCGCAAGCCGTGCCGGCTGCCATCGCATTGTTCCCCGCTTGCGCCTCCCGCCCACCCCCGTAGCGGCGGAAACGGGGGGCCCGGGCTGCGCCCCGCGAGCAGCCGGGGGGATGCCGGCCCGTCTGGGCCGGGCGGGAGGGGAGGGCTCTGCCGGCCGCCGGGTCGCCCTGCTGACCCACCGCGCCTGTGAGGGCCGGGGCTGTGGCCGGAGGCTGGGAGGAAGCAAGTTTTCTGGCGGCGGGGAGGCGGCCTCCGGCCAGAGCAGCATCAGAACACGCAAGGACTGCAGCGAGCCCCTTCCCGAAACACCCGTTTCTGTCGGCGAGGCTGGCGTTTGGGCAGCGCGGGGGCCGAGGCAGCTCGGCCGGGACCCGCAGGCACAGGCGGCGGCGGCGGCAGCGGAGGTGGGTTCCGCCGCCCGCCCTCCGGCCCCGCTCTGCCCCAGCCGCCGGCAGCGCTCGGGAGTCTCCCCGGCCTTCCTTCCTTCCTTCCTTCCTTCCTTTCTTCCTTCCTTTCTCCGGGCGGAGCGCCGCCGGCGTGCAGCCTTCGGGGTGCCGGCGGATGGGGCAGGCTGCCTGCCGGCCGGCAGCCGCCGCCGGTGGGGCTTCTGCAGCCGCTTTTCCCGGTGCCCGAGGGGAGCGGGGACAGAGCCGGCCGTTGTTTTTCTTCCTCGCCGTTTCCTCTCCCTGAGGGATCCCTCTTGCCTTTCCCCTCCCCCGCCCCGGCTTGTTTTTCTTGTGGTTTAAAGACAAACCGGTGCGTTTTCGGGTTGTCCCACCTCGCCCCCGCCCCCGGCGCGGGTCCCCGCTGCGCCGGAGGACGCAGGCACAGGAAAGCCCCGGCGCGGGGGTCCCGCCGCCCTTTCCGCCGCCGGTGCGGGGTCTTGTGTTTTGGTTTGAAAGCGTTTCCACGTGGGGAAGCCTCTCCGCGTCTGTGTGTGTGTGTGTGTGTGCGTGTGTGTGTGTGCGTACGTGTGTGTGTACTTGATCCGCGAGGAGGTAACAGGATTCTCCGTGTTCAAACCCAGCGGGCTGTTGGCCATTAATTCGCCTCCCGGGCTGTCATTACAGACACTTCCAAAATCAGATACCCGCGGAAAACCGCCGGCTGGGTTTCACAGGGCTCCGGCGGCGGTTCTCCCCGAGCCGTGCCCGGGCGGCGGGGCGGGGGGGGGTGGCCCGGGGCCGCCGCCCGGCACCCACCCGCGGGGGAGCAGCCCCACGGCGCCTGCCGCCGAGAAGCCAGAGCGGGATCCCACGGCCGCGCCGCTGCCAATCAGTAATTGGCATCTAAAGTTTCATTTACGTTTATGAAACTGCCGCTAAGGGCCAAGTGGGTACGGTGCTGCCTTCCCGTTATCCCGCGGGCAGGATTTAAAGCGGAGCCCACGGAGGTACGCGTTTGTCTCGCGAGTGGCGATGTGAAATAGCTGGTGTTTCCAGAAATCCTGGGAGGGACGCTGTACCAGACAAGGGAGCGCCTCGGCCGTTCGAGTTTAAGCATGAAGTCATGCTAGAACAGTAAGAAACCAGTATTTTCAGTTTTCTGAGTTTTGTTTTACGTGTTTCCCTTGCTGAGACTACAAAGTCTGTCTAAGATAAACTAATCGACAGTTTAGAGTGAAGCGTACAAAGCAAGCATCTTTTCTGTATGGTAAATATTTTGGGGGGTCTGACCTCAGTGTTTATTTGTTACTTGAAGAGCGTACTTTGCCTTAAAGCTCAAGTTATATCATTGTTTCACTTCCTTAACGCTCAAACGAGAAGTTTCATAAAATTACTGTAAAATTTTTCTCCTAGTATTTCTGAAAATGCTGCCGAATAACGAATGTTTGCATACCTACAATATGTATCATACTGTAAAGTGGAAATACAGATTGACATTTCTCTCTCTTCCCCATGAGTCTTCCTGTATGTTTGACATCTAACGTTAGCCGGGCTACGTCCAAAACAGCTCTTACTCCTTTCTTTTGAAAATTCTGATATTTATGTTACCAAATGTTCTTCAGTCAAATTTAATAAAAATGAAAGAGGAGTATGTTGACTAATCTCGTATGTATCTTTGTTCAGATAATTCATATGCACTTATAAGTTGTTGCGTGTATGTGGTTGTACTGCTAATAAATTTAGTTGAAGGTTACCCTTGCTGGATTTGTATTTATTAATGGCTTCACAACGCTTTGGAATAGAAATTTATTCTGCTGTATGGATAACGCCAGTGGGATAGATAAATTCGAAACAGGGAATTTAATGAGTAGGAGACTGGTGGGTTCCCAGTTAATTGTGGTTCCCAGTTAAAATGTTTCAAACAAGGCAACTAGAAATACAGCTATAGATAGTATCCCTTTGCATATTTTTAGCCTCTGATGCAAGCTTTGAGAGCTACTCTTTGAACTTTACACAACTTTTACCTTTCAGTCCTAGAATTAATCAGTGTTAAGCACCGGCATTTGGTATGGGAAAGGTACCTGTGTGTTTCCTTGATGAGCTGGTGGTATTGCACGATGTTCAATCTTCCAGTGTTAAAATTTGAACTGATTTTTCCTCTATTAAATATGAAAGTGCATACAGAAAGAAGAAAGAAATTCCTGGGATTTCTGTCAAATGCTCTAGGACTCAAGTACTAATTTTTTCTGTGTTATCTTTTTCTTTCTTGAAAGTAGGGTTTTTATGAACTCAGGGTAAAACAGGTCTCCCTTTTTATAAGGAGAGTTTATTCAGCATACCTCTATATTGCAGCTGCTGATCATATTTCATAGAGCTGTTAAAGCACTTAAAACCTAAAATTAGGTACTGTCTGGTAGTAAATATTTCAAATCACTCCTTGAAGAAATAAATAGAGAAGTGGGCTTTAAAAAAAAAAAAGACGTTTTGAAATATATCCTTGAACAAAAGTAATCTTGCTTTGCTTTTACTCAGAATAATGCAATTACAATCTAAATCACTGATTTCAACAGTGTGCTTTTTCCTTAGGTTTTCTTCATCTTCTGCACTTTTATTGTTATTTTATACTGACTTTATTTGATATCATAACCTGGTACTTTGTTCAAGCTATGTTTACTGCAGCAATGCTTGTATTAACAGGTATTGAATTAACTTCTAACATACCTGTACTTCCAGTGAGTGTTCTTCTGATACTAAGAACTGAAATGTAAGTTCCCTTGCTTCCTGGTGTGCATGTTTCTGTAGGGCTTTTAATTGCAGAAGGTGTACGCTTGCTTTTTTCCAGATTTAAGATGAGTTAATTTACAGATTAGTGTTTTTAATTTGTGGGGTTTTTTTGTTGTATGGTAGTTTTCTATTTGTCTTTTAGTTGAACATGGGAATAGGTTTACTTGCTCATTATAATTCATTTTTAGTATTGTCAGGGTTTGCAAGAAGAATGCAACCACAGGGGCATCAGACTAACAGACATCTGTCAAGTTGATCAGGTATTTTTAAAGCTTTTTGAAAGGTCAGCTCTAAACCAAGTCTGGTAGAAGAAACACTCAAATGTCTTTGGTTTTTACTTTGTACTTGAGAATCCAGTGTTATTTGTACATATCTATAATCTTCTTGCTATTTTGCATTAGAAAAGCAGTATTTATGTTGTGCAAGTGGAAGAAGAGTTTTGATATTTGGTCATCGATTGAGAGTTTTATAAGTAAACTTTTAATACATGGTATTAACTTAATATGTGCTATTTTTTCTTTTTTTGGATTTAAATATTGTGTAAATGTGTGTCCAACTTAACCTTTTCTGTCATTGAAAAGCGCTAATTGATCTTGCTGGCCCTGACATAATAGTATAGTTTGATATTTGAAACCTTTCAGCTTTGGCATGGCCCTTTAATCACCCCTGAGATTTCAGGGCATGGTTCTACTGAAGGCATAAACTGCTACTCTTTTTAAAATTAAATAAAAATGGTTATTAAAAATAAATTATCTTTATGGTCTTTTAAAGTCAGTAGATGTTTTACTTATCAAAGCCCCAGGCTTTACGATATACATTAAAAACTTTCTGATTTACTCATATGTATTTAGGTGACATTTTAGATATTGCTGTACAGAAATCAGATTTTTATGAAATAATTTTTTGGCCAAGTCCACACTTCTGTGTTGCAATGTTATTAAATCTGTCATTAAATCAGAAGTGCTTAAAGGAACTTGGATGCAATTTGCCGTGCGAAAGCTCAGATACGAAGAGTGCTTATCTGACAAGTAAACAATAAAATTTATTTGAAAAGGCAATAAAATGTACATTTTTAGTCCACATTGTAGGTTGTTATGCTGCCAGAAGGATTCCTTTTGGGTTGCCTGTAGTACAGGACCTTGGTGAAAACTATTTTAAAGCAGTTTCTTCTCTTTATCTCTAAGCCTGAAAAATGTGTGGAATAGCCGACCTGCCTTTTGCTTTAATGTTAAACAGTAAAATTACTTTGATGATTGATTATCCTATATGAAAATGCATCCCTGGGCAGTCTCACTCACAGGATTGTATATAGGCTAGCTGTCAGACTTTTGAGCAAAATGTCAAATGCTGATGGCTGTCTGAGGTATACAAAAAATTTAAGCGTTTTATTTTCAATTTGTTTAAAATTTCTTCATGATAAGGGAAGATTATAATGAGGAGTGATTATCTTCAGAACTTTCGGAGGTCCATATACCAGTGAGAATAGTATGTATTTGGTTTTAAGCTACTAGGCTCAGGTACTAGACACTAAACTTTGATTTAGACTGCAATTACCATGGATTTGAAAAGAAGGATTTTGGAGGTTTTCTGTGCCTAAATGCCTTTGGAGGTCTGTGTCCTTTTCGTAGAATTAAAAAAATAAATAAAATTGTGGTGATTTTTCATTAAGCAGCTGTCCACAGAAGTACAGTGTAGCGAGTAATGTTGCAGGACTGTGTAGGGCTGTTTAATTGGATGTAATTTAAGTGCTGTCTCTGAAGAACTCAAGTCTGTCTGGGCTGACTGAATACTGCGTCTTTACACCAGAGTTTCCTCCTATTGTGGCTGGACTATACAATTTGACTAATTTGGAGGAGCAAATTGCAAAAAGACCTCCCAAGGCAACCTGCAAAATACTCACATACAGAAGACTGATTTTCATGTAGGTGATAACTTTTTGGTTACATATTTAAGTTAATATGCACTAGTTTTTTTGTCAACATTAAAATTTATTACTATTGTGACGTGACCCAGTGTAAGTTGACATTGTCAGCAGTGTAAAGAATTACTGCTGCCTTTTTTTTTAATTGGGTAGAAGCAGCAAGTAACTGTTCTGCTCTTGACACATTTATAATTAAACCACAAAAACCTACATTAAAATACCATGAAGGGTCTGATTCAGACCACAAAAGTAAAAGAAATACAGAGCTGAGTTTGCAAGTTTTCAAATAATTCGCCTCTATGACTATGTGTATATAACTATTGAAATCAATGCTGGTGCATGAGGTAATTGGAAACTTAACTTGATGTTTTATGCCAGATCCTTAGCTGTTGCAAATTGGAGTAGGAATGTTGAAATTACTGCAGTGGTCTCACATTATGCCAGATGAGTATCTAGTCCTCTATTCTTAGTGCAGTCTCTTTTTTGAGGGGGTATTGTAGTATACTTTATAGGTGTGAGATCACATGCACAGAGAAGTGATCCAGTAATACTTAGAAAAAACAAAGGAGGGTTAAGTATAAATGTCCAAATCATATATTCATGTTTTCTTCCATTTTAAGACATTTTCATACTCTATGTTAGAATATATGTCTTTATTTTTTACAGCATTTTAGAAATGACCACAGAAATGCCTTTTACAGTAATTGTATTCCTGAAAATGATGCAGTTAGTTAGAAATATTGTTAATTGACTGTATTCTTTTCAGTCCTTTCAGGCAACTTCATTGGTCATAGAAGTGAATAGTCAGGTTGTGTTTACTCAGGGACATTTCGTGAATGCCAAACCTATTCAATGAAGGGTGCGAAGTCCATTTATCATGTTCAATCCCTCCTGGATGTTCCTTTTTATTTACTGTAGTATATTCCCAGAGAATCACAGAAAATGAAGTTCATCTTACTCCCAGGTGAGAGTGGCTAAACCAGCCTCTGTACACTCTGGTTTATGCATCCTGACATCACGCTGTATGTGAGGTCTTTCTCCCAGCTCTCCTGAGTGTCCCAGCATAGACATGGTTTCACAAAACCAGGCACAGCTCAGGCAGATTATGCACATTTCCTCTGCCAAGTTCTAGCAACCCAACTCAGACTCAACCTAAAGTTCCTGTTCTGGTCTTCTTAACACAGAGAACTAGAGAGCTGGAAACTAATAGGGCTGAATGGTATAGAGGTTTTACAAATGGAATAATTATATTCTGGGAAAGGGTCTCCAAAATAAAATTTCCAGGTTACCCCAAGGCAAGATTTGGAACTGTGGTAGGTTTCCCAAGTGGAAAGATTAAAGTACTTTTCCACTTAGCCACCTATTTTTATGTTTATTCTAATCTGGTGTGATAGAAGGAGCTGTTGTAATGTTTGTATTAATTTGCTTCAGTTGATTGCCCCTTCGGAGAAGCAATTTTTTTGTTCAAAGCACCATCCGAGTGCTGAGCTCACTGTGCAGCGGTATGGCTGGGAGTCACCTGCAATAAGAGCTCTTTCAGCTAAAATGGCCAGCCGATGTGTTTCCTAGTCATTTCTGGTAGCTATTTAGCTATGATTCAGCTTGTTTTCCAACTTTCTGATTAAACTATAGTCTAATTTCTCCAAGGGCTAGCTGAGTAGCCAGATTTTTGGCTTAAGAAAAATGAAATGGAAGGAGTTACTCCTTGGTAGTTGTGAAACTACCCAGCTTTTTGGGGTCTTAGGTCTGCATTGAAGGAAGTCCAAGATTAGGACTCAGCTCGAGTGATGCTGTCAGATCAGGACTAAGCCTGCAGCAGTTTGACTGTAAGGTCTGTAGGAAGAGGGCCATCGTTTTGCTCTGTTTTTGCATAGTTTGCTAGGGGTATTGGTTCATATAAGCAGTAATAGCAGTAATCTGCCTGTGACTAGTTGCTGTGTGTGACCACCTGAATCTGAAGTTCCTACATCCATCCGTTTTCTGTGGCAGAGGACGGAAGAGCACGAAGCTATGGTTTCACGTTTGGTGGCAGTGCTTCTTAAGCAGCCCTCACCCCTCCTCTGCCGGCCACTCGTTTAAGCTGGATCCGTTCCTTGCTGTGGTTCACAAACAGCTGTGCTGGCACGAGGCAAAGGTCGGAATGAGTGGCAGCACCCGCGTCTGCCGAGCCTGGCACCGGCGCTGCAGAAATAGCTGCGGAACCACAGTCTCCGTTACCTAATCTGCCACCTCTGTTAACTGAAGTGCAGGGTCAAGTCTGCGGGATAGGTGGAATTTTTCAGGACGAAAACATTGTCTACAAAAACGATCCCTTGATCTTCAACCAGAAGGTTTTGTTGATGTGGGTTTTTTTTAACTAAAACTAAAGTCGCTGCAAATAATTTGCAGATATATGTGCAGGTTAGAAAAATAGGGAAAGTTACGGTACCTTTGGAGGGGGCAGCTATGATGTTCTCAAAGGCAGGCAGGAGTTCAGATGCGATACCAGACGACAGAGCTTTTCCAGGTACGTGTACCGCTGTCCAAAAGAGGGGCTCCCAGGGGACAGGCAGAGCATAATGGCACTAGAAGGAGAACGTCATTGCTGAGGGCTGCAGCGCTCATGATGGGCTGCATTCTTTTACCGCTGTTCCTGGGGAAAGAAGTGGAATAATTTCTCAGAAGTGGCCATTACTTAGCTGTCACTGTACACAAGTGCTTAATTTATGGCAACTATTTTTTATTAGTCTCCACTGTCACAAAGTATTAACTTACATGCTATCACATTCCAAATGCCTTTTTTATGTTCTTCCCATATAATACTGAAATATGCATGCTATACCACATCACGGGTTTATGAACACTCGAGCATGCCAAAGTAGCCATAGTATTTTTGATGTGAGTACAAGTTTGATTTCTAGAGATAAGAGTAGTGATGTAATAAGGTTCTGTAAGGGGTTTGAGTTGACGTGACTATTTGATTAATAAACTTGAAGGATACAAAATCAACTTGGCACAAATGAAGTGGATGAAACAGCAAACTAAAGCATAGATTTCAAAAATACTTACTTGTTAATGAGTCTTTAAAGAGGACACTATAACAGAGTTTTTCAGAGGCTAGTCATCAAATCAAAAGCTATTTATTATTTTACTTGTGACACAAAGATTAGTGAGTTCTACAAGAAGTAATACCTTTGATTAGATCAATTGCTGACCTAATAAAAGAGATCTGTCTTCTTACAAACTTCCTTGTACTTTGGTTGTTAGACTCTAATGCCTGCAGTACTGCTACTACAAAGACTGAGGAAAGAGTAAATAATGAAGAGAGCAGATTGCTAAGAGTAGTCTGGCTCGTTCAGCAAACTGAGAGCAAGCAAACAGTATGTGCTTCACTACAAGCCAGCGGTTTATTTAAAAAAACAACTGGAGGCCATAGAAAAAGATCCGGATGGTATCATAGCCAAAAAAGGAGTAGGAATTTAAATAAAGTACTAGGCAGAGTGCGAGAGGTGTCATCACCTGTGTAGGTATATGGGTGCAGCTACTATCGGAAGGCTGTGCCCTCTTTTAGCTTTAGAAAGGATGCTTGAAAAATTGGAGATGTTCCAGATATAAGACCAGAGGATTAATTAAACAATCGGAAAACATGTCTTCCAGGGGTTGAGCAGATTTTAGTTTATCAAAGGAGAATGTAGCATAGTTTGATCACAGCTAATAAATATCTAAATGGAGGAAAGGAAATCTGGGAAAGGATCCATTGTCAAAGCAGTTGTCATAATTAAAATCTGGGAATACCTGTTTTTCACAATTACTTTGTGTTGCACATTTAATACTGGCTCTCAGTAAAAGAGGCTCACCTGTGGTATGGCGAGCTGTTCCATGGACTTCACGTCATTTCAGTTGCGTATGGGGACTGCTGATGGGCCAGGAACCAAAATGAGTGCAGACAGCTTGTGTGAGGTTCGGCAGCAGAAAAAATGTAGACTACACAGCACTTCTAATATGGGTTTTAGCATTTTCTTTGTGCTGGACAAGGGTGGCTCATAGGAATTTTGCTACTTTTCATTCATTGTGTTCTGATGGTTTCAGGTTAACTTGACAGCCGCGGTGCAGCAGTGTTAGGTTTGGTGAGTAATAATTGTCCTTCCATTCTGTCAGAAGCCGCCCGAGCTGCGTGCTGGCACCAGCAGGATTTCCTTATTCTGGGACAGTTTTACATTCACATTTTTTGTTTCCCGTTGTTCGGTAATTCCTTGAGAATGGAACACTTTCTCAAATGCAATATTTAGGGGTTACTGTCAACTTTAATTAAGAAAAAGGCTGTATTTCTCCTACCAAGCCAGAACCAAAGTACCCATGTTTATTTTCGGTGGCTTTACTTTTATATTTCTTTCTGGCATTTCAAAATGTTCCATTGAAGAACTGTATGTGAAACACATGCAGTAACAGGAATGGCAGCTGCTGGCCAGGAGTGGGCAGTGATGCTGACAGCTGAAAAGGAAGGGCAAGCGGCGAGCTTCCACCTTCATCAGGATGTTTCTAGGAATCTTAGCGAGTATTTGAACTTCTTCGGTAACTATCATTGCATACTCACGCTGCTGAATACACTCTTCAAACTGTGGCATGGCTTTTAAAAACAAATAGGATGTAGAGATACTATGCTGTAACAGCTTTCATTTTACCATGTGTTTGGATTCTTTGGGTTAATTTATCCAGCACTGTAAAACTGCTTTTTGCTTTTACCTGGAGGATGTGCTCATTTTTAGCTTCTCCTAAATTCCTAACTGATACGCAGGGTTTCTGGTTTAGAAATAACCTTTGTTGTTATCTTATTTTTATGTCACAAAGTGATTTTTTTTTTTATGTGTGAAAGGTAAATTTGACATGTCTTTTGGGGAGAGGATATAATAAATAATTTATATTTTCAAGTTGACAGTGTCGCTTTAAATATTCTGGATAACCAAGCATAGCCTTTTTCTTTCTGTTTTCAGTGGCTTGTTTATAAAGAACTGAAATGTTTTATTTGGTTTGTTTTCAGCTATTTTCTACCAAAAAAGAGAAGGAAAATGTCTCAGAAATTAACCAAAATATGCTGTGTAGTGAAAACCAAAATCCTTCCCCCTAAAAAAATCTAGTTGTTCAAAACATTGAAATGGCCAGCTAGTAGGAAAATAAAATTTTTATTAAAATTCTAAAAGACTATGCTTCTATCTGTGGCATCTTTGCATTACTTTTTTTTTCCCCTGGGAACTCTCTTTCTTTTCGGTAAGGATTGTGTGGGTTTGATCAATCATGAGTTTGAAAACACTATGTTAGATTTTTTCGCAAATCAATTTCCCTTAATTTTAGGGGAACACAGTGGGATTCTAGATTGGATTTATTTACAAATCCAGGCCAGAAACAGTCTCAGCATTTGTTTTCTTTATTTCTGGCCAGAATAATCTGTAATTGATTAATCTGGAATGAGTCAGAAGAGGTCTGTGTAGCTGCATACCTTATCTAAGTGTGAGTGAAGAGGTCTCTCGCAGTTGGGAAGCCCCCAAGCATCAGTGGATTCGCAGCTCTGGTTTCAATCTTGGCAATTTCACGGCGTATTGTGCAATGTTAGGATAAGGGAGGAATTGCTGAGTTTATAATTCTGTACTCTGAAATTCTTAAAGCTAATCCTTTTTATTTGTTGCACAGGTATGGGATGGGAGTGGTAGGAAGAGTAGGGGAGTCACTTCTAGCCATCTTTGGGTACCTGTAAAATTGGTACCCTGTTTTGCAAGAGAGAGAAATGCTGCACTGAAGTATTATTTCACCTAAAGTAAATGAGATACAGTGCTTGCAGTTGTTTACCATCTGCCAAGAAGTATTTCTGTTTTCTTGGTTTCCCACTTGTTTTGTTGTATGGTGATAATGGGACAGCAGGCAGATCTCTTGTCTGAGACCCTCTCTGTTTCTTACCTGTTTTATGTACCCAGCTGACACAGAGATCTCATGGTGTGTGTTGCTCTGCTTTTTTGTCTTGATGCCTGCTTTTTACTGGTACCAAATGGTTTTGTGACTTGTTTCTAAGTTAGAAGTACCTGATGCAGAGTGGAAATATGATCTTAATTTTTCTTGAATAAAATGTCCACAAATGCCACATAAGCAATGCCACCCTTCAGGAAACTCAGTTCAAGGAAGCAAACTGCACTAAACTGACAATTATACAAGTGTTCACCAAAGACCATGCAGAATTTGCAAGACTGCGTGTAACAAATATATAGTGACTGGCATGAAAGCCAATTATTTGACTTGAATTTTGAGAAATTTTCAGTGTATTACGGTTTGTTTGGTGGCATGAATTGTGTCTGTTTTGATTGCTGTATTTAATGTCTGGCATGAATTAACGTGCTCAGAAAGGAAGATGGAAATAACAAATTATGTCCCAGTTATAGATGTGTAATTTTCCAGGGGAGGAAGAAAGTAAAAGGAAACTAGATGAGCACAGAACTATAAACACGTGATGGGTGTTGAAGATCCTTTCCCTGTTCTTAACATACATCATAACCCAGTATGGATAATTCTGTTGTCTCAAGATGTGGAAATGGCTGAGCTGTGTTACCAGGAACAAACACTCTTTCATCTCCAGCAGGGATCATAGCAAGACCCTAAATCTTCTGTGAATCTGAGCCTCAGGGTTATCAGTGTCCTGATGATAGAATACTAGGATTTTATTTTTAATTCCTATTTTGGTTTTTGTACTAATAACATCTGACATTGCACCTTGACACTTACTCATTTCAGAAGCGTAGTTTCTATATACATTAGAATATATACTTTCTACCCAGTTTGGACATATGCATGTTCTTATGCACATCCATGCTGATGCGCATCCATGCTGGATACTGTGCTGGGATGAGAATGCTGAGCAGGTCCTGAAGGGTGCCCTGTGCAGCCCCCTCCATCTAGCTCGTACGCTGTCACCCATGTATTTGCTGTGAGAGCAAGGACTCTTCTTTATAGAGGAAGTGGCTGGGTCCGTTTGCTTTTCAGCATATCCTGGAAATTCCTCCTGTATTCCTTCCCTGTAAACGAGTAGCAGGACAGCGTGCGTGCTTGCAATAGGCAGGAAATTCAGTAGTGCTCAGAACCCTACGGAAGTTGCGTGCGTTGTTGTATGAACTCCTTGAGTAATTCTGCTAATTCAAAGTAAGGAGTATCGTGTCTTCTCTATTTAAGCAATCCATGTGCAAATACAAGTCGATGTAGGCAGGTGCTCAGCAGGACACAAACCCCTGCCAAGATGATCTGCTTCCACCAGGGGCCACTGGACGTGCTCAGAGCTAAAATAAGCTGGGGATGGATGGATGGATGGATGGATGGATGGATGGGTGGATGGCACGGCATGTTCTCCTCTCAGCTGCAGGCCAAGGGCTCTGGGTGAGGATGGAGCTCAGCATTTTGGAGGTCACTCATAGATGGAGAAGTGGGTCCCAGTTGTGCTACCAAGGGTTCCAGAAAGCTCTAAAAGTTCTCTAAGGGTAAAATTCTCATCCTCAACAAAGCTAAAAGTGGGCTGAAACCAAACTGATCCGAAGAGAGCTGTATCTAACCCTCTAGAGATGAGGACCTGAGGAGAAAAAAAAGTATTAGAAGAGGAGGAAGGGAAAGATGAGTATTCCATATTCCCCTTAATTCTTTAGTCTGTGGAGCAAGATTTATTTCTGCAATGCAGTGTGAGTTTTTCGGGAGGCTCATTTCGCTCATCTTGATATCCGGGGTAAACACCAGTTATCTCAGCTAAGCCTAAATACACAGGCAAGATTCCCAAGCCACTTCTACTTCCTGCAAGAATCCTTCTGATTAAAAGGAATGAGAAAAGAAAAATTTGAGAGCTAAAAGCAATTTAGAAATTCTGTATATTTCTCTCCACCTGCCAATTTTCCTCAGGAAAGCAGTACATGTCGCTGACTAGGTCATACTGTCAGGATGGCTTTGCTTGCCTTTTTAACTGTTATTATGTTTACGGTATTTAAAATTTGTTAGTCATTTGCTCTCTCTTGAAGTTAGATACAGATAATAATATTTCTTACTTTTTTTTCCACTAAAGCAGAGTTGTTTTTATTAGGGTTGACACTCCTTTCAAGAAAACACAGTACTTGTGTAAGAGAAAACACAAAAGCCAACAAAGCTAAAAATTAGTTAATATAAATATATATTAATATAAATTAGTTCTAAAATCAGTTCAAAATATATCAAGCAATAGCTTTTCTGAGATTATACTGAGAGCTGAGTTTTCATTTTGCCTTACAACATAAGATAAGAAAGCTGATGTCTTCTTTTTCTACCAAAGCATGGACAGACAGTTTCTAGAAAGCCCTATGATTATAATTTTGTTTATTTTAAAAGTGTCAGATTAGTATGTTTTTCTTATTGACTTGCCTGCGAATAGTTTCACTTGAGTTTTGAAGAAAGTCTATGTTATAAAGCACATCAGTCTCATTCCTCATCTGGGGCATGGATCTTTCTTCTTTTCCAAATGTGATACTATTAGGGACTGGGAAAGCAGTATGGTTTTGCCATCCAAAATCCAGTTTTGGACTGTAGATACAGGCTAAGTTGAAATTCTAATAAATCAGCATTTGGTTTCCTTTTCTTTTAATTTAGGTTATATTTTATCTTTTTCACATGAGACTACATGTGATGGGCATGCAGACAACTAGAAGAATGTTTTCCTAGGTAAGCACTTATTGAATGTTAGGTGTGCCTCTTTGTTGCTTGTACCCTCTCTCCTGTTCCTTCAAACAAATGAGTTTCATGGGAAACAACTAGCATGAAATCATCTAATTTAGTGAGATTGTAGTGCATATGCACAAGTTCCTTGCACTGATTCTAGAGCAATTAATTTTCTCGTTACCTGCCTTGCATATACTTTCACAGTGCCTCAGATGTGTTCTTCACTCTCCTCAGATGGTCTGTAGGAATGGTGCAAACCCACAGTGGCTCGCCTGAGGCTGGGGGAGTTCAGACCCTGGAGCCTGTCCTCATTTGTTGGTACCTTACTGCTGCACGTCCTGCATACGTTCAGTTGCAGTTATAAGCGCTAAGTACTTCTACTATCACAGGTTGCTGAAGTAGAGCACTAGAAAATGAGAAATTGCTCTATTTGTGACCACTTCTCACTTAACTTTTTGACTCTCAATCTGTGGCTGCGATAGAAATGAGTTCTTCTTTGTGGCTATGAGTTAATCGTGTTAACCACAGCATCCTCCTTTCTGTTAATTCTTTAGGCTTCTTATCGACACATTTCAAAATGTAGAAAACAATATAGTAAATTTGACTGCAATCCTGCAGCTCCTGTACTATAATGCCAGAGCATCACCATGACACAACCTCAGTAGAAGTAGGTGTTCTTCAGATGAAACAGAATAAAAAGAACGTGACAATGTGCCCAAGGGGATCATTATGTGAAAAAAATTGTTGTGGTAGAAACTGAGGACCACCCCCCCATAATTTCATTTAAGAAGACCAACTCCTAGTGGACCAAGAGAGGACTTTCTTCCTAAGTTTTTGCGTTGAAGTGAAAGGGAGGAAAATATTTGTCTGTTGGCCAAACTCCTCTTCCAGATGATGGATTCTTCTTGGAGCTCCATCTCTCCATCTGGCTGACTGGAGGGCCTGAAGCAGCCTCTGAAATAATCTTGGGAAACGCCAAGTGCTTTAGGGCTGTTTTTTATCTGTGGATCCTCGAGCTTCACATTCTATCTGGAGCCTGTGAAAGTTGCAGCACAGGATATTATTAGACATCCCATATAAAATGAAGCTACTTCAATCAGTTGTTTATTTGTTGCAATCCTAGTTTTCTGAAGAAATCATTGTGAGGGGAGAGATCACGTCCTTGCTGTCTTACATTTTCAGTCATTTACAAAGCAGTATGCAGCAGATCCTCAAGTAGTTTTTTATTTTTTTAACTTACGGGGGTATCTCTGGGAGGAAACACATGTTTCTCCTCATGGTCGAGTCCTGGAAGTTGCAGTTTAAATTTGATGAAGTGTTTTATTCCCCCAGATAAAAATAAATAAATAAAAAATTAGATTTAAATGCATTTGTTGATGAGGAAAGTCAGGAATCCTCCTAATTAAGACATTTCTTAGAAAGGTAAAATTTTTATCTGGGAGCATAAAACACTTCATCAGTTTTAAAGCCACATCTGCAAGGACTAGATCAAGAGCAGAAACAGGCATTTTTCTTCATTCTGGCTTGTCTGTGAGTTTAAGACTTTTAACAACAGTTTTAAAAATAGTTAAACCCAGTTAGAAACACTTGAAATATAATAGGGATAAGAGTGCCCTCCCTCCCTCTGTTTTTAATCTGGTTCTCTTGATGGGATAAACTACAAGGTTGAATTGGTAACTGGATTATTGCCTCATAAAACAGCACGAGGTTACTATTATCCTTTAATTTTATATCTTTATTAGGGAGTAATGTTGGTCTTATTTAAATCACTGACTTCTCTAATGGTTTTTCTCCTCTTTTACAAATTTATAAAACTAAACCCTAAAGGATTTGGTCTAAGTGCAATTGGCATAACTGCCATTATAAAAATCATTGTGTTAGCAGTTGGTTATAATCAGCCGCTTTAACTGGGCTCACAATGTAGCAAGATTTAGCTGTTGATAGGTAGAATACTGATAAAATATTAATTCTGAATTTTATTTTTAAAAGCTCCATTTCCAGTAAGAGTATTCAAATTTTGAGGCAGTGTGAAGATGAACAACAGAGCCTTAGAAACTATTATAATATAGCAAGTTTGTGCAAAGGATATATTTAACACATTGTCTATTTCTGCAAAGATTAAACAAGCTTGTCTTTGTCTTCAGTTCAGTAAAGTAAGTTCAAAAACTTGTGAATGTCAGTCTTTTTTAGAAGGTGACTAATACAAGTGGCTTATTTAATGATGAGTTCCAGTGGATACATCCACCTGAATTTTTGGGACACAACACACATATTGTGGGTGAGTCATAGGCAGTTCTTAATAGTAAAACTCCTGTTGGACTTACGTGCTCAGGATGTATTTAAAATATTGATACATTTTATTTTTTAAGGAAAAATGTGACATCCATCTGTTGATTTCAGTGTGCTTTGGTTAAGATCATGATCGATATGCCATGTAGAGCTGCTTTCTCTCAATATACCCACTGTTCTTGGTAGGCTTCTCTCTGAAATTTGCTTATAGTGGGTGTTTTAAAGAAGCCTTGCAATTCCCCTTTTGTCTCCATTGGACAAAGACTGCAGAAGATTTTTACAAATACAAGGATGTGGGCTCCACATATTGACCGAAAAGCAATGAGAGGTGGTTACTGTTTTAGTGAAGGCATCATGGGTGAAGACGTCAGTGTCTTGGATCCCTCTGAAATTGAGAGGAGACTGAAGCCATTTTGAAAAAAAGGAATTATTTTCAGCTTTCTGATAAGGCGAAATACATGCAATATGATCTGCTTGCAATTGGTCTTTTCCTTATGTAACATCATGGCAAAAATTAATGAAATGCAAATGCCAATCTTTTTGAAACTTAGAGAAGAGGAGAGGAAAACAGGACTGTGTAATCTGGTGGCAGGAAAAGGGGGAAATTAAGGTGAGACTGGAAAGAAAGTATAATGGGGCTGTAAATGTGCATGTGCGTATATTCTAGGAAATACCTAATGCAAAACACAAGGAAATTTTGGGAGTTACATTTTGGGGAGTAAACGGAGGTATGGCAAGTAAGTGGCACTTCAAACTAAGGGAGGAGGTATTCACAGGGCAGCGTAGGGCCGTGGGTGGCAATATGTGGGTGCAATGGCTTGTAGCTCCTGTTCCTTTCAAATGTTCTGCAGGTCCCAACAGAGCTATACATTGTTTAACCTCAGATGAGTAATGGTTACAGTTATGCAGGGTGGAGGTAGCATGACCTCTAAGTGCTTGCTGGTCAGAATTTAAAACAATCCCTAATAAGTTTATGCTATTTGGCACACTCCCAGGTAATGGTTTCTTGGGGTGCCTTGTGATAAACAAATCCAGGTAATATTGATAAATAAATCCAGGTTGTTTGGGTTCCTTAATTTATGTGTTTACATATGGTTATATATTTTGTTTTCTTTTAAATGTAACACTAGCTTTGATTAATGGTATTATGATTATTGCATATATGAAATATTCCTGGCACTCGTTTTGTTCTAAATTATGCAAATTTGCATAACTCCAAAGTGGGTCTTTTCTGAGAATGAACATTGTAATATAATTGTGTGGCTTTATAGTTAAGGTTACCATAATCATTCATATGCAGAACTCCTAGAAAATAGAATTTTCCTATTGAAGATCTCAATATTTGATGAGAGTGATTCACCCTATGAGAGAAGGCATAGCCATAGCAGGTAATTAGGGTAATGTCTGTCATTTAGCACTTTGTAGGAAGCTGCTTGTTATAAACCACTTCGTGTAAAGGAATTTAATGGACCTTAGAGAGGGGACTTCATGCTGATAATTGCATAATAACCTTTTTCTGCCAGACACTTAATGAGTAAGAGGTTATCATTAAATGTGTATTAAGCAGTTTTGTTCGACATTCCATAATTGTCTTTCTAATATGTTCTCCCAAGGGTTATCTTTTGTTGTCTACTTAAACAGCTGCCAGTATTAAACTTTTTAGCTTTTTTATTGGTTTGTTTTCATAACTATTTTTTCTTGCAGGACTTGAAGAATTATTACTTAAGTGTATTGCTGTTTCTGTTGGTGTATTTTAGATAGCTTCCCAAAGTAATACTGGAGGTGTTGAAACATTTTGTATGAAATTAGGCTTCATAGAAGTCAATGGGAACTTTGCTGCAGATTTTAGTGAAACCACAGCCTCAGGGTGTTTGTTTATTGCAGATTTGCCTTAGAAGTGAGGACCACAAACTAACGTTAATTTTTTTCTCTTCATTTTAATTTAGACTACTGAGCTGTAAATTGAAGGGAAGATAATTTCTGCTTGTGGGGGAAAAGAAAGGTGAATAACCTCCATGGAAGACTCTCAGGATCTAAGTGAACAGTCAGTAAGTACAAATGTTCCTAAACTGAATGGAATAAATTGAACTCTGTTCAAGTTGTCTTTGAAGGGATTTTACTTTGGATTTGAGAATTATAGTAAGATCTGGGGAACGCTTCTGAGCTTCTAGATCCAAACCTTTTCTTAGTTCACACAGGAAATGAGTGGTTTTAATCTTTTTTACCCATTGAAAGGTAAAATATCATAGTTACATAGGATTTTGCAGAACTAGAATTGTTGGAGGGCTGATGGATATAATTAAGGTATACTGGAAGAACAAAATGTTAAAAACTTGCACAGTGGTATGCCTTGTTCAAATAATTGTATCAAAATGTATATCCATAGCGGTCTGTCAGTTTTGCCAAAGCAAGAGTTACCCAAAACGCAAATAAGAAATTTCACATGGTCAGACTGTGGCAGATGACGTACATGAATTGTTTCAGGACTCTATTGGATTTCAAGGGGATTGTGAGAATTGGCTGCATATCTCCCTGTCCCATGTCAGAGAGAGATTCCCCTTGTCATTGATGAAATAGTTGGGAAAAATGGGGTGGACATTTCTTCTCCTTTTTCCCTTTCTAATGTTTCCTTTCCTTTAAGGATGTGGTCTTCAGACTTCCTTATCGTGAGGCTGCAGTTCTGAGGAGGCAGCATGCTCCGATGAAATTTAAAGTTGGCTGGGTTTGCCATCCAAAGTATTGGCTTTGTTTTTAACATCAATTTCTAGTGATCACAGTACTGGCAGGTTTTGCGAGTACCATGATCCCCACGAGTCTCAGCTTGGGCTCAGTGTACTAAAGATCAATAAAGGGATTTCATATTTCTATTTCTGACAAGCTGAAAGAGGTTATCCATGTAATAAACTAGTTTTAATATATTTTTTTATAGCAGAAACTTTTATAGGTAACACAAGTGCAAGGAACTGAGAAGAGTTGCATGTTTTTTTTAAAATGACATTAATTGTCTTTAATAAGCAGTACTTTGCTCCTGACTGGATAGCTCCTGTCTGAGACTTTGTCTTGGGCTGGAGTTTTACTGCTGATTTAAAATGGTAAAGAACTGGAACATCTTAACAGTGTCTTAAGTCACCATGGTGGCACTACTTGGGACAGCTGCACTTATTTATGTATTTAAACTGTTCCCAACCAAAACTTCAGAGCATGTACAAGCTACATGGCTTCATAATTTAATAAAGTCTTATAAAGGTCGTAAAAGATTAAGCAGAAGTTCTTCTCTCATAGTCTGTGAAACAATTATTCCTTGCAGTACATGTAGTACAGTTATTAATAGGAAGTAGATGAGCCAGGTTAGCTTAGTGCAAAAATGTGTTTTCATAGTAGTTAAAATGTTTTTGCACCACTGGATGCCTGATAAATGCATACTCTAGTAGCCATTTTACTAGCTTATTGTAGTCTAATTTCTGTAGTATTTTTCATAGTTACTACATAGCTTTATGCTAATATGTGAGAACAGTCTTGCAGATTACAACCTGAGGTTAAATCTGTGCCATGTTGCATGTGGAGATAGGATTTGCTGTCCTTACACTACTGTTAGTGTCACAGAAAACTGTGGTTCAAAACAAGGGTTTATTCTTCTTAATCTTTGCTGAACAGTGGCAGAACTTCAACGTAGTGGGTGAAGAGTCCCGTTTCATTACTCCCTTCATCCAGGCGTGCACCCAGACTAAGACCTCACCAAGGTGTTGGGCACTGTCCTGGGAAAAGGAATTGTGTGAGGCCCGTCCGCCTCAAGCAGATACTGAACCTTCCTTTCCCCACTTCAGAAGCCTTTTCACTATTATATCATGGTTAAACTTCTCTCACAGCCAAGTTTTAAAAAAGAAAACAGTGCTTCTGGCTTAATTCTTTAAAAGCTGCAGGGCAGGACTGTGGGCTAGACATCCCAGGTAGAAGGAGGCGTTCTGTAGCCAGAGCTTTGGTGATTTAAGCTCTGGGAAAGTATCAGATGTATATCCTACGGCCCTTCTGCTTGTACTGTCCTGGTGTTTTGTGTGGTTAATGTGTTTTGTACTGGTTAGCTCTAGGCAGTTTCTGCTCATCATGCGGGATTTCTGGTTCTTGACATGTTCAGGGAGCCTAGGTACTTCATTCTGGCTTCAGGATTCCTCTCTGGGAGCTGGGTGCTTGGGATTCAGATCATGGAAATTCAAGGAGCCTAAGGATCTAGCCACTGCTGTGAGAGTATTAGATTGTGTGAATAAGCATGAATGCAAGACCTGTGCTCAAACTTGTGCTGGCACCTCGCCCCGAATACCGAATATTCTCGCCCTTGGTGACTTGAAAGACTGCCTGTCTCTGCAACTGAGATGGGTTAGAAGGTGCTTGCTGTTGGATGGTATGTTTGATGGACAGTTGAGTTTTCTGAACAGAGAGATTCCTTTATTGAATTCATTTCCCTGGGCAGTCTGTTAAGAGCCTTGGGAAAGGAGGCCAGGCACAGTTACTTGGGACAGTGAACAAGGTTAATTTTCAAGTTTTATTTTAAAGAAAAGAAATTATGCTAATTTCTGCAAGTAGGTCGTCCTCCTGAATATGATGGACTGTAGTGTGGCTCTTATTCTGACAGTCTCCTTCATAATTCTGAGATCACTATTATTGTTCTAACTCACGTTTTTGTTGTTTACTCTGTCTTCTATTCTTTTAAAATACACTAATAAGAAACAATTGGTTCTATGATTCCTATCCTTAAACTGTATCACAGTCAGGTGGAACTCATATGATCATAGCTATTGAGCAATTCCACAGCATCCCTGTTGCCATATAAGAAATAAACTCTTCCACTTTGTCTCAGAGCAGTGTCTGCATGACCACATGCTGCTTCAGAAATCTAAGTGCACCCCTGTTCTCTGAGCCTCTAAAGAATTGCATTTGACTGAATTGAGCAGCTGCTGTGTTTTCTGAGATGCCAGCTTGATTAGATGTAATATATACACCATTTATTGCATTATGTCAGTAATTTATTTATTTTTCCTATTTTTATTTCTAGTAAATTACTTGCCCCTGCTACATTTTAAATCCTTATGCACTGACTCACAGAAGTCAGTCTCCTTGCCTGCTTGTCATACTGTAGAGCCTCTGTACTGAGAAATCTGTTGTGCTCCCTTTCCTTTGCCTTCTCACTCCCAGTCCCATGTGGCAGAGGTGGGGGAATCGAGTCTTAATCTAGATCATACCGCGATAAAAAGAGTCAGAATCAGAGTAGAGTTTATTGTACTTTGGTTTTCCTGTCTTTACACACAACTCCATAAGTAAATAGCTGTATTTTGAAGATCGCCAGGAAAATGGTGCAAGTTACTACCTGACACAGAGGAGAGAGAGCTGGGATCCCTCAGGTGCAGCTGAGATCCAGCAGGTTCCTGCATCTGGCATGGAGCGGGCTGGGCTGGGGCTTACCATGGTACTGTACTTCTGGGGCGGGTGTGTGTCCTAAAGAGCTCACGACTCTCTTTTTCGTTCCAATTCAGATGCAGAATATTATCATACATCCATGCATAGGAAGAAAACTTTCTGTTCATTGATAGAAAGGTTCAGTTTATAGTATTCTCAAAGAAAAAGAAGAAAATAGCAAGACACATATTTCACAGAAGAAGAAAATAACCAAACGGTCCTTTTAATGTTCTGGTGTGATGTCTGTCACCATGTGCAGGCTGCTACTTATCAAGTAAAAGAATACTTAAAGCCACATAAATTGGCTTTACGTGGACAGATGTGGCTAGGTAAAAATGTAGTTTTAATAACTGTGATTGCCATAGAGTTTATGCGCACTGAATAAAAAAAATGTAGAAGATATAAAAAAACACATTACATTTTATGTTACTCTTATTGCTATCCTTAAAAATAAATATGCTAGTTTTCATTTTTCTAACTGGAAATCCTTTTTTCAAAAGATGCATGGTAAAAAATCTTTTATGTAGTTTTGAAATGGGAGAGAAGGGAACTTTACAGATCTTGTATTTATGAAGAATCTAGCAGTCGAGAGACAAAAGGTTTTTAAGATTGGTCTTGGAGATGGTTAATTAAATGATAAATGTTTAGCACCTCAATAGTCCTCTGTTGTGCCTTGGTATAGCAGATACACATAAGACTTTGAGAACTACAGTTTTACATTCTGTATCTTCTAGTCGTTATTTGCTGTTCAGTCTCTCTTAGTAGAAGAAAAATAATTTGGCCACTAACTTGCTAGTTTAGGGTTTCAAAGGGCCTTATTAGAAACTGGTGTAATTTCATCCCCTGGCCCTTTTATATAACAGTGTGCATATTTAGATTACTTCATTTTGACCTAGAATTAAACAATAGGTTGCGGTGCTGTAGGACAGGACACTAGCAGATGTGAGGCTAAACCTGAATGAACAGGTTTTCATTTTTCTGACATTTGGACAATTGTCCCCATTGTGCCCTGGGTAAGTTATTTGGTTTTCATCAGATTATACAGACAATCATATCTGTTACTTGCTTTTATGCCCTACTTGCAGCTGGACAATCCCTGGCAACCTTTTTGGACAGTGTTGTTTCCCCATTTTTGTTTTGTTTTATCCTGTGAAGGTGTCAGATGTGATCCCCTTGCAGATCAGTTTTTGGCTGTAGCTACTTCTCTGCCGCACAAGCCCTGCGCCTGCAGCATTTAGTCTTCCCCCCTCTGGGGTGGGCAGCCTGCTCGCGCCCTGGGAACTTGGGCTGAAGTTCATTTCAATGAAATGAAAAAGAGTTTAAACTCTTCTATTGAGTTTTAAATGTCAGTCATACTTTGGAAGACTGTTCTGTATCGCAGCATAGCACGTTGTGGTTCTTACCTCTGTGATATCAATATTTGTAGGACTTGGAATATTACAGGCAATTCATCTTGTCAAATTAGCAATGTTGCTTGAGAAAGACCTCTGGAAGTTATCTAGTCGAGCTTCTAGTCATGAAATGCTAGCAGTATGCACAACTATTTCACTGTTACGAAAGCAATGAACTATATTAAATATCAGTAAGCGAGTACCTTCTGAAGAAATTATGGGTTTAGCAAGCAAAAAATAGTTGCCTTAATGAGTCATTATTTGCTTTTAACTAAAAGCAATCATTGAAGAAAAATGCTGTAACTTGAAGTCAGCTGAACTAAATGAAAACCAGGGTGTCTTTTCCAAGGTGTATTTCAGAGCGTTTTTGAGAGTTGCTTAGGTATTTTATTACCCCTTTTCTATACACACAGTAACTGGCACAGAGAGATGGCTTGCCGTAGATGATCCAAAATTTTCACCCCCTTTGAATTACAGTGGATCAAGAATAAAGTGTAATACCATAATTCCTTCTCTGTAATCTAATAGGAATTTGTGGCAGAAACATCACTGGTGTTCTCTCCCTGCTGCAAGACCTTTACATACAGCATAACAACCTCTGCAAACACATAAATACTGTTTTTCTAATTACTTTGCCATCTACCACTTCAGCATTCTGTCATTTCTATACTGTAATTCACCAGTGCTAAATCTGAAGGTGCGTTTTCCAAACTGCATTAGTGGTTGTGTATGTGTTTTATTTTTCCCGTTCACCAAATGGGACAGACCAAATGAGACAACACTCAGAAGCAGATAATGCATTTTGACACGTGGAATAAACTGAACTGATTTGTGTTTCATATGAAGTGCATATCATTGGAGAAATACAGTTTGGCATCGGTCAAAGATACAAATGTTCACTGTTGACACACATGTAATAGAAATGTGCATTTCTTTCTGAGTTAATTAAAATTATGATTTGAAAGCACTTTTCTTTAAAAGCTAAATAGACAATCTATCTCTTCAAAAAATATCCAAGAGAGTGCGGCAGAATAACGTCCATGGCTTGTAACCTTGCAAGATGGGCTGAGAAGAGGTGTTGGCAAACAAATGGAAATGTTCCTCATCGGCATTGTCACTTCTCCTCTGGTTCAGCTCTCCACCTGTCTCCTGGAAGATGTTACTAAGTCAGTATCAGAGGTTTAAATGGAAAGGCATTGTATGGGCTGTGTTTAATAACAAGGGAAACCAATAAAAGAAGTATGTTCTGTTCTCACATACTGTCCTTGGAGCACGGACAAGGACTGACACATAGCTACTTTATAGTTTGTTGTGACTGGTATTCCTTGCTCCAGAGAGGCCCCAGACTGGAATTTTGGGGATAAAACTACTTGGGAAAATTGCTACTTCGATAAACTATGTGAACTTCCCTCAAGGTAGATAACGTCTTCTGCACAGAGTGCTCTAGGGTTCCTGGAGCATGGAATTCTGTATTAATAGTGATATAGATCTGATGCTATAGGGATATCAAGGGTGACTTCTATTACATTATGGCAGATAATACCACTAGTGAAAAAATGGAAAAAACTTGCAAGTACAAAAACTTCTTTTCAAGGCCTGAAAACTGGGCCAACTTAGACCTTCTTTGGAGCTTCAACAAGGGTTTATTCACCTAAGAAAAAGTTTGTATATATGCATGTATACAAAAGATTTGGAACATATGAGCCAATCTAGTAAAAGTATTGCCTCTCCCTATAAATGGTGCTTCTTTATATTAAATCATCAGAATCTGACAGACACATTTCAAGCTCTGCAGATGGATTTTGCTTGTAAGATATGATATTTGTTCAAGCATTTAAAATGCTGAATTTATAAATGCTATATTTTTAATTGATTTTAATACCATATTTTAACTTAGAATTACTCACAAAATTTCCATGGATGTCCATGTCAGTCTTATTTGTGAGTGCAAAATGAAAATATAATAATTACCTTAGGACAGTGATTGTACATCAGCTTAGGCTTCTGATTTTGACAGTGTCCAGGTGATGTTAACATGTCCAGGAATACTTTCTTCTTCAGTAAAAAGGGATCAGAGTTTTGTAATGCACACAAAATTTTTGACAATATGACAGTGAATCAATCTTCCCTAGCCTTTTCATGTTGTAAGGCTAAAAGCCAAGTGCTTTCATGTCTATTAAATTACTATGTCTACTTTTTCACATGAAAAGTATGGATTACACTGAACATATATTTGGTTTATTCTCATTTGATTATTGTAAAAATTCCAGATGCAGCAGTGTGCTGAAGAATGTGTGGGACTTAAGGGATGTGATTGAGCCCACTGAAATCAATGGGACTTCTCATGTGCTTTAAGTTAGGCACGTGCTTAAATAATTTTCTGGAAAAGACTTGGAAATACAGTACAAAATAAAAGCAATAATTTCAAAATATTTTATTAGCAAATACTTCTGAATGATTTGTGGCTATGGCTAATATTTGTTCAGCATTATATAATGGTCATGGTTTCTCCTCCCTTTAGTAACTTTTTTTTGAGCTCTACCTCAGTATCTGAGTGTTTGACTTGCAAGTCAACTCATATTAAAAAACAGAAGAATGACAGGGAGAAGTGTTACATTTTTAAATAATAAAATGACACTAGATGAAGAATCTCATTTTATATTTTATAAAGGATGTCTTAAACACATTGAGCACATGCAGACCCATTAAACCACAGTCACATCCTTGCCCTCTTTCATATTAGGTTAAATCTCTAGCAACTTAAAGGAAGAAAAGTTAGAAGTGTTGAAATGTTATGGCTACAGTGAATGGGAATAGTTTTGCCGTAATATAATTTAAGGCAGAACTTGTCCCTGGGGATCCCATTGAAGAAATGATGCAAAACTTGTGTTGCTTATTTTATTATTTATTAATTAGTAAAATAGTTTGTTTTAAGATTGGTTCATCCTCCACGCTCCTGAAAGCAACACCTGAAGATAGATGAGAATATTGTTGCTGTAGCATGCTTTGCAGTGTGCCAGCACTTGTACTTCAGCAGTGATCATGCTTTAGTGCAAGAAGTCCACCGACCCAAATACAAAGCAGCATTGCAGCTGAGAGACCAGAGTTTTGTGTTGGAGTGTTACTTTTATAAAGGCAACTTCTAGGTGAGAAACTAAGTTTATTTCAGCCAAGACCAGAGCTGACTGAACAAGTCTTTTCTTAAATGTGGCAACAGAACGAGTTTATCATAGCTCTCTCTTTCTTTGTCTATAGATGTTAACTGCATCCTGACACTGGTTTCATGATATTTAAGGCAAAACCAGACCAGAATGTTGTTCAGCAGAGCCACTAATAAGCTGAGTGTTTGTCATTTGTCAACTAACAACAGGGCTGAGAAATACTCTGAAAAGATCTGTAGTCCTGTAGTATTTAAGAACCTGTACCTGAAATTGAAGGGTTTTTTACAGAAAATTTACTTACCCTGGAAAACCGAGGCCACCTATAGTAAGGTTTTTGTGTTTCAGTGGAGTGAAGAGGTTTTCCCATTTTCCAGGTGCATTGCCTAAAGCAAAAAAAAAAGAGAAAATAAAAAGGAGGAAAAAAAAGTCTAGTGGTTTGCACAGGTGCCTTTGGATAAGCCTGAGTCTCAAATGCGGTAGGACTTGCTGGCTGACGCAAGTGTGTTCTTTTGCTGACACCAGTAGATGATAGAGCTGTATCTGGGCAATAGGCAGAGAAAACATTTCTTTCTGTGCTTGAGACTGATATAAATTCTAATCTGAAAAGTTTAATGTGCTTTCCTGTAGTGAAAGAAAAAGCTGTATACAGAGATCTGAACAATCTTGTGGTCAGATGTTCTTTATAACATGAATTGTCTCTGGTACGCACTGGGAAAAACAAATCTATGCAGTAAATAGCAACATTACAATATTATTTTTTTTATTTTTTTAACAGGAATAAAAATAGCAGTGTAACAAGGCCCGACATGTTGTGGTATTATGTATGTATTACCAATGTAATACTTTTAGTGTGCTCACTGTGCTGCGTGGCTTTCCTGACCAATTTCTGAAAGAAGTTTATAAGATACTACTTTCCAGTGCCAAGTGGCAATGTGGGGAGTTTACTTTTTTCCTTGTGGAAACACCTGCTGAAGTTAGAATTTGGTAGCATCAAAAGGAAGAGAATCTGCTGTGAAACAGATTTCAGAGTGGGGACTAAACATGGTGTTTTTATCCTTGGGATACTTCAGGCATCCTGCTCAGACTCATTGCTAAGCTCAGGTGTATCCAGGTTGGCATTCTCATCTGTATTTTCAGTATGCTCTTTGCTCCACATCTGACTAGCAGGGAAGGTACTTGGGAGAGTGTCTCTGATTCAGAGGACCTGGGAGACAGG
Organism: Aquila chrysaetos chrysaetos; assembly: GCF_900496995.4. Taxonomy (NCBI): domain Eukaryota; kingdom Metazoa; phylum Chordata; class Aves; order Accipitriformes; family Accipitridae; genus Aquila; species Aquila chrysaetos. Next base: position 23,228,752 of record NC_044011.1, on the reverse strand, counting down.
TGCATTTTGATCCCTGATGCTTCTTTGGTTCCTTCTCTTGCTCTGTCTCCCATCCTTAGCCCCCACAGGCTCCAGTCTGGAAAATACTGGACATAGAATGTTCAAGGCATATATGATATAATTTGGTAAGGTAATATGGAGCTGTAATGTTAAGTCTGAATCTTAGGTTAAATAGAGAGGAATGAATTTTAACTGACCCTGATTTTTGCCACCCCCCCCCCTTTTTTTTTTTGTAGAGGAAGCAGTGACTAACAAGATTTATGTCATGAAAAAAATATTTTATAGTGCAAATCTTTAGTCCTCCCTGATTCTGTGAAACCATGTTTGGCTTTAAATTTTTAGTCTTTGGTTCTGGGCCACAAGAAATTTTTGTTTATGTGATTCAGTCAAAGTATACAAGTGAAGGAGCTACAGCAAACCTCAGTTATTTCTGAAATGAGAAAGAATGGTTTTCTTATTTCAGTTAGCAATGCTGTTAAAAAATTAACACAAGTTTTCAAGTTTCAGTTTGTCACACAGTCACCTTCCCTGTGGGACTGCTCATGGCTTTGTAGTGAAATGTGTTGGGGAGTCTGTCACCTGAGCATATTTGAGATTTACATGGTAAACACTCACAGCTTGGGAGCCTCATGTCGCTGGACACAGCAGTGTAGATACTAAATTCCTTCTTTAAAAAAGTCAAACTATGATTGTAGTTCAGAAACCAGCAGTGAGTAATGTGTGCTTAAACCATTTTTAGGAATTCTTTTTACTGACTCTGAGTAAATAGGATTTGTGCATTTATCAGCCCAGGTACGATTAAGTGTGAGAAAGAGCTTGCCCACTAAATGGTGATCCTCATAGTGGCTCTCAAGCAGTTATAAAAACCTCTACTTGCTCTTTTTTCCATTGAAAGATTCTTACTCTACCGTTAAAATTCTTCCAATAGCCTGTGCCTTGAATGCAGCATGTTGCTTGCCAGCAGCTCAAGCGTTTGCTTGAGTGGAACGGCCTGTCATTTCCTCTCCTCCTTTTTAGCTTGTTTTATTTCAGATATGAAGTAAATTTGATAGTATGACACTTTTTGAAGCAATGAAATTAAAATAATTCTGCAGTGAAATCTGTGGAGTATTTCTGTCCTTTCAGTGGGTTTTACCATCAGAGGGAGCAATGTGTTCTGTACTTAACAGAGGTAGTTATCTTGTTATCCTGTGTTTTACATCAACCACTATTAATTGCATTTATTTGAACAGCCTGACAGGTATTGGCCTTGCGGGACCCTGACCCATTATGGGCATCTGAACCTCACTCACTTACCTACTGGTCACCGTGGGCCGTTCCAGGATGCTTTTAACCTCACTTATTTCAGGAACGAGATTCACTCAGCCTTCACTGCATTGGACACAAGAGTCTCTGTTCTCACGAAGTGCAGCGGAGAGCAAGAGTGAACGCTGTGTACTGTCAGTCAGATTCTATATGCAGGGGTCTAACTGTTCAGGAGCTTGAATCCAACCACAGTTTCCCTTTGTTTAATCAGTTTCTTGTACCCTGAGTCATACATTGAGCTACTGGTTATCATCTTCCTTTATGTATCTATTATCTACTTTTCAAGTGATTGATTACTCAGACTAAGCTCAAGCACCAGTCATTAGCACATTCACATGTTCGGTTTATGCCTAATAATCTGAAGAGCTCTATTTTGTTTATTTCATTCTCTGTACGTTCTCTTCCATGTAGTTGTGGTGGTTCTTGTAGTGGTGCTAGAGCTTTGACGGGCTATAGACATACGGACATCCTGCTCTTTATCCTGTTATCTAACTGCTTGTCGATCATTCTCAAATTCATTGCCCAAGTTAAATAGCTTTGATAATGAGTTTTCATGTTTTTTTAGTACTTCATTATAAAAGTAAGGATTAACCTGTAGGCTCTGTAATGTGGCATCTGTATCTAGAAGATTCATAATAATGAAACTAATTTTGTCCCTTTTTCCCATAGCTTTGAAGGTGCAAGGGGCCTCATATCATCAGTTTATTATTTCAAATGGCATGCATGTACGTGTTTATTAATAAATGTAGTAAATGACAATTTAAATCATATTCTTCAGGGCATCACAAGTGAAAATCATAGGCTTCCAAGGAGTTGATACTGTACTGAGGTTTGTGCATGACTTGCTTTTAAGTCAAGGAATCCAGAGTTTAATTAATTGAAGGGAATTTTTACATTTTTCTTGCAAGATGCTAAATTTAATCTGGAGATAACTGCAAAATGAAATCAGCAGTTGAGGAAATAATCTTTGTTGGACCGAGGGCAGTTACGTGATGCATTGTTGGTTGATCGTTGATAAACTCTTCAGTTCTTTCTTGTTAGTACTGGAGTTCAATAGTAATTAATTTTGACAAAAGTGAACACATACTGGTAAGATTTCCCTGAAGAGTCAACATTGGCCTCAACTTTCCAGGTTGAAATAATACCTAATTTTAATTTAAACAGGTTAGAATTAGCTAACATTCTGAGAACCTTATCCTGAACTATTTACTGAAACTCTCTAAGATCATGTAATTTAAACTGTATTTTAGAATACGCCTATGGTAGGAGATGTATTACAATAATAATGGTACACTTCAGCTGCTTTTCTGATGCTGTTGGATATCTTCTGTTTGGACATTAACCTTATAAAGGGTTCTGTTGAAAGTCCTCGTGTTGAGCTGTGATAAGTAAGACTGAATAATTGCCTAAAAGGACATCCTGCCAAATACAATCAGGTTTGAAGAAGTGACTTACTTGTCTGCAGTTGATACATTTGGAAAGTCTACAGACCTGCTTTAGATTTTTATCTAAAAGCCTTCTTGATAAAAGAAGACTTAGAATGATTTAGAATATTGGCATTTTACACATTCTGTAGCCATGCAGCTATCGTTAACCTGTTGATGTTTCTTTTTTATGTCTATAAAAATTGAATACTTATATAGAGCCTGATCCCAACATAATTATTTCTGTGTCATGCAGCTGTAAAATTTACCAGTTGTTGAAAGCCTATCAGTAGGGTGTCAAGCAGAGCTACTGTGCAAAGAGCTTGTGAGCACATAAAAAAGACAGGAGAAAAAGAGGTATTTTTAGATCATTCTAATTGCTATTTTCATCTTCTGTGGTATATGGGAAATTGTATATTTTGTCAGACAAGGAAATCTTGGTGTGGTCTACATGCTAAAATACGTAATGATAAAAAGCAGACTATAATGGTCAGCAAGCTTGTACTACATATTCCTTCATGGATGAATGACTTTCTTGTGTTTATGAAGAGCCTACTGTGCATCAAAAAGACCTCTGTAAAATTCTATGTCTAAATGTACTTCCATTTATAACTGATCTTGCAATAATACTCAGTTTGTGCTGCAGATAAGACCTGATTGTGGATCTGCAAATCATACTGCAAAATTCACCCAGATTACCTGTAAGAGTGTGGAGCTAATGAATAAATGTATTTATCCCAGGGCCAGTGCTTTATTCTTTGCTGTCTGGGTTCACCTGATATGACAGCCATTGAAGAGGAAGGATGCCAGCTGGTTGTAAAAGGGCTGGAGCATAGCTTCTTTAAAATCACCAGTTACAGAAATCCATCTGGCATGTCCTAAGAGCAGGAGCTGACCTACTAGCTGTCCTCCTCCGATTTCCAGCAGTCTCAAGGGACACTCTTGGGGCCTTTAGTGAATACAGGATGCAGTGTCTAACCAGGAACGATGTAGTATTTTGAAACATCTGAAATTTTCAGATGAGTGCTTCGCAGTGCTCAAAAACTATACTTGCTGCTAGCATAGTTTCAGAAAAAGATGAGAGAAAATATCAATATTCACATTCCAGTCTAATGAAGAGAGTATTTTTTAAAACATTGCGAGTACACCATAAAACTTAGGAAAAGGAAAAAAAAAGAAAGAAAGGAAAAAAACGACACAGCTGATAAATCCCACTGGAAATCTCTCCTTTATTATTCTATGGAAATGGACATTTCCCCTTTTGGAGTTTGAAACTTTATTGCCATTAGTAGTAGCCAGTATCCTTCCAGCAGACTTTTCTTTGTCTTCTTCCAGTTGAGCCATTCCCTGGGTAGCGAGAGGAAGAAAGTACAGTAGAGTTTATTTTTCTTCATGAGTAGTATTTTAAGCTATTGTTCAAATGGAGCGACTCAGTTTGTGAGTTTTGGCTGTGCATGGTTTGCACAGTTTCCTTCCTATGTCTATGCAGCACTAGTTACTTGGCCCCTTGGACTGGAAGGATTTAATTGGAGCTATCACTGCTTCAGCATGATAATTTTAAAATTCTTTCTAGGCAAGGCTGTCCTGTAGCTCTTAGCTAAAATGAAAAACATCAACAAGGTGGTTTATTTTGCTGAAATACTATGACAGCTTTGAATTGCTGTAACTTTTTCTCACCTTCTCTTTAGTAGCAATGCTTTTGTAGCAATGGCACATGTTAATTCCTCTAAAGAGAAGGCTTGCAGTGGATAGATCAGAAACAATGTCTGAAGTGCAGAAGAATGACACTATCATTGACATTTTTATGTGGCATATTTTTCTCAACATACAGGAGGTGTGTAAAGTGTTGTCCATACCTCCATTTGTGTATGTCAAATATTCTATCCTCTGTACTGTTGAGACACAGTGTTGTTTCTTCATCAATTACATTGAGACATAGAACATGGCTAAGCTACATAGGTGAAAGGTGAACCCTTTTCTCTATGTTTTTTAACATATAATATTCTTACCATCTGTAATACCTAGCTCAGTTCTTTCGAGAGATTTACATTTTCACTGAGGAAGTTTTCAATGGGAGAGTATACATAGGAATGTATAGGTTATGAGTTATTTTCTTTCAAATTTTTAATGCTGAAAGAGAGCAAAAGATGGAAAATAGCATCCATGTGGGAAAAGAGTAATCGAATGTGTAAATGATGACTGTGAGGATACTTTGACCAAGTATATACAGTAATGTAGAAAAGTGAAATGCAGCATGGCTGCCTGCTGGGGTGAATAATACAGACATGGCTCCTTGGCTGTTGGTTTCGCTAAGCCACTGTGTTTACTTTTCATGTTTTATACTTTTCAGTGCTGCTGCTGTAACAAAACATCAAAGTGCTATGACCGAGTACTACTTGAAAAATGAAATCAGTGTTGTCTAGGGGAGGCTTATGGAACATCCTTTGATGTTTGGAGCTCACTTGGTCTGTTCCCAGTATTCACCCATCTTTTACTACTGGTTGCTGGGAGAGAATGGTAGAATCACTCCGTGCTATTCTGCTGCTGCTCAGTGGTGGCTTTTGAGCTTAATATTAACAAAAAATTTATCTCAAACAATCAGACCATTATAAAAGTCTTGAAGCTCATTAGGGGCACAGACATATTAGATTGTGCAGGGAATATCTCCAGCTGCTTTATTTTAATTTTTTTTTCCCTATCCTTCCTTGTAGTTTATAAGACTTCTCTCTCAGGGGAGTGTAAATAGTTTCCCTTGAAATTTGGTTTGGGAAAGTGGTCTTTAGCAGATGCCACAGTACAAAGCAGGCAGCAAAGGTTTGTGTGTAAATCTGTCTGTAAAAATAAGATTTTTTATGATGGCGATGAAGATCTCTGCAGTAATCTTGCCTCTGTTATGACTACTGCTACAGAGATGAGGCCTTTGCGTTTGGCTACATAAAGAGGTTACTGTTATGTGAAGACCGAAACCACGTTTCTGCCATTGTCTTCCATTTCTTGGTCTGCAGTAAGCTCAGTCCAGCTGGGGGAAAAGACTAAGCTGTCTTCTTATCTATAAATGTTAGTAATGTCATCTGGTAGGTTTGCGTGTGCAACTTTTGTGCTTTCCCAGAAGAAAGCGCCTCCATTTAAATTACAGAAACCCAATGAGTGAATTACCTAAGGCCAAACTAAGGTATGTTTGTAAATTCAACATCCATGAGCTCCACTGGAACTTGGCTTCATTCCCAGGGCTTCCTGTTTGACATCGTATTGTACATACTGTGAGGTTATAATGCCCTGTAAGTCGTAAACTTAGTGATGTCAGATTAAAGGGGAGAGATGGAGAAAAGATTCATCTTAGAAATAAAGAGAAACTTTAGCTGCCTTCCAAATGGAAAGAAAATGATGGAATAAATCATTCTTTCATTCTGGATCTGACAAGACTATTCTGCATTAATAAAAAGCAAATACTAGAAGTGTAATAAAGTATAATAAAGGTATTGTACAGTATGTAGTATTTGGCACTGTTTTCCACTGAAAAGATACATAACTGGGTAGATGCCGGGTGGGCTTGCAGCCATCCATCAGCTTTTTTGTGCTCCTTGTACTTCTCTTAGTTGCTTGAAGGAAGCTATTAATCACACATTATTTTAATGGCTGTATGTACTAGAACACAAGAGATAACTGCTGTGCTTGCTCTACCCAGTACCCACTGTGATGGGTTGACCCTGGCTGGTTGCCAGGTGCCCACCAAAGCCGTTCTATCACTCCCCCTCCTCAGCTGGACAGGGGAGAGAAAATATAACAAAGAGCTTGTGGGTCGAGATAAGGACAGGAGAGATCACTCACCACTTACCGTCACGGGCAAAACAGACACAACTTGGGGAAAATTAACTCACTTTATTACAAATCAACCAGAGCAGAGTAATGAGAAATAAAACCAAATCTCAGAACACCTTCCCTCCACCCCTCCCTTCTTCCCGGGCACAACTTCACTCCCGGCTTCTCTACCAACCCCCCCAGCGGCACAGGGGGACGGGGAATGGGGTTTACGGTCAGTTCATCACACATTGTTTTCTGCCGCTTCATCCTCCTCAGGGGGAGGACTCATCACACTCTACCCTGCTCCAGCGTGGGGTCCCACCCACGGGAGACAGCCCTCCACGAACTTCTCCAACGTGGGCCCTTCCCACGGGCTGCAGTTCTTCACGAACTGCTCCAGCGTGGGTCCTTTCCAAGGTGTGCAGTCCTTCAGGAGCACACTGCTCCAGCGTGGGTCCCCCACGGGGTCACAAGTCCTGCCAGAAAACCTGCTCCAGTGTGGGCTCCTCTCTCCACAGATCTGCAGGTCCCGCCAGGACCCTGCTCCAGCGTGGGCTTCCCACAGGGTCACAGCCTCCTTCGGGAACCCACCTGCTCCAGCGTGGGGTCCTCCACGGGCTGCAGGTGGATATCTGCTCCACCATGGACCTCCATGGACTGCAGGGGGACAGCCTGCCTCACCATGGTCTTCACCACGGGCCGCAGGGGAATCTCTGCTCCGGCGCCTGGAGCATCTCCTCCCCCTCCTTCTTCACTGACCTTGGTGTCCGCAGGGTTGTTTCTCTTACATGTTCTCACTCCTCTCTCCGGCTGCCGAATACTGCCTGTCCCAACTTTTTCCTTCTTAAAAATGTTATCACAGAGGCGTTACCACTATCACTGATTGGCTCGGCCTTGGCAGGCGGCGGGTCCGTCTTAGAGCCTGCTGGAATTGGCTCTCTCTTGAACACAGGGGAAGCTTCCAGCAACTTCTTACAGAAGCCACCCCTGTAACCCCCCCTGCTACCAAAACCTTGCCACACAAAACCAATACACCCACACAAGTGGCATGTACAAAGAAGACGTGCCTTTTCGGTGCAGGGAAGTGTAAATCACCGTGGCACAACTAGCATTAAAGGGTTCTGTTGTAGGGGATATAATAGGAAAGCATGGGAAATACTGTGTCTACTCCTGCCAACCGTCTTTCTATGCCCATCTACCTTAAGAGAATAGAATAAAGTCATGTATGTAGAAGAAAAAATTAAATTTCTTTAGTAATGCATTTAGGCTAGTGGGAATGTTGTGTTTTTCCTTTTTTTTTTTTTCTTCATTCAGTAGAAGCTCACTTTGCTTGAAATATATTTAAGTAAATCTTTTGGGAGAAGGCAAAATTTTTTCCAGAATCTAGTTTATGATGAATAGCAGTCTAAGGTTCATTAGTAGTCTCATTGCAGTCCTGCATATCCTGGATCCTGTCTCCAGTCAGTACATTTTGAAAAACATCCAACATCTGTCTTACTACCAAGAGATTTATAGTATAGTTCCAGTAGATCATGACATCCATTTTCTGCCCTCATAAAGAATCAAGTCCTTGAATTTTGACAACATTTAGATACTCTAAAGACTTACATTTTATTCAAATGTACAGTCCCCTCTTTTTATAATTATGGATAAATGACTAAGTCTTTACGTGCATTGAATATGAGCAAAACAAATATTTTTAGCTAGCAGGAAATGCGTATTAGGTGGGAAGCATAACTGTTATTATGCCAGCAGAGGTCTTCTAGTTGTGACAACAGTGGCCATCATTACATATCTAATTGGCCATATATTATGAACTATTTTACACTGCTTAATATGGTATTATACATTTTAAATCATTAAACTTCTAGAGTTTAAAACTACCCTACTTATTATGCAATATATACAAGTTGAAATAGTTGTGTGGTTTTAGAAAGAAGTATTATATACAATTTTCTACCATCAGTTAAAGACGTCCCCCATTCATGACGCTAGACTCTTTTGAATAGTCATCTTTATTAAAAACATTATTACTGTATATATTGAATAGCAGACTAAGTGCCTAAGACCAGTATTACTTTTTGGCTTAAGAGTTATTGCTTCCCTGGGACTTAAGTAATTTGCAAACTCTCTTTAAAGGAAAATCATAGATTAAAATTAGGACCACCACAGTTTTACCATGGATCCTGCCCTTTCTTGGAGTTACCTGCTCCATTTACAAATAACTTAACATTGTTTGCTTGTATGCAAGGGAAGAGCTGGTTTGAGGATTTAAAACACCCCGTATCATATGAAGAAATACAGTTTTCACACTTGCTGTCAGTGTAAATATTTTAATGTATAAAATTTAGTGGAAATGGTTTGAAGATTTTTTTTTAATGAATCGGTTTAAACACCTGTTACATCTTTAGCAAAAGGCTCACTGTTTAAATACTAGGATATGTTAATAATTTAAATATTAAATTTTGATAAGCCAGTAAACATCTGCTAATTCAGCAGAAAAATCTTGGCTCCCAAAACAACAGTAAACAAAGAAACAAAATACATGGTAACCAAAACAAACCCTAGAGACCCTCCCCTGTATTATGTGGTGGGATTAACAGGTGTGTGCACTTTATGTACCAGTATTTTGTAGTTCATACTGGAAATGTTTGTCATTTGAGCAAATTCAGTCTAAGGATGAGAGAAAATCTGGCAAATTTTGGGGGGTTTGATGAAGCTTGTTTGAGTTGTAGCGGGGGTGGGGTGTGCCCAGCACATATCCGTAAATTCCCGCCATGTGTGTATATTGGCTATTAAGAGAAATTGATACAAAGAATGAGTTGTAGAGAATCATGAAGATAAACAAAAATCCAAGCCAGCTAGTTCTGTAGGGTGTTTGTAATTAGTATGGCTAGGTGGTATAGGAGGTGATGGGTTTTGAGGGCTGTGGAAAGAAACAACCCCTGATTTGTCTTCATACCCAAAGAGGAGGAACTCCCGCATCCTTACCTGGCATACTAAAAGCACACAGTAAAGAAACCACTGCGTGTTTGCGTGGGTTTGTGATTTGATATGCAATGCTTTAGATATCCTTCAATGATTGTCGAATGATGAAAAGTAAAGCCTTCAGAAACTGTAAGTCATTCTACGGTAGCAATGCATTACTTGGTATGCAGAATTGGCAGGCCTCTGCTATTTCTGTCCTACTTACTTGTCGCGTTGCTGTGACTTGAAAAGAACCTTGCTTCCCTCCCTGAAATACCTCTGCAGCCCTGTTAGTATGCTCAGCTTATATACACCTTTCCAGTACATAGGGTTGGGTTGACCAGCAGGTTCTCAGTTTATGAATGCTGCCTGTTTGAAAACTATTCCATTGGTTTCATTGCATGATGTTATATTTCAGTAAGTGTAAGCAGAAAACGGTATCTCATTAGCCTGGTTATTTTAGCTTTCATGATTATTTCACAGAACTATGTTTAATAACTCTGTAATTGAATTATACAAAAATGACCTCTGCATTTTGAAAATTGGCTGATTGCAAAGTATGTTAGTAATGTTGTGAGAGTTTGTGTAGCTTCTGGTTTGTCAAATCCAAAGTTTAGAGTGGCCAGTACTTAGTAAAGCTCCTGCTGATTTCCAGTGTTAATAAAAATTGCCAAGGAATGAAACTGCAGCTTTTTATTTCATTTTCCTATATTAAAATTATAGTTATCTTGCAGTGAGGGAGATTCCAAATCTAGCCTTTATCTCTTTGATCAAAGCTCTTATGAGCAGCAGAGTATTTTTAAACTTTGTGGTTCTCAGTGTAATGTTCTGAAGGGTTCTGCTATTATATACTTTTATTCAGCTTAGTATTATTTTTAAGTGATCGAAAATCAATGTGAACTAGGTGAAAAAAGTAACCTTGTTTAGCAAACAGTTATTTGAAACTAAATACGGGGTCTGGTATTCCCATACATATGCATAATTACCAGTCTTAGACTTGATTTTCTCCAGTGCAGACCGCAGGGGTTTTCTGCTGGCTGATAATCCCATGCAGATATGACAGCATATCAAAACTCGGCATTTTTCAGACCTTGCCAGTGACTCTTAATCCATCTGCCACGTGTGCCCTCAGCTTCCTGCTTTGCTGAAAGCAGCCACTGGGCAACCTTGCTTGCTGGTGGCCACCTTCTTTTTCAGCTTCAGATTTCTCAGAGAGCAGCATTGAATGGAAGGGAAAATACAAAATTTTTGCTCTGCAGTGCTGCTAGTGAAAAAGAAGGAATGACCTTGAAGTCATCGTTCCTGTGCATGATTAACATTTACAGAGTTCTTTCCTTCCTTGCTCTCTGTTTTTGCTGACTCTAACTAGGTATGTATCAGTAGCTCCAAACCACTGTGACAAACAGCTCTTTGGCCACCTGCCATTTATCCTCATCATATCAATATGCCCAAATCTGCCCATTGGCTGGAAAATACAATAATGCAAAAAAAGGGTACTCTGCGCCTTTTGCAGCACTTTTTGCAGTGGACTAGGCATGGGAGATACTGCATGGGTCCTGGGATATGGTTATACTCAGGTCTCCTTTCAGCCACGCTACATTTTACAGTTGAGTATGCTTAGCTGTGCTGTTTTAAGTGCATCGTGTCTTAAAAATACAAAAGTACATAAATGAAAGCTTATGCTATGGAGCTAAGTTCTCAGTTACTTTTACTCATGCATTTTATGTCTGTTATACCCATTTCCTATGGTACCATGGACCTGATTCAGAAAAGCATATAAGCATGTGCTTAATTAAGTGCTTTCCTGAATAGGTATGCTTTTCTGAATTGGGGCCTGTAAGAGTAACTGGCATGTGGGCTGTAATCTCCCACCTGGGACACTCTGGGGGTGGATATTAGAAGACAAACTAGGTTTTTTCTGCTATTCCTGCTTTCTGGAAGTCTCCTACTGCTCTAGATGATTTCAGGTTTTGATAAGGTACATTCATCTGTGAGCTGAATCAGGCTTTATATTTATGATATTCATCACATAAATTCCTTTGTTTTGAATAAATACAGGTAGTAATTGATAGAAAGTATATTTGCATTTCATGTGAGAAAGCTAGATGCCATGGCAGCTGTTGAAGAAATTAAAGAAAGCCTTCTTCTCAATCTGGAAATCACTTTTGTACCCTTTGGTTTTGATATTTAGTGGGGTTTAGTTTTTATTTTTACAACAAAATTAATTTAGTTATTTCGAAGATCATGTGATCGACTGCCCAAAGTGTGTTCTTTGGCACAGACCCAGATTCCTGTTCTTTTTTGGAAGTGTTACAGCTGCAATAAATTTGATTTCACCCTTGATAATTTCTATAATGTGTAGTAATAATGTATTGCTGATTTAGTGTTGTTGCCTTTCTACTAAGGAAAAAAAAAGGTCACAAATCGCAAAAATCACAAATTTTATTATATTTAGCGCACCTAAGTAGTTGTATATACATAAAATTCAAATGTGTTTCAAGATTTGTTTGGTGTCTAGTTTTGGAAGGTTATTCAAATAATATAAACTCTGTAGTTTGCATGTTATTTGTCACTTCTGAGAATTCTGGTAGGTTCCAGTGTTTCCTTTGAGGTCTCTGTTGAGTATTTAATAAAAAAAACGCACAGGAATCAAGAAGCTTTGTTCTATATTCATGAAACACAAAATATTCTTTATACTTGGCAATGTAATAAAATATTACAAAATACATATATCAAAAAGGATCTTTGGATGAGTGGAAAAAAGTTGGCTTTTTATTTTGGTAAAGGCATTTAACTTTTTTATTTTTGTTTTTAAAGCTGTTCTGTGGTCTTCTGTGGTTATGCTCATTTCATAGTTGTACCATTTCTTCCAAACCGTCTTTCGGTTGCGTGGTTAATAGCCTTTTTAACTATTGCATTGTTTGGACAGACACATCTTAACATTGTAGGCTTGTTTTTTCTTTTTTCTTGAAGAATGCTTAATAATTCATAAACCTTGCTAAAGTGATTCTCTTAGGAGAGAAACTCAGCCTGGGAGCAGAAGGGAAGAATATACAAAGGGAGGTGACCAAAAACCCACCCCCAGACCCCTGTGTTCTGTGTGATAGCATGGGACGTGCTCTGTGAAGGCTGCTAGTTCTTGCTGATTGGACATTACCATCTCTGTGCTTAGTCTTGTTAAAGAACATTTTTGGCAGGTAAGATGGAGTATATCCTTCCCCTAGTTAGCAGCTGTTAATAATGTATGGGTTCGGACGCTGCTTTCCAGCCCTATGCAAAACAGGTTGTTCAAAGGGTTGATACAATCGCCAGTCCGACTGCCATGCCCACATACCACCCCTGTGTGGTCATTGACCCTTTCTTTGCATATTTAAAGTTATCCCTTGCTAGACACCACCATTTGTAGCTCATGCACCTGCTACCAAAGAAGGGGCTTTGGATTCCTCCCTTTTCATGATATTTCCACGTGCTACCTGTTTTACAGCTTTTCATGAAGAGGTAACTGTAGAGAAGATGCAGATTCCCTATACAGCCTTTAAGGCATGTGATGCTGTGATGACATTGGAGCAGTAGCCTCAATTTTGTAACCTAGATCTTGAGGTGCAAGAATTACTGAATATGAAGATGATCATGAGACATTATGAATGAACAGAACCAGGAAAAATGATTATTTCCTGTTGGGAAGAAATTTATAATGAGATGGCAACTCTGCTGCTACTATTTCGCCCATTTTTTATTTCCCTCTTCTGTAAGCAGACAAATAAGGCAAAAGGCACACACCAAAACTTTAAAGGGCATCTTTCCTCAGCTGCCCATTCAACCCTACAGGTTCTGCGAAACCAGAACTTTCCTTTGGTTCATTAGCTGCAAAGGAAGATCCTTCTTTGTTGTTCAGAGCACATTTTAAATAATTTAATAAGCACAAGTGATTAAGGCATTAAGAATTAAAGTAGCTTTAGAATCAGACTGTGGTAATGAAGAAGCATTGCCTATGTTTCCAGCTGAGCAGAAAATGGGAAAAAGCCTCACCTATTCACCTAACTCCTGTAAAACTGGCGAGGTTTTGTTGGAAAGAACCTGACTGAAAAACACATTTTTAGGAAAAAACTTCCCAAAGAACTGTAGCGGTTCTTGAATTAAATTTTCATGCTTACTCCTCTGTAAGTTCATCCATACAAAGTAGCATATATTTTTGGCAGCATATATTTTACTAAAAGATTCTAAAATAAAAATATTGATCCTTATTTTTTAAGTCTTTGGGTTATCAGTGTCACCCTAACGTACTTCCAACTCTTCATTAATAATTAAGTTTTTAGATCCTTTGTAGAACATTGCTAAATAAGTAACAGAAAGACTGCTGATGAAAATGCTGATTTTATTATTCAATGGATGCAAGAAAAAATGTATTTTGAGGGGAAAATATTTACATCAAAATGTAAATGTATTCTTGTTTCACTTTGTATCCAATGGATGCTGAGCTATGTTCTGCCTGTAAGATGAAACATCAAAACTAGTAAATATCTATTAACTTCTTGGCCTTCTGATGAATTGAGGCAATTTTCACAATTCTGAGGATATAATTTGTGCTAAGAGAATTTCACTTATTTGCTGAATTGATAAACTTCAGGAAAGTAATTCAAAGCTAAATCAGTAAGAAGCCAGTCTGTTTTTTAATGATGTTCCTGTAACTATATATAGTATAAAATAAAGTTAGTTCCAGGGAGCCAATCAAAAGCAATTATAATCAATGTTCTTAGTAGATGGAAAGCTCTTAATATAGGTGAAATAAGCTATTCTTTTTTAAATAGAGCTTTGAAAGCCCAGGCAAAATTACAGAAGCAAATGCTTCCCTTTCCTTTCCCAGTCTTTTTGCTCTTCCCCTTCCATCTCTGTCCTTTCTAGTTCATGAGTCTGGCAGTAAACTGGTGGAAAAAAGTTGTATATCTCATTTCTGTAAGAGCATTGTTTGATGTCACTGGTGAGCATTGCTCTCCTGCAAATTTATTCAGGTAAATTTACTTCAGGTAAATCAACCTGAAGTATCAAGCATCAGCTACTGTTGTCCTCTTCTGACTGGTCCAAGAAACCACTCAGGTGTGGCATCTAAGGTGTGGCATCAAACCACTAAGATGTGGCATCTCTCTTCCTTTTGCTTTTTCTGTTATTAGTATAAAATGGTTTCTGTGCAAGAGGCAGCAGTAATTGTAATTACCTATTTGAAGGCAGGGTGGCTGTGGGCTCTCTAGACCTTCTCCCTGTGTTTTTGCATACTTTCTGCATATGTTCAGTTACACTCGTTCCTTGGCAGAGGAAAGGCTCTTCCATCAGAAAGCACAAGTATAGATGGAATCGAGAGTGAACAAGGTATGTATGGGAGTAAGCAAATTCAGCCCTTCTCCACCTTAGTTTAGTGACCAGAGCATAACTTCTGATACACAGTTACACTAATGTACATCCATTGTGATCCAGAATAATAGAAGAACTGACTAAATTAGTAGTTGCTGCTCTCTTAAACTACCAGTACACAGTTCTGGAGATGGTAGGCAAAACCCACCATTGATATACGCAGGCTCAAATCAATGGGTTTAATGCATTTCCCCCTACCTGTACGGCAGTTAAGTTGGAGTGTGAGCATCATTGTGTTTAAAACTCCATGATAATGCCTCAGAATGTCTTCTCAGCTTAGTGTAAGGTGATGGTGCTAAATCAACACAGGGAACACTCCATAATTCTTCGAGAAAATAGGAAGACGTAGCACTGAGCACCCAACTATATATCACATTTTAATTTCTTTTTCCTACTATGCCTGAGGAAAGACAGAGGGTGTGTAGCCTGGTAAGTACAAAAGAGCTTTACTAAAGGCTTCTTTAAGAAAGACAAGAAAGAATAGCATTTAATCTGCTCACTAGTACATTATGTTAAAGGCCACAATAAGATGTAGAAAATAACTTCTCTTTGCATTTTATATATATACCTTTATTTTCAACTGGTCTGCAATAGTTGGTTTTTTTCTGTCTGGGTTTGCTGTCAACCCAGCATGTCAGTTTTGTTTTCCCTTTTTTTCCCCCTTGGAATTATATTTTGTCAGGAAAGGTTACCTCGTGGAAGAACTGGGCGTGCCTTCACCATGCGGTGGTGCAAAGTAGGAGTACAGAATGGTGTCTGTGCTAGTTAAAAGACTGGAAGCATGATGCTGAGCCCAGCCTTGTAAGATGTGCGGAAAGGTAGATAGGAGTGGGAAACTGGAGACACTAAGCAGCAGCTTTAACCACCAGGTAAATGGTGGGGGAAATCCCAGAAAATCATATGTTATGGTTTTTCTATAAAACTGCTAATAAAATTGTCAATAAAAATATTGAAACCAGAATAACAATTAAGAGGTTTTTTTTTCCCCTCTCATTTTTTCAGAGGAATAGAGCCATGGAATTCCAGAAAATAAGAACATATCTGACTTTTTGTCCATTTTTTGGTGGGTAATTTTTTCAGCAGAGAAATTCTAATTTTGATAAGGAGGTACATATTATACTGCTCAGAAGGTGATGGGTTACAAAGACCATAGCTATCTTGAGGAAGGATTTCAAGTGGGGAGGCTTGCTTTTTTGCAAGTTTTCCCTGATAGCATTAAAATAACATGTTACTTTTTAGTATATTATTTGGGGGCTGTAGTTTCCCCAGAAATCACAGATCAACATAGAAAAGCAATGAAAGAATGTAGCTTTTACATTATATTCAAATCTTGAATTACAGCATGACATTGTACATTTTTACCCACATAGCCCACATCCCTTTTAAAAGGATATAAACCAGTTAGCTCTTTGGCTATAATTTTTCAGCTAATCCACACAGATTTGGAAGCAGAGCAAAGCAGTTATTGAAGGAAATGTCTTTTCCTCTTTCCCTCCTGCCTTCTCCTGTGTCTGGTGGAGAGGAGGCACCAGGGGCAGGTAAGACATTAGGGAAAGAAGATAAGTTTCTTCCTGTAGATGTGTATAACCAGCACTGCTGCTAAATCACAGAGTTTTGTGATAAACTGTGGCTTATATGCATGGAAATACTGTTGAAACATATCTAAATTATAGCTGTTCTAAACTCATTGCAAAATATCTTTTTTTGATGATGAGCTATTAAATAACTTAAATAATGTAAGTGAAACCAATGCTTCACAATAATTAAAAGGTAGCTCTAGGAAAAGAAGATGTTACAATGTGTGGTGGAACCATGGGACTGACAAAAATAAACAGTGACTTGCTGTCTTTCACATTTCAGGTAGTAGTTTTTTGCTGTAAGCCTAGTTGTATGGTGTTGAAGGACTGACATACTGATTTTGCAGATGGTAAGAGAGGGTTAGAACAGAGGGTTAGAAGAAAGGTGTTTATTTCTGTAGTCTTTTTTAAAAAAAAAGAATGCTTTAGAAATTCATACAGATATTCCATGAATTAGAACATATTTTATATATATATGAGCAGTTTCCTAAATTGCACAGTAATGCTGTAATTAACTTTTTTTTTTTTTAAGAGGAGCAGTTGCATATTTTCTATGGTTTCTATAAGGAGCAAAGCAGAAACTGTGATAGTTGCAAGAATACCAAACATGCACCATTCCATGATGCTCCATAGAGATAAAACAAGAGAAAAGAGTTTTCAGTTTTTCAATAGAACACATTTCTGGCTTTGTGCAGAAGCAGAGATACAATGTCAAGAAGAATTACAGCTAATAAGCAGAGGTTTTAAGGAGTGCAGTTTTAGATGTTGACATGTACTACTCCAGTCTCACTCTAGGTACCTGTCTCACTTTTGCATATTGTCCTCAGCACTAAGTTTCTAACGCTAAGTCTTGTATGACTTCATGGGTCATAGGGAGTTAAGACATTTCGAGGATATGTCTGTATGCGTGTCCATCTGTGGGGTTTTTTTCATTCCTCTGGGACGTGAGAATTGAGCACCCTTTATGTTAAATTTCTTGCTGCATATCAGACAGACTTAATTATGTGTGTATCTATTGCAAGCCATCCCTTTACTCTTTTATTGGAGAACACACTCCTAGTCATAAAAAAAAAAACGGTCAGTGTTGCCTGGGCACCTAACTGGGCAGGTGGCTTATAGCTGAGAAGCCAGGCCACAGAGTGGTGGATCACTGATCTAACTGGTAAATAGCAGATTGACAATCAAGCCCATTTCATCTGCTCAGCATTTCCCACCAGGTAGACGATTACAGCACACTAACTTCTTTGCCACTACCTTTCTCCCTCTATGTATTGTATGTGGAGCCCCAAAAGTAAATTAGGGCTCAAGATTCTACTTAGTTCTAAACATCTACATCTTCTCTTCTAGATTTAGCCCTTGGTACCTGGATGGTTACAGTTTTGGTAATACTGCTAGCTGTTCAGTAAGATTATCTGGTGATCAAAATAGCCACCAGATTTACCACCTGTAGGCGAGTGCTACCTTACTTGTTACGGAAGAGGAGCAATGCTGCTCCTTCCATTGAGAGCTTTGTTAACAGCACTCCTGTGGCAGAGTTTGGATGGTTTGAATGGGTCAGGGACACCTAAGGGAGGTGCAGCTTCAACATTCAAAGTATTCTGGGTTTTTTTGTATTATCTTAACCAGAAGTATCAGTACTAAAGCGCTTCCATTCTGAAGGGTAACTTGCATCTTTATTTGGAGCAATCATCTCTGGTGTGAACAGGATACTGCCTGAAGTGGGGACTTCGGCTATGCCTTCTTCTCTCTGATACATTCAAAGATCGTTTGGTGATCATGAACTTCAATGTACGTGGTGCTTTTCATACACTAAACTGTGTTTTGGGAAAGCAGTAATATGGAGCAGATCGAGAGCAGGCTGCTGGTCATATCTTAGGCAAATGTAGCTGCCTAAAAATAGCACCATTAGCCCACAAACGCGCATATTGGCATGGTGCAGTCTTATAATTCAGCTTCATACTTTTTTCATTTTGCCTTACACTAAGTCTTTTAAAAAGGTCTGTGAGGTTTTGTGGAATGTAACCTGTCACTGTGAGATATAATAGAGAAAATGCCTTTCCACTGTTTTGAACCTTTTTGTCACAGTATTTTATATCACTACTTGGCGTCCTCTCTGCTCTTTGTTTTGTTTGCTCTATGGCTTATGAAACACCCTCATTAGCTCTTTCCTTCTGGCCTGTTCTAATAGTGCTGATTCACTAGCAGCGGATATTCCATTGTGGTTTTTTTTTTTAGTTAACTAGCAAGAGAAAACTTGCGTAGCATTATGAAAAGGGTAGTGGGAAGTATGGTACAGCCAGGTTCATCTTCTCCTGCTACCAGTGACATTTCTTCTTTTCATTCATCTGTCTCCTCTGGTTCTTTTAAGTCTTGAGACACCGAATTTGGAAATTTGAAGTAATTTTCTGTAAACCTATCTGAAATAAATTTTTTTGCTGCTGTCTCAGCTGCTTTGTGCTACAAGGAAGAAGTTGCTTAAAATACTGATATGTAGGATCCTTACAAGTACTGAAGTTAGAGTTCTTTTTAACAAATTTGAAGCTGACCTTCTCATCCTTCCTCATGCCATACAGAAACATATATATACCTCTGTTTATACTTGGAAGTGCCTGTTTCACCTTATCTGAATTATATTTCAGGTTGTGTGCCTTGCTTGTGAAAAATTGCTATAAATCTGTTAAATAATATAGCTTTTCAGGTTAGGACTAAAACCTGTGTAAATCTGTGTCATCATCAGCATCTTTTAAAAGATGGCACAAATGGTGACATCTGGGAGCCAATTCATCATTTAATTAAATTATCCTGTAATGAAATCTGCCTTAATGAGATTAATTTTAATTATTAATCAGGAGCTGACATGGGCACAAGGCACCATAAATAATAAATGGAAGTCGTGTCTGCTCTGTTTCTAAGAAAGGACCTACATTAGAAGAGCAGTGCTTTTCATGAAGCTGTGTTGGGTTTTTGTGCTATCATGATCTCTATTTTGTTGAGTTTGGTTTCTGTTTCAAATTTTAAGGCAGAATATTAGTCCTGTTTCTGTTGATGTTTTAATATTTCATTTGATTCAGTCATTATATAACCAGTCACTGTCATTATTCCAGAAATAAATTTTGGTTTTGTTTTCATCTATAGTAGTTAATTCTTATAAGTATATTTTAGAGGTAAGTAATGTAGGTATAATTTATTGAGGCTGTGCCCAAAATGTGCAAGGCTTTGGGCTTGTCTATGTTATCACATCTATGTTTATATGCATACATGTGCTCACACTCGTGCAGCTTCTCCCATGTTCTGCTGTAATGTCCAACTTCATGTGGATTACGTTAGTGTTGGTATTATGAATACTGTTTATAAGGACTTTTGTTGCTTGGCCATAACAGAAGTTATGGCTGGCTGGCATAGCAGAAATGATCCCTATGGGTACCAGCCACAAACGCTCTGTGGGCCTCGTCATGATTGTCTTACATGAGGAGTGAACCTTTTTGCCTTTACCTCCATTAACAAGCCGAACACCACTGTGCTCTCCCTTGCCAAATGCAAACTGGTTCCATAAGGCCGGAGCTGATTATTCGCTGCTCACAGAGTGATTATTTCTTTGGCCTCCTGGGCCATGCACATTACCTGCCATCTGTATTTGTTTTGAAAGAGCTGCCATTTGTTTTAGTTCCAGCATTCCATGAATATTTGGTTTCCCTTCATTGTCTCTTGTTGAAAAACCATTTTGCTTCAGAAAGAATAATAAGACCAAAGTTAGAAACAAGAGCTGTTGATGCTGAGGAGTGTCACTAACAACCTGCCACATACAGGAGTTCCTGAATGAATGCAATTTTTGTAGGCTACCATTAGCCTGTTGGCCTGGTAGCGCAGCCTATGTTTGGGTCTCATTAGATGAGAGAATGAGTAAGCATGTGAGCAGACTCCTCTCTCTAAGTTGAGGGAATTCCTTCATCTGCAGCCATCATGGGCTGGACTCAAGGTCCGTTTCAGAAGAATAGCCTGTCTTTTTCCAGCTTGGGCTAGATGTACTGGTGAAGGAGCTCGGCAGGACTTTGTGGCCCTTCTTAGATGCTGAAGGGAAGCCGCTGGTACTGGAGGTAGAAATAAAAGGCATGGAAAACCAAAAGACCTTCAAAGCAAGATCTTACCTCCGGTGAAATTGATAGGAATTTGCCATCTGTTTCAGCAGAGCCCAAATTTAAGCTCTGGTGCCCCATCAAAGTTGTGTCTCGTGTCAAGCCAAAATGCTGTACTTCTAGCAGCTATCATGTTCTTCAGTGGCATACAGCAGTTGTCTCCCAAGCATTTCACAGCTTTATCCACGGTGGTGACTGAAGAAGGTAGGGAATTCCAGTGCCACCTTTATGTAACCTTTCCTTCCTACAAAACTGCACAGTTACCTGATAACTATGTGGCTCTCCTAGAAAGTATAAAGGGATTTGTATTCAAGTTCTGTATGCTGCTAGTTATGTGATGGGAAGCGGCTTTGTTTCTTCATCCCTCCCAAACACACATAAACATACAGTTACAGCAGTTGAACCTTATAATGGCATCATATCACTTGTAACAAACAGTGGTAAGAGCAGAAATATCTAGAAATCATAGACTGAAGTGGCTCACTGTCGGTTTTAAGACAGTTGAAGATTATTTGCAATGGGAATGTTTACATCCCAGAGACTTTCTTGTCTGTGCCCCGCAGTATTCTCAGCTGCAAGGATTCTGGAAAGGGCAGTTTTCACTCTTTGTCAACTTTCCATAGATTTTTAGTGGACATCATTGTTTGTGTAATACGGTGATGTCTGGACTGTTTATTCTGTAGAGCCTATGCTATACGATAGAAGTAATTAAAAGTATTATACAGGATAATTATATTATGCTTTAAATAAGTACAGTATGCAATATGACTCAGTAAATTTTTGTAAGATGTTAATTAAAGAAACATATCTCAGCCTAAAAGAGTTCTTTGGCTCATTTAAAAGTAAGTCCTAAAAATACTGGGGAAAAAAATCACCAAAGTTTGAAGCATACTGAACTCTTGATGCATTTCTTTTCTATTTTTTTACTAAAATCAGAAGATTGAAATTTGCTGTATCATAATCTTAACAATTTCTCAGTATGTGTGACATATGGTATCTGCTTTGGTATACATAATTAAAAATAAACTTTTCATCCAGTAAGGATCTTGCCCCCCCCCCCCCAATTCTTTTTTCATGCAATGATAAGCAACACAGTAAGGGGTTCACGTGCCTCACTGTTGTGTTAGAATTCTCTCAAGAGACAGAGATCTGGCTGATCAGCTCTTCATGCATTTCCAAAAGGCATGCAATAGCATTCTGCATGGGACTGCTTTTGAGGACATTCGACAGGATTGGGAGCAGAGGGTAGGTTCACACAGCGATAAACTTCTGATTAGAAGATAGGAAACAAGGAGTGAAACAGACAAAAGGGATTGGATGACATAGTGGAAAAAAAAGACTTTTTTTTTTTCCTTTGAATGTCAGTTAAAAAGGTTAACATTTGAAGATGGGAGGGTTGGAGAATATTTTGGGCAAATACCACTATGTGATTTCCCTGTTTTTACGCATTTTCAGCATCTGCTGAAGGTGGGATATTGGGCTTAATGCATTTTTTTGTTATCTTGAACAGATCTACTTATGTTCTTAAGCAAAGAGTTGCTGACCGCAGAAAAATTTACATTAACTTGGATCATGTCTGAGAAGCTCGTTGAACATAGTGCAACAGCGTGATCTCCCAAGCAGACTGCAGGGAGATCACATATTCTAGGAAAGCAGTGTGACCCACTCTGCTAGCACAGGGTGTATTTATTTGGGATCTTCATGTGCCTCCAAACAGAATACCTTGTGCCTCACTGCAGGGGCACATTTTGCTTGGTTTTGAGCCACTGAGCTCAGTGCTTTAACCTCTCCAGTATTGGCCAGTCAGCCCTTGTGTCACAGTGTTCTGTTAAAATGCAGGATGTTCCACTGTGTGTTAGCAGCCAGGTTTATTATTCTGCATTTGGTGGGTTCCTACATACATCTCCGCATTGCAGTTAAACTTCAAGTTGGCTTTGTTCTCCAGGAGCTGATCCAAAGCGCACTGACGCTTAGAGGAGTCTTCCAAGTAACTGCTGTAGGCTTTGGAACAAGTTGAGTATTATAATACAGGCTGGAAACATTCAAAGAAGAGCCACTATTTCACACATGCACATACACACACACACACACTTAGATGTATTCAAAGGATTTATTATGCAAGGGCTATGGAGAATATTTGGTTCAACAGCTGCACATAAAAATAATACTATCCAGTCAGAAAAGAGAAAACTCACTTCTGGCATGGTGGCCTGGCAGATGTTAGGAAATCTGTTTTTGAGGGTGGGTGTGCACCCACACCCGGGTGTGTATGTGTTTGCAAAGTTGTCTGCTGATCCAATTCATTTCTAGCTTTTGGGGAGAATTATTGCAAGATTTCAGTGATCTGTGCATTTATTTTAAAAGTTTTAGTTTTCTGTCCAGCTCCTCCCAGATGCATTGAATAGATGACAGATTTGAGGGTAGTACTGGCTAGTCTTTATATATTTAACACTCCATCCCATTCTTTCTTCAAGCACATACTGAGATCTGGACAAATGTTTAATATCATTGTTAAGTTGCAAAATTAAACCTTGGCCAGTTGGACATGATCTACTTGGAAGAGCGCAGATCTGTAGAACATTCTGGTAGTCTTCTTGGGCAAGACAGCCATAATATTGTGCAGTCCCCTAATTGCCTTGGCTCAAAGTCAAAACAATCCCCATGCCATTAACCTAGCCTTTCCTTAATTGCTGGGAAGTGTCTGCTCCCCACAGTTTGTACATGGAGGTAAATTCTGTGCTTTTGGACCAGTCCCTGTATACTTTTTTTCCATGTTCTGAAGTCCCAGTTGGCTCCCACTGAGTTTAAAATATGCCATTTGAAACCATGTTTTCATTAGGCTTATCACCATTGCATACTGATCTGCTTTTGATCTCATTGGGTCTGTGTCTGTTCCCTAACTGGTTTGTCCACATTTCCTAATGTATAAATGGATAAGGAGATTTTAGGTGAGATATCTAACTTGCCAAGAAATTGGAATTTGTAAGTTCAGCCAATCCAGATTTCCACCCGCTTTCTGATGTATACATGTGAATGTAAATTGGTTTCAGTCACTTTAATTTACATACCAAAGAGCCAGAAGAAGGTGTAAGTTACTATAGGAGTGGATAGCTAACTTATTAATGTGTGCTCCTTTTAGTTGCATTACCTGTTTAGCCTCTCTCCTGACCGTTCAGTGTATCAGCAACACCTTTATAAGCTCAAACAAATTTAATAATTCAAATTCAGAGATAATACATATAAAGATGTAATCTACAATTTATGAATGAGTGTGGATATAAATTTGCCTATTTTATGATTCTAGATTCACTCTTTTCAGACTTAAGGCCTGTTCTGCCATCTCAAGAGTCAAGAGACTAAAAATCAAGCTAGGAAGGAGTAACATACCCTAGGCTCTTCAGAGCATTCTGGGTCTGGCCTATGAGATCCGTGGTAGATCTGCTCTTGACTTCAGTGGTGAAAGATCAGACCTTCAAAATAATAGTCTTCTTGCTCTTAAGATTTCTTAGAATTAATTCAAGTCATTCTACTTCCCAGGGTTGCCTGGTTTCAGTGAAAGTGTTTTTAAACACCAGTTCCAACCATGATTTGAACCAGCCATCAGAAAAAAAGGTCTTTATCTTGCTTTTTATGAGTATTTTAAAATTGGTTTGCTGGGTTTTTTTAGAAACCGTGTCATTGACAGTATAACCATGAAATGTGGACCTGTCTTGCATGACACCTGAAAAACAAGAATTTAGGGAAGCAAATAATTTTTAAAGTAATTTTATGGGCTTACTCAACTTCTGAACCTCAGTTTCTATTTTGTAAACAATAAAGATATCACATTTGTTACTTCGTAGAAATTTAAATTTGAGCTCATTATTTGGATCAACCTGCAGTTTGGATGCAAATCAGAATTCCACCCAAATGCAGAAAAACAACTTTTAATTTCTTTTATTGAAATAAAACAGCCTTAAATAGTTTGAATCCATAACAAAAATATATTCATGCAAGTCTAAAGGATTTATTATAGAAGAGAATTATTAATCACAGTTACTAAGTGAACAAGTCATCACATTGGGAGAGATTTTTCAAAGCAATACGTAAAGGTACTGAAAGGTATACAGGAGGATTTTCATATGTTACAAATGAAATTAATTGCTGACCCCTGAAAAATGAGTTTGAATTGACAATTAGGTTTCTTCCTGCTTAGACACCTTTGAATTTCTGTGTACCAGAAACCTTAAAAAATTAGTTTAAATTAGCTTTACTGGTAAAGCTCAGCTTTTATTGTTTTATTTGCTATATGGATTGGAAAAGAGAAAATTGCCTGCTTTTGCGTATCTTAATTGAATTCCTTTACATTAGAGGTAGAAAAACTTGATTTCCCTTGATAAGAAAACTGAAACTTAAAGCATCTAGGAAAACTCATTTCTGTGCAGGTGAAAACAAAATATTTATCTGAAAAACATATAATTGCCAACATTTTATACACTGCATATTGTAAAACAATTACCTATTGGGTATAGCATGATTTTGTAGTTTACTTTTTAATCTTGAGTTATACTTAGAAGTTTTTCTTCCTATTTATGTCTGAGATTAAAATAGAAGTTCTTGTTTATACATTTAATAATGACTCAATAACACTATTTTTAAAAAATCCTATTTACTCAATAATTCTATAAAGTTTTCGTGTTAGTATAGAATTGTATAATTACAAATATAATTTAAAAATGCTTAAAATTGAATACAAATTATTTAAATAGCAGAAAATACCTGTCCTTTAAAGTGTGGCTCCTTTGACAGTTTTTCCATATGGTGGACACAAGTCTTGGAGTGTTTTGGTGCCTTTAATTATTTCTGCTATCTTTCCAGATACTATAACAACACTCTTTAAAGAAACTGGCCATCTCTTTAGCAAGACAATCGTGTAGAAAGATAGCCATATTGACCACACCTTTGGACCGTTTGCATGAGTGGTATCAGGCCTCCTTTTCTCCTCAGCAGAATTTTCAATCTTACCTTGGTAGACTTTTAGACCATCTTGTTAAAGCTGGAGGGGAACTGAATCACGTGAATCAGCTCATGAATCAGCTCTTCGTAACTTGGTAACTTTCAAACCTTGTACAACTTAAACATTGAGACAAAATCTGAAAGGTGCTTCTGGGTAACCGGTTGTATGTCATAATGATTAACCTGATTTATGCTCAGGGTTAGTGAATTTTAATTGTATTCTATCAAAATATTTAATCTTTCATTTTTTAAGTCACTTTCTTCAGTGCTAATTCTTCCATGTAGATTAAATTAATTGTATGTCCTTGTATTTAACCTAGCAGTGACTATGAAAACTCTGGTTTAGTGACTGAAATTTCAAACAACTGCATGATTTAGTGCCCAAAATTCCTAGGTATATTTTAGAAATCTTGCAGACTATAACATTTTTGTAATATCTATTTTCTGCCTTTTTACTGTTAGCACAGCTCCTGTTTATATTCATTCTCATTTTTAATTCCCTTAGAGTTGAATTAGCCATCTGAATTTGCTCTCTGACCTTCAGAAAATGGCTTCCATTTAACTTAATTTTGCTGAAGAACTCCTCAGCTGATTTCTCGAGCCTCTGAAATCTAAGAATCTGTGTAATATTTTATGATAAAAATAGAGATATAATGAAAAACTCCATTTTCCGTCCTCAACTTTAAGGACCCCTGGCTTAATTTTTGTCTGTGCTGATGAGATCTGTGTGATAAAGATTCAGAAAAAGCAAGACATAGAGTTTGTTTCATGCAGTAGGAAGCTATATGATCTTTTCACACAGTGTCAAATGGAAGGCATTAGTTAATATTTTCCAAATGCTCAAGGTTAATTGTTCATTCACACATGTTCTTCTGAAACAGTCCCTCAGCTCTTTCTTATATTTGATTTCCTACATTTCATTGAGATAGTAGCTGTTTCCAGCTACTTGTCCCCCAGAATTCCTCCTTGAGCTGCTTGGTTTATTCTTAAACTTGGTGCACCTCCAGGTCCTATTTGTGTTCCTTTCCCAATAACCAACTCTGAGACAATGTGTCCCTCTGAGCTTGCAAAACTAACCTAGTAATCTGTGGTCGTCACTCCCTTTTTGTCTATATGGTAAATCTTATTATAGAAACCAGAAGTTTAGATTTGTTTTAACTAAAAACTGAACTATCAGCCTCAAGGTTCCCAGTGTTGAGTTTCTTTTTCACTAAAGCAAAATCTTTGGTCATACTACAAAACTTTGTTTAAATATGATAAAAGGGGAGTTCACACAACTGCTTCAGGCATCTAACTTTATGTAGATATTTAGCACATCAAAATTCAGGTTCATCCAACCTAATTGTAACTCCCCTCTGCTATAGTGAATCGGGTCTTGGTTTGCTGAGTCTCATGCTGGAAGAGTCTCAGGACTGAACTGAGAAGTGGGCTATTCAGAAAAAGTGGTGGCTTAGAGTTGTATTGTAGTTCCCTAAAATGTGAGTAGACCCCTCTGCCCTGCCACCCTCTTTCCCTGATACTACTTAGATAGGTAGGAGCATTGGTACTCTAGAGGACAGCATAAATGACCTCACACAAAATCTACAGTAACGTTACCCAGTGGTTGGTTTTGAGTCTCTCCTGATCTTTCTGTGCTACCACAGGAAAGCACAGAGGGAGGGAGGGAGGGAGGGAAATCTGCGCTCTGTGTTCAGTTCTGTTTGCTCAACCTGCTATGGATTTGGAAGAATTACAGAATTCAGATATGGGAAATGGAAATTAATAAAGACACTCAAAACTCCAACCCTCCTTTATGGACTGCAACAGATATAGTTGACAGATGAGTGCGGTAATGCATATGCAATAATGACTAGGATAGAGACTGTAAGTCAAATGCTGCAATTTAGGGAGTATTAAGAGAAACTGAAATATATTTCAAACTAATAAAAGGTATATTTTTCTACCAACACATAATAAAGATTTGGAATTCATTGCCACTAGAGAACATGGATGACTGTATGACTGAAATTATTTCATGAAAAATAAGACCATCCACAAATATTAAGTAGTTTTGCTTTGGTCAGATAGAAATATTTGTATTTCACACACCAACAAATCCATGTAGTATAGAGGTAACATTAAACTCCCTGTCCTGGCAGGTTGTTCCATAACTTCACTGGACAGTGGAGTGACTCTTGCATCTACTTTAAAAACCATCAGTAATGTCCACTTTCATAAGTATTTCATTGTATCCTGTATAACCCAAAGATCTAATCTGGTAATCTAATTCGTAATAGAGACAGAAGGCAGAGATACCATGGTTGATATCTTCTAAACTGAGCTCTCAGCCAGCTCTGGGGTGCAGCACTCACTGGGGAAAAAAAACATGATTCCCTCTTCTACTGCCCGTTGTCCCTGCTGCCGTCTCAAACAGGCACTCTTGTCAGAAGGACGTCACTTGTGACTCTCTTTCCTTCTACCCTGCCCTTCTGTGCAGGCACAGCCAGGCATTTATTTAATTTTTTAAAATACACTTGGGAGGTTGTTTGAAACTTCCTTTTATCCCTCAGTGCTTTTAATACAGCGCTCGTGCACTCACAGCAGGGACAGAAAGCAGAACTGCAGTTACATATAGTAACAGGGTACTAGTTAGGGTTGGGCCCTGCCTCTGTCCAGATGTGACAGTTTGGGGCCAAATCAGCATAAGCTTTGCCTACATGGCTTTGCTGGTCAGTAATGCCATGCACTCTGAACATGTGATACAATTTTACTTGTAGTGAAATAGTTGTGCTTTATTTTAGCTAGGTATTTTAGTTACCAACTTATGTATTTTCTTTCTCTGCTGTGTACCTCAAGGTATTTAAAATATTCCTTAGTATTTTCTAATATTCCCTTGAACTCTTTCTAAAACTGAAGATATTTATAGCAGATTCATTTTGAATTAATATATGTGTGCTTGAATTGTTTCAAATCTCTGAAGCAATATTTTCATGCACTATGTAATTTTTTTAGTAATATCCCAAGGTGTTTGTAGATCTCTAGAAATATGTGTGAGGAGTAAGTCTTATTTCTAATTGCACATATTACAGTGTGATGTCTTTTTCATTGAAAACAATGAAGTATTACAAATCTGGAAAAGAGAATAGACCTGAAATCCCTGGCAGAAACTTAACACTTTTTCAATTCAGGTTTGTGTGGTGATTTACACATATGCCTAACTTCACACTGTGAATTAAACGCTTATTAAAGCCAGCGAAACAATTGACATGTGAAGAAAAAATCACATGGATATACTTTTTAATAGGTTATGTTGAATACTCTTATTGGCAGAGAAACAAATATTTTGAAAGAAATACCTTGCTTAAATGTGTATCTCCAAAACACTTTTTCTTGTATTCTAAAAATTACCAAAATACAGTTGTGCCTGTCTGAGAGAGAAAAAAAAGGGTTATCTGTATTTATTTTGTAGGGCTCATGACCAGAATCACTACATTACCTTCAAAGCTGATTAAAATCACTTTGGCGTACTACAAGGAAATTATGTTTTCTGTCTGTATCCCATTAGGGTTTGGTGCTTGGTTCCCAGTTCAGACAGAAATTTTGTTCACCTGCAAAAGTTACCAGGTTTTCTTCAAATTCTTCCATTTTGTGTGTATTTCAGTTCATTTCTTTCTCCACAGATAAAACATTGAAACTTCTACGTTTTATTCTCAGTCTTGAAAATGTACTGTTTGATTATTGGAAATTGTCAAAAGCCCAGCTGGAGAAGCAGAATACAAAGTTCCCTATTTAGGCCATAATGTAAATTTTTAGAGTTCTGGTTTAGGAAAATAAATTTATAGGTATACAAAAAAACCCACCTCACTGTACTGCTTTTTTTGTTGTCCATTTTGAAGCACTTTATACCTGATGTCTCATGACAGTGACAGAAACCTGATTGTATTAAAGCTTCTGAATCATGTTATGAAATACTATGAATTGTGATAGCTTATTCTTCATTTATATATGCAAATCTAACTAGGATGTAAAAGCAACTTACCTGCATTTCTGTCCTTGTGTCCAGAAATAGAGATCATGATGTAAAGTAATTCTTCCAAATGCTTGTGCTGATGCTGAGAAATTGGTTATGATGATGGAGGATGTTTGCTCTCCAGCACTAGTCACTTGTAAGATGACCCACTTTTGAAGTTGTGGTAAAACCTCTGAAACACTATATTTTTCAGTAGGGTGATGTTGAAATCTGTATCCTGATCCAAATTTTGCTCTCACTTACAACAGTGCAACCCCATTGACTGTAGCAGAATTGCAAGTGTGATGAGAAGAAAACCGGTCACAGTGAATTAAAACTTTCTTTATACATAGAAATACTAGGTAAAATAATACAGCAATGGCCAAATTTTGCTGCTATGTCATGGATAGTTTTGGATTGACACTGTGGTAAAGGAGAGGGTTGTCATAAGTGGACATTAATATCATATTTCCAATTGCAAATATGCATGTTTGAAAAATACTGAAGGATTCTTGCATAGGAAGCAATGTAGAATTTTAAGGTGTTTTCCAAATTTAAAAAGCTTGTAGAGTTTAGTAAGTGATCAGTTTAATGCAATGGTATTTTGGCAAAACTATCTGTGGATGCCAAAACCCACATTCTGCTCTTGATTATTGTGGTGCATTCCACACAAAATTGATGAACGCCTCTAGAGAGCAGAATATGCACCCATGTTTTTCTGTATTGCAGAGGACTAAAAACTTAACTTTGGCTTCAGGATGCAATAGCTTAAAGCAAAGGGTGGATTTAATAAAATCACAAAGAGGGAGGATTGTATTTTAGTTAAGCAGTAAGCTGTCACTGGAGGAAAAAGAAATAAAAGCCTATAGTGTAGCACAGCAGAAAAAGGAGCAAGCTGCTGAAAGCTGGATAATTTGGGGATATAGAGATGTCACTTCCTCCCTTTGCCAGGCTGTGAAATTCTTTGTAATTCCCACTGGTAAAGCTGCCAACACAAATAAAGGGAAAAACGGAAACTTCTGTGCAAGTCCTCCTTTGATGGGTAGAAGAACATATACATTCAAAGGAACAAATTTATCAGCACCATGTTTGATACAAACTTTTTGTAAGCATTATGGAGGAAGGACAGAGATCTCACCCAAATCAAGAAAGCATGTAAGAAAATTCATAATAAATTATATTTCTAAGGAATTATTTTAGCAACAGATGCACACCTAAAAACCATGGAATACTAACTTGCCTAACAGTTACAGTGTTATCTGTAACTTTGGGGGAAGGCTGGCTAAAATATATTCATTTCGGCGTGATACCTGAGTTTTTTTGTTAACTAGCTGTTAGTCTCTTTAGATGAAAAGATTGAGAGATGAATAGTTAGTATGGCTCAGCAGTACTTTCAGAGTATGGGTTCTTTATCAACATAATGGTGACTTTAAACAGAAATGTAATTGTACAGAAAGAGCTATAAAAACTTTGTATTAAAAAAGTAATCAATTTATCTTTTGTCCAAATTTTTAAAGGACATTTTTAAGAGTGTCTCATAATTGTGTGAGAACAGCTGTCTCCAGTAAACACCAAGTTAACTGTCCCAGGCAAGCTAGGTATCTCTGTGAAGCGTCCATAGCCAGACATGGAGGAACCCAAGAATTTTCACTGTAATATGCTATGTAACTCATGTATGCCATTAATTTTTACTTAAGGCTCCCTTTCAAGGTTTTTATACAGTGAAAACCCTTTCTGTATAAAGTGGTTGGCTTCCCTAATTTTATGAAAAATAAGCTTCATTCACTCACAACCAGAGCTTTTAATTTAGTCTTGTTTAAGGGAACTACTCTCCAGGCAATTACAGAATTACAGATTTTGTAATTTCTTTTTTCTTTCTGTAATTTCTTATTTGTACCAGTTTATTTTAAATGCGTGTATAAAATTTATCATGTTGCATTGACATTTTATATTTTAAAAAAAGGACAATGTCATGTTTCTTACATGCTTATATATCAGTCTTAGTAAGGGAGGTGACCTCAGTTAATGTCAGGTTTTGTTAATCCCTTGAAGTGATAGCCTAGAAGAGATTGTTTGCTAGAAAAGAGTCATATGCGGATGATCTTTTTTAGGGTAAGTCAGCCATTCCTGAATTCTCATGTCTTCCAAGTCAGAACCTAAACACCATCTTTTCCCTCATGCAAAAAGCACTTCCCCTACCACACTAGGCTTTGCTCCAGGCACAAATAAACAGTGTGAGTCCTAGCACTGTGCCCAGAAAGGTCAGGATCTGTTGCTGCTGCTCCCGCTTTTGCCTGCCCCAGCACAAAAGCAGTGCCTTGAAGTGGTTTGCGTACCACAGCTTAGGAATCCCTGCTTTGGTTCATCTCAGGCTTGATACCGCTCTAGCTTTCTGGTGAGGAGGTCCGTGGTAATTACGGAGGTGCCAGTCAGCTTTCAAAAGAAAGAGTAAGTTAAAGCAAGGGTAAAGCCCTTGTTTTATATGAAAAATCGATCATGCCATTCCTCAAACCATAGTTTCTGAGTACGTACGGTGACGTAGCCATGTGTGTACTGAGGGAGGGGGGAAGAGACAGCAGAGCTGGTCCTGTTGCAGGAGCAGAACAAAAGCTGAAAGAAGTGCTCAGGACAAGCAGTGAAGAGTATCGTGCCCGTCTGAAAAAATGAGAGATAAATGGACAGCATTTTGTTTACTCAGACTGGATGTTACCTAGAATAGGAGGCTTGGCTAAGAGCAGTCAGAT
Organism: Aquila chrysaetos chrysaetos; assembly: GCF_900496995.4. Lineage (NCBI taxonomy): Eukaryota > Metazoa > Chordata > Aves > Accipitriformes > Accipitridae > Aquila > Aquila chrysaetos. Next base: position 23,196,412 of record NC_044011.1, on the reverse strand, counting down.
ACTCAAATGCTCTTACTGAGTGTCTTCAAATGCATAATGGTTAAAATGATTGAAAATGTGGTCTGCTGATCAGAAGTTCAAGTCAAAAACTCCCAACAGTTCGACCTCTTCTTTCCCTTGCAGCTTTCAAGGTCTGTTTCAAAAATTTAAATGCTGTCCCAACTTTCACATAACTGTAATTCTCTCCTGTACTTATTTAAATAAACTTTTTATTTGGTCATAAAATAAATCTGGAAGATTATACTAGAGTTGACTCTCTAGAGCTATAAGAAGAACTAGATTTTTAAGCTTTCAGTGTTGAGATCATATTTGTGCCCAGCACTGATCACTGACACATTACTTATCTTGATTGGAGCCCTAGAAGATGTGGTAATAAAACCACGTAATAATTAGCAGGGGCTTGAATTAATACTTTTATAAATTATTTTTACCTTGAATGCCTTCAAAAGATAAGGTGTTACATGACTACTTCCCTGTAGGAGAAATTATATGAAAACTCTTTTCACAAAGTTTGTACCTTGAACTTGACATGCATTTTGAAAAGTTCAGGATTTTATTTAAATCAGAATTAATATCAGAGACACTTAAAATGCCAGGTGGAAATGAGATGTAAATGAGTACTTTTTGGAAAAAAATTACTTGAAACGACTGGAAGAAATCCAGGTGGAGATGTTGGGGCAGAAAATACTTGGTTGCCAATTATGGCAATTTTATTGTGTTTATGGCATTAATGTTTCTAGTTAAAGGCTTAATGTTTCAAGTTAAAGGCTTAGTATTTCAAGTTAAAGACATGAAGATGTATACTTGCATTTTGCAGAGTTACATGTAAGACTGAAGAAATAAATTGGAAAATGCGAGTGCTGAGAAAACATAAGGCAAATTAAGAAGACCTCAAAACTGTAAAAAAAAGTGTTTTAAAGCTCTTTTAGGAATGTTATTTGTCAATATGTACAGTTTGTTGCTGTTATTAAGTTGTGTTTACGATGTAGAATTCTTATTTGTGTTTATAAACTTTTTCCATTATCACTGTTTGAACATCTGATATACTCGGATGTCTATTTTTTTCTTGGAACGTTTTTCAATATTTTTTTGAGATCTATTCAAACAGTTTTTAATTTTTGGTAGCAGTTTCAATAATGAAAAAAGTGCAAGTCCTGAAATCCAACTGGCATCCGCTGTTTTGTTGTTGCTGTTCTCTGTATCCGAGAAGCCGCTCTCTGCAAGGCTGAGGAGAATAAGGAGAGGGAAGGTGATGGGACTCTGATGAAACTGCAGACTTTGCTCTAAGGAGCCGCAGGCTGGTGAGTGCCCAGGCAGAACTCAACACAGCTTTGGTGGTGGCTGGAGAGTCTGATAAATACGGTATCGCATATCGATAGGAGTATTATAATAGCAATGATTTTATTTGTCTCACTCCCTTGATTTTACAGACAAGCCATGGAACAGGTGGGAGTTACTCATGAAGTGAAATTCAAAGGGTAGTTTGTCTTCCCATAAAGTCTAATGGATTGCCACAGATACAGCTCAGAGAAAACAAACAAAAATTACGAGACAACAAAGCCATCTTAGAGGGGCTTGTAAATTTAGATTTAATTTAAATTTCTTGAAAAAGAACAGCAGTTTGGATCTGGGAATTTATTCTTTCTGACAGTTTTGTAACTAAAAAGGCAAACTAACAAAAAAAGGTAAAAGCAGTCAAGCGAGTTAGTTTTTTGACAAAGCTGGGTTGGTTGGAGGCACCATTATACCGTTATCCATTCTATGGATAAAGGTTGACACCCCCAGGGCCTGCCGTGACCTGCCAGAGCCAGCCAGGGAAACACGGAGAGGCCCTGAGGAGGGGAGAGTCGGGGGCTGGCGCAGTCCACTTGATCAAAGCACCTTCAAACCCTCTCTGAATGCAAGATCAGAGTCCACTAAAATATTTATTTGGCATTGAATTTGATCTCCAGTTATGAAACTGTTGACCAACCCAAAATCTCACAGGCAGCCCTTTCTCAAAGAGTGTCTCTACTTCTTACATTCTTTTTTTTTTTTTTTGGTCATTTTTATCACTGTATTGCTTGAAAAACATACTGACTCAAAATGTGGAGCGGTTGTGGTGGCTTTCAGATTGTCTTAGACGGGTTTGCTCGACAGCAACAAAATGTGCTGCTACTGTGTGTTTTTCCCTCTTGTACCTTGAGAAGTACTTCATATCATATGATGAAATGTGAAGGAATAGTAAAAAAATAGCAACTGTGAAAATGCATTCGAGGGAAGCATATGTTCCCATTAGTATCTTAAAAAGAGATTACCGCTTATATAAATAGAGCATTTTCCTTCTCTCCAATTCCTCCACCTAGAGGAAAAAGAAAAAAAAAGGTAGAGAAATCTTTCATACCTCCACTACTGTTTTTATTAGTCTGCAAAGCTGTGGATATAACAGTAACTGTAGCTTATGTGGTCTTGCATAGTTTGTTAGTTTCTGACATTAGTTAAAATGTAAAGGTGTGCTGGTAAGCTTTTCTTTTTGGCTTGGTATTCTCTGTATTGCAGACAAACAGCGAACAACAGCATGTAAAGCAAACTGTAGAACAGGAAAAATAATATCTGAAGTAGTTTTCACTACTGTGGCCTGAAACCAAACACTTTTGGTTGCAGAACTAATTGAGAAATTCAATATACTTAACATTTCATGCTTTCGTATTTTCTCAAATGAGTACAAGTTTTATTTGCTAATGTCTGCTATTTTCTTTTCTGTCTCATTTGTGTCCTTAGGATGATGGTGTAAATAAAGGGCATGAAGAAACTTCTAATTTATGTGTCCATAGAAAACATGTCCTCCTTGGTAATCTCAGTTTGCAAACAGAGCAGTTCGTCAGTCACAGGGATGCTGGGACAGTGATTTTCCCCTGTCAGCCTGAGAAAGGAGCTCATGCTGTAGATATAATAATTTTCTCTGATCATTTCTTGACACTACTGCTGTGGGCACAGAATTATGGCACAGAATTTTTTTTATTGCCACTATGCGATAAACACCTTTAAAAGTGTATGGGACTGTACTTTGCCTCCAGGTATCCAGGCCTGAGAAACGATAAAAACCATCTTGTTTTACTGGGAAAAGGAGGAAGGCTAATGATCGTTTCTTTGGTCCTTGCATTCTTGGGAGCAGAGATGTGTTAATCTGTGGCAGAAGACGGGAGGACAAAGGTGGAATGGTGGCAGGGGGTGGCAAATGAGCCTGCTCCCGTTTGGAGCTGCTGAGTGAAGACCTCCAGCGTACGGAGGTGTGCAGAGCAGGTGATGGCGTGCTCCTTAACTGCTTGTGTAGTCTAAAACCAGGCTGGTTTTCCTCTGCCTGGTGCCTGGTAGAATGAAGAAGAAATTTTGTTCTTTATCCGCTACTATGAAGACTCTCTGCAGTTCATTGAGCAGTGTCTAAGGATTTGAGCCACAGCTCACTGTTCCCGTATGTCCCATGGCTTTCAGTTTTCCTTTGGTAGCATTTTCTCCAATAGCTTTTTCCTTTGTTTCCCTTTTTTTGGTGGTGAAAAAACCAGTTGCTTGCAACCAATCTTGCACTAGCAACTTTCCACATCTGACATATTAGTTGTTTCAGCAGTTAAGAATGAGGTTATGCCTAACACTAATGTCAAAAACAACATCTGAAAGCTGATTATGCTCTCCCCGGTACTTTATATATGCTCCAGTGGGTTTTCATTGTCAAAGAGGTGGGCCTTTATTATGCCACATAATGCAGTAAAATGAGGATTACTTGGATTTCAGTGCATGAGATAATAGCAGCTGAGAGGCACCTGTTTAAGGAAGTATATTGTATTCCTAAGCACAAGTATTTTGTAAAAATTAAGCGAGTTTTCATATGAAAAAACTTTTGTACTTCATAAATAGGTTTAAGTACAAAAAAAGGCATCAGGGAATTTGGATGGATGTATTTATTAGTGGCCCTTACAGTCCTGACAGTCCATTCTAATAATAAAGTGTGGGACCCGTCAAATGATGGCACAAGTATCCTAATCTGAACTGACATGGCTTTCTAGCCCAGTTCATCAATCATGTTTTATTAGCTTTAACAGAGCCAAGCTGCTATCTGTCATTTCGATGCTGTAGTGGTGACAAAAACTGGTGCCGAAAATGTGCTGCAGGTGTAACTTTCACTCAAAGAGCATTTCTGAGCAGCAGTCAAGTTTGTGTTTGCATGGGGAGAGAGTGCCATCTTCAGTTTCACGTCTCCACGTGAAACAAGTCTGAACTTTCTAGTGCTGCCCCATGGCTAAGAAGTGAGGAAAAAAGTATCAGTAGAAATTTAGAAAGGGTTCTCGATTCTTATTTTTATGAGACTTTGGACTTGGGGAGAAAAATGCTAAAGAGCATGTTCTTGTTCCCGTTTTAAGATATAGTTAATTTAGATATGTCTGTTGTGATGAGTGATTTCCAGCAGAGTAAAGAAAAGTATGGTTGGGCTTTGTCCTTCTGGTTTGCAGCGCCGTATGAAGAAAACAACAATTGCCAGTTGGATTGCGAACCATTTGTAACCAGTAGCACATTGTGTCCATAAAAAATGAGAGCTAGGAGTCTGTAAGCTGCTGTGTATTTACCATGTTTTGTAAGCGCCATCAATTCCATGTATTCTTTCAGCCCAGAACTGACTTGGTATTTGCATTGGGGTCCTGGCACTTGACCCTTGTTTTTCTTGGCTCTGTGTCATTTTGCAGCAGAGCTCAGGGACGCTCCTCATCTCTTGTTTCCAGCATGTTAACATATTCACGTAAATATTATCTGGCACAGGCATATGCATTATCCTTTTGGGGAGCATTTGTAAAAGTTTTAAAGTCCAGATCAAACAATGGCATCCATCTTCCTTCCTCCTGAATTTCTTTTATTCACAAGATGAATGTTGCTGGAAAAATTCTTTCTTTGATCTTCAGAAAGACTTTTTATTTTGTCAATATTGACAGACAAGGTTAGTGCTTATAAATACCCATATTGCTTGCAGAATATAAGCCCAGGTACATCTTTTCTGTATATTTTAACACTTAATAGGACTTTGCACAATAAGGAGCAGATGTGTCATAGCGACAGCAGGCGAGCAGGGACCAGGAAGGTGGTTTCATTAAAAGAGCCTTGGGATAAATGCAGCACATTAGATACCCACTGAAAGACAGGAGCTGTTGATGGGGTGACCTCTGAATGCAAGTCATCTTACTATAAACAGAAGGGTGTGGAAAGCCATTGGACAGAGCCAAGCTTGTTTACTATCCAGATCTCCTCTTAGTTAACTTAAGTAACCGGGCTGTGCTAGGCTCGGTGTGACAGTTCAAAGAAGAACAAAGTGTCTTCAGTATTTCCAAGTTTAAAAAATCTTAGCTGACCGGTGCAAAAGTTTTTTGGTCCAGGAAATCTGTCTGCACACCTTAGCTGCTGTACAGTGGAAGTTAGTGCAAAATGTAACAGATACTCTCTTTGTTTTTTTTTTCCTGGAAACTGACTTTGCGTATTTGGGGAATTTGTTTCTGTTCTTCAGAGACAACTGAGGTAAGGTTATGATGGATTTTAATTTGTGATATTCATGCAAATGGGAAATATAAGTGGGTATTAATTCCACGATCAGATTCTATTCTGAAAAGGAGATTTGGTTTTCATTTCTCTAGTAGCTGTTTCAAACTTGGTTTTGGAACAATGTATTTGTTCATAGTGGCTCTAGAGTACAGGAGTTTAGGTAGGTCACAGGACGGAATCTGTCAAGTTCTTTCAGGAGCAGCTTTTTCTTACCACAGGAGGATACTTGTTAAATACTGTAAAGAAATAAAATGCATCATTCTCTAATATGCTGCGAATACCACTTTTTGTCAAATCTGTGAGTAGTTCGTTGGTGTGTTATTCAATAACATTTTTGTAAGAAACACTTAAGGGCCAGAATGCTGAGACAGGTGTCTAGACATAAACTGAGTTCAAATTAATTAGCCCTAAACTACAAAAACTGTGGATACGGAAAAAGTGAATTTAATTTACGAATCCTTCATTCAAGTCCATTTAGTCCATTTCTAAGTTGATTAGACATTAGTTTGGAACAAATAATGCTAAAGTATAATTATGCTAAAGCATCAGTCCTACCTCCTCAAAGTTCACTTTAACTATCTCTGTAACGTTATCCGTCAGTTGGCACTGTGCGTTTGTATTTGAGTCTTACTTCATTGTGAATTCGTTTCAAACTGTTTAATGCATTTTGCAATTGCACAGACCACTTTCTGAGAATAAATTCTGATTAAAACCTTACTTCTTCAGGGACTCCATTCGTGTGTGCTGCTGTTGTATTCAAATGTTTTTCTCTACCTCGGTGTCCACGTAGCAGGCAAGCGCGGCGGTGCCGCTGCCGTGCTGCGTTCAGAGGGCCACGATGGGAGCTGGCTTAATGATTACTGCTTCTTAAATGTCCGTTTCATTCAGGGAAACTCGGAAGGGGTTTACTCTGGGAGTGCTGTTTTATTATCCTAGTGCAGCAAGCAAAGTCCCAGGGAGGAAGGAGCAACCCAGTTTGGTCCAGCTGTAAACAGCCATTTACTGCTGCAGGGAACTGTAATGCGTAGGGAACCTGTTTGGAAGAAAGGTATGATAAATTATTACAGCCAATAAGTTCTTCGATTTTGTGCCTGGGGTCTGGTGAGCAGCAAGCAGCAGGATCCAGTTACATGTTTCGTTTCTTGGACTGTTCACAATTTTCTGAAATACATTTCAGCTAAACAGCTTTTAACTGTCTCACTACCTTTTGAGCCATTATAATTTCTTCTAAAATAAATAGAATGTAATTTCAAAAAAGGTATATAAAGCAAGTAATATTTTAAATTCCTGAATTAAAAATATAGTTCTTGCCAAAGCATTTTTCCAAGATAATTTTAGATTTCTTAAAGTGCTTAGTATAGCTTGTTAAATGGTACAGCGAATCAAGTAGCATTAACCTTATATGAATGTGGATAATATCAAGCAAAAGAACTTGAATTTGGCTTTGGGGAAATATCTGTATGTTTGTGTGATCATGCAAACGTATACGCATGCTAGAGTGTGCATACAGGGAAGCTAATTCATCTGTTACAGAAATTAGAAGTCAAGGTTATTTTCTAAACTTAAACATATTGTGGTTTGATAAAATGTCTGAGTATACTGTAAGATAGAGGAAGCAAGTGAAAAACCGCACTGCATCCTATCTGTCTCATTTGCATGCTTACCTATCTTTTTAATCTTTTGTTTTCTGTTGTTTTCTTTGCAAGTAGCTATACTTAAATTTTATTGAAGTTACATTTACTTTGGGAAAATGTAGGAAATAAGTTGCACTTTATTCAGTTTTAAACTTTGAATTGTAAAATTTATTTAGTAAATGTTATTTACAAGGGATTAAAATTTTAACATATCATTTCAGTATTTTTAAATAAAAGGAGAGCATGCCTGTATTACATTTATGTATAAAAGGTATGTGAGCAGTTTGTAGAATTTAGTGCTCTAGTTAATATGCTACTTGTTTACTTTTTGTTTTTATTTTATGAACTCTTTTCAATTATACTGCTGGAAAAAATAAAAAAAATATACCTTTCTGTGGTAGCTTAACAGCTTAATATAGTATCTATGTGGTTTATTTCTCTTCTCTATGCAATATTTAATCATTGCCCTGAATTCATACATGATTAAACAGTATTTAATTATAAGTAAAGATCTGCAGAAAATGTGAAGATCTTTTTAAAAGCTAATTTTAAAATTAATCCCATTTTAGCCCCACAAGGATGGAGTTAGAAATATATATTAAAAACCTGGATTGATTTAAAAAGCATAATTATTTTATTGTTTGCATTGGATTGAACAGAAGGTGGTAGGCAGTATCCCAGAATAGTAGAATTTACATATTATTTTAGCTAGACTTAACTGAAGGTTTGCTTCCTACATAGTGAAGCAAAGTTCTCTGTGTGTTCATAGTAAATCTGTAATTGTTCTTCAAAATTCATTTCAGGAATGTTTAAAAGTCATTAACTGAGCTTTACTATTATATAACTGTGGCTGATCATCTCGTATAACTCATAATAAAACCTTTGGCGGGTAAAATAATCTGAAGTGATTTCACATAAACAGGGATTCTGTATGTGTTATATATATTTATTTGCACACATGCACAAAAACATATTCTTGTGTGTTTGCATGCATGTTTGAACAGTTCTTTTTATCAAGGGTTTTCTCCTGGATAAAATGAATTATCTCATGATTAGATTTTTGCTGTACTTAGAGTACTTGTAGTGCTATTCCAGGTGAGCTCTGCATTCAATTAGAGTCACAGCTAAGAACCAAATGTACATGTTGCTCTGAACATTCAAAACGTTAGCTCCACTGAAGCACAGTTTAACTTGATTGATACTTGGATTTTAAAGCAAATAAGGACTAATTTTTGCCTGTGGCAAAAAATCTTTGAAGTTTCATGCCTGTGCCGAGGCTGGATTAGTTAAGCGGTAGGACTGGGGCTGGGACTGTGACCCTGTTGTGCTTGGCAGATTGTGATAAATGGGGGAATCTTTCTTAACCTCATGGCCAAAACATTCCAGGATCAGGTTGGGGAGACAGGAGAGAAGGGAGGGGGGTCGAAAGATGCGGGAGGCTTGGCATGTTAAACCCAGAGACAAAGGACACTTGCTTGTTTGCCTGAAAGGGAGGAAAACGCGCGCACTCTTTCCACCGAATATGCCTGAAAAGGCTGTGGGAGAAAGGACTGCAGATGCGTAGCAATATACTTTATTGTTATTGCTGACCGTTGACCTTGGTAGATGGAATTCATCCTTCACTATGAAGCTGTCTCTCTTTATTTTTGTTCTGAATGCATTCAGAGTTTAGAGAATCTTGGTTGTTACATTTTCCTAAACTTTTTTATGTAATGCTTGAGATGTGTGTATAAAACCATTCAAAATAAATTGGAAGAACACCTTATTCCAAGTAATTGCCTGTTGGTTAAAGAATTTGCTGGAGGACTGCAAATATAAACAAAATGGTATGAATTTGGAAAAAAACCACAACCAGTTAATTAATTGCTTCTGGAAAGCTAATTCAACTATTTTGTTTATAGAACATTTTAAAAAGTAAAATATACTTTAAAATATTTTAAAATTGTATATTTCAATATAGCAGTATAAATGAAAAATCTGAAAAATTATTTGGATATGCTAAAGTAGTATACTAGTATAAACCAGTCAAATTTTCAAGCCTGAAAAAAGAGGCAAAGTGACTTATATGTGAGCTGAAATATGATCTATCAAGTGGTTCTTTCTTGTGGCATTTTAAGAGCTATGCTACCTCTGATGTTGTCCCCATTGACTAATAATGAAAATACATTATTAGATGATGGTTTGAGATTTATTTACATACTTTATACTGTAAATACAGCTATTCTGGCTAGTGTTAAGAACTACAGCATAAAGCAAATGAAAAAAAGAATGGTAAATATTTTTAGTGTGCTTTCTAATTGTGGCTGTTGTTACTAGTATACAAGCAAGCATATGTTGTATACCTGTGTATAGATAAAATTAATCATTTATCCTTTTATGATTAATTTCCCTGAATGACATTTTAACACTATGATATTAATCAGATCTTTAATGAATGCTGTGTTGTAAATGTTCCCGGAGTTTACCTGTTTATTACTATTTGAATAATTACATGTAAATTACATTTATAAAAAGTAGTTGCACTAAATAAGGTTTGGCATATAGTAACTATGTGTACTTGTGTGTTATCTTTTCTTGTGTACTTGTTAAAAATTATTTTATCTGTAGTTTGCCTCTGATAAATCATTATTCTTTTTTTCCTAGCATTTAAAAAGAAGAGACTTGTTTCTTAGCAGCATTTTCTTCACTTTTATTGAAGTGTTCTAGAGGCACTGAAAACTAAACTAACCAGAAACAAACTAAATTTGGTTGCATGACGATATAAATTCATGTGAATAGGTCTTCAGATTATATCCACCTGTTTGTGAGATTTTATACTGCAACATTGTGTGTCATCTTATCTTTCCTCTAACAAATTATTTTTTCACGAGTTAGACAACATATGGGCCATAAAGAACTGATTATTTTATTTTGACCAGCAAGTAGCTTGAGCTACAAAGAATTTTTTGCATCTTTACTCTAATAGAAGTAGGTTGCCAAAGTTTTTGGTTATCTGATGTAGTTTATTAATGTTACAACAGCTGCTAGAAATTATTGCTACAATGCTAAACAAATTAGCTTCAGTAATGAGGAAGAACAGAAATGTATGAAACTGAAGAAAAAGGACAGCTGTTCACTGTAAATGTATAGGCGATATACTTGGTAATTTTCAAGGTGAATGTGATGTGCAGATGCCTATTACCTTCTCCTACTTCCACTTCTTTTCCAGTTTTGAACACACTTTTGTTTTTAAATTGTAACATAGTCATTTGTATACATTTTAAGTAGGTGGTTTTAATTGGAATAGCCTCAGTGCATTGTACAAGAAGTACTACTGTTGTACAATTAACTGATGACTTCAGCTTGGACTATTGTCATAGACCAAATTATTTGTTCGTGTTCAGATTCACAGATATTATCTGTTGAAAAGTCAGGTATTTATGACTGAATATCTCTGATCTACTACCAGGAGAAAAACTACCACAGAATAGCAGAACAGTGTTTTTTGTTGGTTTTGGGTTTTGGTTTTTATTTTATTTTATTTTATCTTAATACTGTTTTAAGATGGTCTTCATCTAATTCCCATCTTCCACAATGCCTACAGGACTCTGCCAGCTGATAATGGGTAGGCAGGTGCTGAGCTAAAATCGTGTTCATATTACCTGCTCATATTACCTTGTTCATCCTCCCTCCAACCTGTCTTCTTGCTCCGTCCACCTGTTGCTTTTTGGCATTAATTGAGCCTCCCGTCCTACAAAGGCATATTCCCATACTTACCTTCTTTATTCTGAATCGTTTCATTGAAGATAATGGGCCTGTCCACCATGTTCCTATTTAGACTTAAGCTTAAATCTTTGTAGACTTGTCTCAAGCTTGACGACTCTTTAGCTCAGGGAATGCCTTTTGCTGAAGGACTGAATACAACATAGCCTCCGTTAGCTGTTACTGTTACCCTCACTGCTGTTGAAGCAAGGTGAAGGCTCCAGTGGAAGCCCATGCAAACCTAGGCAGGACGGGATCATTTTCTGCAGTTACTGCAGTTAGTCATGAGCAGTCTGTTTGCATTCCCAGATCTCAGTATGTGTGCTCAAAATGGAGGTACTCTTGCCTTTCAGGGTTGTGAAGGAAAGCCGTGAATAACTGGTATCCTTTCTGAGAAAAATAATCAACATTTAGAGCAGTAATTTTCCTTTTTTACTGTCAAACATGCTGGAGTTCAACTGGAGCTGAAGAAGCCAACAGTCTGGAGTGATCCTTGCCTGCAACTACAGTCAAGCCTCTCCTTTCCTGAGCCCAATCACAGCAAAACTGCCCGATGGCCAGTTGCACGGTCATTTAATCGAAGTTGACATTTTAAACCATATACAGGTATATGGTCACATGTACCTGAATTCAGGTCAGAATGTGCAACTGAATTGCCTTAATAAAGAAGTCAGGTGATCTTTTTTGATCTGTGAGTAACGGTCAGTTACACTTTCTCATCTTTCTGGTACTCTCTGTTGCATACCACACTGTCCATTGAATACTGTCATCTCTCCTGAGCGTGAAGAGGGACCAAGAACACATAGAAGTGACCTGAGTCCTTCTTAATAGATATGCATTAAAAATTGTACTGAAAAGCTGCATTACATCACTAGTTTTTCTCCTTTTCTGAAGGACATCTACAAGGATCAACATTTCTTCTGCTTCTGTATGTCATGCATGTGCTGGACTGGTCACACAGCATAGATTGTGCTGTCAGACACTGCAGGTAATATACACTGATCTCCTACCATTACATCTGGCTCATATAGCTATAGTTCTATAAGCTTGCTATAAGACCAACAGTGAAGAAAATTTGGACGTAAGTGTGTCGGAGCAAGAGAAAAAGTGGTACTGGTGAACAAATGGCTACCCTTGGCAGAGCTTGTGTCTACCATGTGATCTTGTATAATTCGAGTATCAAGCTAGGAATTTTCTTTAGATCATCGATGAACCACATTGTCGTGTAGCTGAATCCACGTACAATGCTTTCAATGTACCCAAACGATTCCATCCCATGCTATCAGACTGTGATATGAATCAGGTGTGCATTCATTCTTAAATGGGCTGGACTTTATGAAGACTTCGATGCTTGAAAACTAATTAGTACAAAGCTCACATCAGATCAGTGTATTGTTGTCGTGGTTTCAGCCCAGCCGGTAACAAAGGACCACGCAGCCGCTCGCTCACTCCTCCCGCCCCGCTCCAGTGGGATAGAGGGGAGACGGAGGAGAGAAAAGAAAAAAACCTGGAACCTCGAGGGTTGAGATAAGGGCAGTTTACTGGGACAACGCAAAAAAAGTTACAACAACAACAACGGTACTAATGAAAGAGTATACAAAAAAAGAGTGATGCACAGTGCAACTGCTCACCACCCGGGGCCCGACGCTCCGCCACTTCCCCCACCAAAAGTTGAGAGAGCGCAGGAGAGCCCTCCCCCCGGCCCACTCCCCATATATATACTGGGCATGATGTCACATGGTATGGAATAGCTCCTTGGCTAGTTCAGGTCAGCTGCCCCGGCTATGCCCCCCCCACCTCCCAGGTTCCTGTAAAAATTAACTCTATCCCAGCTGAACCCAGGACAATTGTGAACACATTAGATCTGTGTTTTTTTTCCCCTCAATGACATTTCCTGAACTTTTAAATACAGTTCAAAGCCACAGTCCTTGTCTTTAAAGTCCCTTTAGCTCTGGGATGAAGAATGCAGCTGATGAGTACACTCCTCTGAGACAGAGAGGATGGTGAAGCTGGTGGTGGTGTAGACGTTTCTTTCTCAAGGCCGGCCCAGCACCAGGGAGTGAACTCTCAGTGGAGCTGAGAAACAGAAGACTGTTGACCAAGAGTAAGGCACATTTTGGGGGGCTGATCTCCTTTAACCTTAGCACATAGAATACGTATATTAAAAATACAGAAGACAAACAAAAGAGTTTAGGGAGAGAAAAAGGTCTTCTCTGCTAAACCAAAATATTTTACATATATGTTTTTCATCATCTGTGGTAAGGATGAGTATTTGATGAATGCGTGATCATGTTGTTTACTGCTCTTGGGTATCAATATGCTCCTAGGTAGAAACCAGGATAATGAAGAATAGAAAGGATGAGATGATCGACAAGGCCATTTGTTTAAATTTCCTCTAAGTGAGGGATAGAAAGGCTGGGACAAGTGTTCTTTGATCTTAAGGGGGAAAGACAGATTATTTTCTGGTGAGTCAGAAGACTCAGGAGAAGAGTTGGCCTTTGTTACTGGTGAGGTCAGTATGTAAGCTCTTGGGTGAGCTAAGGGAAAGCTAGATCCCAATGAGGCACCAGCATCTTTGGAACAGAGAAGCGCCTTGTGGCAGAGATACTTGACTTGTGGTAGAGAAATCAGCATTAGCAGTAGAAATACACTGTACTGTTGCTCATACAAGATGGTTTCCACATGAAAAGAAAACAGCGTGTTTTATTATTCTTTATGGCACAGTACTATATGCCTTTAACAAAATAGCTTGAAGTATTTGCATGATGTATTTGCAACATGGCCAAGTTAACACAGCCATAGGAACATTAACTTTTGAACTTCCTGACTTTCATTGCTTTAAATTTCAGCTTCAAAGTTTACTTTTTTTTCTTTGCGTTTGTTGGCCCTGGTTAGTTTTGAAAAGCAGGAGGAAAGAAAATAAGTTCAGGTTTTCTGAGGGGGCACTGAATTTTATGCATATAATGGGAGATGACTTGCTATTCCTTTGAATATTAAGTGACAACTCCAAAGCAGTTTTGATACACCTAGTTTGCTTATGATATTTCTGTGGAGCTGGGGAATCACAAGATTAAATCTAGAAAGCATTGCACAGTGTGGCTCTTTTCCTGCATCTCAGTATGCTTTTCTCCTGAAAAGAGATCAATGATATCTGGGAATGCTGAGATTTGAAAAGCAAACATTTAAAACTAATAAAAATGGTGTGATTGCACAATCTGGGGGAGATCATGGGACCATAACTGGAGTAAAAACAGGAAACACTTTTTCCATGTCTAGATTAAGAACAGTATCTTCTAGCCGATTTCCAGTTTGGAGATACTGGGGAGGCACCAAGGTTATACTTGAAGATTCAGCTGCACTGAGACATGCTGCTGATTTGAAAAGGCAAAAAAAGGCCACAGGCTTGTCTTCAGTGTTTTTCAAAAAAAGGAGAGAGAGAAGGAGGGGGAGAGAGAGAAGGAATGTGAGAGAGAGAAAAGAGAATGAGAGATTTCCAGTGCTAGTGCTTTAGTATTTCTTCCTCAATCTGACATGGCAATAAATGAGCTCCAGGCTGGTGGAGCTTCCCTGCCTTTGCAACTGCTGAATGGGGAGCTAGCTCCCTTTCCCTTTCTTTTTCTTTCTTTCTTTCTTTCTTTCTTTCTTTCTTTTCTTTCTTTCATTCTGTCTGGGAAGGGAGCCAGCCTGATGGTCCATCCTCCCAGCAGGGCAGGGGAAAGTGTTCTGTGAGCTCTGAGCTATTAGGTAACCCAGGCTGAGACAAAAAGTGCTATTGTGGTGTGGCATTTGCCCTGCCTGCCCCACCAGTTAAAGGCAGGCATATTTCCTTCTTTCATCTTACACAAACAAACAAAAAGAAAAAAAGAATGCCGTTTTTTTCCCACAGTGCATGTATAAATGCATTTCAAAATGTAGAAGATAGTACTTTACAGGTTCCAATCATTTAAATTATGACTTGACTGTCACACCCTCTGATATTTTTTAAAGTGCACTTGTGCCAAAGGCAATTTAAAATGTGTTTTAAAAATGTTTGCAGGTATAAAAGACTTGGAAGAAGCTTAGAGCTCTGAACTGAGTGAACCCATTAATTAGGCTGCAAAAACAAACACATAGGAAATCCTTCCACTAGCAAGAAAGTACCAAGGAAGGAAAGTTTTCACCCCAAAGATAGCGTACGAATGAGAAAATTGAGGAGTTAAAGTTGTCTCAGATTTTATCAATTTATGTCATAAATACACCTTAATGACACCTCCTTCTGTAAAACTTTTCAACAGAAACACAGTTTTATATTGGATAAAGCTTTCTGATTTAAGTAGCACAAAGGCTTGTGTCAATGATAAGACTGTGCAGCATTCCTGGAGCAAGCAAGCATTATGGTCTCCTTGTAAGTACGAAAAAGGCATTTACCTGGGTTGATTAAATCCCTATTTACTTTACTCTCTATGTACTGTGCACACCAGCAAGGGCTCTAGTATGTCGCTGCTCATCATGCCAGCCTGGTGAAACAAGATCTAGGGGAAAGGCAGCGCTGCTTTGCGGCCTCTTTGCCTGTCTGTAGGCTGGTTGCTGTCACAGTTTCATCCACACTGTTCTCTGCAGAGGTTTATACAGAAAACCTAAAACGTTGTGGGAGTGATGAAGAGTGTCATCTCAAAAAGTGGAAGCATTTAGCAGATTAGGGTATGCTTTCTAAATGATAGCTCCTTCTTAAAATGATTAGAGTCACTGAATGGTTCAAAGAAGCTGGGGCTCTAAAGCAAGAAACTTTAGCAGGAGCCAGCTCTCTTCATTGCTGTAGTGAGTGTTGCAAAGAGGATTTCATGGAGGATGTAATGAGACACACAGGCTATGTGGGGACAGTGGGCACTCCCACACGCTCTGGCAGCACCGCTTCATTTCCTCAGTGTTTTCCCCACTACCTATCCTCTTCAGCAGTCAGTGGAGAGTAGCAGCCGTTATTCACCACTCAGCTATTCATATTCTTGGCAAAATTCCTCTCCGTCTGAAATAGATGACTACTCTAGGTCAGGTGAAATTCATCTGTATCTTTCTGATAGATGTAAAGGAAGCCTGCGGTGACAAGCCTAGATAGATTTAGGTGCCTAAACTGCAGGTATTTGATGCTAGATGTTTCCCCTCTGGATTGTTTTTCATTGCAAGTTAGATGGACACCACTTAAGTGTTGCAGACCAGAGTTACTACTGTATTAGTCTGGGGAGAGGTGGGGGAGGAAGGAGGGTAGCAATGATACGTTTCATCAGGAACATGTCTATCTTAGGAATGGTTTGCATGGAAAACAGAAGCAAGGGTGGAACAGCGATGGCTTCCCCTGTTCCCATCCCTTCCTCTCACCCCTGCACTGTGCTACATGTTTGAAGCCTGCCCCCAGTATCCACAATGTTCTTACTCCCCCCATTCCTAGAGGCATGGAAACGTATCTGATGTCTTTAAATACAAACTCTCATCTGCTGCGCTACATAAAATACAAAGGTCGGCTTCAGCAGTCTGCTTCTGTACTCATAACTTTTAAATAATTTTCACTTCACTTTCATTAAAAAATAAAAAGTTCAGCATATTCAAAACTGGATCTGTTTTGTTTAGAGTTGTCAATTTTAGTTGACAGCATAACAATTTCATTACAGAAAATTGAATTAAGAAAATTAAGAAAATGGAAGAGACTATTGAATAGCTGAACCTAGTTTAGGTGATGAGCAGAAAACTTGTTTTCACTGAGGACGATCTCATATAGACTTTAGTTAAAAAAAAAAAAAAGAGTGAATTTGAAATTAAGTTGATTCATATCGCATGTTTTTCCTCATTCTTCCATTGCAATTAGAACTCATATTTTCAGATCCGCTGAGATATGATAAATCTACTTCAGGATGTGATTCAGTTAAAATACAGATATGTACAGTCTGTGCACTGTGGAAAATCACGGAAAAAAATCAATTTTCTACTGCCTTGAGGTCTTTCACTCAACAGTAGCATCAGTGTTTGGGGTTTTAACTAAGTCAGAAACCTACTTAAAACTTGATGGTGAGTAAATATATAGTATTACATTTTCATATACATTTTAGTTTCATTTCATATTACATTTTCATACAAACTGTTTATACATATTTATATTATATACTATTATTATTATTATTAGGTTTAAGTAACTGAAACCCTTATGAGGCCTATGGAAGTGTAGCATAACAGTGATTTACTGTGAAAAATTCAGTTCAGAATTTGGGGTTATTCAGAATTCTTTTCCGATCTTTCTCTAGGTGTCTTCAGCATTTCTGTTTATTTTTGCAGAAGCTTCACTGAGATTTTGTCTTCACAGGACATACATGGCTATAGTATTATTTGAGTTTAGCCACCAAAAAAGGGCTTCATTCTCAATAATGTTTGCATATTTTTTTAAAATCAGTTTGAAAGCATATTTATTTTCAGAATGGCTACAATTTGTTAGTAAATCCCAGCATTGTATCTTTAAGCTAGCCCTTGCCCTGTTTTCGTAGGTCAAGATAATGTCATTATTTGTTTTATGGTAGCAATGAAGGGTGTCATGGTAGCAAAGGAAATCTTTGTTATGGTAGGCATTGTACAGACAGTCTCTGTGCTAAGGATTTTGTTGTCATGATGGTTATAAACCTATATGTAAACAGTGTCAAAGTCAGCATCTAAAAAATCTTTAAAGGAGAAGCTACTTTTCTTTACTATTCATTCTCATAGCAGTGTCACAGACATCTTGAGCCATATTCTTCTCCTATATTTCCATCAAACTGTTCCCCTGAATGCCCCATCCTCTCTTGGGGCTCTTCCACAGACATGGTCCCTTCCCTGGAGAGTGAGTAGAAGCTGGTGAGCTTTCACTGGGGTCATCTGTTGTAGGGAGGCATCCGGGCAGTAGAAGCGCGCTTGCTCTGCCCACACTCCAGACCAATCAGAAGTGGCATTAGCACAGGCTGAGCAAGCACGCAGATGTGCTTTGAGATGTCTTTGGGTCTGCAAAAAGTACTTTTCCGTCTTCATTCTCATCTCCTTGATGTTAGAGCTTCCATAGCTCCACCATGCAGAGCTGCTTCCTCCAGACCCAAAGCATTGCAGGCTCTACTCAGCCCTGTTGCACGCCTACCGATTTGGGAGGGATGCTCAAGGCCATATTTGATGCATTGCATGAGGGAGCTCAGCAGATTCATTGCCAGAATAATTTACTGCTGATGTTGCAAGATTTTTCAGCTGTGCGTATTGTAAGTGTTAGAAGGGATTTCTCACCTGTGGTGCATTATGAGTTTAATACCATAAGTGTGTGTGAGAACACCTTGTAGAGTAGGACCAGTTCGTGGTTTATCATCTAGTGTAATGACGTCCAATAAAATCATGTCAAAAGGATGTTAATGATGCAAAGGAAAACATCAGAAGCAAGGAAATGCCAGAATTAATATGGCCTGTGGAAATCCAGTCTCTTATGCATTATGGTGCAGATCTTATTGCATGACGTACTAGGATTTCCAGGGGATGTCTCCTTTTTTCAGTGAATGTGTAGTTAGATTTTTCTTTTTGTGTTCCTCAGTCTATAGTTGTTGAACATGAAGCATCTGAAGTCCATACTTAATATAAAATCATTTGTCATGTAATATTTCTCATATACCTTAATCAAAGTTCTTCAGTGCTTAATAAATGCATCTCTCTTTCACAGTGCTCTCATAGTATCAGACATTTATAACAGTGTTCATATTTGAAATCTGATGAACCAAGGCAGAGATGAAGGCAGAAATTGTATGAAATGTTGACTATTTTTTCCCCAATTTAAGTCAAATTAGACCTTCATTTTTCTGGATAAACATAACATTTACACACCACCTTGTAAGTTCAAAGTATAGTTTCCCAGCTTGGATCATTAATTAGCTCTGCAGTGCAACTGGTGTAGCAGAACTAGCCTGTTACTCTGGGCAAACTGGTCACTAAAGACTTTACTGGTGAGTTTCACAGATATCTGATGAATGCTCAGGCTTGTGTTTGTGGTGTTAGTCCCAAATCGAATTAGAGGAGAGGAGGGCAAACTGTGCTGTGCTGTGCTATCCCAGCCAGCCTCAGTACTCTTCCACGGGGACAGTTTTGCTAATGTCAGTCCCTTTCCTGATGTCACAGGGGCTCCTGGCACTCAGGAGAAGTAATCCTAAATCCTGCTTGGCGCCAGCAGCTTTGAGATGGAGAGTATTCAATGCAGATAAGGTCTTCAGAAATTCAGGAGCCAGATTACAACAGGAGTCCACTAACGGTGTGAAAACTGGGCTTTTAGAAGCTTATAAACTGAAACAAATTTGGGCACCATTTCAGAGAGATGATGATTCCTGGGTACCGGTACACCTTGCATTGCTTCCACTTCCAGTTTTGGGATTCTGCTTCCAAACTTGCAGGTGCTAAAGCCTCTCAGCAATGTAGTGAGTGGCGTGACTTTTAATATATGAACACAACAGCATGTTTTCTCAAAAATTTGGATTTAAGGATTTTTAGCTGAAATATTGCAAACGTTTTGTGGTAGGCAGCCAGGGTAGGAGATTTCGGTGCAGTTTCGACAAAATTCAAACCCAACTGGAACTGGTATCTTGCCACTCTTGTGAATGATTCTCAACATGCATATAACTAAAATGGTGAGAAAACCTGTGTAAACACAGGGGAAAAAAAAGGAAAACAGAGCAGGAGTAAAGAAAAAGGTTCTTTTTATAGCATGAGAATGTAAATAAATGTGGTGTCAGTGAAAGTTAATTATTTTGAAAACAGTCAGCAAGGCAGATTAGGAGGGAAAACAGTGCAGCTGAAGACAAAGGAAATAATATTTAGTCTTTGATGGAAAGTTTTCACAGTGATTTTCTGTTCACCTTCAAGGGTGGCATAATTTTATGAATAACAAAATGTGTTTTGCTACTTGAGTAGCCTTAAAGAGAAATGGTGTTCGTTCCATATGGCCACTTGAAAGAAAATCACATGCCTATTCCTCCTTTAAAAAATAACATTTTTATTTATTAAATCTTTTCTCTCAGAGAGGGACCCTAAAGATACACAATGAAGTTTACGTTTAGTCTCAGAGGAAAAGATAAGTTTATATAAGTTTTATATAAGAGGAAAAGATAAGCACACATAAGGTGTGCTTATGCTGCACATTTCCTCAGAGAATGATCATAGATGAACTCCATCATATACCAAGCTGAAAACCTGAAAGTTTCTTATTTTAAAAAATATTTTGTTTTCATTGCAGTATTCTTGAATACAATATACTAACTTTTTTCCCCCCAAGTTTGTTGCGTCTCACGGGAGGTGAGTCTTATTGATATAATTTGTCTGTGGCTTTTCTGCTACTCCCTTTCAAGGTATACCAAAATTTGTCAGTTTTTTTTCTGTTCACCATAAAGGTAAAGCATAGTCTTTCAGCCATTTCAATTACTTTGTATTATTGGTCAAAGCAAGATTCAGTAGTAGTGTGAGCAGGGGTAGGACAACTCCTCTGTGAGTACACAGCTATTGCTTAACTGGGGGAAGAAGCACTTCTCATCCCTGCCCAGGAAAACCAGGGCTCTTAATATACTGTGTGTGTTAAAAGTGCTTGGATAGCATTAGTGTACGTTTGAATTATCTTTGGGCTGCTGTGGTAATTGCCCACCACAGGACCTGCCATCACTTTGCAAAATCAGGGTGTTGGGATGTGCTGGGTGACTGTCAGACTCTCCAGCAACTGGTTAAAGTCAGTGGTTGAACTTTCCTGACGTGGGGAGTGAGATCTGAGCCCCAGTGGAAATGTGACAGACAGTGCTACTGGTGGCAACCACATGAAGAGCAAAGGAATTGGAAAGTATAGTGTGTAAATGACAGTAAATTTAACAGCAAGGAGATAGCAAAAATAGCCTAGAAGTCAGTATAGGCTAAAGAGAAAAAGAAAAAGGAGGTTTACTAGGATTTAAATTAATTAGATGTATTTATATTTTAAATCAATTTTAATTACATTATATTTTTAAAATTTTTTATATTTCATAATTATATTTTATAATTTTAAGTATGTAGTATTTTTAATTATTTTTACTTTATTTTTTTAATGTAAAATGAAAAGATTCTTTTTCTGGCCAAGTCCTTCTGTAACTCAGTTGAGACAATCTGCTTCTGAAAGTACAAGTTCTTCTCGAGGAAGAGCTGTTTCAATATCAGTGTCTTTGAACGATTCTGAGTTTATTTTTTGAACAGTTGCCTGTGGTCTTGACACTCAGTACACTAATTTGAATGACTGTTTCTCTTGTTCGTGTATTAATGCACATCGTGAGCATTTTCTTGGAACTTCATCACATGCTTCTATCTGAAGTATTTTACTGTATTTCAGATATAATGTTACTTTAATAACAATGTAGTGAACATTATAGCGACGATGTTTGCATCTGAATCTTTATGCCTGTGAGTTTTGGGTTTACATGAGCCTTCACTCTCTCTCATGCTGAGCTGCTGCACCATCCCATGTCTCTGTGATACACTGTGACTACCAAGTCCATGGAGTAGCACAGTAGGAACAGCAAAGAAACAATCCAAGAGGAGGAAAATTAGTGGTGATGAAACTGAATAACCAGATAGGTTGAAAAAAGTTTTGCAGTAAAATCAAGCAAAACATAATATTTAGAAGATCAGTTGTGTTTGCTACATTTTTAGTGTTTTGGGTGACATCTGTTACAATAAAGACAGTTTAAAGTTATTGTCATGGGGAAATTTTCATTATTGCTACTGAAATCCGATTTCTATGAATAACCCATGTATGCAACCGTTTTGTTTTTTCAGTATCTAGAATGCAAATGAAGAATAAAAATGACCCTCTACAGAACCATGCTTGTACTTAGACATCTGTGAGTGATGCTGCATGGCATTCAGTTAAGGTATTTAGGGAAAATACTTAGCATTAGCCTAATCCTTTTTCTGTTGGTGTCAGTGAGTATTTTGCCAATGACTTCAATAGAAGCAAGTCACAGTCACTATTTTTTCCCCGAAGAGCTTTTATTGTAGCAAAAAAGTATAGAAGAATCTCTTGTTGCGAGGTATTCCTGAAAACTGTCATTAAACAATTGCTGGTTGTAGTGGGAATGTTCTTTGTATTGTGTCAGTCACATCAAGTGAGTCTGAGTGACTATGATGTTTCTAGGTGGCTTTAAAAATGGAGTTTTGAAACCTCCTACACAGCCCTGGATTCTGCATTAACACACAAGTGAGCAAAACGTTTTTCCTCTGCTGAAAGTACAAGAAATTTAGATTACCAGAAGGTACAATTAAATTTTTGCAGGAAATCCTGAAGATCCCAAGGAGATACCTAGTCTGAAATAGAAGTTTTCTATTTTTATTTGCAAGTGACTGATTTTTTCACCTTTAATTAGCCTACAGCAATGTATTGCGAAGTTTAAATTGGAAGTTGAAATACCTTTTATGTAATTACATATTGCAAATATGAGTGAAAACGGTGTATGTGTTCATTGATGCATTAGGAAAATGCAGTTAACATACAGTTAGCAGATTCACAAAATGAAAATTAATGTATGAATTATTTAGCTAACGCTGCGCTTTACCCCAGAATCTGGTGTTTATTATTGTGAGCTTTAGCAGGAAACAGAAGCAGCATCAATTGGGAAAACATTTCTTTACCGCGCTGAGAACAGTATGGCTTTCTCGTTTCCAAGTGGGGAACCTGGTTCTTTGGTTTCTTTGTTCCTAGTTAGACTACTCCCAAGGTATTTTAGCTGAACATTTTACATACTAATGGAGCCTGGGGAAGTGCAGTTGGCAGCTGTTCGTGGGATAATAATGAAACACACTGTTTAGTACTGCATACTGCTGCTGTAAAATGCGGGAAGTATTTTATAGAGATCATGTTGAGCAGAGCTGGATCCACTTTAAGCACTGTAAGTGCGTGAACCGTGAGCGAGGAAGTTGTGTTTCAAGTGAGGGTAACTGTCACTCATTTGCTTTTGCAGGTAAAGAAACCGTGTCCAGAGTCAGATGGTTCAGAGCCGCAGAATCCCAGGTACGGTACCAGAGGACAAACACCGACTGACTGCAGCGCAGTGGCGGGGCGCAGGTCGGAGCTGTGCTGCGGACACGTAGCATCAGAGCATGAGAGACGACGTTTTGCAAAGAATGAATGGTTGGATCGGTTTTAATGGTTTTCACTCTGGAAGGGTTTTTTTCCTTTTCCCAGTTAAAGATGCAGGCTAGCATCTAGGTTGTTGAGTTTAGATGGTGCCATAACACTGAATTGTCATCCTCAATTTCAAAAACCCAAACTATTAAATAGCGTAGGGAAATCTCTGTAATCAAATCTCACTTTCTTCGTTTATCCCTTTTCTGCATACCTGAGTCTTGAAGTTTATTGATAATACAGTTTTATCTTCAGTGTGGGCAATTCAGTCTTTATTTGGGAAAAATTCACCTTTATCAAAACTTCTCTGTTTTCACCTATGAAAAACATAGCACTGTGTTCATAAGTTGGGAAGAGGCCATACATTCTTTAAAAAGAAACTTTTCAAACACAGTCTTTTCTAATTTCATGTACATAGGAAAAACGAAATGGTTTTAACTTCCATGTTTTGCACACATATATATGTGTATGGATAATTTTGAGCAGGTGAAGTAGTAATTGTTTTAGATGTACCATTAAGAGTACATCTTCCTGTTGATTAGTAAACTGTTGAGCTACAGTGGATGATTTCCTTCAGTTTTTGGTGGTTTGCAGTGCTTTTTGTCTATCTTTGCCTTGCTTCTGTTTAGAAGATCTATTTCAGTTTCACAAAAACTCAGAAGCTTTAATTGTGAGGGAAGAGCCACAAAACAAACCTGACGACACACGAACATTGTGAGTAAAACTCAGAAAAGCAAACTAATTCAAGGTTTCCCCCCAATCCCACCCTTACCTATGTCTTTGTGCCACTGTTGCAGCAGGATCCTCTTGGGGTCACCTGCAATATCCAAGGCCAATATACTATCGGTGGCTTGAGCTGTGCTGTGCACCATCTGAATTTCTTTGATTAGCTCATGTCAGTTGTTGATACATCCTTTCATTTACTTTGGTAAGAGCTGAATGCATGTAAGGGAATACAAAATTCAATGTCCAAATACGCTTCCAGTGAAGTCCATAGCAGTTTTGCCCTGGACTTCAGTGGAGGCATGTTTTGCCCTTCAGTCCTCGTTTAATAACTTCTAAATGAAAAAAGTATCTGCTGTGCTGCTGCTTTGGATTAAAATTTATTATAAAGGTCAAACTCTTCCCAAGTACTTTGACGGCATGGAGAATCCCAACTTGGCAAAACACTTGTGCATGTGCATAGTTTTAAGTGTCTTGCTTGTCCAAATGAGACTGTTATATCTCAAGTCTTTAAAAATTATGAAGAAGTCCATAGTCTGATGTGGTTTCATCAGAGTGTGATATTGCAACAAACCTGCGGACCCAGAATACAATGTACTGTCATTACCTCTGCACATCAGGAAATTTCTTATGAGCTGTAGTTCAATTTTTCTTACCAAGTCTGAGGAATAGGATACTTTTTTTCCTCCCAAGTGCAAAAAGGAACCCATGTTACAAACAGTCAATCTGGAGGCTAAACCTGGTAGTTTCTTTTTTTTAAGGTGCATTTTCAAACAAAAATGCTTTTCATTTTGAGGTCTGAGGCCTCAGTTTGAGGATATATCAGATACAGTTGGAATTAATGTTCCTGGCCTGAGCGTGTGCAGTGCTGTGTATACAGCCTGAAGTGAGATTTTCTGGTCGAATCTCTATTCGCGATGCGACTTTGGTCTTGCAGGGTAATCTCTGACAGACTGTGGGCTGGAGCTGTGCTAGAGGGCACCGCACGGCACAGAAAACTTTAAAGCCTGGAGCAAGGTAATTCTTCTCCAAACAAGGCTTAAGTGAAAACATTGCACATAAAATGAAACATCAGCATAAAAATGAATGCTGGAGTCACACAGCCTTACAGAATAGCTCCTGGCTTGGGACCTAAGGCCAATATCATTCATTTATTTAGCTAGCTTTATAGTCTGTTGGTTTTGGATTTGAAACTATTACAATAAATGCAGATGGAAAGTGTTTTTACAGTAGGGAAGTAATTAAATTGGGTGTGGGAACTTTGTCAGGAGAATTCTTGGAGTGACATGTGTGTATCAGCAGATTCTTTGTCTTGCTTGGCCTTGGTTTGTCTTTTAGAAAGAACATTCAAACTGTAGATGTGACTAGTAATTTTTTTTTAAGGGAATTTACTAACCCATGCAGCACCTAAAAAAATGCTTTCCAGAAGTATCCACTATACATGCAGTAATAATCAACCTTGCCAGTGTTTATTTATAGAAAATAGTTGTTATCTCAACAGACAGGTAAACTGCACAGATGGAGAAGGAACTGTAGTTAAGAGTTGAAGTCGTGGTGGATAGGTGAGTTGTAAACACAAAAGGAAACATGCAGGACTCTTCAGTATCTCTGTCACAAATTTTGATTCACAAACAACTTTGTCTTACAAATTCTGTCAAAGTTTCTTGGGAGTTATTTTGCCAAATACCTATGAATTGGTTGTGAATACTTCCTTTTATCCCCAAATGTTTAGATATTATACCTGAATGGTGGTATTATACCTAATCATGGTGGTATTGTGGCTGTATCAACTTTATGGCATTCTTTCTTCACAATTTTGTAATAAAAATCAAATTCACCCTGCAAGTCTGGATAGCCATCCTGTCATGCAAAATGCTTACTGCTTTCTGGAGCTGTTGGTGTGTGAGGCAGAGGCAGTAAATGGTTGGGAGTTGCCAACTGTCGCACTGTAGGTCTGGACGAGACAGGAGTAACATGCATGGGTGACAACTCCAACACACTGGCCCTGTATCAAATTCACTAGCGATTTTAGGAAAAGAAGTTCCTGTGTTCGGAGCCTATAAACATACATTGCTCTTAATTTTCTTATATGATGGGTATACTTTAAAATGGTACCAATCCTGAGTATGCTGAACAGCTCCTCCATTAAATTTAATGTCATACAAGAATTGCTTAAGTCTAGCGCAGTGCATGAAGGCTAACTTGTTTGCAGTTATTAATGAGCTCCCTTTTTACACAGATAATCAAATAAGCCATTTTAATTCTAATAAGGGAGCATTTTGTTGCCTTAAAATTTGTAAGCTACACTTATAGCCTCATACCCCAAGACCTTGCTGTGGAAATGAGTTAAACACTAGAATATGCGTGGTTCTGAAGTCTGGTAAAATGAAAAATACCAAGTCCCAGACTCCCGCTCACACTCAGCTACAGCACATTCGGTTTGGCTGCACATCCCAGGGCAGCCTCTTTCTTTGAAACAACAGACTGTTGATGAACACATCTCTGCTACCCCCAAATCCTCTTTCCCTTCCCACCAGGCCTGACAGAGATTCCACTCTGAGACCAAACTCAGATCGGGAACTGAGATCTGACAACAAATACTGGGTTTTCTGGGCTGGAAGATGAAATAGGAAGGAGAGAAATGAGGGGAGGGAGAGGAAGTCCCTGCAAATGGAAATTTAGCAGGGTCTTGTGCTGCTTCCTCAAAGTCCACTGATTATAAGAAAAAAAATCATGCTTTTTTACCCTCTGCAGAGGATAGAAGAGTCTGCAGAAGAATGAGGAGATTTTTCTGACAGCTGAGAGAGTTTCTTTTTTTCCTGGAAGGGCAAACGAAAATGGCCATATATTTGATATACTTTCCCTCTTTAAACCATGATCTTTATATTGTGAAGATGGTATCTGGGGCGGGGGGAAAGGGAAAACTTGAGGATTTTGGCAAGTAGCATTGTAAGCTTGGGATGAAAGTTACCTGACAAATTAACTTGTGAAAATGCACAGTAGCATCTAAAAGACATTACTTGTGTATTCACAGAAGGGCAATGGATCTTTGTATGGACAAGTTAAAGCTAAGCCCTATGGAGTAAGAAGCTTTCCATTCTTGTTGCATAATTTTTACTACAAACCTGTGGATCCAATATCTCAAGCTATATCCCTTCTTCCTGACTTGTCTTTTCCTTTATATACTTTTTTTTTTTTAGTTTCTAAAAGCAAAAGAAAGGGAAAAGAAGCCACTCTTAAGCAAATCCTCCCTTTTAAAACTTTATCAGATGCTGTAAGAAGAGTGTAATCAGAGACATTATAGCTATTGCATTAGTACCAGCTAGGCAAAGTTTGTTCCTATGTATTACTGAACTACAAATTCACCGATGATGATCACTGGTAAATATTGAATCATATGCACAGACACAGTTGCCAGATAAACAGGCTGTCCAAAAAAGCACAGAGGGGTTTTTTAATGTGTTTAAAAAAGGTCTCCGATATTTCAATTTAATATGGGTTTCAGTGAGGCTCTTAGCATAGATTGCAGCTGTTCGTCAGATGATTGCTGTTCTGTTCTTCCACACCCACACTGCTTTAAAAGTGCGCCACATAGTAAGATTTAAAGATAGGAATTCCTGTTTCTGTTTCTTCATCTTAAAAGTCTCTCTTAAAAATTCCGAATGAGAAATAGGCTTTCACATTTTCTCACTGGTCTCATTTTGATACCTACTCATGGTTTTTCATTGGTCAGGATGTCGAGCGCATGTCCACGTCCAGAGACAATTACTGTCATGAATGTATTCGCAAGTAAATAGATGGTATTGAATGCCAGTGAGAGCTACCACAGTTTTCACATTCAGTTCACTCAACTGTTTCCTCTGCAATTTGGGGGCTCTGTTGTGAGTACGGTGTTCACTATACTTAACTGTATCTGAGCTACGCTAAGACTGCATGAGTGCATTACTGAACAGTGTTTCCACGGCCCTCTGTGTATTTAACAAAAATGAAAAGGAAAATAACATGTATCTTCTGCATTGTATTCTGGACAACCAGATCATCAAAAGTGTTTCATACTCAGCATTGGACTGTAAAATACACCTGAGATTTCTCTTTCACTGAGTAATTCCCTCAACAACACCTTCACAGTCTTATCTCAGGATGATGATGATGGTTGATTCTTTCAGTCAGGTATTGGCTTTATTTTAATACCACGTTATTGTCCATATTTACTGGATCTAACATGGTAACTAACTGCTCAACCCAAATCCTAGCTTTACAGGCATCTGACAGATTCTGTGATGAAGCTGTCATGCCTTTCCCATGACTGTTTGAACACAGTTGACCCTCTGCGTACCAGTTCCTAGGAGAGTGAGACCAGCAGTACCTTCCCACTCCTTTGCAGTACAAGGGATGAACAACAAATATTTATTGTTACATGGTGAAGAGGAGCTTTACGATTGAGCTGCCAAGCAAGAAAAGCCAGCAATAGCTATGGAAATTATCCTTAAAGTTTCAGCAATTATAATAGAAAAAGTGATTTGGTTGTGCAGCAAAAATGGGCAAGCTCAAACTACCAAGCTTTCATATGTATTGCTTAGCCAGATTACGCTCCCTCATTTTCTTCTCGTCCATGTCTTAAAAGTTTTTTTAGAAGGTGAGGGTTTGTTGTCTGTGAACCACATGTAGCTTATCTTGGCTAGAGGGTAATTTAAATGCTTTTCTGAGTCAGGAGCAGTGTAGCTCTACTGTATCTCCCACTGAATAATCTCTAGATCATAATGAAGTGATAATTGGGCTTCATTTGAGGAAATGAGATATTGAGAGGACTCTGATTTAGACTCTGAAGGTGAGATTCATCTCACCCTGAAGTAGATGTGTAAGGCAGGCACTTCTGAGATGCCATTTATCTGATCTTCTTTCTATTGACTGTGAAGACAGCTTACTGTATCCCTTTTCTCCTGAGCAACCATGCAGATTCCACTGGCAATCACCTGTTGCACTGCTGATTTATACAAGAAGACCAGCTAGATACACAATATGAGCAAAGGCAATTGAAAGCACTTATTTTGATTTTACAGATTCTGCTTTTCTGCAGAACTGTTCAATTCCAGAAGGGAATACATGCAAAAATAAGATTATTCTTTAGCCAGGAAAAAAACACTTTGTGACTAGCTGCTAGTATTTCTTAGGTTTGGGGCAAACTATAAAGAGGAACAGATACAGCAACACAAATTTGCTATGGAAAGACAGAATAAATAAAGTTGAAATTGAAAGATTGTCACAAGTAATTTGGGGAACTGGAAGAAAAAATCCAGTCAACAGGAGGGATAGTATGTCTGTCAGAATATAGCATTCATGTCGGTGAGGCCACTATAGTTATAAACACTTCACCTAAGAGAAATGTTTGGCAGAATCAAGCCCAGACTTCTCAGTCAAGACAGTGGCTGGCAAAAAAGTATCACAATTTTCCAATTTTAAAATAACTGCGTTGTGGAATAAGATTTCTCATAAAGGCTACATTCTGGGACACACAGGCTTAGCTTGCAGTTGAGAGAATGTTTTATACAAATCTGTTACTTATTAAAGGTTTGGTGCACATATTTAGTCTGCATGCCACTTAGGCGGTTGGAGTCAATCAAAATAACATAGTTAGCGAGATGACTATGCAGATACATGTAACTGAATGACATACAGCATCCCTGACAATTGCACGACAGTTGCTACAAGGACTATGTTGCCTTGCTATGTACGTTGTATTTTCAGGCATGTAGTTTTCAGGCAGCACAAGTCTTTCCTATTTTTAGAGCAGTCTGTGTGGTATCTCTCTGCCTGCTGTACGCTGATGTTCTCATTCGTTAACTTTAGAAATTCAGTCTTCTGATTACCCGAGGACTATTGAAGCTGGTCACTGTCTGCCCGTCGGTTTTTGTTGGCTCTGGATCAAGCCCCCAAAGAGTTCTAAAAATATATACGATATGTTTACAGAAATTACGATAATCTATTTAGAGTGCAAACACATGGTAACTGATGACATCACAGGGAAGGATTTGAATGGTTTATATTAGCAGATCCCTGTGGCTTTAACAATAAAATTAATGTATTTTTTATATTTCAGTCTGTTACAAATTCCTGGTTTTTTGTTAAAATCAGGCATAACATATTTTCTGTTATATTAGTAATAATTTCTCGGTGTGATCCCAAGACAGATCATGTCAATCTTAAGACTTCCATTAACCTGAATCAGTGGTGGTTCAGAGTTTGCAATAAATGAAAGCAACAAAACCCAAGAAGTTTTGAACACTTGTTGGAGATTTATCTCACCTTATTAAAAAAAAAACTAAAATAGGATGAACAAGATTTTAACAGCAGTGTTAGTAAAAGTAATTTGGAGATATTGGAGTTACCCTCAAGTACATAGTCTTTTTGTCTAACGTCACATACTATGAAAGATAAGAGCTTTCTAGTATGGATTTGTGCTACTGGAATGCAAGAACCAACCACCACTAATGATTTAAAACCTATTTTAAAAATAGAAAAAATCTAATACATCTGGAAATGAGATAAAGGTCTCTGAGAAAGACAGAAACATGCTATTCTAACAGTTCTGAGTTTATTGTTATCTGTTGGTAGGAATATGTCCTATTTGTGAGATAGAGTGGATAATACAAAATACTGTGCAAGTGCATGCTGAATGTACTAATTTAAATTTAAAGGACTTATTTTATTTGCTGTCCTCTTAGAAATGTGCTGTCATTCCTGTTGACATAGGTGTATTTTCAAAATGGTTAAAATCCTATTGAATAATGGCTTGAACCACCTACTCTTAAAATATTTCATGACTGCTTATTTTTTCCTAGGTTTCACTCAATAAATACAAAAATATATGCATTAAATAGTAGTTGATATTTTATGTATTTATTCACTGTATATAGCCTTGTGTCTTAAAAATGTTAAGTAAATGCCCTAAACATTAGGCTGTTATGAAAGCCATTCCACCTGGTACAAGTATTACATATTTCTTGGAGCAGGAATTTGAACCAGGGTATCCTGTAATCAGCACACATAAATCTAGTCCCTTTTGCTGTCCCAGACTGATCTATGTGAAAATTTTCCATCATCTTGAGTAATTACTAGCTTACCCACTACTATTATATGAACAAAGGTGATGACTGGCAGGATAGTGCTGTGTACCCATCTCTGTTTTAAACTCTTCTCATCATTCTTTCTTCTGCATGTCCTTCAGAAGGAAGTTTTCTTATGTGAATGTTTGTGGTTAATTGTAAGGAGGACTGTAATCACACCATATATTTGTATAATTAACAGTTTTGACATAATTGTGACTTCCAAAGTGCCGTGTGATTTCTGAGCCTGCTCAAGAGTGCAAGTTATTTAGCAGCCCCCAGCCATAAAACCACCCTCACACATGCTGCATTACTGTTACATATGTTCTGCCATCATAGGCGATGGGATGGTGAGTGCCCTTCAACCTAAATGCATGTTAGTGCACTTTATAAGGTCTGGGAAAAGCTTGCAAAAACGAAGCTCTGGAGCTGTGTCAATAATTAGGTATTAATAGCAGTTCAGTACCAACCCCCAATAACTAAAAACAGGAAAGAGACTACTGAGGAACTGAAAAGAACACAATAAAAATTTCCAAAATTTCATATATAAGAAGCACACTAAAACCAACTTCCTCACAGTAATAACTTTTAACCAGAAATGGCAACCTGTAAGCAAAAATGTACAGACAATTTAACATGAATATTGTAATCAAAGATTCTTGAAAGCACATTGAAATAATCAACGTAATCCATTAGTCAGCATTTCAGAACAACTTGTTAGGAGCACAGGTACAGTGCACGGTGCCGTTCTTCCACCGGTATCTCCCATCCCCTTTATCATCCCTTTTATACGTGGGTGCTGTTGCACAGCATAACTCGGGCAACTACAGCAGCTATTTTTACACCAGGCTTAAACGATAATATATGTTCCACTGCCTTTACTACTGGATAAACAGATGGCACAAGGTAACATATATGCTGATGGCAGCAGTTAAATGCAATTTGGAGTCCATTTGCAAGGCTATTGTCACTCTCCTCCATCCACTTCCTCTGGCTGGAGCTGCTGTATGGAGGGAGCAGGACCGAAGCCATCCCAGGGCTTAGCATGCCCTTGGTTGTTACTCATCTATTTTGGATGGATCAGATACCAGTGTGGGTGAGTGGGACAGTGTCCTCCCTGCCTGCCTGTGACACAGCTTACCTCTGTCAGATCGTGGTGTGGGCACTGGTACCCCAACATACAACCTGAGCTATAACCGGTTGCATAGATAGATAGTATTTAAGTTCACTTTTAGGTCTGTTCTTCATGCTGCATTCTAGACCAGCCAGCATTTGTTAGCTCACTGAGAAGTGCCCTTGGACTGCCAGCAGTTCCAAGATGTCAGTCTGGCAGTCACTGGGCTGGCTGAAATTAATTTCTGTGTAAGGTGAGTATATTGCTGCTCTGCAAAGTGGATGGGCAAGGGCCAAGTGATTGACCTTTAAAAGACAAACATTCGTCATACTTCCCTTTTACTCTCTGTTCTTCCTCACTACACACCCACCCCCATTTTGACTAGTTTATACTGAACCTGTTGATCTGCTAAGTCATGGTACTTTTTGGTACACCTAGTCTTCCTGAATTTCAGAGAGAGGGAAAAGGAGTGCATGTATTTCTGTATTCATTAATGTAGCAATCAGAATTTAATATTTTTGAACCTTCAGGAATGTCTTGGATAGGGTAAATACTACTTTGGAGTGAAAGAAGATAACCTAAGATTATACCTGCAAGTGTTTTCACTTAGTCCAGTAGTTTCTTAGAGCCTCGCCCTAAAATTGAACTGGATTTTGAGCCATAAAATGACAGTGTCGGTTCTTCAAGTGCAGCACCTATAATCACAATGAGAAGGAGCTCTGTTTCTTTCTTTCTCCCTTGGTCTATTTTTTGCTCTGTCATATCACATTACAGCACTACACAGGAGAACTAATTCAGACTCTGTTCCAGCTTCTTTGACCTCTTGGATACTCCAAGTGTATTTTACCATTGGTGAGTCTGAATAGTAAAAGTATTTGGTTCCACCTACTTTGCACTTCAAATCCAGTTGAATAGATTCCTAGAAGAATGCAGACATTAAAACAACTGGCCATTTAGATCCAAGTCCCCTATTCTGATATTGGTACAGGTTACTTTTTAAATGAATCACTTTTTTCCTCAAATATTTTTAAGTGCAAGTTCCTGGCTAGAAATTTCACAACCTATTCAGACACATTTTAAATAACCATCAGTCAGTCTATGTAGTCAGTAAGCATTTAAATAACACCATGCAGTTAGTATGCTGTGCTAGTAGTTAACATGCCAAAAATCACCTCTTTGCCATCCTACTAGACCCTGATCAGTCATAAGAAAAAAAAATGTAGCAAGCAAGAATAGAATGAATCAAAAAAATCCATATAAAGAGACCACATGCAAATAAACTAATTGCAAGTTTGCTTTCTGTTTTCTAACATCTGCATCTTCCACACATTACACACATGTGTGTTAAAACTGTTTTAATATTTCAGACTTGTTCTCCTCTCTTTATGTTAAGGTAGCCTTATCAGAGAGTGAGTCTGTGCCTCAGCTCTCTCCACGCACAGCTTTGAGCACGAGTCATCGTTGTCCTCCTCTGGGAACAGAAGTCAGAGGATCCAGATGACAAGTAGGGAAAGAGACTCCTCCATAAGCAGCATCTGGCTCTTTGGCAGATTTGTCGAGCACTTCTGCTAATGGGTTTGGATTTGCCCAGGGGTCTTTTATGTGGTTACATTGCAGATGGTCTGTCTGTTCTATCTTCTCCTTTTGAATGCTTTTATTTAAAAAAAAAAAAAAAAAAAGGCAAAAAACTTTCATCTGATCCTCAGAATTTACACACTCCTTTCCAGCTGATAAGGTTCTTTATGGGTCTCATAAGATGCCTGTGCAGGCTCCTTTCTGTTAGAAATCGCAAAGCTTTCCATATATCCAAACGTGTGTCTTGAGTTTTGTTGGCAATTCTGGACTTAGTTCTCCAGTTTAGCTGCCAAGTGATATAATTTACTGTGATCTGAGTCTGTGTTATTGTCAAATTTCTTTGGGAATTACTTTATGTCATTTGTAGAGCAGAGGTAACTTTACCTCCCCTTGAAGCATGAAATATACTTGCCTTCCACTAGCCGTCCACCTTTGAAAACCTAAGTTCAAATCTGGATTTGGTTAAATGTGAAAATGAGTATGATGGTCTCAATCTAATTCATAGGGGATTCTTGTCTGCCATTTAAGAGAGGCCCAGGACTGAAGCAGCAAGTCTGTGGGAAGGTATGTTTGGCAGATCTATGGAGAAAGGCATACGCAGTGCCCAAATAAATAAAGCAATTCCACGGATCGACTTTTTAGCAGAATTATTTATTGTGTGGCGTGAGCACAGAAGAGGGCAGAGAGGGAGAACATCCTGTTTGGGGAATTTCGATTTAATTCTGTTTCAATTTACAACTGAATCTCTGTCACTTTAATTTTTAAGGGGTTTGAGGATTGTATTTGCTTTTCGGTGTAGAAGTAATTGGCAGGTGACTAGACATAAGATCATGTTTTATTCCTCTGTTATTTCAGGCTTATGTCTTATTTTCCTTCTAATTATGTAGATTAAATTAAACAGACCCCCCCCCCCGTGCTCTCAAAGATGCAGTGCTTTTCATGACTTTCTCAAAATAGTACTAGAGAAGCATATTCGTCCCCCTTAGCGTTTCATTATTATACCATGTTTCACAACAGTAATATTTTAAAATTTGCTGAGAAACAGAAATAATTGAATTATAAAAAGCAATCGTGGCTTTATTAACATCTCTGCCCTAGTGCCCTGTCTAACAAACCAGGTTCTTAACCACTGGGGAACCTGTGCTAAATGCAGTCAAGTTACAGTCTTAAGTCTGCAATATAGATGTGTGTGAACTTAAAACCCAACAACACTGTAGGGTTTGTTTCCTCCCGCCCTGCTTTTTCCTCAGGACTTGGACTTGGACAGAAGTGGATATTTAATGATTTTTAAAGTCTAGGTGGTACGTCAGAAGTCATAGCGAGGTCGAACCATTTGGTGTAAGCCGGGCCTTTAGCAGAGGGAGCTATAAAGGACGGCTGCCACTGGACGGGCTGGTTTCCAGTGCTGCCGCGTGGGGCTGGAGCCGTGGCTCTGCTGGTGCCCCGGTCCCGTGGCTCTGCCCGGGCAGGCAGGTATCCCCCCGGCCAGCTGCCAGACCGGCGTGCAGGCTGAGCTGGAACTGGAGGTGTTACACATTTGCAGCTGGTACCTGCCCCTTCCTGTGGCTCAAGGGGATAATTTGGGGGGAGGGGGATTGCGCCCCAGAGTCCTCAGCGACACATATTTATTGACTCTTAGAAAAATCACCTACTTCACCCCAAATTAAAAAGGTATGTAAAAACCGTGTGTGTGCTTTAAGTCTCAAATTATAAAATGACTTGGGGAAATCAAACAGCGAAGCAAAATGAAAGGTAATCGTTTGGTATCGGTTGTAAATGGCAGCCAGCATGAGTACAGTTATCAGGGCATCATTCTCTCTCTTGCTCAGAATAATAGAAATTGTTTTGAATGTAATTAGTTACTAAAAGTGAATGCAATATCTCCCTGTTCTTTCAGGTGTACAGGTAATAAAGTCTCCTGGGCTTAACAGGAATGATCAGATGCTGAAGCAGTTAAAGCACCAGGCAGTCAGAAAGTTGCATATATTTATTTTATATTCTAAACCTAGCTCATTGTTGTGACTGCGATTAGAGAACAGAAATAATTACTTTTGACACAAACTGTTTTGGAGCCAAACATAATGTGCTCCACATGAGGTAAACTGCAGAATATTTGTCTTGGGAGCCAAGGTTCAGATCAGGTTTAACTTTTAAGGGGAACTTCACTGTTAAAAGTGAGATGCGTTAATGTTTCCCATGTTAAGACTGCTTGCCAGTGACTCTCTGTATTTTATATTTAAAAAAACCCAAAACAAAACAGAGAAGATTCAGAATGTTTCCATTAAAACGTGAAGCTTGAATGGAGCATGAAAACACAAGTTTTTGGCAACTCCTGTATTCTACCCAGTCTGTCATCATAGCTCATCCGTTCTGGAGGTGGATGAAGTTCTTGCAAGGCCCCTGTACTGGTGGCTAAAGAAATTAGATTGAAATGAGGTATGAGCACTCTAATACAGCGCACCTGAAAGAGCTTCTTTTCCCTTGGGCAATCCCTGGCGAAGAAGAACCATGTTTCAATAACTAGTTTGAAATATAACAGACATTTCGATTCAGGGTAAGTCACACACAACCCACCCTCTGCTCTCTTGTTATGAAAATGTGAGTTCATACTTACATCATGCGGTCCAGGCTCCGTTGAAGCCAACAGCAAAATGCCAAGCCTTTCATCCCTGATTTCCCAATTTTAGATTTGCTTAAATATTGTCTTGTATGAATAAAGCTGACATGATTATATTGCAATTAATACTGTTAGTACTGTATTTCAATTAATAATGTAGATATGGATCAGGTGCCAATATCTGGACCCAGGCATCCCAGCTGTCCCATCTTCACTGGTGGTGGTATTTATGCAACAGGTCAGGGTAAGGAAG
Source organism: Aquila chrysaetos chrysaetos (assembly GCF_900496995.4). Classification (NCBI taxonomy): domain Eukaryota; kingdom Metazoa; phylum Chordata; class Aves; order Accipitriformes; family Accipitridae; genus Aquila; species Aquila chrysaetos. The sequence continues at coordinate 23,159,945 of NC_044011.1, read as the reverse complement.
CATGTGCCCCCTTGCTGAAAGCGTACCTCCAGCTACTGCACAGACAAGCTCAGAATGCAAGGTATTTCAGAGGTACATCAGATCTAAATGGAAGAGCTACCCCATCGCAAAAGCAGTTCTCCAGCACCCTAGGAAAGGGTATGAGGAATTATATCATTTTCTCTCCAAAAAAGGTAGTTGGAAGATAACACAGTGATGAAGTTATCCCTAGAAATTCCTCTTTCTCATATGTGGGTGAGTACCAGGGATTTGGAGGACCTTCAGTACTTTGATGCTTCTTTCAATCTCAGTCTGCCATTAACATGTGGTTTGGAAGTGGGCATTTCCTCTCATTAAAGAGCAAAGGTGCCAAAGCATCCCCTATTCACTGTCCATAGGAAATCAGGGCTGCAAACAACCCTTTCAAAACTCCTCTCCTCATTCCACTTAAAATCATGGCTATGATGCCATGAGGAACACTGCCTTGTGTTTTCCCTGAGATGTTTTGAAATTCTGTGCAGTAAGTGGTGCGGCTTTGAAGGCTATGTCTTACAAAAGACAGATTAGCAACAGGCTAGTAATTGGCAGAGCTGATCCTCTCCACGTTCCTCTGTATATATGGGAAATAGGCTTAGTTGCTCAAATTACACTTAAAAACACCAAAGAAAGACTTAGTGAGATTCTCCAGTCGTTGGGTTTGTTACCTGTTCCTTACCTCCCACCAGGTCACCTGTCAGAGATGCAGAAAGGACCAGCAGATTTTTCAGATGGGACTCTGAGCCGTTGTTCTGCAGAAGTTATGGCATAGGAGTGAAGGCTTGCTATTTGCATTTCAGCCATCTCCACAGAAGTGTTTGTTATTTGTTTATGACACAGCTCATCATGTTGTAAGAACCACAGAATTTGCAAGTGCCAATCACATCTGGAAGTGATCAGAAGTGGAAATGGGAGCTGTTGGGTGAACTACTCTTTGAAAATGTGGCCCTGTGATCCAAAGACTTGCATTTAGATCCTATGTATCTGTAAACCAGTAGTCTGTATTTCATGTAAGTTGGATACTTGACAGCTCCCTGTGGAACCGCAGTGTCATTATCGCTTTTGATTTATTTAAATGCTCACATAATGACTTCAAAACCTATTTTTGCCACTTTTTTTTAAGTAGCGGGTTAAACATTGAGTTTAACCTCCTGTGTACCTTCATGTATTTTCTGTTCACACCTGGACTGGGAACCGTGTGACGCAGCCTGTGGGCTGCGTGGCCAAGCTTGCGGCAGTGCGTGGAACATGCGCCTGCCTGAGACCGAGCTGTGGCATGGGATCATTGCTGCTGTTGGGGCTGTGCTAGGCACGGGCACGCTCCGATACAGCCCAGGTTCGGGATGGGCCAGCCTGTACATGGACGAAGAGAACCGAGCTCCCTACTGCTCTCTCTGCTATTCCATCAGTCCCCGGTCCGTGCTGCTTGTTAGTTTAGATGTTCTCTGGCTCCTGTCCAACCAGCTGCCTTTTTCTTTGATAAGATGGGAAATACCTGTTCAGACACCACATTACCTCTTTCCAGATACTTCCTCCAGTGCCTGGAGCGTGGACCCTCAGCTAAAATCCTATCACATCAAACCTGTGGTTGTCACATTTGGATAGCCCAGGAAAGAGATCTCAAAGGCTGGGATCCAGCTGGCCAGAAGGTATTGCTCTGTGTAGCTTTGCTTTTTGAGTGTGCATCAGTTTATTACATCAGAATATAATAGTTTCCCATATAAAACTGTCATTTGCCTTCGTCAAATCAAACTGATCCCAAACTGCAGGGTGGGGAGATGAGGTGGAAGGGGATCCATATGGAAAAGAGGCTTCCCGTTATCTACCTTTTCCGTGACAGCCTGCCCATTTTGCTAGTATAGACGTGTGTTTTGTAACTGAAAAAATGTCCTGAGCATAGAGAGGGTGAGCTGGAAGTTTATGCTGAGGTAAATAATTTAATATGGTTGTGTCTCCTCCCGATTTGTCTTGATTTTTATCTATTCATTTTAATACTTGTTGGCTTTGGACAAATGGACTATGTATCCAACAGAAGAGTCCAGAAATGGCTCCTAGAAATTATTTGGTGCTTTATCCACAAGTGTGGAAATCCAAATTAATTTTACATTATCTTTTAATTATGTCAGGGAATTGACATTCATTCCCAATAAAAGTCAGAAAGCAGTGAAATAATAATGTAATGTGGATTTGTGGCCAACTGAACTGCACTAGAGTAGACAGTTTCTGTGGTTTTCTGCAAACCACATTAAATGACATTAAACTGAAATAAAATGTCTCAGTCAATCAGAAACCAGGGAAACCATACAGTTACTGACTTTTAAGCAAATAATAGTTTTCAGCAATTATACGACACGACAATCCAAGCCTTCTAAATTCATTGCTGTGTTTAGTCATCACCAGAGCAAACCTAAACTTTTCACCTTCGTTTTATTCCTCAGGCAAGAAAAGAAAATGTCAGTATTTCTTTTCCAGCAAAAATAAACTTGAATTTGTAAGCAATTATTTTTCACAGTATTTAGTCATATTTTCTCACTAGGCCCACAAAGAAGAAATCCATATATCCCTTTCAGTAAAACAATATCTGCTTATTACTATAGCAATAGCTGTATGCTAGATTAACAAAAGCTATGGCCTTTGGCATTTGCTCATGCGGTGAGAGAAGCGGGAAGCATAGATTTAATGAAGACAAAAAATATCTGACACCTAGTTGTGAGGAAGCACAGAGAATCTCAAGGTGGCACAGGGTCAAAAAGGGAGGGTGATAGCAAAAGTTTATCTGGAGAAATGGGAAGGGGGGCTGGGGAAGAAGCTGCAGTGAAAGAAATGTCCTTTTTCTCTAGCTGTGAATGGCGCAAGGAGGCACACTACAATGCTGGCCTTTGTCACCGAACCTGCTTGCCCGCGTTCTCAGCTGAGCCCTCAGCACCAAGTGCATCCCAAGCACTGACACTGGCTGCCTGTCAGACAGCCCCTGTAAAGTAATACCGTCTGCATGAGGGTTTTTTCTGCTGGAATTAGAGCTTGAATAGCCAAGAGAAGGACAATAGCCATGAAAGAGAAACTGAGATACAATCACAACCAGTGCCACTTTATGCCCCGAAGGATCACCTAAGGAGTCCCATCCTCTGCAAGATAAGCAGCATTGTTGAGATCAAAAAGGCTATTAAACAAAATCAGGCAGGTTTGAGTTTTCCTCAAATTATTGTCCCTTTGTACTAGAAGGACCCTCTCCACAGTGTGGTTATTACAGTCCCTGAGTAGAGGTTATTTCCCTGTGAGCTTGAACTCCTGTGCTGCGAAGCTGCATGGTGATATTTAAGCTTGTAAAGAATCATCCATGTTCATTAGGAGTCCACTACAGTCCTTACTGTACACTTAGAGTTCTACAAAGCTGAACCTCATGATATTTTTATTATTTATTACCTATGTGGTATTTTTTAACATGGTAGAAAAACTCTAATGTTTCAATTCTTTGTTTCACTAAGGTGCCCTCCCTTTGATACCCTCTATCTGACATGACATTGGTTATAGATTGACAAACGGGAAGTATTTTTTTTTGAATACCAATGTGGCATTAGTTTTGCTTCTTTCTCTTACTTTTTTAATATGAAAGTTGACACCCTACTTACAAAACCATTAGAAATAGAAATTATACAGCTAGAATCCACCTTCCATCCCCAAATGGCTGCAAAAAGTTTAGCACTTGTTTTCTGGATTGTTAAAAAAAAAAAAAAGTAATAAAACAAAACTCTGAAGAGCATTTGCTGTTTTTATCCCTATAACATGACATTTTTTACTGCTTCTTAGCACTGTATCAGATCACTTTACAAGTTAAGAAATGAGGCCTCAAGGAGAGTGGAAAGGAGGTCTTGCTAGTGTCCAGCAGTATTATTTGTTTTTAACTCTCTGGCAGCCTCCCAGAACTTGCATGATGGAGGGGCATGCTTTTGCAAGATTGTGCTTAGAATAGCAAAAGATCTGCTGTTTTGGCCATCTATTAAGCTTGAGAAGATATACAAGAGGGCTGATAAGCCTGAGAAAAAACGAGAGGCAGTCATCTCAATGGAGCAAATTTATTTCATCAGTTTTGCTGTTTGTTCATTACCTTTTACAGTGGCAAAAAAAAAGACAAAGGCTGCCATACACAGCGTAAAAGCACCTGGAAAAGAAAACATTATTAACCTGTATTTTAGGGTTAGTGTAATGATTGGAAATGTGACTAATTTGAGGAGTGTTCTTAGGCTGTGTGTTGTGTTGCACTTTGTGGGAGTCTTTGGTGGAAAGATGTTGAAAATTTTTTTGTTGTGTATTTATACGCTTATACACAGGTATGTGTGGATATTTAGCACCAAAGAATTCTTAAAAGTTTGTATGTAGCTGGGTGTTAGTGTACATGTATTTATATGCATGTGTATATTCCCTGGAAACCTGTCCATCATTCAGAATCCCTCTCTCTCCACCTTCTTTCTTACTGCCCACTGTAGTCTTTGGGGACTGTTAACAGGTTAGTGTAACTTCTTTTTAATTGCATTATTTACAGTTTGTGTAGGTGCAAGTAAACACAAAAAATCCCTGGCCTCGCTGTGAATGTACTGTGTAAAATACAGTTTTCAAAAAAAACCTGGAAAAACCCTCTATAAATATGATGTATCTATTGTTATTGATTGTTTTAAACTGTTGCAGATTTTCTGTAGATTTTATTGGACTAATGACATTTGTATATGTGCATCCATTCTAATTTTTTTTGTCAGAGTGAAAGGCTTGTATGAGCTAGTTCAGACTGCATATGGAAGAGAGGTGGGCTAGCTAGTGATGTTCGGAACATGGCTGAAAGATCTGGCTAAAAAAATTTCTACGGGAAGTGGAAAAAACCCCACCCCACTTGTCCTTAAAACTGTGTAGTTGGTCAGCAAGCTGAGCTGACAGCAGTAGGAAACAGATTCAGCTGAGTCTGAACAGCTCTGTTACCCAGCTTTCATATTGCTCTAAAAGTTAATTTTAAATAAAGGGAAATTCCCTGTTTGTTTAATTTCAGAAGCTCCAAGGTAGCCGACATCTTAATTGGACAAGGCTCCGGGTTTCTGTGAGAAAGTTTGGGATATGTAAGAACTGGGGTTACAACAGGAGAGATGTGAGAGAAGCAGGGGGGAAGCTAACCAAAACACCCCCAGATAATGTGGATTTTTGCCACAGTGAAGTTTAGCAAAGATTCTGCTAAAGAAAATTATGTAGAGAATTTCCTATCAAAGAATTTTTAAAAGAAAAATCTTTTAAATTTTGGTTCTAATTAACTTATAAACTAAATGAAATTATTCAATTTTAAATAGCCTTTAGCTAGTCCTTCTTTCAATTCTCTTTTATTTTGGATTTGTTGCTAATTCTGCACAGTGAGGAATTAGTATTTGTAAAATGTTCTGGCTAGGCTAGGATTTGAAGTACTTTGTTCTCACATTTGAATATTTATTCTTTTATAAATCTGTGATGAATGATTTCATATTTTCAATCTTGTTAGTAAAAAAGTTTGAAATATAGTAAAAGTAGATATGTAGCAAAAAGTTTGCATTTTAAAACATGATCTCTTTAAAGAAGAAAATTATCTAAATATGATCTACTTGTAGAATTCATGAATAATCAACAGAGTTTCAAGTTGTGGAAGGACCCAGCTCTTAGTTCCCGTTTATAATAGTTTAATTGGAAATGCAAATGGATAACAGAGTTATAACAACCCAGATTTTTTGGAAATAGATTTTAATTCAGCTGAAGAAAAGCGGTGCACAAATAGGTACGTGATTGTAATGAAAGAAAAAAAAAAAAGGTCTTTTAAAAACACAATCCTAGAAGCAAAGCTTGAGCTTTTTACCTTTAAAATAATACAAGCAAAAGCTATACAGAAATACAGTGATGCAGTTGTCAGATTGGGCAATCATAATTAGCCATACTTAAACCTGCCTACGCAAGGCTGGGTTAATGGTGCTGGGCTGTGCGCTTCGGTGGTCTGGGGCGCATCACAAGTTCTGTTCAGCTGCTTTTGTAAAGATGGGCCGGGGGGGGGAGTGAATTTCTCTCTTTGGATGCTGTTCCTTAACCCGCTTCTGAACATAGCTTAACCTTTGAAAAGATGTCACTTCAAGACAGGGAACAAAATGCTCTCTAATGTGGAAGGCCCAGGCATCAGGCACAGCCATCTTTTTGATACAAACCTGCTGCAGTTTGGTAGGATTGTCCACGTGCAGGTTGGAGTTAAAGCCCACCGGGATCCAGGAGACTGTTCCGTGAAATGGGATGTTTTAGAGACTTTTCCAGTAAGCCTCTAAAATGATCCACTAAGCATGTGCAAATACCAATTTTCAAAGACTTAAAGCGTAGCCAAAGCAGAATAAAAGACAAATCTGTCTTGCCAGATTTCAGGTTTTCGCTCAGGAGCTTGGAATCACACTAACGTTCTTCAAACAAACAGTCAAAAGAAAATTAAAACATCTTCTTACCAAGTAATCTGTTTCCTCTCAAAATTCATCTTTTGATCAATTTAGCATTTTACTTAATTACTCTAAAAAGTAGTCTGAGACAATGCAAGCAGGGGAAGACTAAAGCTCAAACAGTTACTTGCCTGGCAGAGAAACAAAAAATGGAAAATAAAGTTGTACGGTGTAGTTTTTAAGCAGGTCTAACAATAGGCTTTATTCTGTCTAAATTGAAACACCGCATTTACTAGAAAACAGTCTTTAATAAATAACTGCATAAACTTAGAAGTATTAATTGGTCCTTTGGAGATCACTCTTTTTTACTTTTTTTAGTGCAGGAAAACACATACTGAACCCAAACCTGCTTCTGATTAAGTCAGTGAAAGCAGGACTCTGATAAACATTTAGTTTGACAAAATGAATTCAAGATGTTGGAATTATTTCATCCATTTTATTAAGCATTTTTCCTGAATCTTCCATTGACTGAAACTGTAAGATTTTAGTAGGTCTGTTACATCTTCCTGAGAATTTTTTAGGCTAAAGGTACACTAAACGCATCCAGAAGGGTGAATTGAATGACATCTGTTACACAGAAGGTAACGTACATTTCAATAAATAAATCACATAGGGATATACTAAAATAATCCCCTTACTTGTTCACACAGGAAAGAGCACCCAGGATAAGTATAATGTATACACATGGTTTTGTGAAACTTTTTATTGGTTTGGATATCCTTTTTATCCTTAATAGACTACCAATAAGTGCAAGATGTCTTTTACTCATGCAGAGAAAATGTCTATTTGTAAATGCACTACTTTTAAAATAGTATTAGTTAATTAACTTGCTGTGTCTGTGGACTGGGGATGCCATTTACTATGGAAAACAAATATAAGCTGAATAAAATACTTTTCTGCACAAAAGGTTTCATACTTTTGGTATGAAGGTATGGAACAAAAACTATTCCTTTTACAAAGTTTGATTGTTTATGTTCTTTGCCAAGCAAATGAAAATCAGTGGACTTAGTTGTCTGATTAAGAAAATCTGATTCGATTAAGATAATCTGATTTCATTTGAGTATGAAGTGTGCTTAAGATGGATACTTCTTAAACACACTAGCTAGGTAAATCAATGATTTTTCTTATGAAATATTGCTGAAGCATTTGCATCTGTGGCCATGATATGTGCCTGTCTGAAAAGAAATCATTGTAATTTTCATGCTAAACAAGAAAAAAAGCACATGTGAACTTTCTAAGCTAGAACTGCCCATTAGGTATCTGTGGGCTGATCGTACTTGAACAGGAAATCGTGACACTTAAACTGCTAAGTGAACACGTGGGGAGTATTACACTGTATATGCAATGAAACACACATTGTTTATTTTGTGTAGCATTCTCCTGCTCCCTTAAATACATACAAGATGGAAACTCACAGACTTTTTTTAACCTTTAGCTGCTATCCTTGTACAGAAACTACTAAACAAAAACCGACGGACTAGTAAACCACTTGAGTTCATTTTATTTCGTCTAACACTGATCACATTTCCAGTAGACAATAAATATAATGCACTGCTGACAGATGTGTAGAAATGCATATACAATTAGATGAAGAAATTGGGGTTAAGGCAGTTCAAATCTCAGTTTATGCCTTTGCATTTCCTTGAATATGGCTATAAAATTCTTACCTGCTGATGCATGGCCTCCTGCAATATCAGTTTTCCCCTGCTCATCCAGACTGCTGCTGGGGAGGCTGCCCTGTCAGTGGAATATCAGTGCATCTCAGGTTTGATTTGAGCGTTTAGTGGAATACATGAGATTCTTTGCTTTGTGTGCCTTTGGGTAAGGCCTTGGTGCATTTTCCCAGTTGAGATATAGTATTTCCTACATTTCCTGGAACATATTCAATACATGAAAGCTCTGAATCTGTGTCTTGGGTTAAATGAATGCAATGAGAGGCAAGCTAAAGCATCCAGATCAATGGAACTAGGAGCTCAAAACGGGAGACATTTTAATTCTGTGGGCTTTTTTTCTTTTCCTTATCTTGGAGTAAAAAACCGGATTCAGACAGCAGACCCATATTTAATGGAAAGATGGTGGGATTTTGTCTGGGTTTTTTTCCCAGAGGGGAGGATATGTGGCTAACAGAAGATAGGCAATTTCAAAGCGAAACTTGCAATAAATACTTAAGATGCTGGGTGTTAACTTAATGATTTGCCACTGATTTTCCTGGTCAGAATATGAATATACAGCAGCAGTTATTCTTACTGAACTATCTCAACTGTTCATCTCTTTCCTAGCCATTTCAGTCTTCTACAATGTAGTTGAGCTTTTACAGCTCTGTAAGACAATCATTCTGTTGGCCTTTGTAGTATGCATATGGTAAATGGTTCTCCTGTTGCAGATGGGCTGGCAACTTTGCTTATATATAGCAAAAATGTTTCTTTGGGGAAAAAATCTGTGTAATTAATTTATAAATGAAGCAAGGAATAGGTGAGCACACACTGCAAATTGGATTGCAATTACCGATCTAACAAGAAATGCTCCTTGTCTGCTTTGCCTGAGAAAGGCAGATCTGTTGTCACTGAATGAAAGCTGTCCACAGGCCCCCAGTATAACTGTGACGCTGAAATCCATTGCAGTCTAAATCCACTTGAAATTTTGCAAGTTTCCTAGAAATTACTTAGAAGTAAAAAAAAATCAAGTGAGCTAGTAAGAATATATGCATTTGTAAGAGTGAAGAATATTGCAGATGTACGCGAAAGTTCTGTTCATTCACCTGTATGGTCTGTTGCTATGATTTAGTGTGGATGCAGTGACTGCTGGTGGTTGGAATACAGATAATGGGAGGCAGAAGTTCCTATTCTGGCTTTTTGTGTAATGACTGACATTTCACTTAATTTCTGTTTTCTTCTAAGAAATACCTATATATATGTGCATTTATCCATTTATCCCTCCATCTGTCCATCCATATATATGCACTCCCTCATGCACAAGCTCTTTGAGCAGTTTCGTAAGCCTGTGTCATTTACTTCATAATACCTAAAGGAAAAGTGAAAAATACTGGCATTGTTGCTGTTCACATCAAATTATTAGCTACTTTCCTAGGTTTGGTAAAAAGCAAAGACTACCTTAAAGGAACCTGCATTGATTTGTTCATCTGGCTGCATTACAAACTCTCCTTGTAAAAAAAGTTGTTTTAGAAAAAGCAGATTATTATAGATAGTATCACAATGCATTTAAATACTGTCACCTTCTTCTTTAACAGGTCTATGGAAATGCAAGATCTAGCCAGTCCTCATAATCTTGTTGGAAGTAGTGATGCGCCGGGTAGTTCCAAACTGGATAAACCTAATCTCAGTAGCACATCAGTTACAACAAATGGAACAGGAGGTAGGTATAAGACACTGCTGGCACATAGAAAGTTTTGTCTAGTTTTTAGTCATATGCATTTTTTAACATAATTTCAAGGATGAGCATAAACCCATTTATAAACCCAGCAAGAATTATGAAAAAATGCCAGTCATACCAGTGTAAATCTACTAATTCCAACAGCATTTCTTCGATTTGCACCAACTGAAGTAAGAGGCAGAACTGTGCAAAGGTGAAACAAGGAAAATCTTGGAATGGTTGATTTGAACAAAGTGTTAAAGATTTGGTTATACCTGTTGGTAACTTGAAATAGATTGCATTTTCCGTGTCGCGCTTCATTGCTGAGTAATAATTTACTTTTATACCATGAGGTACATCCATTTAGGTTCATTTAAAAGCTTTGTCAAAAGAAATGCATCAAAATTAGGCTTATGTAATTTTTTTTACTTGATGAATATGCTAATTCCACTTCTAGGCAGGTAGTGAAAGTTTGTCTTAAAGAGAGTTTTAGATTTCCCTCAAAAGTAACTGTTTATTACTGCTCTATCTATTACTGTAGGGACAGCACTACCGTGCAGCTACAACACCGACGTTCCAATGCTTTCAGATAATAGATTCTGCCATAGCTGAATTGGAGCAGTGGGAGGCAGGGTACCACATTCTGAGATGGAGTCTTGTTCCCATTAGTGTCCATGAGACTGACACCATGGATATAGGTCAAGCTAGAGTTTCAGCCCTCTTTTTTGGAGTTTATACATTGCTGTCTTTTTTAACAGTTGGCACCAAGAAAAAAAATGTAGTTTGTTCTTTCTGGCCACAATGTAAAGCATTTTAGTCACTTATCCCTATTTAAAAAAAAAAAAATCTGTCAACATCAATAAAAAGTGTAAGTGCCTGTGAGGGTAACAGAGCTCTGCAGAGAAGGGCTGAACCATTAAGGTTCAACCTACTTATATTTTTACACAGAATACTTATTCCAGCATAAAAAGAAAGGAAAACTTCAAGCATATCATTAAAGAACACTAATAACTAGATGCCTCTATATTATACTTGCATAAACAAATGAGTTAAAGTAATACTTATAAAAACAATACAATGCCGGTAAAAGACTTGGCTCAGATACTTGCCTTGAAGACTATTATGTACACTGAACAGACACTGGGAGAATGAACCGTTATACCATTCCTGTTCTCAGGAGACAACATGACTGTGTTAAACACTGCAGACTGGTTGCTGAGTTGCAGTACTCCCTCTTCTGCAACAAGTATGAGAGACCTTGGTACAGTGCATGTGTGTGGTGGTGTGCCTCCGTGACTGCTGTGTAACATCTCTTTTGGTTTGCTCTGCTCTTTTGTTATGCTGCTTGAACATTTTCTGGGGTTTTTTTCCCCACCCCTTTTTTTCCACCCCTTCTCAGATGCCTTTCCCACAGCCAGAAAACTGGTAGGAAGTTGCAATAAATAGTTATCTTACCACACTTTGCAAGTCATTTGATAAGCAAGGAGAATTTAACCCACTTAAAATTAGCTTAACTGTCTACATGCTCTGAGAGACTGGGATTGCCCCGTGGTGGTCAACATTGCTGGGAACTGCCAGTAGTCAGCATTGCCGGGAGTCAGACCAATGGATTTTCCACAGAGTGCCCATTTGTTTTTCTTTTATTTTTAGGTACAACATTGCATGATTACCTGAGCACAAATCAAGGTTAACATTATTGTTACTACTCCTACTACTGCTTTCCTACTCTGCTTTTGTTATTAATTAAAGCTTATGTCTAGCATGCTACTACATGTAACTTTCCACCTTACAAACATTTGGCCAAATTTTCCAAGGTGTTGTTTTCATTTTTGAGTTTTCTCTCATGTATTATTAATTGTTATGAGTTATAATGGTTAATAATAGTTATATATCTGACACTTGCATTACATATGGGATTAATCGTAGGTGTAAACATGTGTCACCATGACTCTCTACAAGCCATTACACAGGTGCTTAAGCTGTACAGGTTTCGACTAAAGTTAGGAAGATCTCAAAAACTTTCATCTAAAAAAAACCCTCAGAATTAGCTTGCCATTTGTAAGCCACATATCCAGAGAGAATTTACCAAAAATAAAGTTCAGACTTGAGCACAAAAGATCATTTGCTCTAGAATAACTGATTCCATGGGAGTGCTTCTGCTCAATTACAAGAATTTAAGTTTAAAGGAAGGACTGAGCTAACTTAGTCTGTCACCTCAGTTAACTGTTCAGCATGTTCAGATAAATGTGGAAAGTAATAATTTCAGTAGTAATTATCAGTAGTGAGGAAATGTAATGTGAAAGACCTTGCATTACTTGCATTAAATCTGATTTTCCATAGGCAGTAGAACATTTATATCTGTGCTTCTAGTTGAGTATATTCCTTGGAAAACCCTTAAGGCTTGCTCAAAGAAAGAGGAAAATCATTCTTATGACAAGCCGTTGTTTTACATGAGCTTTTAGTCAGACTCGTTTGCTCTAATAGTTATTGCACTTGCTTGTCCTGCTTCATGCATAGTAGTAGCATCTCTTGCCCCTAAAACTCCGTGTTCATTTTCAGACCTTAACATAGAGAGGTTATTTAGGAAAAAAAAAGAGGTTGGCAGAGTAGTAGTCATGTTGCTCTGCTAAGTCCTTTCATCAAGTGAAGAACTTATATTATAGAAGCTGTTGCCTGTTGGGAGCTGTATTCTGAGTTCGTCTTAGAATAATTCAGTTTGGAAGGGATCCCTGGAGGTCAGCTGGGCCAAGCCCTGCTGAGAGCAGGGCCAACTTTGCTGTTAGATCATGTTGCTCAAAGCAGTGTCTAGTTGAGTGTTGAGTATCTCTGAGCTGGAGGTGCCACAGCCTCTCTGGGCACCTGTCCCAGGGCCTGACTACTCTCACGGTGAAGAATTTTCCTCTTACATCTAATTGGATTTTTCCCTTGCTGCAGCTTGTGTCTGTTGCCTCCTGTCATTTCACAGGGCGTCTTTTGAGAAGAGTCTGCCGTTGTTCTTTGTCATCTTTGCACCTTCCCATTAGATAGCTGCAGGCAGGAATTAGCTCTCCCCTCAGCCTTCTCTTCCTAGGACAGAACAAGCCCAGCTTCTTCTGTCTGTCCTTGGACATCATACGCCCCAGCCCGTGACAATTGTGGTTCGTCTAGTCTGTGAGCATGTGCAGCCTTCACTGTTAGCCATGCTCAGATGTATTTCCAGCTTCAGATTGCTTTTCATTTTATTTTTACTCTTTCAATATGTGAAAAAAAATTAAAACTAATCCACAGTTTAAAAAACAGAATATTAAATGTATGGTCTTTAAAGTATTCATCCAAAATGCTGGTTCAAGCCCCTAAGTCTTTGCATTATGTCTAGAGCAGTTGCCATAGTAGTATCAGAACCACACTTTATCTTGCATGTGGGAAACATAGGGATGATTCTGTGCTTTTATTTTCATTTCAGCTTTAAATGTTCCTGGGTTTTTGATCTGTCGTTAGAATTCTTTTTTTTTTTTTTTTTTTTTTTTTTTTTTTCAGTTAGCTTTGTGCTTTTTCCCCTCTTGGTTTAATGACATGCAACAGAAAGAAAGAAAGATAATAGTCCAACTCTCTAGCTACACTGAGGAAAGACCTTGATGAATTCCTTACTGTGATAACATCTGAATGTAAAAAAGTAGAACTGTTTAAAATCAAGCACATATAAAAATACTTTCTACATATATTTTTCAACAAAACACAGTGCCAATATGGTGTTTTTCCTCAAGTTAAGTACATGAGAGAGTTTCTTTTGGTTTAGATCCTTTTCTGCTTGACAGGGAGAGAGAAAGATGGTGACTATTGGTGGTGATGGAAGTGCACTGCAGCTGGCATTAACCAGAACTAGACATGACTCTAAAGTAAACATTTCAAATCATTACTGAAGTTTGTGTTAAATAAAACAGTTAGGCACATACTGGAGTGTCTTTCTGGATGCAATACTGAACAGTTTTGTAGCTCGGTATGGGCAATAGTCGAATACCTTCTTGAACAGAAAGAGATAAAGGTACTAAAAAGTAGGTTTTTTCATGTAGGTAAATGTCCACACTCTGCAGAGAAGAGCTATGCATCTTATAAAGTAAAATATGACCAAAGGAAGATCTGCAGAGGGGAAAATACAGATCTTTCCAACTTAATATGATTTTTCATTCTCCTACTGAAATAAATGCAGACATCTCTATATTGTAATCAGAAAACAAATAAATTTGGTTACTTTTCCCGCTTCAGGGAACAATAAATGTTCCACATGACTGAGAGGCCTGAGGTTCAGTGGAGGCAATCATTTTGTGACAAATGACCCTTAAGCTTTTTCTTGATGTATATTTTATTGATCTGATGAGAATAAGATCACATCTTTCTCATCTAAATAGAGAAGTGGGAATGATTGATTACTCTTCTGAATGACTTTGTTCATTTTCTGTAGTTTCTGTCACAGCTTTTTTTTTAAATGAGAAGATAATAGCCAACAAAATGACAAGGAGTGCACAGCAGCTTGAAAAAATGTGGCTAAAATTCTTCCCTGATGATTTCATATTGAATTAATATCTTGCTGCTTGCAGGGAGAATATATGGGTGTGACAGTTTTACTAAAGAGAAATGATAATGAAAAGAAGTTTACATTTAAAAGATGCACATTCAAATACTTTTTAATCTCGCACAGTAAATGGGAAGATACAACTGTATAACTTGCCTAAGAAGGTGCTACTTGGTTTGATTGGCACTGGGGCACTGGTGACACTGCAGGGCACTCTCCCTGGCACAAAGACAAATACATCCCCATTTCTCAAATGTTCCCTACTTGATCTAAACAGACATCCCTTTGAATTCAGTGTAGGCCACCTGTGCAATTGTACACATTTGCAGCATCCCATCTGACTTACTGAAGTAAGAGCCATTAAGCAGTGTGACTGGAAGTCGGGTGTGCTGTTGTAGGAGAGGTAACTCACGCAGGGGCCGTCCCAGGCGGCCGTATTGGTAGCTCTGAAATTCCGAGTGAGCTCCTCGTGGTGCTCACAGACACAGGGAGGAATAGCAGAGTGGTTCTGTAGGTGTTGTTTGGGACATTTTTCCCATGAAAAAAACAAATCCTTTATTTAGCTCATGCACCACCTTTTCCCCTACAGACTGTAAGAGGGATGGTGAACTCGAGGGCAGCTCAGGCTGCACTTGGACTGAATCGTCCTCTGAAGTACCTCTCTTTCTCGACTGAACATAAACGGAGATTACTATGCACCTTTTTTATGCCTAAATTAGGTGACTTGAATCTGAGCCATAGTTTGTAAATACATTGCCAGCTCAGAACATGAAATTCCCTCCTCCCCTTACTATTGCCAGTGAAGTCAAACGTGGATGCAGTGATGTTGACAGACGAGAGCTTTGGTCAGCTTAGCTGATGTCCCTCAGAGGAGTCAGGTAACTAGCTGGCAGAGAATGCATTTGCTTGGCATGTGTTAGACCTGCTGGGGGGGGGACTCTGCCAGCCTGGCTGTCACAGCAAAGGTTTCTCCACAAATCCCAGCTGCGTCCTTGGAACTTCAATACCTGGCGTACGACCGCGGTAGTGGCCCGTGCAGGTCCTCATTGCCACTGCGCTTCGCGCCCCTGGGGAGCGACCAGTCCTGTGGTATCTATAAGCAAATTGCTGATATATACGTGATAAACGCTCACTCGCACCTCTAACTGACCTTCACAAAGCAATTATGATAACATGTTGAGGGTTTCCTCATTTGCCAGTCAAACATCTCATAAAAGCTGCAGTGTATTCTGTACCGCTGTTTCTTACCACATCAATTAGAAGGGTAGTTCCCAAACTCCATTACAAAAGTCCATGCCAGGTGGTCTGTTCAGGTAACACATTAAATTATAACATCTAGATTACCTCTGTGGTGCTTTCAGTTATAGCTTGGATGGTAAGAGCACATGATGATCCCTAAGAAATAATTTGAGTTCAGAGTGGACACAAATGTTTGATAATCTCTGAGTTAGAAGCTGACTTGTCGTGGCTGTCATTTGTGTCCTACGCTAGTTCTTTTGCTATTTTTTCTTTTAAACTTCTCTCTTCATGTATGGAAAATTGCTTGCTGGTGACCGAGATCAAAAAGCCCCCCACAGACTCTGTAAAAGGGGAAGGGGAAAGGCAGAATGCTGGCACTGTGAAAGTAATTTGCTTCTATATGAGCATGAAACCATATTATTATTGTTTCACTTGTCAGGCAAAACTATTTTTGTTATGTGCTACATCCCTTGACAGCTAATGTTTCCTTCCTCTCTGCTTCTCTTAGGGAATTGTTAGAATCAATTAGATTTAGGTTGAAGTCTCCCCAGAAGATATCCCAGTTGCTAAAACCAATAGATAGACAAATGCACAGATAAAAAGCTATGTAGATACATGACCATTCCAGACAGAGCAAGTATAGATTGTCTCAATACAGTGGTAGAGTGAAGGTCGAAGTTGTTGCACCGCATGCTTGTTCTAGCTGGACTACTGGTAGTGAGACTGGCATGAGGACTCCAATATAAATTTAGAAGTAAAATCTCATGTCTACTTATTCTTCTATGTAGTGTCTCTTCTTGCAGTCAAAACAGAGCCCATGAACAGCAGTGAAACAACAACTACAACTGGAGATGGATCGCTTGACACTTTTACTGGGTCAGGTAAAGCCATAATAAGATCACGTATTGTTAGATGCACATTAATATAGCATTTAATAACCTTGACTAATAAACATTTCACTGCATGGAAGCAATCTTTAAAAAACTACAATAAAGTAACATTTTAATACCTAATAATAATAATAAGAAGAATAAGAATAAGAATAGCTTTTTCATTTTTGTAAAGGAAAATTCACAGTTTTCATGAGCTATGATCTTAAAGAAGCTTTAATGATGCCTAAGATGATTACTGTATGCAAAAATCTTATAGTAATAATGTTGCTACTGTACTGTAGATTTTTTCAGTGTTAGTCTTGTACTATCTTAGGCAGAAAAAAATGGATTGTATTTGTAACAGCCATTCTAATTTGTGAAATTTAAATCTTAAGGGTTATATTTCAGTGCTAATCTTTTTATTCCTATGAGCAGTGTGTTAGTTTAAACACTGACCAAATTGCCATAAGCTACTTTCTTTCCATGAAAATAAAGTCTATATTTTACTTTAAATAATCATAAGTTTCAGTTACTTCTTCTTAAAAAATTTGAACAAACAGCAATTTTTAAGTAGATTCCTATAAATTATTAAAAGGTGAACTGTGGAAAAATACAGATAATCTGCCTTGTAATCATTAAACTGAATCCTGCTAATAATAATATTAACAAGGAGAAGGGGAAGAATAAATTTTGCATCTGAAAATACCAGTTCAGTGATGGCCTGACTGAAATGTCACTGAAGTCTGGAATTGCCAATCCACACTGATACTACTATTACTTTAGTAGACTTAGGTCGTCAAGCCCTATTTAAAATATTTTGGAAATCACAATGTTTCTGTGTAATGACAATGTTTTAAAAATTGAGTGTATGTTTCTGGAATTGTGTTTTAGGCATCAGTAAATGCTGATATATTCTGAAGTTGGTTATTCAGAAAAGTATTTATAACAAATTTAGTGTCTGAAGAAAAGGTCTTTTGTGAGATGTAAAGCAAGCGTATACTATTTCTGATTAGAAAAAATGGAAACATCCTCATTATGATTATACTGAAAGGAACCCCATCAACTTAAAGTCTAACAGTTCCATAAAAAAATTAATAGTCTTGGCTAAAAATTAGCTTTTCTTTTTCACTCTGTTGTTACTCTATCCTAAAATTTTATTAGTAATAATTACACATTATGAAATGTTCAACTATATTTGTCATTGTTTTTTTGTCATTGTTGGTGAAATTTTATCAGCTTCTGCCATTTATTTAAGACATCTGAGTTGGATGCCTTGTGTAAAACATGGCTAAGGTGACTTTTTCATGAAGGGTTCCCAAAAATTGCAGCCTCCAATTCAGGTTTAGATATCTAAGTAACAGCTTGATTTCCCCAGGTGCCACTCACCCATTAGCCTCCACTAATTTCAAAAGAAGTGTTGAGATCTCTACACTTGGGAGATTTGGAAACAATTGGTGCCTCCAAAAAAAGGCAGGAATTTGAGCCTTACACAATCATTTTTGTCTGTTAGCCACCTGCATACTCAGAAGAAATATGAACCTGATTGTCAGTTTAGGCCAGAAACTCAAGTATTAAATGAGTATGGTCATTCACAGTGGGAAATCAATAACCTGCCTGTCTGGGTGATGTGCAGTCTTCATCATCAGAGTGAGACGCAGAGCTGCCTTGATAATGCACTGAGCCTTTCATAAAGAGTAAATCCATTGCTTTCACACTTGCCTTTTGCTGGTACTTGCCAATTGGACCATTTGGTTGTGGAAGAAGTGCTAAAGAACAATAAAAACTGAACAAAAAAGTATTTCTCTGACTTTTAACCTAACTGGTTATTTGGCAAGTTTAATGGGTTGCCAAAGACAATAAATACTGACTAGTAGAAAGACATAATTTCAGACAAACCAGCTGCAATTGAAAACAGTGCACAGCAAAGCCCAACACCGAACAGTTTGTTTTTTCCTAATAATCAGTTACACACGTGTGTTATTCTCAACTATGACAAAGTGATAATGCTGGTACTTTCCTGCGGCTTTCAGAGCACCTGTGAGCTCATTTCATGAGGATGCCTGGACATATAGGCCACTAGCAGGAATGTTACCTACTCTGTCTTACACAAGCATGGGTCAGAAGGACTCCAGCATACTTTGTTGAGTAGGGAAGGATTTAGGTATGTTATTAAACATTCTATGAAATAAGACATGCGTGAAAAGAGAACTCCTGGTGCTGAGACCCCTTTGAGATTCTGCCATGCAGAAATCCTCTCTTTCAAATATTCTACCCATTAAAATTGATTTCCATGCTTCAAGGGCAATCAAAGCCCCTGACATGTCCTGGAGCTGAGCAGAAGGCTGAACAAGCCCTGTGGGTTGTAAAGTAGGCAGCTCTGCCCCTAATGGCCAGCTATAACACACAAAGTGATGGTGAAACAGACTGTGCGAGATGTAGGGCCGGAGACACAGATTAGGCTTCACAGGTAACTGTGATGAACCCCGATTTTTGTTTGATGAGTTGAAAAATAAAGCACATAGATCTCTTGAATTTAGAGTGACAGGTGCCACAGTGGTCTTGCCCAGGCGACTGGGCAAGCTCCTGCTCAGGGCTGCAGCTCACGTGTTGCAGCTCACGCTCAGGGCTCCGGTTCCACAGTCCTGCAGAGCTGCCCCTGGGAGAAACTGTGCCTCTTAGCAAGGGTTAGCCAGGTGGAGAGTCACCTCGTGCACCCCTCTTCCTCCTCTTTCTTCAAAGAATGACAGTTGGTAATTAATATTGGTGTACTTGATGTGAAGCTTTGTGGTCCTGCAGCAGACTCCCATTGGGGTGGGTATTCACAGGATGTGGGGAGCTGAACAGCCTTGAACGGAGCATTTTCATACTCTGTGAATTTGCTGCAGCTGCTGTACTGTGAGCGCATGCATTCTGCTGTTTATATTGCTTACAATACTGGATTAATTTGAGAACTGTTTATCATTTTAATGGAGTGGAGAGAGAGACATTTGAAGTTCTCATCATCCTTTTTACTTAGTATTTATCACACACAAAAAGGATAGAGAAAACAATTTCTGAAGAATATAAAGGTGAAGTTAGGAAACACCACTGCTGTATAACCTACGTGGTCCCCTTGTGTGTAGACATTGTGATTTGTTATTTAAATGAGATCCTTTTAACCTAACCTCTTCGCACAGGATTTTCCAGATGTGTAATGAAAAAATACAAAATTCCAGCCTCTGTTAATATACTAAATGCAACACATGCGATCAGAACATTTTATGGTCATTTAAATTCTCCACAGCCACATTGGCCAGTAGAGCTAACAGGGTAACTGGTAAAGAGCTGGCTGTCAGCTTCCTGTCCCTTCTGTGAATCAACATTAGTGGGGACTGGAATATGCCCTCAGCGCCGTAGAGAGACTTGAGAAATCAAGGGCCTTATACCTGCCCTGAAGAGTATTCCTCTGGCAAATTCAAGTAGTGAAGTCTTAGAAATATCTCAGTTTTTCAGAGAAGAAACAGTTTTGATTTTGTTTTTAATACAAGCAACATAAACCAGTGTTTAGCCCCATTCATATAAATGGCTATGCAAAGTGGCACAGTTACAAAAAACATAACAACATACCTCCACCATCTCCTCCATTACCAACAGTGCTCAGAAGTAAGGTTAGGAGGCTATCCAGCAGTGAAGGTTGTTTAAGTTTGATAACCCTTAGAATTACCAATCTGATCTCTGAGATACAGGCGTAGTCCACAGGCCCTACTCAGTCATAATGTTCTCTTATGGTAGGTCTTACACCCTGTGTTTCTCAAATATCTCACAGTCTAAAATGTAGTGCACAAGTTGATGGGACAAGCTACCAGGGAAGGAATGAAAGGAACAGACTTTCTCGTTTGAAAGGTATACAATTTACTTTGGGGCCACTTACCTTTTTTTCTCCCTTTTCACTACAACTAGCACTATCATCAGGGAAATAAAAAAAAAAAAAAAAAAAAAAAGGAAATGTAAAACCAGACACCTTCCAAAAGTATTTTATCTCCTTTCTGAATATATAAAATAAGGTATACGCAAAAAGAATAAAAAAGCAGGCAGGACATTTTTTTTCTGAAAAACATTAGGGTTTTATAGCTCAAGTGATTTAAATGAACAGTAATTAGTTTTTTGTAGTTTGCATCAGGTGTGGTGGAATGGTAAATGTGCTTTAACCAAACTGATTAATCAAGTGAGCTGTCATCCAGCAAATGATCAGAACAAAAAGTGGAGCAGTATGGGCAAAAACATCCCATAAACCGATAATGGATCACGAACGTTCCTTGCCCTGAGAATCACCAAGGTCACTCTGTTAGGTGTTGCTTGTCTTTAGAAAGGTCATAGGGATACAACAGGGAAGACTAGTTAATCTTCGAACCTTAAATAACCAAGAGCATCCTTTAGAGTCCTGTGGACTGATCATGTTGATACATACAGCTATAGGTTCATCTAACTCTGGGAATAGCTGTATGCACACCTAGTGGATCACTCTGTGGTTTGAGCTTAAACCACAGAAAGACATCTCAAAAAAAAAGAATAGCCACACAAAATTAAATTTAGCAGATTTCCTTCACAGGCAAACCCTCAATATCTTTTCAATCAGCAACTCTTTTATGAAATCTGGTGGCACACGTTCCAAAAATTATTATCCAATTCTTCTTTATTTTCAAGCCATACTCAACTGCACATTTAAAAAAGAAGCTAATTGTTTTTCTTCTACTGTATTTTCCTTTTAAGTCCCTCATGTTCTAAATGCATTTAAACTAGCTTTAAAAATATCAAGTTCTGCGTATGTTCAAAGCAATAGGTCTCAAAGACATTAATTGGGCCTGAATGTAGAAATATATCATGTTTCATAAAATAGTTAGGAACCTAAACCTATTTGTCACTTATATAATTCTGAAAGTTCATTTCTACTACCATTACGAACAACTCAGGAAGAGGGTACACTTTGAAGTACAACTATGATTGATTAGACTAAAGAAATTCCAGTGCTTCGTTGTGTACTACTTTAATCTTTTGAAAAGTGAATGAACAGCAGATGGCCTAATAAAGACACTCTGTATGTTTGCCCAGTATGGATTTGCTCTGAAGAGATTGGTTCAACACTTTAGAGTACATATATTTGGAATACATCTGTCTTAGTCAAGACAGATGGCTAAAGGAAAGAGAAACTTCCAAACACTTGGAATTAATCCAGTTTGAGCACTGCTTGTGAATGAAATTTTAATGGGATATGACTATTGTTCTGTTAACTTTCGTGGAAGAATACAGCTGTGAATATTATAGACGTATACAATTTTGATGGCTACTGGACAGGATTGTTCATGCTTGCTTTCGAAATAAAAATATTGTTGTTAGTGGATATGTTCTAATCAGCCTGTTGATAAGGAATCATATTTATTTTCTAGTAGTCAATCCTGTATCTTCCACATCACCTAAGCTGACTAAAATTAACTACACCCATATAAAATATGGTTTTCCTGTCCAGTATTAAAATTAAACTTGTTAATGTGAGACTTTAAAAGTATGTGTATGTGTATGTTATTTCAATCCCATGCAATACCATATGTTAAATCACAAGATTCTTTTTAACTACCAATTTTAATACAACTTGCAAATTTGAAAGATCTATGGTGTGTGGATCACAGATGATGTATGAAATATATGCCTCTGCAATATACTCAGAAAGATGTCAGTCAAGCTGAAAAAACACGTCACACCCATACCAGCTAAAGAGTTCTGTACAACCATGAATGATTTGGGAGTTTTTAAATTTTTGTATTAAGATGTTGCGGTTCAGATGACATCTACTTTGTTGAAAAGCTGTCCATTTCAATAAGCTTCTCTGCTAATGTTGCTGTGTTAGTATTCAGACTGTTTGGCTGTATTGGTCTCAGGATGTTTCTAACTGCTGTACTCTTATTTTCTGTTTTGCAGTAATAACAAGTAGTGGCTACAGCCCAAGATCAGCGCACCAGTACTCTCCACAGATATATCCCTCCAAGTTAGTGTCTGCACCTCTTCTAGTCTTTTATAGGGAATTGACCTTGGCTATAGGCAGTTCTGTGGTTTGTTGCAAACAAGTGCTAATCAGCAGAAGAAACAGAGAAATGAAAATACTTAAGCCTCAGTACTGACTCCATTATAGCTCTCTCTCCAACTCTTTTTTTCCTCATGTGGTTGCAGAATAAGATCCTGCTCTGTGCAGTATTGCTGCACAAGAAACACCCTTGAATATCTGCACACAACAGAAGGGAAAAATTGGACTATTATATTCTCAGACATCAGCATCTTAACAGTGCTGGCAATTTATACAGGCATATTTTGAAGAACACAGTTTATATTTAGAAATCACAATTGCATGTGCAGGATGCGTACTGAGGGGTAACTCTGTCACAGACCCTCCCAGTGCCAACATTGCCAAACGCTTCCAAACATTCCACAGTCATGAACCACCCTTTCCTCCTCCTTCTCCAATATCATAAGATTTAAAAATCAAATAAATTGGATTAGATTTTAATCTCTCTTTTTTTTTTTTTTTTTTTAAGCCAATGGGCGTTATTAGGAATAGAAATTTTTTTTCACTTTTTTTTTGAGGAAAACACTCTTGGGCAATCACATGAATCCAGGAGTGGAAACTTTAGGAAAAAGCACTGAAGACGTTACATGAAACCGCTGCAGTTGGCAGTCTATTAGTTTGCTTGTCCTACAATCAGTGTTGTACACAAAGGTGCTTGATACCAGTATGCCATCTATTTGTTTCTGTGTATTTGATACAGCTACCTGTGTGACTGATGCAGAGAAAACATTGAAACTATAGTTGATGAGGCTTTTTCAAGTTTCTTTAACAAATTTGCATTCATATCATGGTAGCCAGTATTTATTGATACAGAAAGTAGGTGTCCGAACTAAGAACAGCCCTCATTCCACTTAAACCGGGTTTTGGCAAACTATATCAGATACTTTTGGCCAAATACATTACAAGGTTTAACAGAATTTTTAATCTACTGTTGTAATTTATTGGCGTCTAAATTAATGAGTAATCCTTTTCTGATAGTAACGGCTGCCAACTGTACTGAACTAATTAGAAAGAAAAAAAAAAAAATTGGAATCTGAAATTTAGTCATGGCTTTTAATGGCCAGGTTTCAGTTAGCGTAATTCTACAGAGTGTGTTTATTCAACTCTTGGTCCATAAAGTCTTACCTGACTTACAAAACAGTCCAAGACAAATGTTTCACTGTATGTTTTTGCAATTCTGGAGGGCAAAAATTTTAAACTTGATTTTATTCAATCTCTCTATAAAACCCCAGTATTCATAAATAAAAGACTATTTTAATTTCCATTCTATTTCCCTAGCCCATATTTTCCAAACATTTAAAGCCCATCTGCTTACCAAAGTATTGCCGTCAATATTTTTCATGCTGCTCTCAATGGGCACGATCCATCTCCTATTGAAGCCAGAGGCTGGATGTCTGTTGAAGCAGAACTGTACACAGAGGACACAATGTAGTAGCTTTAATGTTTACCTCTATATTTTCTTTATTCTTCTAGTCCAAGTTTCCCTCCACTGGATTAAAACAGCATGGGGGCTTTTCTGATTTAAGCGTGCCGATCTCGGCTGAAAGGGGTCAAATCCATATAAAGTCGTATAGCAGTGGCACAGTCCACCTAGAGCTGGACACAGTAGCTTGAGAATTAAATTGTAGTGATGGGACAGCAGAAAATATTCACCGTGCCCTGGGGAATGTGGGCCAGAGTGGTTTTCAGCTTATTTCAGTGGGGGATGGAATAAATCCCAGAAGAGGAACAGTTGGCAGAATAATGAACTGCCTTTGGACATCTTTAAACCTTTTTCTTTACTTTATTGCTTGAATCAACATACAAAGTATTTGTTGCCACAGTAATGCTATTTTTCCTAATATTTAGGCCCTATCCACACATTCTTTCTACACCAGCAGCTCAAACAATGTCTGCCTATGCCGGACAAACCCAGTATTCAGGAATGCAGCAACCAGCGGTCTATACAGCCTACTCACAGACAGGACAGCCGTACAGCTTACCCACTTACGGTATTTGACCTCTTATTACTTCACCTTGCATAGAAGTAAAAGCAATGCTGACGTGAATGTTTTTTGCTTCTTTTTTATTTTATTTTCCCAACTGTAAGAAAATATTTTAAAGAATCAGTTGAAAATTAATTTCTTATACAGATTTGGGTGTAATGTTGCCAGGCATCAAGACGGAAAGTGGGCTCTCGCAGACCCAATCACCACTGCAGAGTGGGTGCCTCAGTTACAGCCCAGGGTTTTCCACCCCACAGCCCGGCCAAACACCCTACTCTTATCAGATGCCAGGTGAGTAGCCACCACCGTCAGGGCTCATCCCATCCCGCTGCTGCCGACGGCCCCCTCTTCCCTCATATTTATGATGTATTTTCCATTCATTTTTGTGAACTCCAGCAAGTGTGCTTATCATTGGCAGCTACTTTTACCTCTAAAATTTAAAGCTATGTATTATCTTCCAGTACTAATATGCATATATGTATTCATTTTGGTCATCTGTTAATATAGATCTGGTCATGCAATGCAGTCCCTATTTGCACCTTCATTTTTTAATGGGGTGAAATCACATGGCAGGACTGGAAGAATTTGTTGTGTTTATTAGGGTACACAAATCACTTTTCCTTGTTTCCATGTTTCTGAGCATGACATCATTTGATACTTGTTTCTCTTTGGATTAACAGAATTTGTTAAAATTTCTCCTTAATTCATATTTATTCTTTCATTTATTATTCAATTATTAATTCACTTATTAACCTTTGGTCATTGATAACCTGTTTTATTTGGATAATTTTTAAGCTTCTTATACAAGGGTCAATCTTTTAAATATTACAAATTACAATATGAATCATCTGACTTATGTTGAAAACAAGGACATACCTCATTACAGATCGATTAAAAACACCTGGATTATTAAAATAGTCTTTGAAAAGTTTTTTGGTTTGTAAGTGAACATACGCTAAAGTGTTAGAACATAGAAATTAAGGCAAAAGGGAAAAACAATATTTGAGGACAGGTGAGACACTGCAATAAATTGAAAAATGCTTTCTTGATCGGTGTAATGACTTGCTGCCAATACCTTCCTGGCAAAGTGTGAAGAGGAATGTATGCCTGTATGGGTGGAAGTAGCATTTAATTTCTTTTAAAGTTTCATTACAATATTTTATTGTTTAAACAAAATAAAAGTTGTTTGTTCTTCAGATTCACCTATATCTTAACATGGACTGTTGTATTCAGAATTCTATTTTGATTCACAAGCAACTTCTCACAGTTAATTGTATTTTTTAATTTTAGGTTCTAGTTTTACACCATCATCCACTATTTATGCAAACAATTCTGTTTCAAATTCTACAAACTTCAGTAGTTCACAACAGGTATGAATATTAACATTTTTGTTTGTCAGTTACAGAAGGATTTATATAACTCCAATGACAGCATGTTATTTTAATTTAGATCTGTTAAGTTGAATTAGACTCACTGTGGTTCAATGCTATTTTCTGTGGAAAGTGAGCAAAATCCCAGTGGAAGCCTAGGTGCATCTTGTGGCACTTAAATACTTCAGCAACCTCCCTGTAGTCTTTTTGTAAATATCCTTAAATTATAAAATGTTAAATATCCTTAAATTAAAAAAAATCTAAACTAAACCCACAAAACTCTTGCAAAAATCATATGATTGCACACTTAGAATACTTAATGGAAAAGTCACTTGTAACTCTACTTAAGTACTCTGCTGTATTTGCTCTTTTAGGATTATCCATCATACACAGCTTTTGGCCAAAATCAATATGCACAGTATTACTCAGCATCAACATATGGTGCATATATGACCTCAAACAACACGGCTGATGGCACTTCTTCATCATCATCAACCTACCAGTTACAAGACTCTCTCCCTGGCCTGACTAGTCAACCAGGTACAGATCTACATTCAGGTGAAAACAATTTTTATATTTTATTTTGTACTTGTATAAAGACAAGATTTCATATGAACCTTGTTTGAATATTGACATTTTAAGCTTATCCCTTTCAGAAAACTTATCATGCAAAGCAGCCAAAATAAGCTTTTTTTTGGTTTAGTTAGGAAACCTGTCTAGTTTGTTTGTTAGTTAAAGAAAGCTCTTTGCAGACTGAGATGGTTGTCTGTGTAAGGAGAAGGCCTGAAAAAGTTACAACAGTCTGGTAGGGATCTGTTAGTACCAAAAACAACCGTATGGTAACAAACCTTTAGTAAATTTTGAAATAAAAATTCAGTGAGCTCTCCTGTTACTGACAGTGGAACATTCCTGTATCCACCTACATGTTGTGAAGTATTGCTGTGAAGAATTTAAAACAAGATGCTGTTGTTCATTTAGTTATGCCCCAATCATGCTAGCAAGAATACATGGGCTTTATGTATGTATACAAGCCATGCTTGCCAATTCACAAATTTAGGTGACTAAGAATAGAGCCATTGGTTATTAGCACAAGTCTCTTTAAAAAAATATCATTGAAGTAGTTGATGTTGCAAAAAGAACGTTCTCGGGAGACCTCAGGAGACTCAATTTGCCTGCCCAACTCTGCCCTCTTGTGCACATCCACTACAACACAGTATTTTGTTGCACAGTTCTATTCTTAGAGCCCCGCTGCTGGATAATGGCAGCTCTTCATTTGCTCATTATCGTTATAACCCAGTTCACTGTCATTTGCCTGCTCCATTCTGTGTGTTCTGCAAACACAAATGTTAATATGGATTTCTTTCTTTTTTTTTTTTTTTATGCTAGGTTTCTAAGTTCCTGAACATCTCACCAATTTATTTTCCCCCATTTAATATAAATAGGACTAAAGTAAAGGAAAGTAAACTATGTAGTTGAAATTATGGACAGTATAGTGCAGAGCTATGAAGATCTTGGTGGGATAGTTTAGGAATTCACAGCCACTGTCAGACAAGGGTGGTATCCTTATTGGGTGAACAGAGCCTGCTTTTTCATGCTCACTTGCCTGTACTGTTTCTATTATATAGGACATTCTTAAAGATTTAGTTCAGTATTATGTCATATATTCATAAAGTTAGTAGCTTACGAAGGCTGTGTGTAGCATCTATGGGAGAGGTTATCAATTGCCAGCTGCTTGGCTCAGCGTTGCTAGAACAATCTCTTTCAGGGACACTGGCTTCCTTATGCAGTGTGGGTAGTGTCTGCCTTACCCACACACTGTGAGCATTTATAAAAAGCCTAGCAAACAGGGGTTTGGATTAGGCTCTGAATAGGGGGGAAATGGGCTTTAATCAAAAAATAAACTCATTGCATAGATTTTCTGGATTCTCATCCTAACTGCAACATCTCACTGAGAAGTATAGTAGAAAAACTAATGTATTATAATAAAGAATTTGTACAAAGGAAGGGTAATACTGTGTAGAAAAGTATAAGTGAGGCCTCATACTTCATATAACCTGCTTAAATTTACTAAAAACATTGGAATTTTAATTGCATGAATTGAAATTTTTCCTTGCCAGCTGTTTTCTTCAGGCTGATTTTTAAAGTCTGTGTGTGTGTGCACGCACACATGTGCACATGCATGTTTGTGGTATGGTATGGTATGATATGGAATGGATATGGGGAGATACACATTCCCTTGGTTTTTGATGAAAGTGTAAAATGTTACTCAGTAGTCTCAGAATGCAAATTTAGGAAGAAAAAGCTAAGAGGTAACTTGAAATCAAGTGACATTTCAACAGCTGCAGGACATCCATAATAGACACAAATCATATGTAAAGTATTTTTAAAAGTGTGATGAGTACTCACAGCTGACGTTTTGATAATTGTGCATGTTCTGTGTATTTCTCTTTGTTCCTTTGTTATTCCCCCATATTTTTATTTGAGAAAATCAGATGGTGTTTCCTATACTGTCTGTCCCTTGTGTATCTGTTTCCTAGAAACGCTGTATAGGTTTATCATGTATTACAAACTCCCTTAATATTGAATAGCATTGACAGAAGAAAGGAATCTTACATAGCTTGAACAGGTTGAAAAAATATTGAAGGCTTCACATCTATGAAACAGTAAGAATTTTTCTTGCTTGTGGATTGTTTAAGCATATGAACTTGTTTTCCTGTTAAGTAGGTTGTGCATCTGAACTTACAAATCTGCCCACACACGCCTTACTTCTGTGAAGTGTTGCACTGATCATGCGACTCTCTGCTGAGAGTGCAACACCCACTGTGCGAATACATGACATGCCTGTGTCCTTCTGTGTCACTGTAAAAATAAATGTCCATCAGTGAGGTGCAGCATCTTGGAGATCACTTCAGATACAGTAGATCATACTGCAGAGCTTCAGCACTCACCGTATTCACCTGCTGTCTAACAGGCCTTTATTGCTCGGTCCTTAAGACTTACTCCAACTAAAACCTAAGATTAAACACAGCAAGGCACTTCACTCTTCTGCCATCTCTTCTAGCTATTAATTCAAATAACAAATCAAAGCCTCTAGTACTCTCCACACATACAGGATTTAATGTTTTCATAATAAAGCCCCATCAGATCAAGAGTTAATATCAGTTATATTTATTGACCGAGTAAAGAAAATGGGATGAAAATTGAAATAGACTTTACTCTTTCTGCTACTCATAACAAGCAATAACACATTACAAGCCAGGAAAAAAGAGGTTTGTAATGTTGAAGCCATCTTCTGACTGCTCCTTCTGCTAAGAATATGTAATAAAAGTCAATCCGTAAGGAGAGTATGAAGGGGCTTAGAAGTTCATCCATCCCACATCTGTGTAAGGCTCAGCTCCTTACCCTTCCCATAGACTTCTCTTCGGTGTTTGTATTGTGCCTGCCCTACATTAAGATTTTTCAAAATGCACTCATTAC
Organism: Aquila chrysaetos chrysaetos; assembly: GCF_900496995.4. Classification (NCBI taxonomy): domain Eukaryota; kingdom Metazoa; phylum Chordata; class Aves; order Accipitriformes; family Accipitridae; genus Aquila; species Aquila chrysaetos. The sequence goes on along the minus strand of NC_044011.1, from coordinate 23,130,499 downwards.
CACAGAGTATCTGTGAGACAAAGAGGTATCTCCAGGGGCACTCCATCTCATATTGGGATAAGTCAGGAGAATCCTTAAGGGATTCTGCCTCAGGAGATGAGTACATTTGAGTATATTCGATGAGTACATTAGTACATTTAATCTAGGGTGGATAAAATTCTAGCAGAGGAAATAGGTCTGTGGGGAGCCTGGGTAAAAGCTTCATGTTTAGGCACTCACTTTCATATGTCCAGATTTAGGTGAGGTGATATCATAGGATATTATCTCCAAGTCGGTTACTGGGATGCAGCAGAGCTTGGTCTCTCTTAAGTTGGTACCCACAGTGAAATCACCCTTTGCAGCTTCTCCAGGAGATGGCATTATGAAAAACAGTGCAAAGGTCTATATGCAGACTGTGCCCGTAACTCTTTTCTCCTGGTTAAGTGGCACAACTGTGTTTTAACAGGGAGGAGAGGATGTTCACATCAAACTACTGGCGGGAAACAATGTTTTGGGTATGAAAGACTACCTCCTTTTGTAACGGTGGTGCTGTAGCTCCTTGTCCCTTAACTGGAGCTACTGCAAGGTCTCCACGGCATGGAAGTCTTCATGCTGGACATGAACCAGTGTATGAGTGTGTGTATGAACATCTGTGATAAAGTGGTCATTCCGTGTTCTGGTTTTAACACTTTCCTCTTGCTTTATTGGATCTCTGATGCTGCTCATAGTTCCAGAGGGAGAAGGCTATGAAGTATATCTATTAGGCATGTGTTGAATATTGGAAAACCTAAAAAATTTCAAACGTGCAATAAAAATTACTATCTAATATGAGCTGCGGTAGGAACTCTTCATGAGGGTAAGGTTTTCAGAACTCTAGGTGTGCTAGAATGTGCTAGAATTTCTCACATTCTTTTATGTTACATGGCTGAATTTTTAGTAAGTTTTCCTTTTATCAGCATTGACCTAATTTCTAAAGCAAAGGAAGGATAAGAAAATGCAGTTGCTCCTTTACCCTGCTGCTGGTAAAAAGCAAATCAAGCAATTAAGCCTACAGTTGTTCCAAAAAACATGCACTACTGACTTCTGCAGTTCTAAAATAGATGCATACCTTGCATTCAAGTAAGAGACAGCTGCTCATTCTGATTTAGAGATTAGCGTAATGAAATAAAGTTGGCTTTAAATATCTAGAATTTACAAGGTACAGTGATTAGTTACAGTACTGATTAATGGATAATTATGCAATCATGTACAGCATTGACCCAAGCAGAAGCCTGGGGCAACTGGTAATGGCTAATGCTAAATGAAAATTGAAGTTATTTACTTCAGTTGTTAGATACTTTCAGAGAAGATTTAGAACAAGGGTTTTTTTATATTTTGTTTTTGGTAGATGAGAGTAAACACAGTCATTGAGAACAGATGTTTTAATACATTACTGTAGAAATGAGTCTTGATTTTGTTGTAAAATGTTGAAATGTTATAAATATGAAGAATTTTGTGGTAAGAATGTAAACATTCATTTTCACTTATTTAATTTTTGCCTTTTCATTTCTGGGGTTTTGTTTTGGGATATTTTTTCCACTCTGTCAGAAAAATCTAGGAAATTATATTTTCATACACAACTCTTGCATACTCAGAACTTCTTTTGAAGTCAGTGTAGGTTTTTGCTGCATGAGAATTCTGTTTATGAAGCATCTTTTTGTATGTTTGTACATTTACCCAAGCATATTTTACTGTTCTTCTTATGGAGAAACAACTAAGATAATGTGACCTTATTGATTGCTCCACTGCCTGCAGTGTCCTTACTGACATCAACACTGTGCTGGGAATAGAAATGATTAGTCAACAAGAATTCTCTCTCCGTTCTGTAGGGACAAAGTAAAACCAGCATGGGAACATTATTCATGACATGATATTATTGCTGTTCATTTCTTGGCAAGTAAGAGTTTTGGCTGAAGAGAAACTACTACAGAATGCATATGATCCTTATCCAAATCCAGACAGACCTGCCTAAAATGATACCTGGAATAAATTCTCAAATTGCTGCTGCCTGAAAGTTTGTCTCTGTTCTGCACAAGCAGAGAAGCACGTTGGTTTTGCGACATTGAATTAGTCATCGCCTAGTTTGAGAAAAAGTGGTAGTATCTTCTTCCAGTCGATAGCAGAATAATTTGAGTACTTTGCCAGGAAGTGAGAGAGACAGATTTGATTTCCTCCTGTTTCATGGAGGATTCGTCACTTTCTACTTGAGGGTACAGAGATGTGGATTCTTGGTCATGAACATATGTCCTTAGACTTCATATATATCAGTCATTCAGTCAAATAAACCAGTGTGCCCTGGAGAAGACAGTGGAACATAGGTATGTCCTTCTCCAGATAAATGTCCTTATCAATAGGCTCGGGAACTAACTTTGTTCTTGTTCTCCCCTTTCCTTGAATCTTGAATTCTTTCCTCACAATGTCTAGAGCTCCCATTCAGGAATGTGACATTATGGGCTTAAATCTTATTCTTCCAAGAAATATAACAGTATTTTCCAAGTCAAGATATATAAATATAACTTCCCAGTGTATTTATTTTAATAATCTTCTATATGTGGCTCACTGTAAGGTATAAATAAATGATGGAAGAGATAAAGAATTTAACTATTGTGTTACATTATGCATAGACACTTAATTGAGACTGCAGTCTATTTTTTCTTCTTAGAGCCTGCTAGACTAGAGTTGTTTTCATCTTTGTTGTGGAGGGAGAATGAGGTGAATGACTCAGGGAAGATCACAGGAACATTCAATCATTCACGCTGGAAGGGACTTCTGCAGGTCTTTTGGTCCAACCCGCTCATGGATGAGCCAACTAAGATCATGTTGCTCAGGGCTGTGTCCAATTGAGTTTTGAGTATCTCCAAGGGTGGAGAATACACAGCCTTTCTGGGCACCTGTCCCACGGCCTGACCACTCTGACAGTGAAGGATTTTTATCTTGTATCTAACAGGAATATCCCTTGATGTGATTTCTGTCTGTTACTTCTTGTCCTTTCTCTGTATATGGCTGTGAAGTCACTCAGCCTTTCCTCCTATGTGCTCAGCCCCTTAACTGTCTTGGTGGCCCTCACCTGGACTAACTCCAGTTTGTCAAGATCTCTCTTGTACTTGGGGACCCAAAACTAGACATTTTTCCAGACGTGGTCTTGCAAGTTCAGAATAGAGCAGAAAAATCACTCTCCTTGATCTGCCAGCTGCTTTCTCTGTTGCCTGGTGGACTTTGGTGACCTTAGTGATGCTCCTTTGTAAAAATGAATAATGTTCAGATTCCAGCTCAAAATCAGATGCATCATAGATGATTCTTGGGAAATGTTTGTACCACGTGTTAATTTATTCTGCAGATGTGCCATCATCAGCATTTTTAACAAATATTAGCGACGTGGCCCAGAAACATATAATGACATGCAGCACAAGGACTCCCTTGAATCAAACTCTGTAGTAGATGTCAGAGCTAAGCTGTACCCTTTCCTTCTTTAATGGAGAAAAATCAGATCATTAATAGGATAGATGATGAAGGAGGACTTATGTCATTTAGCACTCAGGTACCTAGCCAAACTGCATTTATTGCTAGCAGCTTTAAAAGGTCACTGAAGGTACTGTGTTATGAAGAAAAGGATATTTTCTGTTTTCTGAGCTGTGTCATAAAAGTACTTTGTAAGGGGAAGTTCCATGCCATCCTTCCTGCAGTCTGTCTGACTTACACAGCTACTGGTTTTTGATCACCTCTGAAACCCTTCGTTACCAGCAGAGGCAAAGTAGATTAAATGCATAAGTCAGGGGTAGACCTGAGTGTTAAGAGCAACTCTGCCACACCAAACCAAAGGTTCTTGTAGCACATCTTCCCTCTGACAGCAGACAATAGCTGATACTTAGAGAAAGATGATCAGAATACAACAAGTATGACTTCCCCCTCTTTCTGGTAGTAACTGGTATATTGCATTTAATATTATGACTTTGCCAATTTATGGGCAGAGTTAAGGTGAAAAAAAAAAAGTGGAATCTACTAAAGAGCAGGTGACATGGGAGGAGGACATGAAGCAGGAAGCTGACTGGCTCTTCTGGTGCGTGGACATGTGCCAAAGGGTGTTCTGGTAAAAGTAACACAGGACTTGGAAATAAGTCTAGCTGAACTCCAAACATGGGAAATTAACTACTTTAACTAAAAGGCACTTCACATTTTGAGAAGTCATTAGTGTGACTTTTAAAATGCATCTTCCTTGGATCTCTCAATATTTTGCACGTGCTCATGTGTATTTGTATGTATGTCTGCACATGCATATGTGTCATTTTAATCTTTCTCTTATTCTGCTAAGGCTTATAACGTTTCCTTGGTAAAGTCAAAAGTGTATGTGACATCTGCAGATTCCATCTACATAAGACAAACCATGTTATCACTCATTTTATACAACTTTTTTAGTGCATCTTGTGGTTGAGTTTGCATACCGACATGTCTAGCTATGAGAAAAAAAAGTTTATTATTTAAAAATCCAGCACTAATTTTGCCATGAATGGTTGACTTTACAGGGGAGTTTGACACAGTGCAGAGCCCCTCTACGCCAATCAAAGATCTTGATGAGAGAACATGCAGGAGTTCTGGGTCAAAGTCTCGGGGTAGAGGGCGGAAGAATAATCCATCACCCCCTCCGGACAGTGACTTGGAGGTATGCCTGCGGTAACTGATGAATGGTAATGTGGAGGTTTCTTCTGATGAAAAGTAAATTTTGAAAACTACAGCTGTGGAAATAGCTTAAGGCATTTTAGAAAACGTTATGGACTCAGTCCCACTAACTGAATATAACAGATATTAGTTGGTGGTTTAACATACATGTACAATGAGACATTACTGTTCTTGATGACAAAGTTAGGCAGAAAAAGTAAATGTGATTCAGCCTTGCACTTTTTAGCTCTAAGTTTGCATGTCTTTCAGTTTCTCATGCAATACAACCACAAAACTGTGAGACTTCTGTATTCAAAATTGTCACATTTTCTTTTAGTTTTTTAAATAGGAAATCTCAAATATATTGCTCAGCTTAATTACATGTATTTATGAATGCAGTGTAAATACGCAGGATCATCTGGCCATAGCTTTTCAAATACTTACGCATAGGTTTGTCCTTGTGCCTTTAAGTAATGTCAGTGGATTTCAATGAGGCAGCTTACATCAGTGAAGTTATGGTTGTACTTAAGTATGTGCAAGATTAGTGCCTTCGTGAAGAAATATATCTGCCTAATATATGGTGGGGGGGCATAAAAGCTACTCAGGGGGGTGACGATATAAAGCACAGGTAACCTCTTAGCAATGGAGTAATTACAGTCTTATTACTCCTGTGTTAGCAGTGCACTGCCTTACAGTGGCAGGAGGAGGAGGAGGAAGAGGAGGAGGAAGCGGGGTGCCTGTGTGTGTGTGAAACACTCCAGCCCCGGTGTCAGGGGAGCGTGCTGCCCGCCAGTGCGGCGAGTCCCCTGCTGCCACCAGACCGGCACTGGGAGCCAGCAGCCCTGGCCAGCCCCACTGCTGTGCCTTTGCTGACCAGCTCTGGGTACAGCAGGAGACAAGACTGTTGCTGGGACTTGGCTGGCCACGCAGCCGCTCCTGGGGTGATAGGGTGGGCTGCAGTGCTAGGCACTGAATGTAAATGCCATTGCTTTTATACAGAAACGTACGAATTTTTTGCTTTTCAAAGGATTTAACTTTTCCAGTGAAAAGACTACATTTCAGTTTTCCTGTCTCCTTTATAGTTTGCCAGTGAAAATGAACCCCTTATCAATATAAGGAGTTCCTCTCCTTTTTTATTTTTCTTTTTGAGTTAGAATAATCCGTTTTATGCTACAGTATTACTTAAATTCTGTATGACATTTTTACCCAAGACAATTTTAGCTATACAATAGAAGTAAAGAAGAACCTTGAATCAATAAGACTTGCAGAGAAGTATCTTGAGAGTACTGTTTATCCTTAAGTTAAGTTAACAATTATGTTTGACCCCCTTCACTTTTCTGAAATCTGTGTTATACAGCTTTTCTGAAAACCTTTTTAGAGGACAAATAAGAAATGGTTGAAGAGTTCAAAAGTTACTCTCCTTCTGATTTTTTACCATGCATGATACACTGTTCTTCCTGATATTCAGAGAAAAATTGCTCAGTTAATTAATTGGTTAAACTTCAGGACTCAGTTGACTTTTAGCCCCCCTGGGTGGGATGCTGGTAGGACTTTGATGTTATTTATTTAATAATATTATCCCCACTTCTGTTTTCAGCGTGTATTTGTTTGGGATTTGGATGAAACAATCATAGTTTTCCATTCGCTGCTTACAGGATCCTATGCACAGAAGTACGGCAAGGTATGTGAGCCATGAATTCTGCTTCAATTCACTGTATCAGAGCTATCTGGCCTGCCCATGTACGTGTTTTTCACCTTCCCTGTTCATCATGGCTTGGGTGAAGTTAGAGGGAAAGTGTACAGTAAACCCCATTTTCAGAGGGTTAATGTGAAAAAGTCAAGGAGAGCAATGAGACACAGACCCTAAGCACAATATACGAGGCAGGGCTGAAGCAGATGCTGCAAATGAGGGAAGAGTTTATACAGGAACAAGCATGAGGTTCCTGACGTATGTCGGAAGAGATGTTGCAAGAAGATAATAGACGTAGTAGGCAAATGGAAATAACTGACAGTATCTGGATGCATGGAGGAAGAAGTAAGTAATAAACTGGAGTGATGGGTGAATTTACGGGGAAACTGATGAATCAGGATGAGTGAGTAAGAGACTGACCTGTTCCAATGCCAGCTGTAGATGTTATTCTTTGACTCCCCAGCTTTTCTGTTGAATCTTTGGCTCCCTTGGCTGGCTGTGGGGTGAGTAACGCCGGGGAGTGAATCCCTCACCCAAGCGGACAGTCGTACTCATCCTCTCCCCTCTGATGAGATCCAAAAGGAGTTCAGGTCACGGAACAGCAAGCAGGAGAGCAGGAGGAAGAGCGAGGGAGGCAGAGAGAGGCGGTCGCAGCCTGCAGGAGCAGGAGCAGGAGCTCTCCTGCTGAGTCAGCAGCGAGCCCCGCTGGGCTGGTAATGGGAGCCCAGGGAATGGTGCTCGGGCAAGGGGAGAAGGGAGTGGTGGGAAGACCAGTGCGTTGAGACAGGAGCGGACTGCTGGGAGAGGTAGAGCTAAAGGCCTGGATAAAACAAAAAATTAGGGCAAATGTATGGAAGGGAAGAAAATGGACAGGGAGAATGTTGGTATGTACATACATGGATGTAGGTTTTCTAGGTGTTGTGCCATTCAAGTGTAATTGATACAAAGGTATTTCTTTTTAAGAACATAACCATGTCCATACTACGTCAGACGAAGGGCTTGTTTAGGATAAGTTTCCTGCCTCTTTATCCCAGCCAGAATCAGATGCTCAAGAAAAGGATGTGAGAAGCAGTACATTAGAGAAATCCTTTCCACACCCACCTCCCCAGCCAGTGGGTTAGAAGTGTCCAAAGACAGAACCTGTGGATTATAACCACAGATGGGCCAGTCCTCTGTGTTTTGAGACAGCTGTTTGTGGTTATTAAAAAAAGAAAGCTAATAGGAAAAGTCACAGGCCCAGGCAAAAATCTGAATTTTTGGAATGCTAAGATAAGGGTAGTTACTCATGTCTTGTAAAAAACAGCCTTGCTTGATTTGCAGCTTCATAGTGCCAAATCAGTGCACATTTCAGCATTCTGTCAAAAACTCCTCTTCTGCTGTTTTTCAAACATTGTAACAACAGTGACTTTGTCAGAACCATTTCTAACTTACAGTTATCAAAACAAGAGAGAAACCTAGCTGAACATGAGCATTTATATCACTTTTGAGTGTAGCCCATAGACTGCCACAGAACTTGCTGAATGGCCCCAGCGAGGTAGTCATTCCTTTCATCCTTTTTTGATTGTGCCCTTAGGATGTTTACATCTCCTGTGCCATCTCACATAATATATGACTAAAGTCCAAGTCAACTTTAATACAAAGTTTTAAAAATCAGAGAACATTTTGTAGCTCGCAAACTTGTATGGATAACTTTGAAAACTGTCTTAGAGACAGAAACAGAAATTAATTCCTCTTGGTTTCTCACTTTGTTATGAGTAGGGGTATTTTAAAAAATCCCAGTACCACTGTTCTTTAAGAATCCATACAGAGTTCTTAGAAACAGCAATGGCATATTAACAGCCAGTAGTACTGACAGCAGATAATGTTGGCTTGTATAAACCCAGAGTACCTCAAGGGCAAGTGAAATTAATGTAGATATGCTGCTGAGATAAGCAACAGTAAACAAATGTCACGAACAACCACGAAGCAAAAGGAGAGGAATTCTTAAGTATAATCCTTTCTTTTTTTGTACTTATAGGTGGCATCCATACAAGTAGGGAAATGTGTTCATTTCAGGAGACTGTAAAATAAAAGTAGTAGACTTTCTCCTTCCTGCAGTGACTACCTTTGCCATATTTATAGAGAGCTCATTGGGAAGGTAATTGCCAATGAAACTCAAATATATATATCGTTGACTGCAAGGAGGCTAGAGCAGTAGGAAAAGGAATACAGGGAGAGCTTATCATGAGTAGATTTTAACTTTTGCATGTCACTAAAGTGTTGCCTAAACTTAAGAGCCTAATGAGCCTAAATGCCTAAGAGGTTAGACATGGGAGAAGGGGAAGATAGCACAGCTGGACCTCAGTCAGTCTCTGGTGCATGACCTCTTTAGCAGATGTGGCCCTTATTATTTTCTGCGTATGATTTCCATCTGTAAAGAAGGTCTTAATCCAGACTGGAGTCTGGATTGTTATGAGAATTGGGTTGCTATGAGAGTAAATACTCCACGAGTTGTGAGGTTCTCAGTGGAAGTCTTGTGAGCACATATGTCTTTCAAAAGTGTTGAGAGCTGTTTATCCTGGAAAGGTGGTATAAACTTGTTACTTAACAATGAAAAAAAATTCAGGGTGGTGTAAAATAATGGTGATACTAAATTATTTAATTGCGGTGATTTGCTATCTGATTTTTAAAAAATAAAGGTGTGTAATGTTACACAGATGTTCAGCTGTGCATAGTATGTTCTTCCATATGTATTTTGTGAGCCCATTTTGTATAACATAATCAGGTTACTCCCAAAAAAGAAACCACAAAAACAAAAAATTCACAGGAAAAGCAGAGTTTTCCCCTTCCCCCATATTTAAATCTTCTAAATGAGATTAATGAGTCTTTAATGTGAACATTGCTTTAAGGGAAGGCATCTTCTTATACCAAGTGTGTTCACTTCATACTTTCAAGGGGTGAGATGCTGGGTTTAGAGCTAGTGTGAATATACAGACAGGCAAGGATATTCACCTTCAGTTCTTTCCCATCTACTCCTTGACATGTAAACTTTCATTCCCCTTTTCCACTAGCTCTTTACCCTATTTCTTGCAGTAACAGGACAAAACCCAAAACATTCAGAATTTAGTCTTTTAATCTCTCTGCTCTGCTGCATTTCAGGCTGCACAGGGAATGTAGTGAGGGGAGGTGCAGCATGTGGAGGTGGCCATCACGCTGTTACAGCCAGGCAGAGGGACCAGTGTATGAGTGCAGGAGTGCTTGAGACAAGCCAGGAGACAGATTCTCTTTCAAAATATTTCTACAGTTTAACAAGTGGTTGGAGTAGAAGAGAAAAAGGAAAGGCAAACCAACATCCCCATAGGCAATGAGGGCATTCGTTGGCAGAGATTATGTGGGAAGGCCTGGATCCAGTAGGCAAGTTTCAGGTCATATATTTGTCAGAAGAACAACAGACTTCTGACTTATGCCTGAGGATTTCTGAAGTTGAGAATGGACACTTTCCTTGGTATATACTTGTCCAGCACTTTGCACGGTGTTATTTGATTTGATAATTATTTGATTTCAGAATTATATGGGGCTGTTATAATAACCATGTTAAAAACAAAACTAATGATTTGCTGAAAGATTTAACTTGTTGGATGCAGCTATAATCATCTCTTTTAAAACAGAGGGCAAATTGCTGCTTCTTATCTGGGCACCAGTAGAGTATAGCTTTAAAATCCACTGAAGTGGGAGGGATTTGGCCAGAGGTCGGTCAATGCATCACTTTGACATTTAAAATATAAAACTTACCCAGAGGAATATTCTGTGGCTTGCTGTTTTCTACCTGTGGGTGTTTCTGTCTGACTTCTGGTGTAGTTGTTATTTTATTGGGCTGGTCAGAGCTAACTTAAAAAGAGAATAAAAACTGCACTACCCCTCTGCTAGGTTTCAGGGAAACGGTGCTGCCTCCCAGCAGTAAGAGTACCTCTCATTGTTCAGCTCTTTTGCTCATCTGCTTCGTACTTCATAAAACTAGTACATTTCTATTTTTAATTATTTACTGCAGTAGCAAATTATGAACATTGGCATTTAAGCTGTTATATTATGACTTGTGTGGCTGATGATGGTTTTTGCAGCTGAGCACCACTTGGCAGATACAGTTTTCTACAATGCTGAGCTCTTAAGTGAGGATTTGTTGATGTGACAGGACATGTGTTAGGAGATGTCATCATCTGTTAAAAGTCTATGAGGTACATTCTTATTCCCTGTGAACAGTGTGTATTCTTTCTTCCATTGCATTCCAGTTATTCTTGTTCATCTAAGGCTGATTAAGCTGGAATTTTGTCTACCTCTGAGCATTTATATTTCATTCATTTCTCCCAGGTTAATCCAGAGGGCAAGGATGCCCAGATAAATGCTGTGACTTAAGGTGCAACTAGATGAAAAAGAATGAAAGTCCCTTGTGATCTTAGAAGGGGGAGAATGTGATTTCCAAGTGCAAAAATTCACACTTGATGATCACATTTGGACATTTTTGATAGCATCGCCAATGACAGAAAGTTATTGGAGAGGCCACATTAACCTTGTACACTTCTCTGGAAAGGGCTCAGAAGCTTTTTATTGCTCGCTCTCTGTCCAGTCATTAAACAGAAAACCTTTGTCACCCTTACCACCCATGATGACAGTCCCAAATTCACTCATAAATATGCTTTTGTCCGCCTCTATTAATAGTGTATCTCTCATGACCTCCAGTTGTCCTCTCCATTCAGTCCCTCATTGTCTGCAACCTCTGAGTCCATTTTCCTACCTCCGTCTACAGAGTGTGGAACAGAAACTTCCTATGGAGTATGTGAGTTTTCCTTCATCAGCCACCAGATATAGGTCATTAAGAAGAGATGTATTCTCTTCCTCCCTTGCCACCCACATGAAGCTCTCCTGGGAACAAGTGTCCCCTATGAGAGAGTGAGAGCTGAACTTGAATCTGAGATTCCTACATAATGTAGGGAAGTGTCTTTCAGCTAAAAATATTGGTACTTAACTTAAGCATTTCCACCTTTCCAAAGGTCGATTTTGTTGTAAGTCTGTTCAGGGACAGCCACCCATTGAAAATCTATTCTTACAATATTATTCATATATTTTCCTTGTTTTCTTGCTTATTTTTAAGGCTTCATGCATACAAATTCCTGTCACAATGAATCTACCTGACAGTCTATTTATCTATTTGTTTTCTGAGGTTTTATAAAAACCAGTTTGGTGTGTTTGTATTTTTTTTTCCAAGAAATGAAGTGAGTTGGAATATCTTGTGCTGAAGCCTGGCCTTCCAAGACAATATAAAATAGATTTCTTCCACTAAAGACACTGAGATTTTGGGGCTTTGTTCCAGTCACTTTCCTCTTGGTCAAAACATTTAAATATTGGTCCTCCCAGGATATTTTTCTCTAGTCTCCCAGGAGGCATTCCAGTGGATGGACCAGTCTAGTACAGAAGTCCACAGACAGACAGTCTGGCTCCAGTTTAGTGCTTCATACTAACGTAACTAAAGTCATTTGTATTTTGGTATACAGAAGTGCTGTAGCTGGTCTTGATTCCTTTGCACGCTAATGCTATCTGGCTAAAATCATGCCTCTGAGGGCCAAAGAGTTGTTCTTTATTCTGCAAATTATCTGGGGAAAACTTCCAGATTTTTTTTTATTATTGTTTCCTCTTTTGTGTGTGCTTGTGCAGAGTAGCACAAAATACCATTTTGGCAGAAGTTCAGTCTGCCTCTTATTCAGTTTCTCAATTTGCTGTGCTCAAATCTGTATCAGCTGCACATGTTTCTTGCTTTCGTTTCAACACTCGGTTCTTTGTGCCACTTGAGTCAGTCTGCAACTTCTGCTTCAAGTTGAAAGACAGTGAAACGATGATTGGGATGTTCCTCCACATTGTGCAAACATTATAAAACCACAAGACCCTGACAAATCTGCTTTCTCTGTCTATTTTTGTATGTGAAGGAATGAACTTAACATGGCAAGAGCTGGAATGTGATGTTTAATTCTTGTTAAACAGTTACAGTGCAAGTTTTGGCCAATTTATTAAAGGAAGAATTGTTCATGACTTGAGAATTCAATTCCAGTGACTCTTCTTAGCAGAAGTTGTTATGGGGAGATCCCAGACTGATTTCATGCTAAGCTGAAATAAATTCTCTTTGCTTTATTTTATTTTATTTTACATATAGTACCTAGCAATATCCTATGCGTGCCTTTGTCAAAACAGGAACCTAGGAAATCTCATTTTAACAGTAATAAAGTCAGGCATAGTTGGTTACAAAAATACTACTAATAAGAAGATCATAAAAGCTTTGTCACATTTACGTCTTTCAACTATACTAGGCAAGTCAGGAAATTGTGATGCATAGTGGGTAGTTTCTGTAAAAATAAATTGGATTATAATGGAATATGTTATAGCAAATTTCCGCATTTAAGTCTGCTTCTACCCAGGAAGGGGAAAAAAGAGGCTGAGAATCAAAATCTGAGATTCCAGTCTTGGAAGCACTCCAGTGAATAACTTAACTCACATAAATAATAATGAGTTACCACCTGTGCATGAAGTTATGCACATGCCTTAGTGTTCATAGGATTGAGGTAAAGAAGCATATTGCAAATACTCTTTATTATATTGTATCTAGGAAGAAAAATTTATAATTTACTGTGCACAGAAAAAAATGCAAGAGAAAGGAGAGAGAAACACATGTTTAGATGTGATGACATTTTGATAAAAGCATTATGGCTTGATGAGGAATCCCATGAGTGCAGAGTATTTTGATGATTTGTGTTCTAAGTATCTTACATGAGTTTTTGCAAATCTGTTAATGTGTGTTCCTTAATCATCCCCTTGGAAAACTGACCTTTGCACTTGCTGCTGCCTTCAGCCACGTGACTTTCAGATCCAGTGAACATGACTGCAGAAGTCATAGGGAATGAAGTTACGTTACTAGGCACTGCATTTGGTTTTTAATTCTGAAAGGTCGTCTAGACCAGTTCAAGGTCAACATAAAAATATTTCCTTTCACTGCCAGAGAATTGGTTCTAACTTTGGATCATTACAATTTCTTGTACACTATTCTCCCCTTCAAGTCTGCCTTTTTCATGAGCAAGGGTCAAAATATGTCTATGTTTCAGATATTACCATTAGTTTTTAAGTGCCATCTTTTATTCTGTCGTTGCGAAGCCCTGAGTAGCAAACGTCTGATCCTGATTGGGAAGCCTTTGATCTTAATACTAACAAATGATCATTTGATGTTTTGTGTGATTTTGTTGCCAGATGCTGGTAAACTTTTAAACTTTTAATCTCAAGCTATTTAAGAAGGGATTTCTGAAAACTTGCTACTGTCAATCAGTTTAAATGATGAAATATGGATTTTTCTCTTATTTTAATGAGAAGAGGATCACATCTTTTTTACAAGTCCATTACAGTATGTTAAGCATAAAAAAGTTAACTGAACCCCACAAGCTCAGGCAGATGATTAAGGCAATAATAAAACTAGTTACGAGGTTTCAGCTATGCAACTGTTCATGTGCATTCTTATTCTAAAATAAATCTAAGGTAAAGCAAATTGGCTTAATCTCTTTCCTAGCAAGCCTCGCAAAGTTAAATGAATTATCTCACATTTACTGTGCACTGAATGCTCTCAAACTGTTATTGCAGATTGGTAGATTTGTGGTATCTTGCTGAGGTAGAGTGATGGGATAGTGTGAAAGCTGACCTATGAACAAATGCAACATTTTGAATGAATCTCATCCAGGGACAGGAATGCTGTATTTCATCCCTTCAGAAATGAATGGATGATCTGTAGCAAACAAGCAAACTTACATATGCTTTCCCATTCCTGTGGACCACCTAAAAAATTGTGCCATAGATTGTAGGCACGCTGAAGAACACTTAGAAGAACACAGGCACTTTGTTGAATGAATACCTGCAATAAAATCATAAAGGAGAGCCTGGAAATTCATCAGTGTGTGCCTGCATGGAAGAAGGGTAAATATTGAGATGGAAAAGGACCAAGTGCAGGGTTTGAAGATACATACTGGAGTGGCAGAAAGTGTGGGAAAGAAGTGATATAGTTCTAAGCATGGGCAAGGCAGTGATGATTTATCCAAAGTGAAACTCAATTCGGGGAAATGGGCATAGGTTCAGATTACCTTTTGTACTTTTATAAAGCAGAGACATTAGAAATTGAAAAGGCCTCTTAAATCACACCTTCCTATCACAGTGTAGGGTAATTGCTTACAAAGTAACCACTTGGTAGAGATGACTACCTTTCCTAGTCGGACTTAGCATGACCTTAGTGAGGACTTCTGTGTGCCCAAAAATCGGGAAGAAAAGCCAAGAGATCAGAGGAATTGTGCAGTGGACTGGGTGTCACATGAATTAACTCCATTCCTACTTCTGCTGCTGACTCAGTGCATTGGGTCAGAAAAATTAGTTACTGGTCCATGACTCAGCTTCCTTCTGTCCACAAATTGACAGGCAAGATACTTACATATTTTTATAAAAGGCTCAGGGATGAAAACTTTAGTGTATTCTTATAATAATAATTACTGGTTTTCTTACGTGTATCTTTTGTGAGAAGTTCCTTCCCAGTTTACAGCCTTCTTTATGCAGGTTTACATATGGCCACCAGGTTTTCCCCTGTCAGTTTAGCCAGGTTACAAATGCCGTGACTTTCAAAAAACTTGTTGTTTCAACATCCCCAGCTCCCCAAATGTTCTCACACAGGTTGAGCAGTCTCTTCTTGTAGCATCACATTAAAATAGCTTAATACTGAAAGGATTTGAGAGACATTTCTTGCAGTGTTAACTTTTCAAAACACTTTGTATATAACAGTTTTTAAAGTAATTCTGATATAACTCAAAGGTATTTAAGTTGTTAACCTTGCTTTCTGTTTTTTAAGGATCCGCCAATGGCCGTGACGCTTGGACTGCGAATGGAAGAAATGATTTTTAATCTTGCTGACACACATTTATTTTTTAATGATTTAGAGGTAAGAATCAAAGGAACATAAACACCGTTACTCCTGGGGTTTTAACCACATAGTGGTTTTGCTGTGCATTAGTGTCTGTTGTGTGTGACATTTTCTGCCTATCTAGACGTTGGATTTGTCATACTCTAATCAGAGAGAAGTTAGCCAGGTGGCAGTGACTTCCCATGGCACCAGGTTCCTTCCATGAAACTGGGTGAGAGAGGGAATCTGCAAACTACCCTTTCGTCTCTTTGTCCTGTGGCCATCTTTTCAGTTTCCATGGATTTAGATCTGTCTGCAGTCATTGCCAGGAGGGGGCCATAAGTGCCTCCCATTCTTTCTCTTGAAGTTCTCTATGTTTGCTTTCAGTGGTTGCCATCATCTGACCACAAGAGACCGTGTTCTTCTCTCCACATACCTGATTAGCCTTTTGGCCACTGGCCCCACTTTCTTGCTTAAAGGTAGAATATTCTTCATTTACCTCAAAGACCGCAGCATCAGAGAGCTGGGACTATGATAGACGTACTCATCAGTGACGTCTCTTCCCGAGGTAACCAGGCGACCACACGTTTTGTCACGATGTACCCAGGGTGTGCAGTTTGGCATCCTGTCAGAAAAAGGAGAGACCTCTTCCTAGGGAATGACCGCTGTGGACTGCTCAGCTGTCAGAAGCACACAGGTGGACGGCCGCAGGGACAGTGGTCTGGAAAGCAGGCTCGTCAGCTGGGCTTCACAGACTTTTTGTTTCACTCCGGGGGTCCGGATCTGTTAGCGTGGAAAGGGACAGTCTTACAACCATGTTTGTCAAGAGGCAGGGGGTGAAAAACAGTTCTCAAATTAAACTGTGGGCTTTTCAGGCCTTCCCCTGGTCTAAATCAGTTGTTTTCTTACTCAGAGCGGATCCCAGAGTTCCCTCTGTGGACAGATATTTTGCCACTAATGGCAGCTGGAAGACTTGGAGGTTCTGTTTAAAATGCCAGAAGAAGGTCTCTGGTGAGTGAATAGAAAAAATGAGGATAAGTGAGATTTTTCCATTCACTGGGAAGTTGATTTTTCTAGTGTGCACTTCTTTCGTTCTTTCATCGACTGTAGGCACTAAGAAAAGCAGAAGGTACCAGGCTGCGGTTGTCTTTGCCATCCCTTGCAGACCTCATCTATTCTTAGCTCTTTTTAAGTCAAGAAAATGGGATCTACTTCACCCTATACTTGAGCTGCACTTCCTCCTTCCAGCAGCAGCAATGTCAGAAAGTAAAGCCCTGGACATGCCTTCACCAGTCCGTGTTTTATTGCAGTCCTAGTGAGTCATCACTTGACAATGCAAGTGCATTCGGTGAATGTTCTCCTGGTGCCCCGTACCAGGGATAGATTCCAAATAAATTTTTCAAAGCATTGCTTAAATTTCTTTTTAGCAGACCTTTGCCCCTGCGTGTTCAGATTTCATGTGGTACCCAGTGAACTTTAAGCCATTCAGTAGCATGTGCCCAGAGTTCTTCAATCTTGTGCTGAGTTCAAGTGGAAGAGTTCAGCAAAATGGAGCTTTTCCCTCTTTCTATACCTCTTTAGTCTTGCTTATGGCCACTGAAGCTTCATTCCTTTCTCTCATTATTTATTTTCTTTGTAGATCTCAGGTTCAGCTGTCATAGGTGGATCATCACATTTTGTATATTCTTCACAGGGTGGTTTTAATATCCTGTCCAAAAATTCATACTCCAACTCATTCCAGAGCTTGAACAGTATCCAAACAGTTTTCAGTTTTAGATAAATCAAAAAATACTTGGGGACTCTCTTGGAAAATCTCATAACTCAATCAATTTGATTTGATTAAAACCAATTTCTATATGCAATTAAGTATTTTCTAGCCCAGAATTCATGTTTGTTTCAAAACCAACTCTCTTATAAGATTACCAAAATTCCAAACTTCTTGTTCTGAAATGAGCTGTATGCACACACTCTGGCATATTCAAGAAGACCAACAATTTTCTGTCTTCTTAGCAAATAAGATATAATTGCATGGCATCCTGTGCCAACGTACATAGAAGCATCCTTTAATATGCAGATGAATAAATCTGTCTGTTTAAATATGTTTGCAGAGCACATGGTCATTACTGAATATTACAGTGCATCTGCATGATGACTGTGTAATGAATTCTGAGAATTCCCCAGTTCTGACTTGGGGTCTCTCTCTCATCTCTTCGTCTTTCTTCATCTTTCTTTCTCTGTCTTCCTCTCTCCATCCTCCCCAAGGAGAGGTGAGGTGAGTGCTGAGCTGCTGATGGTCATGGCCATCAAGACACAAGACCTTTAGTTCTTACTGGAGGAAGTGAGAAAGGCCTTTATTCACTAGACAGAATACTTACCCTTTCATCATCTCACTTTTTTAATGCTGAGCCATCACGTCCCATACCTTCTGTCTTGCTTTCATCTTCATACTGCAATAAACATTGTGGCTCCAGACATGACAAATGTAACGTACTAATGAACCTATATTCCTGTAATATTGACTCCAGTCCCTGCGTCCTCTAAGCTCTCTTTCTGCCCCATCTTTCTTGGTTGCAAACACTGCATACCAGGGTCTAGTAATAATAACCAAGTTATTGAAAGTTATCACATACAAAAATAAAGTTTTCCTTCCTCTATGCAAATCTGTCTCACTACAATGACTGCTGATGCAGAAATTCCAATCTGCTGAGACATTCCCTGCTGACCCAGTAACCCATGTTCTAATCAGCCAAGCTGCACTTTTATTTCAGGCTAGGCTGTTCTCCAGCTATTTCATTCTCAGTGTATAAATTTTAGTTAGCTTGAGAAGTATCGCTTGGGAGGTCAGTTGGTGTTTTGCCATGAAAATAGGAGTCTGGTGCTCTAGAAGTTCATGTGCCTGAACAAGGCTTAGAGATGGGACTCAGTTCTGTAATAGTATCCAGATTAATGCATTCTGTACTCAACCAGGTAAGGAATAAAATGAAGTTTCCCTCCCTACCTCAGTATTAATTTTAAGAGAGCTTTTAGAAGTGTTGGTAGGGCATACTATGCATGCAAAAAACCCAATTTCTAGAAATTGCAAGCTGGAATTTGGACATGAATCTTCCAAGTCCATTATCCCCTTCACTCTCAGGATGATGAAGAAAAAAGAGTATTTATTTCAAACTGAATTACATTTCCATTTTTATGATAATCCTACCATATTTTAAATAAGATTTTGTCATCTTTTTTTTCTCATTAGAAGTAGAAATGAGAAATAAAAAATAGGATTTAGGTAAGTCTCAGAATTTGGGAGGCATATCAAACTAGTTTTAACAGAGACTGAAGCATATAGATAAAAAGGGGTGTTCTGTATAGCCTGAGAAAGCATAGTGCTGAATATCCCCTCAGTAATAACATTTTTATGTTCAATGTGGTGAGTCAGTGTTTTTACCGGGTAATGAAATTACTGTTCATTCCTGGAGGATAATTTTTATGGAGGATTTGTTGATTTTGTACTCTCAAATTTTCAGGCTCTAAGAATTGCTGCAAAGAATTCACTGCACTCAGATATAATTTAAATTAGTATTGCTTCAAGCAAAAGCCAGTTATTGTACCTAGATACCTTTCCTGTACTCTCAATAATAGGAAATATATTTTATCTTTCTTAGTTTTGACCTTGCACTGAGTGGGAGCCACTGTGACTTGAGTGTAACCAGTGCTGTAGCTGCTGTGAAAAGTATTTTACCTTAACATTTCAAGTGACAGAGAGCTTGCTTGCTTTCCTTCCTCCCCACAAGCAAGCTCAGTTGTAGTGTTGTGCCATCACTTTCCTGTTTCTTTTGGGAAAAGTAGAGAACTATCTCAAATCTGCTCAAACTGTCTGCTTTTTCTTTTTTTCCAGAAAATTTTTTCACACCATATAAGTGAATTTGTAAAATGTAAACATTTTAGTTGAAGTAGATCAGTGTCATGGTTTAACCCCACTAGAAAACAAAGTAAAACGAAGCAAGGAGTGGTGGGCACATGAGTTTGTTGTTGGTCAGCACATGTGTTTTGCCAGTATGTTGAGGAGGCGAGCCACAGATCCAAGAGGAGAAGAGGAAGGGGGAAAAGGAGGAAGCTGGAGAGTGATGTTGGGTTTGATCCCCTTGTAAACTTAACAAGCTTCTTGCAGGGACAAGGGGCAAGTAATCAGAAAACTGCATGTTCCCCTCATCTCCTGTTCCTGGAGTCAATGAACAAACTGTGAGATAAAAAAATAAAACTAAACAGCTGAGCCTTTGCCACCCACTCATATTTAATTTAATAATGAAATTATCAGCAGAACAGTTATCTGGAATTTTCAAGGCTGGAGCAATGTAGCTGAAAGGCTTAACAAAACCCAAAGAGCAGCAGACACTCCTTCTTATCCATCAGGGCTTCTGTGTGCCCTCCGTTTAATTAGTACACCTTCAAATCCACAGGACTGATTTTTAATCTTTTAAAGTTACCTTATGTTTTGACCAGTTCCTTGGAAATCTGTGGAGGTGATTAGGAAGCCAGATATTGCTCAGATATTGCAAAATACAGAGTTAGAATTTGTCCCAGTGGGGCTTTTTATCTGATTTTTGAGTTCCTTACCTACACTGGGTGGAGTATAGTTGCCTTTTTTTTTTTTTTTTCCTGGGTTGTAAATAATACATAAGGATACAGAAATGAATCTTTTATTTCAGCTGCCACTTCCCCTTTTCATTCTCTTTTAATCTGCTATTTACATCCAAAAGCAGCTTCTTTAAAATATTCTACAGCTCAAGATAATCTCCTCAGACAGAACCAAAAAATTTTATTTCTCCAGTGAGGGGAAGAATGCTTCATTTCTGTTCCCTGAATGCAGCTCTTTCATGCCTGTCTTAATGGATTAAGCCAGATGAGCAGAGTTTGGCCACTCATTCTTTTAGTCTTGACACAAAATTTTAAATTGTGATTGCTTGTATGATGCAATGAAATTATGTATTTGAAATGAAATTATGTGTATTTATTTTATACAAAAATTGCTAATTTTTTTTTTTTAACAATTTACTTCATGTGGGTAAAAGTCTGTCAGCTTTTCATTCAGAGCAAAGCAAACAAAACAGAAGGAAGAAATGGTAATTCCCCAAATTCACACTCCAGAAACTTGTGGCATACACATTTGGAAATGACTCGGCTGTTCAGATTTATCCTTTGTCTGGACAACTTAGCATTGGTATGAGACTCAGATTGGAAACTAAGAATTGTGTACTCCTGCATGTCACAGAGATTCTGAATTAAGTGCTGCTTGTCGGCAATTTCATTTGACATAGATAACTCAGACAACTCTTTATTTGAGGCACAGAACTGGGCATTTTGAAAGTTCAGCCTAATTTTGTCTTAGTGATGAGATTAAATTATTGGAAAACATTAGTTGGGGAGTAATTTTTAAATACATCCTCGAACTTTTTCATAAATTATATTAGGATTATGTTAACAACAGCTACTTGAAATATTAAAAAATTACTTACGTACAGGAAAGTAAAATCTCCAGACACTGAATTTCAGGTGCGTTTTTGGGTTAAGATATTAATTCTAGCCACTACAGAAGACAGTAATATGATGCCTGTTCATATTTACTGTTGCATGATGGCTTGAGCTATCTATTTATTTGTGCTTCCTCTGCATTTTCCTATCTTTTTGCTGTAACGACTGTGCAGAAAAGGGTATTTGGTAGTTATCCAGTTACAAAACCAGCTTGGAGAGGAGTTCAGTTTTCCAGTGTACCTCAGTTCCCTGGAGTTACTTCCATCCCTTCCAAAACCAGGAAATAATGAAGTTCTCCAGGACTGCTTGATTATCTGTGATTTTCCAGCCAAAAGCATTTGGATAAATCAATAAAAGAATCTGAGAAGCATCCAAACTCCTTGAGACTCAACAAAAGTTATATAGCTGTTGAGGTTCATCATAACCAGCTTTTAGGAAGTGGGGAAATAAAGTTGAGGTGATTTTGGAATATTGGTATGCTAGAGAAACTATAAATGAGACTTGAAATTGTTGGGTTTTTTTCAGTTAAAATAATTTTAATCTAAAATCACACTAAAATTACATATCACTTTTCTAAAGGCCTATTTTAACTAATAATTTAAACAGTGTAGGAGTTGAAGGTTGTATTATTTAAAAAAAATTGATGTCGATAGGAAGCTGTAGGTGTACATATGCTGCCATCTTCTGGTGCAGTTAGTGGCCTGCACCGATCATTTCTTCAACATCTGTACTAAGCATATGGTGAGCATACTCTAAGATAATTTATCGTTTGGGTTTTTTTCAACAGGAGTGCGATCAAGTTCATATAGATGATGTTTCTTCTGATGATAATGGACAAGACCTCAGGTAAGATACAGCATTTGTTTCATTGCTTTTTCTTCAAAGATTAAATAAATTGAGCATTTACAGGAATACATTGTATTTATTTTTACTGTATTTTGGGTGTTTGCAGTACCTACAGTTTTGCAACTGATGGCTTCCATGCAGCTGCAAGTAGTGCAAACCTTTGTCTGCCAACAGGTGTAAGAGGAGGGGTTGACTGGATGAGGAAGCTGGCTTTCCGTTACAGAAGAGTAAAAGAGTTGTATAATACTTACAAGAACAACATAGGAGGTGAGTTTAATTGCCAAAACCAATTTAGAATGCTGATCAGGTTAAACTGCATGGTGATGAACTCCCACCAAGGGAATGTGCCTTGGAAGCCACAGAGTGAATGGAAAGTGATGTGACTGGACCTTGGGCTATTGAAAGCTACTGACTGTAATGGCAGAGCCAACATTGCACTCTTGTGCAGGAGAACCGGAGATGGGGAAACTGAGCAGGCCTCCATTTAGCTTCTACAGAGCCCATTTTTCTCCTTCAGACACAGCTCGGCTATACTTACCTTACTGATTGGTTGATCTACTTACTCTACCTCAAATATGCTGTTATTCTAGAAAAGAGGTTGTATAGTTTCCACAGCACAAATTGGTTGTGGCTAGCTTTTTCCATCCTACATTTTCATGATCTGGATGGTAACAACACACTGTCTGCTGAACTCTCTACTGGGTACCTGCTAGTCTGTTTTCAGCAGTGGATGCAAGAAAAGTCTAGCACTGCTATGCCACTAGCCCCTTTTGTTGACTCTGTAGCTTACAAAGTTAATTGTGTTAGCAAGCAATCCAAGTCTCATTTGGGCCAAGAGCTTTCCTGTTACTGTTTTCATTCACGGAGTCGCTTATGTCCATGCTAGTAGGCTTGTCGGAAATCAAGCAGTAGAACTGGAAGAATCTGTTCTGGAGAGTTCTGTGTGACTTGCAGAGCCAGCCAGCCCTCTTCTGAGGAGGGAATATGTCAGCTGACTCCCTCAAGAAAAGACTGTGAGAACAGGGAATACGTACAAGCCTTCAAGCATCGCTACAGCCACAGTTGAGGATAAGATGAGGCCAACCCAACCAGGAAGGAGTCCAAGTGAACACTCTCCCATTCTGTAGCATGGGCTTTTTCAACTCATCTGAAATTTATCTCAAAGGAACCTGAAACTCAAAGTAAAGCTCACCTTCAGCAAAACCAAACAGTCTGGTGTTCTTTTAGCAGTTCCTGCAGTCTCTCAGAAATGGGAAACAGTACAACTAATATGGACAGTGCATTAGTTGTTACCTTAAACATTTTCTAAATTATGTAAATCTGGAATATATATGTTCACTTTTAGTAGTTCAGAGTCTACTTGCCACAGGAAGAAGCAATAAGGACCAAAGGGTGATAGTAGACAGTTGGCTTTCACTTGTCCGGCCTTGACCTTCATTGGTGTCATGAATAGAGTTTTTATATATTAATAATACTTGAAACAGTATTACCCAAAAGTTTACTGGGTTTTCTTATATCTCCTAATGCATCTAAGATTCTAAAGCTGTTGCATTTCACAAAACCTTTAACACTAGTAAGAGCTTAAGTCCAAAAGCACAGCATAGGTAAACACACTAAGAGGAACAATCATTGCAAAGGCAGAGTGCAGATATGTGGTGCATTGTATTAAGGTTTTTATTCTCTCCCACAAATCTTGCTTCTGAAATATATTCCATCCTTAGCGGGCAAGTTCCTTCATTCATCCTCTACTTCTTAGCTTTTTTAATAATCTTTTTATCACATATGTATCTATTTATTTCAAAATAGCTGTTAGAAGGCAACAGATGGCTAGATCAAACTAGGTATTTTTAGGTTGCTTCATTTCAGATTTTTGAAGACAGCCATCACCACTTCTTGGGAACATAGGGTGTGAAAGAGAAGAGGGATACTAAAGGTCATGAAGCCTGCTTCCCTGCTCTTCCAGGACCAAATCTAAATTTAAAATAGCTTGGTTCCAAAGAACTCGTGTCTCAGCATTCAATAGGCTGGGTATTTTTAAAAATCTGACCATTTATACCCAAAAGGGGATTTTAACATGCTTTTAAGGACTAGCTGAGATAGGAGAACGTAAGATGTGCAGCCATTTCAGGACTGTGAATGCTATAAAAGGAGCTATCATTACTAACTACAACAGGACATGAAGAGCAAGCCATCAGCAAACAAATGTATTTCCATATGTGTAACCTGAGGTTCACCTATATACAGAATCATAAGCAGGGCAGTTTTAAACATGCAGATACTGCAAAGTCAAGTTTTTCTCAAGTCTCTTATTTTGTGAGTGTCTCTGCCTATGATCCTGATGGCGTGGACCTCCTTGTCACTGCCTCTGATAATTAGAGAGTAAGATGTATGTGAGGGGTTGGTTTAAAAAATATGTATTTCTGAAAGGTATACTCTGAAACATGGTAAAGTAGCCTGAATAGACCAAAAACATCAGACAACTAATTATTAGTATCTGCAATACTCACTGACATTGCTTGGTATAGTGGAGTGCAAATAAAAACAGAGAGCAATTTACTGAACCTTGAAGAAAATAGATTTTCTCTTTGATGTTTTTTCAAGTTCTAGTGGAATTTAAATAGAAACAATGACCATAAAATCTATGCATTCCAGCTAATACAGAACTTAATTTGATTTTTTTTTTCTTTTCTTGCTTTTTTACATAAAAGGACTCCTGGGTCCTGCTAAAAGAGATGCATGGTTGCAATTAAGAGCAGAAATTGAAGCTCTGACAGACTCCTGGCTAACAAATGCACTTAAATCATTATCAATTATCAGCACAAGGTATGTATTTGAGTCTACTGTAAAAAAGTTTCTAGTTTTTTACTTATATTGACTATTTTTTGACATTTGAGGTTACAATAAATTAGTGCCTTTAAGATTTCATTTTGAGTGATTCCAGCATTTACTAAAGATAGTATGAAGTGTCTTCTAAAATGTGATAAATGGCCCTGTGTACATTGAAAAGGTATTGTAGAATTCTGAGCCAACCTTTAATTTATTATCTTCTACACAGGATCCTCTGAACTCCACGACTCTATGTTCTGTCCTTCAATGTTTGTGCCTATTCACTGTGCTACCTAAATACTGTATAGATCCCAGAACACAAAAACATTTTCCTTCTGTCTTTCCAAACAAATCAGTATGCTTAAGCATGTATCTAAGTTTTCAGAAGAGCAAAAATCTGTTTTAACTAAGTTAAAAATTTGGGTTCCCAGTAATGACACATAAAATGTATTGTTCCTTTGAAATAATAACACTGTGAACACTGCTGCTGCTTAGTCAGCTATGCAATATGTATCTTATCAGAAATCCTCAAAAATTCTGATTTTAAACTATAAAAAAGGAACAATGTTAAGCCATCTTGCCTTCTGAACATGTCTGGAAAAAGACTCAGCATCAAGCAAAATGAACAGACTTGGAAAGATGTGAAAAACTTATTTTACATGTAACAACTTTTGCAATAGGTTTATCTCTTAATTGTTGCTTATTTAACAGTGTCTTAAGCACTTCAAGAGAAAAAAAGTAAAAAGTTATGTAAGCCATTGTGTTTAGCTCTGCATTTCTTTCCGAACTGCTAGTCTTCAAAAAGACATTCGGTAATGAAGGCCAGTTGAGCATTGGTGGATGAGTCTGGAAAACCGTTATCAGTCACTCAGGACTGTTAAATAATAGTCTTTTGTCTTGTCTTCAAAGAACTGTACAGCTATAAATCTTCAGAAGCTACCTGTGAGGCAGCTAAACATCACCTATATGTTACTGACAGGAAATTGAGATACATTAAGGCAGAAATAGTAGTCTAAGGTCTTGCTTGGAGTTTGTGGAAGAACCAGGAGGAAAAATCACAACTATTTGCTCTCAGCTCCATGTTCACATGGTCATGCTCATGTTCCAGCCTAAAGTAGCCTGGCTGTGAGTTTTCTTTTGTGTAACTGCTAGCACAGCTTGTCCATTCAAGTTTTCATCCTCACCATTCGATGCTAGCTCGTTAACATGATTATTCTTATCTCTCCCTCTTCTCAGAAACATTCTTACTCTTGAAACATAAAGAAAGTGATGTCATTGTGCAGAAACGTGTATTGGCTGTTTATTTCCCCTCAAGACAGGAGTAACAAATGATGTCTTTGCTTTCTCCTAACACTTTTATTTGGCTGCTAGCTACTGGCAAGTAATTGCCAGCAAGAAAATAATGCTTTCAAAGCATTAGAAAGCCTATTTTCGGAGGTAGTTGGTGACCTTAAATGTCTCTATTTTAGTGAACCCATCTTCAAGGGCCTGTTTTTTATAAACCAGCGTGGAATATTTCTTGTAAATCAGGCCTGCGTATTTTTTTAAAGGATTTTGCCGAAAGTTTTATGTACATTTTTCTGGAAGTGATGGTGCTGAGCAGCACTGCTGTGTGAGTGAAAGTAAATGTTGAGGAATCCTGAGTATGCTCTCCACAGCTGGTTCACCACATGAGCATTTGGATAATGGTTTTAAACTATTCAAACTTAAACTATTTCTCTCATTTTAGGAGTAACTGTGTAAACGTGTTGGTAACAACAACCCAGCTTATCCCAGCACTTGCAAAAGTTCTGCTATACAGCTTAGGAGGAGCTTTTCCTATTGAAAATATTTACAGTGCAACCAAAATAGGTAAGAAAATTATTCTTTTGTCCATTCTGACTACACTGCACTACCAATATTTTTTTGCCAGTAATGGACGGATTCTACTCCACTTCCCTGACACTTACTGTGTTAGTTATAAGATTTAGGCATTGCATATGTTTAGATGTGTTTATGTCAATAAATTCCAAATTCAGCTTATTTTCAATGATGCCTGAAGGAATAAAGGTCTCCATACTAATTAAAAGCGTCAGAAACTCCCGAGTATGGTGCAGAAACCATAAAATGTGCAGAAAAGAATGAAGAAAAGTGCTTTTTGAATTCAAATCTAAGCAGAACTTCTGTTAAAATAGTCTCTGCTCTGACCTCCAGCTCTATGTAAGTTAGGCCACTGCTTCACAAGTTTTTTCTGAAAGCTTAGTACCTCAGTGATGGTAATGACAACCATTACCAGCAGAAGCTGTGTTGATGGATGGGGCACTTCCCTATTCTGTTGATAACCGTGTACCTCTTGTGTATTACAGTTTGGAAATTCATGGATTTTGGAAATCACATCCAAAATTTTCTTGTAAACCAAGACAAGTTATCATTCCTGTGAAATGTGACACAGGCTACAATGATAATTTTGGCAGATTTCATGGTTTACCAGTTATTAATTCAGGAATGCTTAATTTCTATACCTATGACACCTTACATAACATGAAGTGTGACACTTCATTGACAAAAGCATTACATTTCCTAAATGATATTCACAAGTGAAAAAAACAATACATATTCTAACAGTGTCAGGGAAAACGATGACCTCAGTCACCCTTTAATTAGCTGTAGCTGTCCTTTAAACAGAAATGCCTCAAATACTTGAAAAACTTAAGCCCAGGCACAAAGTATCCCAAATACCACACGGTATTGAGCAGCCTCTGGAATGAATGTCATCTGTCATACAGCCTGTACACATTGGATTCAGTCACTGAGATTGCACTCAGACCAAAGGAAGGAGCATTAAGAAATAGTGCCGACAGCACAGAAGGGGGTGGTGAAGTGAAGCACAGTCTCTGGAGGCTCTGTCGAAGTAATTCTGCACAAGGAATTCCTTCTGAGAACAGTGTGGCCACTGTTACACCCCTGTCAGGAGCACAGCAAACTCTATTGGGTACAAGATCTCTCTCTACTTTTCATCTCAATGTTCTCTGCACTGTGCTGAGCACAGGACTATAATTGCAGCTGTTGCTAGCACACACTGGAACCTGGTCCTCACTCAACAGTTAACACACATGATGCTTTTCCTAATCATAAGCCCTTTTTTGTGGGCCAGCTGAAAAAGAAGCAAGAGGAGGGCAGTAAGAACTGGAAATCTAGAAATCATGAGCTTGTGAGAAGAGACTGAAAAACCTAGGGTGGGGGATAGACATAATACCAAACAAGGTAAAAAGCTATTGCAGAGAGGAAGGAAATAATCTTTCTCTGCGTTGATGGGAGGTATGACAATAGGTGACGATTTCTTTGCAATAGGGAACATGTGGGTTGCATGTCAAAGAGAAACTTCCTAATGGAAAGGGTTAATCAAATATGGAGATTGCCTCTGGAAACAGTGAAATCGTCATATTAGGACAGTTTAGGATTGGTAGCACAAGCACTCGTTGGTAAAACTGAACCCGCAGTACAATGAGAAGATCAGTAGATGATTTTGCTTGGTCCCTTTCAATCCGGTTTATAGTTGTTACTGGCTTAGCCTCCTTGATTCCACATTTCTCCAAAAGAGCCAAATGCTTCATAGATGTTCTCCCAGGAATCTTTTGTCTGATTTTATTTTACTTGTCCATTGTTCTTTGAACAATTTTTCCATTGCTACATCACTCACTGTTGCAGCTACACTAGAATTAAAATTGCTGCTTTCCTTGGAAAAAAAAAAGTATTATTTATAGAAAAATGTTTAAAATCAATTATTAATTCCCTGACCTATTCATTTTCACAGCACTAATTCCTTTATCTTAGTGGCTTTCCTGTAATTCTTAAGAAAGAGATTTAATTTTACCTGGAGCAGCTTAATGTCACTAAGAGAATTAATTGCTTCTCACCAGTTTTAGCTCAAAATCCCAAGGCTAGGAACTTTAAAAAGTGGTAATAACAATGTCTCACCACTGTAATTATCCTTTGTAGGGCTTCACCATAACTCACTTGATAGCTTGAATAAGTAGTGCATTGTTTTTCAGGCAAAGAGAGCTGTTTTGAGCGTATAGTGTCCAGATTTGGCACTAACATAACTTATGTTGTGATTGGAGATGGCCGAGATGAGGAACATGCAGCTAATCAGGTAACTTCACTCTGAACTCTTATCTCATTTATCTTCCAGGAAAAGAAAGTTGCTTTGAACGAATAATGCAAAGGTTTGGCAGAAAAGTAGTATATGTTGTAATTGGGGATGGTGTAGAAGAAGAACAGGCAGCAAAAAAGGTAACCTGTCTCCTGAAATGTTGGTGTGATACCTAGCTACTAATGCAAGCCTTTCTGTTTGCATTTCTGTCAGTGTTGCACAATGGCAGAATGACAAATAATTCCAGTCCACACATGCAAGGCAACAAGAGCATGATGAGATCAAAACTTAGAGTAAAATGAACCATTTGGATTCTGGCATTTGCTTCACTTCAGTTTGGAAAGAAAAAAAGTGCAAAGTTATTTTAAAAACAAATGGAAAATGACTGCAGCAAAAATGTCTGACTAGTGTCAGGCAAATTAAAGGTAAAGAGAAGAGATAGAAAGGGCTATGACATGATGGTTAGGTTGTGGTTTTCTTTAAATGGTGAAATAGGGGAGGTTTCAAGAGAAGTGTTACAGAGAATGTGGAAAACCATCTAAAGGGTTGTGCAAATTTGTTGCTAACATAGATAAAGATTTGTAGTTTACTGGAGCAAATATGATGAACACATAATTTGCTTCAAGAAAGACATATCTGCAAAACGAAAAAGAACACAACACAGAGATTGTGCACCAAATCTGTGTTTCTAAAAAAGAACTGTTTCTTCAGAAATATTCAATTTTCTCATTATAATAATTCAAGTCTAAATTTCACCAGATAAGTTTTCAATGTTGAGAAACAGATCAAATTAGTAATTTACACCATACTTCCCCGTACCACCTTGGAAGTGTGCAGAAACTAAAAATTTTTGCCTCACAATGTCTGCACAGGACAAGTGATGTAAATTGTTGTGCTAGGAGTAGCAAAATAAAGTGCCCTTTTAGTTTTGCAGCTGGAATGGAAACAAAATGAAAATAACCAAAATGCTCATTCCAAATGGTTCCTTAATATAGGTAAAGTATTGGTGATGGGTTTTTTATAGTTTGTGCTAAACAAAGGTGGTTGGATTGTGTACTTTCCAGTTTGGCATGCTTTTTACTTAACGTTGGCTATATTGCATGGATAGATACATAATTCAGAGAGATGGATGAATATAGCACATTACAAATAGATCTGAACACAACATGAAAGTATGGGTTTTTTTCTATTCTGATGAATTGCTGAAGAAGAATAGTGCATATATCTGCATCTCTGACAGACACTGATGCTTTCTGCAACACAAATTATCTTTTTTTTTAAACTAGAAATGTGTTATTTTCTTATCCAAAGAAATTTCTTTTTTCCCCCTAGAGGGAGAAAAATGTAATTCAACTCTGTTTCCAAGTGTTCTGTGTGAAGCCTCTTTTAATGAAAATCATATAGCCCTTTAAATGATCATTTGGTATTTTGCAAAGTCTGAGAAGTGGAGCAGAAAGGGATTTTCTATTAATGCTCCTTTGTATGGGTTTGCATGCTAACAATAAGCAAATAGCTCTTACTAAATAATAGGCTTTTTCCAAAGAAACTATTAAGAAAGACTATCTAATTATTTTAACTTCAGTTGAACTATTAAGCTCAGATCTATTTTGGTGTGATTTTTGTCAGTACTTTACTAGCAAAAATCAATCCAGAAACACAGTGGTGTAAAATACGTGGTGGTAATCTGACTAGTCTCGTGTCTCATATACCGCCTGTGTCACAGTGTTCATCTTTCCTGACCTTTTCCCCCCTCTAACAAACACAGCACAACATGCCTTTCTGGAGGATATCCAGTCATTCGGACCTCTTGGCTCTCCATCAAGCACTGGAACTAGAGTATTTGTAACTGTGTTCTGAAGTTGGCGATCCTTTTTTTTTTATATATATATATATATTTCAAGTACACTGAATTTTTATGTGTGATTCAATGCCTCTGGCTTTACACATATGAATTGTCTTAAGAAGGGAAAAAATATTTGGAATTAAAAATTCCAAATTGAAGAATTCAGATTGCTGAATGAAGTTGAAACATTAGTGCTACGTAAGGAAGCTCTATGGTCTTATATATGCAACGTTTTTAAATGAATTAAAACTGTGGAGGTTGCTGGTACACACCAAGTGAG
Source organism: Aquila chrysaetos chrysaetos (assembly GCF_900496995.4). NCBI lineage: Eukaryota > Metazoa > Chordata > Aves > Accipitriformes > Accipitridae > Aquila > Aquila chrysaetos. The sequence goes on along the minus strand of NC_044011.1, from coordinate 23,099,750 downwards.
CCCTGACAGGAGTGAACAAAGGACTCGAACTGGCAAAGCACCAACACACGTTTTCCAGCCGACAAGGTGGTGTTCAACAACATTCCTCAAAGTGGGATATATTCTCAGCACTGAGGTTTGAACCAGACTTTAGCCTACCTAACCCAGAAAATCTGAATTGGAATGCACTCAGACTGTATAATGACAATCCTGTCTAGACCTGTAATTTGTGTAAATTATTGATGAAAATAATTTACTGTGACTTTATTAGCAGCTGATTTTGGAAGTGGATGCAATTTTTCTTTCTTTTTTGGGGGGCAGGGGAGGGAGAGGGTTATATAATATTGTCTCTTTTATAAGTTTGGCAAACAGAATGTGCATAATGATATGTTGTGCCTTAAAGAGAAGACTGTGTTCGTGTGTTATAATGTAATTTTGGTTAAAAACTATGTAGATAAACAAAAAAACCTTTGTGATAATTTTTGACATGACCAAATTTGAAATTCAAAGAAATCAAAGAGCAGGGCTGCACCAAAGCATTTAAGTATTTGTTGCAGTAAGAAAAAATAATAAAGGAAAGTTTGTGTTTTTATTTGGATTCTGAATAATTCCACTGATTGTTTGAGGAAAGTTAAGAGTATGTTGGGAGGTTGATACTGGGGACCGCTACCTAGAAAGCTAAAAAAAAAAGTGTTTAATACCTTCAGCATAATTTCTTGATTCTCTGACAAGAGAACTAAGAGCCATATTCATGAATTACTTAGTCTACTGAAAGCCATACAGTGAGTGCATCTGCTGTGTATAAAAGAACAAAATTCCACCCAGTAGACCAAGTGTGCAGGTGACATTACTGGAAGGTGAAAATGCGGAGTTAAGCCCAGATGAGGAATAAAACAGAAGTTCATTAGGAATGAAAAATTACTAAAGAATCTCTCACCAGTCAGATGCACAAATGATGCTACATTTAGCATATTCAGGATCAACACAAGCTGCTGAAATTGCTGGCATGGTAACATTGGCCATTTCAGGAGCACAGTCCACTTTGGTAAATATAACAGCATTTTGGTAGCTTTCCCATTCTGTTCCACATTTATGTACCTTCTGTTTTGAGACAACATGATTTTCCTCATCCATTTTTGATTGCACAACAATATTACACAGGAACAACCCTAAATGTTTTTGAATCAGAAGTTTCAATAGCATGTCAGGCATCTGGGGAGAGGATAAGGGAGGGATTTTTATGAAGAAATATTGAGAAATATATTACCTTAATTTTCATCATTTCTTTTAAAAATTACAGTCCATACAGTGATAACTACCTTGCAAGTTTTGAACATGCTACCTTTCAGCTCTGGAAAATGAGCAAGGTCCCTATTGCACACAGGGTCCGTAGCGCTCCACATGCAGCTCGAGCACTCTGAAACAACAGCAAGTGGTTCGTCTCTCATGGCAGAAGACGGAAACTGCTTTTTTGATTTTTAACTCTGTACGCGGAGACACCTGAGGTTGCCTGTGCTCTGACTGCGTGAAGAGGTATGTGCGAGAGAAGATGTCAAATGTAAACTCCAGGATGCCTACACAAGCACACTAGTTAGCACCGAGGTGAAGACCTTCCCTCTCTGTGCTCTGAAGCCACCATATGTCTAGTTACCAGGTAGTAACTTTGTTGATTTAAACTTTGTAGGTTATATGAAAGTTAGTTGGTAGGTGAAAGCCTGGAGCCACTAAAAGTCCAAGGCAAAACTCCTCTATAAATTCACAAAAATGGGATTCCTTTGCTGTGTTGGAATTTGATATACAAGTCACCACACAACAAACTAATGATAATTTGTTATCACCGGGCAGTTTAAAGCCATCACATGAAACTTGCCACATATGAAATCTTTATACAGTAGCTATTTGGGTGATAGATTTGTGTGTCCAAAAATTAAAATTGATGCGTACCTTCTTTATATTTACAGTACCTGTCTAGTCAAATTTGGCCTGGAAGTACATTTTTTCATAAAAAGCTGTAGTACCAGCTTTATGTAGTTTTTCAGGTGGGGAAAAAAGTGTTTCTACTGGAATAGGAAAAAAGTTCAAAGCAAGCCCTTCTCAAGTTTCTGCATCATAACATTGCATGAGAATCTCAACGTAAAAGTCTTTATAAAAAAAAATGGTAAGGTGAACTAGCTTCTTTTTCTTTTTCTTTTTTTTTTTTTTTTGGACAAGTCATAGTGTTATTTAAATGCATGAAGCAATATTATTTCTCAAGTTATTTGTTCAGCTTTTCAGTGTTCTTTTCCTAATCAGATGTAAGAACAAAAAATAGCCCAGCAACAACCGTCGGTTCTTATAAAAGGTTTGCAATGCCTTCATTGGAGTTGCACTTAGCTCTCTGTGACAGGTATGGCTCAATTAATATACTGGATTCTAGAGAGGAGGTGGAGGCAAAAGGAAGGAAGATTTACAGAGCATGACAAAGTTCTCATTTTAACTTGGATTCTGTGTGCCACCATAGCAGAAGTTAATTATAAAAATAAATTATCCACAAAAATGTACATCCAAAGAAAATTCAAGGATTTAGCTCAAAAGCCTTTGCAATACTAAAATTCTAAAACAAATTTTCAGAGCACAAATACTCTCTTGCTGAGCAAAAATTGTTATATATCTTTAAATAAAAGTGTGTCATACATGCCTGCCTCAAAGAGAGAAATTACTCTGATACATTTTCCCACATGAACAATACAGAGGAGAAAATAACCAAGGCAGACACATAGTCACGCCAGACGGTTCCAGATGGGCCTAAGTAGATTAAACTGAAGGCTGGTCGTTTTGACATTGAGTGCATTTTAATTCAACAGCATATTAATCAGAGACTGCCTTCCCTTCAGCCTCTCCTCAACAACCAAGATTGAGCACAATGTCATGTTTGCAAGTATTTTGGGCAAATGAAGTATAGAATATAATGCCTTTTGCTGATACTCCAGCAGTTCTCAGTCAGTACAGAACTTGAACGTTCATTAGTCATTTGAGTAGTCAGCTTGCAGAATACAAATACCGTGTGATTGCAGTCACAAGATAGTATCTTAAATAGATATAACTCTGTGCAGTTCAGTATATCAGTAAAAGAGGACAGGAAAAACTAAAAATGATGCTTATTTTTAGATGCCTGTGGAGATTGTGCACAAAGGTATAGGTGGCAGCTAGCTCCCAGATCTGTTTTCATTAGAATCCAGTGTGAGCAGCAGCGTTTGCATCTAAAGCAGATGCGGAGCATGTTCCAGTGTAAGCACTGACAAGGGAGATGAGGCCAAATCAAAATCCTGTATACAAGCACACTTCATCTCGCGGGAGATGAAATCCTGCAGCCAATCAGAATTGCAGAGTTTATGGAGGACATGGACTTGGCCCGTGATAGGAAGACTAGATTTTAGCTGTGAGGTTGTATCCAGATCCAGGGTTTCGGTTCAAAAGTCATCTCTGCTTTACAGGATTGACACCAGGCATATGCTCTAAATGAATATGGTATTTAGTATCTCTGAAGAGGAGCTGAAGTGACATGAGCCAAAATCCCAGCAATAGCAGCATTTTGGAGATATAATTGAAGCCAAGGGTCTCTGTCATCTATTAGCAGGTTATAGTTTATTAGGGCCTACATAATTTAAGAAAATGTAAATTAAAATTAAAAGCTTGTAAAATTATGTACATCTTTACTACTTCTCAATAAATACACTTGGAAATGTCATTTTCTGCACTATACGATGTTGTAAGGTGTCTGGTCTGTGGTTGAAACCCTCCGTACACAATGTCTCTTACAGGAACTGAGTGTGACCTTGGACTCTTTTCAAGTATGTCCACGCTGCCTTTGTGGTTCATGCCTGGAGCAACCCTGTGCCCATGTGGTCTGATGGAGACTGGCTCACCTGCATGCTCTTTGCAGGGTGCAGCCTCTGGAGGAAACCTCCCTCTGCTCTGCACCAAGGTTTCCTCACCAAGAACACTAGGTGCCTTGCTCCAGATGCAGCCTGAGCAATAGCTAACACCTTTGTTGCAGTGTCCTTGGGGCAAAATACAGAACAAATCAATTTGATGGTCTAGACACATAGTGTATTCATGTAAATTCCCTTACCAATTCACTTACTAATATTATGCTAATATCCTTTTTATGGACATGGGTTGTTCAGGAGACAGACTAGGCTACGGAAGGGCAAGCAGCAGTTCCAGCTGAAGCTCAGCCTCATGAAACTTTGTAAATGTCTTTGGGAGCAGTACTTTATATCTCAGTGAGGTGCTGACCTTGGTTTGGAGGAAGCACTCCCCCCACAGTCTGCTTGCGCAGGCTTTAAGGCAAAAGTGAGACCACAGGACTATCAACACATTTAGATGTGACATTATGATCTCAGGAGTGACACAGCAAGTGTCAGAGCCTTGGTAACCGCAGTGCTTCAACCACAAGAGACAGCTTGTAAATAGTGGATTTTTTTTCCCAGGAGTTAGATTAAAGCATGTCTCTTACAAATGTAACTGTTCTGTATGTACACCCGCCTTCTAGTCCGATTTTAGGAACGAAAAGGAAGATACGTCAAAAATAGGGTGGACAAAATATAAAGAAGGCCCATCTACTGAGCAGATGGACCGGTAGTAAACAGCAGTTTTAACATTGTGTCTCCCAGAGGGGTTTGCATGTGATTCTAGAGAAGACGAACCATTCAGTACCATTTCAGGAAAGTGAGATAAAAGGTAGCCAGAAAAATGGTTTTCCCTGCCATAAATGGTTCCCCCCCCCCAGTGGTTTCCCCCCATTTCTCCCAACTGTGGGAGATTTCAGAACTTTTCCCTTTTCACATCAGGATAAAAATGAGATATCGGGGGCTTTTATTTAAAAGCATTTGTCTGGGTTATAGCACAGCATTAACTTAATTTCTTATTGCTGAGAAACTCAGTGCTCTAAATGGCTGTCAGTGTGTCCTGCACATGACGATTCACAGTGCTGAACTAAAGTAAAAACATTATACTGAGAGCATTTATGGCTGGAGAAATAACTCTTCCTCATTTGGGTGCAAAAATACCTCTTCCTCATTATCCATTACCTATAGAGAATCCCCAAGGAAAACCAAGCAGAAATTCAGAATGGAATGTGTGTCTTCCGTTGTTTGCCGATGTATTATTATCTCTAGGGGATCCACATTTAGGGTTGACTAGTTTGATCCATTTTCTTTTTTCCAAACAAATAATGGATTCAGAAACATTTTGCAAATGTTTATAAATTGGGGGGAATTGTTTCAGTGGCCAAAAGCCCAGGCAGTAGGAGTAATGCTGAGAAAGCCAAAACATCTCAATAGTCTGGTTTTGCATGTTAGTTTCTCTACCAATTTCAAGGCTCAATTTTCCAAGAACTGAATCTCTGACTTGAAACCACTAACAAAAAATAAATAAGGAATTATTTTTTTTCTGGTTTGGAAGAATAGGGAAAAAGGGAGAAAACACCAGAAAGTTTCACAAATTGATTTTTAAGTGGACAAGCAAAGAAAATCCTTTGTTGCACAAAGCACCATTTCTCAAATTTGCTGGGTGAATTAGTCATCAAACATCCACCTAAGCATGGATTATTAGAAATTCACATATGCACTTCAATAAACATGAAGCAAGAGAGCAGAGAAGCATGAAGGACAGGATTTAAATGAACTATATCATATCAAGGAGTCAGGCTGAGAATGGAGGTTAATTAGACTGGATTTTTCTGCTGTGCTCTCAGTGTCTGGGAAAATGAAGTGCTGCAAAGGAGTGGCAAATGGAAAGTGTTTCATGTTTCCTACGCTACTATACAACCTAGTGTGCCCTTCACCAGGAAGCACACACTCTTTCTACATGAAAACACCAACTGGAGCTATTTGGAAAATATTAGAAATTGTTGACTCATTGAAACCAAAATGTGTTTTGGGATTGCGCACACCAATGTCAATGAATGGAACATTTTTAGTCCTCTTTAGAGAAAGAGTGAATCAGGAGCCCACGAGATTAGCCAGAAAAAAACTCTGAGCCATTGCAGGAGTGTGGTGACTATGGCTCTCTGCTGGCATGTCAAGCCCCTGTTCTTTGCTTTCAGCTTGTCTGGGTTAGGATCTTGGTTTCTAGCTTTCTGACTCAGAAAGGTCCTCATTTGGTCCAATAGTGAAGAGGAATGTTTCTGAAATCAGAAAAAAAAAAAAAAAAAAAAAAAGAGTGAAAGATAAGGGAAGAAGAAATGAGAAAAAAAAAAAAAGTCTCCCTCTTTACTAGCACTAAAACCACTATGCCCATTGTGAAGGGTTCTGGAAAAAGAAACCTTCCTGGAAAGGATTTAGCAACTGAGAAGCTGTGGTTAGTTGGTCAGTTGGCTGCAGGGTGAGGGGGGGCAAACAAGACATGGGAAAAGACCAGCAACCAGAAAGGGTATTTTCCCTGGACAGTATGTGTGCATCTCTCCTGTTGTACAGCACAGCCTCATTTGTGTTCTTTGTGCTCTGAATTCCTACCACATACAGCTACCCCCTCCAACTGCCCCACCAACTCTGGTCCATGGGTTTTTGCAGGCTGATCTCTTTGCTTCCTTGTTTCTCTCTGGTTTGACACCTTTCTGTTATCTTATTGCAGCTGCAGCCCTTTGCTGTCTGTGAATTTGCTAGGATCCCAAATGCGCTTTCAAGTGTTGCAGCTGCTTACAGCTTTTGCAGGAAAAACAAAGAGGGCACCAGCAGTGTTATGCTACATGGGCCACAGAGGCGAGTGAGTCCCTGCAGCCCTGCCTTCCTGCCCACATGGGATAATAGGGTTGTAGGAGAACAAGATGCACACAGAGAATCAGCCATAAGCAGCAGCCCAGCCAGATGTGCCACTCTCCCTTTGGTGGGCAGGGCTGCAAACACTTCCCTCTGCCGCTGTTTACAGCCAGCATGATAGGGAGCAACTGTCGGTCATGTAGGAGCAGGCAGGCAGGAGATGCCATATGCTTTTGCAGAGCAGCAAGACGCAAGGCAAGCAGAGTTGTCCTTCCAGGGCGGGAGCAGAAGCAGAAAACTGGCAGCAAAGGTTTGTGCACAAAGATAAACGTAAGGGGTTTGTGGAAGAAGCACACAGAATGGATGTGTCCCTTTGTGGATTTGGGGTTGATGCATTGAGTACAGTTTGCTGGGTTAGTGTAAGGAGATTGTGTCTAGTATTGTGAGCCTCCTGGAGAGCCAAGTAAACTCCTGGCACTTAGCAGCAGGACTTCTTTGCAGGGTTTTTTGGGGGATTGTGGTGTGTTAGCCTTGGCTGGCAGCTGAACTCCCACCCAGCCGCTTGCTCACTCCTCCCCTCAAGACAGGGAGATTGCTTAGCAATTACTGTCACAGGGAAAACAGACTCCACCTGGAGAAAAATAATTTATTGCCGACTAAAATAAATATTTAATCACTGCATTGTTTAGTGGGAAACAAAAAGGCAAACATTAAAACAGCACCTTTCCTCCCCCCATTCCATGCCCAGCTTCACTCCTTCACTGCCAACTCCTCTACGTCCCACAAGCAGCACAGGTGGGATGGGGGAGTGTGGCGGCTACAGTCAGTAAGTATACAGCGGTTCCTCTCTGCTGCTCCTTCCTCCTCACGCTCCTCCTCTGCCTCAGCGTGGGCTCCTCTCCACAGGCCGCAGTTCCTTCAGGGAATGTCCACTTGCTCTGGCACGGGGTCCTTCACGGGTTGCGGTGTGGCTACCCGCTCCACCATGCAGCTCCTCCTCCTCACCTGGCCTTGGCGTTCCCTCTGCAGCTTCTCACTCTTTTTATTCCCCGCTCCCCTGCCTGTGTGGTGTTTTCTTCCCCTTCTTGCACACGCTTTTCCTGAGGCACCGCCATCTTGGCTGTGGGGCTCAGCCGTGCCCTGCGGTAGGTCTGCGGGAAGGGGCTGGGACCCGCTGTGCCCGGCACGGGGCAGCTCCGGCCCCTCCTCACAGAGGCCGCCCTGCAGCCCCCGCTGCCAGCACCCGGGCACCTGCGCCCAAAATGGGGAAGGAGGGGAGGTATATCTCAAAAAACTGCAACACGGTGGCAAATCTCTAGGTCTTCATGATTTTCATTAATGGTATAAGCCTAGTGGAAGAGGACAAGTCTTAGCAGGAGGAGACACACAGATGTAACTGCAAGCAGAAGAGCAGAGGGAGACGCGGCGTTTTCTTCTGCTGCCCAAATTATGCAGAGCCTATGAAGAGGTCCCAGCACATCTTAAACCTGATGCTGGAGAACTGCCAGATTAGGTCTCAGCAGGTCTAACTCCTGATCTCCGGCTGAGACAGGCGTGGCCATACCTTTTTGCCTCCTGCCCGTCACGAATGCCTCCTGCCCACCCGCCCCATCCCCGTCCCACCTCCAGCCCCCACCCCAGCCCCAGCCCCACTCCCAGCCCCTTCGTAGCCAGGTTGGAGAGGAGCACCTCGCCTGCCCCAAGACACCAGGCAGGCCTGGGGTCCCATCGAAATGCCCACGTGCCCAAGATCATCCTCGTGCCCTGCACCACCTCCAGGGCGTCAAGATCTGAGCGTTCAGCAGAGAAGCTAGCAGGCCATTTGGAAAGTGCCACCCGCGTGCGTGAGAGCCATCCCAGCCATTTGGCGACTGAGCTGTTTGCTTTTAGCAACCCATGAGGGCATGGCAATTCACAGCCTCATGATGTCTGCCACATGCAGAAAGTTAAATAAATTAATTCTCCAGGAAATAGTTAGCTGTTATGGTGAAACCTTAGTAACCATCAGCTGCATTTGATTTAATCCATTGCCATTGCAACACACTAATGGGCTAAGAAGATGGTTTTCATTTATTTATCTGTGTGTATATATATATATATATAATTTTTCTCCTGGAATAAACAGTTTATTTGGTGGGAATGGGCAGAAGTGAACACAGACTGAAACGGATATCTTCTGGGTGTGGTTTTTTAAAAACATGTGAATATTCTCTTTCACCCATGCAGAGTGCTGTCCCAGTGATGACAAATGTGTGCATATTGCTCTGTGAAACTTGCTTCAGCATAAAAGCTATTGCTTCTGGTGGCAGGATCGCTCCTGGTCCTGCATGGCTCTCTGTGCCGCCTCCTTCAGACAGTCCTGACCTGTCAACGTCAGGCTGCACTTTGCATCAGAAAGGTTTCAGACGTGACTGGAGGTGCCGGTCAAGCTGCCGGCTTAGTAGCTCCACACACAACTCATTCCTGCTGGCAGGAAATGAGATAGCAACAATGAAATGTGGTTTTGCTCCTGTTTTAGCTGCAGGGTGTAGAGGCTGCTAGTGTAGCTTGGTGTATCCCTATGGTACCTGATCCCATCCCCTTTATTCAAGAGCCCTGTTCAGGGAGGGTGAGGTCTTCACAGGCTGTCCCTGCCGCCTTCACCAGCCTGCCCAGGAGCAGCTCTCCTGCCAGAGCAAGGCCACACATCTCTGTGCTGGGGAGGTTTGGTGCCATGGGACGCCTCTGCCTGTATGTCACCAGCATATCCCGTGAGCAGCCTATAATGCTATCCTTACAAGAGTGCATCAGCTTCAAATGCTAACTTTCTCACATGGAAAGCTTTTGGTTTGATTTGGGTTTATGGTACAAGCCGTGACTGGAGCATGTATTACACTTCTGCAGCCCATGCAAAGGGGTATTTACCAGAAACCCTTAATGACATCTGTGCCTCATGATCACTCATACTTAAAGCAAAACAAAACAAGGATAAAAAAAATGGGGGAGGGAGGAGAATGGAGCCAAGTGCGGGGGGCTGTTCAAACAGCATATGCACACTGATTTATGAAATGTGATCCAATTCTCAACAATCACCACAGGCCACTGACACATGGCAGCTGATGGAGGTAAGGTAATTAGCAAAGCCCAACTTCTCCTGTTACTCACTGGGAGCTAAAATGAGGGTTTGATCACAAGCCCTCAATAGTCTTGATGAAGAACATATTTATATTCAACATCGAACTGCCTGGTGGCCAAAACAGAGGCTGCGTAGCCACCCGGCCCCCACAGCCAATTGAGAGGGGAAAGAGCTGAACCTGCCCAGGTCCCTCCTCAAGGTGGGCGCCCACCCCACTCACCTGGCCCCTCGCCTTGCCCACCACAATCTCGCTTGCCACCATCCCAGTAGGAAAAGAGCAATGACCCAGGCAGCATCACCCCTGGGGTTAGCCCACAGGGAGCAAGGACTGCAGCTCCCAGTGCTTGACTGATTACCTCTGAGTTGTTTTTACACCCTCCTTAGACTAAGTTGGTTCTCAGTGGAACAGGGGTCCTAGCTGTGAGGAACCTATTCACAGAGGAAAAAAACCCAACACCTAATTTTGGCCCTCAAGAAGTCAAGAACCACTCAGCCCAAAGGGTATCCAAGCACTTGCTAGTATTTTTATTTTTTTACTTTACCTAAATGCTCACAGTGAGTTTTCTACTCTGGTTAAACTGCAGTTCCTTAAAAGCAGTTTATTTATAATGGAAAGGCTGACTCAACCTTCAGTCTAATAACCAGGAAAACAACAGTAAAATGAAACAACAAATCATTGCTCTGACAGTAATGAGGCGCTTGCTTAGACATTTATCTGTCCTTTTACAGGGCAGTAATTTTATGGTTGAAAAGCCTTGGTTTTAAACTTCATGTCCGGGAAGAAATTGCCGAGCCCTGGCCAAAATTGCCTCCTTTAGCAGATGGTAACATTGTATATAATTAATGCATTCATTTTCATTCTTAAAAACTAGTAAATGCAACTTATTTGAATTTCCTCCTGAAAGCTAAATTTATTAGCTACAAAACACAGAGACTGTGCCAACTGTTTCAAGGAGATTATATCCTGTATTTCCCCCATTTTCTAACTGTTTTCCACCAATATCACCTGGGTGGCTCTTCCCCTCTCTGTAGGAAACTTCAGAGTGGGCAACAGCTTTCTCCTGTCCCTTTTATTCCTCCATATGTTTTCATGATAAAGGTTTCTTTCCTTCACCTCCATTTAAAAGGCAGAAAGGCTGCCACTTTTTTGCTGAAAATGACTTTAAATTCATCAGCTCTCCCAGACCTAATAAAGTGACATGTTTACAACGTTAAAGGAAATCAGGTGTTTTAATGTTAAAAGAAAAAAAACTTATTTATGTAGTGTTATAATAATACCGTTTGCCTGGCCTTTCTCAGTCTATTCATCACACAGCAATCTCCCCACAAGATGCTGTGGAGTCTGTGTGCTGGAATGCCATGCAATAATAAGCCCAAATTCACCATAAATAATGTACCGCAGAAGCCTCCCCCCTTGCTGCTGGCAGCCGCAGCAGTGGGGCACATGTAGGGAAAGAGTCAGCACCCAGGCACGTGGCAGCGTGGATGCAGCAAAGCAAACCCACTGGCAGGTGGGTACCGCATCTACAGGCCCCTCGTGCTGCTCAGGCAAATCCCATTTGTGCTACTGGTCCCACCACAGAAGTGCTGCTGGTCCCTTTTGTGCTGCTGGTCCCTTTCATGCTGCTGGTCCCACTGCAAAGAGCTGGAAGCAGAAGCCTGGACTCTTGCTGGGCTCCTGGGTCACAGCCATCCTCTTCATTTTGAAGGCCAGCTGCCAGTGCTGCCATGGGGGCAGGGGCAGTGCACACAGGTGGACTGTCACATTTTTTCTGGCATTCAGCCGTGCAGTTCCCAGCTCCATGTGCACTGCTAGCCATTTTGTTACTGAAGTCCATGGAACTAAATAGCATTACCGCCCCAAGTGAGAAGTGCCACACTGCCTGAGATCCTTTCTTTAAAGGACAGACACCTGTCCCATCCTGGGTAGCGATGTAGGTGATGGGAACCTCCAGGTTTATGACAGCTTCTTCTTGATAAGCAAGTTTTAAAATCTCCTAATCTAGTTTGTAAATTCAGTGGTCAGGTGTGCACCTCAACAGAAAATCAGGAGGATTCAGTCATTTCCATTAAAGTGGATAACAGCAGAGTCCCTTTGGCAAGTAACACTTGCCAGGCTATGGTTTATATGTGGTTTCCGAAGCCAGCTCCTACCTCACTGCAGCTGGGCTGAACACCCCAGCCTCTGGATGTAGCTCTGCAAGGGAACTATCGTGTTTACCTCTTACACATCAGTTGTTCCCATGCTCTGAAAGGCACCATCACCCATCACCATGTTCACAGAGGTCTGCTCAGAGATGTTAATGGCATGGGTGAGTTTAGCCTTCTTCTGGCACATTTGCTTACTGCTGGGTCCCAGCATGGTTATTCTCACAAATCATGTAGAAAAGAGCAGTCAGAGTAGGCAGGTAGAATCTTAACGGCTGGTATTTAACAACCAGAATTTTTCCTGTCTTTTCTTTGCCTTTGTATTAAATTACCATAAAAAGGAAATCCTCCAGTTCCCCAACAAGCTGAAGACCTTCATGGGACCCCCCATCAAGAGATGTGGTGCTCTACTACTGAGCAAACCTAGGGAGAGATCTTTCAGGGAGAGAGGCACAGCTTGATTCTTCCCTACCAAGTGGAAAGGCACTGTTATTTTGTTCTAACACACAGGTAACTGAGGCACTAAATGATTTATGTGGCACGGCATGGCAGGACATGAATCACACGTCCCAGACTAACCTCATCTCTCTGCCCTTAACTGTTGCTAAATCCAATATCTATTCTTCTCTGGCCAAGGCCCCATGTGACTTCTTTCATCCTTGTTGAACTTTTCTATTCTGCTCCATGTGCAGAGATTGCCATAGGTCTATAACAAAAACATGCTGGTTTCTAAGAGGAATTGCTGAAGGAGATACTGAATTTCCATCTAGTAATTCAACCACTTTTCATAGAAGTAGGTAGAATATATATCTTTAATTGGTAGCCATCTCTTGTTCCCCCTCCTGCTGAACCACCATCAGACCCTAGTCTGTGGTTTTATGCTAGAAAACATCTGGAGCAAACGTGGTCCCTTACTTCCTTCAGCTGGCTGTCTTTGCTGGAGGCTAATGTCAACCTTCCTTGTAACTCCACTGGTAGTACTGAACCTTAATATCTTTTCTTGCACCTGTAGATGTCAGAGCCAGCAGCTCCTGCATTCAAGTATGCAAAGCTACAGACAGCTGACACTAACTGGCTGCTGGGCTTAATAAAGGAATCTTGTCTCTGCTGTGAAGACTCTGCAATAGTGATCTCTGCAGTGATGCAATAGCAGTGATGCAATAACACCACAGACCAAAACATCTGGCTGTAGAAAGCAGCCACTGGACCCTGTGACAATAGCTCCTTTTAAAAGGTTTTAAGAGGATGAGGTGTGTAAAGAAGGGGATTACGTTGTTTCAGCATATTTCTGAATTAAAAGAAGGTGAACCGCTCTATCTCTGGTAAACATTGGTTTCAATATTGCGATGTATTACAAGAAAAAATTGTCATGCTAAATCATCCCATTATACTCTTAGCCTTGTAACTGGAAGCCTTTTTTGCCATTAATTTTTCTTTCGCAGCTCTCACAGTAGTAAATACACAGTCTCCATGATGCTTTTTTATATGGAGAAGCAACGCCTTCAGAGCTTTTATCACTGTGGATTTCAGGATAACGTAATGAATCCAAGAAGCCAGAACTCTAGTCACACTGTTGGGATTTATTAGAACAGTCAGGAATAAAATAAACGTGTTGCTATTTGCTTCATTAAAAACAGCAAACTGAATAACAGAGCATGCAGACCCTGTAATGCAATGCTGGCTGATATGCTTCTTTCCTGTTTCTCCACCTTTGTACTTAACCTAGAGTTCCTCGGTGGTTTTCAGTGTGTAGATTACTTCCCAAGGCAGAGCTTTTCTCACGGTCCAGCTTACCTTTCCATGGCTGATCACATACCTCCCCTTTCACAGCAGTTTACTGCTATGTAACATTAATGCCCGGTTTGGAAAAGCCACTTTCAGTCACGTATGTTTGGCTGCTTCGGTGTAATAAGGCTGACCAAAGAAAAGAAGACTGCCTTGTTTTCTACAGGTGTAAGTAGATGCTTGGGGCACCATTGGCAGTCCCAAACGTGTACCTGTGGGAACAGCCACTCTCCGCTTGCCTACTTGCAGCCATTTCTTCAGATAAACTGACCTCCCCTGCAAAAGACACAGAAATCATTACATCGATTGTCCATTGAGACAACCATCTCTAATGAGGGACAAAGCCTAGCAATGAGATGAGTGAAAGGCCAGTTCAGTGGCTTAAAACCCAGGGCCAGCAGCACTGAGAGCTGCACTCCCTCACCAGCTCCTTGCAGTGTGCTGCGGCCCAGATGTTCAAAGCTTGTCCCACCTTGGGGGTTTTCCTGCTTCAAGGCTGTCTGGATGCTTTCACACGTGCAAGTCATTTTGGTCTTTCTTCCAAAGTTATTCAGGAGAACTTAGGTAAGTGCCACGTGTTTTATGAAAAGCCATATCAGATCTGGTTAGACCAACTGTCCACCAGGTCTAGCCTGTCTCTGACAGGGACCAGCACCAGGTATTTCAAGGAAAAAGGAAAAACTTTCGGGAAAGATGAAGAGGCTGTGCCCCATCTTGAACAAGTTTCTTCCAGTCTTTCAGCGGCCACTGGTTTAAGAAAGCAGGCTGGCAACTTGTATAACTAACAAGCTGCACTGATGGAATTGATAGTATCATTACTCATCATCTAAAACCTCAGTCTTTTCTGAAACTTGTCATGCTCTTTCCCTCAAAACTTTACTTGGCAGTCAAAATTACAGGTCAGCTATAACTGTTTTGAAAACATATCTCTTTCTGTTATGAATTCCTTCTCTCAATTTTATTTGGTATTGCCTGCACAATATTATGGGGAAGGAAGAAGGAATATAGGGAAAGTAAAATAACGGTAATTATTGTCTACTTCTATCAAGTGGGCATGGCATGTCTGAAAAGGGTAGCAATACTTGGCAGTGACACTGTAATTTTCGTGGCCCCTTCTTCCTACTCCCACCTTTCATGAGGTTAATTGTGTTGTATACTCTGTAGTGCATAGCTGTGCATTCAGCAAAGATGCCTGGGATAGCTGAAACAACATTTAGATATTTCACTCTTTCCTGCCCCTTGTTGATGGAGTATCTCTCTTCCTACAGTATTTTTACAATTTATTTTGTTGCTAATCCCTAACACAATTTCTAGTCTGTTTTGTAACTATTGTGCATTAAAAATTATCTTTCTCTTACTTAATTCTTATCAAGCACTCGTGTTATTTCAGGATTATCGTTTTCCTTTTAAAAACAATGCTAGCCATTTCTTTCTATTGGTGTGTGCACTAGCTGCTTCCAGTCAATAGAGAACATCGGATCCAGGGATTTAAACAGAATTCTAGCATCTGATGATGGCCCTTACAGTCTAAGTTTGAGGGATGCCAAGGGATAACCTTTTTACCATGGTTGAGCAAGTTTGGGGGTTGAGGGATTAAAAATCCATTTTGCCTGGGAATTAGTCCACCTTTGGGACTAGTCGGACATCTCCCTAGTATGTGGCAATAATGTTTTGGAGGCCATTTGAAGAGAAGATTATGCTGCATGGCCCATTTACTGAGAGGCAGCGAGTGTCTAAGAGTTACTTGGGAAAACCTCCTGGAACTGCTATCTCTAAAGCTGACGGTCATCCAATAAACTGAGATCACACATGTGTAACATTACCGAAGTGTCAGCTCCATAGCGTGCTATCTGCAGTGAAGTTTTCTCAGAGTTGTGTAAGCCGTCTTGTGATTTGCTTGAGAGATGAGGGGAGACATGTGCACCGTAACATTTGGCCTCGGCCGGAAGACAATGACTTCAATGATGGTAGACAATCCAATAAGTACATTTGTTGTTACAGTACGCCTCTCAGCTAGGCAAACGCTTCTGCTGTAAGCCAAATTTATGTCTCAGACAAATCGCATAATTTATCAGCAAAACAGACCAGACCTATTGTTGCCTACAGAATTAACAGAAAGAGCCTTCGGAGATGACAGGAGTGTGGTCCAAAGAGTTTACCCTGCAGCATGTGAGGCTCTTCCAGCTCTCAACATGTTAGAACAGGCAGAGATAAATGGGCAGATTGGGATCTCTGTAACTTTATCACCCCGTGCTTAACAAGGCAAGAAGCTGGCCATAGAGACATTCCCAGGAGACTTTCCGTAAGATCTCTGGAGCCGGGACTGGATTTTCAAAGAAGCCAGGAGAAAAACAGTATTTTCACTGAATGAATTTCCTTTCTACTGAGGTCATAGCATATTGACAGTGGGTAATTCAGCTATCTGCAAAATGTTCCTGCACTCTCCCTGGCTTAAAAAAAGAACCAGCATTCCCATGCTCTTCCTCGTAGAGAGGCTTTGTGCAAAACAAATTGCCAGCAACCTTAAGCAAGCTATGGCCCTGTCTTCTTTTAGATGCCTGTTTGAGGTCACAAATTTTCTCTGTATTGATCCATTCTAGGAGAAGCAAGTGAAATGGAGCTGGTGGGCCAATCTCGTAGGTATCTGATACCCTCAAATTCCTTGGACCTCAGCCATTTAAATAATAGGCTTAGTCATAGCATTATTCAGAGTATTTGATGGTCTCCAAAAGGCTTTGCCAGTGCTATTACATCTTTCGGCATACTTCAGTTCAATTGATCGAGAGCATCTGTTGGGCTGAGGAGAGATGGGAGGCTAGATGTATTCATATCCTGAAAAATAGGGTACTGCTGAATGCCTCTCTTCTCCAAAGGTTTCTAGCTATAGTGACTTCTTGAAGTCTTTTCTACTACTCAGCATTTTGGTAAAAATGATAGAAAGAACAGCAAACCAATGTGGGCTACAGTGTTGCAATGGCAATCCTTCCAGGGTTCCTTTAAAAAATTCCTAGTTGTTGCCATGTTTTTCCATTGCCCATTTTATTCTGGGAGCTGACTGGGACTTACTGGTAATAGCAGAAATATAAATGTTCTGAAACATAGGACAGAATTTGTATTTGTAGGATATAACAAACTTTTCAACAACTGCCTCAATGGAAGACATCCATACAAGTTTCATATTAATGTTTTACGGGTGCCTAGATCCTTTGGCCTCACCACTGTTCAGCCCCTGACACAAACTGGTTGACACAAATGGCAAGCAGATTACAGTTTTTCATTTTGGAATTAGAACCGGTCTTAATAAAATGATACTCCAGCACAGGATTTTGTGAAATGCTTCACCATCTCAGACACCAAAAAAAACATTAATGGAAGCACTAACTAATGCACCCATTCACCTTCTGGGCAGACTAGTAGTCACAGATAGACAGTCACTAATGTTGGTCAGAAAATGCCAGTTCTCTTTCTCAAAGGTGATTTGGACTATCTGTGGAAGAGTCCTGAAAAGTCTGGGGAGAGAAAAGTGACAGATAAAAAAGACAAATCCAGAGATAAATTTCCTGCTTTTGAAAAATAATTCCAGAAAGGAAGGAAATACCTTTGCAGAAACCTTTGTTGTTGTTGTTGTTGTTAAAGAAAAGAGAAACTAGAGGGTCCCAGGGACACTCCTGCCTTCACGCTGGGAGTCCCTGGGACCCGGGGGGTGCAGGGGAGGGTATGTGACATGGGACCAGCTAAGGGAGAAGAGATGCTAAGGGAGAAGAAGAGGTTGGGAAGCATGGTCCCTCCTCACTGCCGAATTGAACCAGGTGCACAAAGAGCTCTGGGGATGAAACTGGGATGGGAGAAGCACAGAGCACAGCTGGGACAGGCCTGGGGGCTGGTACAGATCAGGGCTTGAGATCCATACAGCGGTTATTGCAGCAGCAGTCAGGATATGAGCTGTTCTTGAATTGCTGTGCTGCTGGAAAGCAGTTGTCTTCTCCAGCCATGAGCTGGTGTGAGATGGAGAATGCCAGCCTCCTTTTCTGCCTCACACTGAACCCCCCCCCAGAAAAACATGAGTTATTTCTCCTATCACTCAGCCTGTGGTAGCAGAGGTAAACCATTACGGGTGACAGGTGAAGAGCTATGTGATTGTTCTTGCCTAGAACAGTGAAGCCCCGGAATATTTACAGTATGCTATTTGTCCACATTTCCCCTTTTTTCATATAGGCTGATCCCAAGCAGATACTGTGGTGATTGCTGAAACTGTGATTCTCAATACCTGAACCATGGGAAGGTTTGGATGGGAATGTGAAACTTCTGCTGCTCAAGCATCTATCTGGTTGTATGTAGTACTTACAACCAGTTGCGTTTTGCCTGCTGCAAAAACCGGGAGGTTTGTGTGCCCACCTGCCTTGCGCCAGCTTCTCATTCCTCTGTGCCCCGTGCAGCAGCAATTGCTGTCTTCAGCTCGGCGGCTCAGGGGAATTTCCAAAGCTCTCTGCATTGGTCTGACAATCGATACCTCGAGGAGACCGGTGTCCCCAGCACAGAGCTCAGAAGGAATCATTTCAGCTTGGTTTTGGGCCTGTGTAGGTCCAGCCCCAGCTGGCTGGTAAGCCTAAGGAGCAGGGAGCTGAGGGTGCCCGGGCTCCAGCACCCAGCCCTCGGCCCCATCCCGGGGCAGCGGCAGCAGGGCGGGCAGGCAGCTTGAAGGCTGGAGAAGAGGGAGCGATGTCCCGCTGCGCCGCAAAGCACAGACTCATCACTCCAGCTCAGCGGGTGCCCCAGGCTGGTCCCGCTGCTGCTCCCCAGCCTCCAGCCACCAAGTTGCTCCTCCAGCTCCAGCTTATCAAGCACAGGTTGTACAAAGGCGCAGGTGAGCATATTTCAGGGGAGAACGAGCCGAACGTTCGCTGTGGCTGCGGTTTGTGCTGCCAGGGCTGTGTTTGCTCTGGCTGCCGGTTGAGAGACGCCGCCATCGGCGGGGAGACACTGCCATCTCCCGACACCGCGCTCCCGCTGCCCCAGCACTCGGTACCCGCAGCTCCTGCGGATGCTGCTGCGGGGAAGGCGGCGGAGGGGGACGACAGGTAAGGCGCCTGGGGCCCCAAGGCTGGTTCACACTCACGTTTTGGCTGCAGGGGGATTTCTGAGACCTGGCCGCAGGCAGCAGAGCAGGCAGCGGTGGGAGGTCACGCTCCCCGAAGCGGCCGCGGGCTGATGTAGAAGTTAGCACAGTGAGCCGGAGAGATGAGACAGGGAGACAAGCCCACATGCAGCAGCAGGGAGCTTGGGAGGCGTACGGAAGTGTTTGTAGCCGAAAACTGAGGAGGCTGTTACAGGCCGTACCCGGCACCACCATTACCAGCAGGGTAGACACAAATCAGTAAAGCGCCCGTGCCTCTTCGCGCCCACACCCTCTAACCACGCACCTGGACCGCTTTCCTGAAGGAGGAAGGCATTTAAAGGAGGCAATAGCGTAATTCTCTCCTCCGAAAGGACCCTAATCTGTGCTAGAAATCAGCAGAAATTCGTGCGCCTTTACGTTTAGCTGTTAAAAATACCGTTCCCAGTGAAGCAAACCAAAGCTTGGGAGATAGAGGTGCCAAAGCGCGTCTGCTTTGCCTGTGCCTACAGCCTCTGTGCCTGCCGCTGCTCTACCCCACCGGACCGTCTGTGGGACGCCGGGGGAAGTGCAGTTTGGTGCTAAGCTGAAGGGCAGTAATTCCCAGGCAAAGCACCAGGGGTCATTCCACTCTTTAGCTCCAGCTCAGACCAGATTCTCAGCATGACAGCACTAGCAACACCTCTCTCCCCTTCTCCTCTCCCTTCCGACTGCCTACGATAAACCTGAACTACAAATAAGGTTGTGTTTAGATAGGAAAGTGGTGGGAATTTTGTCTGAGTAAAGACAGCAGGACCTGCCCCGGTGGAAAGGCTTTTGAGTGGTTTACAGTATTTTCCTGTAATTGTACACATTCCTTGAACAAATCACGTCCACTCATTTATTATCCACACTAAACAACGCAGTAGGGCTAGTACACAGGTGTGTCACTCACCCTGCTTCAGGCTAGAGACATCCGCGATGGAATGTAATTTTTCCACCCAGAGATTAGTTATGTTAATGCAATATCAGAGGTGACTGGTTTGGGGAGATGGGCAGACAAGGGAATATGGGAGGAAAAATAAGCTGAACAAAATGTTCACACAAACTTGGAATAAAATTACCAAGAACAGGTGTTTGCTTTCTCCCCTGACATGTACAAAACAGTGATGGATTTTTGTTTTTAATAATAATTCTTATTTAAAATTTAAGTAATTCTCTCTAGCTGGTGATGGTTTGATCTAAAAGGCATGGAAATCAATGGGAACTTTCCCTGGGCTTCGGATCATGCCACATGTGTCAGCTGGATTTATTTGTCATGGGAGCAGTAATGAGGAATAGATTGTTTAAGGCTAGAATACCTAGGGCTTTGCTTCTGGTTAAAGTGGGTTACACATCTAATAAATGTGCACTTCCTGTCAACTACTGTGAGTGTTTTCCACATTAAATCCAGGGTGTTTGAGGCCCAGAATCCCACAGGAACAGAGGTGCAAGTTTAGGGGAAGGTAAAAGCTGCACATATACATTGTGTGCCACTTTTTTCCTACGGCTGTGGATTTCATCTCTCACATGAGCAATGTAGTACACAGGATTGAGGTGCTTTGGGCAAAGAACTGAATGCTAAAGACCAACCATGCCCACCAGAAAGTTAACTTCTTCCTTCCTGACCTTCCTTTGTACTTCACTAGGAAAGGGTAGGTCACTCTTCTCATGCAACTTTTCTTTCTTTTTTTTTTTTTTTTTTTTTTTTAGGCAGAATGGCTAGAAAGAGAGAGAGATCCTCAGTTCCCAATGTATATCAACACATGAGTTTTGCTGTTCTCACAGCCTTAACATTTATTTGCTCTAATAGGCTCTGGTGCCTCAGTCCATGTCTGTCCAGCACTTACACAGATAATGTAGCCTGAAACCTTTAATGGATGCCTAAGATTACACCATGTTGGCATTCACTCCCTGGCTTGTCTGAAAGTTTTTGTCATCTTGGCCAAGACTTTCCATTCTCCTTAGCTCCCAGAAACATCAGGTAACTCCTGTGCAATTTATTGCAATTTATAGTTCCTCCACATGGACGTCACTTCCAAAATATTCATTAGAAAAATTAGTCATTTACAATAAATGTTACATTTTTACAAGAAAATGCAACGATTATTTATTAAGCATCTGGATTTTTTCAGCATCACTTCATAAGGGGGGATGAGCCTGAACTGGAACACCTGATCTAAACCCTCTTCTGACTTTTGGAGAATCTCAGATCCAAGTTCTTGAGGGCTGGGATTGTCTTCATTTCGAGTCTTCTACAGCTCTGAGCACATTGTTGGCACTTAACAAATAAACAATAGTAATCCAAATCTGGACCAGAAATTAATGGCTAGGGTGTATCTGTACTCTATAAAAAATGTATACCTCTTCCACATTACCCATGCTACATCAAATGCAATGCCTTCTTTCTTTTGTAACCATAAATGATCGCAATTAGAAAATACAACCTCCAGCCCACAGCTCACGGGGTTGCCAGGGAAAAATGTAATTCAGAGGTGTGAAATGGGGTGATGAAGTGGTTTTAGACAAGCGCCACAGGGCAATGATAACTTGAACGGTGGCAGCACCTGCTGCAAAGCCCACCTGGGCCCAGCCTCTGGCTAGCAGGCATACCTAGCAGGGAAAGAGCCAGCTCCATGTGATGGCATGAGGAAAACATGAACTAGTGGCTGTGTCTCATCACAGAAACGGAATCAGTTGTCTCATTCATTCCCAGCTTTCAGGGAGGACAGAGAAGCTGGCTTACCCAGACCGGATTTACAGACATATAGGTTCACATCAGCACCCACGAGACAATTAACACTTTGTATAAGGAAAGGGATCCTCTGGAGCTTCTCCTCGCAAAGTTATCACCTGCCAAAACCTTCCTGCTAATATCACCACTGCTTTACATGAACAGTGGACCTGGAGTTTAGGCCACTGTTTGGAAATGTTCAGATTTGTAAACTAAAAAAAAAGAATGACTGAAAAGCATCTCACGTTGTCCTCCCTCAGGAAAGAGAAGTGTCCATATTTAACAGGGATAGGCCCAAATGCAGTAGTACAGTAGCTTTTATTGTAATCTATATTGCTTTGGTCCAAAAGCTATACTATATTTTCGTTAGCATCTGCTTTTGGATATTTGGCCTTCTATGTGCTTCACAGTGGAAACGAAGAAACGGTGAAAACGTCTGGCAATTTGCAGAGAACAGAAGGAGAGAATATAGATGGAAAAGTGCTCCAGCAGAGGTGGAGTAATGGCAACTGATATGCAAGGGGAAGTCATAGGAAACAATGCAATCTAACTTGTTCCAGCTGCCTGAGCAATCGCAGGGACAGTGCCAGATGTAATATAGTTCTGGTTAGCATGAGCTGAAATGTGGGATAGCCTCCAAAAACAAGGACGGGGAGAAGAGAAGCAGCAGCTCATTTGTGAACAAAGACTAAACTATTTAGTTGCTAAAATACATGCAAAGGAGGTATCCCCTCCCTTTGCCCCACGTGCAAATCACATCTAATCTGGGGAAAAGACAAAGGAAAAAAAAAATCCAGTCTGTGGTTGTGCTGAATTTGTATGATAAACACTGGATGGAGGCTGTGCTAAATAGGGAGGAGAACTTGGGGAGTGTTATTTTGGTTGTGCAGCAATTGAGTCCAATGTTTTAACAAACTACTGCTGCTGTGTTTGAGAAACTGCATTTTTAAAATGTGAATCAACCAGGACAATTCACAACAAGAGAGCAGCTCTGAGAGCCCCTCCATTACATGTAGGGTACATCGATGGTCAGTTCGTCCCATGATTACACTGTAGGATGGAGGGCCTGAGTTACCTTGGGATAGTTACCTAAGGTACAAATGGCCAAGGACTACAGTAACTGAGCGCAGCCTACGTGGCCAAGAAAGAGAACAAATAATCTTATTCTGAACTCCCTTCTACTGATATTTAACCTAAATCTATCTCAAATCACTTTATACTATGTTCAGTCCTGTCTATGACTGTTGAGTCTGCCTGTCCCCCAGGCCATTTAGATGATGAAGGAGACCCAAAAGGACCATGTAGATCAGATGATTGCCTTGTCTGTCCCATCGCCTGCTTGAGACTGTTCCCCAACCTGTGAGAGCACAGGCAGAGCACAAAGTGGGCAGGACAGGCACCAATTTGAGTGCTTCTCAGAAAAGTTTTGCAAAAAAGCCCTGCTGTAAGGAAGGATCATTCTGCCTCAGTTTTCAGAGCGCGTTAAGAAATACCTTCAAGATGTCTTTCCATTTTTAACTTGCTTGTGTTGATCCCCATGAGGATACAGCTGTCTAATTTGCTTGAAGTAGCAAGTCAATCTGTATAATGTGGTTTGAAGGAAAGGATGGTGTTTTGGCTCCACTAAATTTCAAAGCAACTTGGCAATGATTGCCATTATTGGTCTGTATTTAAGTGACCTAGGAAGCATTATCATCCCCATTTTACAGAAATAAAGGAAGACATGGGGAACTCAGACAATTTACTTACTCCAGGGTCTTGGTCAGGTCCACTCTTTCTCTGACACAGAAGTCACAGTTCTAAGGAGGGCAGCAGGTGCTGCAGGAGAATGGGTCTGCAACTCATCGCCATTCTCAGCTAGGAAAACAGGGCAGGACCAGATCGCCTAGCTTTGCAAGACAGTGAAAAAAAACCTGAAAAGCAGAGTTAATCCTTCAATGTAACAACAGAGCGGGCTTCAACGGCAGTATCTCTACTCCGTTCACAGTTTCTGAGCTCTGCTGCAGTTGTCCTTCCTGCAAATATGATCAATTATCATATACTTGTTAACAGTTATAGATGTTGCCACATAATGTAGATATGGCTGTTCCTTCCCCCGCAGCCACAGTCTATTTGAGGGATAAAAGCTGTTGCTTTCTTACAATCAAAATGCCATCAGTCTTATGAGTATCAGATCTGCGCTGTGTTCTTGTCAGAGAAATGCTTTACATTTATCACCTGGCATGTGCCACCTCTGTGCCCTTTTTCCCAGGGACACCACTTCTGTGGAAATATTAATAAATGACAAATTGCATTTGTGTAATCTTGTGAAATGTTTTGACTACTAAAGTTGTTCCATAGCAGTTCATTAAAGGACACATAAAGTATTTAAGTTTACATTTTATGAAAAGATCAGGAATGCTATGGCTGATAGCTTTCTTTCTATTGAGCATCTGTTTCCTATTTTTTTAACGGCTTACAGCAGTGGTTGGCCAGTTCTGTGCTAATAGTTGATCTTAACTGGATCAAAACATTGTAATTTCTTAACAAAGGTTAGAGAGTGTCCTTCTAACACAGCTTCCTATGGCTGCAACCAGCAATGTCTGTGCATCAACATCTGGTTTCAAAATATTAAAAATGATAAACACTTCCAGATACAATCCATCTGGCCTCCCAAAATTCTACATCTGCATAATTTTGCTTTCCTTTTAAAAACCAAACACAGACTTAGTTTGGCCCTGCTACATTACAGAAGAATCCTCCTCCTTCTAAGTGCAGGGCAAAGCCCGTGGTCGAGTTTTGTTGGAAGTGGCCATCTGTATCTGGCCGACTGTTGTGTCTAACATTGGCTGTATTAGTAAGTGATAAGCAGAAATTCTTTGCTTGGTTAGCATATGGTATCTGATTGAATCAGAAGGGAGGCTGCAGTGAAGAAATGGTGAACTGAAGGAGCAGTGAAGTTTGCAGTGCTGGCTGCGATCAGAGTTTTGAAAGCTGTTTGCTTGCTGTCCATCTGCATCGTGTCAGTCCCCTCAAAGACAGCACCAAGCCTGGAGGATTGCTGCCCAGTGCAAACGCAGTCGCGGTTTGTGATTCACTGCTTTGCTCTAATGTCTTGGGCTTTCTTGAGCAGCGTATTCCTTGGCTCTAACACCCTGCAGACAGGTCTGCAACACTGCAAGGGTCAGAGCAGTGGACGAGGGACCACCCCTCTCCCTTTTGGCCAGAGATACTTCCTGTGGGATGGCTGCTGCCGCTGTGACTAAACAACACCGGACTACTTCCTCTGGCCTCTCTCCCCTTCCTTTTCATTTTCCATGCCAATTCAAGGAGGTCTGTACTGTTGAGTCCCTGACTGTTTTACCCAGATGGAAAGATGATTTGTATTTCATATGCACAGAGAAATAACAAGTCATTCTTATGCAGGTAACTGTGTGCAGGGTACGAAATGTCATTGGTTTCATTAGCTTTTAATTAATGATGCTACTTAATGTTCAACATTATGTATATAAAGGAACAGTGAAATTAATAATAACATATGGAGATTAATAGAGGTGTGGGAGATAAGTATTCCAAGTTCAGTCAAAGTCAGAAGTTCATCTTATCATTTTTGTGTCCCTCAGTGGTCTAATTTGCAATGAAAAGGTATTTTTGCCCGAGATTTTAAAAATCTGAACAGGTTCCAGTGAGCTCTGAAGGCAGGACACTGAACAGGCCTTTTACCCCAGCTGGAGTGCTCCAGCTTAAAGCCGAAGAGGTAATCAAGATGGGAGTTAACACTTCTTTCACTCTTCCAAGATTTTACTGGCTCTAATGAGAGGATCTTTATGTTAAAAACCGGAAAAACCAGCATTTTCAGACCAGAGAAGTCACTGCAAGGATCCATACTTTGACTCAGCTCTTGGTTCATAGATACCTGGTACCCCACGGTCTGCTGCACAGTACCCCGACCAAAAATATACCGAGGATCATGGCCATAACCTGGATGAGATGGTTGGTAACGGCAGCCATGAAAATTTGAACCACACAGATAACAAAACCAATTACAGATCTTCATTTCATTATGGAAAAAAATCCAGTCAGGCCAGCCAGTCTAAATGTTTAATTCCATTGTCATGCTCATTAGTTGCATATACTTCCAAATTCAGTTTGAGACCAACTTTCCTGCATAAACCAGAGACAGCACATACCATCCTAACACCATACCTATCTCTCATGACTGATGTGGCTGTTGCTAATGTTTCCTGTAGTGACGATGGCTTGCTAGGTGCTGAGGAGCAAAAGTACAGTCAGACCACATAGTAAGCTGAGTAAGATGAAGGTCTACGACTGCACTAATTATATATTATCATCTCTTAAATGTAACTGCATCTGTAAGTATGTGGAAAGTGCATCAGCTGGAAGATGCCCTAAAAGGTTTGGGAATGGACAAATCAATGAGAAAACCCCATAGCAAACTACCAGCAGTTAGTGTCAAACAACCCCGTAGTCACCTGCAGCAGCCACTAGAAAGCCAAGATGGAGGAGGCAACTCTTTCCTCTCTTGAATGAGATCTGAGGCAGCTCCTTTTTTCACCATTCACAGCTAGAGCTTCCTTCTCTTTCCATCCATATTTTGAAAGAAATTCAAGCAAAGCTTACCTTCATTCTGAGAGACATGATAGTTTAATAGCAATAATAATTCTTTTATCTTCAATCTAAGCAGTCAAAATAGAGTGCTCATCAGTGAAAGCACTTCTCAGGAAAATGTAGGTGTTGTCTTGGGTTTCTTAATGACCCTGAGATGCCAAAGTCACAAAAGACAACTATCCCAGCAGTATCCCTGTGCCACACTGGAGTTTAATTAATTTGGTCATTTGACACAATTTGATAATTTGATAACCATGCATCACTCTTAGGGCGGCAAGTAACATCATCATATGCATCATCCCTGGTTTTCACCTCCTACAATGAACATTTTTTTAATGTTAGTCTTCAAAGTCTTTCCTTCTTTCCTCCTCTTCCCTACTTTCACCTCCCCCAAGTCCTTTTGTCTTCCCTTTTCTCAAAAAGAACATTTTCCTCCATTGCAAATCCAGTAATTTTACTGTGATAAGGGCAAGTGATTAGACAGAGATGGCCATGATCCTTTTGTTTCCCATCATCAGCCGAGGAAAAAAAGCTCTGAAGATGTCTGGATTAATTTATTTAAAATTGTCTGTAAAGGAAATCAGAACCAAATTAGGTTCCCTGCCTTTTTAGGAGGAGGGAATAGATACCCAGTATGCTCTTAAGTTGTGACTGCTGCTGCTGAACACTTGCTATCCTGCCTCATTCCCACAGCTCACTGGTGCAGAGGGCTCCACACTCTCTGGATTGTCTGGGCAGCCATTTCAATGTAAGGGAAATTTCTTTTCCTGAGCAAAACTCCTGTGGGTATCAGAGGCTAGTGAGGAGTGCGATGGCTGTTGTCAGCCCTATCAGGGAGGGGTGCTTAGAGTCCCTAAAAGGGAGATACTGAGGGCTGAAACTGGGGATGAGACTGCGAGATGAGTCAGGGTGCAGGATTCAGAAGAAATCAGAATTTTAAGCAGTTATTTCAATATTGGCATGAGGCTGCAGAGCCTGTCTTCCCAGGTGGAAAGCAAAGGTTTCACCCTGTGATTCCTGAGAAATAACATTGCAGTGGTGAAGCAGTTCTTGCCCTTATTTTAAGACAGTCACTTCTTGGAAAGAAAAGATTTGGAGAAGGCATTTCAGGAATCCTAATACTTCTATCTGTTTTAAAATATAGGTAAAATTATTAAATATAAAATAAATAAAAGCTGAAATTGAATAGTCTTACCCCTAAAGTCTGCCTCATAGATACATTAATCTATTTGGCATGACTTCAACAAAACATGATTGACCTGCATAGAGGCATATGCCCTGTGTTAAGACAGAGGGAGTACTGCCTGGAGCTACAGACTTACTACCAATTATTTTGCTTGTGTAGACACTTAGATAAAACCGAATTAATTGGAGATTAAGTTTGGCCAACTTCATGGTCACGATTTTTTCTGCTGAATAAATTTGCTACCATCCATGTTCACTGAGAAAAGGATGTAAAGGCAACATTAGATGTTTTACTTGATATCAGCGCATAATCGAGTACACTGCATATTTGATGTGTCAACCTTGGAAACAGGAGTCTGAGACTTATTCATTGAATGAAGACAGTGAAACTTTGGTACGATCTCTGTAAGAATAAATGTTATCAACACAGCTTAAATACTTCAAAGAAGCTTTATATGAGGCTAAAATAATTGGATAATTCAATGTAGCAAACAAGCTAAGAAAATAAAATAGCCTCAACAAATAATTTGCTTTTCCTAGGCAGCTCACAAAAAGGAAAAGAACCAAATCAGATTATTTGCTGTTACTTATTTTCTAACTCTTAAAAGTTTTTTCCCTTTAATAAACAGAAATAGTTGAGTCAGAATCTGGTTTTGTTTCTGTTGAGACTAATAGCAATAGCATGATTTCCGTAGCAAGGAAGTAAATCCATTTTGCCAGAGCAATGCTGTAAGAACTTATCCATGCTCTCTGACATGTAGATAACATTAGCATTTACTTTTCCTATCTGATAGCATTGTTTTAGTATGAAGTTCCTATTGCTTTGGAAGGTTTCTTGGTCTGACCTCAAGATCCCTGAAGAGTGATGGCCTAAAACTATTTCAAATAAGGCTGTCTGAAATAAGAGCAAGCATTAAGAAAATTGTACTGGCTTTAAATTCATCTGCTCAAGTGTCCAGGTTACCACAAATCAATTTTAAATTGTGCAGAAGCATTTAAAAAATAAATAAATTGCCTCTTTAGTTGTAATTTCCACAGTCTCCTTTCACTCACAGTTTAGTCAATAACTAAAGCCTAGGAGGCAGAATAATATTAATATATATCAGAAAAATGTTTCCAAGCTATAGCTCAGAGGAGCACGTTATATATGTAATTATACAATCCAGTTGCTGGGAGACTTTATGGATGCTCATGGGTATGAACAGTCAAACCAATATTAAGAACTAAAGGCTTTAGTTGTTCAGTGATGCACTTAATTAAGCTCTTCAGTTCCCATTTAGTAACAGACTTCTGTCCATTCCATTTGCATTACATGTTCTTTCAATTGGTCAAGTTCAGTCTTATAATAAAGGAATGTATTTCCTCCTCTGGGTAAGTATGTAACCTCTTAGGGATCATTTACACTTGAAAATTAGCTTGGCACAAATGCAGGTGGGAAACTGAACACAGTAACTATTTCTGTGTAATTCCACATGTAGATATTGTTATTGCACATTAAAATTGTCCACTCATGGGATTATTCAGGAATCTTGATCCAGAATTGCTGCTCTGGAAAAACTGTGTAAGTGCAATACTACATTTGGAAAAGTCCTTCTGATCTATATTCAAGTCACATAAACCAGAAGAGGAGTCAAGACAGACAGAAGAAATTGTGATGCCCACATTGGCTAGGCTGGCAGAAAATCATTAACACAGACGTCCAACACCCAGCCAAGCCTTGATGCTTTCATTCCAAAGGATTTCACTCATTTTTGCAGATTTACTGCAGCAAGCGTGTACCAGTGATGAGGTCAGAAACATGATTCCTTGAAACCAGCTCTACCCTCACCTACTCACATGTTACCTCTCCTCAGGATAGCTTACGGAGTCAGCTGAGAAGGTAAAGTGCTTGTACCTCACACACAGAAATTATATTGACCACTATATTAAAGTACTCTAGGGCTGTGATTTAATCTCACATTTAGAGGTAATTGCTTAGAGAGGTGAGGAGGGAATCCCTTTGCAACACTCAACTAGTCCAGGTTGCCTGTCATCTTGTCCAGAGGGAGGGCTTCCTATTCCTTCCCCCCAAACACTGGAGACTGATCTTGTCTGAGGACAGGACAGCTGAATTAGATCAGCTCTCTGTGGTGTGAAAAGGGTTGCTGAGATTTCATACTGATGAATCTCGATCGTGTGCTTGTGGTCAGCCCCTGGGCCAGATGAATTAATGATCCCTTCTGGCCTTAACCACTGGGAAGCCATGCAGCTCTCAAAATGCTCCTTTCTTACAGGGACCCCAGAGGATGATGTGTTGCACAGTGTCTTCTTCAGCTCGTAGCCATTCTGAAATGCTAACACTGACTTTGGGCCCGTCCTGGTGACTGCGTAGTCTGCAGACATCTACTTAACTACCTAGAAGTCCTGCAGAGTTGCAGGACTGCGACAATTGTGGACAAACAAGCGTTGAATTTAACGTGTTACAAGACCATAAAGTAACTACTGGCAGTTAAGGCTTTACAGCTTATTGCTGGTCACATGTACCCTTCTTCTGCCCATTTCAGGCAGGAAGAGTAACAGGAACATTTGTGTGTTTGCTTGCCTAAAGACAAAAAACTCTTTGTAAAAATATAAAATCTGGAAACAAGCTGGCTGGTGAGGTCTTAAAATACTGGCAGCAAATCAAACACAAGAAAGGTATTGGTGAAGGCCATGTCACACACAAAGAAGAACGCAGTGGTATTCAGCTTTGGAACCTTCTTTGGGCTGTGGAAACAAATCAAGCTTCATTTAGTCAAAATATCTTCACAACTAGACAGAGTTCTGCTTTGGTTTTGTATCTTAAATGTAAGCATCGATGTAAAAGGGCATCGATACTAAATGAAGCTGTACATTTGCTTTTTTGTACAAAAAGACTGTATTTTCTAAAGGCCTATCCCAACTACATCACTCAACAACACCCTTTACAAATAGCGTCTGCTCTTAAAAATAAAAAAGGATCCAATAATATTCATACGGTCACTCTTGCTTCAGATGCTGCTTGCCCCTACAAAATACAAAGCGATAGACTTCTAAAACTTATAGTTGTACAATAAATTGACCTTGACCTCTAAAGGTTAAATTCATCACTAGCTTAACTTCTCCGGAGAACATGCTTACACCAGCTATTGTTTTTCTTGCTGAGTGCTTGCCTAGGCTGAGACTGTGGCAAATCTTTGAATCCCAATGAGGTGACTCTAGGACTACCATGTAGGTGAATATACATGCCCAAAATGTCATCTTTACTCTCCATTAAGAAAGAGTTAAACAAAATGTTTGAATGGAAAGTTTAGTAACAAAAGACATTTATGATGTTTACTTAAATTTTCTGGACCAGTAAGTCTAAATGACATGAGTTATTGGATGCTATATCTGGCCAAAAAATCTTTTTGACCAGTCTAAGTTTTACTACATGCTGAGCTGCCAGCATCCCTATTGGGGGAAAAAAAAAAAAAAAAAAAAAAAATCTGTAGTCAAATCCTAGTTTTCTCAGTGAAATCTGGATTCAGAATAGCCATTCATGCCAGAAAGTACCTTTTGAAGTTTACATTAACATGGATATTTATTTATTTTCCCTCTGTAACAATGACAGTGGTTGAGATAAACTGTTTAATTCTAAATAGAAAACACATCTGCTGTTTCTGCATTGTTTGTGGTTGCTGGAGGGGTGACAATTTAAACCAAGTAGCACACATGACATTTTAAGTGAGATGTTGTATGAGGATTTGCAGCTGCTGCACTTTCTTATTTTCCTCTCGCCTGACGGCACTGCTCCGTTGCAGGGCCTGTAAACCTTTCCATCCCCAACACAGCTCTCAGAGGGAAAGTTTATACATATCCTTACATACATGCATGCATACGTGCATACATGTGATATTTTTGACATGCTCATTTTCTTTTCTTTTGAGCAGGAATGCATTTTCTACACTGACCAGGATTTCAGTGGCCAGCATAGCCCAGAGATAATTGAATTAGGCCAGACTTTGCTTATGGCTAGGTGACGAGCAGGCATCTCAGAGCTCCAAAAGCAACCTGCGGTTGAGTCCTGACCAGCTGGCTTTGGACATCATGGCCCACTTGGGGATCTGGCGTGTTTGAAGTACCCCCAGGCTGCGATTTGTTTGGCGCTGGAAAGCCGTGAGGCCAGCCCCGAGCTGGCCCCGTTCTCTCCAGCAACATCCCCGTTATCTCAAGGCTGCTGGACAGCGTTAAACAAACAGAAAGTGCTGTGGGATTGGACTGAGCAAGGTAGTCGGAGGTCAGAAAGGCTGGCCCCGCTTCAGCGAGGGGAGCTGTAAGAATGGACACGGGTGCCACCCGGGCTCCCTACTAGCATCCCCTCCTGCCTGCGGAGGCTTTAACGTGGGGCGTTATCTATCCCCTGCCCCAGGTAAATGCTGGCTAACAGACTTAATTCGTCCCCAAGCGGCTCAGAAGTGTAAGCCCTATGCCCAAAGGTGGGCGCCTCTGAACGGCATGCTGCAGTGCCAACACCTAAACTAGAGTTAAATTACCTTTTTTTGGATCCCTGCAGTGGTTTAGTCACTGTTAGGCTGAGACAGTGAAACTCACTGTTTCCTTCACTCCAGAGTTTCTACACTGCTGTAGGTTTTATAAAGCCCTGGCGTTTGACAGTGCAGTAGTGCAATCCACTAACCATAAAAACAGTGTGAATTGAAATTTGATTCCTATGTTATGGCTGGAGACACTAAAAAGCTCCTGAGCGGTGCAAAAAGCTTGGGCGAGCGTCTGAAGGAAGGCTAGGGCCCATAAGCTCCCGGTACGCAGCCTCCACTGCATTTCTGCTGATATTTTCTTTTCAGTTCAAGGAAGGGTGCTTGTATTTTATTTTGCCATAGCTTGCTAGAGAAGAGGCTTCCTCTTTCCCTTCTTGAAAAATCCTGCCTTGGATCCAAACGAAAAGTTATGACGTTTCCTTTGCCGTTGTGGGATATTGTGGTTCCTCCTCTCCGTTGTCCCAGCAAAGCAAGAGCTTCTCTTGGGAGCTTATGAAATGCCTTGAGTAGAGCAAATTATTTCCCTTGGGAGGGACCAGATTACAACAAACTGCAAATATTAAAAGAAAAAAAAATTCCCAGGGAGGAGCCTCGGTATCGACCTCTAGGTCATCTTCCCCCACAGCCCTCTTTGCATCGTACAAACTGAACTTTGTCCTGCGCTACTAATGTGCCCAGTCCAGTTTTCAGAAACAAAGCATAAACACACCCAGCCAAGTGCAAGCTTAATATAAATGTGCTGCCTCTTCCTCTGGTTACAGTTGAGAGAAATTGTTTGTGTTTTAAGAGGGAGGACAGGGAAATCGGTTCCCAGGTTGGGCCTCGCTACAGCCACGCAGGCGGGGAGGAGAGAGGCCAGCTCCGGTGCAGGGTGCGCGCACACGCTCGCCTTCAAGCGCCGTTAGCGAGCCACATGCCGACGGGGATGCGCGGGCCTGTGTGCTTTCGCAGGGTCATGGCATGTTTGGGTTTTTTCGTAACACTGGCCCCCATGCAGCAGCCACAGAGAGCGGGGCCATGGTTTTCTGTCAGTTCAGGGAATCACTGGGCTGCCAAAGAAACCACATAACAGCTATTCAGCAGATGAACTCAAATAATGCCACAGCACTTGGGTGGCCATATTTATACTGGGCTAGCCAGGAATGTCAGGATTTCAGCATTCACAAAAAATGCGCTTCTGGCACAAACTATCTCTGTCATTTCAGCTCCACTCCTCAGTCTCAAATGATCCATATTGTTAGGAAAGCTTCAGTGTTTGGACTAGCATGTGTTTCCCCACTCCATAGGTTTCAGGAGTAAGGAAACGAGCCCTGCCCAGCCATCCTCCTCGGCAGTTCTGCTTTCCTCTAAGCAATGGCAAACAGGAGATGGAAGAGAGATACATCTGAACTCAGGCCATCAGTCACCGCACAGCATCTCCCTAGCATGGGCTTTTTACCCTTGGATCTATCCCATCGCTGTCCGCACAACCGTATTTCAAGGATTTGTCACGGGTCACATCTGCCAGCAATCATGTGGAAGAAACATAGAAAAAGAGCAATGCGCATTAGCTCCACTCTTTTCTTCCTGCAGCCCTCCTGTGCTCTAGACAAACGGACAAACTCCCATGCTGAAGACAAGCCCACCTCAGAGAAGCGACTGGGAAGCTACCAGGAGGTTCAGTGGACTTTGTCCCACAGGATCAGAAACCCGCAAACCCCACTCACACAGGAGGAGGTGAGGAGCCAAGGCACAGCCCCACAGCTCCCCAAAAACTTCAGCACAACAAGGAGGCTCTGAGCACTGCAGTGGGCAAGGTGACCATGAAAACTGTTTTACCACTCAAAAGGGTTGTCTAGGAAGAATAGTAGGGGATTTTAGACATGCCCAGGATTCCTGGGCATCTGGCAGGCCAGGGGAAGCAGATCTGCGCTCTCTCCTACCTAACTGCTTCATGCTTCAGAGCCCTGGGCCTCCTTGGCAGTGAAAGAGCAGATCACCTGCACCAGTCCTCCCTGTGACTCCAACAGCTCCTGGCAGTATCAACTTAATTGCACTTGAGCTATACAGCTCATTTACACTTAAGCACAAAGTCTGGTATACTTTGAAAGCCTCAGATTTAGTGCACGCTTGCAATCTACCTGCAGATCAGACATCTCCTGGGAGAAGCATGTTCTTCTGTACATGGTTTCTAGGCCAGGAAATCCCAGGTAGGAGTATAGGAGCCCTGATTCTGGTTAAAATGGACAAGTAAAGATACCCCTGTAAATTGAAAGAGGAGTGGCATCAGCCTTTCAGAAGCAAAGGTAGATGAGAATATTCTTGTGGATCTTCCAGTCTCAATGCCCTGTCCAGTTGGACTATGGTCCCAGGACTGCTTTTTCAGAATTAATCCATACACTAGCACTAGTGTCCATACACTGTCCATAGTGCTAGTGTCCATACACTAGCACTATGGGACAAAATAACCAAGGAAGATTTGAAAAAGAAAAATAATTCTAAAGTCCTGCTTTAAAAGAACTACAAACTTAAATATTGGAGTACCAAAATCAGCACTTCCAAGTTAGGATTAATTTGGTCTTTTTAAGTGAAGACTTACAAAGACAATCTACTATCACATAATACAAGCTCCATGAAATACTACTGATGTTCCCTCTGATCATTTGGGAGCACTAACCACATCTGGAGAAATATCTCACTGCAAAGTTTTCTGAAGTATTAGAGGACTTGGTGGGATCTTTTCCTATGTGTGATCAAGGAACCACCAAAAACAGCTGGTGCTGACACAAATATATTTTGAAACCTGGAGGCCTTGACACACAAAAACATCTCTCTCCAGCCAAGGCAGCGGGCCAGGTGTTTAAGATGCAGGATTTGCCAAAGTGCTTGGAGCTGAAATGGGAGCAAGACCAGTGAAACGTTCGATCTGTTTGCAGTACTTTAGTGTCTCTTTCACAGGTTTTCTGGGGTTTTGTTTGTTGACTCGGCAAATTCAGTGCAGAAGAGAGGATTGCACAATTTCGACTGAACACCTTCTACAAAACAAGGAACAGAACAGAGGCTTGGCGAAAGCACCAAAGCTTATTAGAAGATTCTTACCAAGGCATTATTTTCTATTAAGATGTTCCATAAATACACTATGAACAGGAAATATTGAACACAAATAATATACAAACGAACAAACAAAACCCCCTCAAAATCACAGTGATGGGAAACTGACTCCAGCTGTATTCAAGTTAGAGGAAATTTTGCCAAACATTTCCAGGGAAATCTAGATTTCATCTGTCTCATGAGGGGTCAGTCCTGAACTACAAAAGATAATTCACTAAACACTGTGGACATGAGGAATGACAAATGAAAGTCAGGGAAACCCATACACTGGTGTCATGTTTACAGGTGTTATTCTGGAAATAGGGAAAGGATAGGAAGGCTGATTGATTCAAGCCAGCTATGTTCACTAAAAGCCAGTGTAGGTGTGCTCAGCAGTAACAGTCACAAATCAGCCACCCACATGGTAATTGACATCACAGTTTGTAATTTGTGTCATTTGCCCCTTTGAGGTGGCTTCTTCCAGTCAGTAACAGTATATTTGAAGAGCTGGTGGGCAGATGTTAAAAATAGGGACAGAAGCACATCGCACACATCAGGAAATCCCTTAAAAATCAATCCCCAAGAGCATTCAGTGGCTGTACATGCTACCCAGCCCCGTAGGGTTCTTCACCTGTGCAATTCAAGTTGTTCTAAACAGAGCTGCACCACTAGTAATGCATGTGGTATGCAAAGCTGGAAAATTTTGAAACATTTGAACTGCTATTAAATCTCTGGTAATATTTAGATTAAAAACCCTTTGAGGTATGGACAATCTCCTGCTGTATTTATGCAGTGCCTAGGAAAACTTGGGAGGGAGTGGAGAGAAGACTGAGGCTATGACGACTTTCCTGGGTCTATTTCAGTGAGAATTTCTGTTTCTATTTCTGTTGCTCCTACATCTAATGAGGGTGACTCAGACTATGCTGAAAAAAAGCCTAGGAGAAAAACTGGTTATCCATGGTCCTTTTCCATATATAGGTAGGATACTAATATGACCTAAATTTTACAAACTCCTCTGAGTAAAGAAGTATCAAATAGAGTGGCTGCATGGCACCAGGATTAGCCGAGGAGCTGCCTCCACATGCTACTTTTCTTTTCCCAGGGCCCTGTAAATTTGGGGCTGAGCCAGAAGCAGCTATTGCCTCTGCACTGGATCCACAGTGCTGGTGAGAGCAGAGACAGCCTTGGACCTTCTTTGTGCTGCTGCTCTGGTGTAAACAGATTTCTTGTTGGACTGCAGTCAGTGTCCCGGGTAACTTGTCCAGGATCCAGAAAAACTTCAGCTTTCACACTCAGCCTCCCTGGTTTGGTACTGTGAAAGTGGGTTGCTGCTCCATGTTACAGAGGGTGGAAAGAGTGGGTGCAATCCAGCCTTGCAAACTCCTCCGTGCCTGCTACTTATGTCTCATGAAGAGAGCCTTGCTGAAGGGGTGCAGCAGTCATTTACAGCCCCAAATAAATGGGAGATCAGGGCATACTATGGAGCAGGCAGGGCTCCTTAGCCCTCAGCCTTTCAGCTTAATACAGAGGGCTCTAAGAATTATTCCAATAAATCCGAATGCTTGTAAGCTCTTCTCGCCCTAGTACCTCCTCCTTTAGAATGTCTTCTTCTGTGCCAGCAGTGTGGAAATATACTCCTCAAAGTCACATCAGTTGGTCTAGTGATTTCATAATTGTCGCAGAAGTGGTAATCTGTTCTCTTACAGGTGATGAAATGTCTGAGTGGTACTATATGATTGGGAGGATTACAGCATTCGAGATGTTTGTGAGCCTCAGATTTTCTAAAGCCCTTCAGTTTTGCCTATGACTGCCTCTATCCATTTCAGACGGTAGCAAGTTTTTAGGCTTGGCTGGGTGAGTTACTGAGGTGGGATTCATGAATGTTTGCAATATTGTTTGATCCGATTATCCCCAGTCCTCTCCACTTATCCCTTGTTCTGAGTTTTTACATGGTACATTACACTAAAGACGCTGTAGAGCTGGTGAGACTCAAAAGGTGTATGCAATTGTTTGGCTATTATTTGCATGGATGTGTGTATGCAATTGGTTAGATGCATGCTCCCAGATCTAGGCACAGCCATGATGATTAAAGGGAAGACAAGACTCCCAACACTGGCGTTAGCTACCCTTTTTTTGCCTGATCTGAATTATGTCAAGGCAAAACCAAGAAAAATCCTTCATGCAAAGGTATTTTCTCTGGTAACTACAGCAGTTTTACTCTACAATATACATTTCCAGTCAATGGAAGACATTTGCCCCTGGATGGATGCAGCTGCCAGAAAGAAACAATGATACATGAAGGTCCAGGAGAAGACTTTAAATCCTAACAGAACATGCCCAGGAAATACCAATCAATTCATACAGTAACTGATCATCTTCACCCTTAAAAAATCAAGCTAACAGCTGTGCACTGTCTCTTCTTCCAGAAATGCGTCCAGATCCCTTTTGACCTAGTGTACACTATTCATTTCTATTGTAGATTTTGGCAGTTTGTTTCATACTTTTAATTATACCCTCTAAGCAATGAAAGTCATCCTGAATAGTTTACAGCCCGTGCCTCATCTGCAAGCTGTAACCTCTTTCTTTGGAATTAGCAACAAGTCACACAACTTTTTATTTGAAACAACCCATTCCTTTTCTGGTGTATACTGTACTGTATTTCCTGAAAATTTCTATCCCTTCCAGCTGCAGTAAAACTTCAGTTTCCATTGACTTAAACCCAATGCAGTCATTTACTCCATGGTTCCTAGATTTTTAAGGCCTGAAGAAGCAATTGCATTGTCTGGCCTAACTTCCTGTAAAATTAAAGCCATAAAATTTCATTTAGATATTGCAATGTGAAGCCTAATACATTGCACCAACTAGAATGTGTATTTTTCTGATTTTACTAAAAGTTAATATGAAATACAGTGGTCATGATTACATTCCTCAGTTTCATATTCCCTATACATGCTTGTAAATGACTCCACAAGGTATTAGGCAATGAAGAACCAGACCAAAATGGTCAAATGGCTGCAATCTTTCCTGATCAGTTTTCATATATCCCTATGCATAATGATTTCATTATCTCTCATTTCAGGTTTCAGTAGTGTTTTACTGCAATCTATATGTACTTTCTGGAATAGAAAATTAAATAGTTACATGATAAATATTATTATCATACTGTCTATGGAGCTTGGAAGGGATCTCGCTAAACCTCATTTTCGATAAAAAATTATTTTAGATGGAGATTATTTTTCTGATTCTTTGGTTAAACAAATTGCTGTTTATCGATGAAAATATTCACCTTCAGATTGCAGAAAGCATATGAAAAGATTCATTTACTGGGGGTGAAAAAAAATTTCAGAATGGTTCCAAAACAGGAAAAAGATATATTGAAGTTGCTTCTGAGGAGGAGTTTCATGTCTCTCATCTGAGACCTTGCACTGTGAAGAGCATCTACAAGGGTGGCAGCTTCAGATTCTTTGGCTGACGTTACAGACTTCATGAGATATTTCAGAATGGCTTTTGAAAAGCTATCTCAGTGTGAGATATCTTTTCCTAAAAATGCAGAGACAGTTTATGTTGAAGACAGAATTGAAATACAAGAATGATCTCTCCCTGTCCTGTATTTAGATCACAGTTCTCAAGTATCCAGCCTGAGTGAGAGAAACAAGTCAGAGGAAAACAGTCAAAAGCAGGTTCTTGTAGGACTTGGTATGTTTGCAATATTTGCCATAGAATTAGAACATAAAATATTCTTCATCCTCCTCTATCTCCCACTCCCGGGTTGTATGTCCTACTTTCGCCTAAAAAATGAATGTATCTGTTGAAGTTTAAGTTTGATTTTAAAAGCTGCTTCCATTTTAAATAATTTTCAGTGCTTGAGAAAGCTGTCCCAACAAGGTGGAACTTTGGAGATATTCTCCAGCACAATTTAATAAACAGCACAAAAAACCTGCTTAAATCTCCAAGAGAAGTAAATACACGATTCCAGCTGAGGGACCCAGAGCACTCATAGGTATGATCAAATGAATGTACTGCACAATCTATTTCTATATCTGCAAGACATGCTTGTCCTAATTTATTTAGGAAGTTGGAGTGAGTAGGCAGCATTTTGGTATTGATTGAGACATAAAAATCTTTACAATTCTCTATCCAAAGCTGTAGAAATCTGATGCAGGAGTGGCTTAGTCATGCAGTATTAGAACATTTTCTTCCCCGGAGGAAGCATCAAACACAACATAATCCCATACAAAGATTCTGCAGAATGACCATTTGCAATCCTGTTATTTTTCTTCTTCTTTTCTAGTACTGATATGAACTGGACCCCCCCAAATTATCATGTGATTAAAAGAGAAAGGTAAATACTTATACAGCATTAAATGATTATAGGGTGACTCTTACCCTCTATCCTACTTGTTGTAAGCTCTGTTATGCAACCAACTACAGTGACATAAATAGGATATAGGTCCTCTTTATCTTTTTAGAAGTAAGTTATAGTGTATTCAAAAGATTTTTGGTATGTGTCTTACTTTATCTTCATTATAAAAACAACTTGGATGTGGTCTCTGGGGGAAATTTATAGTCCCTCCATGACACAATTAAATTACAAATGTCTCATTAGAGACTGCCAGTGTACCTCAGATAATGACTCTAAAGCATTCATCTCAAAGCTCATTTCCAGACTGTTTTTCTTTTGAACTTGTACTTGAGGATTGTACTAACTTTTATGAATATGTTTTTAAGGGACAGTGTCCTTTAGGGCACACCATAAATACTGGTGTGCTTGGAGTAAAAGTTGTTAAAGAGTCCAGAGAGGAGAATAAGGTAGGGAAGCATAAAACCAAACAAATGAGCTAAGCCCAGTTATGAAAACTTTTATCAAGCACATGATCAAGAGAAAGAAGTCTTGAATACACAGATATTTCATCCATTGCAAACTACAATTAAACCACAATTTCAGATGATGAAACAAGTACAACAAAAGAATATATTTTCTGTGATTCACTTCACAAAGGAAGTTTGACACCAGTTATTTCCGATACTGACTAAGCTTTACAAAGTAGCCCCTTTGGTGAACGTTTTCTTATATTTGGGCTTTTTGCCTTTGGCACCAATAACACTCTTGATTTCTGAAAAAGTAAATATTAATGGATTGGAAGTTAACTCTTTTCCCCCAACTCTGACATTATGTAATGAATCTAAACATCTAACTGGATAGACTTAGATTACTTGTTTATCTTTTTTTTTTTTTTTTTTTGAGTTCTTACAAAATACCACAAAGCCATATTATTCTGTTTTTTAGGAATTTCAAGAAATGGGTGAATCAGATCAATGCATCCTCTGTATGAAAGCTCAAGAAAGAATTTCTGGTCCTCTTCATGTAAAACATCCTTTTTACAAAAACTGATTTTTTGTTTGTAAAGAATGAACTACTGTTTAATGTTATGTAGAGGTAACCTACTTAAATTTAGTTCTCTTAATGACTGCACTGGTGAGGGAAGACACCACTCACACGGAGCTGCTTTCCCTTCGTGTGTCTAGCCAAAGGGAACATAACATATCATTCGTGCAGACAGGAAGAAAGTGGTTCTAGCTTCTGTAGTTTATCTGGCAAATGGAAGAGGCTCTTTATGTCCTAATGCCTCTGCTCCTTTCCTCCTGACATCAAAGGCTTGAGCCCAGTAACAGTAAACTAAAGCTGCAAACCCAGCAATGAAAATATTTCTATTAACTCGGACAAAGAAAACTTAGCAGTCAACAAGTATGTAAAAGAAGAGCCTCCTCCCTCAGTCTTCCAAACAAGTGATTCCCCTTTATTTTCATCGTGGTCTCATGAGGTACAAACAGAAGAGTGTTTGGCTCTTCTGCTTCTGACTTTCTCAATTAAACTGGATGATACCATGCACACTTCCCACTTTGGAAGAATCGGTTGTAGCACAATCTATGTCATCATTCATTTCTTCAGACAGTGATAAACGAATGTGAGGAATACTATGTGTTAAAAAAAACCTTGCCAGGGCACATACAGCTGTTAAGGTTATGATGTCTCAATTTTGTTTGAAGTTTTCCCTGAGTTCATACACTCTTCAGAACTCACAGGCTGAAAATTTTAGCAAAACTTCCTACTGTTAACTCCAGGTATCAGCTATTTTTCTGAAGAAGGATTAACTATAGCTGTGAAAGAACAGGGACTGCTTTTTGCAGTGGCTTATGACCTCAATTTTTCATCCATCCTTTCTATTTCCAGGAACGCAACAGGACACAAATGTTCAACCAATGTGCCAGGAGAGAGCATCAGCATTGCTTAAACTTATCCAGAGTGCATAGATATGAAAATAGAAACTCAGAATACAGATATGTGAGAGTGGGGAAATGATTCATGAATAGCTAATATGCAGCACTCCACTGTTCATTTCTGGTGTACTCAAGCCCACATGGCTATGGAGAAGAGCTGACACACGAGCATTAAAATCTCAGAAATCAGCAGGCAAATGGAAGGAAATAAAGGTATTCCAGTCTCATAGTCATTTGTGAGCCTGACACATGAATGCTAGAAGCCAGCAATACTGTATCATTACCTCTTAACAAAAAAATAGCTTTTCCTCCCCTCCCTTACATTTGGTAATTCCAATCGAGGTTGCATGTGCTATATCAGATTGTGGCTAGTAGTGACAAGTGTGATAGAGCAGTAGGCTTTATTAAAGAAGTTAGGAATGTTTAAAAGTGCTAAGTAGGCCAAAAAGGCATTTAAAATGTCCCAAAGGCAAGCTAAGAGAAATGGCCTTCTGGACACCTCAGAGCAGATACTCCAAACAGCTCAGTATCTAACAGCTCCTTCTTAGGCACTTAGCAGCAAGGCTGCATTTTCAAGAGTACTAAGCTCCACAGCCCGATCACCGTGATTAGGAGCCCAGCCCAGCTGGAAGCAGGACTTTAATTTTTCAGCCCTAGATTTCTTTGCAAGTCCAATCTTGAAATCTCGGGGGAAACTTTTGCTAATTTGTTTCATTAAAAAAAACTCACTGCATTTCCTGGAAGTCTGGCAGGTCTCACACTATAATAGTAGATGGCTAACTATCTATTGATAGTCCCTGCAGATCAGATCTTTCACTGTAAAGTAAAACTAGATGAGGTGAGAGTTACCTGTACTCCCTATGGCAGTCTGATTACCTGAACGTTGTATTTAAATATTCAGATGCAAACAAAAAAATCATCATTTAAGTAAAGGAAAGATTTATATGGCTATAAGTGAAACCATTCTTCTGGAATGAATATGATCCTAAAGTTTAGAAATCCTCAAGCTATTCTCTAAACAAAGATGTGGGAAACTATTACTGTTTATATTAAATATTCCCATGTGGATCTTTTGGTCCTTGTGGAATATGAATGGCAATCTCTTGTAAAATCCCTACTGGAGCTGTCAACGCTTTTTATATGAGGCATCCCAGATAGAGAGAGGAGTGGAGCATGCATGCAGGTGGGACATACCTGTTTCCTTAGGAATTGCTCACCCTTCTGATGGCAGACAGGTTTTCTGAGGCTACCCAGATATCAGAGCAAAGTCACTGAAGTGATTTTTTCATAGGGGAGGAGATGATACACTCTTCCTTATTACTGGCTTACTTCCTTATTACAGGGTCTTCAGCAGAACTACTCCTGATTTAGAGCAGAGGAATTTGAGACTAAAAGGATGGTCCTGTACCACAGTGAGACTCCTTGTTCTCA
This sequence comes from Aquila chrysaetos chrysaetos, assembly GCF_900496995.4. Lineage (NCBI taxonomy): Eukaryota > Metazoa > Chordata > Aves > Accipitriformes > Accipitridae > Aquila > Aquila chrysaetos. Next base: position 23,057,011 of record NC_044011.1, on the reverse strand, counting down.
CAAGCCCCATCTCCTACAGTCAGTGCACACACTTACCAGTCTCCACCTTGAACCTTCCCATTTTTATCTGCAGCCTTCATGGAAACCTGACCCAGAAACCACCTTCTGTCCTGAAGCCTAAATTAATTCCTGGGCTGTTTATAAGCATTTTTCCTTGTGACTATATTTTTCATCTGTTTAAACTTCTGCTCTTCCTAGTATTTCTTCCTTTCTTCCTCCTTAGTGTATTTGTGGGAAGTAACCTCAGGTTTCATTGTATTGCTGAACCATGCCAAGCTCTTCTGGTGTCTTCTTCTCAGACAGGATCCCCAGTGGGGCTTTTGGTAGGCCTGTTCAATGAGCTCTTAATCACTCCATGAGCTCTTCTCTGCTCTTACCCCTGTATGTGAGTCTGGTCAAAGATAGTAAAAAAAAAGATGGGTTCAAAGTACATCAGAGGATCTCCTACCACTACCTTGGAGAAGGCCAGTCCCTACCAGAAACGCTTCAACTGATAAACTGCAAGCTTGCGTTCTCATGGTCAAGACCCCATTACAATTTCCACAGTATTTTTTCATTCTTCTATTATTTCCAGATGATGACATCTGACTTTATCACTTACAGCACTTATACAATTAAGTGAGAGGTGAATCAGGGCCAGGTTGTTTGCCAAAAAAACAAGTAAAACCCAAACACTTCACGTCACTGTTTATTTTCACACTCCTCTTGAAGAAATACTAGGTCAGCTACACCAAACTTTGACTTCAGGATGCCTTGGATAAGGCTCATGCTCAAGCTACCTTGTTTATACCTTTTTGAATGATTTCTCCAGAAGTATTTATAGCGCAAAGTATACCTACCAGTGAGAATTAAAACAAAAATCAAGATTAAAAGTCCTCTGTTGTTTTGTATATGGAGAAATGAAGCAGTAATTATACTGTGCATATCTGGTCACTATCTGAGATATTAACTTTATTTTACACCTACATGAAGAAAAGTTATTATTTTATAGAGCTACAGTGAAAATGTTGCTCCCTTGAAATCAATGGCAAAATTCCCACTAAGTTCAATGGACTAGGATTTCTTCCACAGAGCGTGATTTACTACTTTGCTGCATCAATTGTATACCAGGGCAACTTCATTGAAATCACTGGAATTTCCTTGGCATGAAAGCAGTGAAATCAGAAAAAATGTGAGTACAGAGAATCATAATAATTTTTACTGGAATAAAAGGATTACAACTGAGGAATAACTGTTTTGGTAAACATCAATTAACTGAGATGTTCTCAACTGGCTTATTAGACAGTTGCATACTGCTATAAAAGCCAAATATAAATACATTTCCTGTATTCTTGCATAGACAAAACAGGGAAAGTGCAAAGACTTACATCACTGCTAAATTAGTTTCTCTTTAAAAAGTGCTCAACGTGTTTCAGACCAAGAGCCAAATTCTGCCCCTTGATATACACATGCAAATTCCATTAAAGTAGCTGGAACTGCATATTCATACTTGTGGGAATTATTTGGCTGTTTAAAGGCAATTCAGGGAGCATTGACTGCTAGAGCTGCTCAAGAATTTGCCAGTGAAAATGTTTTTTTGTTTTATTTTGTTGTCAAAAACTGTTGATTTGTCAAAACTAAACATTTCTGCACAATTATATATAGCGTGTTTGACAATAATTGCATTTCTGGTCAAGGAAAAAGAGAAAGCTAATGTCCACAGCACAGCCAACAAGCGCTTATGCCAAACTCAGGGCTAGTGTTCATATTTATGCTTTTCCAGACATACTCCTTTCTCTCCCAGTCCATGATGAATCCCTTGACGGGGATAAGTCGTCATCAGTCTCCCTCACTGGAGCTGTTTCACAGAGTTCTATAAATTCAATATTAATTGGGCAAAGAGACTGCCTAATCATCACTCCCCCATCTGGTAGCTTTCTGTTCCTGTCAGGAAAAGCAATTACTTGAACCTCTCCTCCCTTCCAGGGGATTGTCCTCTTAACAGACACTGTTGTCCTTGACTGAACAAGGCATTGGCTTATCCAATGCCTGCCATGAAAGGAGTGGTGGGAAAACATTTGACTCATCAGAAATGGTCATGAGATGGGATATCTGTTATCCTGGAAATTCCACTCACCCCATGTCCTGGGTTCAGCTGGGATAGAGTTAATTTTCACAAGAAGCTGGGAGGGGGCACAGCCAGGACAGCTGGCCCGCAGTAGCCAAGGGGATATTCGATACCATATGACATTATGCTCAGTATATAAACTGAGGGAGCTGGCCAGGGGCAGCTCGGGAACAGGCTGAGCATCGGGTTCTGCGTGGTAAGCAATTGCATTGTGCATCACTCACTTTATACATTCTTTTAGTAGTATTATTGTTATTATTACTTCTCTCCTTGTGTTGTCCTATTCAAATGTCCTTATCTCAACCCACGAGGTTTTACCTTTTTCTTCCGCAGGGTGGGGAAGAGTGAGCAAGCAGCCGTGTTGTGCTTAGTTGCTTGCTGGGCTTAAACCACAACACCCCCATAAAAATACTAGTGAAATAGTACTTGGCTTTGGTTTTACTTTGAAAATGCATATTTTTGTCTATATCAATAACTTTTGATACATTTGCTTCCCACCTCTAGTATTTCAGAAATGGAATTAATACTTCATTAAGCACTCAGCTTTCAAGGTACTTGGGGATACAAACTAAGCAAAAAACTTTTTACATGCATACATGTAAGACCAATAACAGGACAAACACCATGCTTCTGCTGTGCTGTTTGCCAAAGCAGCTGACAACTTAGGCAGGGGGACGAGTTGGGAAGAGGGGAATTTAACACTAATATGGATGGTTTATCTGGCTGGCCTTTGGAAGGCAGCATGATAGAGTAAGACACAACTTGTCAGAAATGTGACAGTAGGTTGGGATCTAAGTCCATCCCCACGTCAGGGAGTGAGGCTAAAACAATGCCTACATGCCAGTCCTGCTTAGTCCTTTCTGTGGGACTTTTCCAGCGTATGAGCCCCAGGGTGGTGATTTCGTGCCCCCACAGGTGGGAACCCCCTCGAAGGAAGTGCAGCAGGGGTTGTTAGGGGTTGTTATGAGACATCAATATCATTGCACATGGCAATACTTCTCTGGCATGAGAAATACTGGTGCAGTCAAATATGCCTCCCATTTCGCAGTTCTGGCAGCTCAGAAAGGAAGTCTCAGACCCCGAGAGCAGCTTTTGCTGGCTGGCGAACAGAGGGGACGGGGCTTACGAGATGAACAAGCTTAATGCTAGCTCTTTGCACAGGATGAATTTCACTCCATGCCATTAAAAGTAGCACTGGTGACTTTTGAACCACCATTAACCCCTTTAGGAGTCACTCCTTAACTGGTTTTTGGCAAATCCTTACTGCTTGCAAATGAAGTTCAAATTAAACCTTTATCCCTCTCTTCTTTTTTTTTCCCAAAACTGTTCTCTTGCTCTGGAGTGATGGAGCTGCTTTTTTGTACTTTGAAGTTCATTCATTCTTCTTTCATTCTTTCTTTCTTTCTCTCTTTCTCCTTCTGCTTTCTTTCTTTCCTTCCTTCTTTCTATTTTTTTATTTCTTTACATCTTTTTAGTTTTAACTGTTTCACTTCTAACCAAACTCCAGAGCCTGTAGGGAAATGCTTTCCCTTCAGCTGGGCCTCTTCCTATCTTATCAAATAATATTAGCTTGCACTCCATTTATACCACAAAGAGCCTTAAAAACTCTCATAGCTTTTAACCTGTCATGTAGATTAAGACCTCATTAAATTTCATACTACCTTCGGCATGATTGTGTTACCTAATGCTAAAGATTTTGGGGCAACATAATCAGTACTGATACAGAATGAAAGCAGAGAGATCTTTCATCATATGACTGTTTGTGGCTTCATTTGCTAGAAAGAGAATTTACTGTCTGGTAAATTCAGTTCAGTCTGGTCTGCATTTCTGCATGTGTCCTGTCTGGCTAAAGCACGCCTTGCATTTCCCCTCAGAAACTGATTGCATGACCTATGCTTCTGAATTTGAATGAACATGTGTCCATGCTCATAGATTAAACATGGATATTTGAGGATCAGTAAAGTGTGTGTACATATAGAGACATGCATGCACACGTACATATTTACTTTATAAATAGGTATGGGATGAATGAGCATGAATAGGTACAGGAAAAATGTTCACCTACATTTTTTCTGGCACTTCTCGTGTTTGCAGCAAAAGCTGTTCAGGGAGAAATAACTGTAACCAAAAGGGGGAATATGCTTTTCTCCTGCTTCAGTGTTTGCAACAAGGTTGGAGCTATAGGTGACTATTTCCAGAGACTGGAAATTTTTGGTTTGAGCACTGTATACACAGTGTAAAAGACCAGCCCTGCCACAGCAACTTTACAGTCGAAGCACGTTAAACAAGATAAAATGCAGTTATTCCAGTTTTATTGGTAAGAAACAGAAATACCAAATGGCTTGTTCTCAGTCATGCAGGAGATCAGTGACAAACTCCTATCACAGCTAATACCTCTACTACTAGTCCCGCCTTCAAGTTCTATGTCCTGGCAACGTTTCTAGTCCCCTTTCACAGATATGAGAGAATAAAAGAGGCCTCAGTCTTACACAGCACATGTCCCTCGAGAATATGAGCATCTCACAACAGTTTTGTGTTTGCCCTAATAAGAAGCCCCTTAACTGAGATGTAACCCACTGCTGTTGTACAGATGGGGAGCGGAGGCAGAGAGTGTGGGCAGAAGCTGCCCATGGCAGTTGAGGGAGTGCAGAAGCTGAATGCAAATTTTCCCCAGGTTTGACCTGGAGCTCTAGCATTTGGTTCATCCTGTCTCACCTGGGTGCTTAGCTAATTATCCAGAAGTCCTTATCAGGGCATTACAAGACCTCCCTACAGGAGAACATCGATTAGCAATCACTTTGATGAATTTCTCCACTTATTTTCTTCCACTTTTAAAATTACTCTTGCTGTTCCAAAGGATTAGACCACCTAACACCATCATAACACTTTCCTTTCGAACATATACCTTGTTGGGTTGAGGGACTTGTTTAGGGAGCAGGAAGGCTGGGAGAGGAATAGGAGCAACGCCAGCTCTCTTCCAGTGCCCGGTGCAATCCCCTTGCTGGTGGAGGTGGGGGGCACTGCCCCTCTCGACCTGCCCCCTCCGAGCCCTGTCTCCTTCCCTGCTGCCTGCCTGCCTGGCAACAGCTGCCTTTGGACCTGGCAGGATGAGACCCTCCCTCCGCTGAGCCACTCGAAGGACTTCCCCGTGTCACATCTGTTGTAAACTCTGCCATGCTTTTCCTGTGTCTGGACAACATCTCAGCTCATTAGGAAGACACGAGATAGCAGAAGGCCCGATACAGCGTGTTTCGGATCCCCTGAGCCCGGGAGATCCTCCTTCCCGTACCACGCATGGGACCCTTAACTTTAACCCAGCCGTGCCTTTTGTCTGAAGGGGAGAGACTATTTATGAGGAGTCATACAAAATAAACACAAAGAGTTCACCATAAAATATGACAACCACTTTAAATAATGTTGACTTAATTAAACTTTAAACTTTATTTATATATTTTATGGCCGTAGTGTGAGCTCTTCTCGGATGTTTACTTCAGTGAAAAATCCATCATGTGAGGGCCTTGAAAGGAATTAATCCCCTTACCCCTGGCACAGAACTCAGCTCCAACAATTCAGATCTAAATATTTAGTGATGGATGATACATGTTTATAGAACAGAGGGCAGCATGACATTTAAATGGGATCCGGGGTTGCTATAGTGAGCGGACATTGTTGAAAAGAAACTGGAAGCTGAAGCCGTGCCAATTATCGGAAGCCAATAAGTCAGACCCTTTTTGCCTGATTTTTCCCTTCCGTCTATCCCTTCTGGGTATTCGAAGGCTTCTTCACAGAAGGTTATGAGCAATTTTCAGAAGGAAAAGTTCTGCTGACTCTTGTACATTTGGTAGTGCATCCCATGGTTAAACTAATAGCCTCGTTGGGTGTCAGCCAAAGGTTACAGGCCTCTCAAAATATTCTTGGAAAAAAAAAAAGAGTTTATCACTGAACTGAAGTTTCTCATTAGTAACCCTGTGTTGTCTAATCTGTGAAATTACATGATTAACTCTTTTGCAGAGACAGCTTCAGCCAGAGTTTGCAATCCCACAGGAAGTTATTAAAAGTATCACCGAGATAATTTCCCTGCTTTGTACTTGGCCCTTAGGGTAAAGGAAATACATCATTAGATGAGTACTTTATAATAAAGCTATAGATCACTAACAATTATTAAATGGCTGTCAAGAATGATTATTATTTTAAAAGTTGAGCACTGTGCAATTTGAAAAACAAATAAAAAACCTTGAAAGAAATTACTTCCTTTGTTTTTGTATAGAAATTAGAAACATGCCTTCCCCCCCATTCTCTTTGAAGTGATTATTGGAATATAATCTTTCTCTGTACACAGCCATCTCACCTTCAACATTTCTTTCTGCAGCTCTAAAAATACTCTTACGGAAAGCAGCCGCTTGCTATTGAGAGAATATTCCTCAGTGACCGAGAGGATAGCAGGGTCTTTTTGCGTGCGCTGAGAATGATACCTTAATGCATGAGCCCTGAAACCCTGATGCTTCCAGCCACTGAAGCAGACGTGGTGGTCTTCACCCAGGAGCAATCCTTGCTTTTGGTGAAAGTTGAACTCAGGGCTATCTGAGACACAGAAAAAGCCTCCCATCATGTATTTTAGCTGAAGTCACTTGCAGATGTTTTCCATGATTTATTGCGCTTGGTTTTGGCTTTCTAATGAATTCCTCCCAGATCAATGGGTGGTTTAGTTTGCATCTTTTGGGAGGAGAGGTAACAGTTCAGATCTTTAGTAGCTTCCCCAGCTAGTTACCAAGGCTTTTGTTTTTTCCTTTCTTTTTAACCATTAGTGAAAAAGTGGAGTGGTGAGAAGGAGACATTGGCAATGCCCGCGAAGTCAGCCAAGCTGTGAGCCTCAGCCGGTGACACAGTTACCCTGCAGGGATGGCCGTGGAGCATCTGGCTGGATTGTGAAAAAGACAAATAGTCGTGAAGGTTTGACACAGGTGAAGCGTGTGGAAGCAAGAGCCAATAAGCACGCTGTTGGTCCTCAAATGATATCCAGGCTCACAATTCAGGATTATGAGGTTCAGCTATAAGCCAGCAGAAAACTGAGCTGGAACTTAAACAAAATAACATCTGCACATCCAGAAAAGGAAGACACCTGTAAGAAAGCTTTTTTGTGTTCCTGTGAAATAGCCAGATCTTTCAAATGAGTTGGTTTTGGGAATTACCCGCCCAGCCCTAAAGGCCCAGCCCTGAAGTGCACTGCAGGACCATCCCTGCAGGACAGCTTTTGTGATTTCATCATGTTACAGTGCCTCAATATGACTAATGCACCCATTCGGTACAACCTAGGAGTTAAGAAACAGTGCTTTGAATCAGAAGAGCTGAAATCTAGTTTCAGCTGCATAAATGTGCTAACAGGTCAAGAGATTTGCTCTTTCTAGGCTGCTTTTTTTTCTTTCCCTAATTACTTCTTCCTGACCTTAAATAAGCCATGACATCCTAGGAGAGAAGTCAGCTGAATGTATAAACACAATATATGTTTATACATTTTCAGTATAAGTGCAGTTTCTGAAGAAGAAAGAACTTAGTGCTACCTTGTTGTTCACTGATCTTTTTCATACTGTATCACTTGCACTGATTACAACGGGAATCCTCTTCAAGTGTTTAGAATAAAATGCACTCCAATCTGCTCATTCTTTTTTTTAAAAAGTGATCTGGGAATGGCCTGGATTAATCCTTGATCCTCTTAATGCTTAACCTAAGATCTACATGTCTAACTGTTTTCAAAAAGCTTAAAAAGGAGAGGAGAGTTTGTCTAAATTAGTGTATACATATGATAATATTCTTCTTATTCTAGTTCTAGTTTTCAAAAATAATATGCCTGGAAGCCATTCTGAAGTGTGAGATAGGATAACTCAGTGTCTGCAGCCTTCCATGATCTGCAAGTGACAGAGAAATATTTTTTACTGTATTTTGTAGTAAAGAAAAAGACAACTGATAAAATTTTCCCTAATGTTTGTTAACCGATTAAAAAGAGACAACGTATTCTTTCCTCAAAAATTTGAGACACAAAAGGATCTGGTATATATTCATACTCATGGTGCTTAAATAAATGCAACCTAAATCTTTTGAGGTTTGTTTATTACCAGTGTAAGACCTGAGTTTTAACATGAGGTCAGAAAGCTCCTGAAGATCCATAGGGAAGAAGGTTACTGTGGGGTCTGCAAAAGATAGCTATGAAAAACAAATCTATAGCCAAACAGGAATAGTTTAAGCTGTCTATTCAGGTATCCATATTTCCATGGCAAAACTCTCAGGGGTCCACAAACTGGAAAACATTGAAAATATTGAAGTACATGCTACATGCATACCTTCAGAATGGAAAAGCATTACAAAACAAAAGCCACAAATGTTAATAGAAAATCTCTCACTCATGTATCTTACTTTGAACTGTGATTTTATAACATAGATATCTGCATTTGTAAGAGATAACCAAGCACACACTCCAGAGCTGATCAGGAAAACAATATCAACACAATTCTGACTTGGGCCATGAATGCAGAGTACAATTTTCTTCCTGTAGGTTCTCATTCTCAGATGTATTCTGACTGATGATAATGATAAAACACTGATTTATAGAGAGATCTGCAACTGTATATGACAGAATCAATGCAATTGGTGACCAATAAAATGCCAGTTCTTGCAGAGGTGGGTTTGCCATCATCCCATGGAATGGTGAATACCTAATTTTGCCATTCATTTCTGCTGTGTATGGGGTATCTCCAGGAGATATATGAATGTTCCTTTGGTTTTACAGTGAATTATGCCTTTAGATCTCTGGGAGCAGCTGTCATTTGGTTTTCATTTGAAAACCAGCTTGTCACAGATGAGAACTGAGCAATATACTCCTTTCTGCAGTATTGACTCATTTTCCTTCTCACTACTAATTTTTCTTATTTCTGTCATCGAAGAAGGAGATTACTCTTTACACATAAAAAATATAACTCCAGCATCTGATCAAAATTGTATTTTAAATCACATTCTTTTTTCAGAAGTCTTGTTAACTGTCCTTTCATTAAATAAAGTATATGGCCCTATTAATTTTAAATCGCCTTTGTGGGTCTCCATTCTATCTATTTTGAGAGATGTTGGCCCTGGCTACTCTTGTCCTAAATGCAATTTTATCAGCCAGTGAAAGATCATGCTCTGTATATATGCATGGCATTTGCATGCTGCTTCTGCTGGAGAGGGAGGAGGAAAGTTCTCCTCTGACAGGGATGGATGTTTCCCTGTCACCAAGTGGCTGTTCTGCATTGCTAGAGGCAGCAGGAACGCAGTGGATCCCAGCTTAGGGTCAACCTCCCATCTTCTAATCACACTGCTTCAGGTAAAGGTGAAAATGTTGTAATCACACCAAAGGCTCATTCCCTAAAGTGTTAACGTCCTCACTCCCAGATTGGTAGGAGCGGAGGGCCTTTTTTCTCTGCTAGCGGGTGCTCGGCACTTTCTAATGCCATAATTTGAGAGAGACATCAAAGACGAAGAGCAGTGGAGGAGGAAGATTCAAAGAAATAACAGCTAGAACAGATGTGCAGAAAAAAAAACCCCTTCACTGAGTACTTCTTTTACACTTTTTGGCTTTGCAGGCTACCCATTTTTTAAAGCAAAAGTATCAGTTTATTTCTGCACTTCATTGCCAAATCAGAAAATAGAATCACGCAAAGCATTATCATTGCTTGTATTCATATTTGTAAATATTCTTACACTTCATATGTGGGGAAAATCCATTATTCATAATACTATGTTTTTGTTGGTAGAGCACCAGACTCGCAGATGATTAGTGATAGTTGATGAAATGAACTTTCTTGAAAGTTCAGAGTTCTTGCATTATATAAAATTGAATTTCTAAAATCAGTGCCTTTGATGTCTTCCCAGTACAAATATTTTACTCACAATTAAGTACTTGGGACAAAAGTCTGGGAGAAGGGGGAGAGAGAAAGGGGAGGGGAGATGTGGTTAAAGGCAATCCTCAGCAGGATGACTTAAAAGTATGCCTATGATTTCTCAATAGCTGCTACTGACTTTCCGGTTTACGTGAATTTGCCAAATGTATTTTCTTTGGGTCAGATCTTACTTGTCTTGCTCACACAAGTATTCTTATTGACTACCCCGAGAATAAAGCAACCAAATTCTGCTTACTCCTTCTGTTTTGCTAATTCCCTTAGGATCAGTTCAAATAAACTAGGGTCCTATGTTACTGGATCAGTTGACGGGCTGTGAAACTATACTAATGTTCACGTTAGCTAAAATTTTTCAGGGGAAATACCTGTGTTATTTTCCTTGGTTGTCTCTGAACAAAAACAAGAAAAGAAGAAACATTTGTCTGCATTTACAGTGGAAGCCCTGCTACCCACGGGCCAGGCTAATCCGCACGCCGTGATTAGCCCAGCTCTAAACAGATGCTGCCTCTGCAGTTCCTGCCACTTTTGCTGCCATAATTTTGTTTGGAGTTTAATAGATTTTTTTCTCTTTTGTTTAGTCTTTGGTCAAACTTTTCATTTTCAGAGCACAAGCCAACAGTGGTCTATCTGAAGGCTAATTCTTTATGCTGGCAGCCACAGAGCTGCAATAAATTTGCAAATCCCAGCAATGATACAGCCTCACAGTGCACCAAATAGCTATCACTTGCATTTATACCTGAGTCTGTATGTGTTCCTGCATTATCAAAGCCCTTTTTCTACCTCTGTATGCTCTATTTTGACATAAAATCAGTCTCAGCTAGTTCAGGCTATATGGCTGAATCTATTTGGGGTAAAAAAAGAATTTGTAAGGACATAATGTATAGCCTTCGTTGCAAAGTAAACTAGGAGCAAGCATGATGGATGAGTTAGAGTATAAGACTGCAGAAAGCTGTGAGTCCGGTCAGGAGGGAGCTGGGTTGAGAATCCTGGCACATGGGTGCTATTTCTAGTGCTTCTGGCAGCCTCCTTTGGGAGGCTGGGTAAGTGGCTTCCCACCTTGTTTTAAATCTTACTTTGCATGGAGCTTGGACTATCTCTCACTCTATAAGCCTAAAGTAGTGTCATGAATACCCAACTTCCAGTGCATGTCTTAAGTGACAATATGATGTAATTTTTTCCCCTCAATATCACCATCTTCTTTCCAATGCACTGTACAGTGTTTTCAGCCCCTGCTGATTCTTTACTAAACTTCTGATTTTTTTTCTAAAACTTGGTTGTTTTCCATCAGTTATTAAAACTCATTAGCAGGAACTTTTCTTCCTTAGGTAGCTACAATGCTGAACTGGTTAAGACATCAATTTATATTCAAGGATATTCATCGCTACCTGCAATTAGATCATACTAAGGACATTGACCTTTACTTGAATGTGCTGCCTTGCCCTTGCCTCCCTTGGCTAGTGAGTAGGTCTGCTGCAGACAAGTGCATATCTGGAAAAAGGCTTCTTTTCTTTGGGTGGTAGGAAGTTTCCCCCTGACATCACACAAACGGCCACATGGACATTGTCGAAATCCCACAACACTTGTCTTGCAAAAGAAATGAGTTCAACTCCCAGTCTGTTGCCTGGGGAGCTGTAACTGAGCTTGGGGCAAAATCGTATTTAGTCAATAAACAAAACTTTGACCTGCTCATCTTAGCCAGCTCGTGTAAACAGATCAGTTCATCAGAGAAGTGATGCAGGTTTCAATGGGGAACAGGGCACCCTCTGCACGTCTGTGACAGATCCTGCCTTGCTGCCCTGCTCCTCACTGAGCAAGTGACAAAGCCCTTGAGATGCCTCCTGTTCAGGTCACCCAGTGCACAGTGGAAGGGGAGAAAAGGGGACTCCCATGGGGTGTCTGTGGATCAGTAGGCACCAACTGACTAATGGCAGGGCAGGGGAATAACCTCAGGGTAGTCGGCTTTCAGCACACTCAGAGGGAAATGGTCACAGAAGATGGAAGAGGGGGAGTACCTGTTGCCAAATGGCTGTGATTACAGCGGTGGCAAACTTCCAGGGAAACGTAGCCTCAGTCCTGTTTTATCAGGGTCCTTTGTAAATTGCTATTAAGAAGTATTTTTCAACAATCTCATTTTTATTGGCCGTTTGTGCCCATTATAGTTTTCTAGTTGCTAGTTTGTTATGGCTGTAACATAAATAAAGTTCTAAAAATGTCTCATTTGAGGAATTGCAGAGCTGGGCATGCCATTTAGACACAGATAAAAGCAGATGTAAAGGGCTTTCTTTGTAATGGGTCTATTTCATATTTAATAGAACTGTCATATAAACCTATACTACCATTTAAAATGCAGTTTCTAGGCTATAAAATAAACACCATTTCTAATATTGCTGTTGGCTTTCACCTATGGGATACAGTTCATTAAAAGCGCTATAAGGCATTTACATGGGGCTACCATATGATTTACAATCTAGGAGCTACCCCAGGCAACAAATGTGTTTCTCTCCCACCTTAGGAAACAGTTCTTCAACAATATTAATGATACCTGCAGGATCACCCAGCCAGGTGGGACTGGTATGAACAGCAGTGCAGTGCTGGTGGAGACTGGCACACGTTCTATGGCAGGAACTCTGCTAGGTACAAAGGCCTCCTTCAGGAAGAGTAAGTCTGGAAAACTTTTCCATTCGGTTCTCTTTACTGAAACGTCTGAGACAAGAGTTGCCACAAAAAGAAATGTACCTGGCTCAGGTCTCTGTGGGAGGTAAGGCAGGACTGCCTGTGTTGGGCTGAGGGCTTAGCTTGTTTGCTTGCCCAAGTTGGGCTGAATGACTCTCTGGAGGAGCTCACTTCCCTTCTTTGGCTATAGAAATAGGTATCCAGGTGAGATGGCTAAAATAAGGTGGAAGCACCTGAACACAAGTTCTGCATTACTGATCTAATGCGAAGTTCCGAGACACCTTAGGGACATTGCCTCTGACGTGGTTCCCAGTTTCGTCCCAGGATGAGATGCTCTTTTCCTACTGGACTTGTGATTCAGAAATCCTAAAGCGGTGAGGATGCTTAGATCCTCTTGGACCCCAGTGTCCCTCTGAGCCAGAACAAGAGCTTGCAGGTCGCTGTCTCTGAAATTCTGCTGTTAAATAACATTTCCTCACGTCTTCTGGGGAAGGGAGCCCGGGGAAGACGAGACGCAATGTCCACTCTGTGTGGAGTGCCCTGATTGATCCCCAGCAGCTGTGAGCCAGCATGCACTGACACCGCGCCGCTCGTCACTGCACAGCAGCAGTGCCACTGAGACACACCTGGAAGTTGCTGTCCCCTGTGGGCACAGCCCACCTGTTCGCTGGCCTTAAGGGGAGCGTTACTGTTTTCAGAGGTGAAGCTGTGCATCTCTCATGAAAGTTTCTGAGATGCCTAACTCTGCCTCTGGCTGCTTATAGCTTTGTCAGACTTTAACTGGCTGTACTGTTATTTTCCATGCCTCAAGCTGATCTTTGCTTGTTTAATGGGGTGAAATACTTCACCCATTGCTGAGCAAGGCACTGGGGGAAAAATATATTGCTTCATTCTTTCTTTCTTTTTTTTTTTTCCTTAGTGTTGGCAACCTCTTCTCCAAAAACCCCATGCTTTCCAGAAGGCAATTCAGACTTGGTAGGGAAGGGGTCCTTTGTGCTGATCAGGTGTGTGCCATTTTCTGTTTCGACTCAAATCTAACAAGATTTGATTGCTTTAAAAAATCAGACTAAGTGTACTGAATAGTAAGTTTGATTTTAGCAGCTAAAATTTTCTCAGAAATCTATTCTTACTAAGTATTTTGACCTCTTCACAGCCCATGGATGTGGCAAAATGGTCACATACAGACCAGCTGACCCATGCACCTTGCCCAGCAATACCAGGAACTTGCTCTGTAGTGCTGCTCCATGCCTGGTGTGACTTGAGCTGCAGGTGGGATCTAGAACTGCAGGGTGGCACTCAGTGCCTCGGACTCTCACTGTCGCAGGAAGACTGGAGAAGGATCTTGCAAAGGTAGCCTGAGACTCAACGGACAGAAAATTGGCTAGAGGGGTTGGGGAAGCAGAGGGCTGACACAATGCATAAAGACTATTTAAGAAAAGAAACTGAGGAGAGAAAGGAAGGTCTGAGATATCTGGACTGGGCAAGTGTGCAGAATAAAATTGAGAGGAGGAAGCAGGCATGTACAGGAGAAAGGAGGGGGTCTAGCAGGAGGATTGGACTTCAGAGGCTGGAGTGGAACCTAAGCAACAGGTTGCTAAATGTGTGCTAGTATTTTACCAAGGCTTTCTGAGTAAATGAGACTGGTGGGGGAATGCTATCTATGTGCATGTCCATGTGTGTGTGCACATGCATCTGTCTATCTTTATGCAGGTCAATTATCCTGTTACCCAGTAACTTTCCAGGCCCTTGGCTTATTTCAGCTATATTTGACTGAGGGACAGCACCCCTGAGATGTTAGCTTCACATACATTTCGTGGAAGCGTGTGGCTTCTGGCCTAGCATCTATCACAGGGCTGCTTGAGGAGACACCGCAGGTCTAGCTACAGGTGGGCTGAGCAATTTCAGTCAGAGGGAACTCTGCTGTGACAGGAAAAAATACAAAATCAGAAAAATTAGGACTCAGGTATTTCACACTGGGCCCTGAAGATGAGAGGAAACTCATGAGTTTCATCCCCTGGGGCCTCAGTTCCCTGTCTGTCAACTGGGTCCTGTCACTGAACAGGAGTGTTGCAAGAACAATTTAATGTTTGTGGAACAATAAACAATCGAAACAATAAACATATAACTTAATTCGCACAGGAAGTTGCACAGGGAAATTCATCATTATCTTTTCATAACAGTATTCAGTGTAATCAGACATGAAGATAAATTGTTAAAAACCCAGTCACTTAACCTTAGACACTTCACAGCAGCCCATATGTTAGGATCCAAGTTGTTTTCAGCTCCCTTTAAAGTAGGTGATGATCTCATGTGGCCAGAGTGGCCCTCTGGAGATATGTTTCTCCTCCAGCTACAGAAGGAGCCCATGGTGACCAGGCACCTCTCTGGAGTGCCTGAAGTGGGTGGGATATGCTCAGGATGCAGCAGCTGCTCTCCAGGCTCTGGCACAGTTGTATGGGAAAACCCTGGGCAATGGTGCTCACTACTGAGTGAGAGAGAGGTAAAAAAGGTTTCCAGCAGTTGTATCCATCCTGCCATTTATTTTTAAGTTTTAACCTTTTATCATGGGAAGAATCTTACAATGTCATTTCTTTACAAGTGATATTTATATTACAGAAATTCCTGAGAGCCTCCAGCTTGGTCTCACCAAGCATCGATCAGAGTTGTGAATTACTTTCCAACACAGGCGGCTGCATATAATTCTGAATGTGTATTTGAATTAAGTACCTTCATCAAAAATGGCCTAAATTTTACTATATCAAGCACCATGAAGGCTCAGAAAACTTAGCTTCAGGATCTTTACAAAATCAGGCCACTTTTATTAACCATTGTATATGCCAGGAAAAGAAGCCTGTGCCACAGTTTTGGCATGTCCTTATGTCACATTGAAGTTAATGTACCACTAAAAGCCTTGCTTGAGGTCTAACATAGGACTGCCTGGCAACCAGGAGAAATCATACAGAGGCCAGGAGCGCTCACAAAACCGGGGAGAGCAGTAATGACTTCCTTATGACCCATCTCCAAACTGCACTGCGTGGAGCTCTGGCACAGGAGAGTCTGGCCTATAGCGTGTAAATAAATAACAAATGAGCAAGTCAAAGTGAAGGCAGAGACGAATGAAGTGGTTCACACAGCATGGCTATAGTTTTACACTGTCTCCAGGCTATGGAAGGCAAGCCATCATACTTTGGTTCAGGTTCTCAAAATCTAGTTTAGTGCCATAAAGGGTGACTTTTTTTCTTTTTTTTTTAAATGAAAGCCCATATTCTGGAGCTGTCTTCTGAAGATAAATAGAGCCAAGAAAGACAGTACTTTTCAACAAAAGCATTAATAAGTGACCGTCACTACATGGATAAATGTAGTTTTGGACTGAAAGCAAGGTATAATTAATTTTAAATTAATAGGTTAATCTTTAAATTGATTAATAAACTTCAAAAACAGCCTGCACATTGTTTTTTTCTGAAACCTACATGAAAGCCCATTTTCTACTTAAAGAAGTCAGGAATACAATTGCCAGCAGGACTAAAGCAACATTTATAAAAGAACAGGTTTTAAAGCAATTATGAATCAAAGTTGGCAATTTGTTCTTATGGGTTGCATGAATTGTATGCTGTATTCAAAAATAAAGTTCTCAGACTAATGGAGCTGGGACGTTTACCTTTTGCTAGCCAGCAATGGACAAACTAGGTCCAGACACCTGCTATAATCCCACTAGCATGTCCAGGGAGGGGTGATGATCAAGGAATATACTTCAAAATGTTATAAGCAGCCTGAAAAAGATGGCTGGGGACAGATGGCAGACAGCTCAGCTGGCAGATTCCTCGTATCCTTCAGTGTGGAAAGAGGGAATATGTGAGAGAGTCTAGGAAGGTGGGTGGTGGGTTCCTCTGCATGAGAAAAAGTGAATTTAAGTCTGTGTTACGTTAGTAAAAAACTACCAAGGGAAGGTGTCATGTCATATGGTTCTGACTGAAAGAGCATCAAAGGGATATGATGCTCCATTGAGCATCAAATAATTTCTAACCACCTGTGAAAAAAACGATTGATTGAGTCTGGCTGAGAGCTTGGAAGAAAGTAATATGATGAGAAAACAAAATGGAGGAAGTTGCATATCTGTAGCAGAAGCTCAGCAGCAACAGCTAATCTACAGCAGGAAGAAGAGCAAGCCTAGATACTTCACCTATAGCTTTTGGGCTTTGTCAGGCTCTGTGTGCTAGAATGTGCCACTGCAGGGCCAAGTATCTGGGCTCCAGCTCCTCCTCCAAGAGTTCACTTTGGTGCTCCTCTGGCTTGTCACCCCAAGTGTCCTTACTGTGGAAAACTGGTGCAGAAAGGGGAGACTACAAGGACAGGGCTGACCCTGCCCACAACTTGCCATCCCAACAAACCATCAGGGCATGGACCCAGTCCTCAAACTTAGAACTGACCCAGTAATGCACAAATTGCTGCACAGAACCACAGAAAGCAAAAACGTGTGTCATCCAGTAGTCAACAGATCCCAGATAACCAAGACCCCTGAAATGCCAGCAATTTAACCAAATTTGCTGCCTGGTGGCTGGACAAGGAAGTAGATCAATGTGAGAAAATTATGATAGAACAGGTGACTGCCAACTGTATCCTGGGCTGCATAAAAAGAAGCGTGGCCAGCAGGTTGAGGGAGGCGATTCTGTCCCTCTACCGCACTCTGGTGAGACCCCACCTGCAGTACTGCGTTCAGCTCTGGGGCCCTCAGGACAGGAAAGACATGGACCTGTTGGAGCAGGTCCAGAGGAGGGCCATGAAAATGATCACCTCAGAGGGCTGGAACACCTCTCCCTTGATGAAAGGCTGAGAGAGTTGGGGTTATTCAGCCTGGAGAAGAGAAGGCTCTGGGGAGACCTTATTGCAGCCTTTCAATACTTAAATGGGGCTTGTAAGAAAGAAGGAGAGAGACTTTTTACCAAGGCCTGTAGTGGCAGGACAAGGGGCAATGGTTTTAAACTGAAAGACCGTAGATTTAGATTGGATGTAAGGAAGAAATTTTTTTATGATGAGGGTGGTGAGATGCTGGAACATGTTGCCCAGAGAAGTTGTGGATGCTCCATCACTGCAAGTGTTCAAGGCCAGGTTGGATGGGGCTTTGGGCAACCTGATCTAGTGGAAGATGTCCCTGCCTGTGGCAGGGGGATTGGCCTAGGTGATCTTTAAAGGACACTTCCAACCCAAACCATTCTACAATTCTGTGATTCTGTGATTCTATGACTCTGAGGACCACATTTACAGATCTTCACCCTAGCAAGCCAAAGCTAAGCATAGCTTTCCAGCCTCTATCAGTTAAGGCAGTGGTGAGAACTGAAGCCTACATGGCAGGAATGACTGAAACATTGGGTCAGAAAGGGAATATCCCAATACAGAGATCAGTGAGGCAGCGTGTGCCTGCACAAGACACTGCCAATCAGTCTGCTGAGGAAGATGGCCAGGAGTATCCCCAGATCATGATGCCCAGAAGAGACCTCCCAGCTGTTCCCTCAGCTCCCACAATCTAATGGCAGGTCAGTGGCAGGGGCTGCCACGGGGATGCCATGGGACCACTTAGGAAGGAAGAGTCCTCAGGAAGGCTCTGGTCCTACCTGCCACTCAGAGCTGGCTCAGTGGAGATGCAGACTGGGGTGCTGGGTCTGCTCTGACCACAGAAAGGACTGTCTCTTTCTAGAGGGAGGACATACAAGCCACTCTCACCAGGGAAGGCTGCGAATGGTCTGGACAAGAAGAGGAAAGCACAGGCACCAGCTGGCAAGGGGGTGCTGATGGCTGGACTGGTAAATTCAGGGGGAAAGGGAATTGCCTCCTGGCTTAGCAGATTGATGCGTTCACCAGCACACATTTTGTGTGTTTACTGAAGCGTTACAATCTCCTTTCCCAAGCTGGGTGGAAGGTAGAGGGTTTATATTTTCACCTGGGGTTTTTTTGAGGAAGGCTAAAAGAAATTAAGAAGAAATCTGAAAAGACCCTCCTCTGTGACCTGAGGAGTGAGGATGACCAAAAGGCTGGGCTGGGAGATGATGTCTGCTTACCAGAAATAATAAGAACAATGAAACACTAATCTGATTTGTCTGTACAGAAAAACAGGTTTTGCAGCACAATGGAGCAATGAAATAGCATGTCCCCCCATGGGGAGCTTCTGAGCAATGAAGCATAATACTTGCCTGAGAGTTAAATCTCAGTACGGCTCTTTGACATGAAATTACTTGCCCTGCTGAAAATACACACACAGAAACACATGCATACTGACACTGGAAGAAAAGCTGTGTTGGCATTTATAAGATTGTAAGGTCAAAGTTAATTTTGTCAGATTTACTAATTGTTTTCAAACGGTGTCTTTTGTTTAGGTTGATTTAAAAGTAAACTCTGACTTACTGTGATTTGGTTTTAAATACCTTTTGGTAACAGTCATTCTGAATTATAAATAGCTTCATCCTTCTTCCTTCTTATCAAACTTTGACATATGCAAGATAATAAGAGGGATTTTAGAAATATTGATGCAAACCAGCCACCCCTGAATCATGTTAAGTCAATAGTCCCTAAGAGTTAATGTTCAGATCACAGAGGGAGTGTGTAGTAAGGGGTTGGGGAAGGGAAAGAGACTTCTATGGCTTTTGAGCCTGAGCTGATTCATTATTCACTCCATTTAAAATTGCCAACGACAATTTTTGTAAGCATGCATCCATTTCCCTTCTGTTTAGAGAGGTATATGGCAGTATGACTACAAGTGAGCACAGTTAAAAGAAGATAGTCATGGCTTAGTGCATGCTGTAAGTGGATTGCTGTCATCACTAAAGCTAAACTAGGGGGACTAGGGGGAAGATGAGATTTCATACTAGCATTTGTCCACACTTGTGTTCCTGTGGGTATTTCTGTGCACAGCAGGTATTTCTGTGCTCTGCTTTGTTCTTGAGATAATAATGTTTTCATTCGCTAAATAAAGATTTTCTTTCCTGTAAGAAATCTTCAAGGGACTGGATCAGGGCCTCCCTGTTTGCTCATGTCCTTGTCCTTAGAAATACTACACCAGATTAACAGGAAAGGAGTGGCACAAGAGGCAGGAGAATTCCAGACTCCCACCTGAGTTTTTCATTGTGTTTTCTCTGAAATAGATTGGCCCCAATTCTTCAATCATTAGTTATGCAACCACATTTTGTACATGTGAGCCTGATCATTGACTTCAGTGGGAATGCTCCCATTGGTAAAATAGTTCATGTAACTTAAGTGTTGGAAGAACTGAAACCTGTGTAAAATGGTTGCGTTTTCCACAAATTCTCTGTCCTCTGTGTGTTCTCAAGTCATGGCCTGTCATTTTATTGGCATGTGAAGCTTTGCCTTGGAGAACTGGAGAATGGAGCTAGGAAACAGCAAGTTCATTCTTGTCTATTGCAAAAACATGTGATGTATCTGCAGCAATGTAGTCTGCAAGACATGTAAAATAATCCTCCTGTCCTACCTCAGCACTGATACGGTCTCAGCTGGAGTACTGTGTCCAGTTCCGGGCATCATACTTCAAGAAGGCTACAAATCAAGTAAATAAAGAGTCCAGAGGTGAGCAAGTAGAATAATCAGAAGTCTAGAAGACATCACTATGGATGCAGAGGATGTGGAGGTGTCACAAAAGGATTTTGTTAAATCTAGAGAAGACAGAGGGAGACATGACAATAGTCTGCAAGTATGCAAGGGGCTATCACAAAGTGGAAAGGCTTAATCTGTTCTCCATGTGCATATGAGAAAAAGAGGTGAGTCTCACTTGCAAAATGGAAGTCTGACATCCCTGAATATTTTAATAACTTCCTAGTTTTAGAAATAGGACAGCAGTCAGCTTTTTTGCCTGGAGAAGGATGGTGATGGTGGAATCTTCTTCACTGAAGGCCTTCAGACAAACATCACCAGCTATGAATAGCTGATACTGTGTACTGGCAAGGGGGTGGTTTGAAGACCTCAGGAGGTCCTCTCCAGCCCTATCTTCTGTTAATGTAATCAACAAAATTCACAGCTACATTCTAAGGGCAAGAGTCTTATTACTGAGAGTAGAGAAACGGCAGAAAGAAACAAAACATTGTTTTCAGACCTTAAACGGAGCTTGTAAAGCATCGAAAATGTTCTCTTTTGATTAGTGAAAGATGAAGAAATGACTTGAAAAGAATAAGCACAAAACTGTAATATGACCCTTCCGGGGAAAGATTTTCTTCCTGCTCCGGTGTCCTTTTATCATTTTTCCTCCTGATCTTTGGATTTTGTCTTGAGGTGTGAAAATGGAAATGACATCACCAAGATGACATCAAAGCAGTTTCTTACTTCAAACCGTTTTTGCCAAAATAATTTTAAAACTATTATTTGTAACAATGACATTTATAATGATGAAATTTATATTCTTTGCTATGTCCAAAACACAAGTAGCAGACCTGAGAAAAAGCAATACCCACTTTCATGCTACATTAATTTGGCAGGAGTAAAATCTTGCAAATTCTAGTGGAGCTCTTTTCAAAAGTGAATGGAAATGGAATCTAATGACATTCAAGTAATCTACTCAGGTTGCTGAGGCTGAGTGGAAGATACTTTTGATGGAAATATGAGACTGAGTGGATATATAAAAACACAGAAATGAAAATGTAATTTTCCTTTGTTATCACATGAAACAGCAGCCCCATATTGCTTATAGAGGAAGAAAGCTGCAAAAAAACTAGGGAGAGAAATTAATGCAAAAGTCTATAAAGAAATGGAGCTGTCTTGCTCCTTAAAAAAATAGGGGAAAAAAAAGCTCAGCATGGATCCATATGGTGTGAGATTTCTCTTCTGTGACATTTTTATTAAGGTTATGTATATGACCGTTCATCTTCATTCTGCTGGTGCTAATTGCTGTCTATTGGGCCCTTTGCTACTGTGTACAGAGAACACATGCTTCCCCTCGACACTGCCATCACTGCGGGTGCACTGGATTGTTCTGCTGTCCTCAGATAGGAACCTGCTGCTGCTGCTTGACCGCAACAGCTGGGAATATTCTGCTTTTAAAAGCTTATCTTGTTGATACTTGAGTTGAGCTATTACACAGTGGAACAAGCAAACAGAATGAATGGACCCTCTGCGGGCAACTTATGGTAACAAAAAAAGCTTCCATGTGCTTTTGAATGTGTCTCTTGTCTTGGAATTGACAGTGATGTTTAGCATAGATGTTTCCTGCGAAGAAAATGTGATGGTATAGAGCCAGGAACAGGCTAAAAAGAAACATGCACAGAAGACATGTTCAGCACTTAAGCTGCTTTGCAATGCTAAGCAACATTTAGAGACCAGTTTTGCAAAGGTTTACTCATGCGAATGGCCCCACTGAAATGCAAGGGGCTGCTTTTTGTCTAGAATGGCTAATTTGATTAAGAATTACTTTTAGGCACAAAATGAGTGTGTAAAGCATATCCCCTTGATCTTCTATGAAGCTTTTAAGGTTATTTTAAGAATAAGGTTATTTATTTATCAGCTTTATGACCATGCACACACATATATATTGCATGTACAAGCAGATCAGAGCACAGAAACACAAATATTCCCATGTTATGGATGGACCACCCAGAGAAATACAGAAATCTATTAATTTTGCTTATCACTTAGCCTCCAATTTAACAAAACATCTAATAGTGTCATGAATTTTTCTGTCATGAAGGAAGTGTTACAATCATCTAACCTGACTTCCTACATAATGCAGACTGTAGAATTTCCCCAAGCAATTCTGACTTGCACGTCCGTGCATTTTAGTTCAAACTGGAAAAGTTAGTAGCAGCAATAAGAATAATGATCAGACTTAGGTTCATGCAATTAGTGAATCTTAAACTATTACATTCTTAACACATTGCCTTTTGTGAATGGTGCTGTGCTTAGCCATGCCCTGAACTACACACCAGTCTGACTACAGACTCCACATGACCTCTAGGCAGGAAAATCTCTCTTCTGAAGCCTTAATGGAGGTGTTGTCTGAGCAAGCACAGACCCTGAGTGACATGTGCATTATTCTGTGCGTGGACGAACATCTGAAAATTTGGCGCTCAGACCACACTGGGCAATCTGTGAGAGTTGAACTTGACACCTAACAGCCAGACTTACTTGCAACTTTGGTCTCCCTGTGATGGTGATTCCTGCTATACAACCGCTGTTTTAACCTATTAACCTTAGTTAAGTGGCCAGCTCTGGTTGGCATAGGAGACCTGTGGATACATGGTTCCTTTTCCCACATTCTTGGTGTCAATTTTGGCTTAAGGAAAAGCTATTGTCTTCCCCTTCCCCACCACTTCTGCCTTATGCCACTTTCTCATTTGTGCTTATGCAACTGTTTACAGAGTTACGAAGTAAACTGGATGAAGCTTAGAAGTAAATCCATCTGTTTTCTTGTTCTATTAAAAAAAATGAGAGAGTTTCTTAAAGGGTCATTGTTACATTTTTGAAAAAGAATGATAATTTGGAGCCAATATGAGATGAATTCCTGTTTTCCACTTTTATCACTGTAATGAAAAATTGAAAATGATTTGCACCTGAAAAAAATAATTTCAATAGGTGTACAGGCTACTTTCAGTTCCTGGCACTATTTAGTCACTTTCTAATTATTATATTTAGTTCATGTTTGAAAAGAACGTGCCGAGAACACAGAATTTTGAAAATGGAACATCCCAATTATCCTGCAATTTCTTTTCTTAGCTAAAAATAATTACTTTAATTCAATGAAAAATTATGAATTTTTTTTGACACCTTTTCTGAAAATAACCCATTTGCATCATTTATATTATTATTATAAATATTATTTGCCTAGACCTCATTAAGAGTAAGTAGCACCTCAAGAGGCTAGCCAGCAGTAACAAACACATATATTTGTGCACGTGCATATAACTATAGTTAGGCTGGAGATACCTTAACAGGTTACTCTGAGGAGGAGCTCTCACTTACTGGTCAGAGAGATAAATTTGTGAAGGATACCAAGGTTACTAACAACTCCAGAAATCACTACCAAAACAAAACACAAAAAAAACCAACAAAAAAAAACCCAACAAAAAATAACATACTATCCATTTTAACTAAGATCTAAACCTGCCTCTGGTGAAAAGACTTCTTTGTCACTTTCTGAGTGCTGCTCTAGGGTCCTGGCCAAATTCCTTGTGGCATGTTATGATTTTGGGGCTGTGATGCTGCCTGCATGGGGCTAGATGCAGCATCCCACAATTTTTTGCCACAACCGGTTGTTTTGTGTGCTGCCCATCTTCAGGTTTGCCCCAGAGTTGGCTGTATTTTAGACCAGGGGAAGTGGTTCTTGTATTCACGTTTTTATTTAACTGGACAAAATTGTCTGCTGTTTCTCTAGGACAATGTTACGTAATCTTTAAATTTTTGTGGCTGCAAATGCACCTAAAAGTTAATCTTGGGTAATATTTTGCTGTCCTTTTCTTCATCTTCTTTTCTTTCTTGTCCCTACCATAATTCTGCCTTTTGTTCTTATTTGAACGCATCTTGCCACACAGGCTTCTGGCATGACAAGTCAAATTATTACCTCCCTTTGTTCCCATGTACAAGAAAACAAGGGTGCTGTCCTTACTTGGGGAAGGGAGGACCAGACAACACATTTGGATAAATGCCTTGCCAGCTTTGAAATGTCTTGTTAAATTCTGTTAATGTTTCTCTGCCATGCATGAGGCTTGCATCAAGTGCCTTTTTCAACAGCATCACTGTAGACAACCATTTATCAGGTGTATATTGTATGGCAGCACGGTGTTTGGAAATTCCATTTGCCATATGTTATTCATGATCCTTGCTCACAGCCTTCATTTGTCAGGGGATTTAGATCTCAGCTGTGTTTAGTTTTTGGGGCTTGAGAACAAGTTGACCCACAGGCAGACACCTAATGATATAATTTGTTCAGTGCAAAAGGTTTGACTGCCCTCTATCAACCTTTATGCAGACAACTCCTTTGAATACAGTAATGGATGACAATATCAAAAGCATAAATCTCGGCAAACTTCAAGGTTTCCTGGAAAACATGACTCTTAAACTTTAGGCACATAGACATTTGGCACAATGTCAGAAACTTTCTGGACTATTCATTTATCCAACTCTGGCCAAAAATAACCAAAGACTCTATGTGTCTGTTGATTTGTTTTGAAATCCATTCAAAACGGCAAAGAAGTTGAAAAGTAAGAGACCGGCAATTGAGAAACAAGACTTCTGAAGTATGAAAGATCCCTTTCTATATCTTACAACATGTGGTGCTAACAAGCCAGGTCATGTCCCTCATACAAAATGCTTTCTGTGAACTTAGTGTGGTTAAATTAGCAAGTAGAAATGACATAGTTCAGGTTCCTCATGGTTTTAGAAAGTAGTAAATAAAGGTCTTGCCGGAGGAGCTGCTTCAGAGGAGGAAAACACACTGAGGACTGTGGGCTTACCCCCATGGGCAGGACAGCACAGCCAGGGTAATAGTCTTCTTAAGCCCTGTTGATTTTAAGGGTCCCAGTTTCCCTTTTTTTAAATCTGTCTCTTTCTTAACCTTATGCCTCCTGTGTGACATCCCCTGTTTTTTTATTCTTCCTCTTCTATGTATGCTTCTGCTTTCCCCTGCACTACCCCTACTAGCGAGAGGAGGAGAAACCCATCCTCCTGTTCTCTACTCAGCTTCCCCTTGTCTTTCCCCTTGGCACGTGTTCTCCTCTACTAAGCAGAGGGGGTGGTCAGGAGATGCTGCAATGCCTCACTTTCTCCTCCCATTTTGTCTTGTCATTCAGGCTGTTTGTTGCCCTGCCTGGGAGGACCTGTTGCTGTGCCAATGAACTCCTCAGGTCTAGACTGGAGATGTACCCCTGATAGCACAAGATGTGTTGTCACTGTTTGGTGGGCCTCAACCCTTCCATCACTATTAGGTTTCATTTAAAATTATAAGTAAATGGGAGAAAATAAAGCTTTTTTTGCCTTTTTTTTTTTCTTTTTGTCAACCCAGTCTCTTTAGGCAACTTTAATAGCACCATAGACACATGAAGCTGGCTGCACTATTCCTCATCTTTCCTGCTACATACCCAGCATCTCTGTTAACAGGTTGAGATTTTCTTCATTAAATCCTTCTTCACTCTCACTCATGCCAGAATGCTTACATATCCCAACAGGAGTGATCAGAAAAGAAGGGCAATTATTATAATTTATGAAAAAGTCATTTGCTTTGTTACTGCTTTATGCTATTCTTCTTGTTATGGAGTAGATGAAAGAGTTACAGTATTTTGCATCTGCAACAGCCTTTTTGATTTTTATCTACGCAATGTTTACTTAAAAAAAAAAAGGCCCTTATTTCTGTTTGGAGCCCTTGGATGCACTGTATAATCCCCGTAATAGTGCCAATAGCAGTAATAATACAACAAAACATAGTGCAGTTTTCAAAAAAACACCACCATAGACTGCACAAGTTCTTGCAAGGGATTTGTGACAAACTGTATGGCAAAAGGAATGGTATCTTCTGAGGTTCAGCTGCTCCTAGAGATGCAGATCTGAAGATGCAACAAGGTCCCTCTCTGAAAGTCAAACTGCCTATGAAAGAGCAGGAAGAAATACTATGCTCTATTCCTGGACAGAAAATGTTCTGTAGACTGCAAACTTTGGAGTATGGCTTTTAGGTACCTTAAGGTACCTAAATTAGGTACAAATTTTCCGTGCAACTCTTCTACATATATGAAACAAAGGTGGACAAGGAAGGCCAGCTGGCTGTGAAGAATAGGTAGTGGAGAAGAAGTAAAGACAGGAGCAAAATAGATTGGAAGGGAGATATGGAGTGAAGAGGGAAAGTAGGCAGTGGGTTTTAACTTTCAGAAGGCAGGGCAGTAACTCCCAGCCTGTACATAGTTTGGAGACTTCTGTGTCTGTCTCGGAAATACATCTTCAGCACTGCTGAAGAAGACCTTCTGTGTTTGAGAGCTTGTCTGTTTTCTCCAGCTATAGGAGCTCCTTTTCTAACAATCTAATGAAAAATACTTACTATTTCTCCCAATAAAAGGTGCTTAATTTTTTAAACGAGCAACAAAGATTATTTCAATAAACATATAATGACAATACACATGCATGAGAGATGACTACTCTTCCACATCAGGGGCTTACTGCAGCTGCTACAGCTGTGTGAACAATTCATTAACATAGCTGGGCTTGTGCATGAGTGTGGCATCTTCACCAAAGAAATGGTGTGGTACATTGGGCCCACAAGAAGAAGCATCCTGTTGCCAAACAAGAATATCCATCTTGCTGTGTGGTCCTATCAGGTAATTCACTCTTTTACCAAAACGTCAGGTTTTGAGATAATGAACCCATCAGCCATTGTGAGGATAAATAAGTTGTCAAATGCTTTCAGCATGTAAGTAGCTAACTAGGAAAAAGCATCATTGCTGAGTTTTGACATTTGCAAATGGGAGATGCAGAGCTCCAGAACTTGGCACATCTGAAACTGCAGAACATGTGTGTAGTTTGGCTCTGCTCAGAGCACAAGTTATCCCAATCTTCTTCTGTGAATTATTTGGCAGGCCTTCTTCCCCTGCCCCCACAAAACTGTCAATTTTCAATAGTAAATCTCAGCTCTGAATACTCCATCCTAATTCTGCATCCAGGCCTGATATAAATCAACTAGTTTCCTCCAGTGGACCTATGCTGGTTCCTGCCAGCTCAGCATCCGGTTCCGAGTATTTCATCATACACGTTGTTCCTTCTGATTTGACCAGCCCTTGCTCCCCTCTCTAACTAGGCAGAGTAAGAAGTTGTAGTAGGCATGCCCTGATTTCCTTATCACAAAGGAAACTCCTTCTTTTCCTTTCAGACTCCCCATACAGTCTGGCAGGACCACTCTGCCCTCATTCATATCTGTCTCATCTCAAAACCTCCATTAAGGCACAGTATTGCCAGGCAGTTTTGTACATTATGGGGAGACTTTATCCCAGAAAACAGATGACTCTGTGGTAACTGGTTTTGGGTAAAACATTTCTGCCCCTGGCTAATCCGTGTCAGGGCAAAACCAAGGTCCACTAGCCTGTTCTCCTGTAGAAGGCTCTGGTCCCTTCCAGAGGAAAGGGGGAAACTCACTGAGAAAAAACCCTATTTACTCTTGTGAATGTGAATGGGAAAGCTTTAAAGTGAATCAAGATGAGGGCTGAAAGGCTCTTGCAGTGTCTAGTTCATGAAAGGTATTAGAAGCTCATGTTCATTCAAGATATCAAACACTGAAAGCTGGTAGAGTGACAGCTGGCAGCAGAAGGGATTGTGTCTACTGCCACTTATGGAGGTCAGGCCAGATCCTAGCCCCAGCAGTGCTTTCTTGGAGGGTTGACTACCTCTGCCTTCAAAGGGAAATGATGGAAGTTGCCATCTGCATCCTATAAGAAGTCCAAAAAAAAAGATAATCTTTTCCTGAAACAACCTTTGGGAACCCCAAGTGAGGGGAGTGAGCACAGTGGAAGTGGAGGGGTGAGATAGAAGAAGTACGCTCCTACTCAGCATTTCTGCTCTGGACTTAGTCTGGCTAATAGGCCTAAAAGGACTTGGGTTGGGGCCTATTTGCAATTCTAAGCAAATATTTACTCAGTCTTGTCAAGTTCATTAACTCTTCATGTATGTATCCTTACAGCCAAATCATCAGAAGCTGTTGGCTGAAGGCTGATAAAATGAAGAAAGAGCTCATTTTTAACATATATTTATATATGTCGGGAAAGTGTAAACTTCTAATTTCATCTAGGTTTTATTTAACAGATTTGACATCTTTGGACTATGGTCTGTAAGTTGGCACACCAACACTGCAATCAATGGACCTAAGCCGAGAAGTTCACAGAAATGCAGGCTTTGGCTATTCACCTTTCAGTGTGTAGTTACCATATTAAACTCCTGATGCCTACTGCACAGTAAACCCCATTGAACTTTCCTTTATTCTTCAAATCGCTAAGATTGTTACTTTAGCTAAGAATCATAAGTCATGGCAAACAGAGTAAATGTGCCATTATAAAGTAATCTATAGAAAATCACATGAAAATATTTTAAAATAGCCAGAAATGTGCAAATTTAACACCTATACGTTGAATGAGAGTGCCTAGGAACAGGCTGTAACATTGGAGCCTAGTCAAAAAATCCTCCAGAGGAAAGATTTCATAAATCATGCCCTACCTTAATGACCTGAATCTGGGAAGAAGTGAGCATTGGGAAGCCTTGCTTCGGTTGCTAGCCATGAAAGCAACTCAGCACTTCACCCTGTGGAAGTATTCTGTATCAGAATAATATTTATTTTTCTATGTCCTTATCTACATATGAATTCAGTTGGATGCTAATTGTATGTGCTGTGGAGGGGATAATATATTATGCAGTTAGTATCTATTGACCACCTGTATCTTCTACCTTTACAGGAATCCTCAACTTCGATTTTTCTTCTGATTCATACAAAACCAAATAATTCTTTCCTTCAGAGGTTTGCTGCAGGATGGATGCATGGTGAGGCAAATCCTCAGGGCAGTGACACACACAGTTTACAACCACCTTTACTAAAGCAATGAACTCTGGGCAACTTACATTTCATATCCTTCCAAGGAAAGTTTAGAGGATATTCTGTGGTGTTGAAGATGTTTTCTCTATGCCTTTTTTGACACAGAGATCTGAGCTAGATTTTTTTTTTTTACTTGCTCTTCATCTTGTTTAAATTGGCTAATTCTGTTGGCAACTGCAAGGATCAAACATATATTTGCTATAGAAGATGCTCTGTCTCCTGCTGTCTCTGAAGCCAAGCAAGTAATAGGATACCGTCACAGGCTGTGAACATTTTTTGAGCAGTGGCTGTAGCCACTCTAGGATATTTAGCGTGGGTTCCCTCACGAAGAAGACTTTCTTTCAGTGGGATATATAATAAACAATGCAGTTTTGTGTTCAAGCTTGCTCTTCTGCTGGGAAGTCCCTGTCTGTCACTCCAGCTGGTGCACCCTGCTCCTCCTTCCTTCACATTTTAGAGGACAGTAAATGCACTTCAGAGCACAGCTCAGCAGCATGGAGGCAGTCTTGCCATGCAACTCAGCGGGTACCCGTCATCTAAAGGTATCAGTGGCAGGTAAAAAGGAATATTTGGGGCTGGTGACTATAATTTGTTTACCCTCTTATTAAATCTGAGGTTGAAGTATACATATGTGCACAGGTATTATGTGATCAAAAACCCTCTGGAAGATTCCTATGGCATTTGTAGCATCTAGGCAAGCCTACAAGAGGAGATCTGTGGGGAAATGGGGAGGGGGTGTGTGTGATGGCACAAATGGCTGTGATTCTTGAAATGGACCACTCCTCCCCACAGGGAGAAGTATAACCAGCGCAAAGGTGAGTAGCCATAACCGTGTCCATTTAGTATCTTGGGCAAGGTGGATTTTTTTCCTCATGGCCTTCCACAAGCCTCTGATTGCCCCCTGGCTCCTCACAATCATCCCACAAAAAGGGCAGCCACCCTGCCCTGCCAGGCAACGCAAGCACCAAGGGCTCTGCCTCCTCCAGCCAGACTGAAGGGGAGGGAGCTGGGAAGATGACATGCTGATACAGGGGAAGCAAAGGAAAACAGAGGGAGAGAGATGTGAAACCTGATCCATCTAATAACATCAAGACTGATAGTGATTTTCCACTCTATCTAGTAGGTCAAATGATCTTATAATGCAGTGTTAGAGAGAAAGAAGATGGAAATATTTTCATTTTCTCTCAAAGTCAATATTTCCCTAGTTGGAAATTAATCACTGTAAAAGAAGTTTAAGGGGAATCTGTCAAGGTTTATTTAGGCTTCAAAATAACTTTTTAAAACACTGGCTTTTGTTGTTGTTGCAGGTTTAGAGGTCAGAGTTTCCCTCCACAGCATTCTTCTCCTGACAAATGATCTTTGCAGCAGCCAGCCAGGTATTTTTTTATTTTTAAGTGACTTCTTGTGTGTCCTGCCATAAGCAAAACTGTGCAGATACAGCGGAAAAGATAGAGCATCCACAGTCAGCTCTATTAATGTCCTATGAATCAAACACGACATCTTACATTTTTTTCTGATTTTTTTTTTTTTAAATATCATTGCAGTGATTCTTCATCTACCAACCTGCCACCCGATTCTGAAGCAATTCAATTTCAAGTTTAGGTAACGCCTTATGAAGTTACTGTTATTAACTCATGGAAACCTCTAGTAGAATGCCTGAATTAACGGCAGCTGGCCATTACCTGTGCAGGTTACTGAAGTTTGTCATCTGGAAACTAGTTGTAAATTGCAAGCTGAGCCTGAAAGAATGTATCTGAAGAAAGGGTGAGAACTTCTCTATCTATGA